>NC_135232.1:494360573-495593907 GCF_051348905.1 Ranitomeya variabilis
GCACTCCTTCCCTTCCGAGCCCTGCCATGCACCTAAACAGTAGTTTTCTCCTACATATTGGTTATCATCGTACTCAGGAGAAATTGCACAACAAACTTCAGGGGTTAATTTTCTCTTGTTACCCTTATGAAACTAAAAAAATTGGGTCTAAAGTACAGTTTTTGTGAAAAAAAATAAAATGTTTTTTTTTTCCTTCCACACTCCATTAATTCCGGTGAAGCACTTTAAGGGTTAATAAATATATTGAATGTGGTTTTGAGGACTTTGAGGGATGCAGTTTTTAGAATGCTGTCACTTTTGGACATTTTCAGATTTTCTGTCATATTGGCTCGCATCCAAAGTCACTCCAAATTTGATGTGGTCCCCCATAAAAGATGTGATGTGGAGAAATGGGGAAGTCAGCGGGCGCCCAGGTCCGCTAGCTGAAACCGCATGGACCATAGATTGTCCTGCCGAAAGCCCGCTCTCCCTTTAATGGGGGAATAACGCTACTCAGACAACACAGGGTGATGGTAATACAGTGTGGCAATGCTTTATTGAACCATAAAACAGGCAGGTAACACATAGAACAGTCCCAGCAAAATACCCCAAGATGGTGCATATTACAGAGACTCACTCTTCCGCTGACTTGTCGGGATAGTTTCAGCTGTTACTTTAGAGCACCCAGGGTCAACTACCCCACCTGTGGCAAGCACACAAAGTGTAGGTAACAACAAGAGTAGGAATATGACAGTCCATTCAGGTACAAGGCCAGTTGACCAATGGGTCACAACCTGGCTTCATTTTCCAGGGTCGACTACCCCTCCTCTGGCACACACACAGAGAAGAGGTAACTTCAAGCTTAGGAAGATGACAGTCCATTGAGGTACAAGGCCAGTTGACCCAAGTGTCACAACTGGCGTCTCCGAATATCTCCATGGAGCCAGGTGACCGGCAGTTCCCAATCCTGGCTTTCTCCATACCTATCCATGATTCAGCGATGGTCAAGGGAGTAGATCTGTATTCTTCCACCCGGGGTCGAGGTCCCCTAGGATGTTTCCTGCACAATGATAGATCCGTGTCCCTCATGATGGAGCCATGATATATTGGCAGCAGTCCTGTAGCGTCCCCTGGATGTTTGGATGTCTTGGCAGAATCTCTGGCTGTCTCTCTATACAGAGGCATGTAACCTCTTATTATACTTAACAAGTGTCCTTCATTCAGTATTGACATAAAGGGTAAGATGAGAGATGAGCTCAAGTAGCATTACTTTATTATTTAATCTATTTGCATAGTTTTTCCTCCTCTGTTTTCAATGTCACCAAACTATCTAGCTTACACAATGCATAATTAGCATATCAGTAACATCACTAGTCATCAAGGATAAGAGGATATTTATGCTGAATACTAGGTTTCCATCTGGTCTTAATGTCAGACAGGACCTGATTTTACAATATTCATAACAAGTCCCTAATAATAGGTTTCTTTAATTTACAATATGTGATCTTTTTTTTCTCATTCACTGGGAAATGCCCAGGTTTCCTAGAAAGAGGAGCATATGATCCGCATGCAGGGATATCTTAATTTCTAGAGATCCACATTGAAAGCCAATAATGTCAGAGGATGCATGTACCAGACAGGCCAATGGTTCTATCGCTATCGCAAAGAGAAAAGATGACAGGGGGCAGCCCTGCCTTGTTCCCCTTTCCAACACAAATGATTTGGAAATGTGACCATTTACCCTGAGTTTTCCTGTGGGAGATTCATATAACTTAACCATTTTTCACCAAATCCCGTTCCTGCCAATACAGCCCAGATACATTTCCGCTAGACGCTATCCAATGGTTTAGCTGTGTCAAGTGAAAGAATAGCCCTAGTCTGAGTGGCGCCCGAACTTAGCTGTAACCTCATACAGTATATAGCCATCTCAAATTAACTGATGAAACCAGTTTGAATGTCATGTATTATTTTAGTGATTTTTTTTTAGATAGCCTATTAGCTAGAATCTTGACGAATAGTTTAAAGGGGTATTCCAATCTCCAAGATCCTATCCCAATATGTCATAGGTGTAATAATAATGTTAGCAAATACCTCTAATTAGAAATGAGGTATAGTTTTTCTAATTCGCTATACAGTTGTGCTCAAAAGTTTACATACCCTGGCAGAATTTTTGCTTTCTTGGCCTTTTTTCAGAGAATATGACTGATAACACCAAAACTTTTTCTCTACTCATGGTTAGTGGTTGGGTGAAGCCATTTATTGTCAAACTACTGTGTTTTCTTTTTTTAACTCATAATGACAATCCAAAACATCCAAATCACCCTGATCAAAAGTTCACATATCCTGGTGATTTTGGACTGATAACATGCACAGAAGTTGACATAAATGTGTTTGAATGGCTACTAATGGTAACATTCTCACCTATGACCCGTTTGCTTGTAATCACTGTGTGTGCATAAAAGCTGAGTCAGTTTCTGGGATCCAGACAGACTCTTGCATCTATCATCCAGCCACTGACATTTCTGGATTGTGAGTCATGGGGAAAGCAAAAGAATTGTCAACGGATTTACCGGAAAAGGTAGTTGAACTGTATAAAACAGGAAAGGGATACAAAAAGATATCCAAGGAATTGATAATGCCAGTCAGCAGAGTTCCAAATCAGGGGCTCTGTAAAAACAAAACCACGGTCAGGTAGACCAACAAAAATGTCATCCACAACTGCCAGGAAAATTGTTCGCTATGCAAAGAAAAACCCACAAATAACATTAGCTGAAATACAGGACTATTTGAAAACTAGTGATGTGGCTGTTTCAAGATGCACAATAAGGAGGCACTTAAAGAAAAATGGGCTGCAAGGTCGAGTCGCCAGAAGAAAGCTATTACTGCGCAAATGCCACACATTATCTCACCTACAATACGCAAAACAGCACAGAGACAAACCTCAAAACTTCTGGAACAAAGTAATTTGGAGTGATGAGACCAAAATTGAACTTTTTAGCCACCACCATAAACATTACATTTGGAGAGAGGTCAACAAGGCCTATGATGAAAGGAACACCATTCCTACTGTAAAGGATGGAGATTGATCGGGGTTGTGTGAGCTACAAAGGCACAGGAAACTTGGTCAAAGTTGAAGGAAAGATGAATGCAGCACGTTATCAGCAAATACTGGAGGCAAATTTGCACTCATCAGCCCGGAAGCTGCCCATGGGACATACTTGAACGTTCCAACATGACAACAATCCAAAACACAAGGCCAAGTCAACCTGTCATTGGCTACAGCAGAGCAAAGTGAAGGTTCTGGAGTGGCCATCTCAGGCTCCTGACCTCAATATCATTGAGCTGTTCTGGGGAGATCTCAAGCGTTCAGTTCATGCTAGACAGCCCAGGAATTTACAGGAACTGGAGGCTTTTTGCCAAGAAGAGTGGGCAGCTTTATCATCTGGGAAAATAAAGAACCTCATCCACAACTATAATGAAAGACTTCAAGCTGTCATTGATGTTAGAGGGAGCAATACACGGTATTAAGACATGGGGTATGTGAACTTTTGATCTTAGCTTGCCGACTAAGCAGGAACCCAATAAAATTCTCTCATCTCTAATTATGACACTTATAGCTTACCTATACATCGCATTAATCAACGTTATTACACATTGAATTGGGAAAATAAAATTGATCATGACCTTTAATTATAATTTATAAATTATAATCATATAAATGCAACATTTATATTCAACTATTCTAGACTTTTCTAGACTTTCCATATCCAACAGCTTACCACCAATAACTGCAAAAGCTAAAGCCCGTTAACCAAAAAACTTTCTATCCATTCAGATACCGGAATGACTAAGCCTACCTGGCTTAACCAGGCAAGCATGGCCCTACCTCACCAAGAGCTATTTCTACCATTGCTTGCAAGTCTAGGTTTAAAATATCGTTACCAATCTCCGATAAATGTACCAAGTCATATCTATAAAGGTCTAGTAACTTACCTTCCAAGTCAACATGAGTAAATGAAAAACCTCCAATTAATGGCAAAAACTTATAAATTGACCTATTCAAATATTTCCGTATCTTTTCACAGTATCTAAGATCCAATGACTTAACCAAGATTAACCTAGGAATAATTTCAGAAAATACTATTTTAACCCTTGGAAACCAACTTCTGATTTCTGACAACCCTCTTTTTATTTGAAATAACTCTACTATCCCCATTTTTCCAATGTCGTTTCCTCCAAGGTATACAATAATATCAGGGGTTGGAAATCTGTCACTCATCATCATTACCTGGTCAATCAGGCCATCCGATCTTTGCCCTCTGATCCCTAGCCAACATACTTTCACTCGATCAGGAGACAACGACAGGTTGGGCCTGTAGCACTGATGTTGCACTTTTTTCTCCTCCCAATGGATGAACGAGTGCCCCAGAATCCAGACTATATAACCTGTATAAACTATATTTAAACAAAATTAGCACAAAATTACTTTCTAATGTACAGCTGATAACAGACTCCCACCTCCCCAATCTTTTTATTACCTTTTTACTCAGTGCTATCCTAGTGACCTCCGATGCTTCCCCAATAAGAAACAAGTGGGTTGAGAAATATTTATCCCTTAATCCCAAATTTGACAGACATTTCCTTAGCATACTTCTAAATTGATACTGCGTTAAAGGCATTCCAGACTGGTGCAGCTGGCTGCACACCTAAGTATTCTCTTGTTAAACAAACTGGACACATAACTTCAGGGAAACTCATTAGTCTTAGACTACTGCACTTCCCGAAAGGATCAGTTTTAGCTCTAGCTATGTGAATCAATAACTAACCTGTTTTAGCCTATACATATTTTAAAATCAACCCGTTCATCCTCGCTTGTTTGTAGGCAACAGCTCCCCAATTCACAGCATGCCAAAAAATAGCAGCGAGGCAGCGCCTGAAAAAAGTAATGATTCATGTGTGCCAAAAGTACCAATACCTGGTTTAAAAACAACAGTATCACTGTGCTTGATTGGCTGGCAAACTCGCCTGACCTTAACACCATAGAGAATCTATGGGGTATTATCAAGAGGAAGGTGAGAGATCTGTTCTGTCTTCATACACGTTGATACGGTGTGTGATCCGACATACGGCATAAACCACTTCTGTCTCCCAAATAAGCGGACTGTTCTCTGTAGTCTAACTTTGTTTATTGGTAAACATGAGCGTGGTAAAACTAGAAGAATACAAATGATATGTATAAGTATTGGGCTAAACGATAACACAACTGCAACTAACAGGGAAACATACAGTATGGTGCAACCTCTACATAACTACATACAGCAGATTTCTGGTAACCACATTTCCTGTGTACTGGCTGCTATACAGTAATCACATTCTATAGAACAATATATTACCAGAACAAGGATCGCAATCTTACCGGATAAACTAACCAGGGTGGCAGGTAAATGAAGTAGTTCCAACACAGCTGAATAACACGAGTGAACAGGAAATACAAGAGAAAAGGCTGGGGAATTCCCCAATCCCATGATGCTTTGCTGAAACCCACAATGCAACACTCTATTATTCATGGAAAACATAGGTTATAAATTTATCCACCACTGGGTGGTGCTATAACACAACAAAACCAGAACTATAATAATAGTTAACCTTTTAATGCTTGAAACGAACCCCTGTCCTTCATTAGGAAGGGCAGAACACTCCCCGCTTGGCATCAACCGATGCCACCTACAGGTTCTTTTGGCGAAAACAGTAAGACGAGTTCCGCCACTGGTCTGAGGAATAGTTTGCTTTCCCCGGACTTGCCTACTTTGACCTCGACCTTACGGATCTTCCCATCTTTGCTTGGGAATACTTTAGTGATGAGGCCTAGTGGCCACTCATTACGGTGTGACTGGCTGTCTTTCATGAGAATGACATCACCGGTTTTGATGTTTGGTTTGTCGGTCTGCCACTTCTTCCTTGGTTGTAAGGTGGAGAGGTACTGCTTCCTCCATCTGTCCCAGAAGGTATTGGAGAGACTTTAGACTTGTCTCCACTGTCGTCTGTAGAGGTCCTTGTTGCTAAATTCTCCAGGTGGAGCGCTGAGAACGCTGGCTTTCTGAGTAAGTAACATGGCAGGAGTAAGAATGGTCGGATCCTCAGAGTCACTAGAAAGTGAAGTCAATGGTCTGGCATTAATGATGGCTGAAACTTCTGCTAGGAATGTGGTCAAACTTTCATGTGTGAGTCTTGCACTACCTGCTTGCAAGAAAATGGAGTCGAGGATTCTGCGTGCTATTCCTATCATCCTCTCCCAGGCACCTCCCATGTGAGAAGAGTGTGGTAGATTGAAAGTCCAGGTACATCCCTGCTCACTCAGGTATCTTTCCACACCGGTGGTGTCTAGGTTGGAAGGGATTTGAAGTTCTTTCACTGCTCCTACAAAGTTGGTACCTCTATCGGAGCGTATGTGCTTCACGGGACCTCTGATGGCGATGAAACGTCGGAGTGCATTTATAAACCCTGAAGTGTCCATGGACTCAATTACTTCAATGTGGACTGCTCTAATGGACATACAGGTGAACATAACAGCCCAGCGTTTGGCATTGGCCTGGACTCTTCTAGTGTTCCGTGCAACCACAGACCATGGCCCGAATACGTCCAGTCCGACGTTGGTAAATGGAGGTTCTGTACTAAGTCTGTCTGGTGGGAGATTGGCCATCTTCGGCTTTTGAGTCCCGCCACGGAGTTTGCGACAAATCACACAATTGTAAATGACTTTACTCACGCATCGCTTTTGCTCCGACTATCCATAGTCCAGCAGTTCGTAGATTTCCTTCAGTAAACAGTCGTCCCTGATGTTTCACCAAGACGTGGTGGTGTTGCACAAGCAGGGTCGTGACATGATGTCCAGGAATTATTATAGGGTGTTTCTCCCCAAATTCCACTTCAGCTTCTAGAAGACGACCTCCAATTCTTAACAGCCCATCCTGGTCAATGATTGGATCAAGCTTCTTCAAGACACTATCTCTAGAAACAGGTTGGCCTTTATCGAGGTTATCTATTTCTTTGGCGTAGCATTCACGTTGTATGGTACGGATTATAAAGTTCTTGGCATTTTCCATGCTTGGAACGGTAAAAGCAAGCTTGCAGTGGTGCCAACCTTTGCAAGGTTTCTGGATGGCGGGTGACGTTGACTTGTAGGATCGAGCCACATGAATTAAACAAACGAGGGCACGAACAAGTGAGTCCCAAGTTGAGAACCTGTTGAAGCGGTGGGATTTGAGGTGATTGTCTTTAGTCACAGTACGTAGAACGGATACCTGAGGGCGGATTTCCTCATCTGCCTCTGGATCCACCAATTCAAAGATGTTTGACTCGTCCACATATGGCGTCGAACGGTATAAGAATGTAGGGCCGGTGAACCAGGTTGTGTCCTTAAGTTGTCTTGCTTCAACGGATCTGGTTGCGTGGTCCGCCGGATTGTGGTGCGTGGACACATAGTGCCACTGTTTAGGTTCGGTGGATCTCCTGATCCTTAGCACCCGATTGCTGACATAGACATAGAAGCGACGAGTTTCATTGCAAATGTACCCCAGCACTACCTTGCTGTCAGTGTAGAACTCGACTTCCTTGATTTCCAGGTCCATTTCTGTCGAGATAAGCTCAGCTAACTCTACTGCCAGCACAGCTGCACAGAGTTCCAGTCTGGGTACTGTGTGTTCACGGAGTGGGGCCAATTTTGTCCGGCTCATAACAAGCCTTACGTGGCATTGTTCATTGATGTCAGTTGTTTTCGAATATGCCACTGCTGCAATTGCCTTGGTTGAAGCATCGCAGAAGATACAAAGCCTTTGCACCTTGATTTCTGATGAAGGCACAGAAGCATATGGTCGTGCCACGTAGAGACTTGACAGGGTTTCTAAAGAATTTTTCCATCTTTCCCACAAGTCTTTTTTATCGCTGGGAAGCGGATCATCCCAATCGGATGTCTCTTGGGTGAAGTCTCTCAACATCATTTTACCTTGGATAGTTACAGGGGTTACAAATCCCAGAGGATCGTACAAGCTGTTCACAACGGACAGGACGCCTCTACGCGTGAAGGGTTTCTCTTCTTCGCTGATCTGGAAGGTGAATGCATCCTTTTTCAAATCCCAGAGTAGACCCAGGCTCCGCTGCATGGGAAGGGAGTCTGTGCTTAAATCCAAGTCTTTTAAATCGGTTGAGTAATCTTGAGAGGGAAAGGCTGCCATTAGTTTCTGGCTGTTGGAAGCAATTTTGTGCAACCTCAAATTGGATGAAGCGAGCATTTCTTGTGCCCTTTTCAGGAGACTGACTGCCGACTCCTCTGAGGGTGTGGATTTCAGGCAGTTATCTACGTAGAAATCCTTTTCCACAAAAGATCTTACATCCGATCCATACTTTGCTTCACCCTCTCTGGCCGAATGTCTAAGGCCATAGATAGCGACAGCAGGGGAAGGGCTGTTCCCGAAGATGTGAACCTTCATACGATATTCCACGATGTCCTTGTATGGGTCATTATTGCGGTACCAGAAGAACCTCAAGTAGTTTCTGTGTTCTTCTTTAACAAGGAAGCAGTGAAACATCTGTTGTATGTCGGCCATAAATGCTACTGCGTCTTTGCGGAAACGAAGAAGTACTCCCAGAAGTCTGTTGTTGAGGTCTGGACAAGACAGGAAGACGTCGTTTAAAGAAACACCTTCGTATCTGGCACTTGAGTCAAATACCACTCTTATCTGACCTGGTTTCTTCGGATGATACACCCCGAAAATAGGTAAGTACCAACATTCCTCGGAATCTTGAAGTACAGGTGCAATTTCCGCGTGGCCACTCTGGAATATTCTCTCCATGAAGGTAAAGAAGTGTTGTTTTGTTTCTGGTGCCTTCTGCAGTTTGCGTGTAAGGGAGACAAATCGACTGTAGACAAGTTCTCTGTTGTTGGGTAAGCGTTGCCTCTGTGGTTTGAATGGTAAAGGTGCGACCCAACTCTTTGATTCATCTCTTACTATCTCTCGCTCCATGATGTCCAAGAACAGTCTGTCCTCTATGGACATTGCTACCTGGTTGTCTTCTCTTTTCCTGTGGAAAACTGTGCACCCTATATGATCTTGCTCACCGTCGCATGCATGGTCTTCACAGGAAGGATCAGCTAACGGACAAGGTGGAGGGGTGTGGTGTGGCAATTCTTTAACCAGGAAACTGCTCTCGCATGGCTGGAAGAGAGACGGGCGTCCATTCTCGAGGGTATTGGTGAGCATGCTGTTGACTGATGTCGGCCTGTGTGCTCCACCCAAACAGACATCTCCCACAATGACCCATCCTAGGTCAAGTCTCTGAGCATATGGGGCGTTTTGTGGGCTGTTGATCTGTCCTCTAGCCTTGTGGACCCGTAGTATGTCTCTTCTGAGAAGTAAGACAATAGGAGCTCCTTGGTCAAGCTCTGGTATCAGGTGAGCTATACATCTCAAGTGGGTGTGATGAGCTGCTACCTCTGGTGTAGGTATCTCAGACCTGTTGTCTGGAATCTGGTTGCACTCCAGTATTGATGGCAAGGATAAGCAGGTTTGACCGTCTATAGACTCTACTTTGAATCCAGTTGCTCTCCTCCCCGCCGTCTCGACAGTACCTGCACATGTCTTCAAGGAGTACGGAGAGCCGGGACCAGCAATGTTGAAGGTGTCGAAGAGAAAGGATTTAGCTAGAGACCTGTTGCTCTGATCATCCAAGATTGCATATACCTTGATCGCCTTATCCCGTTGGCTCGCTGGGAATACTCTGACAAGACAGATCTTTGAGCAGGATCTTCCTGCTACGAGTTCCTTGCAGATTTCTGTGCACCGAGAAGTGACCACTGGGGTGTCCACGTCGGGGTCCGTCTGTTTTTCGGCAGACTCTTCTACTCGTGACGATACCCCTGAGGGTGGTCCAGGATGTAAGGCCGTGTTGTGCTCCACACTACTACATTCTGTGCATTTCACACTGGTTTCACAGTTCTTGGCGAAGTGTGAGGTTGTCGCGCAGCATCTGAAGCATATCTTGTTTTCCTTTAGGAAACTCTTACGGTCTTCTAGAGACTTCTCCCTGAAGGCTCTACATGTTAGGAGAGGATGAGGTTTCTTGTGTAGGGGGCAGTGTTTGCTGAGATCCTGCGGTTTGTCCTCTTCTGGAGAAGACTTACTTGCCCTGTAAGGAAAACCTGTGGAGGTAACATTAGTTTTGTGGACTGCCACTGGTGTTTTACTGGGTTTTACACCAGAGGCAGCGGTACATGACATAGTGAAATCGAAACTAGGGTCATTTCTAACTTTAGCCTGCTGAGCAACAAAGTCTACAAACACCCTGAAAGGAGGAAATGGTACCTTATGAGCCTGTTTGTAACGGGACCCGTGACTGACCCACTTTTCTTGTAAGTTGTAAGGGAGCTTTTGGACAATCGGGTTGACACCTCTGGCAGTGTCCAGAAATGCCAACCCTGGTAGATCACCTTCTGCCTGAGCAGCATGTACCTCCATTAACAAGTCGCTCAGTTCCCTGAGCTTTTGATAACCCTTATTTGCTATCTTGGGGAAATCATCAATTCTTTTATACAAAGCATTTTCTATAGCTTCTATTGACCCATAACATTCTTCGAGTCTCTCCCACACCATACGAAGTCCTGTGTGTGGGTACTTTATGTTAATGTTCCTGATTCTTTTGGCGTGTTCAGCTGACTCGCTCCCAAGCCACTTAACCAGAAGATCTAACTCTTCACTACTGGAAAGATGCAAGTCTCTGATGGCATTCTGAAAAGAGGCTCGCCATGCTCTGTAGCTTTCAGCTCGATCAGTGAACTTTACAAGTCCCTTGGTCACCAGCTCCCGGCGGGTAAAGAACCTTGCAAAGTTCATAGTGGCTGAGTCTGTGCCGACGTGAGCTGGTGTGCTGTTGTTATGCGGTGTTTGTGGTGCATCCTCATACCTGGTAGGAGCTTCTGGCATAGGAAAGTGTGTATAAACCCGTTCAGTGGCGAAGGGTGTCCCTGTCAGTCTGGGTGGAGGCCGTACCTTCTGTTCCGTAGGACGGTAGTGGTGATCAATGTCGTTTCGCAGTATACTTTCCTGCTTCCAGTACGGTGTTTGGAGGAAGGATCTCTGGTAATCTGTATAGGCTGGTTGGTGTAACGGATCAGAGTTGTCTTCCACTTTGAAATGTTGGCGGACATATTCTGTGACGCGTTGAGCAGGGTCCTGATGATCAAGGTCTGGTCCGCGTATGTCGCTGCCTCGCTCGGATTCAGGAAACTCCACGGCTTCTAAAAACTCAGCTTTGGCTATTGCGGCTGCTGCTTCTTTTTCAGCGGAAAGCCTTTCTAAGGTCGCTTGCAGGCGGGCTCTTTCTGCTTCTTGTTCTGCTCGCAGGCGGGCTCTTTCTGCTTCTTGGCGGGCTCTTTCTGCTTCTTGGTCTGCTTGTCTTAACTTTAACTGCATCTCTTGTGCAGCGAAGGAGGATCTCACTTTCGCCGCCTCAGCTTCTGCTCGGGCGAGGGTGGCAGACCTTTTCGAGGAAGACTTGCTAGAGCGGCTTGTTTGGGACCTCGTCCTGAGTGAAGATGTTTGACTTGCAGACATTTTATGTCCGTTTGCAGGCTGTAGGACGTCTCGGAGCGGGTAGGGGTGACTTCAGCGTGGACTGAGACGTGTGGTGCTTGGTGGGCTGCACTCTCGGTACTTGTGACTGTATGGCGGCCGCTGTGGTATCTGCAGGCAGTGCGGTGTGGTACAAGCGGCTGCGTAGGTGGTATTTGCTATCGCTGGCGTCTAGCCTCCCTTTACTGTAATCCCGGCGCCTAGCTCCCGTTTTACTGGCCTCCGCTGGTATTAAGTCTCCGTTTTACTGTTCTGTCTTCATACACGTTGATACGGTGTGTGATCCGACATACGGCATAAACCACTTCTGTCTCCCAAATAAGTGGACTGTTCTCTGTAGTCTAACTTTGTTTATTGGTAAACATGAGCGTGGTAAAACTAGAAGAATACAAATGATATGTATAAGTATTGGGCTAAACGATAACACAACTGCAACTAACAGGGAAACATACAGTATGGTGCAACCTCTACATAACTACATACAGCAGATTTCTGGTAACCGCATTTCCTGTGTACTGGCTGCTATACAGTAATCACATTCTATAGAACAATATATTACCAGAACAAGGATCGCAATCTTACCGGATAAACTAACCAGGGTGGCAGGTAAATGAAGTAGTTCCAACACAGCTGAATAACACGAGTGAACAGGAAATACAAGAGAAAAGGCTGGGGAATTCCCCAATCCCATGATGCTTTGCTGAAACCCACAATGCAACACTCTATTATTCATGGAAAACATAGGTTATAAATTTATCCACCACTGGGTGGTGCTATAACACAACAAAACCAGAACTATAATAATAGTTAACCTTTTAATGCTTGAAACGAACCCCTGTCCTTCATTAGGAAGGGCAGAACAAGATCCCAGACCCAACAATGCCAATGAGCAGAAGTCTGCAATCAAAGCAACCTGGGCTTCCATAACACCTCAGCAGTGCCACAGGCTGATCGCCTACATGCTGCGCCGCATTGATGCAGTAATTGATGCAAAAGGAGCCGCAACCAAGTATTGAGTGCATTTACAGAACACACATTTCAGTAGGCCAACATTTCAGATTTTGAAATAATTTTTCAAGCTGGTGTTATAAAGCATTCTAATTTACTGAGATAATGGGTTTTCGGGTTTTCATTGGCTGTAAGCCATAATCATCAACATTAACAGAAATAAACACTTGAAATAGATCACTCTATGTGAAATGACTCTATATAATATATATGTTTCACTTTTTGTATTGAAGAACTGGAACAAATTAACATTTTGAACATATTCTGATTTTGTGAGAAGCACCTGTATATTGATAGAAGCAATATAACTGTTGTTATATAATTGTAGGTGTTGTAATATAAATGACTATAGTTCAAAATTTCCCATACATAAATTCTATGTAACGGACAGCACTGTCAGGCACATAAAAAATGAAGAAAAATGGGTGTATACTGTACACTGGAACATGCAAATAGACAGATAAGGATTGTACACCACAGAATACATACAACGTAGCTGGAGCGCTCTTGTGCAAGTGGAGCCCATTCTATAGTGCAGGATTTGCACTAACTCTATACCTGCCCTCCATGTGCAGTGTGGATTCTGTCACTCTATACCTGCCCTGCATGTGTACTGTGGGTTCTGTCACCTTATACCTGCCCTGCATGTGTAGTGTGGGTTCTGTCACTTTATACCTGCCCTGCATGTGTAGTGTGGGTTCTGTCACCTTATACCTGCCGTGCATGTGTAGCGTGGGTTCTGTCACCTTATACCTGCCCTGCATGTGTAGTGTGGGTTCTGTCACCTTATACCTGCCCTGCATGTGTAGTGTGGGTTCTGTCACTTTATACCTGCCCTGCATGTGTAGTGTGGGTTCTGTCACTTTATACCTGCCCTGCATGTGTAGTGTGGGTTCTGTCACTTTATTCCTGCCCTGCATGTGTAGTGTGGGTTCTGTCACCTTATACCTGCCCTGCATGTGTAATGTGGGTTCTGTCACTTTATTCCTGCCCTGCATGTGTAGTGTGGGTTCTGTCACTTTATACCTGCCCTGCATGTGTAGTGTGGGTTCTGTCACCTTATACCTGCCCTGCATGTGTAGTGTGGGTTCTGTCACCTTATACCTGCCGTGCATGTGTAGTGTGGGTTCTGTCACTTTATTCCTGCCCTGCATGTGTAGTGTGGGTTCTGTCACTTTATACCTGCCCTGCATGTGTAGTGTGGGTTCTGTCACCTTATACCTGCCCTGCATGTGTAGTGTGGGTTCTGTCACTTTATACCTGCCCTGCATGTGTAGTGTGGGTTCTGTCACCTTATACCTGCCCTGCATGTGTAGTGTGGGTTCTGTCACTTTATACCTGCCCTGCATGTGTAGTGTGGGTTCTGTCACCTTATACCTGCCCTGCATGTGTAGTGTGGGTTCTGTCACCTTATACCTGCCCTGCATGTGTAGTGTGGGTTCTGTCACTTTATACCTGCCCTGCATGTGTAGTGTGGGTTCTGTCACTTTATACCTGCCCTGCATGTGTAGTGTGGGTTCTGTCACCTTATACCTGCCCTGCATGTGTAGTGTGGGTTCTGTCACCTTATACCTGCCCTGCATGTGTAGTGTGGGTTCTGTCACCTTATACCTGCCCTGCATGTGTAGTGTGGGTTCTGTCACTTTATACCTGCCTTGCATGTGTAGTGTGGGTTCTGTCACCTTATACCTGCCGTGCATGTGTAGTGTGGGTTCTGTCACTTTATACCTGCCCTGCATGTGTACTGTGGGTTCTGTCACCTTATACCTGCACTGCATGTGTAGTGTGGGTTCTGTCACCTTATACCTGCCCTGCATGTGTAGTGTGGGTTCTGTCACTTTATACCTGCCCTGCATGTGTAGTGTGGGTTCTGTCACCTTATACCTGCCCTGCATGTGTAGTGTGGGTTCTGTCACCTTATACCTGCCCTGCATGTGTACTGTGGGTTCTGTCACTTTATACCTGCCCTGCATGTGTACTGTGGGTTCTGTCACCTTATACCTGCCCTGCATGTGTAGTGTGGGTTCTGTCACTTTATACCTGCCCTGCATGTGTAGTGTGGGTTCTGTCACTTTATACCTGCCCTGCATGTGTAGTGTGGGTTCTGTCACCTTATACCTGCCCTGCATGTGTAGTGTGGGTTCTGTCACTTTATACCTGCCCTGCATGTGTAGTGTGGATTCTGTCACCTTATACCTGCCCTGCATGTGTAGTGTGGGTTCTGTCACTTTATTACCTGCCTTGCATGTGTAGTGTGGGTTCTGTCACTTTATACCTGCCCTGCATGTGTAGTGTGGGTTCTGTCACCTTATACCTGCCCTGCATGTGTAGTGTGGGTTCTGTCACTTTATACCTGCCCTGCATGTGTAGTGTGGGTTCTGTCACCTTATACCTGCCCTGCATGTGTAGTGTGGGTTCTGTCACCTTATACCTGCCCTGCATGTGTAGTGTGGGTTCTGTCACTTTATACCTGCCCTGCATGTGTAGTGTGGGTTCTGTCACCTTATACCTGCCCTGCATGTGTAGTGTGGATTCTGTCACCTTATACCTGCCCTGCATGTGTAGTGTGGGTTCTGTCACTTTATTACCTGCCTTGCATGTGTAGTGTGGGTTCTGTCACTTTATACCTGCCCTGCATGTGTAGTGTGGGTTCTGTCACCTTATACCTGCCCTGCATGTGTAGTGTGGGTTCTGTCACTTTATACCTGCCCTGCATGTGTAGTGTGGGTTCTGTCACCTTATACCTGCCCTGCATGTGTAGTGTGGGTTCTGTCACTTTATACCTGCCCTGCATGTGTAGTGTGGGTTCTGTCACTTTATACCTGCCCTGCATGTGTAGTGTGGGTTCTGTCACCTTATACCTGCCCTGCATGTGTAGTGTGGGTTCTGTCACTTTATACCTGCCCTGCATGTGTAGTGTGGGTTCTGTCACCTTATACCTGCCCTGCATGTGTAGTGTGGGGTCTGTCACCTTATACCTGCCCTGCATGTGTACTGTGGGTTCTGTCACCTTATACCTGCCCTGCATGTGTAGTGTGGGTTCTGTCACCTTATACCTGCCCTGCATGTGTAGTGTGGATTCTGTCACCTTATACCTGCCCTGCATGTGTAGTGTGGGTTCTGTCACTTTATTACCTGCCTTGCATGTGTAGTGTGGGTTCTGTCACCTTATACCTGCCCTGCATGTGTAGTGTGGGTTCTGTCACCTTATACCTGCCCTGCATGTGTAGTGTGGGTTCTGTCACCTTATACCTGCCCTGCATGTGTACTGTGGGTTCTGTCACCTTATACCTGCCCTGCATGTGTAGTGTGGGTTCTGTCACTTTATACCTGCCCTGCATGTGTACTGTGGGTTCTGTCACCTTATACCTGCCCTGCATGTGTAGTGTGGGTTCTGTCACCTTATACCTGCCCTGCATGTGTAGTGTGGGTTCTGTCACTTTATACCTGCCCTGCATGTGTACTGTGGGTTCTGTCACCTTATACCTGCCCTGCATGTGTAGTGTGGGTTCTGTCACTTTATACCTGCCCTGCATGTGTAGTGTGGGTTCTGTCACTTTATACCTGCCCTGCATGTGTAGTGTGGGTTCTGTCACCTTATACCTGCCCTGCATGTGTAGTGTGGGTTCTGTCACCTTATACCTGCCCTGCATGTGTACTGTGGGTTCTGTCACCTTATACCTGCCCTGCATGTGTAGTGTGGGTTCTGTCACCTTATACCTGCCCTGCATGTGTAGTGTGGATTCTGTCACCTTATACCTGCCCTGCATGTGTAGTGTGGGTTCTGTCACTCTATACCTGCCCTGCATGTGTAGTGTGGGTTCTGTCACCTTATACCTGCCCTGCATGTGTAGTGTGGGGTCTGTCACCTTATACCTGCCCTGCATGTGTACTGTGGGTTCTGTCACCTTATACCTGCCCTGCATGTGTAGTGTGGGTTCTGTCACCTTATACCTGCCCTGCATGTGTAGTGTGGGTTCTGTCACTTTATACCTGCCCTGCATGTGTAGTGTGGGTTCTGTCACTCTATACCTGCCCTGCATGTGTAGTGTGGGTTCTGTCACCTTATACCTGCCCTGCATGTGTAGTGTGGGTTCTGTCACCTTATACCTGCCCTGCATGTGTAGTGTGGGTTCTGTCACCTTATACCTGCCCTGCATGTGTACTGTGGGTTCTGTCACCTTATACCTGCCCTGCATGTGTAGTGTGGGTTCTGTCACCTTATACCTGCCCTGCATGTGTAGTGTGGGTTCTGTCACTTTATACCTGCCCTGCATGTGTAGTGTGGGTTCTGTCACTTTATACCTGCCCTGCATGTGTAGTGTGGGTTCTGTCACTTTATACCTGCCCTGCATGTGTAGTGTGGGTTCTGTCACTTTATACCTGCCCTGCATGTGTAGTGTGGGTTCTGTCACCTTATACCTGCCCTGCATGTGTACTGTGGGTTCTGTCACCTTATACCTGCCCTGCATGTGTAGTGTGGGTTCTGTCACCTTATACCTGCCCTGCATGTGTAGTGTGGGTTCTGTCACCTTATACCTGCCCTGCATGTGTAGTGTGGGTTCTGTCACCTTATACCTGCCCTGCATGTGTAGCCCAAGATCTGTCATACTTGACCTGCCTTCTATGTTTAATGCAGGTCTGTCACTCTTTACCTGCCGCCAATGTGCAGTGCAGGTCTGTTGCTCTCTACATCCCCTCCATGTGTAGTGTGGGGTCTGTCACTCTAGCTGCCATCCAAGTATAGTGCAGGGTCTGTAATACTGTGCCTGTGCTTCATGTGTAGTGCGGGGTCTGTCACTCTGTACCTGCCCTCCATATGTAGTGCGGGGTCTATCACTGTCTACCTGCCCTCCATATGTAGTGCGGGGTCTGTCACTCTCTACATGCCCTCCATATGTTCGATATGGGGACCTCTTTATCCTTATAGGAGAATGTATTCGGACATTGGAGAATATAAAAGGAGGAGAAGAGTGAAAGGAAATAAGGAGGAAGACACCTATAAAGACTAATTTTATAGTGTGGATTTATGGTCTAGTTTTATGGAGATGTAATTCATTGATTATTTATGTTTTATTGCAAGTGATGTAGGGTATTTGTGACTTTATTATTATATGTGGGATTTCACACGGGAGTATTATTTACATAACAATGTGGAATGTATTTTATGTATAACATTAAGTGGGTTTAAGTAATTAATTTTTTTATGTCATTTTGGTCTGTTACTCTCTACCTGCCCTCCATGTGTAGTGTGTGGTCTGTTACTCTCTACCTGCCATCCATGTTTAGTGTGTGGTCTGTTACTCTCTACCTGCCCTCCATGTGTAGTGTGTGGTCTGTTACTCTCTACCTGCCATCCATGTTTAGTGTGTGGTCTGTCACTCTCTACCTGCCCTCCATGTGTAGTGTGTGGTCTGTTACTCTCTACCTGCCCTCCATGTGTAGTACAGGTCTGTCACTCTATACCTGCCCTTGATGTATAGTATACTCTCAAGCAGCCCTCCATGTGCAGTGCGGAATCTGTTACTTTTCATGTACCCTCCTGGTTATCAAGCTGAAAACAAAGTTCATTAGTTATGAAGAATTGTTTCTCCACTGACTGCTAATATTTTCTGTGGGACCCCAGAGACAGGGTGATAGCTATGGCTCAAATGGTGACCAGGCGAGTGAGGGTGAAAACAGAGGGACTCCCTGTAACACTTGATGAGTTGACATGTGTGTGATTACACTTACAATGGCCACATTTTTACATGTCTGGAAATAGCCACCTTACAAAAGTATCCCCCCCGGACCCTTAGTACTGCATGATTGGATAAAAAGCACAAGTGTTTCTCTTAGGTCCACTGGGCACATATTCATGTTTTTCTACTGTTACCACTTGGCAATCACCCTTGCAAGAATGTAAAGTGTACTTGAATGGGCACAAGTAAAAAATTTCGATATAATCTAATGAGCCACATCACTGTATGTGTTGTGTTACTGGGACACACACAACAAATTGTTTTAACATTGTAGACCAATAAAAATGTTTTATGTACTGACAGCAAACATTTTTATTAAAGAAGCATCAACATTTGTATCCTCTTAATATATTGCAGTCATAATATTATATAGCACCTTATACTTACAATTGCTCATTTTGCATTTCCACCAGCTATTTCTTCTCTTTTCTCTGCTCTACATAGAAACAGGAAGTCTCTTGTCCTTGCATCTATCATCCCCCTCTTCAGCTCCTGATGTAGCTGCTAACTCCCTTCCCCCACTATAGACTTTTGCACTGACTCATAACTTCTGCTGAGAAAACAGACCTCCTGATTTTACATAGAGCTTAGAAGGAGTCAGCTAGTCAGTTTTTAATCACGTGATGTCATAAACCCAATGGAAAACAGATTAGTTAGCTGGTAGAAAGTCAAAATGAGCAATTGTCAGTGCACAGTGCTATACAATATGATGACTGCAATGTATTAAAAGGATAAAAACTTTGATGGGAGGAGGAGTGCTTCTTTAGTGATTAATCTTTACTCGAATAAAAATTTCCAAGCACCAAGTTGTGCGGTCTTCTACTTTTATACATACTGATTGTTTATGGATGAGAAAACCAAATATAAGAAAATTGTAGGCTGAAAAATCCTGTGCAATCAACACATAATTATATCCCTAGCCTGAAAGCATCTTCTTAACAAGAATGTTTCCAGTCTCTAACAGCAAGCAGAAATCTATAGATTGAATAAAAAGTTATGCAGTTTTCTCAAAGAATAAACTTTCTTCTACATTCAATTGGACAGACTGTTAATTAAACACAATTGACCTGTCATGACGAGTTTCTGCTCCAAAAACACAGTAAAAAAGACTCGGGGCCCCGATTCATCAAGACCAGTGATTTTTTTTGCCAGCCTTGATGAAAGGATTTGTTTGAGTCATAGGCTCTTGATTCATTAGGAGGCCCAATTCTCTTAATGAATCTAGATCATCTGACAAGTAGCCTGTGCCACACTAGAAATCTTACTCCAGTCCTAAGGAGCGCCACAGCTCACTTTGCCCATTTTGGCTGAGTTAGGAGAAACTGGCATGAAAAGAGCAAATTTCACCAGATTTTTGCTCAACTCTGAGTTGCGAAAAAAGTTCCAACTTTTCAAAGCAATTTATGGCAGAATTCTGGTGAGTTTGCTTTGATGAATCAGGACCTGCAGTGCACACATACCCTTGCATTGCATCTATATTGGTATTTACTTGATATAATTGATATAGTGTGCTTTTGCATTCTGTATATGCCCTGGGCAGGGCCGGTTTTAGGCAAAATTTTTAAATGGGGCCCCAAATGCTAACATATTGCACATTACACAGAAGCATTTCTGTTGTATTTACATGCCCTGAGTTCAGGCCGCTAAACGAGTGTGATCGACAATATTGAAGTCGTTCGCTTGTTTCCCGGCCTCTTTACACCAACTGAGAAAGAATGATGGGAACAGAACAATCATTATTAGATTAATCTGTTCCTACACAGAATCATGTTATCAGCAGCACATCTACAGCTTACACCAGTGACGTGCTGCTGAGAACACTGATTTCTGTTCCGGCATAAACATTCCAATCACTTGATGAATATGCAGCTTTTTGCTTGTTTAGTATAATACACCTCATAGTCCTCCATATATTATAATGTGCACCACAGTCCTCTATATTGTAAAATGCACACCTCATAGTCCTCCATATAATATATTGTGCCCCATAGTCCTCCATATAGTATAATACATCCCCATAGTCCTCCATATAGTATAATACACTCCCTATAGTCCTCCATATAGCATAATACATTCCCTATAGTACTCCATATATTAAAATACACTCCTCAGTCCTCCATATAGTATTATATACTTCACATAGTCCTCCATATAATATAATACACTCCTCATAGTCCCCAATATATTAAAATACACTCCTCAGTCCTACATATAGTGTAATACACTCCTCATAGTCCTCCATATATTAAAATACACTGCTCAGTCCTCCCTATAGTATAATACATTCCTCATAGTGCTCCATATAGTATAATACACTCTTCAGTCCTCCATATAGTATACTACACTCCTCATAGTGCAGATAATGCACCGCCATAGTCATCCATGTAGTACAATTCACTTTCCATAGTATAATGCACCCCATAGTTCTTCATATAATATAATGTATTCTCCATAGTCCTCGATACAGTATAATGCAGCCACCCCATAGAGCATAGTGCAGCCACCCCAGAGAGTATAATGCAGCCACCCCACAGAGTATAATGCAGCCACCCCACAGAATTTAATGGAGCCTCTTCAACAGTATAATGCAGCCCCACCATACAATATAATGTAACCCCCATAGAATATAATGCAGCCCCCTCATATAGTATAATGCAGCCCCTCCATAGAATATATGGTAGCCTCCTCATAGAGTATAATGCATCCCCATAGAACATAATGCAGCCCCCCCTAGAATATAATGCATCCCCTCTATAGAATATAATGCAGCCCCCTTATATAGTATAATGTAGCCCCTCCATAGAATACATTGTAGCCCTGCTCATATAGCAGGGGTGGTGAACTTCAGGCCCAAGGGCCATTTACGGCCCTCGATGACCTTTTATCCAGCCCCCGGGCAGATTCTCAGGGACCGCATTCTTGGGTAGGGAGGTGTATTTTGATTGCCACCAGCTCATTAATTTCTTCTTGCTCTGTTAGCACACACACACATTATTTACTACTGAACACTGAAGGGCATGCAATGAAAGATTATGACCTGACACCAGTGCCAGAGTCAGGATGTACTTTGTGGGCGGAGTTTGTACGGCCCCCGAAGGATGATTTAAATATCCAAATGGCCCTTGGTAGAAAAAAGATTCCCCACCCATGTCATATAGTATAATGCAGCCCCTCATAGAATATAATGTAGTCCAATCATAGAGTATAATGAAGCCCCCCATACACTATAATCTAGCCCCCCATAGAATATAATGCAGCCCCCCCCATAGAATACAATGTAGCCCCCTCATATAGTATAATGTAGCCCCCTCATAGAGTATGATACAATCCTCCCTCACAGAATGTAATGCAGCCCCCCATAGAATATAATATAGCCCCCCATAGAAAATAATACAGCCCACCTCCCCATAGAATATAGCGTAGCCCCATCAAAGAGTATGATGCAATCCTCCCTCATAGAATATAATACAGCCCCGCATAGAATAATACAGCCCACTTTCCCATAGAATATAATGTAGCCCCATTAAAGAGTATGATGCAATCCTCCCTCATAGAATATAATGTAGCCCCCATAGAATATAATACAGTCCACCTCCCCATAGAATATAATGTAGCCACCCATAGAATATAATGAAGCCCACCTCCTCATATAATATAATGTAGCCCCATCAAAGAATATGACGCAATCCAACCCCATAGAATATAATGTAGCCACCCATAGAATATAATACAGCACCCCCATAGAATATAATGTAGCCACCCATAGAATTAATACAGATCCCCCTTTCCACCGAGAATGCCCCCACAGTCCAGTACTCACTCACTGATATATTTTAAAAAAACACAATCCTCACCTCTCCTCTTGCCCTTCACTGCTCCAAGCTCAGCTCCGGTCTCAGCGGCAGCACACAGTGGGTGCGCAATGAAGTGATGTCATCACGCACCCGCAGTGTCAGAGGCCTAGGGGAATGATGGGAGAGGGAGCATCATCTGACGCTCTCCTCCATCATTGCTTTGAACTGAGTTGAAATGGCATAGTTGAATGAGGTGGCGGGGGGAGTCGGCGCTGGCGGCAGGTGGGCCACTTGACTCACGGGCCCCTGGGCGGCACGCCATTGGCTGAGGGCCCCTGGGGGAGTGGGGGCCCTAGGCAGCTGCCTGGTCTGCCTGCCGCTAATGCCAGCCCTGACCCTGGGAAATGCTGTAGCACATATGGCAGATATGTTTATATTCCATAAGGGTCAGCTCTCAACAATTGTCCCTTTCGCATTTGGCACTTTGGTGTATGCCAGTATAAGAAAACACAATCTTCCACTGATAAGATTATATACCCTATAAAAGAAATCATCCCTAGTCCTTCTTATAGAGAATCACAGTAACAGCTTTTAAAGAGTAACCGTTGTTTTAATTTTTATTTCATAAATCAATAATGCACATGAAAATAAGCAACTTTGTAATATATCTTATCAGAAAGATCTGCTTCTTTCTCTGCAAAAATTGATGAGTCATTATGAAGATTCTCAATTCATGGGTAAAATCTGTATTCAGTGACAACCAACTTTCCCATTACTGAGATAGGTGATGGCAGCTGCTACTGATAAGATTCTATGTATATAGGAAGGGGAGGAGCTATGTCAAATAGGTAATTATAATACCAGATTTAAAGGGCATTCTAAAGCTGCCTGGCCTTCACACTGAAAACACAGCTACCATGAGGAAATTATCCCTCCCGGCAACCTCCAGCTTTCAGTCATAAAGGAACGGGCGCAGTGGCTTCCATCACCGCTCAGTATACTGTGAGCAGCAGCAGTAAGCACACCCTGGCACTGACTGACAAATGTCTCTGCAGCATAGAAGAGCAGTGACAGCTGTCAGTCAAGGTGCCAGAGTGCAT
Organism: Ranitomeya variabilis; assembly: GCF_051348905.1. Lineage (NCBI taxonomy): Eukaryota > Metazoa > Chordata > Amphibia > Anura > Dendrobatidae > Ranitomeya > Ranitomeya variabilis. The sequence goes on from NC_135232.1 coordinate 494,383,820, forward strand.
ACCTCCCAACTTTTGAAGATGGGAAAGAGGGACAAAGTTTGACAAAGCTTGGACAAAGCGCGCCGCGGCAAATTTTAGGCCACGCCTCTGACCACACCCATTCATAATTAGTCACACCCATATCCACGTCCCAACCACACCCATTTAGCACTGCTGATCACACTGTTTCATATACAATAGTTATAAACAAAAAAATATGGCCACACAGTGCTCCATACCGTATAATGACCACACATGATGCCCCATACTGTATAATGGCCACACATGACGCTCCATGCTGTATAATGGCCACACATGATGCTCCATACTGTATAATGGACACACATGACGCTCCATACTGTATAATGGCCACACATGATGCCCCATACTGTATAATGGCCACACATGATGCTCCATACTGTATAATGACCGCACATGATGCTCCATATTGTATAATGACCGCACATGATGCTCCATATTGTATACTGGCTGCACATGATGCTCCATATTGTATAATGACTGCACATGATGCTCCATACTGTATAATGGCCGCACATGATGCTCCATACTGTATAATGACAGCACATGATGCTCCATACTGTATAATGACCGCACATGATGCCCCATACTGTATAATGGGCACACATGACGCTCCATACTGTATAATGAACACACATGACGCTCCATACTGTATAATGACGGCATGCATACCGTATAATGGCCGCACATGATGCTCCATACTGTATAATGACTGCACATGATGCTCCATACTGTATAATGGCCGCACATGATGCTCCATACTGTATAATGACAGCATGCATACCGTATAATGGCCGCACATGATGCTCCATACTGTATAATGACTGCACATGATGCTCCATACCGTATAATGACCACACATGATGCCTCATACTGTATAATGGCCGCACATGATGCCCCATACCGTATAATGACTGCACATGATGCCCCATACCGTATAATGACTGCACATGATGCCCCATACCGTATAATGACTGCACATGATGCCCCATACCGTATAATGACTGCACATGATGCCCCATACCGTATAATGACCGCACATGATGCTCCATACTGTATAATGACCGCACATGATGCTCCATACTGTATAATGACCGCACATGATGCCCCATACTGTATAATGGCCACACATGACGCTCCATACTGTATAATGAACACACATGACGCTCCATACTGTATAATGACGGCACATGATGCTCCATACTGTATAATGACCGCACATGATGCTCCATACTGTATGATGACCACACATGATGCTCCATACTGTATGCTGGCTGCACATGATGCTTCATACTGTATAATGACCGCACATGATGCTCCATACTGTATAATGGCCACAGTTCTCCATACTGTATAATGACATACAGGCACGCAGCTCACACACAGCTCACACACATGCACACGCACACAGCTCACACACACGCAGCACACACACAGCTCACACACGCACGCAGCTCACACACATGCAGCATCACACACACAGTATCACAGTATCACACATACACACGCAGCATCACAAACGCAGCTCACAAACACATGCAGCTTTGACACAAGTGCATCACATACGCAGCCATCACACACACACACACAGCCATCACACACACACACGCAGTCATCACACACACACACGCAGCCATCACACACACACACGCAGCCATCACACACACACACACACACACACACACGCAGCCATCACACACACACACACCCAGCCATCACACACACACACAGCCATCACACACACACACAGCCATCACACACACACACACACAGCCATCACACACACACACACCCAGCCATCACACACACACACCCAGCCATCACACACACACACACACACGCAGCCATCACACACACACGCAGCCATCACACACACACGCAGCCATCACACACACACACGCAGCCATCACACACACACACGCAGCCATCACACACACACACGCAGCCATCACACACACACACACACACACGCAGCCATCACACACACACACACACCCAGCCATCACACACACACACACAGCCATCACACACACACACAGCCATCACACACACACACACACAGCCATCACACACACACACACACCCAGCCATCACACACACACACCCAGCCATCACACACACCAGATACCTCATACACACATGACACACACACAAATGCAGCATCACACACACACAATGACACACACATGCAGCATCAGACACACACACACATCTCACACACACACACATCACACACACACATCACACACACACATCACACACACACATCATCTCCTCTGTGTTGCAGGGGCGGCTGATCTGTCCATGTGCAGCTCTTCAGTTTCTCCGGCTGCTCATAGCTCTGCACTGTCCCGGCACCTCCCCCATCTCTCCTTCTCTGTCGGGATAGCAGCTAAGAGCAGGAGAAGCCGGAGCTCCGTGCACACACAGGAGGAAGTGAGTCGCTGACCTCTCATCTTGATCGCTGCTGGCTCTCTGCCTCAGCTTGGCAGCGCCGCACACACAGGGGGCAGGGGGGGGCGGGTTCGGTCGGGAGGAGACCCAGCATGTATAAGAAAAAAAAAACAGCCACAAACCTAAGCTACTCAGGTGCCGCCCCCTGCATTGTCCCCGCCCTAGGCATGTAGTGCAGGACATTAGTGTCCCGCCCGGGATCCCGGGGCTGACTGTCAAAATCAGGGCAGTCCCGCGGGATCCGGGACGGTTGGGAGGTATGCCAGAGTGTGCTTACCGCTGCTGCTCACAGTATACTGCGCGTATACTGCATGCGGTTATGACTGTAAGCTGAAGGTTGCCTGGAGGAATGAAGTTTATTTACTCCCATTATTTGCACTTTCAGTCGGCCAAGCAGCTTTGGAATGCTATTACTTGCAGATTAACCTCATAATAGCGTTTAGGAACATGAAAGGTTCCCTTTAAAAGGAATCTGTCACCAGGTTATTGACACATAATCTGAGAGAGCAGCATAATATGGACACACAGACTCTGATCCCAGCGATGTGTCACTTGCTGGGCTGCTTGCTGTAGATTTGATAAAATGATTTAGTGATAATCTCCTGCTGATAACTCGACGACTACTAGACCTGCTGACATGAAGTCCTCCATATTCATGAGCTCTGCATAGCCCCACCCACACAACTATGCATAGTGTACACAAAAGCTACCAATCAGAGGTGTGGGCGGAGTTAAACGGAGCTCAGCATTAGAGAACTGCTAGATCTGCAATAGAGAAACAGTGATTTTATCAAAATGACAGCCAGCAGCTGTATGTATTAAATTTTTATCTTTTTTAAGCCTTATGATCTCTGTTGTGATCAGTGATATTGCAACTGATAGTTTTTTGTTGTTAATCCAGAAACTAGAGATATCATGCTGTGGCACCCCAGAGTCCGGTTGCCATGGTGACATTGCCTCCCTGTAAGGGGTGATGTCATGCCTGGAGGCAAGAAGGAAGGTCCCCATGCCAGGTAACACAGTGTACATGTCAATTCCTGCTCCAGGCCAGGAAGGAGAGCTTCCTTATAAATTCTGGCCAGCAGGTGGGGTTAGTGAGTCAGAAAGAAGTCAGCTGAGAGAGCCAGGTGGAGCTGGTGACAAGACAGTGAGAGAGGAGAGTTGGCAGTTGGTCTGTGGAGAGGGAAGGGACAGGAGCAGAGACAAGAGCTCAGGGGAATAAAAACTGCGTATAGCTAACCCCAGAGCAGAGCCCGGACCCCAGGGTCGTGGGGTACTCAGAGAGTTCTATGGGGGAGGTCACGGGGCCGTGATCTGTTTCCGTGGCCCTGGCCGTGTCATAAAATGTTCGGCAATGGGTGGCCGATGCTGCGGTTTAGATCCACTGGGGCTGATGGTGACGCAGCAAAGATGGTTCAGCTCCCCACGGGTAGAGTGGGGCCCCAGGGCAAGTATATTTGATTGTTCAGATGGTGGTGAACGTTGGGGTGCAGAGAATAAGTGAAGGACACAGAGAGGAGCAGTTTTCTTTATCCTTTTACTTGAAAGTAGATGAATCCGGGGCACCAATTACAGATGTCAGCCCCGTGCTCTTGGTCTGCTACCATGCTTTCAGATGTGCGGTGTGGCCAGGGACCTTGCAGTCCCCACCCTCCAGATTCGGCTGTCATGGCGTACAGCACCCGCCCAGCCATGGACTCTGGCGTTCCTTTTTATCAGCGCTCCGCTCCGGGGTCAGCTATACGCAGTTTTTATTCCCCTGAGCTCTTGTCTCTGCTCCTGTCCCTTCCCTCTCCACAGACCAACTGCCAACTCTCCTCTCTCACTGTCCAGCTCCCTCCTGTTTCCATGACAAACTCCCGTTTACTCTCTCAGCTGACTTCTTTCTGACTCACTAACCCCACCTGCTGGCCAGAATTTATAAGGAAGCTCCCCTTTCTGGCCTGGAGCAGGAATTGACATGTACACTGTATTACCTGGCATGGGGACCTTCCTTCTTGCCTCCAGGCATGACATCAACCCTTAGAGGGAGGCAATGTTACCGTGGCAACCGGACTCTGGGGTGCCACAATACTATTCCCTCTTTCCTTATATTTGAGCAGTTTAATTACCCTGCAGTCCTGTAACTGAACATGTATTCTTGTCCGTGCAGATAATTATCAGTTCCTGGTTGAACATGACGGGCAGTATAGTACGTTCCGTGAGTGCGGTCACATTTCTGATGAATACCGGGACGAGTAGCTTGGTGTGCCTGTTTGTGGGACAGAGTATTTGTGCGGTGGCCCAGCCTCTTGTGCTCTTTGTTCCTGCTAAGCTTGCTGCGGTGTGGTTTCCAGAACATCAGCGTGCCACAGCAAACATGATCGCCTCTATGTGTAAGTAATGTTTCACTGCTAGCATTCATTGTGTAGGATGTCATCTACAGAAATATACCTTGTTTATCTAGAATCATTTTGTTCTTCTTTATTCAGCGAATCCATTTGGCATATTTCTGGCAAACATATTGTCTCCGGTAATTGTATCTAGAGCTGAAGACCTTCCAATATTGGTAAGTAAAATCAGATCTTTACATATTAATCATACCAAATACGTAGCAGCCACATAAAAGTGAACTTCTCTATGTTTTTGATTTCAAGCATTGTGTCTATGGCATTCCTGCTGTACTCGCCTGCATTTTAGCAACAGCAGGAGTTCATGAAAAAGCCCCTCCGACCCCACCTTCAGTCAGCGCTGTCAATTCTGCCTCTGAGCCTTTCTTTGCTGGTTTAAAACAGGTAAGCTTTGTAGTCATGTGCCATTTGTTTGTCTTTGATGCCTTAAAGGGCAGTTCAGCAGGTTTAAGCTGTGGAATCTGAGAGCAGCATCATGTACAGACAGAGACCCTGATTCCAGTGTTGTATCATGTACTAGACCACTTGGTGCAATGTTGGTAAAATCTCTGGTTTCTCTGCTATAGATGTTTTAAGAATGCTGAGCTCTGTGTCACCCAACCCCTCACCACTGATTGGCAGGTTCCTGTCAACAAGCTGCTAAGCCATCAGTGGTAGAGGCGGGGTTACACAGATTAGCTGGACTGCCTGGCACAAGACATCTAGTCCCGCAGTGATAATCTCTTGCTGATAAAATACTGATTGGATTGAAACTACAACAAGCTGCTGAACAAGTGATGCATCCCTAGAATCCGGGTCTCTGTCCCTACATTACATTTTTATAATGGGCAGCAAGTAAATGGCCAATAAGCACAAAACAAGTAAACCTACATAAATAGAGTGCAAGGCACAATATCTATAGAAAGTGTATTTATTAAATTTAATTCAATACTAATTAAAATTGTATATACAATGTTAAGACATTAAAATACTACAGACCAATGAGCATTGACATTATCCACTCACAAGTAGGTAGAAAAAAGGATAAACTAAAGGACATGAAAAGTGCATATATAGTCAACAATATTGAAAACGGATACTTCAATAGAAAAAATAGTCAATGATAAACACATAGTAAGTAAAAGCAGAAAATAAACAGGAATGGAGAAAGATGTCAAATCTAAAGAAATATAAATAAGGATGCACAGTGGCATATAAGAGACCTGCACCCGACACGCTTCACTCCTAGCTTTGTCATTCTCGCGTTTTCATTTATTTCTCCTTACTGTACAGGGAATTCAATTTTATATTTTCACAGATCCAACTTTTACAAATGCGGCGATGCCAGATATGTCTATTTTTTTTTTCTTTTTTAAATTGCTTTATTCTTAATGGGGAAAAAGTGGATGATTTGAATGTTTTTATAGATTATATTTTTTGAAAAACTATTTATCCATTTTTTTACTCTCATTAGTTTTTTAGGTTTTTTTAAAGGTCAGCGTATGGCGGGAAGGACCAAGATGATAGAGATAGGTGCCTTCTAAAGGCTCTCGGCTACCATAGAAACTCATTGATGCCCTTCGGTCACGTCATAGGAAGCTGATGGAAACCAATCCATGCAAGCACCAGCATGTGTTCATTTTAAATGTTTATTAGCCACTTTCAGAAGTCAACTTTGACTGCAGCTGTCACATGTTGGAATAAGTGCAATGTATGGGTGCACATTCACACTGTGGCCATTAACAAACATAGCCTAGAATAAAAATAAAATAAGCAAATGCCCTGCAATAAGGTAAATAATAATGGTATATGCAAATAATATAAGGTACTTGTTAGACACAGATGCTAGCTTATGCCGCGGGCTCAGCTCCTGAGTCTGCTCCACACCCTCCAACCTGCTCCATGAAATCCATGATGCATATATCCATCATTAAGGGGGGACCTCTCTCCTTGTCTGGAAGCAGCATTCTTCTCTCTCCCGGTTTAAAAATCAGTGAGCACTTGTCTGTACTGAGCGCTCATTTGTAAGGGGATTGGAAATTGGAAGGGAACAAACATTTCTCCGACACCTATCTCTTGTGCATGGCCAGCTTTACTTACCATAAGCTTGTGTCATGAATACAACCCATTTTTAAACAGAAGTCGGCCTGGCAGTCAGTGAGAGGAGATGCATACGGCTGTATATTTTCACTAGTGTCAAGTAGAATTGCATGTCAGCCAATGGCAGGGCATTACCAAGATTGGACCTCTTCTTTAGCTGAGAGCCAGATTAGCGAACATGATCCAGAATGTTCTATTTCACTTTAGCACACTATTATCAAACCTGCTAATATTGTTTTTATCGAAGTATTTCACAAATACAAGAATAATACATACGGTAGTTGAATCACTGCACTTGGAAACACATTTAACCCTGTCACATTGAAGCCATATTTTATAATGTTGCACAGAATTGTTAAAAAAGGTACAAGAAAGGGCAAATGAATGCACATGAACAGTAAATTTTAGATTTGCAATTGTCTCCTTATCTCTTACAGCTCATAAAAAATAAAGCTTACATTATCCTAATGATTTGCTTTGGAAGTGGTCTCGGCATTTTCACTGCCTTCTCTGCATTCCTGGAACAGATATTATGCTTCAATGGCTATTCAAATGTAAGTCTAACATTTATTTTCTTATTCTTAAAGCACCACTCCAGCATTTTTTTATTTTACAGCTGAAGTGGTGCTTCTAATACACAGTAATAAGTTCCCTCTTCACCTTCTATCCTCGCCAGTCTTGTCAGTCTCCAACAGTGTGGTGTCATCCCAGTGGTTGCTGGGTGAGCCAGAGGTCACTTTACAATATAAGTCTATGAGAGCCTCCTTCTAGCTCTCGTAGACTTGCATTGAGAGCTTATGATCATTACTTTTGGCCAGTGAGAAGTTGCAGTCAGAAGATGACAACACTTAACTGGAGTGACGCTTAGAAAAGGTGAAGACAGCAGCGGCAGGTATGTATAAGACTAGTCGGGAACCTTAGTTTGGAAGCACCACTCCAGCGCTGGAAAAAACAACAAATGCTGGAGTGGTGCTTTAAATTTAATCTCAGATGTATAATAGTGTGAAAAGTCAATAACCCCTGCATAATATCACCTGTTATAAAATATTTGTCACATTTAAGCTATGCATACATGTGCTTTGGCCCTGATTTATTAAGACTGGCGTTTTGTCTTTATGAACTGTGTACTGCAGTAAGATGCATCAAATTCAGTAACATGTGTGACTCTTAATAAATGTAACCCATGTTTCATCTGCTGTGTGTCACCTCAAGAAATGTATGCCAGTCAGTGAATGGAGTACATTTTTGTCTTAATTTACCACACTTTTGTGGCTTAATGGGAACATGTCAGGCAATTCATGCTGCCTAAACCATGAATCGCAGACTGGCTGCCCTATTGTAGCGAGGAATATTATTCTCTAAAATGCTCCGGTGTTTCAGAGTAATTATATGTTGAAGATCCAGTCTGGGACCATTGCCAGAGTCTGGAGCTGAAGCCAGCTTCTCCCAATGCTGCTCCAGGTGATTGACCGGTTTGGACCAAAAAGACCAAAAGTTTGGACACACCTTCTCATTTAAAGATTTTTCTGTATTTTCATGACTATGAAAATTGTAAATTCACACTGAAGGCAACAAAACTATGAATTAACACATGTGGAATTATATACTTAACAAAAAAGTGTGAAACAACGGAAATTATGTCTTATATTCTAGGTTCTTCAAAGTAGCCACCTTTTGCTTTGATGACTGCTTTGCACACTCTTGGCATTCTCTTGATGAGCTTCAAGACGTAGTCACCGGGAATGGTTTTCACTTCACAGGTGTGCCCTGTCAGGTTTAATAAGTGGGATTTCATGCCTTATAAATGGTGTTGGGACCATCAGTTGTGTTGTGCAGAAGTCTGGTGGATACACAGCTGATAGTCCTACTGAATAGACTGTTAGGATTTGTATTATGGCAAGAAAAAAGCAGCTAACAGTCTATTCAGTAGGACTATCAGCTGTGTATCCACCAGACTTCTGCACAACACAACTGATGGTCCCAACACCATTTATAAGGCATGAAATCCCACTTATTAAACCTGACAGGGCACACCTGTGAAGTGAAAACCATTCCCGGTGACTACCTCTTGAAGCTCATCAAGAGAATGCCAAGAGTGTGCAAAGCAGTCATCAAAGCAAAAGGTGGCTACCTTGAAGAACCTAGAAGATAAGACATAATTTCAGTTGTTTCACACTTTTTTGTTAAGTATATGATTCCACATGTGTCAATTCATAGTTTTGATGCCTTCAGTGTGAATTTACAATTTTCATAGTCATGAAATACAGAAAAATCTTTAAGTGAGAAGGTGTGTCCAAACTTTTGGTCTGTACTGTATGTATAGTATTTGTGAGGGAAATACAGGTGCTTCTCACAAAGTTAGAATATCCTAAAAAGTTAATTTATTTCAGTTCTTCAATACAAAAAGTGAAACTCATATATTATGTAGAGTCATTACAAACAGGGTGATCTATTTCAAGTGTTTATTTCTGTTAATGTTGATGATTATTGCTTACAGCCAATGAAAACCCAAAAGATAAAATATGTTATAACACCAGCTTGAAAAATCCGAAATGTTGGCCTACTGAAATGTATGTTCAGTAAATGCACTTATTACTTGGTCAGGGCTTCTTTTGCATCAATTACCGCATTAGTGTGGTGTGACATGTAGGCAATCAGCCTGTGGCACTGCTGAGATGTTATGGAAACCCAGGTTGCTTTGATAGCAGCCTTCAGCTCGTCTACATTGTTTGGTCTGGTGTCTCTCATCTTCCTCTTGACAATACCTCATAGTTTGCTGGCCAATCAAGCACAGTGATATTGTTGTTTTTAAACCAGGTATTGGTACTTTTGGCAGTGTGGACAGGTGCCAATTCCTGCTGGAGAATGAGATTTCCATCTCCAAAAAGCTTGTCAGCAGAGGGAAGCATGAAGTGATTTAAAATTTTCTTGTAGACAGCAGCACTGACTTTGGTGTTGATAAAACACAGTGGACATACACCCACAGATGGAAACGTCACATTAGACCTCAAGCAGCTTGGATTGTGGCCTCTCCCCTCCTCCTCCAGAGTCTGGGACCTTGATTTCCAAATGAAATGCAAAATTTACTTTCATCTGAAAACAACACCTTGGACCACTGAGCACCAGCCCAGTTCTTTTTTTATCCTTAGCCTAGGTAAGACGCTTCTGGCATTGTCTATTGGTCATGAGTGGCTTGCCACAAGGAATGCTTGTAGCCCATGTCCTGGATATGTCTGTGTGTGGTGGCTCTTGAAGCAATGACTCCAGCAGCAGTCCACTCCTTGTGAATCTCCCCCAACTTTTTGAATGGCCTTTTCTTAACAATCCTTTCAAGTCTGCGGTTACCCAGTTGCTTGTGCACCTTTTTCTACCACACTTTTTGCTTCCACTCAGCTTTCCATTAATATGCTTGGATACAACACTCTGTGAACAGCCAGCTTCTAACAATGACCTTTTGTGGCTTACCCTCCTTGTGGAGTGTGTCAATGACTGCCTTCTGGACATCTGTCAAGTCAGCAGTCTTTCCCATGATTGTGGAGCCTACTGAAACAGACTAAGAGAACTTTTTAAATGCTTAGGAAACCTTTGTAGGTGTTTTTTGTTAATTATTCTAATTTACTGAGATAATGACTTTTGGGTTTTCATTGGATGTAAGCCAGAATCATCAACATTAACAGAAATAAACACTTGAAATAGATCACTCTGTTTCACTTTTTGTATTGAAGCATTGAAATAAATTAACTTTTTGATAACATAATTTTGTGAGAAGCACCTGTACTTGTCAATCACCAGCAGCAGTGCTGGGAAGAGCCGGCAAAGGGAAAACCTGGACTAGTCTGGTCTTCAGGTATGGTCCCTGGCCCAACCTTCAAAATATATGTTCTCTGAAACGCCAGCGCTATCAAGCAATCAGGCTACGAAACCGTAGGTTCTCTTTAGATTAAATTGAGTTTGTCAGGTGTGCTCGGACACTTTTCAAAAAGTTGGTGGAACTTGCCAGGACTTGCATAAAAATGACAAAAGTCGCAAAAATTTTGCACTATTTCGACCACTTTTACTCCAGATATTAGCATGAATTGCTAGGTGAATTGGCTCTTTTGAAGATTTTTTAAAACAATATATTTTTAAGGTTGTCATAGAAAAATTTTAACTCATAAGATTTAACACTAACAACTGGTGTTTTCCCCTCATGCTTTAAACATGCTTTGATCACACCCATCCTCAAAAAGCCCTCCCTTTTTTGACCATTCCTTTCTGTCTAGCTATCGCCCCATATCACTTCTCCTCTATGCCTCAAAACTACTGGAACAACACATCCATCTTGAACTGTCCTCCCACTTCTCTTTCTGCTCCCTCTTTGACCAATTACACATAACTATGTACAACTATCTATAAATAACAAGACTTAATACTACGTATAAAGGGATAGCACTGTACATAACAGCAGAGAAAGCTATACACTCAATGATGGCACCATATATAACTAGAGAGGATGGTACATAATAAGGGACAGTGTTATACATAATAAAAGACGAAACTATGTAACTAAGTACATCACTATACATAATAAGTGAGTACACTATTTACTATGGGTCTGTGCTATACAAAATAAGTGAGTACACTATTTAGTATGGGTCTGTGCTATACATATATAAGTCTACATTTCTGTGTCCGCGTGCAGTGTCGGTGTGCTGCCTGCTTTTACAGATGCATTGAACATGTCCTATTCTGATCCTCAAAATCGAAACAGAACAGGACATTCTCTGAGCATCACGGATCTCATTCTCAGAGCCGTGATTTTCATGTATGTGTGACTGGACCTATAAAATTCTACGAGTATGAGTGCTGTCCGATAAAAAAATCTGGCATCACACAGACATATCACACAAAGGTGAGAATGCAGCCTTAGGGTACCGTCTTACAAAACGATTTACCAACGATCACGACCAGCGATACGACCTGGCCGTGATCGTTGGTAAGTCGTTGTGTGGTCACTGGGGAGCTGTCACACAGACAGCTCTCCAGCGACCAACGATGCCGAGGTCCCGGGTAACCAGGGTAAACATCGGGTTACTAAGCGCAGGGCCGCGCTTAGTAACCCGATGTTTACCCTGGTTACCGTCGTAAATGTAAAAAAAAACAAACAGTACATACTCACATTCCGGTGTCCGTCAGGTCCCTTGCTGTCTGCTTCCCGCACTGACTGACTGCCGGCCGTAAAGTGAAAGCACAGCACAGCGGTGACGTCACCGCTGTGATCTGCTTTCACTTTCCGGCCGGCAGTCAGTCAGTGCGGGAAGCAGACGGCAAGGGACCTGACGGACAACGGAATGTGAGTATGTACTGTTTTTTTTTTTTTACATTTACGACGGTAACCAGGGTAAACATCGGGTTACTAAGCGCGGCCCTGCGCTTAGTAACCCGATGTTTACCCTGGTTACAAGCGAACGCATCGTTGGATCGGTGTCACACACACCGATCCAACGATGACAGCGGGAGATCCAGCGACGAAAGAAAGTTCCAAACGACCTGCTACGACGTACGATTCTCAGCAGGGTCCCTGATCGCTGCTGCGTGTCAGACACAGCGATATCGTATGGGTATAGCTGGAACGTCACAGATCGTGCCGTCGTAGCGACAAAAGTGCCACTGTGAGACGGTACCCTTAGGGATTTTACAGATAACTTTATCACTCCAAGTCACACAGTGCAGATACAGGATAATATTTACATACAGGAATTTACCGCTGACGTCTCATCTGATTAGAGTCAATTTCTGCTGTTTCTTCTCCATCTGGTCAGACCTTCTTGTCGACATCCCCCAGCCATGACTTGTCTTGTCACGATGATCGTCACAGCCCTGAATATAACAAGGTCACATATATTTTATATATATACATGTCTCCCCCCTGAATACAGATATGTACTCCACCATTATTATACTATTGGTCACGCACCAATCAAAATATATATTGATAAGCAGCACTGTGCTCCTCATTAACTATAATCTCTGCCACCCAATAACACTGGTCAACGCAATTTTTCTGGCAAAAGGTTTTAAAACATATTTTAAGTCAATTTTGGCTGCTGATTACGAGTATAAACTCCGTTTTTGGCTATCACATGAGGATTTCGAGATATTTTCAATTTTTGATGAAACTTACTCCTAATGTTTTATGATAAAAACACATGATTTTAGGTACTACAGTCATGGCCAAAAGTTTTGAGAATGACACGAAAATTATATTTTCACATGATCTGCTGCCCTCTGGTTTTTATTAGTGTTTGTCTGATGTTTATATCACATACTGAAATATAATTGCAATCATATTATGAGTACCAATAGGTTATATTGACAGTTAGAATGAGTTAATGCAGCAAGTCAATATTTGCAGTGTTGACCCTTCTCCTTCAAGACCTCTGCAATTCTCCCTGGCATGCTCTCAATTAACTTCTGGACCAAATCCTGACTGATAGCAGTCCATTCTTGCATAATCAATGCTTGCATTTTGCCAGAATTTGTTGGTTTTTGTTTGTCCACCCGTCTCTTGATGATTGACCACAAGTTCTCAATGGGATTAAGATCTGGGGAGTTTCCAGGCCATGGACCCAAAATCTCTATGTTTTGTTCCATGAGCCATTTAGTTATCACCTTTGCTTTATGGCAAGGTGCTCCATCATGCTGGAAAAGGCATTGTTGGTCGCCAAATTGCTCTTGGACGGTTGGGAAAAGTTGCTCTTGGAGGACATTCTGGTACCATTCTTTATTCATGGCTGTGTTTTTAGGCAAGACTGTGAGTGAGCCGATTCCCTTGGCTGAGAAGCAACCCCACACATGAATGGTTTCAGGATGCTTTACAGTTGGCATGAGACAAGACTGGTGGTAGCTCTCACCTCTTCTTCTCCGAATAAGCTGTTTTCCAGATGTCCCAAACAATCGAAAAGGGGATTCATCAGAGAAAATGACTTTGCCCCAGTCCTCAGCAGTCCACTCCCTGTACCTTTTGCAGAATATCAGTCGGTCCCTGATGTTTTTTCTGGAGAGAAGTGGCTTTTTTGCTGCCCTCCTTGAAACCAGGCCTTGCTCAAAGTGTCTCTGCCTCACAGTATGTGCAGAAGCACTCACACCAGCCTGCTGCCATTCCTGAGCAAGCTCGGCACTGCTGGTAGTCCGATCCCGCAGCTGAAACAGTTTTAAGATACGGTCCTGGCGCTAGCTGGTCTTTCTTGGGCACCCTGGAGCCTTTTTGACAACAATGGAAGCTCTCTCCTTGAAGTTCTTGATGATGCGATAGATTGTTGACTGAGGTGCAATCTTTGTAGCTTCGATACTCTTCCCTGTTAGGACATTTTTGTGCAGTGCAATGATGGCTGCACGTGTTTCTTTAGAGATAACCATGGTTAACTGAAGAGAAACAATGATACCAAGCACCAGCCTCCTTTTAAAGTGTCCAGTGATGTCATTCTTACTTAATCATGACTGATTGATCGCCAGCCCTGTCCTCATCAACACCCACACCTGTGTTAATGGATCAATCACTAAAACGATGTTACCTGCTCCTTTTAAGGCAGGACTGCAATGATGTTGAAATGTGTTTTGGGGGTTAAAGTTCATTTTCTGGGCAAATATTGACTTAGCAAGTACAGTAATTGCTGTTAAGCTGATCACTCTGACATTCAGGAGTATATGCAAATTGCCATTAGAAAAAATGAAGCAGTAGACTTTGGAAAAATTAATATTTGTCTCATTCTCAAAATTTTTGTCCGTGACTGTACATTATGTATACTTTTAATCAAGGAATAACAAAGATTACAAAGTCTATGTACAGCAAATCAAATATACTTACAGAATTAAACTACAAAATATAAAAACACATATATATGGCACACAGATGAATGACAAATGGCAGTTATTTGAACTTTCTTTTCTTGGCTGATCTGTGATGTACAGCTTCTGGGTTGTCTCTCATCAAGCTCCAGCAATAGTCAGCCATCATATGTGAGTCCCACCGGCCTTGATACCGTTCTTCCATTGTTTTAATGTCCTGATGAAAACGCTCCCCTTGTTCCTCGCTTACATCCCAAAGGTTCTCTAGAAAAAAGTCCAAATGGCTATGTAAATAGTGAATCTTGATACTCATTCTACATCCAAGATTTCGCAGACTCAGTAGCTCTTCCACAATCTCTTCATAGTTGTCTGCTTTCTTATTCCCTAGAAAATTCTTCACCACATTACAAAATGCATTCCAAGCTCTTTCTTCTGTCTCATTTATTGATGTGATAAAATTTGGGTCTCTCATAAGTGTTCTTATTTGAGGTCCATCAAATATTCCAGCCTTTTTCTTCTCTTCACTAAGACCAGGAAAAGTTGAACATATATAGTTAAAGTATTCTCCACTGTGATTGAGAGCTTTGACGAACTGCTTCATCAATCCAAGTTTTATGTGTAAGGGAGGAAAGACAATGTTCTTCCTATCCACTAGAGGATCATGGATGACATTCTTATCGCCAGATGCCAAACTGTCGCTGAGGCCATTCAGTTTTCACCCAATGCTCTGCTGTAGCTCTACTGTCCCAGTAGCACAGAAAACAAGGGTGTTTTGTGTACCCTCCTTGCAGACCCAAAAGAAAGTTAACCATTTTCAAATCAACACAAATTAACCACCCAAATTAAACTTAATTTACCTTAGTGAACCGTATAAACCGGCACTTTTCATACACTACTTATATTTATCATGGAATTCATGAAAATGGGCTATATACCTATAGCGCAAAAACGTGATGTGATAGAGAAATTATAAGATCAGATTTCAATTCAGCACCCTCAAATTAGTCTAAAACTGTTCTTAAAATCCATGCCGGAAATTTTTTTTTTGTAGACCAGTGTTATATAAACTATTCAGTCTCTAACTCTCCCCAATCTAATATATAATTGCCTAGAATACTACTTCCTGCAATTTGTGCCAACTTCCGTGGCTTTGTCCGGAGCTAATGTCCGGAGCTAATGTCCGGAGCTAATGTCCGGAGATAAGTGACGTCACCAGTGTCCTACACCCAGGCAGAGCACAGGGGCCCCAGGCAGCATATGGGGCCCCAGGCAGAGCACAGTGGCCCCAGGCAGAGCACAGGGGCCCCAGGCAGCATATGGGGCCCCAGGCAGAGCACAGTGGTCCCAGGCAGAGCACAGGGGCCCCAGGCAGCCTATGGGGCCCCAGGCAGAGCACAGGGGCCCCAGGCAGCATATGGGGCCCCAGGCAGAGCACAGTGGCCCCAGGCAGCATATGGGGCCCCAGGCAGAGCACAGTGGCCCCAGGCAGAGCACAGGGGCCCCAGGCAGCATATGGGGCCCCAGGCAGAGCACAGTGGTCCCAGGCAGAGCACAGGGGCCCCAGGCAGCTTATGGGGCCCCAGGCAGAGCACAGTGGCCCCAGGCAGAACATGGGGCCCCAGGCAGAACATGGGGCCCCAGGCAGAGCACAGTGGCCCCAGGCAGAGCACAGGGGCCCCAGGCAGAACATGGGGCCCCAGGCAGAGCACAGGGGCCCCAGGCAGAGCACAGGGGCCCCAGGCAGCATATGGGGCCCCAGGCAGAGCACAGGGGCCCCAGGCAGCATATGGGGCCCTAGGCAGAGCACAGTGGCCCCAGGCAGAGCACACACCAAATCGGAGGCCGAGGGTCCCCGCCCACCAAATCGGAGGCCGAGGGTCCCCGCCCACCAAATCGGAGGCCGAGGGTCCCCGCCCACCAAATCGGAGGCCGAGGGTCCCCGCCCACCAAATCGGAGGCCGAGGGGCCCCACCAACCAAATCGGAGGCCGAGGGGCCCCGCCCACCAAATCGGAGGCCGAGGGTCCCCGCCCACCAAATCGGAGGCCGAGGGTCCCCGCCAACCAAATCGGAGGCCGAGGGGCCCCGCCCACCAAATCGGAGGCCGAGGGTCCCAGCCCACCAAATCGGAGGCCGAGAGTCCCCGCCCACCAAATCGGAGGATAAGGGGCCCCGCCAACCAAATCGGAGGCCGAGGGGCCCCGCCAACCAAATCAGAGGCCGAGGGGCCCCGCCAACCAAATCGGAGGCCGAGGAGCCCCGCCCAACAAATCGAAGGCCGAGTGGCCCCGCCCACCAAATCGGAGGCCGAGGGTCCACACCAACCAAATCGGAGGCCGAGGGGCCCCGCCCACCAAATCGAAGGCTGAGGGGCCCCGCCCACCAAATCGAAGGCCGAGGGGCCCCGCCCACCAAAGCGGAGGCCGAGGGTCCCCGCACACCAAATCGGAGGCAGAGGGACCCCGCCCACCAAATCGGAGGCCGAGGGGCCCCGCCCACCAAAGCGGAGGCCGAGGGTCCCCGACCACCAAATCGGAGGCCGAGGGTCCCTGCCCACCAAATCGGAGGCCGAGGGTCCCCGCCCACCAAATCGGAGGCCGAGGGTCCCCGCCCACCAAATCGGAGGCCGAGGGTCCCCGCACACCAAATCGGAGGCAGAGGGACCCCGCCCACCAAATCGGAGGCCGAGGGGCCCCGCCCACCAAAGCGGTAGCCGAGGGTCCCCGCCCACCAAATCGGAGGCCGAGGGTCCCCGCCCACCAAATCGGAGGCCGAGAGTCCCCGCCCACCAAATCGGAGGCCGAGGGGCCCCGCCAACCAAATCGGAGGCCGAGGGGCCCAGCCAACCAAATGGGAGGCCGAGGAGCCCCGCCCACCAAATCGAAGGCCGAGCGGCCCCGCCCACCAAAGCGGAGGCCGAGGGGCCCGGCCCCGCCCACCAAAGCGGAGGCCGAGGGGCCCCGCCCACCACATCGGAGGCCGAGGGGCCCCACCCACCAAATCGGAGGCCGAGGGTCCCCACCCACCAAATTGGAGGCCGAGGGTCCCCGCCCACCAAATCGGAGGCCGAGGGTCCCCGCCCACCAAATTGGAGGCTGAGGGTCCCCGCCCACCAAATCGGAGGCCGAGGGTCCCCGCCCACCAAATCGGAGGACGAGGGGCCCCACCTGTGAAAATTTTACTGTGAAAATACCTGATGGGCACACAAGTATGCGCCAGTATGGGTACTAAGAGCTTTTCCACATAATAATGAAATATTTTAAAATGTCATAGAACATACCAATATACATAGTTATTGATACATATTATTTATTATTTACATTATTGTTCTTAAGCAAAGAACCGTTGTTGTGGCATTTGCCACAACACGCAAAGTTGTTGTCTGATGTCTTTCATCACTCCCCTCATAAGCATGTTCATGGATCCTGTGTAACTGTACCTTAAATAACAAGAATTGTCAAGAGCTGGTGAGTGCAGCCATTTTTTGTTCTTTCTTACTATTATTTATTAATTGTATTATTCTTACATTTGAATAAATAAAGTATATATGGATTCTAGACTCCCGATTCTTTAGAATCGGGCTGCCATCTAGTTAACTATAAGGTTATGTGCACAAGGAAAATATGGAAGGTTTTACAATACAAGCAAAGTGAATGAGATCACTGAAGTCTCATGCACACATTGCTTATTTTTTCTTTGCGGATTTGCAGCAGATTAAAATCTACATCATTTCGATTCTTGCAGCATATTTAACCCATGCTAATGAGTGGTGAAAATATGCAAAAGGATGTAAAAAATGTGACAGAAAAGTATTTTACACCGCTTTTTTCCTGCCAACACATTAGGATATGCAGCAGAATTTTCTCCTGCAAATACTGAATGTGTGCACATAGCCTTAGGGTACCGTCACACATTGAAATTTTCATCGCTGCGACGGCACGATTCGTGACGTCGCAGCGTCGTATAACCATCGCTCCAGCGTCGTAGACTGCGGTCACACGTTGCAATCACGGCGCTGGAGCGATGCCGAAGTCCCCGGGTAACCAGGGTAAACATCGGGTAACTAAGCGCAGGGCCGCGCTTAGTAACCCGATGTTTACCCTGGTTACAAGCGTAAACGTAAAAAAACAAACAGTACATACTCACCCGTCGGTGTCCTTCAGGTCCCTTGCCGTCTGCTTCCTGCTCTGAGTGCAGCCTTACAGTGAGAGCAGAGCGCAGCACCGCTGCGCTCTGCTCTCACTTTCCGGCCGGCACTCAGAGCAGGAAGCAGACGGCAAGGGACCTGAAGGACACCGACGGGTGAGTATGTACTGTTTGTTTTTTTACGTTTACGCTTGTAACCAGGGTAAACATCGGGTTACTAAGCGCGGCCCTGCGCTTAGTTACCCGATGTTTACCCTGGTTACAAGCGAAGACATCGCTGGATCGCTGTCACACACAACGATCCAGCGATGTCAGCGGGTGATCAAGCGACGAAAGAAAGTTCCAAACGATCTGCTACGACGTACGATTCTCAGCAGGGTGTCTGATCGCAGTAGCGTGTCAGACACAGCGATATCGTAACGATATCGCTAGAACGTCACGAATCGTAACGTCGTAGCGATGGAAATTTCAATGTGTGACGGTACCCTTAGTCCCTGTCCTGTGCCCCTCAATTCATTATAAGTACTTGAGAGCATCATAATAAATTTGGGGGTGGGAAAAGATATTATCTGGTACTGAGCATCCTCTGCCACCTACCAATTCATTACAGGTCCCTGACAGCATCTTCTCCCACCTTTCAATTCATTATAAAGGGTCCTATGCACTTTACCCCCTACGTTCCCACTCCCCAATAAATTTTAAGTCCCTGATAGAGTCCTCCCCATCTCACAATTCATTGTGATGCTATCAGAGGCTAAGCACCCTCATCCACACGGGCGCTGCAGCTTGCTGACATCATTCAGTCGCGCCTGTGTCAGACATAAAGCATTGGGCATGAAGTAGAGGACAGATCCCTGAAGCTCCGCTCTGCTGCCATTTTCTCCTGTAGGCAGCGGAGCTGCAGGGATCGCTCCTTGCCCGCCGTGTATGATGAGGGCAATCTGGCCATGGACCCCATGGAGTCTCGGGTTCTGATAAACAGGTCAGATTGCCCTCAGTATTAGCCACCCTTCAAGGGCCCCATGCACCTCTGGATCTATCCATGATAGTAAATGGCTGCTCTCGCTCACCAGTCTCGCAAGCTTGCTGCCTTGGGGTAACCCTGGACTCATTCCCTCATCATCTCCTTCTTTGACTACTGCAACCTCCTGCTAACACTCTCACACCCCTCCAATCTATCCTCCGCTCTGATGCTCGACTAGTCTACCTGTCCCCCTGCTATTCTCTAGTCTCTTTGTCAATCCCTTCACTGGCTCCCTATTGCCCAGAGACTCCAGTTCAAAACCTTAATCATGGCAAACAAAGCCATCCACAACCTGTCTCCTCCATACATCTGTAACCTAGTGTCTGGGTACTTACCTGTACACAACCTCTGATTCTTACAAGATCTCCCTCTCTTATCTCCTCTTCCCACAATCCTTCCTACTCTGAAACTCTCTACCACAACATGTCAGACTCTCGCCTACTGTGGAAACCTTCAAAAGGAAACTGAAGACCTACTTTTTCTGACAAGCCTACAACCTGCAGTAATCCTTGTTCCATAATCACCAATCGTTTATACAGGCTGATTAGTCATTCCAGATGGTTCTTGTTGATGTAAGCACCGCAATCGTGCCGCTGACATCACTGAGAAAACATGGTATAAAAAACTACACATTCACCTATTCCCCACACAGAAAAAAAAACCCAGGAAGAAGCTAACGTGAAACGCGCGTCGGGGCTCCATGTTGCATCCCCAGGTCATGTATAATTTATCTCTATGAGTTTTCCTTCCCCCTTCTTTACTACCTATATGGTTGCACATTTGCATTATTACTTAGTCCCTAATTATGTTATCTGACTTACATTAAGCACTTTACTATGTCTGGGATAACTAATGAGTTACTGAATTAGCTAAGTGTGATTATGCAAATATTAACTCTTTACATGAAGGCAACTGTGATGCACTGGGACTCCTATGGTATCTATTCTAGTAATTATTAATTGGTAACTAGGCTGGACCAGCCTGTCTATTTCTCCCTTAGGACTCTCAGTTCATCTACTGTTGTGATCCGCTTTTTGGGCTCCCCTAGTGGTGGCTGGTGGTACTGGAGACTTGTGTGTTCTTTTCTGCCTCAGCTCACCTGCTTCCATCAGTTTTGGGAGTTCCCTATTTAGCCTTACTCTCCAGTCACTTCCTTGCCGGTCATCATTGTAACCTGAGTCTTTCAGTTGCATGTTCCTGCTACCAGTCTTCTGATCAGCTAAGTGGACTCTTGTCCTTTTTGTTTTGTATTTTTTGTCCAGTTTACAGTTTGTCATTTCCTGTTACTGGAAGCTCTTGTGGACTGAAATTGCCACTCCTGTGTCATGAGTTGACACAGGAGTCTTAAAGTAATTTCAGGATGGGTTTTTGAAAGGGTTTTTCAGCTGACCGTGAAGTCCTCTTTTGTATCCTTCCTCTATCTAGTAAGTGGACCTCGCTTTGCTAAATCTACCTTCATACTGTGTATGTCTTTTCCTCTGAACTCACCGTTAATATATGTGGGGGCTACTATCATCTTTGGGGAATTTCACTAGAGGTAAGCCAGGTCTGTTCCTTCCTCTTCCAGGCGTAGTTAGTTCTCCGGCTGGCGCATGGCATCTAGGCAGCCGTAGGAATGCTTCCTGGCTACTGTTAGTTGTGTGGTAGATTTAGGTCACGGTCAGCTTGAGTTTCCATCACCCGAGGGCTAGTCTGTTATTTTGTGTTTCTGATGTTCCCATGCCATTGGGGAATCATGACAATCTACATTTTTATGACCTTTTATATTTTTTGTGACCCTTGTATCATTACTTTTTATTACCGTATATACTCGAGTATAAGCCGACCCGAGTATAAGCCGACCCCCCTAATTTTGCCACAAAAAACTGGGAAAAAGTTAATGATTCAAGTATAAGCCTAGGGTGGAAAATGCAGCAGCTACTGGTAAATTTCAAAAATAAAAATAGATACCAATAAAAGTAAAATTAATTGAGACATCAGTAGGTTAAGTGTTTTTGAATATCCATATTGAATCAGGAGCCCTATATAATGCTCCATACAGTTTATAATGGCCCCATAAGATGCTCCATATTAAAAGATGCCCTATATAATTCTGCACAAATGTTGATTATGACCCCATAAGATGCTCCATACAGACATGTGCCCCGTATAATGCTCCACAAATGTGGATTATGGCCCCATAAGATGCTCCATACAGATATTTGCCCCCATATCATGCTGCACATGGCCCCATACAGATATTTGCCCCCATATCATGCTGCTCATGGCCCCATACAGATGCCCCATACAGATATTTGCCCCATATCATGCTGCACATGGCCACATACAGATGCCCCATACAGATATTTGCCCCCATATCATGTTGCACATGGCCACATAAGATGCCCCATACAGATATTTGCCCCCATATCATGCTGCTCATGGCCCCATAAGATGCCCCATACAGATATATGCCCCATATAAAGCTGCACATAGCCCCATAACAGATGCCCCATACAGATATTTGCCCCATATGCTGTTGCTGCGATTAAAAAAATTGCGGTTTTGTTCTTCAGAAATCTTCTTTTAATCCTTTATATTATTGCATTCGTCCTCCTGTCTTCATTTCCGTGCCTCTCGCCTCCCATCAGCATCACAGGGCCCTGTGACGTCTAGTGGTTGTACCACGCCTGCACCCTACAATTGTGAGATTCTGTTTTTCTATGGGCATTGGCTTCTTGTTTCTTCTGTGCAGAAATAGCTTAGGTACGTCAAAGGGGATGACAGATTCCCTTTAAATGAACTGTATGTCTATATTCTAGACACTTTTATCAACCAAAATGATTGTCAGTAGTTCTATTGAGCGAAAAGAGAATACAAATCGCACTAAGCAGCGGTGGACATAACTAGGTACAATCTGGTGTGGTTCATGGAGCGTACAGAATATTTCCCACTACCTGTTAGTATTAGTGGATGGGCACAGTCGCATATACCGGTATAACAATGTGATGTTGATGGTTCCTATGTTTATTCTTCTATTATTATTCTTCTGCTCCATATGTAATTTTCGAAGAAAGGTTAATTCTGTCTCCCTTTTCCCAGTTTATTTCAGGTTTATGTGGAGCCCTGTTCATTGTATTTGGGGCTATTGGTGCCTTATTATGTGGACTTTATGTTGACCGGACAAAGAAGTTTACAGAAGTTGTAAAAATTAGTTTTGCTTTGACAGCTTTCACTGTTATAGTCTTTGCTGTGGTAAGTATGCAGATCATCAGAAAATGAGCCCACGTATAGCACATCCTTGTGTTCCTGTGTCTGATCCCCCACTGTGTAAAGCTTTTGTTTCATGTGACTTCCTCTCAGATCATATTCAAACACTAAAGTCCAGGAGAGGAAGCCATGAAGAGCAATACGTCATCCATAAAGATTCCTATCAGCGGACCATTATTCCAACTCAGAATGACCAAGCAGCTATGTTAGTTTTTTATGCACAGGAGAATAGGCTGCAGCCAGATATCACTGGTTTTGATTGTCTCCAAGATGAAAAATTACCCACCAGGAATTGCTGAGATGGCATATCAGATTAAAGAAAGCTCCCCGATCTTTTGCTAAGACCCAGTCTTCCTTTAAGACTTACTGATTTTGTTAAAATATCACATGCAAAGGGTCTTAAAGTTAGCAACATTTATAGTCAAATGGTTCTGGGAAAAAAAGAAGCAAAAACCCCCCCAGGAAACTGTCTACCCACCTGGAAGGTTTTTACTTTGCATGGTGCGGAGATGTTCCATCATCTGGTGAAGCCCAAAAGTCTAACTGCACTCTGGAGTCTGCCACACCGCAGTCAAAGAAGGTGGCAAGTATGACGCCAGTTGGCATCTGAAAGCAATGCCTGTCCATGCAGGTACTTGAATAGGCACTCTGTCCGAGCACCTCTGGTCAAACTAATTAACAGGGATGCTAAACTGGTGACTTTTCCATTTACTTAAAGGGAAAACGCTACCTATATTATTTTGAAATATTTAAAGGGAATCTGTTAGTATGATTTCACCCCCAAACTATTTATATGTGCATGATGCTCTTTTAAAGACAAGTCTAGCAATATGTTTACATGCCTAGTCTGTTCCCCTGTTCCCACCTACAAAGAATTGGAGAGGTCTGTAATTTTTATTGTAGGTACACTTCAACTGTGAGAGGCAGAATCTAAAAATAATAACCAGAAAATCATATTGTATGATTTTTACATAATTAGATTGCATTTTATTGCATGAAATAAGTACCGAAACCTTTGTTTGCAATTACAGAGGTCAGACATTTCCTCTAGTTCATGACTAAGTTTGCACACACTGCAGCAGGGATCTTGGCCTACTCATCCATACAGATCTTCTCCAGATCTTTCAGGTTTCTGGCCTGTTGCTGGGCAACATTGAGTTTCAGTTCCCTCCAAAGATTTTCTGTTGGGTTCAGGTCTGGAGACTAGCTAGGTCACTCCAGGACCTTGAAATACTTCTTGCGGAGCCACTCCTTCATTTTCCTGGCTGTGTGTTTCAGGTCATTGTCATGCTGGAAGACCCAGTCATGACCCATCTTCAGTGCTCTAACTGAGGGAAGGAGGTTGATGGCCAAAATCTCACGATACATGACCCCATCCATCCACCCTTCAATACGGTGCAGTCATCCTGTCCTCTTTGCAGAAAAGCACTCCCAAAGTATGATGTTTTCCCTGTAATAAGATGCAGGTACTGAGTATGTCACCACGGAACAGACAGACCAACAGTTGAGGGGTTTAAAAACAGGGATAAGGTTCTCCTCGCAGGGAGGAAGCAATGCAAAATAACTAACAATAAAACAATGCAAAAATACGGGAGTTAAACAATATAACAGAATTAAGCAGGATTCCTTGAGAAAAGAACACTTATCAGTCTGAAGATGACTTGCTTGGAGGGTCGTCTTCTCCAACGTAGGCGCCGAGAAACAGTGGCACTTGTCGTCCCTCTGTTGTCCGTGGGCAGAGTAGTCTCTGAGAGCCTGCTGCCTGGGGTTTCGGGAGTTAATGTGGTATGCACAGGCTCTGAGTCTTTAACTTTTACAGCACAACCTGGAAATCGGGGCTCCGCACTGTTGTCTCTATACCAGGAAAACAGGGGCTTTGCAATGTTAAGTCTCTGTACCTGGAGTCAGGGTTTCTGTACTGTTAAGTCTCTGTACTGATACCGCGGGGACCAGGGTGTCATAGTCTCTAAAACGGGTCTCAAAGTGCCCCTCTCCAGTCACAGCAGAGTCCGCTTTATGTACTCACGAGATACAGTCTTTCTGGGCAGTCTCTCTCTATTTGTCCTCAGACCGGGAGCTCTCTCTCTCTCTCTTCTGAAGCGCAGCTGCACCCTGTTCTGCACGCTGCTCTGTCTCCTGCGCGCGTGCCTTTCCCGCCCTCTGGCTGCTTCCTTTCTGTCCCAGTCTATCAGTCTCTCCCTAGGGAACCCGCAGCACAGCTCAATGGTTCCGGGCACAGAGCCAAGAAGGTAACCGCCCCCAGACTCTTCTTGTGCTTTTAACTCCTTACATTCCCCCCCTCTTTCTGCTCGCCATTCCACGGGCGAGATCTTCAGGAGTTCCTGTTGGCAATCTTCCAGTCCTTGCACAATCTGCTGCCAGATGAACTCGTCCTGATTGTAGCGAACAGGGGGTATACCAGCCGTTGAACGTTCAGAGCGTCTCAAACCAGCAGGGGTGGTGGTGTCAGCTGCTGTGGGAGGAGTCGAGGCTTCCTCCGATACGTTGGTAGAATCTGGCACCAGCCCTGTCCCTGGGTTCACTGGAAGAGATTCGGAGTCTTCCTCGTCTTCCACATCTACATTGATCACTGGCGCCGCCGGTGGCGGTGCTGGAGTCAATTGGACTGATTCAGGATCTCGAGACAAACATGGGCGCAACATATTCCTGTGCAGCGTGCGGGTGGGAGTCCCTTCTTCCGTTTCGGGCTGGACCTCATAAACGGGGCCCCCGTTGCCGAGCCGCTGCTTCACTCGGTACGGCCTTTTCTCCCACCGGTACTCTAGTTTGTTGTGTGGGCGCTTTTCCCTCACTAAGACTCGGTCTCCAGGCCGCAGGGCTGTCCCCTTTTGAGGAGCTACCTGGGGATGCTCCAATTCTTGCAGCCGGTCCTGCACTAGACGTTGAATTGTCCGCAGCCGACGACGATGTTCTTGAACCCAGGAGTACACCCCCGTCCGTGGGTAGTCCTCCTCGGGTTCCTGCGCCAGCTCTGCCAGTCCCTTCCCGGGTCGGCCAAACAACAGAGTAGGGGGTGAATCCGGTGGTGCTGTGTTTACGATTGTTATACGCCCACACCAATTCAGGGACGGACTCAGTCCACTTCGCCTTCTGGTCCTCCTCCAGGGTCCTCAGCATTTGAATCAGAGTGCGGTTAAATCTTTCACAAGCCCCATTCCCCTGTGGATGATAAGGGGTGGTCCGGGACTTATCGATTTTGTACAGCAGCTGGTGCAGCTCCTCCATCACTCTTCCGAGGAAGCAGGCCCCTTGATCAGAATGAATGCGCTTGGGACACCCGTACACCTGGATGAAGTGTTTGCAGATTGCGTGAGCCGCAGACTCGGCAGTCTGGTCCCGCGTGGGCGTCACTACGGCAAATTTAGTAAAGTGGTCGATCATCACTAAACAATGCTCATAACCTTGGTGTGCTGGTCCAATTGTCAAGTAATCTATTGCCAGTAGGTCCATGGGGCCAGAAGACCTCACCGTCTCTGTGGGAGCCCGTTGTTCTGGTGGTTTGACCAGCTCACAACTTCTGCATTGCCGACATACTTTATCCACAGTGTTCCTTAAGTGGGGGTGATAAAATAGGCGCTGTAACCACTGGATAGTCTTTTCTGGCCCAAAGTGTGCTCCTTTCTCATGTGCTTCCTTAGCCACCTGGTCTATCATGGACGAGGGAATCACTGTCTGCCATACAAGACTGAGTTCTGTTTGCAGGAATACCTTCCGGTACAGGATACCATCCCGCAACTCGAGCCTCTCCCACTGGCGTAGCATCTTCAGTACTTCAGGTGACATGGACCTCCTCTCATGTCGATTGGGCATTTGTTCAGACACGACCCACCTTCTCAACTGAGCTAGCTCCGGATCCTCCTGCTGTACTCGGACCCACTCATCGCGAGGCTGCTCCAGCAAGTTCACACAGGCCTCTTCCTGTTCAATTTCCCGCGCCGCTGCCACCGTCCTGGCAGTCTCTCCAAAACCTGGAACCTCTACATCTTCCAGTTCTTCATCCTGGCTGGGTGCTGGTTTGCGATAGTTTACTCGGAAGAGGGCATCCGCATGTACATTCTCAGCTCCTCTTTTATACGAAATTCTGTATCGGAACTTGGCCATTCGGGCTACCCAACGTTGTTCTAGGGCGCCTAACTTGGCATTCTCGAGATGGGCCAACGGATTGTTATCGGTGCGTACATGAACTTCTGAGCCAGCCAGATATTCCGCGAACTTCTCAGTCATTGCCCACACCAGCGCCAACAACTCCAACTTAAATGAACTGTAGTTTTCTGGATTCCTTTCTGAGTCATGCAGAGACCGACTGGCGTATGCGATGACGCGCTCTTTCCCGTCCTGCATCTGCGACAGTACAGCCCCGAGGCCCTGCAGGCTCCCATCAGTGTGCAAGATGAACGGTTGTGTGAAGTGAGCGTAGGCCAGCACGGGGGCCTCCGTCAAAGCCTTCTTCAAAGCCAAGAATGCCTCCTCCTGATGCTTCCCCCACTGTATGTTCCTGTTTTTGGTGCAAGAGGGCACTCCCCTCAACAACTCCTGGAGTGGATTAGCAAGGCGGGTAAAGTCTTTTACAAAGCGTCTGAAATATCCCAGGAACGCACGCCCATCTTTCACCGTTTTTGGAGTTGGCCACTCTTGTACCGCAGCGATCTTCTCCTGGGAAGGCTTCACACCCTCAGCGGAGACAACATGTCCCAAGTATTCAATCTCGGTACGGAAGAGGTGGCATTTCTGGGGTTTCACTTTCAAGCCATACTTCTGTAGCCGACTCAGAACTTGCTCTAGCCTCTGCAGATGCTCCTCAAAGGTGGGGGCAAAGACAATGATATCATCCAAGTAGATCAAAGTGGCTTCAAAGTTCAGGTCTCCCAGACATCTCTCCATGAGTCGCTGAAATGTTCCTGGGGCGTTTGCTAGGCCGAAGGGCATCCGGTCAAACTCATACAGTCCCATCGGAAGGATGAAAGCCGTCTTGGCGCGGTCTTGCTCAGACATGGGCACCTGCCAGTAGCCGCTGGCCAAGTCTAACGTGGAGAAATATCTGGCATTCCCTAGTGCCGTCAGGGACTCCTCTATCCTGGGCAGTGGGTACGAGTCCCGCACTGTGCAAGCGTTGAGCCGCCGATAGTCCACACAGAACCGCAGGGACCCGTCTTTCTTTCTCACCAAGACGATAGGGGCAGCCCACGGGCTCTGACTCTCTCACGTATAACTCCCTTCTTCAGCATGTGTGACAGCATTCCCTTCACCTCCTGGTACATCTGTGGGGGTATTTGGCGGTACCGTTCCCGGATTGGTGCCGCATCCCCGGTGGGTATCTCGTGGGTGATGGCCGTGGTACGTCCAAAGTCATCTTCATCTTTGGCGAACGCATCCTGAAATTTCCCCAATACAGCTTCTACCTGAGGTACCTGCTGCGGAGTAAGTTCCGAGAGCTCCGCCCTCATGCGTTCCAGTATCTGGCGCCCTTCTTGCATTAATCTGGGGTCCGGAGCTGCCTCCGCCTTGACGGTCACCAGCCACGGGTCCTCTGGCCTTGCTGTCAGCTGTACCGCCTCAGTGGGGACCAACTCGTCTGGAAGGCCCAGGACTTGAGCGACATCGCTTCTAGGGGGCAAAGTTGTATCTGTCTCCCCCAAATTGATACAGCGCACAAGGACAGTTCCATCCCGCACGGTAGCCAGGGACCGTGCGACCAATATTCCTGACGGCAGCTGGTCGGCTCTGCTGGGCTCAATTTGGACTTCGACCCCCTCCAGCGGGATGCCAGCTCGTACAGGCAGGGGAAGCACGGTCTGCCCAGGGGGCAACACTCGATTGATGGAGGCGGGGACGACGACTTTGCCGAGTTCCTTTCCGTCGCTGTATGCTTCCCGGACCTGGGCGGTCCGTATCAGTTGTTGGAAGACACTTCTCTGGGGGGTTTGGTCGCTCCATTGTTGTAGGAACTGTTCCGGGCACTCGTTGAAAACGAGGCTTCCGAGGTCTTTTAACACATTCATGCCCAGGGTCCCGGTATGGTCTTTAGCTACCTCTCCATCCACCAGTACCACTCCTCTCCTCCCGAGGTCTTTTCCGCAGACTTCTATGTTCATCCATACCACCCCTGCGACCGGGATGGGCAAGTGATTGGCCGCCATAAGTTTGATCACAGGACCCCATTCGGGCCGTAGCGCCTCTGTGAAGTGATGGCGGAAATATCTCTCAGGCATGGTGGTCACTTGTGAGCCGGTGTCCATCAAGCATCGCACTGCTCTTCCATTAATTTCTGCCCAGACCAGAGGGCACATGGAAACAAGGCTGTGGGGACTTTTACTCCTCCTCCTCTGTTCTTCACGCTCTGAGCGGTGCCCCTCAAGCCCAGAGCCACCTAGTTTAAAGGAGGATGTGGGGATGGTCGGCTCCGCCGGGGACACCATCGAGCAATGTGGCCGGACTCTCCACAAGTATAGCATGTAAGAGGGCTTCTCCTCCTGGTAGTTTCACCCTCCCTTCGGGGGGCAGCTTCTCTGTCTCGCACCAGAGGGCCAGGCCCCTCTGCCAGAGTTCTTCTGGTGGCCGCCATTTCTTCACGGACCTGTCTAATCTCCATTCTCAGGTCCTCCACCCACTGGGGAATATTGCCTGCGGTGGTGGTACTTCCCCACTCTGCACCCTTCCCACCAGCCCCATCACTCCCTGTTCTTGTTCTCGCACACGCGCCTCACTGCCAACCTCAGAGAAAGTCATGTCTGGCTTTACTCGCATGCGCTCTCGCAGTGCCTGTTTCATCATTGCGTCACGCAGCCCTGTCACTAGCTGATCTCTGAGCACCACATCAACTGACCCTACTCCTACACCGTCCTTTCGTCTGATAGCAGTGTGAAGCTCTTGTAGGGCGTTCATGAATTGGGTCACGGTCTCCCCCTCCCGTTGTACCCGGTGAAACAGTCGCATGCGAAGTTCCCCTACGTCAGTGGAGTCCCCATGCGTTTCCTCAAGTATGCGCAGCACTTTGTCCAGGGTATCCCTCTCCCGGGGGAACCTATGCATGACAGAATCCCGCACCTCCCCCTCCAGGGCCATCAATGCAATTTCTGCCTCCAGGGCTGGTGTCATGGGGTGCATACGCATCATTCCCCGGATACGCTCTGTCCAACTCCACAACATTACATTGTTCCCAGTGAACCTTGGCAAATTATTCAACATGGCTCCCAGGGAAATGCTAGACCTGGGAACTTCCCCAGCTGCTTGGTCTGCCCTGTCCGCGCTACCGTGTGACATCCTGCCGACTACGCCAAATGTAATAAGATGCAGGTACTGAGTATGTCACCACGGAACAGACAGACCAACAGTTGAGGGGTTTAATAACAGGGATAAGGTTCTCCTCGCAGCGAGGAAGCAATGCAAAATAACTAACAATAAAACAATGCAAAAATACGGGAGTTAAACAATATAACAGAATTAAGCAGGATTCCTTGAGAAAAGAACACTTATCAGTCTGAAGATGACTTGCTTGGAGGGTCGTCTTCTCCAACGTAGGCGCCGAGAAACAGTGGCACTTGTCGTCCCTCTGTTGTCCGTGGGCAGAGTAGTCTCTGAGAGCCTGCTGCCTGGGGTTTCGGGAGTTAATGTGGTATGCACAGGCTCTGAGTCTTTAACTTTTACAGCACAACCTGGAAATCGGGGCTCCGCACTGTTGTCTCTATACCAGGAAAACAGGGGCTTTGCAATGTTAAGTCTCTGTACCAGGAGTCAGGGGCTCTGTACTGTTAAGTCTCTGTACTGATACCGCGGGGACCAGGGTGTCATAGTCTCTAAAACGGGTCTCAAAGTGCCCCTCTCCAGTCACAGCAGAGTCCGCTTTATGTACTCACGAGATACAGTCTTTCTGGGCAGTCTCTCTCTATTTGTCCTCAGACCGGGAGCTCTCTCTCTCTCTCTTCTGAAGCGCAGCTGCACCCTGTTCTGCACGCTGCTCTGTCTCCTGCGCGCGTGCCTTTTCCGCCCTCTGGCTGCTTCCTTTCTGTCCCAGTCTATCAGTCTCTCCCTAGGGAACCCGCAGCACAACTCAATGGTTCCGGGCACAGAGCCAAGAAGGTAACCGCCCCCAGACTCTTCTTGTGCTTTTAACTCCTTACATCCCCACCATACTTCACAGCTGGGATGGTGTTCTTGGGGTTGTACTCATCCTTCTTCTTCCTCCAAACACAGCGAGTGAAGTTGATACCAAAAAGTTCTATTTCTTCTCATCTGACTACATGACCGTCTCCCATGTCTTCTCTGGATCAACCAGATGTTCATTCGTGAACTTCAAATGGGCCTGGACATGTGCTGGCGTGATCAGGAGACGTTGCGTGCCCTGAAGGATTTTAATCCGTGACGGCGTAGTGTGTTTCTAACAGTAATGTTTGAGACTGTGGTCCCAGCTCCCTTCAAGTCATTGACCAGACCCTTTTGTTAAGTTCTGGGCTGATTTCTGTCCTTTCTCAGAATCATCCTTACCCCACAAGGCATGAACTTGCATGGAGTCCTAGATTGAGGAAGATTGACAGTCATCTTGTGTTTCTTCTATTTTCTAATAATTGGAGAAAATAAGTATTTGATACTCTCAAAGTTGCCCAGTGACAGCCCTGTAATCTCGAAGATCTGGAGAAGATCTGTATGGAGGAATGGGCCAAAATCCCTGCTGCAGTGTGCAAACTTGGTCAAGAACTACAGGAAACCTCTGGAATTGCAGACAACAGCTTCGATACCAAATATTAAGTTCTGGTTTTCTATTGTATCAAATAATTATTTCAGGCAATAAAATGCAATCTAATTATGTAAAAATCATACAATGTGATTTTTTGGTTATTATTTTTAGATTCCATCACAGGTGAAGTGTGCCTACAATAAAAATTACAGACCACTCCATTCTTTGTAGGTGGGAAAACTTGCAAAATCGTCAGTGTATCAAATACATATCTTCCCCACTGTATGTTTTCTGTGTATACATGTGGGTGTGTGTATGCGCTATGTGTATACACATAGGTGAGTGTAACATACAGTGTGTGTCACATATTGTCTGTAGCATCCATTTTTATGAATAATATCAGCACAGATGAGAGTTCATAGGTGTAAACATGTCGACAATTGCTCAACAAATGAGTAAAATTCTGCTCATTCATTGGGTGATTGGGTTGTTTAAGGCATGACAAAAATCTGTTTTTCAGCCGTACAGGTAGTTGAGCTCTGTAAATTTGTGCAGAGTAGCTCTATCTTTGGTTAGTTTTGGTTAGTTATCTTGTGGTCCGGCATGTGTAATAATCTTGTCGATCTGTTTGCTTCATCCTCAGGTGTCTAATTTGAAGAAAGTAGCACCTCTCTTGGTGGTTATTTGTTCTTTGCTGGGATTTTTTGGGTTTGCAATTTATCCAATTTCTATGGAACTGGCTGTGGAGTGCTCCTACCCAGTTGGTGAAGGCAGCTCGACAGGATTGGCTTTTATATCTGGGTAAGTGGATTTGTCCACGCTTGCTGAGCCTATGTGCCAACTGCTACTGGTGTAACATGTTTTACAGGGACCCGAGGGATTGGCAGCATAAACTGGGGTAACTGCTGGTCTGATCATCAGCTCTGAACACAATTCATACCAATATTTAATATTCCTAACTATTCACTAAGAAAAACTCCCAGAAAACTATTTTTCCTGGAGTTGACCAATTAGCTGTAGAGACGGAAAATGGCCTAGTTAGATGCAAACGGTGACAAGAAGACATGACAGTGACAGACTGACCCTCTCTCTATTCTCTCCCTTTTTATAGATTCACAGGAAGCTAAATATTCATTCTGTCCC
Source organism: Ranitomeya variabilis (assembly GCF_051348905.1). Taxonomy (NCBI): domain Eukaryota; kingdom Metazoa; phylum Chordata; class Amphibia; order Anura; family Dendrobatidae; genus Ranitomeya; species Ranitomeya variabilis. The sequence continues at coordinate 494,416,841 of NC_135232.1, forward strand.
AGCTTCAAAGTAAGGCCCCACACATACTTTCCAATATTTAAATAGCCAAAATCAGGATATTTAAAGGGATTATCCAGGACTTTTTCTTTTTTTACTATGGTTCTAAAAGCTAACAGTCAAGTCGTTGCTAACAGAGGCAACTGTTGTACCTGGCGCCAGCGATAGAGCTGTTCCATGTCTAGAGGTCAGCTCTTCTTCTGGACTGCTCTGTTGATAGGGAGTGACTTATTTTATCATGCTGATTGACAGCTCAGGGACGCTAGAGATCGGTGCTGGGTACAACAGGCAGGTAGTTAGCAATAAAAAATAATAGTCCCGGATAACCTCTTTAAGTCCCGCTTCAATAGCGGCCAATCAAAACTGTCCCTTGTACATTCAAGTTTGCAGCAATGTAGGCAATTGTGCCTAGATATTGTGCCTTACAGCTTTGATACTGGTTTTATTGAAATCCTTGGAATATATCATTCCTAAAAACAAAGAAAATCTGTGTTTTCAATGGCCCACGTCATTCTTTTTTCTCTGTATCCCATATTTCTTTCCAGCATGCATTTGTTAGGTTACCAAGAAGTAGGGGGCAGATGTAAGAACTGCAGGATCAAATGAAACAATGTGTTGCCTGTTGTCATGTTGAATGTTTTCTCTAAAGTGTCACAGCCAGTGTCTGGCTCATTCTGCCTGTCATTGGGGCTTTATGAATCAGCTAACAGGTTCTCTTGTACCCAAGTGGACACTTCCAACTGAATGGTAAAAATAGCACTGTACACTAAGGGGCCTATTCAGCAAACAGTTTCCACCGTAAAACTGTCATATACCAGTTTGACACGTGTCCATATTTTTGCACCACTTATTGAACAGTGGGTGGTGCTTAGCTGGTGGAGGTGTGGCCCAACAAATTAATTTTAATTCATAAAAGTAGAGTTAATGTATGCCAGGAATGAGGTAGAGGCCATGAGTGGCTACAGCATATATATCTTACACTACCGCATGGCAGCTTAAAGATGGACCAAGTCCATTAAGAGCTACGCACGTTTTGATGAATTTGGCACTCCTTAGTCCAGCACACCCGGCATCAGTACTGGTGAACAAAATGCTATACCAGCTTACATAATGCTAGGATCTTCTGAAAGCGAATGACGTAACTTTGAAACGATATTTCAAACATGTTTACGACACAGTTTTTGACCTGCCTGAATTATTACACTTACTGAATGTATCGGTTATCCTCTGATATGTGTAACATATAGCTCATTAAAAAAAACCTGTTTTAATGTCCCATGTTTTTTCTACTTTCTAGTCAGGTGCAGGGATTAATATACATGGTGCTATTCCAGTCACTTACCAAACCTTATGCTGCTTCTCCACTATCCTCATGTGGCAAGAATCAGACCGAAATTTACGACTGGTCAAGTAAGTAGCTTTCTATTTCTGAAGGGCCTGTTCAGATGCCGTATTTTCAGTCAGTGTGCTTAAAGGGAACTTGTCACCCCCCCAGGGCCTATTAAAGTAAAATAGCCACCTTCAGCAGCACTAAGGCTGCATTCTGTGAAGGTGGCTCTTATGTTTCTGATCCCTAGGAAAACTGAAATAATGACTTTTATAAATTTCCTGCCATACCTCTATTGAGTCAGGGAGGTATGTTTTCTCCCCCTGACTCAACCGCCTCGCAGCCGTCCATCATCCCCTCTGACCTCCGGGTGCCGCCTCCTCTCTTGCTCGTGACGTCATCGGCGCCTGCGCTCTGCAATCAGTTCTCGGGCATGCGCCGTGCGTGCTGCCCATGAACTTACATCAGGCGCCTGGGTGTAGCGGAGGCCCCAGATCCCGCTCCACAGTGTTATGATGTATTCACACTGTGGGGCTGGGAATCTGGCGCCTGCACAGTGGAACGGGTCACAGTGCTCCAGTCAAGATAGTGCCGATGTCTCGCGAGACTTCCCCCATTTTAATAGCCAGTAAAGGCTAAGTATACAGTTGTGAGCTAACATTAATAGTTTGGGAAGCTCCATGGGTATTACCCCCTTCCCAGGCTATAAACATCTGCCATTGGCTTTCCCTCTGCTGGTTACGAAAATTACGTGGGAGCCCATGCTATTTTTTTCAGAAAAATATTTTATTAATTAAATACATGTACAGTAAGCTGCACACGCACTGTACTAATTGTATTTGTCACTGACATCTTTATATCTACCTATTCTATTTGTATTTACTGTATGTAATCCATCTATTCTGTGCTGTTGGCTCCTGCTGCGACTTTACGCTATGTGGCTGCCGAATTGCCGACTTTTCTTCTATCTATGTAATATATAGACATATATATATATATATATATATATATATATATATATATATATATATATATATATATTTGTCACTGACATCTATATATATCTATGTTTTCTATGTGTATACATCTATTCTATTCTAACCTGTCACTGTAATTTTACTGTACGCTGCAGATGAATTGCCGGCTTTTCAAAGGATGTAGAGGTATGGTTCTACATGAAGTACAGTGGGTACGAAAAATAATCAGACACCTTTAAATTTCACTCTTTGTTTCATTGCAGCCATTTGGTAAATTCAAAAAAGTTCATTTTTTCTCATTAAAGGGCCACTGTCACCCCCTCCAGCCGTTATAAACTAAAAGAGCCACCTTGTGCAGCAGTAATGCTGCAGTCTAACAAGGTGGTTCTTTTAGTTTTTGATTCATTTATTACCTCAATAAAGCGTTTTAAAAATTGGCCACACATACCAGATATTGTACCAGGAGGCGGTCCGAAGCGTCCTGTATGAATCCCCCAACTGCCGTCACTCTTCTCTTCAGGGCCGATGGTACCCGCCCCCTTCGAGTTGTTGCTTCTTAAATCCGGCACCTGCGCTGTGCGTGCCTGCCTGGGGTCTGCGCAGTGTTCTTTGTCAGTCACCTCTCAGATGCCGGGTGCCTGACTGCGCCTGTGCGGGCAGTGCGGCCGCCCTGTTACTGAATCCCCGCCCCGCACTGTGTTATTCATTATGCACAGTGCGGGGCTGGCATTCCTGGGCATGCGCACTGCGCTGTTCAGGCGCTCCCCCATCTCGGACTCTCTCCCATCTCTGACGCTCCCCCGCCTTCCCAGGAACCCCAGCCCCGCACTGTGCATAATGAATAACACAGTGCGGGGCGGGGATTCAGTAACAGGGCGCAGTCAGGCACCCGGCATCTGAGATGTGACTGACAAAGAACACTGCGCAGGCCCCAGGCAGGCACGCACAGCGCAGGCGCCAGATTTAAGAAGCAACAACGCGAAGGGGGCGGGTACCATCGGCCCTGAAGAGAAGAGTGACGGCAGTTGGGGGATTCATACAGGACGCTTCGGACCGCCTCCTGGTACAATATCTGGTATGTGTGGCCAATTTTTAAAACGCTTTATTAAGGTAATAAATGAATCAAAAACTAAAAGAGCCACCTTGTTAGACTGCAGCATTACTGCTGCACAAGGTGGCTCTTTTAGTTTATAACGGCTGGAGGGGGTGACAGTGGCCCTTTAATGTACACTCTGCACCCCATTTTGACTTAAAAAAACAGAAATGTAGACATTTTTGCAAATGTATTAAAAAAGAAAAACTGAAATATCACATGGTCAGAAGTATTCAGACCCTTTGCTCGGACACTCATATTTAAGACACATGCTGTTCATTTCCTTGTGATCCTCCTTGAGATGGTTCTACTCCTTCACTGGAGTCCAGCTGTGTTTAATTAAACTGATAGGACTTGATTTGGAAAGGCATATACCTGTCTATATAAGACCTCATAGCTCACAGTGCATGTAAGACCAAATGAGAATCATGAGGTCAAAGGAACTGGCCAAGGAGCTCAGAGACAGAATTGTGGCAAGACACAGATCTGGCCAAGGTTACAAAAGAATTTCTGCAGTACTCAAGATTCCTAAGAGCACAGTGGCCTCCATAATCCTTAAATGGAAGAAGATTGGGACCACCAGAAGTTTTCTTAGACCTGGTCGTCCAGCCAAATTGGGCAATCATGAGAGAAGAGCCTTGGTGAGAGAGAGGTAAAAAAGAACTCCAAGATCACTGTGGCTGAGCTCCAGAGATGCAAAAGGGAGATGGGAGAAAGTTCCACAAAGTCAACTATCACTGCAGCCCTCTACCAGTTGGGCCTTTATGGCAGATTGGCCCGACGGAAGTCTCTCCTCAGTGCAAGACATATGAAAGCCTGCATAGGGTTTGCTAAAAAAAAAAAACACATGAAGGACTCCCAGATTATGAGAAATAAGATTCTCTGGTCTGATGAGATGAAGATAGACCTTTTTGGTGATAATTCTAAGCAGTGTGTGTGGAGAAAACCAAGCACTGCTCATCACCTGCCCAATACAATCCCAATAGTGGAACATGGTGGTAGCAGCATCATGCTATAGGGGTGTTTTTCAGCTGCAAGGACAGGACGACTGATTGTCACTGAAGGAAACATGAATGCAGACAAGTACAGAGATATCCTGGATGAAAATCATCTTCCAGAGTGCTCTGGACCTCAGGCTTTGACGAAGGTTCACCTTCCAACAAGACAATGACCCCAAGCACACAGCTAAAATAACAAAGGAGTGTCTTCAGAACAACTCTGTGACCATTCTTGACTGGCCCAGCCAGAGCCCTGGCCTAAACCCAATTGAGCATCTCTGGAGAGACCTGAAAATGGCTGTCCACCAATGTTCACCATCCAACCTGATAAAACTGGAAAGGATCTGCAAGGAAGAATGGCAGAGGATCCCCAAATCCAGGTGTGAAAAACTTGTTGCATCATTCCCAAGAAGACCCATGGCTGTACTAGCTCAAAAGGGTGCTTCTGCTCAGTACTGAGCAAATGGTCTGAATACTTATGACCATGTGATATGTAAATTTTTCTTTTTAATAAATTAGTAAAAATTTCTACATTTCTGGGGGGTTTCGGTCAAGATGGGGTGGAGAGTGTACATTAATGAGAAAAAAAAGAACTTTTTTGAATTTACCAAATGACTGCAATGAAACAAAGAGTGAAACATTTCAAGGGGTCTGAATGCTTTTGCCCCTACTCCGGTGTCTGTTGTCTGCAGCACTAACATCACAACGACAGCACTGCCCCCAATCAGTGAGCACAGCAGCTCTGCCCATTTTGCTGGCATGAGGTAACGAGCTCATCGATTGGCTGCAGCACTACCAAAGTGATGACAGCACTGCACACAACAGACATTGGAGCAGTGGTAGAGACTTATAGCTGGCCCTGTGGAATAAGTAGCATTTTTTCCAAGTTGTTTTTTTTTTTTTTACAATTAACTGCAACTGGGGACACAACTTTTCTGAAAACAAAAAAATCCTTTAAGCTTTCCATATAGCTTTCTCCCCTGACATCCACATACTCAGAAACATTCAGCCTAGCCAAGCACTCCTTTGTTATCTAGGATAGATCAGCTGCCAATAGAGCACATTTAACTCCCTCCTCCGCCCACCACTGCCACCTCCAACTCCCTTCATGTCTTCCGAGGACTTTGCCACCTACTTCAAAAACAAGATCGACCGAACAAGGCAAACCTTTACTTGTCCACGACCCCAACCACTCCATATACCAGACCTCTGCCCTTCCCTAATAACCTCCCTCTCCAACATCACTGAAGGAGAGCTTACTCGCCTCTTTTCCAAATCACACCACCACCTGTGCACTTGACCCCATGCCTTCCCACCTGCTCCCCAACCTCACTAACACGCTTATTCCAGCCCTAACCCATCTCTTCAACCTATCGCTCTCTTCTGGTACCTTCCCCTCTGCCTTCAAACATGCCACCATCACACCCATCCTGAAAAAACTAACCTTGACCCAACTGCTATGCCCAGATATCGCCCCATATCACTGCTCCCGTTTGCTTCAAAACTCCTTGAGCAGCATGTCCATGGTCAACTTTCCTCTCACCTCTCATCTAACTCTCTCCTTGACAACCTCCAATCTGGCTTCCGCCCCCACCACTCCACCGAAACTGCCCTGACAAAAATTACTAATGACCTAGTCACACCCAAAGCTAACAGACAGTTCTCCATCCTCCTCCTTCTTGACCTGTCCTCTGCTTTCGACACAGTCGATCACTGCCTACTGCTACAGATTCTTTCTTCCCTTGGCATCAAAGACCTCGCCCTGTCCTGGATTGCCTCATACCTATCCAACCGCACATTTAGCGTTTCCCACTCCCACACTACCTCCTCATCCCGCCCTCTCTCTGTTGGAGTCCCTCAAGGCTCTGTCCTAGGACCCCTACTTTTTTCCATCTATACCCTTGGCCTAGGACAACTCATAAAGTCCCATGGCTTCCAGTACCACCTGTATGCAGACGACACTCAGATCTACCTCTCTGGCCCAGATGTCACCTCCCTGCTGTCCAGAATCCCGAAGTGTCTGTCAGCCATATCCTCCTTCTTCACCTCTCGCTTCCTAAAACTCAATGTAGACAAAACCGAATTCATCATCTTTCCCTCACCTCACGTATCCCCCCTACCCAATCTATCTATTATGGTAAATGGCATCACGGTCTCTTCCCGCTCCTGAAACCCGCTGCCTCAGGGTAACTTTTGACTCTGCCCTGTCCTTCAAACCTCACGTCCAAGCTCTTGCCACCTCCTGTCGCCTACAACTCAAAAATATTGCCAGAATCCGTTCCTTCCTCAGCCCACAATCTACCAAAACTCTTGTGCATGCTCTCATCATCTCCCGCCTCGATTACTGCAACACCCTCCTCTGTGGCCTTCCCGCTAACTCTCTTGCACCACTCCAGTCTGTCCTCAACTCTGCTGCCCGCCTAATCCACCTCTCTCCTCGCTACTCCCCTGCTTCTCCCCTCTTCAAATCCCTCCACTGGCTCCCAATCCCCCAATGAATCCAGTTCAAACTACTAACACTGATCTACAAAGCCATCCACAACCTGTCCCCTCCCTATATCTCTGAACTAATCTCCCACTATCTTCCCTCACGTAATATTCGTTCATCCCAAGACCTCCTACTCTCCTCCACACTTATTCGTTCCTCACACAATCGCCTCCAAGATTTCTCCCGAATATCCCACATCCTCTGGAATTCCATGCCTCAACACGTCCGATTATCCACCATCCTCGGATCCTTCAGACGGAACCTGAAAACCCATCTCTTCAGGAAAGCCTACAGCCTACAATAACCGAGCCGCCGCCTCACCACCGCCAGAGCCGCCGCCTCACCCCTACCTTCTGTCTCTTCCCCACTATACCATAGAATATAAGTCCGCAAGGACAGGGTCCTCTCCCCTCTGTACCAGTGTGTCACTGTAAACCTGTTTACTGTAAATGATATCTATAACCCTGTATGTAACCCCTTTCTCATGTACAGCACCATGGAATTAATGGTGCTATATAAATAAATAATAATAATAATAACCACCATCAGTACATAAATACATCACCAAAATCACCATCAGTATGTGACTACGTCACCAGAACCACAATAAGTACATGCATACATCACCAGAACTAGCATCAGTGCATGACTACATCACCAGAACCACCATCAGTACATGCATATATCACCAGAGCCACTATCAATATATGACTACATCACCACAACCAGCATCAGTATAGAACACTATAGAACACTAGTACAGGAGTACATCACCAAAATGATCATCAGTATAGAAAAAAAGTGTTAATTAATGAAAAGAGTGTTAATTTAATTCAATTAAGGGGCATGTCATCTTACAACAATGGATATATGCGATTTATACTGCTATGTGGCACCTATCTGTGATTCATACATACAACTCCCCTTCCAGTAAAATGAAGCCCATCAACTCCAGGAACATGCTCCCCCTGAAATAAAATATGCCTCTGTCCCCATTGCAAGCAAATGCAGTTATTTTCTCCTTAGTAACAACTGCACAAATATATTTGTACAGTATGTTACTTGGGCAGTAATGTAGCCCCCTCCATATACCCCATCACGTTACTCATCCTCTCCCACCAGTGCCCCTGCTGAGTGACCTTACACACTATTTGGCAGTGTGGTGCACCCTGCTACTCACATCATAGCCTGCCTGTCACTAATAACAGAATGTCACAGGCTGAACCTGGAGCTGGACAGCAGGGGCCCATCAAATAAGTGAGGATGCTGTTCCCGCCCCACACTCCTCTCCGCCAGGCAAAGTAACAGAGTGGGAAGCGTGGCAGATGCTCATTGAAGGCGCACCCTCTGGTGTCTGTCGGTTGGCGCCCTGATCTCACTGGCCGCACATAGGTAAGGACAGCCATGATACCAGGCAGCTCCTGCACTCAGAGCCAGTCATGTTGGCAATTTGTTACGGTGACTGGCCCTAGTTTTAGAATGGCCATCTGAACTCAGTCTTAGGACTCGTGCACACGACTAATTATATCAGTTGAGTGCTATCCTTGATTTTCATGGATAGCACTCGTAACCATGTTGTTTTATAGGGCTGTGCACATGTCTGACTTTTTCCTCGGACTGGGGTCATCAGAGGAAGAAATCGGTTGCATGTCTGATTTTGATCCGAGTGTCGGAGCTAAATCGGCAATAAAAGTCTATGGGTCCATGAAGAACATTTGACCGCACTCAGATGACATCCAAGTGTGGTCCAATTTTCATGGACTGACATAATGGAGAAGGTGGAGAAACTTTTTTTTTATCAACCTAAAAGAAAAATTTATCCCACTCTGATCAATCTCTGATCAGAAAAATTGGACCGGCATTCTCAGATGGAGAGAGAACGGCCGTGTGCACCTGCCCTTAAGGTGCCTGCAGACAAGTATAAGAAAAATCTTCTGAGTTTCATCCAGAAAACTTGGACAATTTTTTTCTAATTTTCATCAGTTTTTCATCACTGTGCCATCCATTTGTCCCTTTTTTACGTCTGTTTGATGTCAGTGTGCCTTCCATTTTCATACAACTACATTAAAACATGCATACCTTCACAGACAGTATCCTAGGAATAATATGAATCTATCTGTAAAAATCCGCTACCACTCTGATCTTTTTTATACTATATTATCTCATGGGGCTATTAAAAAAAATAACACATACTAATCTGCTGGGGTGCATCGCACATTGGCTTCAGCCTACACAATCTTTCCAAACAGCGGGAGTATATGGTCTTCTTTGCTCTAGTGCCATCATGGACCTATTTCGGACATGAAGGATGCAGTGGGCAATGCCTATAGTGGCATGTCAATTCGAATGTCATAATAGGAAGATCCCTTTTCGATCTGATACTGCAATGTTTTATCACCATTAAATATCGACTTGCTTTTTAATTACTTGCATTTTTTTTCAACAGTTGCAACATTAGTAATGGCGGGGATTTGCAGCATTGGAACCTGCATATTTATCATCTTTTTTCATACGGACTATAAGAGATTAAAAGCAGAATTGGCAGCTGAAAAAGAAAAACATGAAGATCAACTTGTTCATGAATAGCCTGCTAGATGGTTTTTTATATATACTACTGATCAAATGTAGTCAGAGAGGAGCACGACGTTTCTGACTTTAGTGCCATTTCATTTATTGGAAAGATATCCATAAATAGGTAAACCACTCACTTAGGCAACTTTCACAAAAAGATGTACCAGTATGGAATTACTTCTTGATGGCGTTAAAAAGAATATTGTTCTCAAGTGGCTGAGATTCTATGTACGCCGCCAGCCATTGTTGGTGTTGTCTAGATTGCGCACTGTAGCTCTGGTTTCAGGTGAGCACATTTTTTTACAGATAGCGTGTAGTGAGACTTGTGCTTCAAACATGAACTGGACGTTTAGCAGAAAGCAATGTAGCGAGGGTAAGGGTACACTCCTAAGCGGCACATTGTTGCAGCACTCTTTAAGGAAATTCATGCACAAGGTGCGCAAACAACAAATTCAGATGTATAAAGACGAATTTTCATGTTGCAGATTTTCTGGAAGAAATTTCTGCATTTGAAAATTGGTATCATTCATCTGAATATGATCTCTTCAGATTAATCAGACAGTTGCAGAACTTGTGTATGAAAGCTACAGAACGGCACCAATGTAACCAGATATGCAACAAATGACACCGACCACTCTGCAAAGATGACGACAGATGATGCTCAGCATGAAAAGACAGTCCGGTAAAATAAGGAAGAAAAAACATTGGCATTCACCATTAGTATGTTGTATATCTATTTTGTATAAAAAATGTGTCAGCTGGGATACAGCAGGAGGAAGCTGGTGCATGTAGGCGACGGCCGTTTCGCTCTGGTCTGTGTGTCTTCTGGCCAATGCATATTTGTGCATACAATTTATCATAGCAGACATCACCCTCTAAGGCTAGGGCGACACGTGTCACATGACAGTAATTTTCAGTCATGCGACTATTTTAAACAAGTTTTATTTACAAGCAAAATCACAGCCAAGCTGAATGTATGTCATGTGTGACTTGTGACCAGAGACAGAAAATCCAACACCAGCGGGTCGCAACGGAACACCAGTGGGAATCGGTACTTCCAATGTTGTGGTTTCAGTGTCGCGTGGCACATGTTGCTACGTAGGACAAACCTTAGAGGGCCACTATATGGAAAGTGCACACAGCATCTTTTAGATTTTGGCGTACCCACAAGGTTTTGCTAAAAGAAGATATTTCAGAAACACACCAACAGTGGTTTTCCTGAAGCCTCTTTTTGTGCCTGCCTATTTTTTTTTCTCTTAATTATATATACCATAGTGAGTGGCTTTGAAGCCGCCTGAAGAATGGTCAAGTCTTTTCTTTTAGCCACTGCACATCTTTGCATGAAGTGGTTAAAAGAAGCTCAAAAATACTAAGCATAAGGCCAGGGTCACACTTGCGAGTGCAATGCGAGAAACTCACGCATCGATACCCAGCACTGCCGCTGGCACTCGGGACCGGAGCGTCCAGCTGCATAGAAATACATGCAGCCGCACAGTCCGATCATAAGTGTTGGCGGCAGTGCTGGGTATCGATGCGTGAGTTTCTCGCATTGCACTCGCAAGTGTGACCCTGGCCTAACAGTAGCATGTAGTTTTGACATTGCAGTGCATATGTTAATTTTTTGATAATTTCTTTGGTGCTTTTTAGGCAAGTTATTGTGCGGATCTGCCTGAAAAAAACATATGCACATACCCTAAAGCAGACAAGTAAAAAACCCACTATTACAAGCAGTATGGATTCACGGGGTGGACAAATGTCATATCATCTGTTCAGACTGTTACCATTGTTGGAGTATACCTCATGAGCTGTTAAGACTGACTTACCAACTTCAACTTTGAAATTTATTTTATAACATTTAGTGATAATGGGAAAAAAGGTCAATTTTGTAAACCACTATTTTAATCAATAATCATTTCTAAACAATTTTTTAAAAAATGAATGCAATTACACTGGTATAAAGAGATTTTGGTGCCAAAGATGTCTGAACGATTTTATATTAAAGTTATGGTGCTGATTAAGCATATGACTTTGGTTTTGCCAAATTGGCTCTGGTTTCTGAGATATTTAATAGTTAATTACTGCAGAATTCTGGCTTCAAAAAGTCACTTTTATAGCATTGCACTCCTACAAATGGAAATACAAAATAATTATATGGTATATTTCATTACCTTAGATAATGATAAAGAGACAAAAGACCAAAAGCTATTACATTGTTATCCTACACAAGTCGCATTGGGAGAATGCATTATTTTCATGGATGAAGTATCTCAAAAACTAGAACAAATTCAGCAAAGGTAATGGGATCTCTGAATTCAGTACCATCAAAATACTCCGGATCCATTCAAGAAACCTTGGCACCTGAACAAAAAAAACTTTTTGTAGACCTGTGCAATTAGTCAAAGAAATTATTGCAAACTGACACATGAACATGTAATAATAAAAACAGATCAGCATTGCCCAGGTTGTGGTATTTTCTGTGGTCCTTTATGTATCGGTGTAAGGACTCAGTCAGACTAGCGTATTGCATGTACGTGGGCTGCTCATGTGCGCCATGTACCACACACGGATGCATTATAGCCAGTATACATGGACGACTTTCCACATGGACCAATGGTCTATATGGGAAAAAATCACGGTATACTAATTTATGAACCAGACTCAGTAAAGAACAGGCAGCTCTTGCACTTGTCCAGTAAAATGCATTGTTTTCTTCTAAAGTACATTTTTAGTTTTACCTACAAGAATAACACTGCACACAGCTATACAAATTAGTCAACACATTCCGTGTCCATGAAAAAGAATGTCCCCAGTTTTTTGTTGCCCCATCTGAAAGAAGCATACAGTAGGGGTAAAGACCCTAATTCCTGCGCTGTCACTTACTTGTTGTAGACCTCCTGGTAAAGCAGAGTTTTACCTGTTACAGCTCTAGTCCTTTCAGTGATGAGCTCCTCCTATGTTGTCCTCAATATTCATGAGTTCTGGCCATCGTTGCCCATGCTATTGATTGACAGCTTTCTGTCTACACTGAGCATAGGCAGAAAGCTGCAGATGATAATCAGCACAGCGTATAATTGAGAGGACAAGAAGAAATGCAGCATACAAAACAGTGTTTTTCTCAAAGCTACTGTATGAAGCCCAGCTACTGGAATCTGTGTCTCAGTCCCTGTTTCATGTTGCCATCAGATTGGTAACATAAGTGTCAGGGATCCATCAACTAATATTATCAGCAAGAATAGGACAGACTAAAACTAATGGAAATCTGATTGACCCAATTATAAGAAAAAGAGATCTGACAAGATACCTTGGGATCTATTCTAAATATACGGTAATGTGTCATAGTGCTCATGGTTGTGTTTGAACAAATATGGATGCAAACAGCCTAAAGAAACCCTCAAATTACTACAGACATTTCATGGAGACTCCTACCATTCTCTGGGAGACCTTGGTATGCCATAGGCTCTGTTTACACTGTGTTTATGCAGTTTGTCTATGCCTCCTGGATGTTCTATCTGAATTCCTGAAAAACAGGATTCAGAGCAAATCCCCATTGGAGTCTTAGGCTATGTGCACATGTTGCAGATTGGTGTGCGGATTTGTCCGCACTGTTTTTGCAAAATCCGCAGGTAAACTGCACTGCGGATTACCCGCGGATTTACCGTGGTTTTTGTGCTGTTTTTGTGCGGATTCCATCTGCGGTTTTACACCTGCAGATTCCTATTGAGGAGCAGGTGTAAACCGCTGCGGAATCCACACAAAGAATTGACATGCTGTGGAATAAACAACGCTACGTTTCCGCGCGTTTTTTTCCGCAACATGTGCACTGCAGATTTTGTTTTCCATAGGTTTACATGGTACTGCACAATGCATGGAAAACAGCTGCGAATCCACAACGTCAAATCCGCAACGTGTGCACATACCCTTATACTGCAATGACAAAGTTCAAATTAACTCAGTTCGTGCTCCACGCCCCAATAGTGTCAGCCTTTTCAGATGGGCACAAAATACGGACATAGTCTGTTACATTTTTTTACTCCTCTATGAAGACACATTGCCCAAAACAATTACAAAAGTCTATTTTAATTATGTATCATTGTAATCCATGACTTTGTAGAGAGCTCCATCTGAATTCCTTTTTTTCAGGAACTCAAATCTAGCCGCAAGCAGAGTCTTTGATAAACTATATCTGTCTGAAAGTATTCAGACCCCTTTAAATTTTTCACTCTTTCCCTTTTCTTTCATTCTTTCATTTATTAAAAAGAAAAACTGAAATATCACATGATCATTAGTATTCAGACCCTTTGCTCAGTATTGAGGAGAAGCACCCTTTTGAGCTAGTAAAGCCATGAGTCTTCGTGGGAATGATGCAACAAGTTTTTCACCCCTGGATTTGGGGATCCTCTGCCATTCTTCCTTGCAGATCCTCTCCAGTTCCATCAGGTGGATGGTGAACGATGGTGGACAGCCATTTTATTTTCAGGTCTCTCCAGAGATGCTCAATTGGGTTTAGGTCAGGGCTCTGGCTGGGCCAGTCAAGAATGGTCACAGAGTTCTGAAGCCACTCTTTTGTTATTTTAGCTGTGTGCTTAGGGCCATTGTCTTGTTGGAAGGTGAACCTTCGGCCAAGTCTGAGGTCCACAGCACTCTGGGAGAGGTTTTCATCCAGGGTATATCTGTACTTGGCCACATTCATGTTTTCTTCAGTGACAAACAGTCGTCCTGTCCTTGTAGCTGAAAAACACCCCCATAGCATGATGCTGCCACCACGTTTCACAGGTGGGATTGTATTGGGCAGGTGATGAGCAGTGCCTGGTTTTCTCCACACATGCCGCTTAGAATTGTCACCAAAAAGGTCTAACTTCTTCTCACCAGACCAGAGAATCTTATTTTTCATTGTCTGGGAGTCCTTTCATGTGTTTTTTTTTTTAGCAAACTCTATGCAGGCTTTCATATGTCTTGCGCTGAGGAGAGGCTTCTGTCTGGCCACTCTGCCATAAAGGCCTGACTGGTGGAGGGCTGCAGTGATACTTGACTTTGTGGAACTTTCTCCCATCTCCCTATTGCATATTTGGAGCTCAGCCACAGTGATCTTGGGTTTCTTCTTTACCTCTCTCACCAAGGCTCTTCTCCCATGATTGCTCAGTTTGGCTGGATGACCAGGTCTAAGAAGATTTCTGATGGTCCCAAACTTCTTCCATTTAAGTATTATGGAAGCCACTGTGCTCTTAGAGACCTTGAGTACTGCAGAAATTCTTTTGTAACCTTGGCCAGATCTGTGCCTTGCCTCAATTCTGTCTCTGAGCTCCTTAGCCAGTTCCTTTGACCTCATGATTCTCATTTGGTCTGACATACACTGTGAGATCTTATATACACAGGTGTATGCCTTTCCAAATCAAGTCCTATCAGTTTAATTAAACACAGCTGGACTCCAATGAAGGAGTAGAACTATCTCAAGGAGGATCACAAGGAAATGGACAGCATGTGATTTAAATATGTCTGAGCAAAATGTCTGAATACTTATGACCATGTGTCTAGGGGGTATCGTTTCTCCTTATGGAGAGTGACATACCATCTCTGGCTTGTCAAGGTAAGGAGGCTTATTTGCCATACAACGCTCCTCTGGGAAATTAAATATGCAAATTGCCTCTTCTGAGAAAAAGAGGACTTAACTCTATAGCGCCACCTTTTGGAAGTAGCGATCCTACAAGTCACAATCAACCCTCTAACGAGTCATGCAATATGACTTAGGATAAAAGCCAAATCAGTATCTCAATTCGCAGAAACGGTGTTTCGGGCTGTTGGCCCTCGTCAGTGCGAAGCATAAGAACTGATTTGGCTAGGTGAGAGGCTCTGGACTGGGGTCTAAGTCATATTGCACGACTCGTTAGAGGGTTGATTGTGACTTGTAGGATCGCTACTTCCAAAAGGTGGCTCTATAGAGTTAAGTCCTTTTTTTCTCAGAAGAGGCAATTTGCATATTTAATTTCCCAGAGGAGCGTTGTACGGCAAATAAGCCTCCTTACCTTGACAAGCCAGAGCCGGTATGTCACTCTCCATAAGGAGAAACGATACCCCCTAGACCCCAGTCCAGAGCCTCTCACCTAGCCAAATCAGTTCTCATGCTTCGCACTGACGAGGGCCAACAGCCCGAAACACCGTGTCTGCGAATTGAGATACTGATTTGGCTCTTATCCTAAGTCATATTGCACGACTCGTTAGAGGGTTGATTGTGACTTGTAGGATCGCTACTTCCAAAAGGTGGCGCTATAAAGTTAAGTCCTCTTTTTCTCAGAAGAGGCAATTTGCATATGACCATGTGATATTTCAGTTTTTCTTTTTTTTTTAAATTTGTGAAAATTTCTACATTTCTGTTTGTTTTCAGTAATGATGGGGTGCAGAGTGTACATTAATGTGAAAAAAATTAACTTTTTTGAATTCACTAAATGGCTGCAATGAAACAAAGAGTGAAAAATGTAAAGGGGTCTGAATACTTTTGAATACTTTCTGTACCCACTAATATATATATATATATATATATATATATATATATATATATATATATATATATATATATATATATATATATATACATATATGCAACAGTTGACAGGGCTTTGACCCCTTTGACGTATATTTATGTCAAAGGTCGTGTTCCTGCCTTCTTTGATGTGGGCTCCTATGACATCTTTCCCCTGTACTTTATGGCTGATTTAATCAGCCATCATATGCCTTTAACATCTGTGGGTGGAGCGGTGCGCCGCCTGCAGCTGTTAACCTGTTAAATCTCACTGTCTATCACTGACAGCGGGATTTAACAAGCTCCAACCAGAAGCGTGTCATTAATTCCACCCATCGGCACCCCGTCACATAATCGCAGGGTTATCATTACAGATGGGGGTCTGCTGATGACCCCCGTGCCTGTCATTATGAATGTCCCATGGCTGGTGTTGATACAAAATCTTAATTTCTGCTATACATAGCAGTGCGTTACAGTGGCTTGCAAACTTATTCAACGCCCTTTTGCTTTTTACCTGTTTTGTTATATTACAATCTGTGTTTAAGTATTTTTGTAATCCGATTTGTGTGTGATGGGTCAGCAATAAATAGTTGGTGACTTGGACTGAGAAAAATCTAGGCAAAAATTACATTTATGGGATCAAATAACTAAAAATTGTCATGTGCATACAGTATGTCTTCACCCCTTTTGCTATTAAGCCCCTAAACATTTCTGGTGCAAGCAATGACCTAAATGAGTCACATGCTTAGTGAAAGGAAGTCCACTTATGTGCAATCTAAGTGTCACATACAGAGCCACCATCAGGGCATTACATAAGGGGCCTGGTGAGCATAGGGGGACCCGGACCAAGTCCCCCCTCTTCTGCTCACCGGGCCCCAGCGAGAGGATTCCGCAGGTTCAGTAACTGAATGTGCATCTGAGTTGAAATCTATTGTTGTGTGGGAGTCTTCCCGCACGGTAATAGTGAACAGCCACCAGCCAATCACATGTGAGCAGCTTTCATCGAAACACTTGTCGCCGGCGTATGACGTCACTGTCATGCGCTGGGGTGTCCGTGCCTCAGATAGATGCAGGAGGAGGATGCCACTGGACCGCGGCCAGGTAAGGAGAAACTTTTTTTTTTACTTTTTTTTGCATAGCCCCACTATGAAGGTAGGACAGGAGATCATGTGGGGCAGAACGGAGAGACATGAGGGCAAAATGGAGACATATGGGGGCAGAATGGAGACACATGGGGGCAGAATGGAGACACATGGGGGCAGAATGGAGACACATGTTGCAGAATGGAGACAACATGGGAACATATGGGGGCAGCACAGAGTCACATGGAACCAGGATGGGAGAACATATGGGGCAGAATGGAGAACAACATGGAGGCAGCATGGAGAACATATGGGGACAAAATGGAGATGACATGAGGGCAGAATGGAGACAGGGGGCAGAATGAAGACAACATGGCAACATATGGGGGCAGCACAGAGTCACATGGGATCAGGATGGGAGAACATATAGTGGCAGAATGGAGATATGGGGGCAGAATGGAGGACAACATGGAGGCAGCATGGAGAACATATGGGGACAAAATGGAGATAACATGAGGGCAGAATGGAGACATGGGGCAGAATGAAGACAACATGGGAACATATGGGGCAGCACAGAGTCACATGGGATCAGGATGGGAGAACATATAGTGGCAGAATGGAGATATGGGGGCAGAATGGAGGACAACATAGAGGCAGCATGGAGAACATATGGGGACAAAATGGAGATGACATGAGGGCAGAATGGAGATGACGGGGGCAGCATGGAGACATATGGGGCCAGGATAGGAGAACAAATGGGGCAGAATGGAGACATGGGGGCAGGATGCAGACAAAGGGCCAGGAATGAGACAACACAAGGATGCAGGAATGAGACATGGAGGGTACAGAATGGAAACACATGGGGGCAGAATGGAAACACATGGGGGCAGAATGGAGACAGAATGGAGCCACATGGGGACAGCAGGGACCAGGATGGGAGAACATATAGGGGCAGAAAGGAGAATGACATGGGGCAGCATGGAGAAAATATGGGGACAGAATGGAGGCAACATGCGGGCAGAATGGAGACACTTGGCAAAATGGAGACACGTGGGACCAGGATGGGAGAACATATAGTGGCAGAATGGAGATATGGGGGAAGAATGGAGAACAACATGGAGGCAGAATGGAGAACATATGGGGACAAAATTGAGATGACATGGGGCAGAATGGAGATGACGGGGGCAGCATGTAGACATATGGGGCCTGGATGGGAGAACATATGGGGCAGAATGGAGACATGGGGGCAGGATGCAAACAAAGGGCCAGGAATGGGACATGTGGAGTACAGAATGGAGTACATATGGGAGCACTATGTGGCACATTATTACTGTAGGGGCTAATTGTTTGTTTTTTTTACTTTTTTTTGTTAAGCCGCACATTGAGGGCAGGATAGGAGATCATGTGGGGCAGGATGGAGAGACATGGGGGCAAAATGGAGATATATGGGGGCAGAATGGAGACATGGGAGCAGAATGGAAACACATGGGGGCAGAATGGAAACACATGGGGGCAGAATGGAGACGACATGGGGCAGAATGGAGATGACATGGGAGCAAAATGGAGACAAAATGGGAACAGAATGGAGCCACATGGGGGCAGCAGGGAGACACATGGGACCAGGATGGGAGAACATATAGGGGCAAAAAGGAGAACGACATGGGGTCAGAATGGAGAAAATATGGGGACAGAATGGAGACGACAGGGGCAGCATATGGAGACAACATGCGGGCAGAATGGAGACATGGGGCCAGGATGGGAGAACATGTGGGGCAGAATGGATACAGTACAGACCAAAAGTTTGGACACACCTTTTAAAGATT
This sequence comes from Ranitomeya variabilis, assembly GCF_051348905.1. Classification (NCBI taxonomy): domain Eukaryota; kingdom Metazoa; phylum Chordata; class Amphibia; order Anura; family Dendrobatidae; genus Ranitomeya; species Ranitomeya variabilis. The sequence goes on from NC_135232.1 coordinate 494,435,711, forward strand.
TTTCCATATTTTCATGACTATGAAAATTGTACATTCACACTGAAGGCATCAAAACTATGAATTAACACGTGGAATTATATACTTAACAAAAAAGTGTGAAACAACTGAAATTATGTCGTATATTCTAGGTTCTTCAAAGTAGCCACCTTTTGCTTTGATGACTGCTTTGCACACTCTTGGCATTCTCTTGATGAGCTTCAAGAGGTAGTTACCGAGAATGGTTTTCACTTCACCGGTGTGCCCTGTCAGGTTTAATAAGTGGGATTTCTTGCCTTATAAATGGGGTCGGGACCATCAGTTGTGTTGTGCAGAAGTCTGGTGGATACACAGCTGATAGTCCTACTGAATAGACTGTTAGAATTTGTATTATGGCAAGAAAAAAGCAGCTAAGTAAAGAAAAACGAGTGGCCATCATTACCTTAAGAAATGAAGGTCAGTCAGTCCGAAAAATTGGGAAAACTTTGAAAGTGTCCCCAAGTGCAGTGGCAAAAACCATCAAACGCTACAAAGAAACTGACTCACATGAGGACTGCCCCAGGAAAGGAAGACCAAGAGTCACCTCTGCTTCTGAGGATAAGTTTATCCGAGTTACCAGCCTCAGAAATCGCAGGTTAACAACAGCTCAGATTAGAGACCAGGTCAATGTCACACAGAGTTCTAGCAGCAGACACATCTCTACAACAACTGTTAAGAGGAGACTTTGTGCATCAGGCCTTCATGGTAAAATAGCTGCTAGGGAACTACTGCTAAGGACAGGGAACTACTGCTAAGGATAGGCAACAAGCAGAAGAGACTTATTTGGGCTAAAGAACACAAGGAATGGACATTAGACCAGTGGAAATCTGTGCTTCGGTCTGATGAGTCCAAATGTGAGATCTTTGGTTCCAACCACCGTGTCTTTGTGCGATGCACATGTCTGGTTCCCACCGTGAAGCATGATGGAGGAGGTGTGATGGTGTGGGGGTGCTTTGCTGGTGACACTGTTGGGGATTTATTCAAAATCGAAGGCATACTACCAGAGCATCTTGCAGCGGCATGCTATTCCATCCAGTTTGCGTTTAGTTGGACCATCATATATTTTTCAACAGGACAATGACCCCAAACACACCTCCAGGCTGTGTAAGGGCTATTTGACCGCAGAGTGAAGGCAAAAGGGCCAACAAGTGCTAAGCATCTCTGGGAACTCCTTCAAGATTGTTGGAAGACCATTCCCGGTGACTACCTCTTGAAGCTCATCAAAAGAATGCCAAGAGTGTGCAAAGCTGTCATCAAAGCAAAAGGTGACAACTTTGAAGAACCTAGAACATAAGACATAATTTCAGTTGTTTCACACTTTTTTGTTAAGTATATAATTCCACATGTGTTAATTCATAGTTTTGATCTCTTCAGTGTGAATGTACAATTTTCATAGTCATGAAAATACCGAAAAATCTTTAAATGAGGTGTGTCCAAACTTTTGGTCTGTACTGTACATAGGTGCAGGATGCAGACAAGGGGCCAGGAATGAGACGTGGGGTGCAGAATGAGGTATATATGGGAGCACTATGTGGCACATTATTACTGTAGTAAGGGCTAGTTATTTTTTTTTACTTTTTTTTGTAAGGCCGCGCTATGAGGGCAGGATAGGATATCATATGGGGCAGAAACGAGAGACATGGGGCAGAATGGAGACATATGGGGTCAGAATGGAGACCTTGGGGGCAGATGAAGACAACATGGGGGCAGAATGGAGACACATGGGGCAGCATGGAGTCACATGGGACCATGATAGGAGAACATGGGGGCAGAATGGAGACAACATGGGGGCAGAATGGAGACGACGGGGCAGTATGGAGACACATGGCAGAATGGAGATGACATGGGGGCAGAATGGAGACAAAATGGGAACAGAATGGAGCCACATGGGGGCAGCAGGGAGTCACATGGGACCAGGATGGGAGAACATATGGGGACAGAATGGAGATGACATGGGGCAGAATGAAGACAACATGGGGCAGAATGGAGCCATAGGAACAGAATGGAGATACATGGGGGCAGCATGGAGTCACATGGGACCAGGATGGGAGTGTCACGTATCCTCCCACCACTGCCACCTATATGTCACGATTCACAACGTGACCGTCACCCCTATGTCGCGGATTGGGGTGGCTTTAGGCCAACAGATGGCTATCACATGTGCAGGGGGCTTATCCTAGTTATCCCTCCACTGCTACAATGTGCTGAAAAAACACACACACGGCTATTGACCTCTTAGTTTACAGCAGGGGCTTATTTTAGGTATCCCACTGCTCTTCCATATACCACGAACTTCAGGGATTTATGTATATCCTGCTTACAGTTCCACTTAAAACTTGCAGCTCTCTGGCGCCCCCCTTTCTGTCAGGTCAGATTAGGTACTGCACCTAGGGTAATTAGTCACCAGAAAGGCTGCCTGCTATGTACTGGCTATTGGGCACGCTGCAGTGACACGATAAACTACTCCCACTCAGGCAGGAACAATAATTATCAACGCCGCAGTCGCTACAACGACACCCAAAGGCCTGCACACGGTAAGCTGCCACCAGCTTCGATTAAACGAGTCCGAAGCTAACCCAAAACAGTAGCGTAATTCCCTTCAGGAGATGGTACGTTTTAGAACAGGAAGAACGAATCTAGTATATTAAATATTATACTCCATAAATGATTTTAAGGCAGTGTTTATAAAAGTTATATAAAGATGTTACAATATGAGACAATTGCAAATATGTACAAGGTAATTATAAAAAACAGGGATTACATGAGAAATAACACTTACATGTGTTCAGATCATGTGAGGCAACCAGGCTAGTGGTGGAGTTTCCATCTGTCCCAGTGCATTAGGACGCTGGTTAGGAACAGCTCTTCTTGTCAGGCTCACATAGGCTCCAGCAGACAGACTCTCCCAGGCTGGAGTGCCTGGCAGACTTATAGCTCAGGTTGGTGACATCACTAAAAAGCGGTTGGTTTACCCAGTCCGTCCTACCTCTTCAGTTTTACTAGATTTAACACAAGTTTGTCTAATGCCTGTATCTCCGCTACAGAACATGTCATAGTCATAACAAACCCAGCGTTCATCTCGTATTAACATTGGCATTCTAATGAGATCAAATATGTCCTATTTGTGATGGATAAATACAGAGAAATCCCTACTTTTTACCTGATGGAGTTAGAAGCTCATTCTTACAGTGATGGATAGATGCGCCGATGGACTTTAGCAATATCTATTTTTCCTTTTTCGTTTGCTTAATATCTTACAATAATGGAACAAAGGACTTCCATGGATTTTGGAGCCATTTTTACCAGTTCCAGCTAGTGCAGTTGGGAGGGGGCGAGTAACTTTCGTCGAGCAATAAAACCCCCTTCTACCATACATTCAGAAACTCACAATGAAGCAAAGAGAGACAGAGAGAGAAGGGGGGGGGGGGTTTAGCCCACAGCATGGGCTAACAGGAGAAACTAAACTTATATGATATTTCATAAAATATCGTGACAGGGAGAACATATGGGGGCAGAATAGAGACAACATGGGGCAGAATGGAGATTACATGGGGGCAGAATGGTGATGACAGGGGCAGTATGGAGACACATAGATGGAAGAATGGAGACACATGGGGCCAGGATGGGAGAACATATGGGGCAGAATGGAGACGACATAGGGGTAAGATGGAGACGCATAGGGCCAGGATAGAGTCACATGGGGCCAGGAATGGGAGAACACAAGGGGCCAGGAATCAGAGAACACAAAGAGGCAGGAATGAGACATCTGGGGTGTTGAATGGAGTGCATATGGAATCACTATATGGCACATTATTACTGTAGGAACTCAGTTATTTTTTTTAACTTTTTTTGTAAAGCCGCACTGAGGGCAGAAAGGAGAGACATGTGGGCAAAATGGAGACGACATGGGCCAAAATGGAGACACATGGGAGCAGAATGGAGACAACATGGGAACAGATGGGAGACATATGGGGCAGCATGAAGTTACAAGGGACCAGGATGGTGATATGGGGGCAGGATGGAGAACATATCGTGACAGAATGGACATGGGATGGGGGCAGAATAGAGATGACAGGTGCAGCATTGAGACAACATGAGGGCAGAATGGAGACACTTGGCAGAATGGAAACACATGAGGCCAGGATGGGAGAACATGGGGCAGAATAGAAATGACGTGGGGGCAGAATGGAGACATGGGGGCAGGAAGGGGAAAACACAAGGGGCCATGAATGCAAGAACACAAGGGGCCAAAAAATCAAGAACACAAAGAGACAGGAATGAGACAACACAAGGAGGCAGGAATGAGACATGTGGGGTGTTGAATGGAGTACATTTGGGAGCACTGTGTGGCACATTATTACTGTAGGAGCTAATTAATTTTAAAACATTTTTTGTTAAGCCACACTATGTGGGCAGAATAGGAGATTGTATTGGACAGAAAAGAGAGATATGGGGGCAAAATGGAGATGACATGGGCAGAATTGAGACACATGGGGCCAGAATCCAGACCTGGGGTCAGAATAGAGATGACATAGGGGCAAAATGAAGACAACATGGGGCAGCATGGAGAACATATGGGGGTAGAATGGAGACGACATAGGGGCAGAATGGAGAAAATATGGGGTCAGAATAGAGATGACATGGGGTCAGAATGAAGACACACGAGGCTAGAATGGGAGAACATATGGGGCAGAATGGAGACGTGGGGGCAGAATGGAGACATGGGGGCAGAATGGAGACATGGGAGCAGGATGGAGACACATGGGGCCAGGATGGAGACACATGGGGCCAGGATGGAGACACATGGGGCCAGGATGGAGACACATGGGGCCAGGATGGCGTCACATGGGACCAGGAATGTGAGAACACAAGGAGACAGGAATGAGACAACACAAGGAGGCAAGAATGAGACAAGAATGAGACATGGGGGCCAGAAGGGAGTACATATGGGAGCAGGATGTGGCACATTATTACTGTAGGGCTAAATAAGGGATATTATTACTAGAGATGAGCAAATTTGATCCGGTCAGGGTTCATTTGGCAAGCTATAGTGCTTACCGAATAAGCTGCCGAGGGAACCCGGATACCTGGATCGCTCCGGCTGATCAGCTGTTCGGCTCACGACACATTCATGGAGAGCCTGTTTGTAGGGCTTTCCATGCATGTGTTGTGACTGTCACACAGCTGCGACACATGCAGCTGTGGAGCTGAACAGCTGATCAGCCGACACGCTCCAGGAAGCTGGGTTCCCTCTGCAGCTTATTCGTTAAGCGCTAAAGCTTGCTGAATAAGCCCTGACCCGATCAAATTCACTCATCTCTAATTATTACTGCTGTGATGTATTTTATTTTTAAGGATACTGTTTTCAGTGTGTGTGTGTGAGGGTGTTACTGTGCAGGGTGATACTGTTGCATTTTTTCTTCATCTGGCAAAGTGTAGAAGTTGGGGAAAAATTGGGGAATGTGCTCTAGATTTTCTTATTTTCTGCAGAGATGAATCCTGGCTGAAACGTGATGGCGGTCATTACTGGATGAAGCAGAAAAGCAAAGACTGCTGAAGGACTTCAACTAGAGACGTCATCGGTGTGTGGGTGTGTTATCTGTACACTGACACTATACACGATATACTTTGTACAGAGCTCATGTATTTAATGTCACTTGTCACCGGTGATCCCTGTATTCCCTATACACTGACACTACATACAGAGATCCTGTGTATAATGTAACCGGTGATCCCTGTATTACCTGTATACTGACTCTATACACTGTATACTATGTATAGAGCTCCTGTGTATAATGGCATTTATGGTGATATCGGTATTGTGGGGTTTTTTTCTTATTAATGATTAGTATTGTAGCATGTTGTCACTATATGGTGGTAATAAGTGGTCTGGTCATGGTGTGAAGGAATTTGTTCCTTGTATGTGGTATTATTCGATCACTATATGGGGGTAATATGTGGTCTGGTCATGATGTGGTGGCATTTGTCTCTTGAATGTGGTATTATTCCGCCACTATGTGGTAGGGATATGTGGTCTAATTAGTCTGGTTTTGGTGTGGCGGTATTTATCCCTTGTGTTATTGCTCTGTGTGTAATCTGGTGTTCAATGTGAACTTTTAATATATGATTGGTGAGGATGTAGTGCAGAAGTGGAGTTTTTCCAGGAGTGGGTGATGGGATGGGACTGTGTTAGGTTCAAGCGGTGGAGGTGGAGCTCCGGTGGAGGCGGAGCTGAGGTGGAGCCTGGGTAGAGTTTCAAGGGGGTGTGGAAATTTTGCCAGAATGGGGCCCTGAAATTCCTGGTGGCAGTCACATGGTCTGTCAGTATGTAGAGTAGTGTTCAAAATAATAGCAGTGTGTTCAAAAACATGAGTTAATCACAAAATCTTCATACTAGTTTTTATTTCTATGCATTGGGAACATTGCACACTGTTTCCTAATTCAAAACATGAAAAGAAATATATATAATTTTTGACTGCTTTGCAGAAAATAACAAAATTAACTACTATTTTTATGAGAATTAACCCCTTAACAACCGCCGATACGCCTTTTAACGGCGGCCGCTAAGGGTACTTAAACCACAGTGTCGTTAATTAACGGCGCTGTGGAAAAAGTGAATAGCGCCCCCCAGAGTCGGATTTTCTCTGGGGTCTCGGTTACCGGGGGTAGCCTAGACCCCAGAGAACATGATTCGGGGTTTTTTTACCGACCCCCGAGTTGCGATCGCCGGTAATTAACCGTTTACCGGCGGTCGCAAAAACCCCCCCAAAAAAACGCGATTTCCCATTTAATTTCTTTGTCCTCCGATGTGATCGCACATCAGAGGACAGAGAAATGGGGTCCTCGATCGCCCCCCGATACTCACCTGTCTCCCCCGGTGCTCCTCGTGGCTCCCGATGGGCGCCGCCATCTTCTTCCGGCAAAAAAATGGCGGGCGCATGCGCAGTGCGCCCGCCGGCGGCCACCCGGGAGATCTTTGGGGTCTCGGCTGCTGGGGGTAGCCGAGACCCCAAAGAACATGATCGGGTCAGTTTTTACCGACCCCTGTTTGCGATCGCCGTAATTAACTGTTTACCGGCGACCGCAAAAAAAAAAGCGATGTGTAATTCTCTGTCCTCTGATGTGATGGCACATCAGAGGACAGAGAAATAGGGGGATTCGGGGACCCTATCATACTTACCGGTGTCCCTGGGTTCTCCTGCGTCCCCTCCTGCCCGCCGGCTTCTTCCTATGGAAAGAAAATGGTGGGCGCATGCGTAGTGCGCCCGATCTCTGCTGCCATCTGCCGGCCGGCAGGAGAGAGGAGTTGGGGCTAAAATTAGGGTTAAGGCTAGGGTTAGGGCTACGGTTAGTGCTAGGGTTAGTGCTAGGGTTAGGGCTAGGGTTGGGGATAAATTTAGGGTTAGGGTTGGGGCTAAATTTAGGGTTAGGGCTGGGGCTAAATTTAGGGTTAGGGCTAGGGTTGGGGCTAAAGTTAGCATTAGAGTTGGGATTAGGGTTTGGATTAGGGTTGGCATTAGGGTTACGTTTGGGATTAGGGTTAAGTTTGGGATTAGGGTTAAGGTTAGGGTTGGGATTAGGGGTGTATTGGGATTAGGGTTAGGTTTGAGGTTAGGGTTGAGATAAGGATTAGGGGTGTGTTGGATTTAGGGTTCTGATTAGGGTTATGGTTGTTTTGGGGTTAGGGTTGCGATTATCCTTAGGGTTGTGATTAGGATTATGGATCGGGTTGGCATTAGGGTTAGGCCTCTTTCACACTTCAGTCTTTTGGCGTCAGTCTGAAACCGCCATTTTCGTCAAATAGCGGATCCGCCATTTTTTTTGGCGGATCCGCTATTTTCCCATAGACATGCATTAGCGACGGATTGTGGCGGATGGTCGTCCGTTCCATCCGCCATGCGACGGATCTGTCGAGATTTGGCGGACGTCATCTAGACATTGATGGCCATTGTAACGTCTTTTGTCTGCGCCGAAATGGCGGTTTGCGACGGATCCGTCGCGTTCGTCATTCCATAGAATGGCCGCCTATGGGCGACGGATCCGTCGTTACCGTCATTTCGGCAGATCCGTTGCCCCAATCTGCTTGTTCAATTGCGCATGCTCCAAAAAGTACTTTTCCCAGACAACCCCCAAGTAACGGATCCGTCAAAAAAACGGATCCGTTAGAACAGTTTTCTCAACAATTGTGACAGATCCGTCACTATGTCGGAGCTGACTGACGCCAAACAACTGAAGTGTGAAAGAAGCCTTAGGGGTGTGTTGGGGTTAGGGTTGGAGTTAGATTTGGGGGGTTTCCACTGTTTAGGTACATCAGTAGGTCTCTAAACGCCCCAGCCAATTTTGCGCTCAAAAAGTCAAATGGTGCTCCCTCCCGAGCTCTGCCGTGCACCCAAACAGTGGTTTACCCCCACATATGGGGCATCAGCGTACTCGGGATAAATTGGACAACAACTTTTGGGGTCCAATTTCTCCTGTTACCCTTGTGAAAATAAAAACTTGGGGGCTAAAAAATCTTTTTTGTGGGAAAAAAAAATCTTTTTTATTTTCACAACTCTGCATTATAAACGTCTGTGAAGCACTTGGGCATTCAAAGTTCTCACCACACATCTAGATAAGTTCCTTGGGGGCTCTAGTTTCCAAAATGGGGTCACTTGTGGGGGGTTTCTACTGTTTAGGTACATCAGGGTCTCTGCAAACGCAACATAATGCCCGCAGACCATTCTATCAAAGTTTGCATTCCAAAATGGCATTTCTACCCTTCCGAGCTCTGCCATGTGCTCAAAAAGTGGTCCCCCCCCACACATGGGGTATCAGTGTACTCAGGACAAATTGGACAACAACATTTGGGGTCCAATTTCTCTTGTTACCCTTGTCAAAATAAAAATTTTGGGGCTTAAAAATCTTTTTTGTGGAAAAAAATAGTATTTTTATTTTCACGACTCTGCATTATAAACTTCTGTGAAGCACTTGGGCATTTAAAGTTCTCACCACACATCTAGATAAGTTCCTTGGGGGGTCTAGTTTCCAAAATGGGGTCACTTGTGGGGGGTTTCTACTGATTAGGTACATCGGGGGCTCTGCAAACGCAACATAACGCCCGCAGACCATTCTATCAAAGTCTGCATTCCAAAACGGCGCTCCTTCCCTTCCGAGCTCTGCCGTGCACGCAAACAGTGGTCCCCCCCCCACACATGGGGTATCAGTGTACTCAGGACAAATTGGACAACAATTCTTGTGGTCCAATTTATCTTGTACCCTTGTGAAAATAAAAACTTGGGGGCTAAAAAATCTTTTTTGTGGAAAAAAAATATATTTTTTATTTTCACGACTCTGCATTATAAACTTCTGTGAAGCAGTTGGGCATTCAAAGTTCTCACCACACATCTAGATAAGTTCCTTGGGGGGTCTAGTTTCCAAAATGGGGTCACTTGTGGGGGGTTTCTACTGTTTAGGTACATCGGGGACTCTGCAAACGCAACATAACGCCCGCAGACCATTCTATCAAAGTCTGCATTCCAAAACGGCGCTCCTTCCCTTCCGAGCTCTGCCATGCGCCCAAACAGTGGTTTACCCCAACATATGGGGTATCAGCCTACTCAGCATAAATTGCACAATAAATTTTGGGGTCCAATTTCTCCTGTTACCCTTGAGAAAATAAAAAATTGCAGGCTAAAAAATCATTTTTGAGGAAAAAAAGGATTTTTTATTTTCACGGCTCTACTTTATAAATTTCTGTGAAGCACTTATGGGTTTAAAGTGCTCACCACACATCTAGATAAGTTCCTTAAGTGGTCTAGTTTCCAAAATGGGGTCACTTGTGGGGGGTTTCTACTGTTTAGGCAAATCAGGGGCTCTCCAAACGCGACATGGGGTCCGATCTCAATTCCAGCCAATTCTACATCGAAAAAGTAAAACGGCACTCCTTCTCTTCCAAGCTCTGCGGTGCGCCCAAACAGTGGTTTACCCGCACATATTGGGTATCGATGTACTCAGGAGAAATTGCACAACAACTTTTATGGTGTAATTTCTCCTGTTACCCTTGTGAAAATAAAAATTTTGGGGCAAAAAGATCATTTTTGTGTAATCAAATGCGATTTTTTATTTTCACGGCTCTACTTTATAAACTTCTGTGAAGCACTTGGGGGCTCAAAGTGCTCACCACTCATCTGGTTAAGTTCCTTAAGGGGTCTAGTTTCCAAAATGGTGTTACTTGTGGGGGGTTTCCACTTTTTAGGCACATCAGGGGCTCTCTAAATGTGACATTGCATCCGATCTCAATTCCAGCCAATTCTGCATTGAAAAAGTCAAACGGTGCTCCTTCTCTTCCAAGCTCTACGGTGCGCCCAAACAGTGGTTTACCCCCACATATGGGGTATCGGCGTATTCAGGAGAAATTGCACAAATTTATGGTTAAATTTCATGTTTTTACAATTGTGAAAATAAAAAAAAATGGTTCTGAAGTAAAATGTTTGCAAAAAAAGTTAAATGTTCATTTTTGCCTTCCACATTGTTTCAGTTCCTGTGAAGCACGTAAAGGGTTAATAAACTTCTTGAATGTGGTTTTGAGCACCTTCAGGGGTGCAGTTTTTAGAATGGTGTCACACTTGGTTATTTTCTATCATATAGACCCCTCAAAATGACTTCAAATGTGATGTGGTCCCTAAAAAAAATGGTGTTGTAAAAATGAGAAATTGCTGGTCAACTTTTAACCCTTATAACTCCCTAACAAAAAAAAATGTTGTTTCCAAAATTGTGCTGATGTAAAGTAGACATGTGGGAAATGTTATTTATTAACTATTTTTTCTGACATATCTCTCTAATTTAAGGGCATAAAAATACAAATTTTGAAAATTGCTAAATCTTATTTTTTTTTGCCATATTTCAATTTTTTTCATAAATAATCGCAAGTAATATCGAAGAAATGTTACCACTAACATGAAGTACAATATGTCATGAAAAAACAATCTCAGAATCAGCAGGATCCGTTGAAGTGTTCCAGAGTTATAACCTCATAAAGTGACAGTGGTCAGAATTGTAAAAATTGGTCATTAAGTACCAAATTGGCTCTGTCACTAAGGGGTTAAGCATTCTTGTGAATGACGAAGGCGGTATGCCGAAATGCGCGTTGGGGAGGGCGCCATCCAGGAAACCGGGACTATAAGATCACTGTGAGTATGTTATTATTATGATTGCATTATGTTTCTACATTATTGTCAGTCTCTTTTCCCGTGTGCTAACACTTGCGGTCATTAACACTGACACCTAGCGGTATCTTTGTATATTTTACATTGTTATTTATGGCTATTTGAACTCTTTTGCATATGCATTTTGCTCTGCACATTTTTTTGCACTTTAGCATTTTTCTTATGAGATTACTTTCTCGGCAGAGTCTAGAGATTTTTTTGGCACTTTATGTGTGGCATTTATTGTAATCCTGGTTAGGTGCGCCCTTTATTTATTTATTTTTTATCTATTTACATTTTAATTATTAATTCTTTTGCATTGTTCTTCATTTCTGTTATATACCTGATGTATTAATAAAATTTATATAATTTTATATTGACTACCTTGGATTCTTGGTCGGGTTTTTTTCTGTTTGGCAATTTTCCCGATTGTCCTCTATTTTAGTCCTGTTTCCCTAATAGATATACACAATTATATTTTATAATATTATTATTATTACCATCACATTTTTATAGCCTTATTTATATTTGTCAGTTTTATTTTGTCTATCTAGGGCAGCCCCCTTGTTTTGGTATTTTTATGATTTACAGCGAGTAGCCAGCCTAAGTACATGGGGGGTTGCCTGATTGCTAGGGAACCCCCACATGTAATCAGGCTGGCTAATAGCTGTAAATCATTCAGCTGCCGGGATGAAAACTAAATCTCCGAGCAGTCATAAATACTCGGAGAACCCCCGAGCATGCTCGAGAAAACCCGAGCAACGAGTATATTCGCTCATCACTACTGTGAGTCACTAACCTAATATATACCGTAGTTGTACACCCACAGTTTTTTAGAACTGCTTCACATCTATGTTATGTAGGGTCAACCAACTTCTGGCACCTGTCAATGGTTATTCCAGCCCAGGATGCTTTGACTACATCCCACAATTTTTTGGCATTTATTGACTTTGCCTCAGAAACATTTTTAACCCCTTAACCCCCGGAGCTTTTTTTGGTTTTGCGTTTTTGTATTCGCTCCCCTTCTTCCCAGAGCCATAATTTTTTTATTTTTCCGTCACTATGGCCATGTGAGGGTTTGTTTTTTGCAGGACGAGTTGTACTTTTGAACGACATTATTGGTTTTACAATTTTGTGTACTAGAAAATTCCAAGTGCTGTGAAATTGCCAAAAAAGTGAAATCCCACAAATGTTTTTTGTTTGGCTTTTTTACTAGGTTCACTAAATGCTAAAACGGACCAGCCATTATGATTCTCCAGGTCACTACGAGTTCATAAACACCACAAATGTCTAGGTTCTTTTTTATCTAATTGGTGAAAAAACTGCCAAACTTTGTTAAAAAAAAAAAATTGCGCCATTTTCCGATACTCGTAGCGTCTCCATTTTTCGTGATCTGGGATTTGGTGAGGCCTTATTTTTTGCATGCCAAGCTGACATTTTTAATGATACCATTTTGGTGCAGATATGTTCTTTTGATTGCCCCTTATTGCATTTTAATGCAATGTCACTGAGACAAAAAAAACCATAATTCTGAGGTTTCGACTTTTTTTATCGCTACGTTTAGCGATCAGGTTAATCCTTTTTTATTGATAGGTTGGGCAATTCTGAATGCGGCGATACCAAATATGTGTATGTTTGATTTTATTTTCATTTATTTTGAATGGGGCGAAAGGGGGGTGATTTGAACTTTTATATTATTGTTATTATTATTATTATTATTATTATTATTATTATTTATTGTTATAGCGCCATTTATTCCATGGCGCTTTACATGTGAGGAGGGGTATACATAATAAAAACAAGTACAATAATCTTAAACAATACAAGTAATAACTGGTACAGGAGGAGTGAGGACCCTGCCCGCAAAGGCTCACAATCTACAAGGGATAGGTGAGAATACAGTAGGCGAGGATAGAGCTGGTCATGCAGCGGTTTGGTCGATCAGTGGTTACTGCAGGTTGTAGGATTGTCGGAAGAGGTGGGTCTTCAGGTTCTTTTTGAAGATTTCGATGGTAGGCGAGAGTCTGATGTGTTGTGGTAGAGGGTTCCAGAGTAGGGGTGATATGCGAGAGAAATCTTGTATGCGATTGTGGGAAGAGGAGGTAAGAGGGGAGTAGAGAAGGAGATCTTGTGAGGATCGGAGGTTGCGTGCAGGTAAGTACCGGGAGACGAGGTCACAGATGTATGGAGAAGACAGGTTGTGGATGGCTTTGTATGTCATGGTTAGGGTTTTGTACTGGAGTCTCTGGGCAATGGGGAGTGTTGTGAATTCTGTTGTGGGTTCTGCTCTTGGGCTCCCTCCAGTGGTTATAAGTGGTAGTGCTGCTGTTTGTCCTTCACAGCAGTTATCAGGTGCGTCCACTTCAGACGGGACTATTTAGTCTGGCTTCACCCTTTAGTGAGTGCCAGTTGTCCTTTGTTTTCTGAGGATTCACATCTCTGCTTGGTTTCTCCTTCTGGATTGTCCAAATCATCAAAGATAAGTCCTGGCTTTGTTTTTAAAGTCCATGCGGTGGACTTTATAGTTCAGTGAATTGCTATGTTTTTTCTTGTCCAGCTTTGTCTGTGTAAGGATTTATTCAGCCAAGCTGGAAGCTCTGGAGTTGCAGAGTTACCCTCCATGCCTTTAGTTAGGTGTGGAGATTTTTGTATTCTCTGTGGTGGATTTTTGTAGTATTTTAAATACTGACCGCACAGTACTCTGTCCTGTCTTTTCTTTCTAGGTAGCGTGGCCTCCTTTGCTAAATTCTGTTTTCAGTCTGCGTTTGTAATTTCCCTCTCCTCTCACAGTCAATATTTGTGGGGGGCTGTCTTTCCTTTGGGGATTTTCTCTGAGGCAAGATAGTTTTCCTGTTTCTTTCTTTAGGGGTAATTAGTCCTCCGGCTGTGACGAGGTGTCTAGGGAGTGACAGGAACATCCTACGGCTACTTATAGTTGCAGTGTTAAGTTCAGGGTCTGCGGTCAGTATAGAGGCCACCTACTCCAGAGCTCGTCCATGCTGCTCCTAGGCCACCAGATCATAACAGTACAACTGGCCAACAATGAGTTAACCGCATCTCAAAAGAAGGGAAAGAAAGTGCTGAGCCATTTTTTTTTCTCTACTCTGTTGTGTTTTTTTTCCCCTCTTCACCTCTGGGTGGCTCAGGAGTTAGGCGCTGACATGGATGTTCAGGGACTTGCTTCTCGGGTGGATCAACTTGCTGCTAGAGTACAGGGTATTTCTGATTATATCATGGAGACTCCTGTTTTAGAGCCTAGAATTCCTACCCCCGATCTGTTTTTTGGGGACAGGTCCAAATTTTTGAGCTTTAAAAATAACTGTAAACTGTTTTTTGCTCTGAAGCCCCGTTCCTCTGGTGATCCCATCCAGCAGGTAAAAATTGTCATTTCTCTGTTGCGTGGCGACCCGCAGGATTGGGCATTTTCCCTGGAATCTGGGAATCCGGCCTTGCTTAATGTAGACACCTTTTTTCAGGCGCTTGGGTTATTGTATGATGAACCTAATTCTGTGGATCATGCTGAGAAAACCTTTTAGCCCTGTGTCAGGGTCAAGAAGCGGCAGAATCATATTGCCAGAAATTTAGAAAATGGTCTGTGCTTACTAAGTGGAATGAGGATGCTTTGGCGGCAATTTTCAGAAAGGGTCTTTCTGAATCTGTTAAAGATGTTATGGTGGGGTTCCCCACGCCTGCAGGTCTGAGTGATTCTATGTCTCTGGCCATTCAAATTGATCGGCGCTTGCGTGAGCGCAGAGTTGTGCACACTATGGCGTTGTCTTCCGAGCAGAGTCCTGAGCCTATGCAGTGTGATAGGATTGTGTCTAGAGCTGAACGCCAGGGATTCAGACGTCAGAATAGGTTGCGCTTTTACTGCGGCGATTCTGCTCATGTTATTTCTGATTGCCCTAAGCGTGCCAAGAGAATCGCTAATTCCGTTACCATCAGTACTGTACAACCCAAATTTCTGTTATCTGTGACCCTGATCTGCTCATTATCGTCATTCTATGTCATGGCATTCAGGCGCCGCTTTAAATTTGATGGACTTAGAATTTGCCAGACGTTGTGGTTTTCCCTTACAGCCTTTGCGGAGTCCTATCCCTTTGAGGGGTATTGATGCTACACCATTGGCTAAAAATAAACCTGTTTTGGACACAGTTAACCATGTGCATGGCACCAGCCCATCAGGAAGATTGTCGTTTCCTTGTGTTGCATAATTTGCATGATGCTATTGTGCTGGGGTTTCCATGGTTACAGGTACATAATCCGGTGTTGGATTGGAAATCTATGTCTGTGATTAGTTGGGGTTGTCAGGGGGTTCATGATGACGTTCCTCTGATGTCAATTTCCTCCTCCCCCTCTTCTGAAATTCCTGAGTTTCTGTCAGATTTCCAGGATGTTTTCGATGAGCCCAAGTCCAGTTCCCATCCACCGCATAGGGGCTGTGATTGTGCTATTGACTTGATTTCAGGCTGTAAGTTTCCTAAGGGCCGACTTTTCAACCTGTCTGTGCCTGAACATGCCGCCATGCGGAGCTATGTAAAGGAGGTCTTTGGAGAAAGGGCATATTCGGCCATCTTCTTCTCCATTGGGAGCAGGTTTTTTTTTTGTTGCCAAGAAGGATGGCTCCTTGAGACCCTGTATTGATTATCGCCTCTTGAATAAGATCACGGTCAAATTCCAATACCCTTTGCCTTTGCTTTCTGATTTGTTTGCCAGGATTAAGGGGGCTAGTTGGTTTACTGAGATTGACCTTCGAGGGGCATATAATCTTGTTCGTATTAAGCAGGGTCACGAATGGAAAACTGCGTTTAATACGCCTGAGGGCTATTTTGAATATCTTGTGATGCCATTCGGACTCTCTAATGCCCCATCTGTGTTTCAGTCCTTCATGCATGATATTTTTCGGAATTATCTTGATAAATTCATGATTGTATATTTGGATGATATTTTGATTTTTTCAGATGATTGGGAGTCTCATGTGACACAAGTCAGGATGGTATTTCAGGTCCTTCGTGATAATGCCTTGTTTGTGAAGGGGTCTAAGTGCCTCTTTGGAGTACAGAAGGTTTCTTTTTTGGGCTTCATTTTTTCTCCATCATCTATAGAAATGGATCCGGTTAAGGTTCAGGCCATTCATGATTGGATCCAGCCCACATCCGTAAAGAGCCTTCAGAAATTTTTGGGTTTTGCTAATTTTTATCGCCGTTTCATTGCCAACTTCTCCAGTGTGGTTAAACCCCTGACCGATTTGACGAGGAAGGGCGCTGATGTAGCAAATTGGTCCTCTGAGGCTGTTTCTGCCATTCAGGAGCTTAAGCGCCGATTTACTTCTGCCCCTGTGTTGTGTCAGCCGGATGTTTCTCTTCCTTTTCAAGTTGAGGTTGACGCTTCTGAGATTGGGGCAGGGGCTGTTTTGTCTCAGAGGAATTCTGATGGTTCCTTGATGAAACCATGTGCCTTCTTTTCTCGAAAGTTTTCGCCTGCGGAACGCAATTATGATGTCGGCAATCGTGAGTTGTTGGCTATGAAGTGGGCATTTGAGGAGTGGCGACATTGGCTTGAGGGGGCCAAGCACCGTATTGTGGTCTTGACCGATCATAAGAATCTGATTTACCTCGAGTCTGCCAAACGGCTGAATCCTAGACAGGCCCGATGGTCCCTGTTTTTCTCCCGTTTTGATTTCGTTGTCTCGTATCTTCCAGGTTCTAAGAATGTTAAGGCTGATGCCCTCTCTAGGAGTTTTTTGGCTGATTCCCATGGGATTCTTGAGCCGGTTGGTAATCTGAAGGAGGGGGTGATTCTTTCTGCCATCTCCCCTGATTTGCGACGGGTTCTTCAGGAGTTTCAGGCTGATAAACCTGATCGCTGTCCAGCAGGGAAACTGTTTGTTCCTGACAGATGGACTAGTAAAGTGATTTCTGAGGTTCACTGTTCTGTGTTGGCTGGCCATCCTGGGATTTTTGGTACCAGAGATTTGGTTAGTTGGTCCTTTTGGTGGCCTTCTTTGTCACGGGATGTGCGTTCTTTTGTGCAGTCCTGTGGGACTTGTGCGCGGGCCAAACCTTGCTGCTCCCGTGCCAGTGGGTTGCTTTTGCCTTTGCTAGTCCCGGAGAGGCCTTGGACGCATATTTCTATGGATTTTATTTTGGATCTTCCTGTTTCCCAGAGGATGTCTGTTATCTGGGTGGTCTGTGACCGGTTTTCTAAGATGGTTCATTTGGTACCTTTGCCTAAATTGCCTTCCTCTTCTGAGTTGGTTCCGTTGTTTTTTCAGCATGTGGTTCGTTTGCATGGCATTCCGGAGAATATTGTGTCTGATAGAGGTTCCCAGTTTGTTTCTAGGTTTTGGCAGTCCTTTTGTGCTAAGCTGGGCATTGATTTGTCTTTTTCTTCCGCATTTCATCCTCAGACAAACGGCCAAACCGAGCGAACTAACCAGACTTTGGAAACTTATTTGAGATGCTTTGTGTCTGCCGATCAGGATGATTGGCTGGCTTTCTTGCCATTGGCCGAGTTTGCCCTTAATAATCGGGCTAGTTCTGCTACCTTGGTTTCACCATTCTTTTGTAATTCAGGGTTTCATCCTCGTTTTTCTTCAGGGCAGGTTGAGTCTTCTGATTGTCCTGGGGGTGGACTCTGTGGTTGACAGGTTGCAGCAGATTTGGGCTCATGTTGTGGACAATTTGGTGTTGTCTCAGGAGGAGGCTCAGCGTTTTGCCAACCGTCGTCGGCGTGTGGGTTCCCGGCTTCGGGTTGGGGATTTGGTCTGGTTGTCTTCTCGTCATGTTCCTATGAAGGTTTCTTCCCCGAAGTTCAAGCCTCGGTTCATTGGTCCTTATAGGATTTCTGAGATTATCAATCCAGTGTCTTTTCGTTTGGCCCTTCCAGCCTCTTTTTCCATCCATAATGTTTTTCATAGATCTTTGTTGCGGAAATATGTGGTGCCCGTGGTTCCCTCTGTTGATCCTCCTGCCCCGGTGTTGATTGATGGGGAGTTGGAGTATGTTGTGGAGAAGATCTTGGATTCTCATTTTTCAAGACGGAGGCTTCAGTATCTTGTCAAGTGGAAGGGTTATGGCCAGGAGGATAATTATTGGGTTGTTGCCTCCGATGTTCATGCTGACGATTTGGTTCGTGCCTTCCATTTGGCTCGTCCGGATCGGCCTGGGGGCTCTGGTGAGGGTTCGGTGACCCCTCCTCAAGGGGCGAGTACTGTTGTGAATTCTGTTGTGGGTTCTGCTCTTGGGCTCCCTCCGGTGGTTATAAGTGGTAGTGCTGCTGTTTGTCCTTCACAGCAGTTATCAGGTGCGTCCACTTCGGACGGGACTATTTAGTCTGGCTTCACCCTTTAGTGAGTGCCAGTTGTCCTTTGTTTTCTGAGGATTCACATCTCTGCTTGGTTTCTCCTGCTGGATTGTCCAAATCATCAAAGATAAGTCCTGGCTTTGTTTTTGCAGTCCACATGCGGTGGACTTTATAGTTCAGTGAATTGCTGTTTTTTCTTGTCCAGCTTTGTCTGTGTAAGGATTTATTCAGCCAAGCTGGAAGCTCTGGAGTTGCAGAGTTACCCTCCATGCCTTTAGTTAGGTGTGGAGATTTTTGTATTCTCTGTGGTGGATTTTTGTAGTATTTTAATACTGACCGCACAGTACTCTGTCCTGTCTTTTCTTTCTAGGTAGCGTGGCCTCCTTTGCTAAATTCTGTTTTCAGTCTGCGTTTGTAATTTCCCTCTCCTCTCACAGTCAATATTTGTGGGGGGCTGTGTTTCCTTTGGGGATTTTCTCTGAGGCAAGATAGTTTTCCTGTTTCTTTCTTTAGGGGTAATTAGTCCTCCGGCTGTGACGAGGTGTCTAGGGAGTGACAGGAACATCCCACGGCTACTTATAGTTGCAGTGTTAAGTTCAGGGTCTGCGGTCAGTATAGAGGCCACCTACTCCAGAGCTCGTCCATGCTGCTCCTAGGCCACCAGATCATAACAGGGGAGCCAGTGGAGGGATTGACAGAGGGGAGAGGCCGGGGAATAGCGGGGGGACAGGTGGATTAGTCGGGCAGCAGAGTTTAGAATAGATTGGAGGGGTGCGAGAGTGTTCGAGGGGAGGCCACAGAGCAGGAGGTTGCAGTAGTCAAGGCGAGAGATGATGAGGGCATGGACTAGGGTTTTTGCAGATTCTTGGTTGAGGAATGAACGGATTTGTGAAATATTTTTGAGTTGAAGTCGGCAGGAAGTGGAAAGGGCTTGGATATGTGGTTTGAAGGAGAGATCAGCGTCAAGGATTACCCCGAGGCAGCGAGCTTGTGGGACTGGGGAGAGTGGGCAGCCATTTACTGTAATGGTTAGGTTCGTTGGGGAGGGTCGCGTGAGATGGGGGAAAGATGATGAATTCTGTTTTGTCCATGTTAAGTTTCAGAAATCTAGCGGAGAAGAAGGATGAAATAGTGGACAGACATTGAGAGATTCTGGTTAGTAGGGAGGTGATATCTGGTCCAGAGATGTAGATCTGTGTGTCATCAGCATAGAGGTGATACTGAAAGCCATGAGATTCTATGAGCTGTCCCAGGCCAAAGGTGTAAATGGAGAAGAGCAGGGGCCCAAGGACTGAACCTTGCTGGACTCCGACAGATAGGGGGCAAGGTGAGGAGGTGGTGTGTGAGTGGGAGACGCTGAATGTCCGGTCTGTTAGGTATGATGAGATGCAGGATAGGGCCAAGTCTGTGATGCCAAGGGATGAGAGGGTCTGTAATAATAGGGAATGGTCCACTGTGTCAAAGGCAGCCGACAGGTCGAGGAGGAGGAGAACAGAGTAGTGTCGCTTTCTCTTGGCGGTTAAGAGGTCGTTGGTGACCTTAGTTAGGGCAATTTCAGTGGAGTGGTGTGACCGGAAGCCAGATTGTAAGCGGTCAAAGAGGGAGCAAGAAGAGAGATGGGTGGACAGTTCAAGGTAGATGTGTTGTTCCAGTAGTTTGGAGGCATAAGGGAGAAGTGATATAGGGCGATAGCTAGATACAGAGGATGGGTCAAGAGAGGGCTTTTTGAGGATAGGTGTGATGGAGGCATGTTTAAAGCTTGAGGGGAAAACACCAGTTGTTAGTGATAGGTTGAAGAGATGGGTTAGGGTTGGGATGAAGACTGTGGTGAGGTTTGGGATGAGGTGGGATGGGAGTGGGTCAAGTGCACAGGTGGTGAGATGCGATCTTGAGAGTAGAGTGGAGAGTTGATCTTCTGTAATGGTGGAGAAGTTGGTTTTGGAGGTGGAGGGCTGGGAAGTCGGGAGGAAGGGCTCTGGGGCTTGTTGACCAAAACTGTCTCTGATGCTATCAATCTTCTGCTTGAAAAATGAGGCTAAGTCTTCAGCTGAGATAAGTGGGGAGAGAGGAGGTGCTGGGGGACGGAGGAGAGAATTGAAAGTGTTGAATAACTGTTTAGGGTTGTGAGACAGGGAGGATATGAGAGATGAGAAGTAGGTTTGTTTAGCTGTGGCGAGTGTGGTCTTGAAAGTAGTGAGGGACTGTTTGAATGCGATGAAGTGGTCGTTGGAGTGGGATCTTTTCCATCTGCGCTCAGCAGCCCTGGAAGCTCGCCTCAGTTCTTTGGTCAGGCTGGTGTGCCAGGGCTGTCTGTTGATTTTGCGAGCTTTGGTATGTGTAAGTGGGGCAACAGATTCCAAAGCTATAGAACCAGAAACACATGGGCTACTTGCACACTGAACAAGTCTGTAGGAACCTGTTCAGACCACCAGAAAACTTGAAGACACAAAAAAGCACAGTGAGGTCAAAAATACTCTGTTGTAAAAAAATCACAGTAATAAGCAAGTGCTAGTCAAAAGATGTAAAGAAAACAGGGTATTTAGTTGATACGTTTTTTTGCAAAAAAATGTATACTAAGCTGCTCCACCAAATCGCCAAGGTATACCCTTATAGAGCAGTCCTAACTAATGTATGCAATCCCTATCTGATGTATTTAAAACCTGATTATCTGTATAGTACCTGTATAAGCAGGGTTCAGAGAGAAAAAAATATACATGTGGACATGCAGGATGGAACAGCTTAAATGCAAATGACCCACAGAGGAGTGGTGGACTCCCCAGTCTTGTAGAAACAAGAGAACAATTATAGAACCAGAAACACATGGGCTACTTGCACACTGAACAAGTCTGTAGGAACCTGTTCAGACCACCAGAAAACTTGAAGACACAAAAAAGCACAGTGAGGTCAAAAATACTCTGTTGTAAAAAAATCACAGCAATAAGCAAGTGCTAGTCAAAAGATGTAAAGAAAACAGGGTATTTAGTTGATACGTTTTTTTGCAAAAAAATGTATACTAAGCTGCTCCACCAAATCGCCAAGGTATACCCTTATAGAGCAGTCCTAACTAATGTATGCAATCCCTATCTGATGTATTTAAAACCTGATTATCTGTATAGTACCTGTATAAGCAGGGTTCAGAGAGAAAAAAATATACATGTGGACATGCAGGATGGAACAGCTTAAATGCAAATGACCCACAGAGGAGTGGTGGACTCCCCAGTCTTGTAGAAACAAGAGAACAATTATAGAACCAGAAACACATGGGCTACTTGCACACTGAACAAGTCTGTAGGAACCTGTTCACACCACCAGAAAACTTGAAGACACAAAAAAGCACAGTGAGGTCAAAAATACTCTGTTGTAAAAAAATCACAGTAATAAGCAAGTGCTAGTCAAAAGATGTAAAGAAAACAGGGTATTTAGTTGATACGTTTTTTTTGCAAAAAAATGTATACTAAGCTGCTCCACCAAATCGCCAAGGTATACCCTTATAGAGCAGTCCTAACTAATGTATGCAATCCCTATCTGATGTATTTAAAACCTGATTATCTGTATAGTACCTGTATAAGCAGGGTTCAGAGAGAAAAAAATATACATGTGGACATGCAGGATGGAACAGCTTAAATGCAAATGACCCACAGAGGAGTGGTGGACTCCCCAGTCTTGTAGAAACAAGAGAACAATTATAGAACCAGAAACACATGGGCTACTTGCACACTGAACAAGTCTGTAGGAACCTGTTCACACCACCAGAAAACTTGAAGACACAAAAAAGCACAGTGAGGTCAAAAATACTCTGTTGTAAAAAAATCACAGTAATAAGCAAGTGCTAGTCAAAAGATGTAAAGAAAACAGGGTATTTAGTTGATACGTTTTTTTGCAAAAAAATGTATACTAAGCTGCTCCACCAAATCGCCAAGGTATACCCTTATAGAGCAGTCCTAACTAATGTATGCAATCCCTATCTGATGTATTTAAAACCTGATTATCTGTATAGTACCTGTATAAGCAGGGTTCAGAGAGAAAAAAATATACATGTGGACATGCAGGATGGAACAGCTTAAATGCAAATGACCCACAGAGGAGTGGTGGACTCCCCAGTCTTGTAGAAACAAGAGAACAATTATAGAACCAGAAACACATGGGCTACTTGCACACTGAACAAGTCTGTAGGAACCTGTTCACACCACCAGAAAACTTGAAGACACAAAAAAGCACAGTGAGGTCAAAAATACTCTGTTGTAAAAAAATCACAGTAATAAGCAAGTGCTAGTCAAAAGATGTAAAGAAAACAGGGTATTTAGTTGATACGTTTTTTTTGCAAAAAAATGTATACTAAGCTGCTCCACCAAATCGCCAAGGTATACCCTTATAGAGCAGTCCTAACTAATGTATGCAATCCCTATCTGATGTATTTAAAACCTGATTATCTGTATAGTACCTGTATAAGCAGGGTTCAGAGAGAAAAAAATATACATGTGGACATGCAGGATGGAACAGCTTAAATGCAAATGACCCACAGAGGAGTGGTGGACTCCCCAGTCTTGTAGAAACAAGAGAACAATTATAGAACCAGAAACACATGGGCTACTTGCACACTGAACAAGTCTGTAGGAACCTGTTCACACCACCAGAAAACTTGAAGACACAAAAAAGCACAGTGAGGTCAAAAATACTCTGTTGTAAAAAAATCACAGTAATAAGCAAGTGCTAGTCAAAAGATGTAAAGAAAACAGGGTATTTAGTTGATACGTTTTTTTGCAAAAAAATGTATACTAAGCTGCTCCACCAAATCGCCAAGGTATACCCTTATAGAGCAGTCCTAACTAATGTATGCAATCCCTATCTGATGTATTTAAAACCTGATTATCTGTATAGTACCTGTATAAGCAGGGTTCAGAGAGAAAAAAATATACATGTGGACATGCAGGATGGAACAGCTTAAATGCAAATGACCCACAGAGGAGTGGTGGACTCCCCAGTCTTGTAGAAACAAGAGAACAATTATAGAACCAGAAACACATGGGCTACTTGCACACTGAACAAGTCTGTAGGAACCTGTTCAGACCACCAGAAAACTTGAAGACACAAAAAAGCACAGTGAGGTCAAAAATACTCTGTTGTAAAAAAATCACAGTAATAAGCAAGTGCTAGTCAAAAGATGTAAAGAAAACAGGGTATTTAGTTGATACGTTTTTTTGCAAAAAAATGTATACTAAGCTGCTCCACCAAATCGCCAAGGTATACCCTTATAGAGCAGTCCTAACTAATGTATGCAATCCCTATCTGATGTATTTAAAACCTGATTATCTGTATAGTACCTGTAAAAGCAGGGTTCAGAGAGAAAAAAATATACATGTGGACATGCAGGATGGAACAGCTTAAATGCAAATGACCCACAGAGGAGTGGTGGACTCCCCAGTCTTGTAGAAACAAGAGAACAATTATAGAACCAGAAACACATGGGCTACTTGCACACTGAACAAGTCTGTAGGAACCTGTTCAGACCACCAGAAAACTTGAAGACACAAAAAAGCACAGTGAGGTCAAAAATACTCTGTTGTAAAAAAAATCAAAGTAATAAGCAAGTGCTAGTCAAAAGATGTAAAGAAAACAGGGTATTTAGTTGATACGTTTTTTTGCAAAAAAATGTATACTAAGCTGCTCCACCAAATCGCCAAGGTATACCCTTATAGAGCAGTCCTAACTAATGTATGCAATCCCTATCTGATGTATTTAAAACCTGATTATCTGTATAGTACCTGTATAAGCAGGGTTCAGAGAGAAAAAAAATATACATGTGGACATGCAGGATGGAACAGCTTAAATGCAAATGACCCACAGAGGAGTGGTGGTTTTTTTGCAAAAAAACGTATCAACTAAATACCCTGTTTTCTTTACATCTTTTGACTAGCACTTGCTTATTACTGTGATTTTTTTACAACAGAGTATTTTTGACCTCACTGTGCTTTTTTGTGTCTTCAAGTTTTCTGGTGGTCTGAACAGGTTCCTACAGACTTGTTCAGTGTGCAAGTAGCCCATGTGTTTCTGGTTCTATAATTGTTCTCTTGTTTCTACAAGACTGGGGAGTCTGTCATGAATCCCAATGGCTAGGGATAGCAAGGGACAAGCAAAGTAATACAAAATATCGGACGAGCTCTAGGGTGATGGAACCTGGGCTGACCGCTGCCCTACGCCTGACAAACGCAACTAGAGATAGCCAGGGAGCGTGCCTACGTTGGTTCTAGACGCCACGCACCAGCCTAAGAGCTAACTAGTACTGCAGAGAAAATAAAGACCTCACTTGCCTCCAGAGGAATGAACCCCAAAAGGTATAGTTGCCCCCCCCATGTATTGACGGTGAAATGAGAGGAAGGCACACACATAGAGATGATATATATAGGTTCAGCAAATTGAGGCCCGCTGTAAACTAGAAAGCAGAACGATACAAAAGGGGTCTGAGCGGTCAGCAAAAAACCCTAATCAAAAAACCATCCTGAGATTACAAGAACCCATGTGCCAACTCATGGCACATGGGGAGAACCTCAGTCCACTAGAGCTACCAGCTAGCATAGAGACATAATAAGCAAGCTGGACAAAAAAAACAACAACTGAAAATCAGCACTTAGCTTATCCTGAAAGATCTGGGAGCAGGTAGGCAGGAACCAAACAGAGCACATCTGAATACATTGATAGCCGGCAAGGGAATGACAGAAAGGCCAGGTAAAATAGGAAACACCCAGCCTCTGATGGACAGGTGGAAACCAAAGGCCGCAACCCACCAAAGTCACCCAGTACCAGCAGTAACCACCAGAGGGAGCCCACAAACAGAATCCACAACAGGAGTCCACCACTCCTCTGTGGGTCATTTGAATTTAAGCTGTTCCATCCTGCATGTCCACATGTATATTTTTTTCTCTCTGAACCCTGCTTATACAGGTACTATACAGATAATCAGGTTTTAAATACATCAGATAGGGATTGCATACATTAGTTAGGACTGCTCTATAAGGGTATACCTTGGCGATTTGGTTGAGCAGCTTAGTATACATTTTTTTGCAAAAAAACGTATCAACTAAATACCCTGTTTTCTTTACATCTTTTGACTAGCACTTGCTTATTACTGTGATTTTTTTACAACAGAGTATTTTTGACCTCACTGTGCTTTTTTGTGTCTTCAAGTTTTCTGGTGGTCTGAACAGGTTCCTACAGACTTGTTCAGTGTGCAAGTAGCCCATGTGTTTCTGGTTCTATAATTGTTCTCTTGTTTCTACAAGACTGGGGAGTCCACCACTCCTCTGTGGGTCATTTGCATTTAAGCTGTTCCATCCTGCATGTCCACATGTATATTTTTTTCTCTCTGAACCCTGCTTATACAGGTACTATACAGATAATCAGGTTTTAAATACATCAGATAGGGATTGCATACATTAGTTAGGACTGCTCTATAAGGGTATACCTTGGCGATTTGGTGGAGCAGCTTAGTATACATTTTTTTGCAAAAAAACGTATCAACTAAATACCCTGTTTTCTTTACATCTTTTGACTAGCACTTGCTTATTACTGTGATTTTTTTTTTACAACAGAGTATTTTTGACCTCACTGTGCTTTTTTGTGTCTTCAAGATTCCAAAGCTACAGCTATTGTGGTGTTATATAGAGCGGCAGCGTCATCCGCATTGTGTATGGAACTTATGTCTGTGAGAGGGAGGAGAGATTCGGAGAATGAATGTAGGTCAAGATGTTTAAGATTTCTGCGAGGGTGTGAAAGTTTGTGGGGTGGGGATTGTAGACATGGAGTGGAGAGAGATGAGAATGTGAGAAGGTTGTGGTCAGAGAGTGGAAGAGATGAGTTAGAGAGGTTAGATAGGGAGCAGAGGCGGGTGAAGATGAGGTCCAGTGTGTGACCATCTTTGTGAGTGGCTGCAGAAGACCATTGAGTGAGGCCGAAGGAGGAAGTGAGAGATAGAAGTTTAGTGGCAGCTGAGAGGGAAGTGTCAATGGGGATGTTGAAATCGCCCAGGATGATAGTGGGGATGTCCGCAGAAAGGAAATGAAGTAGCCAGGTGGTGAAGTGGTCAAAGAAGGTGGTGGCTGGTCCTGGGGGGCGGTAAATGGCAGCCAGTTGGAGGTTGGAGGGGGAGTAGATGCGCACAGAGTGCACCTCAAAGGAAGGGAGGGTAACAGAGGGTGGCAGTGGGATTGGGGTGAAGGAGCAGTTATCTGACAGGAGAAAACTAACTCCTCCGCCATGCTTGCTGCTGGTGCGGGGTGTGTGAGAAAGGTGGAAGCCACCGTAAGAGAGTGCAGCAGGGGAGGCTGTGTCAGAAGGGGTGAGCCAGGTTTCGGTGATGGCAAGGAAGGAAAGTTTGGTAGTAACAAAGAGATCATGGATGTAGGAAAGCTTGTTACATACAGAGCGAGCGTTCCACAGAGCTCCTGTTAGTGGGACTGGGGAAGCAGGGGCTGGGCGAATGGGTATAAAGTTAGAGAGGTTACGGAAGTTTGTGATGGAGCGTGGCTGGGAGGTAGAAATGACTGTGGGAATATGGTGAGGAGGACCAGGATTTGGAGAGATATCACCAGCAGTGAGAAGGAGCAGAGATAGTGTATATATATTTTTTTATATTTTTAAAAATATTTTCCTTTTACTTTTGGCATGCTTCAATAGTCTCCATAGGAGACTAGAAGCTGCCACAACCCGATCAGCTCTGCTACATAGAGGCGATGATCAAATCACCTCTATACAGCAGATTTGCTCACTTGCTATGAGCGCTGACCACTGGATGGCGCTCACAGCAAGCCAGCACTGACAACCATAGCGGTCTCCAGGTGACCTCCGGTTGTCATGCGAACACACCGGTGACCTGCGATCACGTGACGGGGGTCACTAGTGTGCATATTTCTGGCGCAATTGCAGGAAGTGCTTGTTAAATGCCGCTGTCAGAGTTTGACAGCAGCATTTAACTGGTTAATAGCCACGGGTTAATAGCCACGATTCCATCAGCGGCTATTTTGGGCACATGTCAGCTGTTCAAAACAGCTGACATTTCCCCAAAAAGATGTGGGCTCAATGCTGGAGCCCACATCAAAGGGAGGGAGTCCGACATTGGCGTATTATTATGCCCGATGCCGGAAAGGAGTTAATGTCACCCCACAAGGTCCGAGGATTGGGCTGGCCACTCCATAAACTCAATTTTGTTGGACTGGAACCACGATTTTGCTTGTTTACTGGCGTGTTTAGGGTCGTTGACTGGTTAAAACACCTATTTCAAGGGCATATCCTCTTCAGCATAAGACAACATGACCTCTTCAAGAATTTTAATATATGCAAACTGGTCCATGATCCCTGGTATGCGGTAAATAGGTCCGGCACCATAGAAAGTGAAACATGCCCATATCATGATCCTTGCACCATGCTTCACTGTCTTCAATGTACTGTGGCTTGAATGCAGAGTTTGGGGGTCATCTGACAAACTGTCTGCGGCCCATGGATCCAAAAAGAACAATGTTACTTTCCTCAGTCCACAAAATGTTTTTCCATTTCTCTTTAGTCCAGTTCGGCAAATTGTACCTTCTTCAGTACATGTCTTTATTTTAACAGTGGGACGTTGTGGGGACTTCTTGCTAAGAGATTAGCATCACACAGACGTCTTCTAACTTTCACAGTACTCACAGGTAACTTGAGACTGTCTTTGATCATCCTGGAGCTGATCATTGGCTCAGCCTTTGCCATTCTGGATATTCTTTCATTTATTCATATGGTCGTCTTCCGTTTTCTTCCATGTCTCTCTGGTTTGGTTTTCCATTTTAAAGCATTGGAGATAATTTTAGCTGAACAGCCTATCAATTCTGCACTTCTTTATTTTTACCCTCTGCAATCAACGTTTTAATCAAAGTACGCTGTTATTTCGAACAATGTCTCGAACGACCCATATTTTTCAGGCTTTCAAGGAGAAATGCATGTACATGTCCTGGCTTCACCCTTAAATAAGGGCCACCTGATTCACACCTGTTTCTTCACAGAATGATTGACTTTACTAACTGAAATCCACACTGCTATTATTTTGAACACCCCTTTCAATTAATTCTAATACACAGACTCAAAAACATAAAACAATAAACACGCACGGTCAAAGGAATACCTCATTATGGATTCAAATCACAAATACCTATATCTATTTATAGAGGCAACCCATAACCCAATAATAGGACCATCAGGACCCACTCTAATCACTAGGAGAAACCACAAAGAAAACTAGTGGAGAAAATGTCCAAATTTATTTGCAAAATATAAAACACATTTTATTAAAGATATACAAAGGAAAAGAACAAAGGTGAAACTGAAACAAGCGGTAAATCACATTCCAGCATAACTGGTGAGAGACCGCACATACTGCCAACTAGTCACAACAATAGATGCCTAACACCCGTAAAACAATAGTAAAGAATACCAGGCATCACATGTATATATAAATACCGTACCAAGTGATATGTGACCAGGGCGCATGCAGTCTCCCGCCCACCCCGACGCGCGTTTCGGAAGTAAAAAAACTTACTTCCTCAGGGGGTATGCCATGAAGTACAGCAGGAACGCTTTATATGCATGTAGCCTCAAGTAGCCGCAAGTAAGAGACATGGACGAAAAGGAACGCCCACATCCGGCGCTGACGGCACCGCTGATGCAGGTACACATGGGGCCCCATGTGACCACAACAACAGATGGTGAGCAGCGCCGGAAAGGGGGCGGAACGTCCAGCAGCAAACTAAGACATTGCAGCAGTCATCAAAAATGAGGGCAAACTGCCAATAACGCAGATACCACATAAAATATAGAGCTGCTGACGACATACACATACCGTGTAACATAACAAAGAAGCTAAGAATAAAGGCATGAATATTGTGGAATAGAGGGACAAAATTAAACAAAGTGCAGATTACAAAACATCTAAATACAAACAAGACACATACAAAGTTGCATATATAACACAACCCACCCATATAACGCATAGAGATAACCCATAGATCACATAATAATGTCAATATATAAATACAATGAGTGCATACATGAATGCAGACAAATCCACAATACCGCCATAATAAACAATCCAGCCATATAAGAAGAAACAATAAGAAACATACAACAACAATAGGAAATAGAACATCTCCATCTTGACAGTGTAGATGTACTCCACAGTCACAAAAGAACCATCGAAAAGGATGTATAAAGTATCACTAAAAAGATAAATACAACATTAATAAAAATATAAAAAACAATGCAGAATGTGAGACACCACTATTACACATCAGCAAGAGGACCCCAAAAATGGAGCAAACGAGAGACATTCATTGAGACCATTGGGATGAACAGTGTTCAGAGCCCAAATCCATCTCGTCTCAAGTCTGGATAGACGTTTGGACAAACCCCCCCCCCGAATATTAATCCTCAGGGCCTCAATACCACGCACCCTC
Organism: Ranitomeya variabilis; assembly: GCF_051348905.1. Classification (NCBI taxonomy): domain Eukaryota; kingdom Metazoa; phylum Chordata; class Amphibia; order Anura; family Dendrobatidae; genus Ranitomeya; species Ranitomeya variabilis. The sequence continues at coordinate 494,465,685 of NC_135232.1, forward strand.
AGAAGGGTACCATCACAATTGTGAAAGTCCCTAAAGTGCTGTGGTATTGTTTTAAAAGTGGAAGTGTCCGTGTAACCACCTGCCGCCTGAATACCCAGTACGTGCTCTCGGATCCTAACCTTTAATTGACGCGTGGTTAGTCCGACATAAATCAGAATACATGGGCACGTAGCGTAGTAAATCATGTACCACGTAGTGCATGTGATCCGTTGACGGATATCAAAGGATTTTGTTGCATCAAAATTAAAGAAGCTACTACAACGTACGACATTGGGACAGGCGACACATCTGCCACACGGTACACAACCACTCCTAACGGTGAAATTGTCCAAGAATGTAGGTGTTACTTGTTCAGAGTAATGACTCGAGACAAGGTGGTCTTTCAAATTTTTGGCACGTCTGAATGACATAAAAGGTCTAGAGGGGATAAATCTCTTTAGAATAGGATCCACCATTAGAATTGGCCATGCCTTTTGCAGGGTGGAACGAACATTATCCAAACGGGAACTAAAGGTAGTCACGAATCTAATTGTATCATTCACCTTAGGTTTCCGTCTCGACTCAGCATTATACAATAGATTGTGCCGAGAGGCATGTTTAGCACGATCATATGCTGCCTTGATCATCCTATGACTATAACCTCGTGCAAAAAAACACTGTCTAAGCTCCTCAGTCCTACGCTCAAAGTCGTCATCTGATGAACATATTCTGCGGAGACGAAGAAACTGCCCACTGGCACAGAGCGAATCATGTGCCTAGGGTGGCCAGAAGAGGCAAGAAGAAGTGTATTGGTAGCCGTCCCCTTTCTAAATATATCCGTTTGCAAGAAACCAGATGTGTCTCGCTTAATGGTGACATCCAAGAAATCCAAGGACCTACTGTCAAACAATAACGTCAAATGTATATTGAGGTCATTGTTGTTAAGGGTACAAATCAATTGCTCAAGGTCGATGGGAGTGTCCTGCCACATGAAGATGTCGTCAATCTACCGTGTCCAGAAAGGGACACGGTCCATCAACCCCTGTTCATTTGACAGGAAGAGGTCCCTCTCCCACAGCCCCAGGACCAGACCAGCATAAGCGGGCGCAAAGGCCGCACCCATGGCGGTCCCCTGGAGCTGAAGGTAGAAAGACCCCTTAAACACAAAAAAGTTGTGAGTGAGGGTAAACTCCAATAGCTCCAGCAGAAGATCCCTCAATTCTAATGGCAAAGATGAAGTACCAAGAAAATAACGTACGGCAGAGATGCCGTCCTTATGTCTGATGTTAGTATAGAGGGATTCAACATCTGCTGAAACCAGAAGAGAATCACCCTCAAGACACAACCCATTGACCCTGCGCAAGAGATCACCCGTATCCCGAAGAAAGGAAGGGAGGCTCGACACGAGGGGCTGAAGGTGGTAATCAATCCACTTGTTGATATGGTCAAGGAAGTTCCCCCTTCCAGAAACGATCGGTATGCCAGGTGGTGAGGAGATATTCTTATGTATCTTCGGGAGGAGATACAATGTAGAGATAGTTGGCTCAGGGACCACCAATGCCAATGCTAACTCCTTAGTGATAATGCCGTCCTGAAGGGCCCGCTTCAAGATGGTATCTAATTGGGTATAATATGTCGAGAGAGGGTTACACGTCAGCCTCCTATAACAAGTTGTATTATTAAGCTGGCGGTATGCCTCCCTCTCGTACATATTGATGGGCCACAGAACGACATTACCACCCTTATCGGCAGGTTTAATTATCGTATTAGGTAGTCCCTGTAAATACCTCAACCTAAGTCTCTCCTCCCGTGTAAGATTATCATTAACAAGAAATTGTGGTATTTTATATAAATCCTCCATCACCACCTGGACAAACAAATCAATACTGGAACATGAGGATAATGGGGGGAACCTCGTAGACCGTGGACGAATAGAAGGTGGAACCTTACCTCCTTCACCTATATGTTCACTAGCCAATTCCTCGAGAATTCTTAGAGCCTCCTGTTCCTCTTCTGTGGGAAAAAAGAGAATTCAAATTGTTAGTATTAAAGTACCTTTTAAACAACAATGACCTTGCAAAAATATGCAAGTCCTTGATTGTGGAAAACAAATCAAAGCGAGAGGTGGAAGCAAACGACAGGCCCTTCCCAAGTAGAGATAAATCAGTTGTAGTTAAGGAATATTGAGTCAAATTAATCACCTTATTGTCCCTATGGGAACACAATCCATACGAACACAATAAGACGTACACTGCATTGAGGAGGCCTTTATAGAACAGTGAGCAGAAAAAAGCCTTGGCTTACACACAAAAATTGTCAGGCTTGTTTTGAGTGTGCCAAAAGACATGCGGGAGATTTCCCCAAATGTATGGAGAAAGGTGCTGTGGTTAGAGGAGACCAAAAATGAACTTTTTGGCCACCAAGGTAAATGCTGACTGGTGCTAAGGTAAATGCTATGACTGGTGCCAAACTATCACAGCTAATCACACCAAGAACACCATCCACAAAGTGAATCATGGTGGTGGCAGCATAATGTTGTAGGGATGTTATTCTGCAGCAGGGACAGGGAAAATGGTGTGAGTCGAGGGAAAGAAGGATGGTGTGAAATATGTGGATTTTCTCGCACAAAACCTGTTTCAGTTTGTCAGTGATTTAAGACTGGGACGGAGGTTAACCTTCCAACAATACAATGACCCAGAGCATACTGTTAAAGCGACACTCTAGTGGTTTAAGGGGAAATGTGTTAATGTTTTGGAGTGGCCTAGTCAAAGACGAGACCTTAATCAAATTGAGAATGTGGTAAGACTAGAAGAGGAATGAGCAAAAATCCCAGTGGCAAGATGTGGAAAGCTTATCCAAAGTGACTTGCAGTTGTAATTACCAGAGGAGGCTCTACAAATTACTGACTTTAGGGGAGTGAGTAGTTATGCACACTGAAGTTTTCAGTTATTTTGTCATATTTGTTGTTTGCTTCACAATAAAAAGAAAATCAAATGTTTACAGTTGTATATTCTTTACATGAAGGGGGTGAATACTTGTGCAAGCAACTGTATGTACAGCATAAGCATTCAGATGATCGCAGCTTCAAGTCAGTGAAGATTTTTAAAGAAAGTTTTTAAAAATTTGAAAAAAATAGCCCAAAGTTGAAAACCACCCCCCCTTCTGACCCACTGAATGTAAAAATAATAAATAAAAAATATTTGGTATCACTGCATTCAGAAAGGTCAGATCTATCAAAGGATAAAATAAATGAATCCAATCAGTAAACTGTGTAATGGAAAAAAAAAAATCAAAATGCCATAATTATATTTTTTTGGGGATTGCCGCATTATTACAATAAAATGAAACAAAAGGCGTTCAAAACATCTTATCTATCCCAAAATGGTATCAATAAAAACATCAGCTCTATTTGCAAAAAAATAAGCCCTCACCAGCCCCCGATCCTGAAAAATGAAAACGCTACCGGTCTCAGAAAATGGTGACATGCAAAATGTTATTTTCTTTAAATTTCTGATTTTTTTTTTCACCACTTACCGTAAATAGAAAAAGAAACTATGCATATCTGGTATCTGCATACATGTACAGACCTGGGGAATTATATTGCCAGGTAAGTTTTATTACATACTTAACATGTTAAATAAAAAAAACTATTGTGGATAGTATATATACATAGTATATATACAGATAGTATATATACATAGTATATATACAGATAATAAATGGAAAATGTTTAAGAACATCCTAAATAGGCACTGTAAGCGGTTTATACCTTGTGGGAATAAAAGGACTAGAAATAGGAAAAACCCAATGTGGCTAAACAAAGAAGTAAGACAGGCAATTAACAGTAAAAAGAAAGCATTTGCACTACTAAAGCAGGATGGCACCATTGAAGCTCTAAAAAACTATAGGGAGAAATACTTTATCTAAAAAACTAATTAAAGCTGCCAAAAAGGAAACAGAGAAGCACATTGCTAAGGAGAGTAAAACTAATCCCAAACTGTTCTTCAACTATATCAATAGTAAAAGAATAAAAACTGAAAATGTAGGCCCCTTAAAAAATAGTGAGGAAAGAATGGTTGTAGATGATGAGGAAAAGGCTAACATATTAAACACCTTCTTCTCCACGGTATTCACGGTGGAAAATGAAATGCTAGGTGAAATCCCGTGGGGCCGCTCATTTACAGTCATGAATAGGTGGCTCCACCCCTATGGGAGGTGGAGCCACCTATTCATGACTCTAATCGGCGGCCCCACGTGACCGCATACAGTAGAAGGTGCCGCCAGGACAGGAAGCAGCGACAGCCAATGAGGGAAGCGGGTGAGTATTTTCAGAACAGCGGGGGGGGGGCACACAGGGGGTGGGAGGGCGGCGGACAGATAGATCTTTCTTTTAAACACTATTATTCATATCTTCTATGCAGCAAATGCTGCTGCACAGAAGATATGAATCGCGGCTTCAGCACCATGTGGGGGGGACAGCGCTTACTGTAGCGCTGTCTCCTGCACGCCACACGGACTGCACACGGAGAAGGTCCGTGTGTGGTCCGTGTTTTACATGGACCCATTGACTTTAATGGGTCCGTGTAATACGTGCGCTCCCACGAACACTAACGTCTCCGTGTTTGGCACACGGAGACACGGTCCGCAAAAAATCAATGACATCTGCACAGATGCATTGATTGCAATGGGTCTACGTGTGTCAGTGGCTCCGGTACGTGAGGAAACTGTCACCTCACGTACCGGAGCCACTGACGTGTGAAACCGGCCTAAGAGGCGATCAAAACATCTTATACATCTCAAGATGGTATCAATAAAAACATCAGCTCAAACCGCAAAAAATAAGCCACACCCAGCCCCAAATCCTGAAAAATGAAAACGCTACCGGTCTTGGAAAATGGCAACATGCGAAATGTTATTTTCTTACAAATTTCTGATTTTTTTTTAACCACTTAAAAAAACAAAACTATACCTGTTTTGTATCTGCGTAATCGCACTGTCCTGGAGAATCATAATGGCAGGTCAGTTCTACAATATAGTGAACATGGTAAATAAAAAAACAATTGTGGAATTGCACTTTGCATGCAATTTCACCGCACTTGGATTATTTCCCTATTTTACAGTGCAATAAATTGTGTCATTCGAAAGAACAACTCGTCATGCAAAAAACAAGCCCTCATTCAGCCATATTAACAAAAAAATAAAAAAAATGATGGCTCTTGGTAGAAGCCGAGGAAAAAAACTAAATTGCAAAAATAGAAAATTCCAAGGTCATGAAAGGGTTAAGCATACTTTTACCGCACATAGTGTCCATTAGAAGATGAGAAACAGATGAATGTTGCAGACCTTTTCCTGCACACCAAATGTATTATTCAGTACCTACCATTTTGATGAAATATCACTCACTGTTTCCTAAATTGTTTTGGGTGCTAAAAGAAAGGTATTTGGTACACTATACAACACCCATGTAAAAGGTGTATGCTAAACACAATGCAGTGCACCATAACTGGGATGAAAATGTACACACGCTTGAGTCGTCTTCACATCTACTGAATCTCTTTCACACGTCCATTTTTCATCAGTATTTTACATCACTTTCTAGGCCAATATCAGAAGTGGATTGAAAATAGTTGTAGTATTTGGCCGAGAACACACATGCAGCTTCTGGTGCAGCTTTTGAGCTAAAAAGGAACATATTAAAGAATAAGAGGGCTCAGGCGTGTTTAATTGCTATATATTTTGTAGTTTATGTTTAGGGATGAGCGAACCCGAATCAGAAAGTTTGGATTTCCTACCGGTCACTTAGTGTCCGGTACCGAACACAGACATTTTACTGTATGTCCAGTTTCCTGCTCGGGTTTGTAAGTCTAATAAAACTTGATGAAAGGCTGCAGTGCAGCCAATCAACAAGCTTTCAGACTGTGGGTACTTCCAAAAACATCACAGCCATGCCAAGTATTGGCATGGCTGTGATTGTTTGGCATGGCACGTAACCTCCCTGTATAAAGGTCTGATCACGGATGCTACCGCCATTATGCTGTCATTAGCGTAGGGATAGGATGCAGCTAGAGTGAGGGCAGGGTTGGACAGACCCACCAGGGAACCTGAAGATTCTCCTGTGGGCCTAGGCACTGACATCTGCTGGCATACAGGGCAGGCAGCTGCCTAGAGCTTCTGCTGCCCCAGCCAGTGGCTTGTCACTAATATCGGCACACTACGCAGCTGCTATGGGGCTGTGAGTCAGGGGGCCTACCGGCACCAGAGGAGCAGCAGCGGTGGAGCAGTGGGTGACAGGAGTAGTCTGCTGCAGCTAAAGCCAGTGCCTGCTGCTAAAGGGAAATGAATGTTCACTCCTCTCCACATCTAAGGGGGAATGAAGAGGAGAGGTGAGTATTGTGTTTTTTTTTATATAAATGACTACTGACGGCCATAATACTGTGGAGGGGTGCTGCATTATATTCTGAGGGGTCTACTTTATATTCTATGGGGGGCTGCATTATACCCTATGAGGCAGCTACATTATATTCTATGGAGGGGGGCTGCATTATACTCTGAGGGTCTACATTATATTCTATGGGGGGCTGCATTATACCCTATTAGAGGGCTACATTATATTCTATGGGGGGATGCATTGTAACCTATGAGGGGGCTTCATTATACCCTATGGGGGGCTGCATTATACCCTATGAGGGGGCTACATTATATTGTATGGGGGCTGCATTATACTCTATGAGGGGGCTGAATGATACTATATGAAGGGGCTACATTATATTCTATGGGAGGCTGTAATGTAACCTGAGGGTGCTACATTCTATTCTATGCAGGGGGCTGCATTATACCCTATGAGAGGGCTACATTATAATCTATGGGGCTGCATTATACCCTATGGGAGTCTACATTATATTCTATAGGGGCTGCATTATACCCTATGAGGATGCTGCATTTTACCTATGAGGGGGCTACATTATATTGTATGGGAGGACTGCATTATACTCTATGAGGGTGCTAGATTATATTCTATGGAGGAGGGCTGCTATTTGAGGGGGCTGCATTACACCCTGAGGGGGATACATTATATTCTATGGAGGGGGCTGCATTATACCCTATGAGGGGGCTACATTATAATCTATGGGGCTGCATTATTCCCTATAGGGGATCTGCATTATATTCTATGGGGGGCTGCATTATACCCTATGAAAGGGCTGTATTATATTCTATGTGGTGGGCTGCATTATACCCAATGTGGGGACTACATTATATTCTATGGGTGCTGTATTATACCCTATGAGGGGGCTACATTATATTGTATAGGAGGACTGCATTATACTCTATGTACAATTTGTGCTGTGCCTAAAAACACAAACAGAAAACTTTGCCTGTAACCCCTTAGTGACTGAGCCAATTTCGTACTTAATGACCAAGCCAATGTTTACAATTCTGACCACTGTCACTTTATGAGGTTATAGATTTGGTATGTTTCAACGGATTCCACCGATTCTATGACTGTTTTTTCGTGACATATTGTACTTCATGTTAGTGGTACAATTTCTGATATGACTTGCGTTTATTTATTAAAAAAACGGAAATTTGTTGAACATTTTTCAAATTTCAAACTTTTAATTTTTGTGCCCTTAAATCAGAGTCGTGTTACAGAAAATAGTTAATAAATATAATTTCCCACATGTCAACCTTACATCAGCACTATTTTGGAAACAATTTTTTTTGTTAGGACGTTATAAGGGTTAAAAGTTGACCAGCGATTTCTCATTTTTCTAACAAAACCTTTTTTTTTTAGGGATTGGGGGGTCAATATGACAGAAAATACCCCAAAGTGACACCATTGTAAACAATTCACCCCTCAAGGTGCTTAAAACCACACTTAAGTTTATTTACCCTTCAGGTGCTTCACAAGAACTAAAGCAATGTGGAAGGAAAAAATGAACATTTTACTTTATTCACAAATAATTTACTTTAGACCCAAACTTTTTTTTATTTTCACCATGGTAACAGGAGAAAATGGACCATAAAATTTGTTGTGCAAGTTATCGTAAGTACACTGATACCCCATATGGGGGGGAAAGCCACTGCTTGGGCACAAGGCAGGGCTTAGAAGGGAGGGAGCACCGTTTGAGTTATTGAAAGCAAAATTGGCTGGAATCAATGACAGGCGCCATGTCGCATTTGGAGACCCCCTGGATGTACCTAAACAGTGGAAATCCCCCAATTCTAACCCCAACCCTACTCTGCCTCTGTTCGAGTTGGGTGCCTTCTGCACCCATATCTGTGGGAGTACTGTGCTTAGAAACACATTTTTTTTTACTATGCACTCGTGTCTGTGCTAAAAAAAAAAACCCTCTGTGGATACTCTGCAAAACATCCTGTGTGGGTGTACTCTGCTAAAGACCCTCTATCAGATGATGACACTGGATGTTGTGATGTGCCGAGTAAGGTTTTACACATTACTGCTGTGCTCATCCCTTCCCAGCTGCATTGGCAACCTCCTCCTCTTCGGTCTTGTGCTTCCACTGAGCCCCGCGCTGTCAGGTAAGGACACCGTCAGCAGTGCGTCTATCAGCGTGTGTATGTAGTACCACATTTTAAGATCACGCTCTAGTGACGGAAATAAGGATGGTATGTTGTGCTTGTAGTGGGGATCCCGCAGGGTGGCCACACAGTAATCAGCACTTGTAACAATCTGGCCAACTCAGTGGTCATTTCGCAGGCACAGCAGAATGTAGTGCCTCATGTGTACGAGGCTGCCCAGAGGTAACGACAAGCTGTCTTCGGTGGGAGGTGTATCGTCTATGTCCTATAGTCTGTATCCCCCCCAGCCACGCTCCAATGATGCCCATGAGCTGCTTTGAGCACCACCCTCCTCTGAACATGATTGCTCCCCATTCTCCTCCAAATCTGACCTCTGGCTGGACATTTCTGTGCCTTGCCGCTGTTGGTATAAGCACACATCCTCAAAGATGTGTGGAGGCCTGGCCTAATAATGTTCTGAATGGTCCCTGTTCCTTCTCGTCTTTTACCTGTGCCACCACCTTATCCATCATCACCTTAAGTTTTGTTTTTCTAGGAGGCATAGAAGTGGGATAGTAAAGTTGACGATGGCATCATCAGCACTGGCCATGTTGGTGGAGTACTCGAAGAAGCGTAATACAGCACACACGTCCCACATGGTCGTGAAATGGTGTTTCGCAGAGCGATCACCTGTGCGTGCTCCATCTCAAACTCCAGTATTGCCAAGACCTCCTTCTCGCCTCCTCAATCATACGTTCCTTATCCAATCGCCTGCAAACTTGTCCCGAGTATCCTACAGAATTTTGCGGTCTAACACATCAGATTATCCCCTACATTCTGAAATTTCAAGCAGATCTTGAAAACCAATGTCTTCAGAACAGCTTACTGTCTGCAATGACCCCGCTGCCACCTCACCAACATCAGAGCTGCTGCAGCTCCCATACCTACTGTCCACTTCCCATTATTCTGTAGAATGTAAGGCCGCAAGAGTAAGATCAGAACCCCTCTGTACCTGTCACTATTAGTTTGTTCATTGTAATTTCTATTTGTGCTTTCTATGTAACCTCTACTCATGTACAGCACCATGGAATCAATGGTGCTCTAAATTTTTTTTGACTAACATTAATCCCCCGCATGATGTTTCACTCAATCCTCACCTCTACCCTCCTTACTAGACTACAAATAGCAGAAAGCTGCAGAAGTTGACACCTGTGTTTTATCATCAGAGATGTGTTGCGGTGGTCCGCTGACTGTTTGCACTACAAGTGGTTGGGCATCAGTGCCCGTTTGTTAGGCAATCTCCACATTTGTTGCAACTGTCGAACAACTACGAAACATGCAGAATCAGGGACTCAAACATTTTTTGAGCACGCCAATGTCACTCGGTTAGCACACGAACATGCTTGGATAACAAATTATTCCAGCATGTTCACTAATACTGTACTGACAACATTATAAATACACCTCTCACTAGTCATCGGAGATTGCTGATTAGCCATGCTCTCCTCGCTGTTGGCACAAACGCTCTGCCTTGATTAGAACCAATTGTCATTGCCAACAGGAGGTTCTTTGAAAAGATGTCTGCGAGCCATATAGCATCCTGCCCATGATTTCATAACCACGTTTGCTTACCAGATCACTGTAAGCGCACATACACAAAAAAAAGATGGCAGAACACCAAACCCAGGAAACGGAAATCAAGGAAGAAGAGAAATACAACCAAGGAATTCATATAAGTGTATCTTTATTAAGGCAGTAGCAGAACAATATACAAAAAATAATATTAAAAATAATACACAAAAAATATATAAAAAATGTGCAACACGGGATAACAAGAAGGTACAAGTACTCAATTAAAAAAGATTATTAATAATTTTATATCTATCATATGTCCGGTATAAAAATAATATAAGCAAGGAAATGATCTCAGGCCATTTAAAAGTGAAATAAGAACATATAAAACTATATATATAGAACTATATATAGAACTATATAAAAAATAAAATAATAAAGGTGGAGGACTGTGAAATACCAGGTACCAACCTCAAGGGGATATATAAAGTGCGTAAGTGCCACAGCAACAAAACAAAGGAAGGGGCAAGTTTATCTAAAATACACAAACGTCCCAAAAGTGTAGGAAAAGCAAAAAAGCTGTGAGTAATATCACAAAATCAGCAAAGTGTGGTAAAAATTACCTGTAAAAAATCATTACGCCACAAAAGAGATGACAGCGTGAATGCAGCACCAATGGTATAGAGTGAATAAAGTATTGCTACAACACAACTATACCGGAGATCAAAAGAGAAGGATAAAATATATGTATAAGACCGGACATAGGAAGTACCTTATGGATTTGATATCAGCGTGCACACGCGCCCCGACGCGCGTTTCGGTATTAATTCCTTCGTCAGGGGGAATTATATATGCAGTTTAACATCAGGTATTTATAGGGGAACTAATCCTGGAGATAACGCCGCCTGGGCCTGATCGGCGCATGCGCTGTCTGAAAGTCCAGGAAGTCCCGGGACACCACATCACGTGACCGGACGCACGGCATTGTGGATCCGGCGTTACCAAGGCCACAGAGACGCAGCTCCCCGGAGCCCGAGGACACAGACCGCGCATGCGCACAGCCAAGGGCGCGTCATCGACAGGGAAGATGTATGTAAGTAAAAACTGAGGCCAAAATAAATAGCGACTTAAATATACTGGAACAAAATCTTTTAGTAGCTTTTAGTAAAGATCCTTATATTAAAGAACAGTGGATACATGGCGCTATAATATTATATTGGCCAAAAAATTAAATAAATAAGCCACAAAAAATTACATAGTAAATTTGGACAATACACAATATTTGCAATAGGGATCAATAATGATGAGCATATAATACCAATAATTAATAATAACCAATGCATTATAAAGAAATAATTATCGAAAAATAAAATAATAATGAATTCTAAGAAAAAACATATTACGAAATAATACTTTTTTGAAAAAATAATAAAATAATAATAATTAAATAAATAATAAATGAAAAGAAAAAAAGAAATAAATTAAAAGAAAAAGATATAGTGCATACAGTAAAAAAAGAAAAAACATAAATAAGAAAAAATAATGAAATGATGAAAAAATGAGAAAAAACGATGATGTGAAAAAAGCAAAATATGTTCAGTATATTGTGAGGTAATCCTAGGTTCCCAGAATCTTGTCCACAAATAGTTGTATCATGGTCTCCATTATCACATCTTCAAATGGAACGAGATAACTTGATGGATTGAAGAGCTGGACCCAAATAAGAAGAGGTGGCTGAATAAAAACTAAAAATAAAAGACGTTAAACAGTAAAATATAAAAATATATAAAAAATTTTGGATTAAAAGGTGGTAAAAGACAATTTATGATTAAAAGGTAGTAAAAAACTCACAAAAAGGAAGCAAACGATAGATATTAATTTGTATTGTCCGGAAACAGTGGAATCTTATCAAAGTCCCTGCTTACCGTCCTGCTTCCCCCATTGTCCGCCTGTCCGGTACTTGACATATTTGTAAAGACGGTAAGCAGGGACTTTGATAAGATTCCACTGTTTCCGGACAATACAAATTTGAGTAAATGTGAAAAAGAGGCAATAATGAAATTGAAAAATCTGCAAGATGTCGTATTTAAGCAGGCGGACAAGGGGGGTAATGTAGTTATTTGGCCTAAGCCATTATACGAAAATGAAGCTTTCAGACATCTGAGGGACAAAAATTGCTATCGTAAAATGACATTTAACCCTTTGAGTAAATTCCAACCTGAATTGGTGAATATCCTCCGTGGGGCTTTGGATGCGGAAGTAATTTCTAAAGATTTTTTTCTGGCATTACAAGTTATTGAGCCGACTATTTCCACATTATACTTCCTCCCGAAGATACACAAAAATAAAACCAACCCCCCTGGGAGACCGATTATTTCCGGTTGTGACAATTTTCTTGAAAACATAAATAAATATTTGGACTCGGTGCTACATCCTCTGGTTGAAACTTTGCCATCGTTCATTAAGGACACTGGAGACTTTTTAAAGAAAATTGATGGACTCCACATCAACCGGGAAGCATTCCTGGTTACCTGTGATGTGGAGTCCTTGTATACAAATATAAAACATGTTGATGGTGTTCGAGCGGTCAGTCATTTTTTGCATTCATCCTCATCCTTTACTCCAACGCCTATGGACAAGTTAGTCATTGAACTGCTTGACTTTTCACTTAGTCACAATTTTTTTCTATTTAAGGGGTCCCTCTACCTTCAGCTCCAGGGCACTGCAATGGGGGCTGTTGTGAAATTGGATTCTGGGCTCCCCCGGTGGCCACTTGTGGAATTGAACTTGTGTGCATCATCCCCTCTGTTCACCTGCTCCTATCAGGATGTGGGAGTCGCTATATAACCTTGCTCCTCTGTCAGTTTCTTGCCGGTCAACAATGTAATCAGAAGCCTTCTGTGCTTGTTCCTGCTACTAGACAACTCCCAGCTAAGTTGGACTTTTGTCCTTGTGTGTTTTTGCATTTTGTTCCTGTTCACAGCTGCTGTTTCGTTACTGTGTCTGGAAAGCTCTTGTGATCGGAAATTGCCACTCTGGTGTTATGAGTTAATGCTAGAGTCTTAAAGGAATTTCTGGATGGTGTTTCGATAGGGTTTTCTGCTGACCATGAAAGTGTCCTTTCTGTCTTCCTGCTATCTAGAAAGCGGACCTCGATTTTGCTAAACCTATTTTCATACTATGTTTGTCATTTCATCTAAAATCACCGCCAATATATGTGGGGGCCTCTGTCTGCCTTTTGGGAAAATTTCTCTAGAGGTGAGCCAGGACTGTCTTTTCCTCTGCTAGGATTAGGTAGTTCTCCGGCTGGCGCTGGGCATCTAGGGTTAAAAAACGTAGGCATGCTACCCGGCCACTTCTAGTTGTGCGGCAGGTTTAGTTCATGGTCAGTATAGTTTCCATCTTCCAAGAGCTAGTTCTCACATATGCTGGGCTATGTTCTCTCGCCATTGAGAATCATGACAGTTTGACCGGCCCAAAAAAGGGTTAAATTACTGGCTGAGAAAGGAGAGAAAAAAGAAGTCTGCTACAATTTTTTATTTTTTTTTTCCTCTAGTTCTGAGTGTGCTCTTAATTGAATCACTTGCTAGTCTGCCTATACTGCAGCCTTCCTCTCTTTCTCTCCTTCTAATCCTTGAATGGCTCTGTGTTCACCTGTTTCAAATGGATCTTCAGAGTGTAGCTACAGGTTTGAATAATCTCGCCACAAAGGTACAAAATTTGCAAGATTTTGTTGTTCATGCACCTATGTCTGAGCCTAGAATTCCTTTGCCTGAATTCTTCTCGGGGAATAGATCTCACTTTCAAAATTTTAAAAATAATTGCAAATTGTTTTTGTCCCTGAAGTCTCGCTCTGCCGGAGACCCTGCACAGCAGGTCAGGATTGTAATTTCCTTGCTCCGGGGCGACCCTCAAGACTGGGCTTTTGCATTGGCACCAGGGGATCCTGCGTTGCTCAATGTGGATGCGTTTTTTCTGGCCTTGGGGTTGCTTTATGAGGAACCTCATTTAGAGCTTCAGGCGGAAAAGGCCTTGATGTCCTTGTCTCAGGGGCAAGATGAAGCTGAAATATACTGCCAAAAATTCCGCAAATGGTCTGTGCTTACTCAGTGGAATGAGTGCGCCCTGGCGGCGATTTTCAGAGAAGGTCTCTCTGATGCCATTAAGGATGTTATGGTGGGGTTCCCTGTGCCTGCGAGTCTGAATGAGTCCATGACGATGGCTATTCAGATCGATAGGCGTCTGCGGGAGCGCAAACCTGTGCACCATTTGGCGGTGTCTACTGAGAAAACGCCAGAAAATATGCAATGTGATAGAATTCTGTCCAGAAGCGAGCGGCAGAATTTTAGACGAAAAAATGGGTTGTGCTTCTATTGTGGTGATTCAACTCATGTTATATCAGCATGCTTTAAGCGTACTAAGAAGCCTGACAAGTCTGTTTCAATTAGCACTTTACAGTCTAAGTTTATTCTATCTGTGACCCTGATTTGTTCTTTGTCATCTATTACCGCGGACGCCTATGTCGACTCTGGCGCTGCTTTGAGTCTTATGGATTGGTCCTTTGCCAAACGCTGTGGGTATGATTTGGAGCCACTGGAGGCTCCGATACCTCTGAAAGGGATTGACTCCACCCCATTGGCTAGTAATAAACCACAATACTGGACACAAGTGACTATGCGTGTTAATCCGGATCACCAGGAGGTTATTCGCTTTCTGGTGCTGTATAATCTACATGATGTTTTGGTGCTGGGATTGCCATGGCTGCAATCTCATAACCCAGTCCTCGACTGGAGAGCTATGTCTGTGTTAAGCTGGGGATGTAAAGGAACTCATGGGGACGTACCTTTGGTTTCCATTTCATCATCTATTCCCTCTGAGATTCCTGAATTCTTGTCTGACTTTCGTGACGTTTTTGAAGAACCCAAGGTTGGTTCACTACCTCCGCACCGGGAGTGCGATTGTGCCATAGACTTGATTCCGGGTAGTAAATACCCTAAGGGTCGTTTATTTAATCTGTCTGTGCCTGAACACGCTGCTATGCGAGAATATATAAAGGAGTCCTTGGAAAAGGGACATATTCGTCCTTCGTCATCTCCCTTAGGAGCCGGTTTTTTCTTTGTGTCTAAGAAAGACGGCTCTTTGAGGCCGTGTATTGATTATCGACTTTTGAATAAAATCACGGTTAAATATCAATATCCGTTACCACTGCTTACTGATTTGTTTGCTCGTATAAAGGGGGCCAAGTGGTTCTCTAAGATTGATCTCCGTGGGGCGTATAATTTGGTGCGAATCAAGCAGGGGGATGAGTGGAAAACCGCATTTAATACGCCCGGGGGCCATTTCGAGTATTTGGTGATGCCTTTTGGTCTTTCAAATGCCCCTTCAGTCTTCCAGTCCTTTATGCATGACATTTTCCGCGATTATTTGGATAAATTTATGATTGTTTATCTGGATGATATTCTGATTTTTTCGGATGACTGGGACTCTCATGTCCAGCAGGTCAGGAGGGTTTTTCAGGTTTTGCGGTCTAATTCCTTGTGTGTGAAGGGTTCTAAGTGTGTTTTTGGGGTTCAAAAGATTTCTTTCTTGGGATACATTTTTTCCCCCTCTTCCATCGAGATGGATCCTGTCAAGGTTCAGGCTATTGGTGATTGGACGCAACCCTCTTCTCTTAAGAGTCTTCAGAAATTTTTGGGCTTTGCTAACTTTTATCGTCGATTTATTGCTGGTTTTTCTGATGTTGTAAAACCATTGACTGATTTGACTAAGAAGGGTGCTGATGTTGCTGATTGGTCCCCTGATGCTGTGGAGGCCTTTCGGGAGCTCAAGCGCCGCTTTTCTTCCGCCCCAGTGTTGCGTCAGCCTGATGTTGCTCTTCCTTTTCAGGTTGAGGTCGACGCTTCTGAAATCGGAGCTGGGGCGGTGTTGTCGCAGAGAAGTTCCGACTGCTCCGTGATGAGACCTTGTGCTTTTTTTTCCCGTAAATTTTCGCCCGCCGAGCGGAATTATGATATTGGGAATCGGGAGCTTTTGGCCATGAAGTGGGCTTTTGAGGAGTGGCGTCACTGGCTTGAGGGGGCCAGACATCAGGTGGTGGTATTGACTGACCACAAAAATTTAATTTACCTTGAGTCTGCCAGACGCCTGAATCCTAGACAGGCGCGCTGGTCGTTGTTTTTCTCTCGGTTTAATTTTGTGGTGTCGTACCTACCGGGTTCTAAGAATGTTAAGGCGGATGCCCTTTCTAGGAGTTTTGAGCCTGACTCCCCTGGTAATTCTGAGCCCACAGGTATCCTTAAAGATGGAGTGATATTGTCTGCCGTTTCTCCAGACCTGCGGCGGGCCTTGCAGGAGTTTCAGGCGGATAGACCTGATCGTTGCCCACCTGGTAGACTGTTTGTTCCTGATGATTGGACCTGTAGAGTCATCTCTGAGGTTCATTCTTCTGCGTTGGCAGGTCATCCTGGAATCTTTGGTACCAGGGATTTGGTGGCAAGGTCCTTCTGGTGGCCTTCCCTGTCACGAGATGTGCGAGGCTTTGTGCAGTCTTGTGACGTTTGTGCTCGGGCCAAGCCTTGTTGTTCTCGGGCTAGTGGATTGTTGTTGCCCTTGCCTATCCCGAAGAGGCCTTGGACGCACATCTCGATGGATTTTATTTCGGATCTGCCTGTTTCTCAGAAGATGTCTGTCATCTGGGTGGTGTGTGACCGTTTCTCTAAGATGGTCCATCTGGTTCCCTTGCCTAAGTTGCCTTCTTCTTCCGAGTTGGTTCCTCTGTTTTTTCAAAATGTTGTTCGTTTGCATGGTATTCCTGAGAATATCGTTTCTGACAGAGGGACCCAATTCGTGTCTAGATTTTGGCGGGCATTCTGTGCTAGGATGGGCATAGATTTGTCTTTTTCGTCTGCTTTCCATCCTCAGACTAATGGCCAGACCGAGCGGACTAATCAGACCTTGGAGACATATTTGAGGTGTTTTGTGTCTGCGGATCAGGATGATTGGGTTGCTTTTTTGCCTTTGGCGGAGTTCGCCCTCAATAATCGGGCCAGCTCTGCCACCTTGGTGTCCCCGTTTTTCTGTAATTTGGGGTTTCATCCTCGATTTTCCTCCGGTCAAGTGGAATCTTCGGATTGTCCTGGAGTGGATGCTGTGGTGGAGAGGTTGCATCAGATTTGGGGGCAGGTGGTGGACAATTTGAAGTTGTCCCAGGAGAAGACTCAGCTTTTTGCCAACCGCCGTCGTCGTGTTGGTCCTCGGCTTTGTGTTGGGGACTTGGTGTGGTTGTCTTCTCGTTTTGTCCCTATGAGGGTTTCTTCTCCTAAGTTTAAGCCTCGGTTCATCGGCCCGTACAAGATATTGGAGATTCTTAACCCTGTGTCCTTCCGTTTGGACCTCCCTGCATCCTTTTCGATTCATAATGTTTTTCATCGGTCATTGTTGCGCAGGTATGAGGTACCGGTTGTGCCTTCCGTTGAGCCTCCTGCTCCGGTGTTGGTTGAGGGTGAGTTGGAGTACGTTGTGGAAAAGATCTTAGACTCTCGTGTTTCCAGACGGAGACTCCAGTATCTGGTCAAATGGAAGGGATACGGTCAGGAGGATAATTCTTGGGTCACTGCCTCTGATGTTCATGCCTCCGATCTTGTCCGTGCCTTTCATAGGGCTCATCCTGATCGCCCTGGTGGTTCTGGTGAGGGTTCGGTGCCCCCTCCTTGAGGGGGGGGTACTGTTGTGAAATTGGATTCTGGGCTCCCCCGGTGGCCACTTGTGGAATTGAACTTGTGTGCATCATCCCCTCTGTTCACCTGCTCCTATCAGGATGTGGGAGTCACTATATAACCTTGCTCCTCTGTCAGTTTCTTGCCGGTCAACAATGTAATCAGAAGCCTTCTGTGCTTGTTCCTGCTACTAGACAACTCCCAGCTAAGTTGGACTTTTGTCCTTGTGTGTTTTTGCATTTTGTTCCTGTTCACAGCTGCTGTTTCGTTACTGTGTCTGGAAAGCTCTTGTGATCGGAAATTGCCACTCTGGTGTTATGAGTTAATGCTAGAGTCTTAAAGGAATTTCTGGATGGTGTTTCGATAGGGTTTTCTGCTGACCATGAAAGTGTCCTTTCTGTCTTCCTGCTATCTAGAAAGCGGACCTCGATTTTGCTAAACCTATTTTCATACTACGTTTGTCATTTCATCTAAAATCACCGCCAATATATGTGGGGGCCTCTGTCTGCCTTTTGGGAAAATTTCTCTAGAGGTGAGCCAGGACTGTCTTTTCCTCTGCTAGGATTAGGTAGTTCTCCGGCTGGCGCTGGGCATCTAGGGTTAAAAAACGTAGGCATGCTACCCGGCCACTTCTAGTTGTGCGGCAGGTTTAGTTCA
Source organism: Ranitomeya variabilis (assembly GCF_051348905.1). Lineage (NCBI taxonomy): Eukaryota > Metazoa > Chordata > Amphibia > Anura > Dendrobatidae > Ranitomeya > Ranitomeya variabilis. The sequence goes on from NC_135232.1 coordinate 494,484,128, forward strand.
TGGTCAGTATAGTTTCCATCTTCCAAGAGCTAGTTCTCATATATGCTGGGCTATGTTCTCTCGCCATTGAGAATCATGACAGGGGGCGTCCTTTGCGCCCGCCTATGCAAACTTGTTCCTGGGGCTGTGGGAGAGGGACCTCTTTGCATCAGAGATTTTTTCATCTATGGACCGCATCTCATTATGGGTGCGGTACATAGATGATATTTTTATGATTTGGCAGGATTCGGAAGAGGCACTTCATTCCTTTATGTCCTACCTTAACCAGAATAATTTGAATATACATCTTACTTATAAAATGGATAGGGATAGAATTGAGTTTCTAGATGTCCTAGTTAAAAGAGGAGAGGACGATTGCTTGAGGACGGATCTCTATCGTAAATCCACGTCAGTAAATGCTTTGTTGCATTCATCCTCTTCACACCCACCTGCAATGATCAAAGCAATCCCAATTGGTCAATTCCTGCGGCTTCGTAGGGTGTGCTCTGATGATAATGACTTTGAAAAGCAGGCTAGTGAATTAAAAACTCGGTTCTTGGAACGTGGCTATAGTCAACGCTCGATAAAAAGGGCTTACCATCGGGCCAAATATACATCTAGGCATAATGCACTTTATGGTTCTAAACCCATTAAATCTGACAAAACTGTTAGATATATTACCCAATTTCATGGGCAGGCAGATTTGATGAGATCTTACCTTCTTAAATCTTGGTCAATTCTCCAGGCTGATCCTATCTTATCCCAATACGTTGGCAATGCCCCTAGCATTACATACAGGAGAGCAAAAAATGTGGGTAATTATCTTGTAAGAATCGTTTTTTCTCATTTTTTCATCATTTCATTATTTTTTCTTATTTATGTTTTTTCTTTTTTTACTGTATGCACTATATCTTTTTCTTTTTTTCTTTTCATTTATTATTTATTTAATTATTATTATTTTATTATTTCGTAATATATTTTTTCTTAGAATTCATTATTATTTTATTTTTCGATCATTATTTCTTTATAATGCATTGGTTATTATTAATTATTGGTATTATATGCTCATCATTATTGATCCCTACTGCAAATATTGTGTATTGTCCAAATTTACTATGTAATTTTTTGTGGCTTATTTATTTAATTTTTTGGCCAATATAATATTATAGCGCCATGTATCCACTGTTCTTTAATATAAGGATCTTTACTAAAAGCTACTAAAAGATTTTGTTCTAGTATATTTAAGTCGCTATTTATTTTGGCCTCAGTTTTTACTTGCATGCATCTTCCCTGTCGATGACGCGCCCTTGGCTGTGCGCATGCGCGGTCTGTGTCCTCGGGCTCCGGGGCGCTGCGTCTCTGTGGCCTTGGTAACGCCGGATCCACAATGCCGTGCGTCCGGTCACGTGATGTGGTGTCCCGGGACTTCCTGGACTTTCAGACAGCGCATGCGCCGATCAGGCCCAAGCGGCGTTATCTCCAGGATTAGTTCCCCTATAAATACCTGATGTTAAACTGCATATATAATTCCCCCTGACGAAGGAATTAATACCGAAACGCGCGTCGGGGCACGTGTGCACGCTGAAATCAAATCCATAAGGTACTTCCTATGTCCGGTCTTATACATATATTTTATCCTTCTCTTTTGATCTCCGGTATAGTTGTGTTGTAGCAATACTTTATTCACTCTATACCATTGGTGCTGCATTCACGCTGTCATCTCTTTTGTGGCGTAATGATTTTTTACAGGTAATTTTTACCACACTTTGCTGATTTTGTGATATTACTCGCAGCTTTTTTGCTTTTCCTACACTTTTGGGACGTTTGTGTATTTTACATAAACTTGTCCCTTCCTTTGTTTTGTTGCTGTGGCACTTACGCACTTTATATATCCCCTTGAGGTTGGTACCTGGTATTTCACAGTCCTCCACCTTTATTATTTTATTTTTTATATAGTGCCTCTTCGCTTTTTTATTATATATGTTCTTATTTCACTTTTAAATGGCCTGAGATCATTTCCTTGCTTATATTATTTTTATACCGGACATATGATAGATATAAAATTATTAATAATCTTTTTTAATTGAGTACTTGTACCTTCTTGCTATCCCGTGTTGCACATTTTTTATATATTTTTTGTGTATTATTTTTAATATTATTTTTTGTATATTGTTCTGCTACTGCCTTAATAAAGATACACTTATATGAATTCCTTGGTTGTATTTCTCTTCTTCCTTGGTTTCCGTTTCCTGGGTTTGGTGTTCTTCCTTGTTATTTAGTGGTCTGGAATCCACTGTCTACTAAACCACACTTCAAAAATTAATTTTATTATCTATTATTTACAATCATTGTATGTATGCATTAGTGTGGTTTATTATTTTTTCCTTTTTTTACAAAAAAAAAGATGAAGGCAGCATAATACACAACAATGGCACAGTGGGTGGTATTGGGCATGGTTATAGAATGTAAAGTATGCCAGCTTAAACAGCAGTCAGTGGTTAGAAAAAATAATTTGCTCCCACAAAATAGCGCCGGCAGCACATGCGCAGTAGCATCTATCGGCAAGCAATGCTCTCAATCTGCACATGCGATGCCCATTGTGTTCTGACAACCAGTGCATGAGTGCGCACAAGAAGAGGAAATAGTTGACGCTGAACATAGCAATGCTGTCCTCAGGAAACAGTGAGCGACGCATGTGCAGATTGAGAGCATTGCTTGTCGATAGATGCTATTGCACATGCGTTAATTGCGTTTTTTAACAGGACAAGTTCCCTTTAATGTAAAACATCAAAAAATATTGAAAACATGCCAAGTGTTTTTATATGTAGGATAAGATATATAAAATAAGGCCTCATACAGACAACAGATTTTTAAAATAAGAGTTTGATCTGTTTTACCCAGGAACAATTCACATGTCTGACTTTGTTATGGACTGACGAGTCACCAAAAAATTAAGAGGTTTGTTTTTGATACTAGCCCAGATCAAACTCACCCATTCAAGTCTACGGTCCCAATTCATCAAAGCAATTCACCAGAATTCTGGGAAAAATTGCTTTCAAAAATCTTCAAGTTGGGTAAAAATTTTGTGACTTGGCGTTTTAACCCTAGTTTCTACCAGCTCTCCCAAAATGGGGGCATGACACCACAGCTCATAAAATTCATAAGATGTGATGATTGCCAACAATCTTATTTTATTTGGGGACTCTAGTTGCACGACACTTGTGAGATGCTCCCCGATCCATTAAGAAGTGCCCACTTCTTGATATAAACTAGGAGCATGTGAGCCTTACATGCCCTCTCATCGAGGCTATCGAGAAAATCCCTGATCTTCATGAATCGAAGCCTAGGAGTCAGTGAAAAACTTGGACAGCACATGGATGATAACCTAGTGCTGTCAGTTTGTCATGTACGTTTGATAGAAGCTTGAGAAACCTCCATTAGTTTTTTGCTGCATACAGGAAAACTGATGGTGAAAACTGACACTGGTCAAACACTAATGAAAATCAAATACAAAACACTGTTTGAAATTGATATTTTTTTACATCTGTAAAATGTCTGAAAGGACACAGAATATTTTTTGTATTTTTTGAAACAAATCAGTCTTTCATAATATTTTGCCATTTAGAAAATGATTGCATATTAAACAGATCTGGAAGAATTATATGCACAAGAAATGCACAACAAACAAGACAGAAGGTAAAACTTTTATATTTTAGCAGCAAAAATACCTAACTGTTTCAAATTTATTAATTACATTATTGAAATAAGTCAAAGTACTATAGACTGATATAGTGTTACCAAAACTTGATTTAAACACAGACAACAAATTGCATTTATCACGGAATATTTAATATAGATCTCTGATATACACTCAATATAGGACTGAAATCAGTGCAAATTAAAACGAGAAAACATGAACATAGATATACGGTAAGCAGTTTGCAAAAAAAATAGTCTTTATGTTTGAGTCCTACTAGAGCGGAACGCTTTTAAATACAAAACTTTACACTTAAACAAAATTTAAAAATTTGAATAGTTCACCAACAAAGAGGATAGCAAGGTAGACACAGGTAACACCAAGAGAAGTCGATCTTCAAGCTTAAACCACAAGTAAACGTGTAAGTACACAAAAAAAGGCAACCTGGCAAAATAATGGGGTTATTAAAATCACATTCAGGTTGCTATGGGGCCCAAATAACTTTGCAGAAGTCCCCGGTAATGAGATTGTTAGTTTCAGTTGGTAGATGATACGGACTAGTGATGAGTGAATGTGCTCCGATAAGGTGTTATCCGAGCATGCTTGGCGGCTAACCGAGTGACTTCAGCGTGCTCCAATACTACGTTTGAGTCCCCGTGCCTCTTTGTTAGGCAATCCCCGCATTTGTTGTGACTGTGGAAAATATGCGAAACATGCAGGATCGGGGACTTGAACATATTTTGAGCAACCGAAGTCACTCGGTTAGCACCCAAGCGTGCTCTGATAACCCCTTATCCCAGCACGTCCGCTCATCACTAATACTGTACTGACATTATAAATACACCTCTCACTAGTCATCGGGCATTGCTGCAGTGCTGATTAGCCATGCTCTCCTCGCTGTTGGCACAACCGCTCTGCCTTGATTAGAACCAATTATTACTGCCAACAGGAAGCCCTTTGTAAAGATCTCTGCGAGCCATATAGCATCCTGCCCATGATTTAACAACCACGTTTGCTTACCAGATCCCTGTAAGCGCACACACGCAAAAAAAGATAAAGGCAGCATAATACACAACAATGGCACAGTGGCTGGGTTATAGAATGTGAAGTATGACAGCTTACACAGCAGTCAGTGTTGGTTAGAAAATAAGACAATATTGCTTTAAGTGTATTAATGAGCAACCACCAATGCAATACCCTAAACAGATAAATTTAAGGTGCTCGGAGAACACTGCGCCTCATACACAAGCTAAAGCGGATTACGTTTGCCATGGGAAATAAACTAAAAACCCTAATATATAAACTACTAAACGCCTTACAGTGGTTTGTGTCTGGTACAATGTATTGCAGTTGGCAGGCAAAATAAAGTGCAACATGACCTAAAGGGCCACTGAGGTTTATGTTAGGTTCTTAATAAAGGAGCCACTACTGCACTCCAGATGTGTCACATACAAGACTTAATGGGAACAGACCTATTTCAGGGCTTTCGGTCAGTCATCCGAATAAAATAAAGTGTCAGACTCTCCCCAAGCTGAAGTAGCTGAATTCTGGGAACATACTGCATCTAACTGTATGGTAAATGGAGGAAAAGAGCACAATTAGTGTCCAATACAGGGAACCTTTAATTTCTTGATTGAGACTTCACCTGGCTTTAAAGCGGTTGTCCACTACGTGGACAATGTCATGGGAATCCTGGCACGAACATTGGTGAGAAGGGGAGTATCTTAGTTTTACTTTACAAGGGGGACTACTTCATTAAAAAAAGGACTGCTAAGCTAGTGGACAACCTCCTTATGGATATTTTCGTAAGACAGTATATTCAAATGGGGTTTCCTAGTCACACAGCAGTTGTCGCATGAATTACAGTGCCACTTGCAGCTCAGAAATGACTACTCCTCTGGGTAACCCACCTGACGTTATGTCCTATGTTGGTAAATTATGTGCCCACAGCCAGGTATAGACGTGAAACTGTGTTTATTCTGCCTGTAAATCAAGGACTGCAAGAAGTAGGATAAAGAAAGATGTTTCTTGATCAATATTACCTTAGATCAGAAGCATTACTATTGTGTGCGATGGGGTTATCATTGCACCCCAGTACTGGAGCCTATGAGGGCCCAAAAAGTCCCTTTGACCCATATTAGGATACATTTAAAAACTTGTGCCTAAACAATTAAAGGGAATCAGTCAGTAGGATCAACCCTTCTAAGTCATCTATACGGGCATGTAGATCATAGAAAATTGAAAAAAATGATACCTTGTACCACTGATCTCCCTGAGATTCTACCTCCAGTGCTTATTTTTAATAAAAGGCTGTTACCAGTGTGAGACATGAAACTAACAGTACAGTAGACCAGAACTTATTCTCCTTACAAACACATTTGCTGCAGCTGTCACAGCTCTGAACAATATTGCAGCCCTGTCTGCCTGTGAGATGGAAGCTGAGAGTGACCTGCAGATGTGTCAGGTATAATCACACCCAGCTCTGCAGTGAGATCAGGAGAGCAGAGAGCGGCCATTACACCTCACACTGGTAACTTCCCCTTTCATTAATAATAAGCTGGAGGCAGATTCTCATGCAGATCCGTGTCCAACCCATAGTCTGGAATAGCTCCTTTACATAAAAGAAAAATATCGATTTATCTGCAGATATCAGGATGCTGAATAAAATGAAACCTTGAGATCAGTGATCTTATGACCTAAATACCAATTCGGGTTAGGAGTGTTGATCCCATTGACAGATTCCTATAAAATACTTACAAAACAACAAACTCAGACAGCACTCACTCACCCCCGATCCCGTGCTGGCGCTCCGTTTTGGAAGCAGTAGTGATGTCGCGACTACAGCATACATCACCACTGCAGCCAATCATTGAGCTAAGCGGCTCTGCTGATATACACAAGGCAAGCTGCTGAAATCAGTAATTGGCTGCAGTCGTGTTGAGCACTGTACTAGTGACATGATTGATGAAGAATGTAATCAAAGATCGAAGCAACAGAGGAGAGCTAGACCAAAGGATGGGCGAGTGCTATCTGAGATTGTTGGCACCCACAAGCTTAATGTTTGCTCTCTGTCTAAAGGTACCGTCACACTAAACGATATCGCTAGCGATCCGTGACGTTGCAGCGTCCTCGCTAGCGATATCGTTTAGTTTGACACGCAGCAGCGATCAGGATCCTGCTGTGATGTCGCTGGTCGCTGAATAAAGTCCAGAACTTTATTTGGTCGTCCGATCGCCGTGTATCGTTGTGTTTGACACCAAAAGCAACGATACCAGCGATGTTTTACACTGGTAACCAGGGTAAACATCGGGTTACTAAGCGCAGGGCCGCGCTTAGTAACCCGATGTTTACCCTGGTTACCAGCGTAAAAGTAAAAAAAACAAACAGTACATGCTCACCTGCGCGTCTCCCAGCGTCTGCTTCCTGCTGACTGAGATCCGGCCCTAAAGTGAAAGTGAAAGCACAGCGGTGACGTCACCGCTGTGCTGTTAGGGCCGGAGCTCAGTCAGTGTCAGGAAGCAGACGCTGGGAGACGCTCAGGTGAGCATGTACTGTTTGTTTTTTTTACTTTTACGCTGGTAACCAGGGTAAACATTGGGTTACTAAGCGCGGCCCTGCGCTTAGCAACCCGATGTTTACCCTGGTTACCCGGGGACCTCGGCATCGTTGGTCGCTGGAGAGCGGTCTGTGTGACAGCTCTCCAGCGATCAAACAGCGACGCTGCAGCGATCGGCATCGTTGTCGCTATCGCTGCAGCGTCGCTTAATGTGACGGTACCTTTAGATTATAGCATTTTCTGAAACAAGATCTTAATCTGGTGCAAATGAGTAATTGTTTTTTGTTTGAAAGAATTAATCTATAGGGTGGAGTTTGTAGCTTTCTCAATGAAGGCATGGACAGTCTTATAGTTGCTTAGCAGGAAAAATGAGGTCTGGGTTAGACCTACATAATGAATATTAATGTCAGAAGGCTCACAAGTTAAGACTGTAACCATCACATATGCATATATTTTTCACTTATTACAAAGTAATTTATCCAGAAATAAGTCACTGCGACAGATGCTCTAAGAAATGTTTACACAAAAGTGGAGATTCCTATGAACTGTCTAGACCTCAGCTTTTTGTAGGTAAGGGGTGGGGGTTGTTATCTACTGGTATGAGAAAACTAGTCAAGTTAGTCCAAATAGCTAGGAAAAAAGAATTAAGTATGTCTTCTATGTTCCTTGTAAGTCGCTCTGGATGCCTGCATGACATGTAATGATAACACAGATTAAAAACACAGTTACCGGTCTTCAAAGTAATATCAGCAACTACAGCAGATCTGAATTTTCGGTATGTGAAGGCACAATGGAATGATGAGGCTAGTGAAAATTACTACACAAATCTAAGATTGGAATTTGTCATGCTGTTTAGTAGATTTTTATTACAAATGGTAATTCAGCAGCTTAGAATATTCACTAAAGCTATGCTACATGTTTCACAATATATTAAACCGATTTTAATCCTAAAAATAAACTCAATCACAAATTATACAGGGAAAAAAAGGAATTACTCAAAAATAAAAAATATATAACTAAAAAATGACGCAACTAGTCAGTCACGTAAGTGGTCCTCTTCATGACGTGCTATATTCATTACACACAATATATTGCACTACAGCTTACGCGGTTTTGCCATAAAAATATTGTTTTAACCATATCGGATATCACAATAATCACTTTAAATATTTAACAAACAAATTACATTGTGTAAGAATGTTACTATGTATTAAAGGAGATATCTACCTTTCAGGTCCTTTTTGTAAACTTCTAGCCAAGAATTTAGGGCTAAAAATATTTTTTGCAATTGGGTTTCATTAAAAAGTGTGCCCTGTTTCTACAGCTTTTGTGTATGGCACATAGCTGGCTGCAGAATGAGTTAACTGAGAACAGTCTGGGAAGTTTGGATCTATCCTTTCAGTCTTTCTGAATGCCTCTCAGATAAGAAAGAAAAGGCCCATAACAAGAAACTGTGCAATTGTTTTAAAAAACAAAAACAATTTTGATAATGACTTTTAGCTGCAAATACGGTACATGCATTTAAGAAAAAATGTGGATATTTTTTCCCTTAAAAGAGTTCTTTTTCTTGGAAGAGACAAATGATTAAGGGTGTTGGCCAAGGAACATCATTTATCCACTTTTTAATAAGATAGGTGATAAATGTATAATCCCTTGGTATCCAAATGCTGGACCCCTACTATTTAGGAGAATGGGGGTCTCCATTCTAATGGTCACAGTGCACATGCAAAACAATGACTCCATTCATTGGATTACACCTGACAATAATAATTGTAAGAAGTTTAGCACCTCAAACCTCACACCAACTAGAAGTTTGGAATAATTTCAAATTACTCCAAAAGGAAAGTGTCAGTAAAATGTACACCAAATAGAGAAACCTCAAAATAGCTATTCCACAGTGTAAATGGATTATATATTCTTTCTTTACAAAAGCTAAATATTTTCTAAGAATTAGCACTGAGCTAATGATTTTATTCTGTTTTACAATAAATAATTATATTTTCTTTATTTACATTACAATTTAACTGGATCATTTGTAACTTTCTGCTTACACTAGGCTTAAAGAATGGGAACTACACACATGGATGTGTGAAACACAGATGACCAGCATTAGGCATTATTAATTTCAGCCTTGGTGTTTCTAATAAAGTCATTAGTGCCTCGGACCTTAAAGTGCAATTGCCCTTTTAGAAAGAATTGAACATGTCAGAAGTTTTGATCAGTGACGCTCCTCGCTCTGCTTCTCTTGAGAGACTAAAGAATAACTCAAAAATGTTTGGGTTTTTTTGTCAAATAAAATACCCTTTGCTAGAATCAACACTTCCATTAATTTGGGACAAATTTATGAAAATGTTGCAAATTAAATGTATCTAGAGGTTTTTCTTGAATAGTTATGCCACCTCAGTACGATTGCACAAAAATTAGGTTACATTTAAAAAAAGTCACATTCATAAATGTGTCTAAATGCTGGCCAAGCTTCAAGCCACTCCAACAATGGCTCTAAAGTCTGGCACAAGTGGTTAATAAATGTGTCCCACAGCACTAGGCATTATTTTGGATTGAAATGCACCTAAAAAAAAAAAGTTGCAAAAAACTTTCTATTGACCAAAACACCCAAGAACCAAAACTTGTGACCTGTCTAAGACATCAACCATTTTCAGAAAAGTACAGTTACATATTAAGCGGACATTTAAAGGCCATTACCCTAGTTTAGAAATACTTTTAATTTCCCATATAGTGTCCATTTTTAAAGGGTACATGAAGAGTAATTTGAAGATTATGTGCCAATACATAAATAATGGAAAAAGTTTGGTTTTCCCAAAACATCAATGCCTGTAGTGGCACAGTGTACGTTCTAGTCCTGCGTACTTTGAGATGTGGTTGAAATGCACACTTCTGAACTTTGGCTCGATTCCCCCCTAGGTAGTGAAGGTATTATGTAGAATCTTGTTGCTGCAGCATTTTCTGTACAAAAAATTCTAGCATCACGACTAAACAAAATGAATACATCCCTCCATGCATTTTTACAATATAAACATATATAAAATAAATCTTTGATTCTGCAAATGTAGTAAACCGATAACCAATATAAAATCATAGTCAAAATACCACACACTAAGAAGTAAAAAGACTATAGAACTCCCACTTATTGAAGGATTAGTAGGACACCTCTAGGACACGTGGACTTCTGTAGTACACATACATTAAATTGTTACCAGCACAATTACATAACACAGTCAGACAAACGGTACTTTGGTAAAACCTGATCACTAGGTTTAAATTAGAATAAATATAAAAATAATCTATTGAGCAGAGCTTACTAAAAGGTCCACAGTTGCCGAATAATTAATCACACATATTTCATCAGTGGCAATACTTCAGGCATATATTGCAAGGAATAAATACTCCCTAGAATCACACTCCAAAATTGGGAACTTTATTCTTAGCCACTTCCATTTCAAATCGGTCTAATTCTCAGATATCACATAATCCTTGGCAAAATCTGCTGTCAAGTTTTCCTCGCACAGCCGAAATTCAAATAGGGAGATACAGATATAGCTTTTTTTTGGGGTGGGGATTGGGGTTGACTCAAATATTAAAAAAATACTCATAATATTAAGATTACCACTGAGTAAAAATATATGTTCTAAAAAACAGTGCTTTAAATACAGTACAGAACATGTATGGGATTTGTTTACCTGCAAGCCGTTTAATAAGGCGGGTCACTAAATGCTCAGTTCAGGCGCCCTTCCTACTTAGCTATTGGTTCAAGTGTTTGGACACTGTAATCACCGACGGGAGAGACTAGGACAATTTATCCTTGATACATCCAAGCATAACCACAACAGTAAATAATCACCCAATGCCCAGTGTCTAAGCCACAAATATTCACATATGCACCCTGACAGCCATGTTGTAGCATGCAGACACTACTTGTTAACCCTGGAGTAATATCCACAGTACTACGGTATGTATACAAGCCTACAGCCCTGATTATTTTATTACTAAAATGGTCACTGGAAGCGGCAGGGACTGCATTACACGGTTGCATCACAAGAAAGGTATACTATGGAAGTAGAATTCAGGGTCCCTCAGAAGGCATTTTATGGGACCTTGGTCCTCTAGTGCCTCAGGTCTGCACGGCAGTGTTTTACTGAGAAGTTCCAGTGTGCAGTCTTGCTCTTAGCTTCCATTGTCATTAGAGAAAGTAACAGGATCTCCTTTTGATTCTTTGGAGCTCGATGAGGTTTTCTTCTGCTTCTGCTTTGATTTCTTTAGCATATGGACCTAAAACAATCAATCTATTAGATATATGCGATCACTTATATATATTGGATATCATAAAACCGTAATAATACCAAAAACATAACTTCCAGTCAATAATCAAAAGCCGTGGTGCTCGTGTCTAGGGTTGGCATCCCATTGCAAGTAACATAAGAAAACCAGCACTCACGTGTACGTTTACAGAATTTGTAGATTTTATTCCATTCTCTTCAAAAAACAATTATTTTTTAAAGAGCATGGAATAAAATCTACAACCTTACAAGTGAGTGCTGGTCTTCTTATGTTATTGGATATCATAGAGAGGATTCCCGACACCCTCTATTATCCAAACAAGAAAGATGCTGAAAAGAACATTTCCTTGTGCACTTGGAACCTAAACGGGACTTTCTTATAAAGAACATTCATTGACACCATCATTAAAACACGTATTTTGACCATCTTTTGATATAAGTACATCAGGCCAACTCAAAAGTTTGTGTGAACAGCAGTTTTTTGTACATGCTGAACAGCAGTAACAGGCATTGCATTTTTCTTTTACAGGACTCAATGTGTTCTGTTTTCTACTCCTCTAACTTGCGCTGAATAGATGCCTTTATATATATAGTTAAACCCCGCCAATGATGAATCAGCCCCTTAGTGCATCAGAAATATACCACAACTTAGTGTTCAGTTTTGCTTTTTTCATGTCTTACCTTTGGTCCTGCAGCAGAAATAATAATCTGTCCTGGTGGCTGAATCCAGGGTTCACCATCTACTTGGACTGGAATAGGTTTTAGAAGGGTAACACGGAAGTAGGAACCCTGGGCAATTCGAATACCTGAACGAAGTCCTCCTTGAACTTGGCCCTGGCCATACAAAATGCAAAAACATAATGCCAAAATTATGTTAAAAGTCATTGTCCTCCAATAGAAATGTAATTACCTTATATACTCGAGTATAAGCCGACCCAAGTATAAGCCTACCCCCCTAATTTTGCCACAAAAAACTGGGAAAACTTATTGACTCGAGTATAAGCCTAGGGTGGAAAATGCAGCAGCTACCGGTAAATGTCAAAAATAAAAATAGATACCAATAAAAGTAAAATTAATTGAGACATCAGTAGGTTAAGTGTTTTTGAATATCCATATTGAATCAGGAGCCCCATATAATGCTCCATACAGTTCATGATGGGCCCCATAAGATGCTCCATACAAAATACGCCCCATATAATGCTCCATATTAAAATATGCCCCATATAATGCTGCACAAAGGTTAATAATGGCCCCATAAGATGCTCCATAGAAACATTTGCCCCATACAATGCTGCATAAAGGTTAATGGCCCTATAAGATGCTCCACACATTATGGCCCAATAAGATGCTCCATACATTATGGCCCTATAAGATGCTCCACACATTATGGCCCCATGAGATGCTCCATACATTATGGCCCCATAAGATGCTCCATACATTATGGCCCCATAAGATGCCCAAAACATTATTCCCTATAAGATGCTCCACACATTATGGCTCCATAAGATGCTCAAAACATTATTCCCCATAAGATGCCCCGCCCCATAAGATGCTCCACACATTATGGCCCCATGAGATGCTCCATACATTGTGGCCCCATGAGATGCTCCATACATTGTGGCCCCATACGATCCTCCATACATTGTGGCCCCATGAGATGCTCCATATATTATGGCCCCATATGATGCTCCACACATTTGCCCCATTTGCTGTTGCTGCGATTAAAATACAAAAAAAAATTCACAGACTCACCTCTCTTCGGTCAGGCCCCCGGCACTTGCGATAGTCACCTTCCACGTTCCACCGCTGCTGTCTTCCATCCTCTGCACTGACTGTTCAGGCAGAGGGCGGCGCGCACACTAATCGCGTCATTGCGCCCTCTGACCTGAACAGTCACAGCCAGAGGACGAAAGACATAGCAGCGCGAAGCAGTGGAACAAGGAAGGTGACTACCGCGCAATGCTCACCTCCCCCGATATACTCACCTGCTCCCGGAGCGGTCCCTGGCAGCGTTTCACTGTCAGATGGTCTCCGGAAGCATCTTCCTGTGTTCAGCGGTCACGTACATATTCATTACTTTAATGAGCGGTACCACGTGACCGCTGAACACAGGAAGAGCTGCCCGGAGACCATGGGACATGCAGGGACAGTGCCAGGAGCAGGTGAGTTTGTGACAGCCGCCGCTTCCCCTCACCCGCCGACCCCACGCCGACACTGACTCGAGTATAAGCCGAGAGGGTCACTTTCAGCCCAAAAAAGTGGGCTGAAAATCTCGGCTTATACTCGAGTATATACAGTACTTCACAATTCAGGACACAGAAGCAGCAAGAAGAACCATAATGCATACATTTGTGCTAGGATTAAAAAATAAAAAAAAACATATGTGACTATTACAATGTTGACAGACTTACCATGTGAACTACTCCAGTTACACCAACAACTTCAAGCAGTCCATCATCTATTCTCGGCTTACCATAACGATTATCGTTTTCGGAGCCCCACAGATCAGCTCCTGAACCCCAACTGGCAAAAAAACCCAAAAAACATTCAAATCTGGATTCATCTCTTTAGAAATCAGAAGTTTTAAAGGTTTCATATTTATTTCTGGCTAAACGATAGGTATTAAATTATTACTGATATGATAGCTGCAGTAGAGCAGATTTTGATGTGACCCTCATGCAAACTGAAGAGTCATAAGAATATTACAGTGCTAAAAAATGTTGTAGCACAGAATATAGAATATACAACTTATCCAGATAAGTGAAGATGACCAAAAAAATAAATAAACAGAAAAAAACTAAGTTATGGCTCTCTGAGGTCAGGGGAATTGAAGAAAAACTTGGCATCATCAAAGGATAAATTTGGCTGCACCAGTATTTGGTTAAAGAGGACCTGTCCGCAATCCGAGCAAATAATTCTATGCCCATAACCTAAAAATTTAGAGGCATCTTCTCATAAACCTTTGCCGGGCGCAGTGTTCCACATTTCCAGGTTGTGTAAACATGCAGCCCTTTGATGAGGAGAAAGGTAACAAACTGTAGTAAATTCAACTGAACATTTACAAGATGAATAGCATATAGTTGAAAAAAAAAACAAAAGTTATAAAATAGTTATTTTACAGGTAATCTATGTATTTACTAGAACAGACATGTCAGGAGAGCCAATGATTCCTCATAAAGATTCCATATTTAGTTTCCAAGTCTATTAAACTGGGCAATCTCATTTGCAGAAGCGATTTTCGGGTTTTCTATTGTTTGGGGTTTTTAGTTTAGCCCCTTAGTGACAGATCCAATTTTGACCTTAATGAGCAGGCCAAATTTTTCAAATCTGACCACTGTCATTTTATGTGGTTATAACTCTGGAATGCTTTGATTTATCCCAGTTATTCCAATACTGTTATATTGTGACACATTGTACCTCATAATACTTTTAACACTTAGTCAAAATGACTTGCATTTAATTGTGAAAATATCGGAAATATTGTGAGAATTTCAAAAATTTAGCAATATTAAAACTTGTAAGTCTTATGCCCTTAAATCAGAAAGTTATGTCAAACAAAATAGTTAATAAATAACATTTCCCACATGTCTACTTTACATCTGCATCATTTTGAAAACATTTTTTTTTATTAGGACGTTATAAGGGTTAAAAATTGATCAGCAATTTCTAATTTTTCTAACAAAATTTACAAAACCATCTTTTTTAGGGACAACATCACATTTGAAGTGACTCTGGGGGGTTTATATGACAGAAAATACCACAAAACTGCACCCCCCAAAGTACTTAAAACCACATTCAAGAAGGTTATAAACCCTTCCGGTGCTTCACAGGAACTAAACCAATGTGGAAGGAAAAAATTAACCTTTAACTTTTTCACAAAAATATTACTTAAGCTCCAAATTTGTTATTTTCCCAAGAGTAAGGGCAGGGTTCACATTGCGTCAATGGCAATGTGCTGACGGCATCCGTTACACAGCGGCACTAACACAATGTATCGGATGCTTCAGCGCACCCATTGACTGCCATTATGTACAGTAGCTTATCGCAAACACATGTCATAATCGGCATGCGTTAGCGATGTGCTGTCATTCTGTGACGAACCCTGGGACGCGGGTTGCAGCGTTTCCGGGTCTGTCACTGCTAGCGTAGGTAGAGCATCTGCACTATCACGATCGTATAACGCGATCTTTAAAAGGCAGTAGCGTTGGTGCAGTCTGTTTAACGCATGCATTGAATGGACTGCACCAACACAATATGAACCTGGCTTACAGGAAAAAAAATTGTACCCTAAAATTAGTTGTGCAATTTCTCCTGAGTACGCGGATACCCCATATGTGGGGAATTATTACTATTTGGGTGCACAACAGGGCTCCGAAGGGAAGGTGACTTTTTGAACACAAAAATGGCTGGAATCGAGAGAGGATGCCATGTCGCGTTTGGAGAGCCTCTCATGTGCCTAAACAGTAGAAACCACCATAAGTGACCCCATTTTGGAAACTAGACCCCTTAACTCCTTCACGACATGCCCCGTACTAGTACGGCGCATGTTGTGTCTCCCCCTTTGATATGGGCTCCGGCGCTGAGCCCACATCAAAGACGCGACATGTCAGCTGCCGGAAAGAAGCAGGGCGTGTCCGAGGGTGAGTATATACCTGATAGGAATATACTCACCCTCGGCTTCGTTCCGGCAGCCTTCCTTCCTAAGAATCAGCCCTTCCAGGACCTTCGGTGACGTCACGGTGACGTCGCGGCTTGTGATTGGTCGCGCGAGCGGTCACATGGGCGGCCGCGCGACCAATCACAAGCCGCGACGTCACCGCAAGGTCCTGGAAGGCTGATTCTAAGGAAGGAAGGTTCCCGGTTAGTACCAGGGCCCGTCAGAGGGTAAGTATAGCGATATTTCTTATTTTAATTCTTTATTTTACACTTAAATCTGAATTCCGATACCAATTCCCGATATCTTAAACATATCGGGAGTCGGTATCGGAATTCCGATTCCAGATTCAGAAGATCGCCGACTTCATGGCCGACCCCACACAGGGGTCGGGTTTCATGAAACCCGACTTTGCCAAAAGTCGGCGACTTCTGAAAATTGCCGACCCGTTTCGCTCAACCCTAGTCAGGATAGTAACTATAGAGGTCTCAAGTTACTGATGCCAGTTTGCTGTGAGCGCCACCCTGTGGACGGCGCTCATAGGAAGCCTTCAATTCAGCTACATAGCAGCGATCTGTTGATCGCTGCTATGTAGCAGGGCCGATCAAGCTATGCCAGCTTCTAGGCTCCCATGGAGGCTATTGAAGCATGGCAATTTTTTTTTTTTTAATCAAATAGATTTTTATTGATTTATAAAATGCAATAAACATTTAACAATAACACGTATTTTTCAATTCCCCCTCCAGCTTTAACCCCCTTTTACCCATCCCTCCCCCCTTTCCCACTTAGACAGCTCACGTCCTTCTTTTAACATGTCTTGTAGCATTATATACTTTAGTATAATATAATGTCCTTCACTATGAATTTAGATACCATTATTTAATAGGCGAAACCTCCTCAGGCCTATTTTGCCTTAATCTCCTCCTAACCCAATTCCAACCAAGGCGTCCACAATTTGACATACAGAACCATTTTCCCTCTTTTCTGATATACTCCCTTTTCTAAGGCTATGACCTTCCCGCATACGTGATGTATTCTCCCCTCAAGAGAGGTTCCTCTTTCATCCAGTTTCTTGCTATGACCTTCCGAGCCATGTATAACAGTCTAGCGATTGCTATTTTCAATGTGTTATCTACAATTATCTCATCCACATATCCCAGCACGCACACCGCTGGTTCCCTTGGAATTACACATCTATACGCCCCTTCTATCCGGCTGAGAACCACTAACCAGAAGACAGTCAACCTCGGACACGACCAGAGCATGTGGAACATTCCGGCATTATCATTTCTACACCTAGGGCATTCCGAATTGGGTCTCATCCCAGCTCTATATAGAACATCCGGAGAGCTATATACTCTGTGTATAACGTAAAGCTGAGGAAGTCTATACGGCTAAGCATGGCAAAAGTAAAAAAAAAATGTTTTAACCCCTTTCTGACATGTGACGTACTATCCCGTCGAGGTGGGGTGGGCCCGTATGACCACCGACGGGATAGTACGTCATACGCGATCGGCCGCGCTCACGGGGGGAGCGCGGCCGAGTGTCAGCTGCATATCGCAGCTGACATCCGGCACTATGTGCCAGGAGCGGTCACGGACCTCCCCCGGCACATTAACCCCCGGCACACAGTGATCAAACATGATCGCGGTGTACCGGCGGTATAGAGAAGCATCGCGCAGGGAGGGGGCTCCCTGCGGGCTTCCCTGAGACCCCCGCAGCAACGCGATGTGATCGCGTTGCTCCGAGGGTCTCCTACCTCCCTCCTCGCCGCAGGTCCCGGATCCAAGATGGCCGCGGCATCCGGGTCCTGCAGGGAGGGAGGTGGCTTACCGAGTGCCTGCTCAGAGCAGGCGCTGGTGAGCCTGCAGCCCTGCACAGCAGATCGCCGATCTGACAGAGTGCTGTGCACACTGTCAGATCACCGATCTGTAATGTCCCCCCCCTGGGACAAAGTAAAAAAGTTTTAAAAAAAAATTTCCACATGTGTAAAAAAATAAATAAAAAATAAATTCCTAAATAAAGAAAAAAAAAAAAAATATTATTCCCATAAATACATTTCTTTATCTAAATAAAAAAAACAAAACAATAAAAGTACACATATTTAGTATCGCCACGTCCGTAACGACCCAACCTATAAAACTGTCCAACTAGTTAACCCCTTCAGTAAACACCGTGAGGAAAAAAAAAAACGAGGCAAAAAACAACGCTTTATTACCATACCGCCGAACAAAAAGTGGAATAACACGCGATCAAAAAGACAGATATAAATAACCATGGTACCGCTGAAAACGTCATCTTGTCCCGCAAAAAACGAGCCGCCATACAGCATCATCAGCAAAAAAATAAAAAAGTTATAGTCCTGAGAATAAAGCGATACCAAAAAAATTATTTTTTCTATAAAATAGCTTTTATCGTATAAAAGCGCCAAAACATAAAAAAAATGATATAAATGAGATATCGCTGTAATCGTACTGACCCGAAGAATAAAACTGCTTTATCAATTTTACCAAACGCGGAATGGTATAAACGCCCCCCCCCAAAAGAAATTCATGAATAGCTGGTTTTTGATCATTCTGCCTCACAAAAATCGGAATAAAAAGCGATCAAAAAATGTCATGTGCCCGAAAATGTTACCAATAAAAACGTCAACTCGTCCCGCAAAAAACAAGACCTCACAAGACTCTGTGGACTCAAATATGGAAAAATTATAGCTTTCAAAATGTGGTAACGCAAAAAATATTTTTTTGCAATAAAAAGCGTCTTTCAGTGTGTGACGGCTGCCAATCATAAAAATCCGCTAAATAACCCGCTATAAAAGTAAATCAAACCCCCCTTCATCACCCCCTTAGTTAGGGAAAAATAAAAAAATAAAAAAATGTATTTATTTCCATTTTCCCATTAGGGTTAGGGTTAGGGCTAGGGTTACGGCTAGGGTTAGGGTTATTGCTAGGGCTAGGGTTAGGGCTAGGGTTATTGCTAGGGTTAGGGTTATTGCTAGGGTTAGGGCTCTTGCTAGGGTTATTGCTAGGGTTATGGTTATTGCTAGGGTTAGGGTTATTGCTAGGGCTAGGGTTAAGGCTACAGTTAGGGTTGGGGCTAAAGTTAGGGTTTGGATTACATTTACGGTTGGGAATAGGGTTGGGATTAGGGTTAGGGGTGTGTCAGGGTTAGGGGTGTGGTTAGGGTTACCGTTGGGATTAGGGTAAGGGGTGTGTTTGGATTAGGGTTTCAGTTATAATTGGGGGGTTTCCACTGTTTAGGCACATCAGGGGCTCTCCAAACGGGACATGGCATCCGATCTCAATTCCAGACAATTCTGCGTTGAAAAAGTAAAACAGTGCTCCTTCCCTTCAGAGCTCTCCCGTGTACCCAAACAGGGGTTTACCCCAACATATGGGGTATCGGCGTACTCAGGACAAATTGGACAACATCTTTTGTATTTTGTATTTTCTCCTGTTACCCTTGGGAAAATACAAAACTGGGGGCTAAAAAATAAGTTTTGTGGGAAAAAAAAGATTTTTTATTTTCACGGCTCTGCGTTGTAAACTGTAGTGAAACACTTGGGGGTTCAAAGTTTTCACAACACATCTAGATAAGTTCCTTGGGGTGTCTAATTTCCAATATGGGGTCACTTGTGGGGGGTTTCTACTGTTTGGGTACATCAGGGGCTCTGCAAATGCAACGTGACGCCTGCAGACCAATCCATTTAAGTCTGCATTCCAAATGGCGCTCCTTCCCTTCCGAGCTCTGTCACGCGCCCAAACAGTGCTTCCCCCCCACATATGGGGTATCAGCGTACTCAGGACAAATTGGACAACAACTTTTGGGGTCCAATTTATTATGTTACATAATTATTATGTACATTATGCCACATATGGGGTAGGGCTACGTTCACATTTGCGTTGTGCGCCGCAGCGTCGGCGCCGCAGCGCACAACGCAAACAAAAACGCGGCAAAACGCACGCTAAAACGCTGCGTTTTGCGCCGCATGCGTCCTTTTTGGCCGAAAGTTGGACGCAAAAAAAATGCAACTTGAAGCGTTTCTTGCGTCCAACGCTTGCGGCCATGCGGCGCAAAACGCAGCACAACGCATGTCCATGCGCCCCCATGCTAAATATAGGGGCGTATGACGCATGCGGCGACGCTGCGGCGCCCGACCGCAAATGTGAACGTAGCCTATCAGCGTACTCAGGACAAATTGGACAACAACTTTTGGGGTCCAATTTATTATGTTACCATTGTAAAAATACAAAGCTGGGGGCTAAAAAATCATTTCTGTGACAAAAAGAGGAATTTTTATTTTCACGGCTCTGCGTTATAAACTGTAGTGAAACACTTGGGGGTTCAAAGCTCTCAAAACACATCTAGATAAGTTCCTTAGGGGGTCTACTTTCCAAAATGGTGTCACTTGTGGGGGGTTTCAATGTTTAGGCACATCAGGGGCTCTCCAAACGCAGCATGGCGTCCCATCTCAAATCCAGTCAATTTTGCATTGAAAAGTCAAATGGCGCTCCTTCCCTTCCGAGCTCTGCCCTGCGCCCAAACAATGGTTTACCCCCACATATGGGGTATCGTCGTACTCAGGACAAATTGCACAACAACTTTTGTGGTCTAATTTCTTTTCTTACCCTTGGGAAAATAAAAAAATGGGGGCGAAAAGATCATTTCTGTGAAAAAATATGATTTTTTATTTTTACGGCTCTGCATTATAAACTTCTGTGAAGCACTTGTTGGGTCAAAGTGCTCACCACACATCTAGATAAGTTCCTTAGGGGGTCTACTTTCCAAAATGGTGTCAGTTGTGGGGGGTTTCAATGTTTAGGCACATCAGGGGCTCTCCAAACGCAACATGGCGTCCCATGTCAATTCCAGTCAATTTTGCATTGAAAAGTCAAATGGCGCTCCTTTCCTTCCGAGCTCTGCCATGCGCCCAAACAGTGGTTTACCCCCACATATAGGGTATCAGCGTACTCAGGACAAATTGTACAACAACTTTTGGGGTCCATTTTCTCCTGTTACCCTTGGTAAAATAAAACAAATTGGAGCTGAAATAAATTTTGTGTAAATAAAAATGAACATTTAACTTTTTTTCGAACATTCCAAAAATTCCTGTGAAACACCTGAAGGGTTAATACATTTCTTGAATGTGGTTTTGAGCACCTTGAGGGGTGCAGTTTTTAGAATGGTGTCACACTTGGGTATTTTCTGTCATATAGACCCCTCAAAATGACTTCAAATGAGATGTGGTCCCTGAAAAAAAATGGTGTTGTAAAAATGAGAAATTGCTGGTCAATTTTTAACCCTTATAACTCAATAACAAAAAAAAAAATGTGGTTCCAAAATTGTGCTGATGTAAAGTAGACATGTGGGAAATGTTACTTATTAAGTATTTTGCGTGACATATGTCTGTGATTTAAGGGCATAAAAATTTTAATTTGGAAAATTGCGAAATTTTCCAAATTTTCGCCAAATATCCGTTTTAACAAATAAACGCAAGTTATATCGAAGAAATTTTACCACTATCATGAAGTACAATATGTCACGAGAAAACAATGTCAGAATCGCCAAGATCCGTTGAAGCGTTCCAGAGTTATAACCTCATAAAGGGACAGTGGTCAGAATTGTAAAAATTGGCCTGGTCATTAACGTGCAAACCACCCTTGGGGGTGAAGGGGTTAAAAAAATATGAAAAAAATAAAAAAAAATATAAAAGTTTAAATTACCCCCTTTCGCCCCATCCAAAATAAGACAACAACAAAAAATCAAACCAACACATATTTGGTATCGCCGCATTCAGAATCGCCCGACCTATCAATAAAAAAAAGCATTAACCTGATCGCTAAACATTAATAACGCCAGAATTAGGTTTTTTTCGTCGCCGCGACATTGCATTAAAATGCAATAACGGGTGATCAAAAGAACATATCTGCACCAAAATGGTATCATTAAAAACGTCAGCTCGGCGCGCAAAAAATAAGCCCTCACCCGACCCGATATCCTGAAAAATGGAGACGCTACGGGTATCGGAAAATGGCGCAATTTTTTTTTTTTTAGCAAAGTTTTGAATTTTTTTTTTACCCACTTAGATAAAAAATAACCTACCGTATATACTCGAGTATAAGCCGACATTTTCTGCCCAAATTTTTGGGCTGAAAGTGCCCCTCTCGGCTTATACTCGAGTCACGGTCTGTGGCAGGGTCGGCGGGTGAGGGGGAGAGAGCGCTGAGGCATACTTACCTAGTCCCGGCGATCCTGACGCTCCCCCTGCCCGTCACACTGTCTTCGGGTGCCGCAGCTCTTCCCCTGTACAGCGGTGACGTGGGACCGCTCATTAGAGAAATGAATATTCATTTCTCTAATCAGCGGTGCCGGTGACCGCTGATAGAGGAAGAGGCTGCGGCACCCGGAGACCAGCTGTCCGGGGGAAGGAGCGGGACGCCGGGAGCAGGTACCGTAAGTATCGCATATTTACCTGTCCACAATCCACACGCCAGGCGCCGCTCTGTCTTCCCGGCGTCTCTCTGCTCTGACTGTTCAGGTCAGAGGGCGCGATGACACACATAGTGTACACGCCGCCCTCTGCCTGATCAGTCAGTGCGGAGAGACGCCGGGACCGGACGCTGGGGAGCTGCAAGCAAGAGAGGTGAGTATGTGTTTTGTTTTTTTTATTGCAGCAGCAGCACCTGCGTTATATATGGCACAGATTTATGTGGAGCATCTATGGGGCCAAACTGAACGGTGCAGAGCATTCCATATGGGGCAGCTTTATAAGGAGCATCTATGGGGCCAAACTGAACGGTGCAGAGCATATATGACACAGCTTTATAATGAGCATCTATGGGGCCAAACTGAACGGTGCAGAGCATATATGGCACAGCTTTATATGGAGCATCTATAGGGCCATAATGAACGGTGCAGAGCATATAGGGCACAGCTATATAAGGAGCATCTATGGGGCCATACTGAACGGTGCAGAGCATATAGGGAACAGCTTTATAATGAGCATCTATGGGGCCAAACTGAACGGTGCAGAGCATATATGGCACAGCTTTATATGGAGCATCTATAGGGCCATAATGAACGGTGCAGAGCATTGTATATGGGGCACAGCTTTAAAAGGAGCATCTATGGGGCCATATTGAACGGTGCAGAGCATTATATATGGCACAGCTTTATATGGAGCATCTATGGGGACAAACTGAACGGTGCAGAGCATATAGGGAACAGATTTATAATGAGCATCTATGGGGCCAAACTGAACGGTGCAGAGCATATAGGGCACAGCTTTATAATGAGCATCTATGGGGCCAAACTGAACGGTGCAGAGCATATATGGCACAGCTTTATATGGAGCATCTATAGGGCCATAATGAACGGTGCAGAGCATTGTATATGGGGCACAGCTTTATATGGAGCATCTATGGGGCCATAATGAACGGTGCAGAGCATTATATGTGGCATAGCTATATATGGATAATATATGGGGCAATAATCAATGGTATGGAGCATTATATATGGCACAGCTTTATATGGAGCATCTATGGGGCAATAATGAATGGTATGGAGCATCTATTTTTATTTTTGAAATTCACCGGTAGCTGCTGCATTTTCCACCCTAGGCTTATACTCGAGTCAATAAGTTTTCCCAGTTTTTTGTGGCAAAATTAGGGGGGGGTCGGCTTATACTCGGGTCGGCTTATACTCGAGTATATACGGTAGACATGTTTGGTGTCTATGAACTAGTACTGACCTGGAGAATTATAATGGCAGGTCAGATTTATCATTTAGTGAACATAGCAAAAAACAAAAACAAAAAACAAGTGTGGGATTGCACTTTTTTTACAATTTCACCACACTTGGAATTTTTTTCCCGTTTTATAGTACAATACCTGGTAAAACCAATGGTGTTGTTCAAAAGTACAACTCGTCCCGCAAAAAAAAAAGCCCTCACATGGCCATATTGATGGAAAAATAAAAAAGTTATGGCTCTGGGAAGGAGTGGAGCGAAAAACAAAAAAGGTGTTTGGTTGGCACCTTGAACCCTCAGATGCTCCACAGAAGTTTATAAAGTAGAGCTGTGAGAATTAAAAAAAATAAAAAAAATAAATCACATTTTACCCACAAAAATGTACTTTTAGCCCCAATTTTTTTTTATTTTCACAAGGGTAACAGGACAAAATGGACCACAAAATTTTATGTGAAATTTCTCCTGAGTACGTCGATACCCTATAAGTAGAGGAAAACTACTGTTTGGATGCACGACAGGGCTCGGAAAGGAAGGAGTGACATTTTGGAACGCAGACTTTGATGGAGTGGTCTGTGGGAGTCATGTCGCATTTGGAGAGTCCCTCATATGCCTACGCAGTGAAAACCCCACACAAGAAGCCCTATCTTGGATACTACACCCATCAAGGATTTTATTCAGGGTTACAGTGAGCATTGTGAACCCACAGGTACGACAATTTGATAACATTGGGTAGTCATATTGAAAAAGTTCATTTTTCTCACAAAAATGTTGTTTTCGTCCCAAGTTTGTAATATTTACTATGGACAATAGGAGAAAATGGACCCCATAATTTGTTGTGCAATTTTTCCCGAACGTGACTATACGCCATATGTGGTCAAAAAACTGCGTGGGATAGATTGTGAATGCCATGTTGCAATTAAATAGCCTGACATGTGAAAATAGCAAAAAACAAAAACAAACAAAAAAAAAACAAGTTACCCCATTCTAGAAACTAGACCCCTCAAGGAATTCATCTAGGGGTGTAGAGAGTATTGTGAACCCATAGGTGCCTCACAGAATTTTTTAACATTGAGATGTAGAAATATGAAATTTTAATGGTAAAATGTAATTTTTGTATTTGCTGCAAATTTGCCAGGTACACAAGGGTTGATAGGTGAAACTAGGCCACACAATTTATTGCACAATTTTTTGTGAACACGGTGCTGTCCCATACGGTGTCAGAATTTACTGTTAGGCCACATGTCAGGGCTGAGATGGGAGGAGCGCTATTTGGCTTTTGGAGCCCAGGTTTTGCTAGAATAGTTTACGGGCAACAGTTCCAGAGCCCCCAAAAGGTGCCAGAACAGCCGAAAAAACCCAAAAGTGAACCCAATGTAGAAACTGCACCACTCATTTAATTCATCTATGGTTGCAGTGACTATTTTGTAACATCCATGCAAGGCTTTTTTTCTGGAGAAATGCAAATCTGCAAGTCTAGATCCCTTTTATTGTATCAATATACAGTGTAGAGCCCCCTATATTTTTTAGCGCTCCCATACATTGTTCTCAGCTTGTCCTTCTGGCGATATGCACCAGTAAATTAAGTGCTCTCTCCATTACAATAATGCCAACATGTGGTAGGTTACTGTGGTTTAGGCAAGACCATGTCAGACCATGTGGGGTCATCACAACAGAACCAGACCCTAATCACAGGACAATAAAACAATCCTTATCTAAGAATTGGCCCAATATTTATGGACGTAACTGTTTATCACCCATGGTAATTCTGCTTCATGTCACCTGGCTTATCCATGGTTTTTTTTCCCCCTCTCCCTTTTTTTTTTTTTTTCTATACTATGTTGTGCATAAATATGTGATTCTTCAGAATTTGTTTTAGTCTTTGCCTGATGAAGAGACGTATGTAGTCTCGAAAGCTTGCAATTTGTTACCATCTTTTCAGTTAGCCATTAAAAGGTATCAACCACTGAGGACTCTCAATTCTAAATATTTGTCAGTCTCAAAACGTTTGGCCACGAAAGTAAATGAAAAAAACAAATCTTTTAATACGTTCTCATTCACCCCCTTTCAAAAAAAATGAATGAAACCACAACTCTGGCCTTATTCAGAAAAATATCAAAGCTAGCGCTTGTGAAAAATGTAAGCCTGTCTTTATACAGAAACATGCCCAAACTAGTACAAGTCTTGTAACTTTAGATGTTTGTGCTCCAGCATTCACATACTAGAACATGACCTGTTAAGTGTAAGGTGCTATTTCCCGACAATTTGTATCCAGTGGGCATCATGTGACATAACTGCCTGAATAGACAGGCTATAGGGTTATTAAAGGGATTGCCCGGATCAGTGGGGGTCTGCCAGCAAAGAACCATGATCAGCTATTAGTAGGTCCCACAGCAGCTACAAGTATACGATGTACAGAGCTGGCACAACATTGCTCTGTAAATGGAGTAGTGGGCATCTTCAGGTACTTCAGGTCAGATTACTTTCAGTTCATTCAGACCTAAATTGCAGTGAGCAGCCACTACATGGTCAACGTACAAAGTTCCAGTTCCGTATACTCTTGGCTTCCATAGAACCTGTTAACAGGTGATTAGTTGAGTTGTCCTAGCCAACCCCCCTAATAAATGTCAACATTTAAATGTAGATGTTTTACTTTACACTTAATCTAGAAATAAGCGTCAGTTTTGGTTTATCACATTATCTACCTGGGAATATTTAAGAAGATAAGTCCTTCAATATTTGGAAGCTCCACTTCTTGCTGGTCAACCTGAAGCTTTAGATCTTTATGTAAATTTCGATTGTGACTTAGCTTCTGCAAACCAGCTTTCACATACACGCCTTTGTTGTGGAACCTTGAAGAGAAATACCATATGTACAGTATAAGTGAGAGGCAGAACACTCCTAATATCAAGCTGTGAATGAAACACAGAAAAATAATACCTGCTATTGAATTTTCCAGGCTCAATTTCACGGGCATGATGAAAATCTAAGCTTAATTCAGCATCAATCCCAATCCCACAATAGTTGTTCATTTGCACAATCTAGAACATAAAAACAATAAAAATATATTTTTTAAAAATTCATAATTTTTACTGCAAAGTGGTATCCAAAATGGTAACCCCACAAGTAAAAAAAACTGTCTTATTGACTGAGCAGAAGAATTAGGACTTACCGTATATACTCGAGTATAAGCCGAGATTTTCAGCCCAAATTTTTGGGCTGAAAGTGCCCCCTCGGCTTATACTCGAGTCATGATCGGTGGTGGGGTCGGCGGGTGAGCACTGTCATATACTTACCTAGTCCCGGCGATCCTGGCGCTCCCCCTGCCTGTTACACGGTCTCCGGGTGCAGCAGCCTCTTCCCCTGAGCGGTCACGTGGGACCGCTCATTAGAGAAATGAATAGGCTGCTCCACCCCCCATAGGGGCGGAGCCGCATAATTCATTTCTCTAATCAGCGGTGCCGGTGACCGCTGACAGAGGAAGAGGCTGCGGCACCGAAGACAGGCAGGGGGAAGGAGCGGGACGCCGGGAGCAGGTAAGTATCGCATATTCACCTATCCTGGTTCCACACGCCGGGCGTTGCGCCATCTTCCCGGCGTCTCTCTCTCCGCTCTGACTGTTCAGGCAGAGGGCGCGATGACGCATATAGTGTGCGCGCCGCCCTCTGCCTGATCAGTCAGTGCGGAGAGACGCCGGGAAGATGGCGCCGAGGAGCTGCAAGACAGGTGAGTATGTGTTTTATTTTTTTTTATTGCAGCAGCAGCTATGGGGCAATAATGGACGGTGCAGAGCACTGTATGGTACAGCTATGGGGCAGAGCACTATATGGCACAGCTATGGGGCAGAGCACTATATGGCACAGCTATGGGGCAGAGCACTATATGGCACAGCTATGGGGCAGAGCACTATATGGCACAGCTATGGGGCAGAGCACTATATGGCACAGCTATGGGGCAGAGCACTATATGGCACAGCAATGGGGCAGAGCACTATATGGCACAGCTATGGGGCAATGGTGCAGAGCATTATATATATGGCACAGCTATGGGGCAACGGTGCAGAGCACTATATGGCACAGCTATGGGGCAATGGTGCAGAGCATTATATATGTGGCACAGCTATGGGGCAACGGTGCAGAGCATTGTATATATGGCACAGCTTTATGTGGAGCATCTATGGGGCCATAATGAACGGTGCAGAGCATTATATGTGGCACAGCTTTATGTGGAGCATCTATGGGGCCATAATGAACGGTATGGAGCATCTATTTTTAATTTTGAAATTCACCGGTACCTGCTGCATTTTTCCCCCTAGGCTTATACTCGAGTCAATAAGTTTTCCCAGTTTTTTGTGGCAAAATTAGGGGGGTCGGCTTATACTCGGGTCGGCTTATACTCGAGTATATACGGTAATTTCTTATGGCACATTACCACTGTCCAATTATAATGAACACTATTCCTAGGAACGCTTAATTTCCAATAACTGTGCAGTGTATCAATCGTTGTGTGACAATGTATGTACACAGAATGGATCTATTACCAGTCGTTCTGTGCAAATGGAAAATACGGTCACCCTGCTTAAACACTGTACTACTGAACAACTGCTGAACGGCAAACATGTATCTGACCAGCAGTCATTTAACAGCCACCATGGGCTAGTGTAAACTCGCCCACAATTAATAATATACAATGATAAACAATTCTAATATATTAAATATAAGCCAAATGAAGTGACTATCTGATTAACTGCAATTATTCTCAGTATTGCCTCCCTAAAATCAATTAAGCATGAGAACAAAATCAATTGTCTAATAAAAAGGAAGCTAGCAATAAAGCTGCGAATTCTATTAACAATGTAAGGAGATGCCAGCTAAGACTAGTTCTGTCATGAGAGGATACCATTATAGCCAGCATCAAGCATATATAGAGAAAATACAACCATCATACCTTTGGTGGTTCAGGTTCAGATATACCATTTTCCATTGAATCAACCACCTCCTGAGCATCTAGAAGTATGGTCCAACGATCCATTAGGACATTTTCAGCTTCATCTACAGACATCAGGATTGAAAATGGATCCTCACCAGTATAGCCAGCCCCCCATCGAAGAACTCTCCCTAGATCATTTCCTAGGAAAAAAAATGCACCTTTATCAATTTCTAGACTAATACATCAAAGTTTAAAGTCACTTATTAAAAAAAGGAGCTCTGTAGATAGCATTTTACCTGTAACACTTTATTCACATTTCCATTGTGGCCAACATTTATAATACACTGCTCAAAAAAATAAAGGGAACACAGAATATAACTCCAAGTAAATCAAACTTCTGTGAAATCAAACTGTCCACTTAGGAACCAACACTGTTTGAAAATCAATTTCACATGCTGTTGTGCAAATGGAATAGACAACAGATGGAAATTATTGGCAATTATCAAGACACACTCAATAAAGGAGTGGTTCTGCAGGTGGGGACCATAGACCACATCTCAGTACCAATGCTTTCTGAATGATGTTTTGGTCACGTTTGAATGTTAGTTGTGCTTTCACACTCGTGGTAGCATGAGACGGACTCTATAACCTGCATAAGTGACTCAGGTAGTGCAGCTCATCCAGGATGGCACATCAATGCGAGCTGTGGCAAGGTTTGCTGTGTCTGTCAGCTTAGTGTCCAGAGGCTGGAGGCGAAACCAGGAGACAGGCCATTACACCAGGAGATGTGGAGAAGGTCGTAGTAGGGCAACAACCCAGCAGCAGGACTGCTACCTCAGCCCTTGTGCAAAAATGACCTCCAGCTGGCCACAAATGTGCATGTGTCTGCACAAACGGTTAGAAACCGACTCCATGAGGATGGTCTGAGTGCCCGACGTCCACAGATGGGGGTTGTGCTCACAGCCTAACACCGTGCAGGATGCTTGGCATTTGCCACAGAACACCAGGATTGGCAAATTCGCCACTGGCGCCCTGTGCTCTTCACAGATGAAAGCAGGTTCACACTGAG
Organism: Ranitomeya variabilis; assembly: GCF_051348905.1. NCBI lineage: Eukaryota > Metazoa > Chordata > Amphibia > Anura > Dendrobatidae > Ranitomeya > Ranitomeya variabilis. The sequence continues at coordinate 494,514,054 of NC_135232.1, forward strand.
CACATGTGACAGACGTGACAAAGTCTGGAGACGCCGTGGAGAGCGATATGCTGCCTGCAACATCCTTCAGCATGACCGATTTGGCAGTGGGTCATTAATGGTGTGGGGTACCGAGATGAGATCCTCAGACCCCTTGTGAGACCATATGCTGGTGCGGTTGGCCCTGGGTTCCTCCTAATGCAGGACAATGCCAGATGTCTTGTGGCTGGAGTGTCTCAGCAGTTCCTGCAAGATGAAGGTATATGGACCGTCCATTCCCCAGATCTGAATCCGATTGAACACATCTGGGACATCATGTGTTGCATCATCCACCAACGTCACGTTGCACCACAGACTGTTCAGGAGGTGGCGGAAGCTTTAGTCGAGGTCTGGGAGGAGATCCCTCAGGAGACCATCCGCCGCTTCATCAGGAGCCTGCCCAGGCATTGTAGGGAGGTCATACAAGCACGTGGAGGCCACACACAATACTAAGCATCATTTTGACTTGTTTTAAGGACATTACATTCCACTTTAATTTTGTGTGTGACTCCAAAGCCAGGCCTCCATTGGTTAATAAATTTGATTTCCAGTGATTAATTTTGTGTGATTTTGTCAGCACATTCAACTTTGTACAGAACAAAGTATTCAATGAGAATATTTCATACATTCAGATCTAGTATGTGTTATTTCAGTGTTCCTTTTATTTTTTTGAGTAGTGTATAATACTCGTGTATAAGCTGAGTTATTCAGCACATTTTTTTGTGCTTAAAACGCTCTCCCTCGGCTTATACACAAGTCAGTTGTCCCAGAGAACCAGTGGGGGAGGGGGAACGGAGGAGCAGCGGGTCACAGAGGCAGGAGCTGGCGGCTGAGGCTGTAAATGAGCCTGCTGCTAAAGAGAAATTAATACTCTTTTCTCTCATAGGGCGCACAGTGACACCCGCCGCTGCCGGCTTCCACAGAACACCTTACACACACCTTCCTGCGCAACATCGCTGCATCTAGTTAGTTCCAGCGCCAGCAGCATTTCTGGCCGAGCGATCACATGGCTCCGCTCATTAAGGTAATGAATATGCACGCTTCTCCACTCCCATAGGCGTGGAATGAATATTCGTTACCTTAATGAGCAAGGCCTCGTGATAGCTCGACAGGAAGAGCTGCTGGCGCCGGAACGAAATGCAGTAAGGGTGACCAGGAAGGTGAGTAGGATGTTTGTTTGTTTTTTAAACATGCATACAAGGACAGGGACGGGGGAGCCACGCATACAAAGACAGGGACCGGGGAGCCACGCATACAAGGACAGAGACCGGGGAGCCACACATACAAGGACAAAGACTGGGGAGCCACACATACAAGGACAGAGACTGGGGAGCCATGCATACAAGGACAGAGGATAAGGAATCATGCATACAAGGACAGGGACGAGGGGACAATGCATACCCGGTTTATACTCGAGTCAATAAGCTTAGCCAGTTTTTCGTGGAAAAATTAGGTGCCTCGGCTTATAGTCATTTCGGCTTACACTCGAATATATACGGTAAATCACAATGCATAGCCAAATCCAACAAATGATGGATACCTCTGGATGGACCCCATTGACTTACAACAAAGATCCCCCTGAGCTTGCACACGTTGTAAAATGTAAACAAAACAAGAAGGAATGACTTGGAAATCTCTTATAGCCATATCATATTCCCAACAGAACATACAACACAGATCAGAAGATGAAAGTCAGACATTTTTCTATTTCATTTGAAAAAGTTTACTCATTGAGACATTGATGGCAGTGGCACATCTCCAAAACGTTTGGACAGAACTAGGTCTATCATCTTCTACTTAAAACAGTCTGAAAATGTCTGGGAAATAAGGAGGAAAATTTATTGAGTTTTAAGAAAGGAATGTTGTCTCATTCTTGTCTGATGTAGGATTCTAGCTGCTCAACAGTCCTGGGCTCTTGCTGGATTTTTTGTTTCATACTCTGTTAAATGTTATCTGATGATGAATGGTCTGGACTGCAAGCGGCCAGTTCATCACTCAAACTCGTCTTCTGTGAAGACATGCTGTTGTGATAGATTCAGTATATGGTTTAGCATAGTCTTGTTTTAAATATACAACCCCTTCCCTGAAATACCGGAAGATGTTGTCTGGATGAAGCATATGTTGCTATAAAACATCTATATAATGCAAAGCATTGATTGTGCCTTTCAAGATGTGCAGGCTTTTGAATTATGTGTTGAGAACAAGCTGGATGGTTCCTCTCCTCTTGATTCTGCAAGACTTGGAGTACATGGTTTCCATAAAGAATTTCACATTGCGATGAATCTAATCAGAGAATAATTTTCCATTTCGCCTCAGTCCATATTAAACTGACAGCAGAGTTTCTGGATGCTGTTGACATGGCTACTTCTTTGCATGTTAGAATTTTAACTTGCATTTGTGGGTTACACAAAAACTTTGTTTATACCTGTTTTTAATGCAGTGCTGCCGAGTGCAGAATCTCTGAATTTTTAGCTGTTATGTACTGTAGATGGTGAGATACCCAAATTCTTTGCAATTGTGCAATGATCATTTTTTCCTGTTCCACAATTTTCAGATGCAATTCACAGATTGGTGACCTCTGACTATCTTTGCTTCTGAGAGACTCTGCCTCTCTAACATGCTCCTTTTATAGTCATGAGAAAATGGACCTTCCAGCTATTAGTACCAATTACGTTTTCAGCTTTTTGATAAACCAACCTTTTTGAGATGTGTTTCTACAATCAATTAAATTAAATCTAAATTAGTTTGTTTTTTCAAATGCAATGGAAACAGGTCTGTCAACTTCTGAGGTGTTTAGGTTCTGCTGTGAAAAAATGCTATTATAGATTTCCAAACTATTGCATCCTTTTTTCCTTTACATTGTACACAGCATCCCAACTTTTTTAAAATTGAGGTTCTACAATGGATCAATCAAGGCCCATCAATGTATCCATCCTTATTTTTCTGGTACAGGCTGAGGACATTGCTATCAATGGGAATTCTGATGGGAGCGATTTGGGTTTGTTACTTTCATTAATCTACCTTTAAACAATGCCAAATGTGAACAAAGCCTTGTAAATACAGTTTTACTTTTTTTTTATCTTTTCCATGGTTTTTATTCCAAGAATGATACTAGTATAACAAACTTCACTAAAGTTTGGTCATGGTGGAGTTGAACAATATTTTACAATGTAAAATGTCTGCAATGATATTTTACATACTTCCAGAAGTGTCACCCTATTTCAATAAGTGAAATTTAAAAATTCTATCCTGAATTATTGTACTGCAAATTTACAGTGTCTGAACACATACAGGTACGCATTAATCATAGTTATAGAATGTTAGAGCTGGAAGGGATCTCCAGGATCATCATGTCGAATCCCTTGCTCAACGCAGGATTCACTAAACCATCTCAGACAGATGTACCGTAATAAAGTATACATTAAAAAGCAGCATTGTGATAAGGGTCATTTTATCTAGGACCCAGAGACCTGAAAAATGTTTGCATTTACCTGTTCCAAGAGGAAGGACAGCTATAGAAGGTTCTGTACAAACTAACTTGCGCCTAATATCCTCAAGGGCACCAAGCACCCATCCAACTGTACCGTCACCACCACAGACAAGTACACGGAAATAGGGAACTTGAGAGAACGCATGAAATCTGTAAGGGTAAGCACAACTTTAGTCATTATCCATACTGAAGATTAGGCTGTATAGTTTGCTTTTTCAAAATATTCTTAAAGCATTTAATTACATAATCGAGATTCATTTCATATTTCAGCAGTGCAATGCCTTGGATCAAGTTACTTCTGTTTGAAATTATTGATCATTATAATGCACCTCTTTTCTTTTAAGTGTATTGCTAGGAGGCCTCACAATACCTAAGTGATGGGGGCACTCTACATCCACAATTTGCACGCTATTGGAATAAAAAATACAGTGACTTCAAAGCTTTCACTAACAGAGACTGCTAACATTAGGCTCAAAGGTTGCATCACAGAAAGAGATGGCATATTCCAAGATTTGTTCAGATTAGGGAGGGTCTGACTCTATGGACCCTCACTGATCCTTTGCTTGAAGGGACCATACTGTTGGTTTAGCATGATGTCCCTTTCAGTTTTTTTCTGACCCTCTCTAGCTACCAACTATGCAAAGTCTGCAGAATGGCTCCATTTACCTGAAGCCAAAAGCAAATCCTAGCAATAATACATCTATACCTGTGGAAATAACCCTTTTAAAGGACTTGCTCACACACTACATTTTTATTGTGAAAAAAAAAGTTTTACCGTACCAGCAAAGTGAATGAGATTTCTGAAATCTCAAGCACATGCTGCTTATTTTCTTTCCTTGCAAATTAGAATCTTCAAAGCTTTTTTTGTAAATCTGCAATGATTATTCTCTCCTCTGACATGATATACCTCACAGGAGAGAGAAATGATGCCCCCTGAGACCCCCTGTTACCTCTCCTCATCAGTCCCCTGCCTGGCGTCACCTTTCTGGAAAAAAAAAAGGCAGGCGCAGATCTGCCAGCCAGTACCCAGCAACAATCAGAAATTTTTCCTATTGGCTCCTTTTGATCACTGTGATAGACCCCATCACAGTGATCAAAATAAAAAAAATAGAAAATAAAACCACGCTTTGTCACACAATAGTTAGATAAAAATGATTATGTATACACATAAACCCCTGTTGAAAAAGCTTACCGCGAAACGCGCGTCTGGGGCAGTCAGATGAATTGTGGTTGGATCTCCCTCTGTCTTATGGGTAAGCATGCACAATCTAAAATGTGATTATGTGTCTTATGGTCACCATTCCGGGAATAGGGTGATGTGTTGTTTATGCTCTGTTGAGCTCTTTACTATTCTTGGGATCTAATGATTTATGTATAGGGTCATTCCATGTCAAGTGGACCAGTGGTCCCCACTCGACCTTCTCCGATTTTGCTGAAAATTTATAAGGATGTACATGTATGTTTGAAAAGAGGTTCTGTAAATTTTTAGGGCCAGATCTCAAATACATTGGGCACTGTTGACCTTTCACTGGAGGTTCCACCAAGCCTGCGGCTTCAGCTAAGAGGATTTTGCAAACTTTGGCACATAGCCATTAGAGTTCTATACTGGCTATGATGCTGAAATTTGCTGCTAAACACGATAAAATTATTACTGGCTATGACAAAACTATATTTCGGCTGCAATTTTGTGTCAAAGTAGCTTGAAAAACGCGTCGCATAAAATTTATGCCAAACTTTGCCCATATATAACTCAAGACCAAAAACCAATAGTAACTGGTGCTTTGCCCTGTACACCAAACATCTACATGACTTTGCATTGCTGCAATATCACGGTCAAAGCATATGTATTTGTGGAAATATTCACACCCACATATGATGAAAAACTTAAAAAAAACGAATTTTACCTATTTTTAGGTCAAATTTCTCAAAAAGGGTACCCCTAAAATATATTAATTCTGATATCATTAGAAAGAGCACATTTTTCTCTACAAGTATCATTGGGTTTTTTTTTGGAGTCTCTCAGTTTAAGAAATGAAAAATGCCACTGAACATGGTGTTATTTATTAATACGCAATGAATGGTAACTGCACTATTCAAACCCTTGCGTTGGTCCATGGTGGTTATACCACAACCAATTCCCTACGAATTGGTATTATAATCCTATTAAGAATTGTAATAATGCTGTCTATCGAGAATTGGCAGCCCCATCGCCTAGGAGCCATAATCGATAGCCGTGCAAGGCGAGCCTCGGGTGGTCTCTTTATCGCAGGTTCCGAAGCCTGAGGGTGGGTGTCTTTGCCTAGGATCCCAAGCCTAATATTGGGTATCTTTTGTTGGTTCCCAAGCCATAATGTTCAGTCTTTTAACCTCAACACACAAGATCAATATAAAATGAAATCAGTAAATATAATATAAACTAAATATCTTTTAAAAAATACAATAACTACAGTATATGTATAAATATCTACATATAAAATAACAAAAATCAATTGTGTGACAGAAACAATAAGTAATACCACTCAGTGAAAAGAAAAAAAAAAATCAAAGCACAGATAAGAAAGCAGGAATACCAGACAAATAGTCAGTATATATATATGCGTAATCAAAAAGCACCAATTTATAGTCAGCCTGACTATGAAACTCTCCCCGGATGCCCCAAGGGCAACCACTCAATTGGACAACTCCAGAAATGTAGAAACAGAAAAAAATGGAGTAAACCCATCCCGAACAACATATTTAAAAAACAAATCGAAAGTTTATTATACAAATACAAATAAATACCAAAAACATATATGTAATTATATCTGCTGTATGCAGCATATATCAAGCAGGAGAATAGGACAAAAAGAACATGACGATACCTCAGGTTGCATGTGGTTTTAACAGGAATTCATCCCTAAAGGATGCACACAATATAGGGTCATTCCACATCAAGTGGACCAGTTTTAAAAATCGTCCCCACTCGACCTTCTCCGATTTTGCTGAAAATTTATAAGGATGTACATGTATGTTTGAAAAGAGGTTCTGTAAATTTTTAGGGCCAGATCTCAAATACATTGGGCAATGTTGACCTTTCACTGGAGGTTCCTGGAGAGCTGTCTGTGTGACAGCTCTCCAGCGACCACACAACGACGAAACAGCGACGCTGCAGCGATCGGCATCGTTGTCTATATCGCTGCAGCGTCGCTTAATGTGACGGTACCTTAACACCAGGAAATAATCCAGGAAAATCAAGTTATGCAATCCTTAACACTGCTACTCATTTTAGAAAAGCATGAGCCATAATGCTCCATCAGAGAAACAATAGGTGGCAGCACTGTACTGTTTATATGGAGTGCTGACACTACAAAGTAACTTGTGCGGACAGTAAATGTCATAGGCACAAGCTATACCTTCTAAACAATAAAACAATTTAGTCATGGAATAAAAAAGTAACATACTGTATGCTTTATTGTGCATTCTATTGTTTCTTATAATGGCTATGTACAGAAACATTTTTATATATCTTGTATACGACGAACTCACTAAGACTCTAAAATACATGATGCGTATATGGAGGAATGCATAAATCTCACTGGTCAAATTCCTAACGTTCCACATGAACACAATAAAAGAAAGTACCGGTAGTTAAAAAGTGGCAGAAGTGATAATTCATATAAAGCTGGAACACAAAAAATAGCAAGTCTTTTCTTGTGGATCCCTGGTGCATTACAGAATAACAATTAAAATCATCCATGAAGGCTGAAGGAATTTAATTTCTGATCAACAACCCAATAAAAGTTAATGTGATCACAAGGGCACTCCTGGACAGGCAGTAAGGCAATGCCCGCTTACTACAATTCATGTTTGCTAAAAAGATTCCCTGTGAATAAACGGATCACAAATTGTCATTGTGATCAGCTGCAATCTGCCAGAGAGCCCGACAGCAAGTGCTCCATTTCTCTGGACCTCCACCACACCACGCCACAGGGGGAATGAAGCATTGCATGCCTCAATGTTAAATTAATGAGCAATGCTGCATTGCACAGATTCCTAAGGCCCCCCTGAGAGAGACCCTAACTGATGGAGATCCTAATAGGGAATTTAAGAAAAAATATTTTCTAATCCCAGAGGCCAATGTCACCCAATGGTTGAATAATAGTAAGTTTTATTTCTATAGCGCCAACATATTCCGCAGCACTTTACATAACAGAGGGGACTTGTACAAAGACATTACAGAATAACACATACCTCAGATACCAGGAAAAGTGAGGGCCGTGCCCGCAGGCTTACAGAAGGGTTACTTCTACATATTAGCAAGCAAGCGAAAGCTTCAGACAATTTATATATATTACACTAGAATGACTCTTTACTACTTTCTAGCAGCTTTGCTATTAATGATAAAGGTATTGTTTATAAGGATCCGTGCATATAGAGCTCTGGTAAAAATTAAGAGACCACTGCACAGTTTTAGAAAAATCAGCTTCTCTACATGTCTGACAGATATTCCATTCCAGTGTCAGTTGAATTCCAACCAAGACAAAAAGGGTATATACTCAAGTGTGGTATTTCCCATTGATGATGTCTGATGTCCACTAGGACATATACTAAGCTTGGGATTGCATTGAGTCACTTTCATTTGAGCTCCATAGCTTTGGTTGGCATGAGATACTATATACATGAGAGCAATGCCGTATAGTACCCTTTTTGTCTTGGTAGTCTGGATTGGCACTTAGTTTGGATTGTTTCCTAATTACCTCGCATGAACACACTTGTATATGTGCCGCTTTTGTCCACTGTGCTCTTTCTTAAATATTTTAAATGTGTGATCAATTGACTTTAATAAAGTTTTTACTTTTCTATCTATTAAAGCGAACCTGTTACCCCCAAAATCGATGGTGAGGTAAGCTCACCGGCATCAGGGGCTTATCTACAGCATTCTGTAATGCTGTAGATAAGCTGTCGATGTTACCTGAAAGAGGAGAAAAAGACGTTACATTATACTCAACCAGGGGCGGTCCCGCTCCGATGGGCGTCTCAGGTCCGGTACAGCGCCTCCCATCTTCATTCCATGACGTCCTCTTCTGGTCTCCGCACCGCGGCTTCGGCGCACTTTGTGTGCTCTGTTGAGGGCAGAGCAAAGTACTGCAGTGCGTAGGCACCGGTAAGGTCAGAGAGGCCCGGCGCCTGCGCACTACAGTACTTTGCTCTGCCCTCAACAGGGCAGACAAAGTACGCCTGCGCCGAAGCTGCGGCGCGGAGACCAGAAGAGGACGTCATGGAATTAAGATAGGCGGCGCCGGAGCGGACCTGAGACACCCATTTGACCGGACCGCAGCGGGACCGCCCCTGGGTGAGTATATAACCTCTTTTTCTCCTCTTTCAGGTAACATCGGGTGCTTATCTACAGCATTACAGAATGCTGTAGATAAGCCCATGATGACGGTGAGCTTACCTCACCATCGATTTTGGGGGTGACAGGTTCCCTTTAAATATTGACTCTTTGTTCTCCATGGTCTAATTTTCAGCTTTGCCCAACACCTAGTTGTCTAATAATTAGACGGAGACCTAGAGAGGCGTACAAGCCACAGTGTCTTGCACCCACTGTGAAATTTGATGGATGATCGGTGATGATCTGGGGATGCTTCAGCAAGGCTGGAATTGGGCAGGTTGTTCTTTGCGAAGGACGTTTGAATCAAGTCGCATACAAGGTTATCCTGGAAAAACAGTTGATTCCTCCTGCTCAGGCAGTGTTCCCCAGCTCTGAGGACTGTTTTTTCCAGCAGGACAATGCGTCATGCCACACAGCTAGGTCATTCAAGGTGTGGATGAAGGACCACCACATCAAATCCCTGTCATGGGCAGCACAATCTCCAGACCTGAACCCCAGAAGCCCTCTGGAATGTAATCAAGAGGAAGATGGATTGTCACAAGCAGTAAAAACAAAGAAGAACTGCTTACGTTTTTGTACCAGGAATGGCATAAGGTCACCCAAAAGCAATGTGAAAGACTGGTGGAAAGCATGCCAAGACGCATGAAAGCTTTGAATTAAAATCATGGTTATTCCACAAAACATTGATTTCTGAACTCTTCCAGAGTTAAAACATTAGTATTGTTGCTTCTAAACGATTATGAACTTGTTTTTTTTCCATTATTTGAGGTCTGCAAGCAATGCATTTTTTTGTAATTTTGAGTTTCTCATTTTCAGAAAATAAATACAAAATGTATTGCTTGGAACTTCAGAGACATGTTGTCAGTAGTTTACAGAATAAAAGAGAAATTTACATTTTACTCAAAAATATACCTATAAAGAGAAAAATCAGACAAACTGAACATTTTGCAATGGTCTCTTAATTTTTGCCAGAGCTGTATAATCAATATAAGGTACTAAGTAAAAATGTTGTTCCCGATCACAATGTGGTGTACAACCGTGGTGACAGGTATATGAATGCGGACCTGAAAATGATTACATGTTGGGATAAACTGGCTTTGAAGCTGAAGACAGAAGGCCCCTTAGTAATGATTATGCAGCAGTATTAGAATGTCTAAGCTGGTGGACGGGGAGGTTTTAATATATATATTTATCATATATATTTTTTGTATCCATTTTTGGAAATGTATATAGGCATCATACTGCATTATACATTTTCTATTGTTTTAGGCGTTTATAAATGACTTACTCAAAATGAACTGATTAAATACAAATGAATGTGTGTGTATGTGTGTAACTTTTCTACAAGCACTTTGTTATTTCAGACAAGTGGAAATTTTGAGTCCTGCCCCAGACTAACCGCTTGCCTGTTCCCGGAGTTACAGGAACACAACACGCACACATTCTTGTATCTGTCATCTATGATACCTGCATTATGTTCTTTCCATTATTCAAGTGGGAAGCTTTCACCGGCTTTTGAGAAAACAGAAACCACAAGTTCTTGAGACAAATGATATTATGAGTAAGTAGTGCAGGGCCTGCTGAAACATCTTGCAACTAAGGAAAAAGTCTAAAGAGGAGTTGCAGCAAAGTCTTTGGGCATTTAGTGTGTGCATTTCTATTTGATGACACCTATCAATAAAAACTTACACATCTATATTATTAGAAAATGAGAGAACTTGACCGGTTCTTCCTCCTATACTATACATACATTTACAATGGGGGAAAACGCTCCGACTTACAAGGCATCACAAGGTGCGGACATTATTTGTGAAAAGGAAATAACATTTATGTTGAACCCAAACCTATATTCCGTGCAGACTGTATTCAATCCTACCATTTGTAAAAAAAAAAAAAGACAAAACATTAATTTCTTTGCAACATGCTGCCGATGTCACTAGTTAACCCCTTCATTATAAAATGCACAACATACCCGGGGAGAGGACCTCCATTTGTCAGTTCAAAAACTTGATGTGGATTCAACAGTTTGCGAAAACTGCAGAGCAGATCGCGGCCCTTCAGGCCTCCGCTCTTAGGGTTAACAAATACTAGAAGAGGGCAGGAAGTCTGAGGTAATTTTTCGTGCTAAAAAATAAACAAAAAAACCCCAGTTAAATTAAAAACTAAAACATATTATATATAAGCTAATCAGGAATATATTTACTAGTGAAGGTCGCCCACCAGAAGAACTTACCTGGCACTTAGTCCTGTTGTACAAGGCATTAAACCATTAAAGGAAAAACGTGAAAAGTGCATATGTGACACAAGATGAAACTGTCCTAATTGACTAGCACGCTAGTAAACCTAAACTACAAGGCAAAGGCTACTCATAACTGCATGGTTGGACCATACACGGTTCAATCTTACCAGGCGAGTAGGATTTCCTAATGCACAGGTACCTGTCCATCATTGGCTGCTTTGCTAAATTGGCTTCATCATACTACCATGCATATTGGGAAGGCAGAGCATCCTCTATAAAAAAGTTATTCCAAAATGAAACAACAGATATTGCTGTAGGATTATGTAATAGTGAATGTAAGCTTTCATCTCTGACATCATTGCACCATATGTTCTAAAGCTCACATGTCAAAGTCTGGCCCACAGGGTGATTATATTTGGCCAGCCACATGGACATCACACTTTCAAATGCATCGACATCCTACAGTTGCAAGCAATGACGGAAGAGGGAGTCATCATTCTTCCTCTGTATCTGACATCTCAGCACAGTGGGTGTAGTGACATCACTATTTCACACCCGATGGACCTGAGCAGCGGGGAACGAGGATAGGTGGCCAATTATTTTTTTTTTAATGTGGGGACTATTATCCTGTATGGAGGACTATATGGGGTCACTGTACAGTATGGAAGATTATGTGGAGCCCATTATATTGCATGGATGACTATGTGGGACTCATTATATTGCATGGAGAACTATATGGGGCCCATTATATTGCATGGAGGACTATGTGGGGCCAATTATATTGCACGGAGGACTATGTGAGGCTCATAGTGAACGGAAGACTATGTGGGGTTCATTATAGTGCATGGAGGACTATGTGGGGCTCATTCTATTGAATGGAGGACTATGTGGGGCCCATTATAGTGCACGAAAGAATATTTGGGGCTCATAGTGCATGGAGGACTATGTGGGGCTCATTCTATTGAATGGAGGACTATGTGGGGCCCATTATAGTGCACGAAAGAATATTTGGGGCTCATAGTGCATGGAGGACTATGTGGGGCTCATTATAGTGTACTGAAGACTATGTGGGGCTCATTCTAGTGCACGGAGGACTATGTGGGGCTCATTATATTGCATGGAGGACAATGTGGGGTCCAATATACTGTGCGGTGTGCTATGTGGGGAAGCATCGTACTGTGCTTGGGCCATCATTCTTTGCCCGGGGGGTTGAGGGGAGGAACAGTAGAGTCATCATACCGTGCTTGTGCTGGGTACTTTGGAGGAATTCACTGTGGGGATGATATTCTGTGTTTGGGGTCACTTTTGTTGGCATTATACTTTACTACCTGTTTTATTTATTAAAGTTTTTTTACCCTTTGTTATCACATATAGAACTTAGGCCATTCAGCCATATGCTTTTTGCTGCTCTAGATATACATACAGAGATACATAGAGATACATATTATTCCAGTATGCCCCATTTGTGATTATGTATTTTATTCTAATATCTATTAATGACAATGTACTTTGTTCATGGGACATCCCCTTTAAGTTTTTTTCCATAGTAAAAGGTACATTGTTATATTTGATAAGGAAAAATCTTCACTCAGGTATTTTTTAAATAAATAACAAGGTTGGCCCGGGACTTTGTCCAAGTTTTTATCTTTGGCCCTCTGTGTATTTGAGTTTGACATCCCTGTTCTAGAGTGGTTCTTTAAGCGGACAATACACATCAGACAACATCTGATGCAACTAGATATTTTCAACAGGATTAACTGACTATCTAATGTGTATGTGGTCTCTCAACTATTCTCTGGTAGCAATAGTCAGGGGAAAATCAGGATCAGGCATGTTGGATTTCACCCTGTTCAATCAACGGTTCCTGCAGGATATAATATGCTGCTGAGTGGTCTAGCTCATCTCCCTCTCTCCAATGATAAAATATAATGCTCAATTGGGCAAGTGCCATGTTTAGGATAAAATGGGGAGGAATAACAGGCATCACAAACGTATGGACTAGATTCAAAGCTTTAAGCCGGGATTATTTGCTCTGTCTAACCTAATTTTCATCAATGTCGGCCGTTGAAGTCAGCAAAAAAGCAAGGTCAACTGTGCTTTTTTGAGCGTGACTTCAAAAGCCACTACTGAAAATTAGGTCAGAGCATAAATCGTCTCAGTCTGCTTCGTTAAAGTCCATGGCCTTGTTGGCAGATTCATACGTCTTAATCTAATTTTTCCTAGTGGAAGCCCCAATAGCGCCACGGATGATTGGCAAAAATATGGTGTGAACATAACCTTTGAAAATCGTGATTTTTTTCAACTATGATGCTGCATTTGGTGTTCACTACCTGATGATCAAGCTGTGTCAGCCCCATTCAGTATATGCTCTGAATGTAAAGAAGAATGAATGTCAAAAGAAGGTGAAAGCCTGTACCAAATGCTGGATAATGGATCTCTTGGATATTAGTTTTGAGCAGGCATGAAGGGCAAAGAGAAAAGTTTCAATAAAACTTAGCTGCTAAGAAATCTGCAATAATTCAATAACTTGAATAACACTGCTGCTTACCCTCTGTCTTACTAAAGTCAGATAACATCTATCAAGATCAAATCTACAACACCAAGGAAGTAGAGTAGAAAAAACGACATACACAAAGTGAAAGTGATAATACAGGAGCCTTTTGTAAATGACAAGAAATCCTATCTGAAATATATACATGTATATTATTAATTCACACTGAAGGACAGAAAGTAAAAGGCAGGTACAAGGACTAAAGGCATCATTGCTAGTCTTTATGTTAGCATTCATGCTCGGTAAAGAAGATTTACCTTTTACTCCAGCAAAAACAAGTGATAGTAATGTTTCCTTATCGGTTAATAGTTGGGTCAGTATGTTCCCAATTTTCCCTTGCTTTTTTTTTTACCATTCTCTAAAGGGATGTCCTTAATTTTACTCTGCATAGAACGCCTTACCACGACATAGGTTTACATGCTCCTCTTCACAGGAAACATTTTTCAGAACAGCCTATTTACAGAGATACAGCCCAGCAATACACTATATACACTAGAAGATCGAAATACCCGGAATGCTCTGCTGATCCGTGCGTTCACGTGTACACGGGAGAATGGCGAGATTGCTTCGTCCAAAAGAGCATTTGTCTGACAGCTATGTAAGTTTAGGAACTTGCCTTATAGTCTCATTGATATTGGCAGCTACTGGGGAACACCTTTATGCTTCAGTGAAAGTGGCCACTATTGGGACTAGAGCTACAGTACCTTAGCCTGGTTTAACACTTCCCCATAAAAGTAATTTGTTTACATAATAGCCATTAAGATGACAAGCTAAGCTTACTAAGGTTTGCAAAAGCTAACTGTAATTTCCAATCTTTGGAAATAACTAACAGAAGTCAGAAAGAAACGAGCATTGTCCTTATCTAACGTAGAGACTCATACCATGATATGTGGGATTATAGTAGCCGTTAGCTGCTTGTTGTTAACAGTAGTGTCTTTTGCTAGCATAAATATTCGCTCCGCTTCAGAAAAACAGGAAATCTGCAACACAACAGCACCTGGAAAAAATATATAAAATAGCATTCAAAAAAATGTACAAATATTTGTACAGCAAACCATAATGATCATTCGGTTAATACACCGCATAACGATCAAGAAGTGATTACAAATATAAAATCATTTTTTAATAAACTTCATTTCAATTAAAATTCATAATTAATTTTAATTGAAATAATTTTAGTAAAAATTATTTTATATCTGTAATCACTTCTTGACCGTTATGCGGTGTATTAACCGAATGATCAGAATGGTTTTCTATTAAGTGTTGCCCGCTCCCCTTATGAGGAAAATGGGCTTGGGTAGTATGTTTACATAATACATAATATTTGTACAGCATCTGACTTTTCTCATTAACCCTTTCCTGACATGTGACATACAGCAGATACATCAAATGTCAGGTTCCCATGTCCAGAGCAGGCTCGGGCTCTGAACCCGCACCATACCTGGGAGACAGAAGCTGTGCAGGCTGAACAATGAATTTAGAGTATCCCCATGTTGGAATGGGGGTCATCCTAGCAGAAAAGGACAGTATTGGTAAATGTAACCTGCTTATTTCCAGCTAAGACCATGTAGAATTGTGTACGTGATAAGCAACACTCCAATATCTAACTGAGAAATACTTAGCATTATTTAAGTGCAGCTTATGTTCTCTGCTGCTAGGTTACCTTTTGCTGCGTGACATATGATCAAAGCATTATATACGTTTCATAAAGATTTTGGTCTTCCACTGAAAATTATTTGGCAGCTTTTTAGCCTTTGTTTCTTTGATATAAGACTTTGATATTTGTTTGATATAAGACTGCACCATGTGATTTTATACATGTATATTCAGACACAAAGCAAGGACATATGACAAAACAGAGCGGCATGTAAAAGTTTGGGCACCACTGGTCAAAAAGTCTATTATTGTGAAATGATCTCTAAAAGGCCTAATTAAAGGTGACACATTGCCTTTGTATTTTAGGCAAAAAATATATATATTTTCATCTTTCACATTTTAAAAAAGGAAAAAAGGAAATATATATATATATATATATATATATACACATAAAATACAAGGGCAATGTGTCATCTTTAACTTTAGGCATTTTAGAGATCATTTCATCTTCAACCTGCTTAACCCCTTCATGACCTTGGGATTTTCCATTTTTCCGTGTTCGTTTTTCGCTCCTCTCCTTCCCAGAGCCATAACGTTTTTAATTTTCCGTTAATTTGGCCATGTGGGGGCTTATTTTTTGCGGGATGAGTTGTACTTTTGAACGACATCATTGGTTTTACCATGTCGTGTACTAGAAATCAAGGAAAAAATTCCAAGTGCGGTGAAATTGCAAAAAAAGTGCAATCCCACACTTGTTTTTTGCTTGGCTTTTTTGCTAGGTTCACTAAATGCTAAAACTGACCTGCCATTATGATTCTCCAGGTCAGTACGAGTTCATAGACACCTAACGTGTCTAGGTTATTTTTTTATCTAAGTGGTGGAAAAAAATTCCAAACTTTGCTAAAAAAAAAAAAAAAAAAAAATTGTGCCATTTTCCGATACTCGTAAATACACAAACACCACACCAATTGCAGGTGAAAAAGAGGCATAGGCAGATGTATAAAAATTGCATATATACTTTATTTAAACATACATAAAAAACAAAACTAGGAGACTCATAAAATACCAATGTCATACAGAGCAAGACATATTCATTTGCACTGCTGCAAAACACTGTCCCACATTTCCGATACTCGTAGCGTCTCCATTTTTCATGATCTGGGGTCGGTTGACGGCTTATTTTTTGCGTGCCGAGCTGGCGTTTTTAATGATACCATTTTGGTACAGATATGTTCTTTTGATCGCCCGTTATTATATTTTAATGCAATGTCGCGGCGACCAAAAATAAGTAATTCTGGCGGTTCAAATTTTTTTATCGCTACGCCGTTTAGCGATCAGGTTAATGCTTTTTTTTTATTGATAGATCAGGCGATTCTGAACGCGGCGATACCAAATATGTGTAGGTTTGATTTTTTTTTATTGATTTTTTTTGAATGGGGCGAAAGGGGGGGGGGTGATTTAAACTTTTATATTTTTTTTATTTTTTCACATTTTTTTTTTTACTTTTGCCATGCTTCAATAGCCTTCATAGGAGGCTAGAAGCTGGCACAACACGATCGGCTCTGCTACATAGCAGAGATCATCAGATCGCTGCTATGCAGCAGAAATGCAGGTGTGCTATGAGCGCTGACCACAGGGTGGCGCTCACAGCTACCGGGGATCAGTAACCATAGAGGTCTCAAGGACCTCTATGGTTACTATTCAGAAGCATCGCTGACCCCCGATCATGTGACTGGGGTCGGCGATGCGCTCATTTCTGGCCGCCCGGCCGGAAGCGCCGGTTAAATGCCGCTGTCAGCGTTTGACAGTGGCATTTAACTAGTTAATAGCGGCGGGTGATCGCGATTTCACCCGCCGCTATTGCAGGCACGTCAGCTGTTCAAAACAGCTAACATGTCCCGGCTTTGATGCGGGCTCACCGCCGGAGCCCTGCATCAAAAGCAGGGGATCTGACCTCGGACGTACTATCCCGTCCGAGGTCAGAAAGAGGTTAACTGTTCAGAGTAGCAGTAATTTTGACCAGTGGTCCCCAAACTGTTACATGTCACTGTATTTTAGTTTATCACAAGCCAACATTTTACAATGCAGTTGCAAGGCAACTATAGAAATTTCACACAGGAAAGGCTACATTATAAAAGGTACATTACCTTGGGAAGCATAAGCTGGAATGACCGTAACCACATTTTCTATAAAGAAAACAAGACATTTCAAAATGATACCTATTAAATATTAAAGTTATGTAACTAAATAAATGCAGCACCATCCACAGGATAGATGGTAAAAGAATGACTGCTGGAAGTTCCAAGGGCCATAAGAACGGGAGTCCCTGAGATCCCACTGGCCCTACACAATGCGATCTCAGGGTGGACCAAAGGACACTGCAGAAGACCCCTGTTGCTGTTACGGCAGCACTTCTGTAAAGATCAGCTGTAGGCTGACCTCCATAGGATACTAACATTTTCACTATAAACTGCAATATTATGTTGATTGCAGGTTCAAGCTTTCCCCCCTTTAAAAATAAAGGAAATTACAAAAAAAAAAAAATTGGAATAGCAGAGCTTGTAAAAAACAAAAACAACAAAAAATTACTTTTTATCTCCTCTCTTCGCCCCTTCACCCCAGGTGATTATTTTCTGTCCTTTATCCACAAAAAGTCCTAACTGTTTTATTTTAACGCCCAGGGCTATGACGGCTTGTTTTTTTGCAGCACGAGTTGGACTTTTGAATAACACCATTCATTTTATCATGTGATGCACTGTAAAGTGGAAAAATAAATCCAAGTCCATTAAAATTGCAAAAAAAGAGCAATTACACAATTTTGTTATATATTTACTCTATTTATTTACTGTATCTGTTAGTCCCACTAGGGGACTTGAAGCGGTGATCAGATGATTGCTTGTACTATACATAGCAGTACATCACTGCTACGTATAGCTAAAATCATGAACTCCTATGAACGCCAGCTACAGGCTGGCTTTCATAGGAGAATCGTCGTGTAAGGCCTCACACTCACTTGCGCGAGACTCGGACGAGTCTCGCACAGCAATACCCGGCGCTGCTGCCGGCACTCAGATCGGAGCGTGCGGCCGCATAGGAAAACATGCAGCCGCACGCTCCGCTCCTCTGTGCTAGGTGCAGGGCCGGGTATTGCTGTGCAAGACTCGTCCGAGTCTCGCGCAAGTGAGTATGAGCCCTAAAGCACAGAGGTCTTCAGCAGACCTTCGGCTTTCATGGTAACCCATTGGTGCCCCATGATCACGTCTCGGGCGCTGACAGGTACGTGGAATAATGCACCCCCCTTGCTGGCATGAGTTAAATGCGGCTGACAGATTGACAGCGGCATTTAACAGGTTAAACATCCGTGTGTGAAGCACTGCTCTACGTGTGGATGTTAAAAGGCACATGATGGCTGATGCAATCAACTGGCCAGGAATGCCATCAAAGTCAGGGACACGTAAATGTACGTCATATGTCAGGAAGGGGTAAAACAAAAAAAAAAAGTAAAAATAAGTAATCAAACCATCATTTGTATATGAAATTGGTAAACTCACCATGCAAACAATAAGCCCTCACTCAACTCCAGCACTACAAAAATAAATTTGATACAGGTCTCGGGAAATCGGGACACAAACAGAAAATAAATAATCGATGCCTGTTTAGTATCGCTGCAATGGTACTGATGTGGACAATCATGTTTCCAGGTCACCTTTATTGCACAAAAAACGCCATCAAAATAAAACCCAAAAATCAATGGCGTAATTGCATTTTTTTTTCACTATAACACTGGTAACTGTTTTCCTTAGCTTCAGTGTATTATATGGCAAAATGAATGGCGCTAGCTCATCCTGCAAAAAACAAGCCCTCACACATATATGTTGATGGAAAAATTTAAAAGTTACAGCTCTTGGGGAAAAAAAAACTAGGAAAAAAAACAAACTGCAAAACAGAAAAAATTCCCTGGTTTTTAAAGGGTTAATAACTGGAATAATTAAATGGATTTTAAAATATTAATTAAGAATGTACACAAAAAGTCTAAAATACTCTATTAAGCCTACCTCGGTGCAAATCGATCTGCAGGACCCGAACCATTGGCCGCGACTGTTTTCTCTGGCCACTAGATGGGACCTGTGAGAGCCACCTCCTACCTGACCACATCTGTGACTCTTCTTTTGATTAGCCTTCCGGGCTCACCATCATTGTTGCAGTATGACCTGCATATGCAGTATGCAGGTTAGCTAATCAAAAGAGCAGTGGATTTAGTAGTCTAGCAGGAGGCGTTTCTCAAGGCTTCCGTTCTACTGTCACAGATTAGCATCATGGCTGGTGGTCCGGGTCGTGCCTATGGAACCTCTCCTCTTCTGGTGATATTAGATTTACTAATACAATAATTGTTCCTATTTATTCACTGAAAGCAAATGGTACATGTCAGCATAGTGAAATCTCTTTCAGTTAATAATCCCAGCCTTCTTCTCATCTTAGATTGCATTAATGGGCCTTAGAAAGAATCACATTAAAATCAGATGACTCCAACGTACAAACAGAGCTCTTTAAAGTCATTATCTCTAAGAAGCAATCAATAACCTCTGTCCAAATCAAAGACCAAGAAAGTTGTACATTTCATTCCGTAAGGAATTCTGCTCACCCTTTATTTCCAGGCTGTCTTTCAATATATTGTTATACTCCTTAGAAAGTAACACTGGTAGGCCAGTGAGCACTGGTAGGCCAGTGAGCAAGAGTTCGACTTTAATGTCAGGCTTTGTGTTTTCTTCTAAGTAAAATCTGGTCTGGTTCATTTGCCAGATAGAAGTCTACCGAGAAAACAAATGGGGAAGAGTTACAGAAATTGTCCAGATTTGTAAGAGAAAATTTGCTGGTTTCGAATAATTCACTACTAACGAATAGTTTAGTCATGATATTATCATTAGAAAAGATCACTAACCTTCCGTATGTCTTCAAGTCTGTCAAGAATTAACTCTTCAGCTGGCAGAACCATTCTCTGCACTAAAGGAAACACGGAGAAAAAAAAAGATAATTGTTCTGCAGAACTAAAAGATAAATGAAAATAAAAAAGGTAACCAAATTATAATAATTTGTATTTCTACAGCGCCAACATATTTTGCGGCACTTAATTGTGTGCTGTGAGGATTCGCTGTATTCTTGACTAGTGACTCAGGTGTCCAGTGGGTGTGGCCGACTAGAGGATGCGGCCTCCCTCCATACACTTGTATGGAGGGAGGCCACACCCACTGGCCGGGAGTATGTATAACACATACATACCCTCCAATCCAGACTCGGAAAATGGCGAAACCTAGCAGTGCACAGTGCATGTGCATACCACACAGAGTGACTGTAGACTTATTCATTTGGACCGGACAAACCTTTTAATGCCATGTTTTGTAGAAGTTTTTTTATGCTATTCATTATTCTGGATTATAGGATGTCTTTACTAAAACAGATGATCGTTGAGAATTCCTTGTATCAGGGCCTAAAGGCTACTGAAAGCATGAAATAATCATCTTCTAAATATGGGCAATATTTATATATTACACTTTATTTTAGAGATCACTTCAGCATAATTTAGCCATAATAATACTAACACTTAAAGCAGCCGTGATAGACTAGTCTTGTCTTTCCCAATAGTCTGGCTTTTATCTCTGAAACAACGTTTCAGGGTAAAACATACTTGGCTGTAGTCATGATGTCAGACACTGATTCATCCTTTTCGTGGTTCAGGCAGCATAAAATCTAATGACAGGTTCCCTTTAAATGGTAATTTTTGGTAACTAGCTAACGGATTCCATCATGTGTGGTCAGCTTCAGGCCCAACCCCAGCAGTTTTTCCAGAAGTTTATAAATAAAATCAAATATTGCATAATAAATGAACTCTTTGGCTGTGAGGCCACAGTCACACCGTCAGTATTTGGTCAGTATTTGACATCCTCATGTGTAAGCCAAAACCAGGAGTAGAGCAGTCAGAGGAAAAGTATAATAGAAACACGTTCTGCATTTTCAACCACTCCTGGTTTTGGCTTACACATACTGATGTAAAATACTGACCAAATTTACTCAACGTGAATGTGACCTAAAAGTTCATCAGTCTTTTGAAATGTACATTAAAAACAGGGCCCATCAAATCTTTGAAGAATAATATGTCGCTTCTTACCTTGTTTGCTGCTCATAAGAACTTCTATCAATCTGAAATTCTCTACATTTTCCTTCTGTAAATTAAACCATGGCATCTATTATGGCACTTCTAATACTAAACCTATAAAAGTAACACTGTAAATCTTTATGACGCGATCTACGTTCATTACAATTATTAAACACAAAACACCCGAATGTCTAACCATGTACTGTGTTACTAAAACACACCTGTTTTGTGGAATAGCCAGAAATTACTGGAATTGGTTTCAGGATTGGTTACATGGAGGCTATTGACACACATTTGCAGTGTCAATATTATATGACAAATGTATGCTCAGTATTTGACCTCTAGAAACCTCTTCAATCCTGGGACTGGAGATCAAATGCACTGCAATTTGAAGAACGTACATTCACATTTTTAAGTGGTCTTAAACGAGGGTCCTAGCAATCAGATAACCCACAGGCCAAACATTTAGTTATCCAATGGCAATAGACAAACTATGCTTACGACTACAGGCGTGTGATATGTCAGAAACGTGTCAAGGTGTTTTAATGCTTTTTTCAAGAAATAAGCCATTTTAAGGATTGCTAAATAGCCCTTCTAGATGTTAAGACTTAAGAAATGTTCAAATCTAAATTCTGATGTAGATGGTGTTCATGCTGTCTCATGAATGATCTTTCCAGCGCCACTGCCATATCCATGTTAGTCCACAATGGCTGTTACAATGGTTCAAACTGGCCATACTTGGTTTATCACATTTGGTGGAGGACGAGTGTTCTTATTCGGAGCATTCTTTCAAAAAGATCTTTGAGAGCTAGCAAGTGAAATATTTAAACATGGAAAATGTTGGATTAATTGATTGTTTGAAGTTGACTTTTACTCAATGTGAGAATTGTTTTGGGTGAAATTGTTCATTTTGATCAATTTTACCAACATAGACTATGATGATCTTTGCTGATTTCTTGATGTCAGACATACATTCATCTTGGGTTTAGGAAATTCAAGGTTTTTGCAACGTATTTGGAGATTGAGATGGTGTTTTGGTTTTCGCTTTACTCAGTCCAAATCTAAATTTGACAATATCCTAGACACGCAAATTGAATAATAAATGTAATACTATGAAGGTAATATAGGTGCATCGAGTGATCTATTTCAAGTATTTATTTCTGTAATGTTGATGATTATGGCTTATAGCCTATGAAAACCCAAAAGTCATTATCTCAGTAAATTAGAATACTTTATAACACCAGCTTGAAAAATGATTTTAAAATCCGAAATGTTGGCCTACTATAATGTATGTTCAGTAAATGCACAGCCATCTAGCAGGAAATTTTAGAGCACTTCATGCTAGTCCTGGTCGTTGCAGTAGAGAGTGATGGTACGTCTGATGGCACTAAAAGCGTTCACCTGACCAGGTATCACAGTCACACACTACACTTCACACTCCGGCCACCAGGGGGAGCAAAAGGTTCTATGTATTAGGCCACTCCTCACACTCTGGTAAAACTGGGAGTCGGATAGGAAGTTAGGGAGAAGCTGACTGGGTTTTGCCCAGGTAACATCTAGTGAGAGAGAGAGTTGCTTGGGAAGACTCAGGGAGGTCCCTGTCAGGGGTGGGATCCTGACAGTGGCCTAGCACGAGACAGATCGTTACGGAGCTGCGCCTGCACTTCATTGCGGCGGCATCTTAAGAAAGGACACGAAGCAAAGTATATTGTGGAGAAGTGAGAAACGAGATCACAGCACAAAGGAGATAGAACCAGGAGGAGTCGTTCCCCAAGATCGGCAACATCCTTCTGAGGCGCGTAGCCGGCGGCTGGAACGCCGAGGAAGTAATAGACTCTACGCATTACTTTGAACTACGGCTGGGCAGTTAACTCTAGGTTGGCTGTCTCACCTTTACACCTAATGAAGACAACGGAGGCAATTGTGGGAGAGGGGCGTCTCTAGGGTCCCTATAAAATAGCTCCAGGCCTACCCCGTCATACGGGTGCGTCCTATCCAAACCATCTGGGGGACGGAGAGAAAGAACAGAAACAAACACGACAGTTGTGAGGACTATCCCGTGGTGCTCAGCAGGGAGGTACTACAACACACAGGCGCTAGTAGGTAGGCACTGATTTCCACCTGCAAAGGGAACTCTGGATGTGCCTTCGGACCGGCCGGTCTCAGACAGCCCTGTTAGCAGTGCTCTGGATTGCAGATGCCGAAGCCTTCAGTAAAGAGGTAAAGAGACTGCAACCCTGTGTCCTCGTCATTTACTGCGACCTACACCATTACCATCTACTCATCAAGGGAAGCCCTGGGGACATACTTCACCTGTGGGAAGTTACACCAACTAGCTGCCATTCCATCACCCCAGCGGACCCCTAGCAGCGTCGGTCACCCTGACCGAATACCACAGGTGGCACTACGAACACTTGACAAACTCTCACCTACACCTTTATTTGGGCGCCCCTTAGCAGGGCCACGGACCGGGTCGGGCCACCGTGACACCCCTAGAACCGAGACCAAGGGACCCGGTACCGAGTACCCCGCTGCCCTGCGTCTGGGGACCGCTCCACTTCCCTCTGCTGACAAGCTTTTTGGAGATGGAAATTTCATTCTCCAGCAGGACTTGGCATCTATCCACACTGCCAAAAGTACCAATACCTGGTTTAAAAACAACAGCATCACTGTGATTGATTGGCCAGAAAAACCGCCTGACCGTAACCACATGGAGAATCTATTGGATATTGTCAAGAGGAAGATGAGACACCAGACCCAACAATGCAGCTGAGCTGAAGACTGCTATCAAAGCAACTTGGGCTTCCTAACACCTCAGCAGTGCCACAGGCTGATCACCTCCATGCCATGCCGCATTGAGTGCATTTACTGAATACAGATTTCAGTAGGCCAACATTTCGGATTTTAAAATCATTTTTCAAGCTGGTGTTATAAAGTATTCCAATTTACTGAGATAACCCAAAAGTCATTTTCATTGGCTGTTAGCCATAATCATCAACATTAACAGAAACAAACACTTGAAATAGATCACTCTGTCTGTAAGTGAACTTTTTGATATTCTAATTTTGTGAGGTGCACCTGTATATTAAGGGAATTATTCAACTTTTAGGATATAAAAAAAAAAAGTCTACAAAGTTTTGCAGAAAAATTTGAAACTTTTCCCCCCACGATTTTGAAAAGTAGAAAAAAAGGGGGGGTGGAGTGGTAGAGGAACTTTACAAAAAAGTGTGTGCGAAAACACTATCTGATAAGTTATATTAATTTCTGTGGGTAATTATAAAGCACAGTAAAATGTATAGCTGCTCTTAGCACAGGTAGATTTTATTTTAGGAAACGGACAGCTAAGGATGCATCGATCTTGTTAAAGGGAACCTGTCAGCAGGATTGTGCACAGTAACCTACACACAGAGTCAGGTCGGCGCCGTTATACTGAATAAAATGATACCTGGGTGATGAAATCAGTCTTGTGGTTGCTGTTTAATCTGTATTTTCAGTTTTCAGTTAATGATATGCTTGTGCTCCGGGGGTGCGTGTGTGTGTGGGTCTTTATGTTGTGCTCTGCTTAGGTACTCATACTGATGGCTTATGACAGGTCAGTGATCCCTCAGTAACCTGCTCCTAGTTTACATTCTAAATATTATATATGGTATATTGAAAAAAAAAATCACCGACAGCAGGCAGGTCCGGTGGCAGTGCCTACGCTGCAGCATAATCGCATGTATAATGTGTATTTAATTATTTCATTTGCCGGTCTAAATACATTCCAAAAAAAAAATTCTGTCTAGAGCAAAAAAAAAAAATTAAAATTCTCCACCAAGATGGCGCCGCTGGAGCTTGCGCAGTAGCATCTACCGGATCGCCAATAGATGCTACTGCTCCAGCACTGCCATCTTAGTGGAGTCAGGTTTTTTTTCCCCACTAGCAAGATGGTGCCCCAGGCGAATGTGCAGCAGCATCTATCAGCGATCCGATAGATCTGTGTTCCCCAACTCCAGTCCTCAAGGCCCACCAACAGATCATGTTCTCAGGATTTCCTTTGTACTGCACAGGTGATGCAATTATCAACTGGGCAATACTAAGGAATTCTTGAAAACATGATCTGTTGGTGGGCCTTGAGGACTGGAGTTGGGGAACACTGATATATCGGATTGCTGATAGATGCTATTGTGCAGGCACGGCCGGCGCCATTTTGAGAGTTTTTTTTCCCCTTTCTGAATTTATTTATATCAGCAAATAAAATAATTAAATGCACATTATAGAGATCATGCTGCAGTGCAGGCACTGCCGTCTGCCTGCTGAAGCTGATTTTAAAAAAAATATATAGTATTCAGTACGTAAGCCATCAGTATAAGCACAGCACCACATGAAGGTGCCCCCCACAGGCCACCCCGGGGCACAAGCATATCATTAACTCAAAACTGAAAATAAAGATTAAACAACAACCACGAGACAGATTTCACCAACCACGGTATCATTTCATTCAATATAACGGCGCCAACCTGACTGTCTGTAGGTTACTGTGCACAATCCTGCTGACAGCTTCCCTTTAAGCAGCTGTACACCTGTGTGTAATAAATGTACTATCTCATGTACTAGTGATGTACCGTATATACTCGAGTATAAGCCGACCCGAGTATAAGCTGACCCCCCTAATTTTGCCACAAAAAACTGGGAAAACTTATTGACTCGAGCATAAGCCTATGGTGGAAAAGGCAGCAGCTACCGGTGAATTTCAAAATTAAAAATAGATGCTCCATACCGTTCATTATGGCCCCATAGATGCTCGACATAAAGCTGTGCCACATATAATGCTCTGCACCGTTCATTATGGCCCCATAGATGCTCCATATAAAGCTGTGCCACATATAATGCTCTGCACTGTTCATTATGGCCCCATAGATGCTCCACATAAAGCTGTGCCATATATAATGCTCTGCACAGTTCATTATGGCCCCATAGATGCTCCATAGAAAGCTGTGCCATATACAATGCTCTGCACCTTTGATTATGACCCCATAGATAGCTGTGCCATATACAATGCTCTGCACCTTTGATTATGGCCCCATAGATAGCTGTGCCATATATAATGCTCTGCACCTTTGATTATGGCCCCATAGATAGCTGTGCCATATATAATGCTCTGCACCTTTGATTATGGCCCCATAGATAGCTGTGCCATATATAATGCTCTGCACCTTTGACCTTTGATTATGGCCCCATAGATGCTCCACATAAAGCTGTGCCTTATATATAGTGCTCTGCACCGTTGCCCCATAGATGCTCCACATAAAGCTGTGCCTTATATATAGTGCTCTGCACCGTTGCCCCATAGATGCTCCACATAAAGCTGTGCCATATATAATGCTCTGCACCGTTGCCCCATGGATGCTCCACATAAAGCTGTGCCTTATATATAGTGCTCTGCACCGTTGCCCCATAGATACTCCACATAAATCTGTGCCATTGCTGCTGCAATAAAAAAAAAAAAAAACACATACTCACCTCTCTTGTTTGCAGCTCCTCAGCGTCCGGTCCCGGCATCTCTCCGCACTGACTGATCAGGCAGAGGGCGGCGCGCACACTATATGCGTCATCGCGCCCTCTGACCTGCACAGTCAGAGCAAGAGGACGCGAAGACAGAGCGGCGCCCGGCGGGTGGAACGAGGGAAGGTAAATATGTAATACTTACCTGCTCCCGGCGTCCCGCTCCTTCCCCCGGACAGCTGGTCTTCGGTGCCGCAGCCTCTTCCTCTGTCAGCGGTCACCGCTGATTAGAGAAATGAATTATGCGGCTCCGCCCCTATGGGAGGTGGAGCAGCCTATTCATTTCTCTAATGAGCGGTCCCACGTGACCGCTGAACAGGGGAAGAGCTGCGGCACCGAAGACCGTGGGACGGGCAGGGGGAGCGCCAGGAGCCCCGGAAGCAGGTAAGTATACATCAGCGCCCTCTCCCCCTCACCAGCCGACCGTGACTCGAGTATAAGCCGAGGGGGCACTTTCAGCCCAAAAATTTGGGCTGAAAATCTCGGCTTATACTCGAGTATATACGGTAATTTCACTTTTACATTACACTTTGTAGCAATGTTAAGTCACCAATTTCTATCTCTATACAGTACATGCATGCTCAAAAAAATTAAGAGAACACTTGAACATCAAAATAAAACCTCAACTCAATTAAACATAAGCGTTATCAACCTGAGACATAAGCAATTGTGAATAAATGTATCTTGCCATGGCACAAATGAAAGTGACAACAGTTAAAACGGGGAGGTAACGGCAAGACATCCATTGAAAGGGAATAATAGTTCTGCAGGTGGTGGAGAGACAATTCTTCCATATTTATCCTTACTGATGGATTCTTCTTTAGTCTTATGATTTGCTAGTGTCTTTGTAGCATGAGTAGTTCTCTCCAGCCCATTTAGGTTGCACAGGATGTCCAGCTCCTCCAGAATGGCACATCCACACGTGCTATCACAGAAGGATTTGCTTTGTCCGTCGGTGCAGTCTCAAGAGCATTGAGCAGGTAACTGGACATGGGTCATTGAGGATAGCCATAGTTGGTCTTAAAGGGAATCATTCCCTCAATAGGACTAGGATCTGCTTCTTTGTACGTGAAGGAACAGGAGGAGCACTGCAAGAAGCCTACACCAGCAGGTAACTGGTGTACATGTTTCTGCCCAAACTGTCAGAAGGATTGAGGGTGACATTAGGGACTGAAGTCCTCTAGGGGAAATTGTGCTTACAGCCCAGCATTGTGCAGTTTGATTGGCATTTACAAGCAGTTTTCTTGACATAATTGCAGGCTCAAACTGAGCACATCTGACATAATTTGTGAGGGCCCAGAAGCTGGACCCCCCAGGGATTGGGAAATGATCACCTATTCTATGGCTTTGCAAACTTCGTACAACCCCTTTAACTTTATGAGCAATTTGAAATTCAGCCCTCTAATGATCATTTTGGTTTTAATTGACTGTTGCTACATGATTTTTTAATCAATTAAATACACAATTTATATCACTAAAGGTTTTCAATGTGAAAGTTTCGTTCTTCTAGAACCACTGTGTGATGCAAGTGCTACCTTTATATTATTTTTTTTTTTGAGTAGTATATTAAAAAGGTTGTTGAGTTGATGCTTCAAATAAACAATGAACACCCCTTCAAAAAAGGGAGAAACATTTTGTGATACACAAAGTAAGTATATAAAAATTACCAAACGTCCAAGCTGAGGCAGAACTTCTTGAATGACGCTTTGCACAGTGTTCTCATGGTTAACCGTAATAGCTATATAAGCCACACCCACTCTAGAAATAAGAAATGGCAAACATAGTTAAAGCAAGGAAGCGATATGGAAACACCAGGAAAAAAGCATGAAAAACTGGAAATGGTCACATCACATGCCTCTTATTTTATTTAAAAACATACACATGTGAATACACAAGGAAGTTTTGACCTTTCTTTTGAAATATCATGATTCTCGTCCAATCCAAAAAAACTGTAAAGATGCCACTTTTCTTTAAGTTTGTTAGAAAGATAGACCCAAGGTTTTCCATAGAATTCTGGCATTAAAGGATATCTGTAAGTAGGATCAATCTTCCTCCGCCGTCTATATGGGCTTGTAGTTTATATAAAATTAAATAAAATGATACCTTAATATCCGCAATTGGATGTCTCATTGCAGAGAAATCTACATTATATAAATTAACTGTTCAGGACTATGGGCCGGACATGGATCTCCCAGAGAATCTGCCTCCAGAGCTTATATTAAATAAAAGAGGGTTTTACCAGTGCGAGACATTAACGGCTGACAGTCCGCTCTTCTGATCTACATGTCTCATACTGGTAACTCCCCCTTTCATATGTAATAAACTCTGGTAGATTATCAGGGAGATCAGTATCCATCTCATAGATCTTAGCAGATCATTTACATTTAAGAAAAATGTTGATTTCTCTAGAATAAGACATAGGCTTAAGGTACCTTCACACTAAGCGACGCTGCAGCGATATCGAAAACGATGCTGATCGCTGCAGCGTCGCTGTGTGGTCGCTGGAGAGCTGTCACACAGACAGCTCTGCAGCGACCAACTATGCCGAAGTTCCCGGGTAACCAGGGTAAACATCAGGTTGCTATGCGCAGGGCCGCGCTTAGTAACCCGATGTTTACCCTGGTTACCAGTGTAAAATGTGAAAAAACAAACACTACATACTTACATTCGCGTCCCCCGGCGTCCGCTTCCCTGCACTGTGTAAGCGCCGGCAGTAGCAGGGCACAGCGGTGACGTCACCGCTGTGCTTTGCTTTCCGGCCGGCACTGACACATTCAGTGCAGGAAGCTCTGAGCAGCAGCACGGACGCCGGGGGACGTGACAGACATCTAAGGGTGAGTATGTACTGTTTTTTTTTTTACTTTTACAATGGTAACCAGGGTAAATATCGGGTTACTAAGCGCGGCCCTGTGCTTAGTAACCCGATATTTACCCTGGTTACCACTGTAAAACATTGCTGGCATCGTTGCTTTTGCTGTCAAACACGACGATACACGCCGATCTGATGACCAAATAAAGTTCTGAACTTTCAGCAACGACCAGCGATATCACAGCAGGATCCAGATCGCTGCTGCGTGTCAAACACAACGATATCGCTATCCAGGACGCTGCAACGTCACGGATCGCTGTCGTTATCGCTGCAAAGTCGTTTAGTGTGAAGGTACCTTTACAGTTATCAAGATATCTTACAGAACTTTCTATAACCTACAAGCCCATATAGATAGCTTAGGATGGTTGATCCTACTGACAGATAACCTTTAAGCTGTTTGAAATGTTACAAATCCTGTAACTTTTGATGTTTTTAAGTCAATCCATGCCAGCTACCCCAACTTTTTAAAAAGTGGTATGAGCTTAGTGGGTTGGGTGAATAGCCGAGAATCCTTAGGCTATGTGCACACGTTCAGGAATTCTTGCAGAAAATTCCTGAGAAAAACCTGAAATTTTCTGCAAGAAATCTGCATGCGTTTTTTGCGCGTTTTTGGTGTTTTTTTTTCCCGGACATTTCCCAATGCATTTTATAGTGGGAAATCGGCAAAAAAAAAAGCAAAATTAATGAACATGCTCCTTTTTTTACCGCGATGCATTTTTTTCGTGGAAAAAAAACCGTATCATGTGCACAAAACATGCAGAATTCATTCTAAATGATGGGATGCATATTGTATGCTGTTTTTTGCGGTTTTATAGCGTTTTTATCGGGAAAAAAATCAGCAACGTGTGCACACAGCCTTAAAATTAATCATAAATTTATGCCACAATTAATTATGTTATAAATCACAAAAGAAACATACTGCAGAACCTGACTGCAGGACATTTTCTGCAGTGGGCCAGGGCAGCTAAAACATGTGCCACATTCATCTTACACCAGCATACTCACAGTACTACATACTACAGTACTAAGAGACTTGATGAATCAGGACCATAACCTCTTTCCATAGTCGCATAATCCCCACTATGTGTACACCCTTGTAGAGATAATCAATATAATACGGTTTTAAAGTTCTTGTAGACCTCACTCACACATAACACCACTAACAGCAGTATTCAACAAGGAAAAAAACAGCAAGTGAAACTAAAAGAGCAGGCTGTGGTTTTAAATGTTATATGGAACTAATAAACAGCCTGTGGTCACCGTAGTTCGATATCTGGGCAG
The DNA here is from genome assembly GCF_051348905.1 of Ranitomeya variabilis. Lineage (NCBI taxonomy): Eukaryota > Metazoa > Chordata > Amphibia > Anura > Dendrobatidae > Ranitomeya > Ranitomeya variabilis. The sequence goes on from NC_135232.1 coordinate 494,545,164, forward strand.
CCAAAATGTAACAAAGTTGTGTCAAGAAGCATTAGTAACAATTAAAATTACTAATGTATTAACTAAATGTAAAATCCTAACAGGAATTCTGAGTTCATAGGTGGGGGAATCCTCTTCGCCAGAGCAGAGAGAAAATGCAAATAGTGTCTCTGGCTGTTGAAGCATCTTGCCCTTGGAATTACACAGACAGCCCATTGATTTTAAGTGGTGGTATTGCAAGGAAATTCAATGCCACCTTATTGATGGTGGTCAGAGAAGCTGGACATCTTGGGTTCAGTTTCTCATCAGGTGACACATCTAACAAAAGTGTTGCCCCAGGCTATGTGCGCTCATTGAGTATTTGCTTGCAGAAATTTCTGCAAGGTTTCCGCATCTCTTGGCAGGAAAAACGCTGCGGCAAAAATGCATGTTTTTGCTGCGTTTTTTGTATGCGTTTTTGTACAGCAATGAAGACTTTGAGCTAAATAAACATATTTATAAAAAAGTTTTGTCATGTAATTTCTTGGCTCAACATAACATTTCATGCTGATGCAGTGGCATCAGGGTAATGGGATAAGGGCTTGGTGTCAGCTGTCAATAACACCTAGCTCTAGGCTGAGTAATGAAAAGGTGTCAGCCCGAGACGCTCATTACCAAGACGGTAAGTAAACACAAACACGAAGAAACACACACATTGTCACCAACCTATGTAGGAGCGTTAACAGAACGAACGTACACAGGCTGTAACCAGACAGTAATTGTTAATTTTAAAGAAACAAAAAATGTGTGGGCTCCCGCGTAATTTTAATAACTAGCAGAGGGAAAGGTGAAGGCTGATGTAAATGTTAAGGGAAGGAGACAATAGCCATAAAGGTTCTCAGGCTATTAATATCAGCTCACATTTGTTTGCTTAGCTTTTACTGGTTAGTTTACAGGGGGACCCCAGAACAGAATTGACATAGGGTCCCCCTTTAAAATTTAACCGGCAAAGGCTAGGTAGACAGATGCGGGCTGATATTAATAGCCTAGAAAGGGGCCATGGATATTGGTCCCTCCTAGACTAAAAACATCAGCTCTCAGCCGCCCCAGAAAAGGCATCTATAACATGCACCAAATCTGGCGCTTAGGCTCGCTCTTCCCACTTGCTCTGTAGCGTTGGCAAGTGAAGTTCATATTTGTGGGGCTGATGTCACCTTTGTATTGTCAGGTGACATCAAGCCCACAGGTTATTAATGGAGAGGCGTCTATAAGACACCTATCCATTATTAACCTCATAGTGATATTGTATAAAAACACAGACACCCAGAATAAAATCCTTTATTTGAAATAATGACACAGACTCCTTTAATTAATCTTAATCAAACCATAATTACTGAACACCTAATCCACCGACGCCAATGTCTCCTGCACCAAAAATAAAATAAACCACAATATTCCTCACCTGTCCGCAGAGAAGATAATCCATAATGTCCCACGACGATCCTGATCACTTTGAGAGCGGTCGGTCACTGATCCTTTTCAGAGAGATCCGCTTTATGGGGAGGAAGGCTATTGCTGTGGACTGGATGAGATAAAGGTAGACCTCTATATCTCAATGAGAATTTTTTTTTATAAAGTATGTAGTATCTGAAAAAAATATAGTATGCAAAAACAAAAATTGTTCTAAAAAAAATTATACATTTTCTGCTCACATACTAGCATGTATGGTTATAGATAGTTGAATAAAATGATACCTTCAAATCTGAGATCTGATTCCAGAGAAATCCATGTTTTATTATATGTAAATGAGCTGTTCCAGGTTATGGGCCAGACACTGATCTGCATGAGAATCTGCCTCCATCTTATTATAAATAAAAGGGGAGTTACCAGTGTGAGGTGTAATGGCCGCTCTCCTGATCTCACTGCAGAGCTGTGTGTGATTATACCTGACACATCTGTAGGTCACTCTCAGCTTCCACCTCACAGGCAGACAGGGCTGCAATATTGTTCAGAGCTGTGACAGCTGCAGCAAATGTGTTTGTAAGGAGACAAAGTTCACATCTACTGTTCTGTGTTAGTTACACAATTTTAACACCCCCTTTAATTTAAAATATGATTCGAAGACAGATTCTCAGGGAGATCAATTTATTTAACTTACAATTACCTACATGCCCATATAAACGACTTAGGATGGTAGATCCCGACAGATTCCATTGAATGTAAAACTGACAACATACCTTTTCCACAGTCTTAACTTTTAGTTTAAGAAGCACTCTCATCCAAATTTTTCTCCTAATATATTGCAATCATCATATCATATTATATGACGCTGCATACTAACAATTGCTTATATTTCCCTTCTACTCAGCTAATTTTTTTTAATCACATGACTAAAAACTGACTAGCTGAATCCTTCTAAGCTTTATGTAAAAACAGGAGGTCTATTTTCCTGTATGAGTCATGAGTCAGTGCAAAAGTCCCTCAAGGGGATGGGGGGTGGAGGGGAGCAGCAGTGTCAGGAGCTGAAGAGGGGGATGATAAATGCATGGAAAAGAGATTTCCGGTTTCTACATAGAACAGAGAAAAGAGAAGAATTAGCTGGTAGAAATGCAAAATGAGCAATTTTAAGTATACAGTGCTATATAATATGATGACCGCAATATTTTAAGGGGATAAAAACTTCGATAGGAGTGCTTCTTTAAAGCAAACCTGTCTGGTCCTCGAAACACAGTGGGCGACGAATGCACAGATTGAAAGCATCACTTGCTGATAGATGCATGCGCTGCCATTTGTTGAAGCTAAATATTTTTTTCTGAAGACCAGAATATTACGCACAGGTGCAGTATGTAAAACAGGTGGCAGGTCACTGAAGGTTTAGCGACCTGCCACTTAAAGGGAACTTGTCACCACCCCCTAGGGCGTTCTTAAGTAAAAGAGCCACCTTCAGCAGCACTAAGGCTGCATTCTGTGAAGGTGGCTCTTACGTTTCTGGTCCGTAGTAACACTGAAATATTGACTTTTATAAATTGTGCCCCATACCTGTATTGAGTCCTAGAGGTATGGTGTCTCCCCGTTTCAGCTGCCTCCCAGCCGTCCATCATCCAGCTCTTGGGTCTGTGCGCCGCCTCCTGTGTTGCTGTTACATGCCCTGCGCCTGCCCCATCTCCCTCCTCTTTCCTCCCTCGGCAGCTTCTGATGAGCTGACCTGAACTGCGTGTGGGAGCTCAGCTCATCAAACAGAATGCAGCCTTGGTGCTGCTGAAGGTGGCTCTTTTATTGCCCTGGGGGGGGGGGGGGGTTGACAAGTTCCCTTTATAATAATAATAATGATTTTATTTATATAGCGCCAACATATTCCACAGCGCTTTACAACTTATAGAGGGGACTTGTACAGACAGTAGACATTACAGCATAACAGAAATCACAGTTCAAAACAGATACCAGGAGGAATGAGGGCCCTTCTCGCAAGCTTACAAACTATAAGGAAAAGGGGAGACACGAGAGGTGGATGGTAACAGTTGCTTTAGTTATTTGGACCAGCCATAGTGTAAGGCTCGGGTGTTCATGTAAAGCTGCATGAACCAGTTAACAGCCTAAGTGTGTAGCAGTACAGACACAGAGGGCTATTGACTGCATAAAGTGTATGAGAACATGATGCGAGGAACCTGATTATGTTTTTTTTTTTTTTTTTATTATTATTAGGCCACACAGGGATAGTTAGGTTAATGCATTGAGGCGGTAGGCCAGTCTGAACAAATGAGTTTTTAGGGCACGCTTAAAACTGTGGGGATTGGGGATTAATCGTATTAACCTAGGTAGTGCATTCCAAAGAATCGGCGCAGCACGTGTAAAGTCTTGGAGACGGGAGTGGGAGGTTCTGATTATTGGGGATGCTAACCTGAGGTCATTAGCGGAGCGGAGGGCACGGGTAGGGTGGTAGACTGAGACCAGAGAGGAGATGTAGGGTGGTGCTGAGCCATGGAGTGCTTTGTGGATGAGGGTAGTAGTTTTGTACTGGATTCTGGAGTGGATGGGTAGCCAGTGTAATGACTGGCACAAGGTAGAGGCATCGGTGTAACGGTTGGTGAAGAATATGATCCTGGCAGCAGCATTCAGGACAGATTGGAGAGGGGAGAGTTTGGTAAGAGGGAGGCCGATTAGTAGAGAGTTACAATAGTCCAGACGAGAATGAATAAGTGAGACAGTAAAGGCCCCGTCTCACATAGCGAGATCGCTAGCGAGATCGCTGCTGAGTCACAAGTTTTGTGACGCAACAGCGACCTCAGTAGCGATCTCGCTATGTGTGACACGTACCAGCCATCAGGCCCCTGCTGCGAGATCGCTGGTCGTGTCGGAATGGCCTGGACCTTTTTTTGGTCGTTGAGGTCCCGCTGACATCGCTGAATCGGTGTGTGTGACACCGATCCAGCGATGTCTTCACTGGTAACCAGGGTAAACATCGGGTTACTAAGCGCAGGGCCGCGCTTAGTAACCCGATGTTTACCCTGGTTACCAGCGTAAATGTAAAAAAAAAAAAAAACAGTACATACTCACCATCTGTTGCCCGTCAGGCCCCTTGGCGTCTGCTTCCTGCTCTGACTGCCGCCGTAAAGTGAGAGCACAGCAGTGATGTCACCGCTGCGCTCTGCTCTCACTGTACGGCGGCAGTCAGAGCAGGAAGCAGACGCCAAGTGACCTGACGGGCAACAGATGGTGAGTATGTACTGTTTGTTTTTTTTTACATTTACGCTGGTAACCAGGGTAAACATCGGGTTACTAAGCGCGGCCCTGCGCTTAGTAACCCGATGTTTACCCTGGTTACCCGGGTGCTGCAGGGGGACTTCGGCATCGTTGAAGACAGTTTCAACGATGCCGAAGTCGTTCCCCTGATCGTTGGTCGCTGGAGAGAGCTGTCTGTGTGACAGCTCCCCAGCGACCACACAGCGACAAAACAGCGACGCTGCAGCGATCAGCATCGTTGTCTGTATCGCTGCAGCGTCGCTGTGTGAGACGGGGCCTTAAGAGTTTTTGCAGAGTCGAAAGTAAGAAAAGGGCGAATTCTAGAAATATTTTTGAGATGCAGATAAGAAGAGCGAGCCAGTGATCGGATGTGGGGGGTGAATGAAAGCTCGGAATCAAGGATGACCCCAAGGCAGCGGGCATGTTGCTTGGGAGTAATGGTGGAACCGCACACGGAGATGGCAATGTCAGGCAAAGGTAGGTTAGTAGAGGGAGAGAACACGAGGAGTTCAGTTTTTGACAGGTTCAGTTTCAGATAGAGGGAGGACATGATGTTAGAGACAGCGGTAAGACAATCACTGGTGTTTTCTAAGAAGGTCGGCGTGAAAGCAGGAGAAGAGGTGTATAATTGGGTGTCGTCAGCATAGAGATGGTACTGGAAACCAAATCTACTGATTGTTTGTCCAATAGGGGCAGTATACAAAGAGAAGAGGAGGGGGCCTAGGTCTGATCCTTGAGGAACCCCAACAGTAAGGGGAAGGGGAGAGGAGGAGGAACCAGCAAAACATACAGTGAAGGATCGGTCAGAGAGATAGGAGGAGAACCAAGAGAGAACCCAGAATGATTATGATGAAGCCAGAGCACAAAAAAAAAGCCTCACCCACGGGCCTGGAGCATGAGCACAAGACGGTTTTCATCAACCCAGGTACAATTTTAATCAGTGTAATGGCACCATCCTGCAATGCCTGTAGTTTAACTTACCATGACCTCTGATTCATTACTGTACACAGTCTGCATGAATCGGACACTAGCTCCATAACTTCAGTAAGGTTAGCTTTCCACACAAGCTGTGGTGTTTGAGAAAGAACATGCAGTTAAAAGCTGGCTGGCAGCCATGCCATGCCGCTAGGGTGACTAGTCCAAGAAATCGATTCTTGGCAGCTTCTCCCCACCCCTCTCCTTATAAAAAACATTTAGGCTATGTGCACACGTAGGAAATGTGGTGCAGAATTTTCTGCACTAAATCTGCATCTGCAGATTTGATGCAGTTTCTGTGCAGTTTCTATGCAGTTTCTATGCAGTTTCTATGCAGTTTCTGCGCAGATTCTATGCAGTTTCTGTGCAGTTTCTATGCAGATTCTATGCAGATTCTATGCAGTTTCTGCGCAGATTCTATGCAGTTTCTGTGCAGTTTCTGTGCAGTTTCTGTGCAGTTTCTGTGCAGTTTCTGTGCAGTTTCTGTGCAGTTTCTGTGCAGTTTCTGTGCAGTTTCTGTGCAGTTTCTATGCAGTTTCTGTGCAGTACAATGTAAATCAATGGGAAAAAAAAAAGCTGTGCACATGGTGCAGAAAAATCTGCAGCAGAAACGCTGCAGAACTGCACAAAAGAAGCGACGTGCACTTCTTTGAAATCTGCAGCGTTTCTGCGCAGATTTTTCTGCACCATGTGCACAGCTTTTTTTTTTTCCCATTGATTTACATTGTACTGTAAATCACAGTGCAGTTCTGCAGCGTTTCTGCAGCAGAAAAATCTGCTGCAGTTCTGCACCAATTCTGCACTAAATCTGCATCGTGTGCACATACCCTTAGGGAGAGACCTGTCCCACCTTTTCAACTAGTAACCCAAGCAGCATGGTCCCGGGAGAGCTTTTAAATGTTATTAATTTCTGAAATGATGCAGCACTTCAGAGTAAAATATACCAGCTACAAGTGACGGAAATGGGCTCTGATTCATGTTGATTGTAGTTTGGCAGGCATGGAGAGTGGGGGAAAAAGAGGGCACCACCAAAATTAAGTCTGGATCTACCTATCACATACCCAAAAAAGTACAAAGTGTATGTAAGGGCAAGGATCACCAAAAAAATAAATATAAATAATTTGACAGACAACAAAAACAAATTAAGAAGTATAGATGGCTATGACAAAAAATATATAGGACCACAACACTATAGTGTTGGGTCTAATTCTTGGAGTCTGAAAGATGTTAAAGTAAGCAACCAAATAAATACCTACGTATTAGCACAAACAGTATGCTACTGAGGGGAATAAGCTATAGTTGTGTAAGGAAAAATGTCCTAAAATAGCCTAAATGGAATAATATATACCAAAATATAAATAGATAAATGAAATGCCCAGGAGATCTATATCTTATGCAACCGAAAAGAGATCAGATAAAGTGTATGTGCAATATAATTGGACATCTATTGTGCACAACATCAGAAACACCAGATACAACTACAAATAGCAGCCATAAAAACCCATATAATGATGATATGAAAAGGCATATACTGTTGGCTCAAGAGTCAAAAACAAATAATCTGTACATAAAGTCTGAATAAGACAGAAAAACTTACTCATAAGAGAAAAAATATTGAAGCTAAATGGTAACCTGTAAGGATATACAGACAAGGATGCGGAGACTCCACGAGTATCGCCACTCCGGAATTTGGCTTCATCAGGGGTAATGGTATAACGGATATAATATATAAATATATTAATTACCTGGATTTGTTCCAGCCATGCAGGACGGTTGGCAGAATCATAGATAGAAATGGCCGTTGTTAATGTACACGTGAGCACTGGAAACAGAATAAGAAATCCACGGTGGAACGCATAGCCTGTCCAGGAAATGCATAACAGGTCTGGCAAAAAATGCAGAAGTGCCTGCACGGGTGCCATGTAGCAATGTTCGGCCAGCGCAGGCGCAGAGGCATGGATGGTTGGGTGTCATCCATCCGTGACAAGTAATGCGCCTGTGCACAGCCTAATGAGTATTAACATGGGTTATATAAGACACGACATTACAAAGATATTGGCGCAAGTACTGATAGATCGCAGTCATTCATATATCTTTGATGTGCCCACACAGCTGCATTTGCTAGTACACCTCTTTGAGACATTCCTAATTTTCATATTGATCAGTTTCTCACTGTACCTGAGGCAGATACAAGGAAAACTATCTCCCTGATGTGCCACAAGTCACTGGCAGATCTGATCTATGTCTGCATAGACCCAGCAGCTCTACTTTAAGGTACTGCGATAGCTGGGTCCAATAAAGGCATTAGCATTGTTCATTCTTCTATTCACTATACAGTACTCTTTGCGTGCTATGTAACCCAAAGCAGAAAAGCCAAAATTAAAAAGATACATTTTTTTAATAAAACCTGCTTAAAGTAGCCAATGTGATATATGTCAGAGTAAGAATGGTGAAACAGAAAAAATAGCTTTAGATAGGCAGCACAAAGAGTGCATTTTCTTTATCACAGCTAAGGAGAAATACAAAGTAAAGTTTGTATTTGTTCATTTAATGATTTATTTGATAAGTGTATTTAGAAGATTCCTGATAAAACTCACTGCAAAAATCTTAATTTTGGACTGTATTCCAGGTAACCATAATAAGGTGGACATATAAAGTATGTATGCAGTAATAACTCCTGAGCATAACAAGCATGTAAGAATCTACAAAATAGTTCAGAAACCACAAAAATACAGCATTCCGCAGTCACCACATCCTCCTTAAAATGGTCAATTGATGTGATGACAAATGTCATACACCTTCCTGTTTTGAAGTAAAAACACACTTAACCAGAGCTTCGACGCATGCACATTAACAGTACAACTGAAAGGCACAGGAAGAACTAATTATCATGCACTATATGCTGAGCGAACAAACAACTTTCAGTAAAAGATCAATTTACTAAAACAAGGCTATAGTGGCAGCAACACTATAATTACCTTCCCTTGCTCTATTGAGACTATGGAGACGAAGTATCATAAATCGGCCACAGCTGAAAAAAATTATCTAAAATCAGAGGCACACCTATAGCAAGCATAGGACGCAGCTTCCTTAAGTGCCTGAAGGGGGCCCCTTGTTGCACAGGAGGTCACCAGTGATCAGATACCCTACACTTAAAGAACACTCGAGGAACCAATTACAAACTTTACATTTATCCACTACTCGGGCAACCCCCTTCTGAGCTGCAATATTCCCAGTATAACATTACAACTGCCTACATTGCTGTGCCATTCCTGCAATGCTGGCACCTGATCTTCCGGAGCTCCTGTGACATTATTACGCCACAGGAGCCGCTACTTCACTCTCACTTCCTTCTGACATAACTGACATCTGGAGGAAGTGAGAGAGCAGCAGCAGCAGCAGTTTCCTATAAAGGAAGTGAAAGGACCGCAGATTGTTATGCCATGTGAGCCCTGCACCCAATGTCACACGAGTTCTGGGACACCAGGCACCAACATTGCAGGAACAGCAACAGATCCAAAAGGGAGTATAGGCTGCTTTTATTTTTTATAGGGAAATATGGTAACTGAGAAGGGGATGTCCAAGCAGTGACATCCCTAAAATCTCATAAAAGAACAAAAAGCCCTTTTTGCAGTCTTTCTACTTTAGCTGAAACAGTCACTAAAAGACAGAAGAGTGCATCAACATTAGCAGAGGCATAACAACCACGGTCACAAAGGTTGCGACCATGCGGGTGGGGGGGGATCACCAATGGCAGCACAATCTTCAACTGGATGTGCATCCTGAGACGCACATTCAGCTGACTTGTACTGCGGTGCAGAGACCAGTCAGGTGAGTGCGTGGCAATACATTCTGAAGGCCAATCAGAGGCCAGAAGCTGACGTATGGCAGTCCTGAAGTCAGTTGCTAGCATCAGAACAGAATGCGGGGTAGCATAGGAATGGTGAGGTTTTTTTTTTACTATGTATTAAAGAATAGCAGCAAAACAGAGGACATATAGCAGTTTTCCCACCTGCAAAGAATGGAGAGGTCTTTAATTTTTATCTTAGGTACAATTCACCTGTGAGAGAATCTTTAAAAAAACAAACAAAAAAAAAACAAAACCAGAAAATCACATCTTAAAATAATTAAATTGTTAAATTGCATTAAATATTTCATCACTCATCAACCAGCCAGAATTGTGGCTCTCGTAAATCTGTTAAATTTTCCTTTAAGAAGTCCTCCTACTCTGCCCTCATTGCCTATATTAATTGCACCTGTTTTAACGCATTACCTATATAATAAAGACACCTGTCCGCACACTCAATCACACTGCAACCTCTTCACCATGGCCAAGACCAAAAAGCTGTATAAGGACACCAGGGACAAATTGTAGACTTCAACAAGGCTGTGATGTGCTGCAAGCAGCTTGGTGAGAAGGCAAGAATTGCTGGAACAATTATTAGAAAATGGAAAAAACACCAGATGACTGTCAATCTTCCTCGGTCTGCGGCCCCTCGCAAGATCGTGGGACAAAGATGACTAGGAGAAAGGTCGAGAATCAGCCCAGAACCACATGGGAGGAACTGATAAATGACCTGACAAGAGCTGGGACCACAGTTTCAAACATTACCATTAGTAACACACTACGCCATCGTGATTTAAAATCCTGCAGGGCACGCAAGGTTCCTGCTTACGCCAGCACATGTCTGTTTGAAGTTCGCCAGTGACCATCTAGATGATCCAGAGGAGGCATGGGAAAAGATCATGTGGTCAGATGAGAACAAATAGAACTTTTTGGCATCAACGCCACTCGCAGTGTTTGGAGAAAGTAGGATGAGTACAATCCCGAGAACACCATCCCAAACGTGAAGCATGGTGGGGGCGAAACATCATACTTTGGGAGTGCTTTTCTGCAACGGGGACAGGACGACTGCACCGTATTGAAGGGAGGATGGATGGGGTCATGTTTTACGAGATTTTGGCCAACAACCTCCTTCCCTCATTAAAAATATTGAAGATTAGTTGTGGCTGGGATTTCCAGCATAACAATGACCTGAAACACATAGCCAGGGCAACTAAGGAGTGGCTCAGTAAGAAGCATTTCAATTTCCTGGAGTGGCCTAGCCAGGCTCCAGACCGGAACCCAATACAATATCTTTGTAGGAAGCTGAAACTCTGAAACCTGAAAGATCTGGAGAAGATCTGTATGGAGGAGTGGGCCAAACTCCCTGCTGCACGGTGTGCAAACTTTGTCAATAACTACAGGAAACCTCTGACCTTTGTGATTGCAAACAAAGTTTTTTGTAAAAAAATATTAAGTTCTGTTTTCTATTGTATCAAATACTTATTTCATGCAATAAAATGCAAATTAATTATATAACAACAATACAATTCAATTTTCTGGATTTTTCCCTGCGAGATATTAATCCATGACAGCATAGTGCGTTACTAATGGTAATGTTTGAGACTGTGGTCCCAGCTCTCTTCAGGACATTGATCAGGTCCTCCCGCGTAGTACTGGGCCGATTACGACCTTTCTCAGAATCATCCTTACACCAAAAGGCGAGATCTTGCATAAAGCCCCAGATCAAGGAAGATTGGCAGTCATTTTGTGTTTCTTCCATGTTCTAATAATTGTGCCAACAATTATGCCAACATTTGTTGCCTTCTCGCCAAGCTGCTTGCATATTGTCCTGCAACCCATCACAGCCTTGTGCAGGTCTACAATTCTGTCCCTGGTGTCCTTAGACAGCTTTTTGGTCTTGGCCATGGTGGAGGAGAGGTTGGCGTGTGATTGATTCAGTGTGTGAACAGGTCTTTGAGAGCCAGAATTCTGGCTGGTTGGTAGATGACCAATTATGTTATGCAATAAAATGCAAATTAATTATGTAAAAAGCATACAATGTGATTTTCTGGATTTTTTTTTTATTGACTCTGTCTCTCACAGTTGAAGTGTACCTACCATAGAAATTACAGACCTCTCTATTTTTTGTAGGTGGGAAAACTTCTTCTCCCCACTGCATATCTATATCTATCTATCTATCTATCTCTATGGGGCCTAGGATTGAGGACAGGATAGAGGATATACAGGTGCTTCTCACAAAATTAGAATATCATCAAAAAGTTTACTTATTTCAGTTCTTCAATGCAAAAAGTGAAACTCATTATATAGAGTCGCAACAAATAGAGTGATCTATTTCACGTGTTTATTTCTGTTAATTGGCTTACAGCCAATGAAAACCCAAAAGTCATTATCACAGTAAATTAGAATAATTTTGTAAAAAACACCTGCAAAGGCTTCCTCTGCATTTAAAAAGGTCTGTTTCAGTAGGCTCCACAATCATGAGGAAGTCTGCTGACTTGTCAGATGTCCAGAAGGCAGTCATTGACACACTCCACAAAGAGGGTAAGTCACAAAAGGTCACTGCTAAAGAAGCTGGCTGTTCACAGAGTGCTGTATCCAAGCATCTTAATGGAACATTGAGTGGAAGGAAAAAGTGTGGTAGAAAATGTTGCACAAGCAACTAGGATATCCACAGCCTGCCTTGAAAGGATTGTTAAGAAAAGGCCATTCAAAAATGTGGAGAGATTCACAAAGAGTGGTCTGCTGCTGGAGTCATTGTTTCAAGAGCCACCACATACAGACGTACCCAGGAAATTGGCTACTAGTGTCGCATTCCTTGTGTCAAGCCACTCATGACCAATAGACAACTCCAGAAGCATCATACCTGGGCCAAGGAGAAAAAGAACTGGACTGTTCAGTAGTCCATGGTGTTTTCAGATGAAAGTAAATGTTGCATTACATTTAAAAATCAAGGTCCCAGGGTCTGGAGGAAGAGTGGAGAGGCCACAATCCAAGCTGCTTGAGGTCTTGTGTGGTGAGCCATGTCATCTGCTGGTATAGGTCCACTGTGTTTTATCAAGACCAAATTCAGCGCAGACGTCTACCAGGAAATTTTAGAGCACTTCATGCTTCCCTCTGCCGACAAGCTTTTTGGAGATGGAAATGTCATTCTCCAGCAGGACTTGGCACCTGTCCACACTGCCAAAAGTACCAATACCTGGTTTATAAACAACAGTATCACCATTCTTGATTAGCCAGCAAACTCGCCTGACCTTAACCCCATAAAGAATCATGGAGTATTGTCAAGAGGAAGATGAGAGACACCAGACCCACAAAATGAAAACGAGCTGAAGGCTGCTATCAAAGGAACCTGGGCTTCCATAACATCTTAGCAGTGCCACAGGCTGATCACCTCCATTCCACGCCACATTGATGCAGTAACTGATGCAATAGGAGCCCCGACCAAGTATTGAGTGTATTTACTGAATATACATTGCAGTTGGGTCAACATTTCGGATTTTAAAATCATTTTTCAAGCTGGTGTTATAAAGTATTCTAATTTACTGAGATAATGACTTTTGGGTTTTCATTGGCTCTAATCATAATCATCAACATTAACAGAAATAAACACTTGAAACAGATCACTCTGTTTGTAATGACTATATAATACATGAGTCTCCCTTTTTGTACTGAAGAACTGAAATAAATTAACTTTTTGATGATATTTTAATTTTGTGAGAAGCACCTGTATGTATATATATACCATGATGTAGGTGGTTAGTTAGGCCACTGAACATCAGTACTGTAACCTACTTCATCCAGCCAGGATAAACTTTGATGACTTCTCGCTCCTTTGACTTTGCTCTGATTATCCAAGCCTCGGGTGTCGTTTCCTTGAACACAGAACTGCCTTTGCCATCATCTGTAGCTCCATTCCTGTTAATGATGTCATCAGACACCAATGTCTGCTGAGTCAGTGTCTGAAGTTCATAGTCCTGTGGATCATCAGGAATGTAAAAAGCCCTCAAAGAGGCTTCCTGCAAAATGGAAACCGAAAATGTTAAATTTCCATTGTATTTAAATGTAACTAGCCATTCATGTGCATCGCTAATAGTTTTAAAGTAACGTAAAATGGGTTTTCTGGTTTTGGAAACCTCTGCCCTCAGGTACACTTTATTTTATAAAAACAAAACTCGCTTTACTCACCCTCCCTGGGTCTAGCGCTGAATCTCCACCACCTACCATCACTTCCACAGTGCTGCAACCAATAACTGCACTCAGTGGCTCTGTGTGGCTTGTGCTGTCAACTTTGGAGAGCACCTGGACTCAGTTAGGCTGCGTGCATTTTCATTATTTTTTTCTGTGCGGATGTGTCAGGAAATCCTGATGCCAGCAAAGTAAAGGAGAATCCCGAGGTCTCATGCACACGTTGCTTATTTGGGACTGTCAGATTTTGTGCAGATTTAAGGATATGTTCACAAGTTGCGTTTTTGCTTTTTTATGCAAATTTTAAGCTGCCCCAGTATCAGAAAAAGGTATGAGATTTCAGAAATCTCATGCACACACATTGTTGTTTTTTTTCCTGACTGATTTGGAAAACTGCAGCATTTTTGAAAACTGTAGCAAGTGACTTCTTTCAGTCTTTTTTCACCTATATAAAGTATTGGTAAGTGCATAGTGGAAAAACTTTAAGTTAGTTGCATCACGATTTTTTGAGGGGCACTAAACTATCACATAAAGTCGCAGCAAAAAAACCGCTGTCAAACCTGCTTTTTGTAAGCAGTTTCTTTACTGCCAAGAAAGCAGGTTTTGCCTGTGGGAAAAAATGCAGCAAAAACTCAACGTGTCAACATAGCCTAAATCTTCAGCATATCAATTTTTTCAGCGTGTTTGCAGTGTTTTTGCACCCATTTACTTCAGTGAAATCAGTAAAAATTGCTCTAAAAACGCAGGTATAAAAATGACTTTGTATTTGCTGTATTTTTGCTCCAAAAAAAGCATGAGTGCTAATAAACAAAAACAAACACCAAGAGCAGCAGCGGAGAATCCAGAATTTCTGAACAACTTTAAAAATATATGTTAAATTATGAAACAAGATAAAACTTGCATATCATAAAAGGCACACCCAAAATAACATTAGAAAAACAAAAAAACTGAATTATCTTTATAATGACACGATTAGCTTACAAGCAAAACCAGACAGGATTTATAAACACTTAAAAAGCACAACAAAGTGAACAGAAAATGCCTCACAGCAATAATCTTTTAAAAACAAAACTATCCTTTTACATAATCTAACACACTTTAAAAGAAAAAGACGAGGAAAAAAAAATAGACTAAACACAGCCTAAACAAATACCCCACTGAATCCAAAGTATAAATATTTTGAGATATATCACAAGAGAGTTCAAAGGTAGCATGAAAATAGCAGAGAACACGAGAATATAATGGCAAGGGTACGCAACATTGGATACTTATGGTACATCAGTTCCAATGGAGAGTTCCAAAAAGGGTGCTGGCACATTGCAGTCTGCATTTTGGATAACAAACACATGTGCCAACAAATAATTAGATAAAGATGTGAATAACTTATTATATATCAGTCAAAATTAGCCATCTTCTCTACAGTACAGTGATGCTCATCCCACATCGTTACTGATGTCTGATGACGCTATTACTGGTGCCAATCCTGCCACTAGTTCTATGATCGTATATGAAATGTGGTATTAATGGAAACATAGTAAGATAATTAATAAAGAGAATTGCATTTCTATTTTCCAATACTATTTTTGGATGTGTCTTTATTAGCATGTTTGCTTCCTTTTTGAACAGTCTTATGAACTGCCCTCCAATAGCACAGTGCCGGCAAAAAATAAACTTTACATGTAAAATCCGTGTCATAATTTCACTTCTTAAAAGTGCACACAATGGGGGAGATAATCAAAAACTGTCTAATATCAAAACTGGCTTGCCCATAGACCCCAATCAATCAAAGCTCAGCTTTCACTTCTCAATACTAATTGTAACAAAATATTCATAATAAAACACTTGAATGTTAAGATTTTTTGGTTTTGATGACTGTTAAAGATTTTTTTTTCCCGGCACCTGTATAGTGATTAAATTACAAAATATCCCGATGGATACATTTACATGAGATCTCTTACATTTTAGTGTCCTGATATTTATTCTTTTAAAACTAAGTATTACTTGGTAGTGAATGAGTAAAAAGTTTCTGAATGAGTACTGGGTTTCTAAATGAGTCTAAGGGCTGGTTTACAAGAAGCAGTTTTTTGCTACATTTTCTCTGTCCATCCTTAAGAGTGGATAATACTTGGGATTTTACTGCATCAGAATGAAAGTTCTAAAATCTCATTCACATACTGCATGGAAAAAAAACAGCATGTCATTTATTTCAGTGTTTTAACTTCATTGTTTCTTTCTTTTAAAGGCTGAACATAAAAAAAAGAAAAACCTGTTCCAAAGAAAAACGCAAACTACCCCAGCTTCAATCACTAATGTGTAGAACAAGTGACATGAAAATAAGCTGCCATCTAGCAGCAGAAGTCATTAAACTGAGCATTCGTGAACGGCAGGACCCCTCATCAATAATCAATATGGACAAGTAGCCATTTTAAAAAGAATACATAAAAACAATTTAAAAGGATCACAGTATGACACTATCTTACTATTTTAACAGAATTAATTAGCAAAAAAAAATTAGAAGCTTGATGGTAGATATTCCATAACAATTGCAAGTAAAATGGGTAATCAGATTTAGTTTACCACGACTTCTTCACTTTTTGCAATTCTTGGAACAGAGATCATCCTAGGCTGATTCCGCTTTACTGCATCATGACCATCATATATCTTCAAACTCTGCTTGCCTAGAATAAAAAAAAATGAATTAAATGTAAAATGTATTAAACAGTCCTCTACATCATGCTGTTCACATTTTGCCATCACGAGACCAAGACGACACCTAACAACTGATCAACAGCATCATAGAATGTTAGAATTGAAAGTGACTTCAAGGGTCATCGTGCCCAACCCCCTGCTGAATGCAGGATTCACTAAACCATCTCAGACAGACATATGTCCAGCCCCTGTTTAAAGACATCCAATGAAGGAGAACTCACCTCCTCTCGTGGCAGCCTGTTCTGCTCATTGACCACCCTCACTGTCAAAAAGTGTTTCCTAATATCTAATCTGTATTTTCTCCCTTTCATTTTCATTCCATTGCTTATCGTGTTTCCATGTGCAAAGGAGAATAATGATGATCCCCCTACACTGTGACATTCCTTCAGATATTTGTAGACTGCTCTCCTCTTAGCCTTCTTTTTTGCAAGCTAAACATTCCCAAATCCTTTAACCGTTCCTTTTGGACATACTTTGTAGTCCGCTTACCATCCTGGTAGCTCTACTCTGAACTTGCTCCAGTTTTTCAATCTCTTTTTTAAAATGTTGTGCCCAGAACTGGACACAGTATTCCAAGATGAGGACTGAGCAGAGAGGAGTAGAGGGGGATAACTACTTCACATGTTCTATACGCTATGCTTCTCTTAATACATCCTAGATGTGTGTTTGCCTTTTTGTGCGGTTGCATCACACTGTTGTCTCATGTGCAGTCTGTTATCTATTAGTACACCCAGGTCTTTTTCACACGTGCTGTTGCTTAGTTGTATTCCTCCAGTTCTAGAGATGTAATTTTCATTTTTATTGCCCAGATGTAGAATCTTGCATTTCTCCCTGTTAAAATCCATTCTATTAGTCACTGCCAATTGATCAAGATTATCTAGATCCTTCTGAATCCTTTCTCTGTCTTCTCTAGTCTTCCCTATTCCTCCTAGATTAGCATTGTCTGCAAATTTGATTAGTTTACCTTTAGTTCCCTTATCTAGATCATTTAAAAAAATGTTGATCACCGGAGCCAGGACAGAGCCTTTTGGTACCCCACTTTTATCTAATTAGATGTGCAACCATTTATTACCACTCTTTGAGTACTATCACTGAGGCAGTTATGAATCTACCTAACCATAGCCTTGTCAATCCCATACTTGGTCATTTTTTCAATAGGGATAGTATGACATACTTTATGAAATGCTTTGCTGAAGTCGAGATGTACTATACCTACTGTATTTCCCTGATCCACCCAGTCAGTGATTTCTGCTTATGGATAATGTGCATTATTTTATTCCTCCGATGGCACAGTGAAGATTAGTTAATGTTACATTTGCTTTCTTTGAAATCACATATGCAAAACAGGAATTTAAAAGTTCGGTCTTCTCAACATCATTTTTTGACCACTTCATCCCCTTACATCCTATAAAAATCTTATAGCATCTTTGACTTTTCTTTTGCTTTTGACATACTCCAAGGATCTTTTCAGCTGCTTTTGGTCTGCCTTGTAAGCCTTACTTCATTACTAGCTTTAGCTCTTCTCATTACTAGCTTTAGCTCTTCTAACTCTTGCCCTTCATTCCCTGCATACAACATAACAAGTGCTTCTCACTAAATTAGAATATCATCAAAAAGTTAATTTATTTCAGTTCTTCAATACAAAAATTGTATATATATTATATACAGTTATTACAAACAGCCAATGAAAACCCAAAAGTCATTATCAGCAAATTACAATAATTAACAAAAAAAACCTGCAAAGGCTTCCTAAGCGTTTAAAAAGGTTCCTTAGTCTGTTTCCGTAGGCTCCACAATTATGGGAAAGACAGCTGACTTGACAGATGTACAGAAGGCAGTCATTGACACACTCCACAAGGAGGGTAAGCCACAAAAGGTCATTACTAAAGAAGCTGGCTGTTCACATAGTGCTGTATCCAACAATATTAATGGAAAATTGAGTGGAAGGAAAAAGTGTGGTAGAAATAAAGTGCACAAGCAACCGGGATAACCACAGACTTGAAAGGATTGTTAAGAAAAGGCCATTTGAAAATTTGGGGGAGATTCTCAAGGAGTGGACTGCTGCTGGAGTCATTGCTTCAAGAGCCACCACACACAGACATATCCAGGACATGAGCTACAAGTCTTGCATTCCTTGTGTCAAGCCACTCATGATTAATAGACAATGCCAGAAGGGTCTTACCTGGGCCAAGGAGAAATAGAACTGGACTGTTGCTCAGTGGTCCAAGCTGTTGTTTTCACATGAAAGTAAATTTTGCGTTTCATTTGGAAATCAAAATCTCAGACTCTGGAGGAAGAGTGGAGAGGTACACAATCCAAGCTGCTTGAGGTCTAGAGTGAAGTTTCCACAATTACTGATGGTTTGGGGAGCCATGTCGTCTACTGGTGTAGGTCCACTGTGTTTTATCAAGACCAAAGTCAGCGCAGCCATCTAACAGGAAATTTTTAGAGCACTTCACTCTTCCCTTCTGCCAACAAGCTTTTTGGATATGGAAATTTAATTCTCCAGCAGGACTTGGCACCTGTCCACACTGCCAAAAGTATCAATACCTGGTTTAAAAAGTCCAGTATCACTGTCCTTCATTGGCCGGCAAACTTGCCTGACCTTAACCTCATAGATAATCTATGGGGTAATGTCAAGAGGAAGATGACAGACTCCAGACCCAACAATTCAGAGGAGCTGAAGGCTGCTATCAAAGCAACCTGGGCTTCAATAACACCTCAGCAGTGCCACAGGCTGATCACCGCCATGCCATGCCGCATTGACCCAGTAACTGATGCAAAAGGAGCCCCGACCAAGTATTTAGTGTATTTACTGAACATACATTTCAGTAGGCCAATATTTCGGATTTTAAAATCATTTTTCAAGCTGGTGTTATAAAGTATTCTAATTTACTGAGATAATGACTTTTGGGTTTTCATTGGCTGTAAGCCATAATAATCAACATTAACAGAAATAAATACTTGAAATAGATCACTTTGTTTGTAATGACTATATAATATACAAGTTTCACTTTTTGTATTGAAGAACTGAAATAAATCAACTTTTTGATGATATTCTAATTTAGTGAGAAGCACTTGTACATTCTTCTTTAGATATGCCTCCCTCTATTTATATACATTTATTTTTTCCTTTTCAACAAGTGATTTGTTTTCATCCACCCTAGTCTCTTTAAATGCTTCCAATTCTTCCTTCTTTTCAGGATTGTTACCGATTTTGTGGTGAGAATTTCATTTAGCACAAACTCCCATCCTTCTTGGACATTTCTGTCCTATAGAACATCCAGCCATTGGACCTTCCCTACGCTCTGAGTCCATTAAAATCTGCTTTTCTAAAGTTCAACCTTAAAAATTTTGAATCCTCAATGGTCTTCCTCTTCTTGTACTCCAAAATTTGAGGATAGCAGGACTGCTGCCTCCTAAATTACCAGCCACCTTTACTCCCTCAACCATTTCCTCCCTGTTGTTAAGATTTAGGTCCAAGATGCCAGCTCCTCTTGTATTCTCTTCTACTTTTTGAAAGATAAAGTGGTCAGCAAGAGAAGATAAGAATTTTCTGGACCCAATACATTTGCATGAGAGAGATTCCCAACAAATATCTGGAAAGTTAAAATCTTCCATGATCACTATGTCATACTTTTTTGACAATAGAGACATGAGAGCAGAATGTTCTCATACCTAAGTGGCCATTGAGTTTAGTGTCACAGAATGTCATCAGCAAATCGCAACAGAGATACAGAGACACCGGAAAAATCACAGAAAGGCATAGAAGTGGATGTCCTTTGGCCACATCCCTCAATGATGACCGTTTCATTGTAAACAATGCCCTACGGAACGGGGTGATGAATGACACAACTCCAGGCACATTTAAAGGAGGTGAGAGATAGCCAAGTGTCACGTCAGACCACATCACCAGGCACAAGCATCATCATCATGCATCAGTAAGGGAACATCTATGCTTTACGAGGGACCAGTGGGCCACAGTGCTGTTCATTAATGAAAGTCGATTCATGCTGACCAGAAATGATGGCGGCAAACTATGTCAGAGACATCAAGGAGAGTGCTATGCATCAGTTTCTGTTGTCACCAGACAAGCCTTGTGTTACAGTATAGGAAGGTGTGCCTAGGCAATACAGAACTGCCCTACAAACCACTTGAATAACATCATTAATCCAGTCATTGTGCCTCTGCATGATCAACACAGGCCTAATTTCATCTTCATGGAAGACAAACTCCAGGTCATTGAGGTTGCATCATTTGGGAATGGCTGCTGTAGACTGGGATTCCGCAAATGGAGCGGCCTGCACTTTTTCCATATCTATATTCCAAAGAAAACCAGGATCAGCTGAGTCAAAGTGCACAGTCTCATAGCTCAGCACCCCAATACCTCAATGACCTGAGGGCCATCTTTCAAGAAGAGTGCGATGCCATGCGTCAGCAGACAATAACTATTTGTGAACAGCATGAGACGCCGTTGACAAGCTGTAATTGATGCTCAAGGCCACATGACAATTTATTGAGTCATTGATATTTTTGTTGGGGTATACCCATCACTGTTTGCTTTTGTTTCAATAAATTGTTTTAGACAAGGAAATCACCATTGCATGCTTTTACTTAAATGCACTACTTTCAAGATAAAATATCACTGTAGCGTGAACGACAGTATTGTATATGCTTAGTGGAATTAATCTTTGAATAAGCCTAGAAACAAAAGATAAAATACTACAACTAAGGCACCAATAAAGAAAAAAAATACCAATGTAGTAATTACACATTAAATTTTCACTAAGCTATGCTCTACATTCCCTTATTATTTAGTGACTAGCTGAAAAGAAAGATGGCATAAAGTAATAGTTTGAGGAAGGTTTTCATTTATTGATTTATTGAATGTGGGTACCATATCGACTTTTAAGGTGCATACCTCAATGGCAAGGTAGGGGTTTATCAATTTGGGACCTACTAGGTACGTCATAGGTTGCTTTATTTTGGATATAATTTATTCTGGTCTGCTAGATAGATAGACCCTGCTTCTGTGCTCACTTTGTTGCCTTGACCCTCTATCCTTCCTTTTGGAGATAATTTGTTATTGCTCTATTCAGGGAATATCTTAAAACTGTGGGAACTTGTTTGAACGACATCTTATTTGTATATTTTGTTATTTTTGTCTTATCACTTATGTCTATGAGGGTTTGATGTTTTTAATAGTTTAATAAAATGTATGTTTTATTGGATTATGCAGGTTTACGTCTCTGTAAACTGTTTTATAGTAATGTATACACTTGAATTCTACAATTTGTTAGTGTAACCTGTGATGGAATAAAAAATAGCCAAGGGTACTGTCACACTCTGCAACTTTCCAACGATCACGACCAGCGATACGACCTGGCCGTGATCATTGGAAAGTCGTTGTGTGGTCGCTGGAGAGCTGTCACACAGACAGCTCTCCAGCGACCAACGATGCATAATGCCCTGGGTAACCAGGGTAAACATCGGGTTACTAAGCGCAGGGCCGCGCTTAGTAACCCGATGTTTACCCTGGTTACCATCGTAAAAGTAAAAAAAAACAAACAGTACATACTCACATTCCGGTGTCCGTCAGGTCCCTTGCAGTCTGCTTCCCGCTCTGACTGACTCCCGGCCGTAAAGTAAAAGCAGAGCACAGCAGTGACGTCACCGCTGTGCTGTGCTTTACGGCTGGCCAGCGCTCACAGTCAGTGCGGGAAGCAGACGGCCAGGGACCTGACGGACATCAGAAGGTGAGTATGTACTGGTTTTATTTTTACATTTACAATGGTAACCAGGGTAAACATCGGGTTACTAAGCGTGGCCCTGCGCTTAGTAACCCGATATTTACCCTGGTTACCATTGTAAAACATTGCTGGCATCGTTGCTTTTGCTGTCAAACGCGACGATACACGCCGATCTGACGACCAAATAAAGTTCTGGACTTTCAGCAATGACCAGCGATATAACAGCGGGATCCAGATCGCTGCTGCGTGTCAAACACAACGATATCGCTATCCAGGACGCTGCAACGTCACAGATCGCTATCGTTATCGTTGCAAAGTCGTTTAGTGTGAAGGTACCTTTAGCCATTAAAAGGTATCATCCAAAAAGATTGATTGATTCCCCTCAACTGCCTATCCAGTGCAGGAGAAGGGGAGATGTGTGGGGGCTTACTGGGAGAAGTGAATGAGAAGGGCTTCTAAGGTCACACTTTCTTCTGTGTGGCCTTCGAAACCTCCCCCCCTTTATCAACCTATCTCACTAAACAGACACAGACAAGTAGCAATGACTATGACTTAATTTAGTATATTTTGCATGATTTTACGGTTGGGGCGGAACCTACAAAAGCTTTGTTTTGTTCTATTCCAGTTATCTGTATCTGTGCGACATTATTCTTAATACTATTACTACTATGCACTCAACACATTGAGGCTGTGTGCACACGTTGCTGATTTTTCACATTTTTTTCGCGATAAAAACACTATAAAACTGCAAAAAAACAGCATACAATATGCATCCCATCATGTAGAATGAATTCCGCAATTTTTGTGCACATGATGCTTTTTTTTTTTTTTTCGCAAAAAAAAAAAGCATCGCGGTAAAAAACGCAGCATGTTCATTAATTTTGCGTTTTTTTTGCGGATTTCCCACTATAAAATGCATTGGGAAATGTCCGTGAAAAAACGCACCAAAAACGTGGCAAAAACGCATGCAGATTTCTTGCAGAAAATTTCAGGTTTTTCTCAGGAATTTTCTGCAAGAAATCCAGAACGTGTGCACATAGCCTTACAATTGTTCCTGCTAATGATTTATTGGAAATCAAAACTTCAACATTTGCTGTATCCATAATGTATCTAATCCTTTATTTGGTTTAAAAATATTAAAAAGGTCTGGATGCTACCAGGACCCTTATCCCAGTTTCTAACAGTCTATTTCCTCTGAGGGCAAATCTCGGGAAGCAGTCTGTTAATAACTTTAGATCTGATATTATTAACTATATCTGCCATCAAAATCCTCATGTCTTTGGCTTGCCTAAACTTCGTAAATTTTGTAAATAAGATGTTAATAAGGAATCCATAAAACCACATTCCTGGAATATCTGATTGCACTGCATTAATTGCTCAAGCCATTTCATGAGCAGATTTAGTACGCAGCATTACAGCTGTCTGAAAAGTCAAACCGAGACTTGTTCAACTACCTAATTAAAGAGAAATCAGGTGGTTAACCTCCAATACGGCATGGGCCTGCACAAGGACAAAAGCTGAGGTGTTTAATATTTAGCATCTAGGCAGACAACACTCCGCATTTCTAAACAGCACTTTGCATCTATTAATAATTGATGTAAAAGGCTTTTCTACAACGGACATTTGTACTTTGAAAAAAAAAGTTGGAATCTGGAGAGGAAAATGATCATAAGCCAAAGTGTACCAAAATGCTCCAGAATGGAACCAAGAAGTATACAGAGTTGAATCAGAATAGATCAGGTAGACAAATGACAAACAAATCCCCCTCACCCCCATATATCTACCAAATCCACTTCAGAGCCTAAATGTCTGTGACAAAGTGGAAGTGATCTATAGATTAGTTATATGTAATGCACCGGTATTTTCCTTACAGCTAAAATTAGAAACAATTCCCTGCAAGAACATTTACTATGCTTAAAAGGATTTCCGGACACACACAAAGGATGTGGAGGGTTCTAGGAAACTAATCCAAGGTCTACTACACATCTCAGCTAGAGCCTTTCCTGTGCCTAACTATTTCTAAATTAATTTCCTTCCACTTTTTATGTACATTTATAGGCACGGGACGATTAGGATTGTTACTAGGTTTTTGTTTGCAGGGTTTACCTCTCGCTTTTATTGGAGCTATAGGAAATCCTGCTCTACGTCTTATGTTAGACAAGACCTGCCATGAACTCTGGAAAATACGGCCAGACAGGATACTTAAAGAATATTCATAAAGTTAACAATCAAAACTTCTTGACCGTTTGTAAAAAAAAAAAATATATAACGGGGTGTAAAACAATTATTTATTTCTAACATTCATTTTTTTTAAACATTCCTACCAACAAACTGATTTCAATACATTAGGTTATTGTGTGTGTATGGTATATATAGAGATATTCGCACAGAACTAAGGATGAAGTGGACACTCCAGATTATTGCATCGTCAAATGTGATGGATCTGCAGGATTAGGAAACTTTAGCAGCAATATAATCCATGCCTCTTGTAAAAGAAACCACAAGACTTTTCTGAAGAACTTAAATGACGTCTAATGACAAGCAGAGACTGCTCTAATTATAAAAGAATGAACATACAAAATACTAAAAAAAAAGAAGCTGAGAACAAAACAACTTTAAAATCCACTAACAGAACTTAACCTCGGCACGATTTGATGCGGGATCACATGCTGAGCCCATATCTTTCCCCCTTTCCCCGCACATGATGGATGATTTAATCAACCATCATGTGCCTTTAAAGGGAACCTGTCACCCCCAAAATGGCTGGTGAGGTAAGCTCACCGGCATCAGGGGCTTATCTATAGCATTCTGTAATGCTGTAGATAAGCCCCCGAGGTATCCTGAAAGAGGAGAAAAAGACGTTAGATTATACACTCGCCGGGCCTCTCTTACCTTTCCGGCGCCTGCGCACTGCAGTACTTTGCTCTGCCCTCAACAGGGCAGACAAAGTACGCCTGCGCCGGAGCCGCGGCGTAAAGACCCGAAGAGGACGTCATGGAATGAAGATGGGAGGCGCCGGAGCGGACCGGAGACACCCATCCGACCGGACCGCAGCGGGACCGCCCCTGGGTGAGTATAATCTAACGTCTTTTTCTCCTCTTTCAGGATACCTCGGGGGCTTATCTACAGCATTACAGAATGCTGTAGATAAGCCCCTGATGCCGGTGAGCTTACCTCACCAGCCATTTTGGGGGTGACAGGTTCCCTTTAACAACTCCGGGTTGAACGGCGCTCCACCCACCGCTGCTAACCTGCTAAATCCCTCTGTCAATCTCTGACAGATGTATTTAACACACGCCGACAGGGATCGGCATCATTTCACGCTCCCATATCTCGGGGCGCCGATGGGTTGCATTGACAACCAGGGATCTGCTGAAAACCCCTTGCCTGTTATTATGATCCACCTGTGAATGCTAGCCTGTGGCTGGCTTTCATAGGAGATTGTGATTTCTGTTATACATAGTAGTGCTGAAGCACTGCTATGCATAGCACAAGCGATCGGGCAATCGCAGCTTTAAGTCCTCTCAAAAAACAATTAAATACAGTAAAAAAAAAAAGCTCAAAAAACAATTAAAAGACACAAAAGTTAAAATCATACCCAATTCGCCCCATTAAAAATAAAACACTTTAAAAAAATATATAAATTTTTAGTATTGCTGCGTTAAGAAAAGTCTAATGTATCAAAATATAAAAAAAACTAGATGGTGGCCCGATTCTAACACATCGGGTATTCTAGAATATGTATGTAGTTTATTTATGAAGATTTCAGAATAATGCAATGAATACACAGGATTCGGCCGGCCACGCGCGCCCAATTTGTGAAGCGTGATTTAAATTCCACTCCAATTCGCGGCAGGACTGCGTCTGTCGCTGATTGTTCACGGCTGGCCGCATAGGATATAGCACAGCCCGCATAGGATATAGCACAGCCCGCATAGGATATAGCACAGCCCGCATAGGATATAGCACAGCCCGCATAGGATATAGCACAGCCCGCATAGGATATAGCACAGCCCGCATAGGATATAGCACAGCCCGCATAGGATATAGCACAGCCCGCATAGGATATAGCACAGCCCGCATAGGATATAGCACAGCCCGCATAGGATATAGCACAGCCCGCATAGGATATAGCACAGCCCACATAGGATATAGCACAGCCCACATAGGATATAGCACAGCCCACATAGGATATAGCACAGCCCACATAGGATATAGCACAGCCCACATAGGATATAGCACAGCCCACATAGGATATAGCACAGCCCACATAGGATATAGCACAGCCCACATAGGATATAGCACAGCCCACATAGGATATAGCACAGCCCACATAGGATATAGCACAGCCCACATAGGATATAGCACAGCCCACATAGGATATAGCACAGCCCACATAGGATATAGCACAGCCCACATAGGATATAGCACAGCCCACGCAGTATGGAACACAGCCACGTAGTATATAGCACAGCCCAAGCAGTATATAGCACAGCTACATAGTATATAGCACAGCCACGCAGTATATAGAACAGCTACATTGTATATAGAACAGCCACGTAGCATATAGCACAGGCCACGTAGTATATAGCATAGCTACGTAGTATATAGCACAACCAACATAGTATATAGCACAGCCCACGCAGTATATAGCACAGCTACGTAGTATATAGCACAGCCACGTAGTATATTGCACAGCCACGTAGTATATTGCACAGCCACGTAGTATATTGCACAGCCACGTAGTATATTGCACAGCCACGTAGTATATAGCACAGCCCACGTAGTATATAGCACAGCCCACGAAGTATATAACAGCCAACGTAGTATATAACACAGCCCACGTATTATGTAGCAATGTGGGCACCATATCCCTGTTAAAAAAATAATTAAAATAAAAATGAGTTATATACTCCCCTTCCGGCAGCCCACGGCTGTAGCACAGGTGTTTAGCGATGCTCCTCGCGACGCTCCGTTCCCAGTAATGCCTTGCGGCAATAACCAGTGATGATGTAGCGCTTCGTCATCTGGGGTCATTGCCGCAATGCATTCTTGGGACCGGAGCGTGGCGAGGAGTGGGAAAGGCTGCCGCGGACGCCGGAAGGTGAGAATATAATGTGTTTTTTTTTATTATTATTTTTTAACATTATATGTTTTTACTATTGATGCTGCATAGGCAGCATCAATAGTAAAAAGTTGGTCACACTCAGAGGGTTAATGACAGTGTTAACGGACTGCTAAAACGCTATGTGGGTGCTGACTGGAGGGGAGTAGGGAGGGGCCAATTCACAGCCGGACTGTGCCTGTCGCTAATTGGTCGCGGCCGGCTGGGCGCGACCAATCAGCGACGTGGGATTTCTGTTACAGAGACAAACAGACGGAAGTGGACAATTATATATACCGTATATACTCGAGTATAAGCCGAGATTTTCAGACCAAATTTTTGGGCTGAAAGTGCCCCTCTCAGCTTATACTCGAGTCACGGTCGGCGGCAGGGTAGGCGGGTGAGGGGGAGAGAGGTCTGAGGCATACTTACCTGCTTCCGGGGCTCCTGGCGCTCCCCCTGCCTGTCCCACGGTCTTCGGGTGCCGCAGCTCTTCCCCTGTTCAGCGGTCACGTGGGACCGCTCATTAAAGTTATGAATATGGACTCCACTCCCATAGGGGTGGAGCCGCATATTCATTTCTCTAATGAGCGGTAACGGTGACCGCTGACAGAGGAAGAGGCCGCGGCACCCGAAGACCAGCTGTCCGGGAGAAGGAGACAGGGACGCCGGGAGCAGGTAAGTATTATATATTCACCTGTCCGCGTTCCACACGCCGCTCCGTCTTCCCGTCCTCTTGCTCTGACTGTTCAGATCAGAGGGTGCGATGACGTACTAGTGTGCGCGCCGCCGTCTGCCTGAACAGTCAGTGCGGAGAGACGCCGAGACGAGACGCTGAGGCGCTGCGGGCAGCAAGAGAGGTGAGTATGTCATTTTTTTTTATTGCAGCAGCAGCATTATAGATGCACAGCTTTCTATGGCACAACTATGGGGCAACAATGAACGGTGCAGAGCATTCTATATGGGGCACAGCTTTCTATGGCACATCTATGGGGCAATAATGAACGGTGCAGAGCATTATATATGGCACAGCTTTCTATGGCACATCTATGGGGCAATAATGAACGGTGCAGAGCATTCTATATGGCACAGTTTTATATAGAGTATCTATGGGGCCATAATGAACGGTGCAGAGCATTCTATATGGCACAGCTTTATAAGGAGCATCTATGGGGCCATAATGAACGGTGCAGAGCATTATACATGGCACAGTTTTATATGGAGCATCTATGGGGCCATAATGAACGGTGCAGAGCATTCTATATGGCACAGCTTTATATGGAGCATCTATGGGCCCATAATGAACGGTGCAGAGCATTCTATATGGCACAGCTTTATGTGGAGCATCTATGGGACCATAATGAACGGTGCAGAGCATTATATATTGCACAGCTTTATATGGAGCATCTATGGGGCCATAATGAACGGTACAGAGCATTCTATATGGCACAGCTTTATGTGGAGCATCTATGGGGCCATAATGAACGGTGCAGAGCATTATACATGGCACAGTTTTATATAGAGCATCTTATGGGGCAATAATAAAATGTATGGAGCATTATATGTGGCACAGCTTTATGTGGAGCATCTATGGGGCAATAATAAAATGTATGGAGCATTATATGTGGCACAGCTTTATATGGAGCATCTATGGGGCAATAATGAACGGTATGGAGCATCTATTTTTATTTTTGAAATTCACCGGTAGCTGCTGCATTTCCTACCCTAGGCTTATACTCGAGTCAATAAGTTTTCCCATTTTTTTGTGGCAAAATTAGGGGGGTCGGCTTATACTCGGGTCGGCTTATACTCGAGTATATACGGTATATAGATGAATCCAATAGTTAAATTGCGTAATGAAAAACAACCATCAGGATAACATTTCTTTGGCCGCCACAACATTGCAATAAAATACAGCAAAAAATTAAAATGGCAACAAAAGCAAACTTATCATACAAATATTTGAAATTTCAAAAAGACTTGCGTTTATTTATGAAAAAAATGGAAATTTGGCAAAAAAAAAATTTTTGTAATTTTCAAACTTAATTTTTGTGCCCTTAAATCAGAGAGTCGTGTCACACAAAATAGTTTTGTTTTTTGGTTTTTTTTGGGGGGACCACATCACATCTGAAATGACTTTGAGGGGTCAATATGACAATGTACCAAAAAGTGACACCATTCTAAAAACTGCACCCCTCAAGGTGCTCAAAACCACATTCAAGAGGTTTAATAACCCTTCAGGTGCTTCACAAGAACTAAAACAATGTGGAAGGAAATAAATAACATTTAACTTTTTTCACAAAAAATTTACTTTAGACCCAAACTTTTTTATTTTCTCATGGGTATCAGGAAAAAATGGACCACAAAATTTGTAGCGCAATTTCTCCTGAATACACAGATATTCCATATGTGGGGAAAATCCACTGTTTGGGCACATGGCAGGGCTCAGAAGGGAGGGAGCATCGTTTGACTTTTTGAAAAATTGGCTGGAATTGATGGCGGGCACCATATCGCGTTTGGAGACCCCCTGATGTGCTTAAACAGTGGAAACCCCCCAATTCTAACTCCAAACCTAACACCGCCCTAAATCCAACCCTAACCCAACACATCCCTAAACACCACCCTAACCCTTATTACAACCCTAATTACAACCTTAACCACATCCCTAACCCCAACACATCCCTAACCCCAACACATCCCTAACCCCAACCGCAAAGAATGGAAAAAAATTCCATTTTATACTATTATTTTTATCTAAGGGGGTGACAAAGCACGGTTTGATTTCCTTCTTTTTTAATTTTGATCACTGTGATATCAAAATGAACCAAAAGGAAAAATCTCATACTGTTGCCAGGTATCAGCTGGCAGATCTCAGCGGGCGCGCTGCTCATGCACCCACTATTTTCTTCCAGGAAGATGACGTGACGGGCCAGAACAGGTGGATCCAGGAATGATACCGCTGGGGGCTCGAGGGACCCCATTTCTCTCCTCTGGTATACTAGATCATATCAGATGAGAGTGAAATGAATAGAAAAATCTGAATTTTTTTGTGATTGCCAGGGGACGGCAAAAAACAACCTGAATCATGTTCTCCGGGGTCTCAGCTACCCCCGGTAGCTGAGACCACGGAGATTTTCCGACACTGGAGGGCGCTATACACTTATTTCTCAGCACGGTTGAGAAATAAGGCCCCTGAACTGCCACCGTTAAAAGGCGTATCGGAGGTCGCTAAGGGGTTAATGCACATTGTGGGCTAAAGTATGTGTGCCCATCTACCAGTGATACATGTGACCACTTTTAGGTGATAAGCTTATACTAAACAGATGACTTTTCTTTCAGCCTCAAATATTGTTCACTAGAACAGAGTATAGTTGGATCCTACTGTTGCGATTATAGCACAATTACCGCATTTTTCGGACTACAAGACGCACTTTTTTACTCAAAAAATGTGGAGGCAAATGGGGGGTACATCTTATAGTCCGGACGAACAGGCTCTGGCTGTGGTGGGGAGGTGGGGGAGCAGCATCGGCGGAGTAGCGGGTCACAGGAGGCTGAAGCCGGCGGCTCCGGCTAACTCTTGTGCCCACTGCTAAAGAGAAGTGAATAGTCACTGGACTCCATACCCATGGGCGTGGAGGTCAATGAATATTAATTTCTCTTTAATAAAAGTATCTTGGTATGATTGGCCCCCAATCCTCCGGTCATGGTATTCATGCCCCATCCTTATGATTGGACCCCCACCCCCATCCTGGCATGCATGGCCCCATCAGAAAACATTAAAAAATAAAAAACCATTACACTTACCTTTGCAGCGCTCCCTCGCACCACCCTGCTCAGTTGCCAGCAACTGCTTTATGCTTGTAAGCGGCGCATGGCAGGGACATCATGCGCTGCTCACAAGCAGCACATCTGCTGGAATACTCACTGCTCTGCATGCTGGGACTGTGCGTGCAGAGAGCAGTGAGCATTCTTTAGTAGCGCGCACAGTGTCAGCCGCAGGCTCCCTGCTGCTGCTGGCGGTCACATGTGCTGCTACTTAAGAGAAATGAATATTCATCTCTCTCCATGTCCAGAGAGGTGAATATTCAATTCTCTTAAGTAGCGGCATACGTGACAGCCGGCAGCAGCAGGAAGCCTGCGGCTGACGCTGTGCGCGCTGCTGAAGAGCAGTTGTTGGCATCGGAACAAGATGCTGCGAGGAAGTGCCGGGAAGGTAAGTGTAATAGTTTGGTTTTGTTTTAATGTTTTCTGATGGGGCCATGCATACCAGGACCGGGATGGGGGCCAATTCTACCAGAATAGGAATGGGGCCATGCATACTTGGACAAGATGAGGGTCCTGCATAACAGGATAGGGATGGGGCCATACATACTAGGATGAGATGGGGGCCTGCGTACCAGGATAATGATGGGGACATGCATACTCGTACGAGACGGGGGCCCTGCATACCAAGATGGGGGCTATACATACTAGGATGAGATGGGGGCCCTGCTTACTAGGATAGGGATGGGGCCATCATTTCTGCCAGGATAGGGATGGGGCCATCATTTCTGCCAGGATAGAGATGAGGGGGGGCATTCCTACCAGTACAGGGATGAGGGGGACCCTTCCTACCAGGATAGGGATGAGGGGGCCATTCACACCAGGATAGGGATGAGGGGGGCATGTGTATAAGGATGGGGATGAGGGGACCATATATACCAGGATAGGGGATATTAAGTACAGAATTGACAACATTTTTTACTTCAATTTTTTTTCCTAATTTCCTCCTCCAAAACCCTAGGTGTGTCTTATGGTGCGAAAAATACTGTAAATAACATACCTGAATCTGTAGACGTAGGTGTTTCCTTTATTGGTCCTTGTGTTGGTGCATCTGTTTCATTATCATCATCTGTCAATATAAAAATAAATATTTAATTAGTATTTTATATTTTGCAAACCCCTATACTACAATCACTGGTGAAAGCAAGTTCACAGTGTGTGTGGCTTTGCCAATACATCTGAAGATTTACAATACATGTGTTATGAAGACAAAATGAAATGTATAGGGAGTTTAAACTACAAGTTTTTTTAGGGTAGTGTCACACAGTACCATTTTGATCGCTACGACGGCACGATCCGTGACGTCGCAGCGATCGTATGATTATCGCTCCAGCGTCGTAGACTGCTATCACACGTTGCAATCACGGCGCTGGAGCGATGCCGAAGTCCCCGGTAACCAGGGTAAACATCGGGTAACTAAGCGCAGGGCCGCGCTTAGTAACCCGATGTTTACCGTGGTTACCAGCGTAAAAGTAAAAAAAAAACAAACAGTACATACTTACATTCTGGTGTCTGTCCCCGGCGTTCTGCTTCTCTCCACTGTGTAAGCGCCATAGCCGGCAAGCACAGCGGTGACGTCAGACGTCACTGATGTGCTCGCTTTCCGGCTGGCAGACGCTCACACAGTGGAGAGAAGCTGAGACGCCGGGGACAGACACCAGAATGTAAGTATGTACTGTTTGTTTTTTTTTTACTTTTACGCTGGTAACCACGGTAAACATCGGGTTACTAAGCGCGGCCCTGCGCTTAGTTACCCGATGTTTACCCTGGTTACAAGCGAACACATCGCTGGATCGCTGTCACACACAACGATCCAGCGATGTCAGCG
This sequence comes from Ranitomeya variabilis, assembly GCF_051348905.1. Classification (NCBI taxonomy): domain Eukaryota; kingdom Metazoa; phylum Chordata; class Amphibia; order Anura; family Dendrobatidae; genus Ranitomeya; species Ranitomeya variabilis. The sequence continues at coordinate 494,578,082 of NC_135232.1, forward strand.
GGTGATCAAGCGACGAAAGAAAGTTCCACACGATCTGCTACGACGTACGATTCTCAGCAGGATCCCTGATCGCTGCTGCGTGTCAGACACTGCGATATCGTAACGATATCGCTAGAACGTCACGAATCGTACCGTCGTAGCGATCAAAATGGTACTGTGTGACAGTACCCTTTTTTAGGCAGAAAGTGATTGTGTACAATGAGATTAAAGGGAATCGGTCACCAGGTTTACTGCCACCTAATCTAAGAAAAACAATGTGGACAGAGACCTTGATTGCAGAGATATGTCACTTAAGGTACCGTCACATTTAGCGACGCTGCAGCGATCTAGACAACGATGCCGATCGCTGCAGTGTCGCTGTGTGGTCGCTGGAGAGCTGTCACACAGACAGCTCTCCAGCGACCAACGATGCCGAAGTCCCCGGGTAACCAGGGTAAACATCGGGTTACTAAGCGCAGGGCCGCGCCTATTAACCCGATGTTTACCCTGGTTACCAGTGTAAATGTAAAAAAAAAAAAAAAACACTACATACTTACATTCCGATGTCTGTCGCGTCCCCCGGCGTTCTGCTTCCCTGCACTGTGAGCGCCGGCCGTAAAGCAGAGCGGTGACGTCACCGCTGAGCCCTGCTTTACGGCCAGCTGACGCTGACACAGTGCAGGGAAGCAGAACGCCGGGGGACGCGACAGACATCAGAAGGTGAGTATGTAGTGTTTTTTTTTTTTTTTACATTTACACTGGTAACCAGGGTAAATATCGGGATACTAAGCGCGGCCCTGCGCTTAGTAACCCGATGTTTACCCTGGTTACCAGTGAAGACATCGCTGGATCGGTGTCACACACACCGATCCAGCGATGTCAGCGGGTGACCCAGCGACGAAATAAGGTGCTGGCCTTCTAGCTCCGACCAACGATGTCACAGCAGGATCCTGATCGCTGCTGCGTGTCAAACACAACGATATCGCTATCCAGGACGCTGCAACGTCATGGATCGCTAGCGATATCGTTGTTAAGTTGTTCAGTGTGAAGGTACCTTTAAGCTGGCCATACACATTAAAGGGACTCTTGGCACAGAATCACTGTTGAAACCAAGTACAGGCGCTCGGTGCTTGACAATGTGGTCAAACAATTATGTATACCTTCCAACCTGCTTGTTTTCCATCTATTTCCAAACTTCTCTAGCACTATGAAGCCAAAGCTGTCAAAGAAAAGTGGGGAGGGGTGGAGAGAGGGAAAACAAGCTGATGGGAAGGTGTATTTAAATGATTGGTCCCCAGTATAATGCGCCGAGGGCCTGTACTTTGTTTAGCACAGAATGACTGTTGAAACAGAGTTCCTTTAAATGACTGTTGGCTGACCGATGCTTCAGCTTGATCATCCTGCTGACAGCCATCTCAACAGAAACTCTTTCATTCATAGGAGCGCTCATTCGCCGAGCATTCCTGTGTGCTTTATAAGAAAGTTGCCAGCTGACAGTCCGTAATTGAACAAGCCTGATCTCCCCTGACGTTCAGTTGGCTGGCGCCCTTATACACATATTGTAAGGTGAACCAGTCAATCTAATGTGCACTGTGGCTTTTACTGGACCTTTTGCAGTAGGTTTCACAAAATCACTCTTTTACCAGCAGGAGATTACTACTAAAGTACTAGAAAGCCTTCTGAATGTAGTAACTCTGTACAACATCGCCCTCCCACCACTGCTTGGCAGCTTCTGTGTACACTGTGCATATGCAGAAAGCTGTTGATCAGTGATGTAGGCAGAGTTATATGCATTGTATTCCAAACCCAAGTAGTAGGGCCAAGAGGCATCATTAGGCCCAGTCATACAGTGGGAAAAATAAGTATTTGATACACTGCCGATTTTGCAAGTTTTCCCACCTAGAAAAGAATAAAGAGGTCTGTAATTTTTGAGAAAGGTACACTTCAACGGTGAGAGACAGAATCTTATAAAAAAAAGAAAAAAACATAAAATCACATTGTATGATTTTACCTAATTAATTTACATTTTAGTGCATGAAATAAGTATTTGGTACAATAGCAAAACAGAACTTAATATTTGGTACAGAAGCCCTTGTCTGCAATTACAAAGGTCAGACATTTCCTGCAGTTCTTGACAAAGTTTGCATAATCTGCAGCAGGGATTTTGGCCCACTCCTCCATACAGATCTCCAGATCTTTCAGGTTTCAGGGCTGTCACTGGGCAACATTGAGTTTCATCTCCTTCCAAAGATTTCTGTTGGGTTCAGGTCAGGATACTGGCTAGGCTCCAGGATCTTGAAATGCTTCTTATGGAGCCACTCCTTAGTTGCCTTGGCTATGTGTTTCGGGTCATTGTCATGCTGAAAAACTCAGCCACAACCCATCTTCAATGTTCTCAATGAGGGAACGAGGTTGTTGGCCAAAATCTCGCGATACATGACCCCATCCATCCTCCCTTCAATACAGTGCAGTCGTTCTGTTCCCTTTGCAGAAAAGCATCCCAAAATATGATGTTTCCACCACTATGCGTCATGGTTGGGACGGTGTTCTTGGGGTTGTACTCATCCTTCTTCCTCCAAACACAGCAAGTGGAGTTGACACCAAAAAGTTCTATTTTGGTCTCATCTGATATGAGCATGGCTCCTCTGGATCTTACAGAAAGTTATTGACAATCTTCAAACGGGCCTGGACATGTGCTGGTGTGAGCAGGGGGACCCAGTCTGCCATGCAGGATTTTAATCCATGATGGCGTAGTGTGTTACTAATGGTAATGCTTGAGACTGTGGTCTCTGCTCTCTTCAAGTCAATGACCAGGTCTTTCCATGTAGTTCTGGGCTGATTCCGGACCTTTCTCAGAATCATCCTTGCCCCCCGAGGCAAGATCTTGCATGGTTCCCCAGAATGAGGAAGATTGACAGTCATCTTGTGTTTCTTCCATTTTCTAATAATTGTGCCAACAGTTGCCTTCTCACCAAGCTGCTTGACTAGTAGCCCATCACAGCTTTGTGCAGGTCTACAATTTTGTCCCTGGAGTCCTTGTACAGCTCTTTGGTCTTGACCATGGTGGAGAGGTTGGAGTGTGATTGATTGACTGTGTGGACAGGTGTCTTTTATACCAGTAATGAGTTCAAACAGGTGCAATTAATATAGGCAATGAGTGCAAAGAAGGAGGGATTCTTAAAGAAAACCTAACAGGTCTGTGAAAGCCAGAATTCTTGCTGGTTAGTAGGTGATCAAATACTTTCCGTATTTTTCGCTTTGTAAGACGCTCCGGATTATAAGACGCACCCCAAATTTTGAGGAGAAAAATAGGAAAAAACTTTTTTTAATATATTGAGGGGGCTTCTTATAATCCATGCGTCTTATTGCTTACCAGGGGTTGTGGCTGCGGTGGATCAGGGTCCCAGGGTCGTTGCTGGAGGCATGATTGGAGCATTGCTGCAGGCTGGGATGATGGGGTCTGCAGGGGGGCTTTGGTGCTGCATGGGGGCTGCTGTGCTGCAGGCTGGGATGAGGGGTGCTGCAGGGGGCTCTGGTGCTGCAGGGGGCTCTGGTGCTGCAGGGGGCTCTGGTGCTGCAGGGGGCTCTGGTGCTGCAGGGGGCTCTGGTGCTGCAGGGGGCTCTGGTGCTACAGGGGGCTGTGGTGCTGCAGGGCTGTCTCCAGGGCTGTCTCCGGTGCTGCGGGGGGCTCTGGCGACATTTTGTGAAAGACCAGAGCCCCCAGCAGTTCGTCCATGCGTTCCTGTATGACTGACTCCGGGAAAATGGCCGCCGGAATCTCGAGAGATGAGATCTCAGTGCTGAAATCTCATCTCCCGAGATTCCGGCGGCCATTTTCCAGGAGTCAGTCATACTAGAACGCATGGACGAACTGCCGGGGGGCTCTGGTCTTTCACAAAATGTCGCCAGAGCCCCCCGCAGCACCGGAGCCTCCAGCATCACCCGGGGCAGCAGCGGACAACCCCGGCAGTGGCAGCGGGTGACAGCGGCGGCGGGCGACAGCGGCGGCGGGCGGTAGCAGCGGCGGACACCCCCTCATCCCAGCCTGTAATGGTAAGCGGTATATCCGCTTTGTTAGACGCACCCACATTTCCCCCCCAAATTTGGGGGAAATAAAGTGCGTCTTACAAAGCGTAAAATACGGTATTTCATGCAATAAAATGCAATTTAATTATTTAAAAATCATACAACGTGATTCTCTGTTTTTTTTACATTCTGTCTCTCACAGGTGAGGTGTACCTACGATAAAAATTAAATATCTCTGAATTCTTTGTAGGTGGGGAAAGATGAAAAACTTGCAGTGTATCAAATACTTATTTTCCCCGCTGTTGTGCAGTTTAGGGTGTCACAGTCCTCCTACCCTATATTCCTGGCGCTCCCATCTAGATGATTTAGAGGTTGGGAGGTAGAAGGCAGACCACACTTTGGCATGAACAACTCAAACGGTTTACTGGATAACAGATCAATGATTCACCGCTTTTTCACCATTTAGCCGAAACACTGGATCTCGGCTGGATGGCAACGGCACTGACACTCTGATATGGCAAATCTATAATTGAGGTTTGGCCTTGCTGTGATGGGTTCTGTAGCTTTAGGGATATACCCCCGGTCTCTTGGACTACCTACTATAGCAGGCAGAAAGCTAAGTGCCACTCGCCATTGTCCAAACCTCTTTAGGTTCTGTATTTAGATTATCTGTATTTCGATTTCATCTGTTGTCGGCTCTTGGTTGTCAGGGCTCTAAAAAGACTGTCTGGCAAGGTACTCAATCCTAGCAGCCCTTGTACCTCACCTCTAGTCAGGCCTGACCATCTCCAACTGCTCAGACATACTCCAATACAGTCTCTTGCCGACCCTTATACCGCCACCTGCTGGTCTCCAGTGGTAAGCAACAACTTACATTTAATCTGACAGAATGACACCAGGACATACATCAAAGCATGAATTATTAATAATGGCCTCTTCTGTGTCATTACACATACAGGGCTCAGCATTGAGATAACTGCTAGATCTGCAAAAGATAAAATGCTGATTTTATCAAAACTACAGCAACCCTTCAGTAAGTGACACATCACTGGAATACGGTTCTCATTCTCTATGCCATGCTGCTCAGATGGGGTAGCAAAAACCTGGTAACAGATTCCCTTTAATTAAAAAAACAAAAAAAGTACTACTTACTAGGGATACTTATGGATAACATGAGTTGTTATTGTAACTCCATGAACCACAATGGAGTTATTGTGGCAACTCCCTAGCAAAAGCTGAAGTCCGCAGTGTAAGTCGGCATACAGTGAATTTCAAATCTGCTAGTCTGGTCACTTTATGCTGTGGATTTTCTTTGCTTATAGGACGAATCTTACCAACAGTAATAAGAAAGGACTTCAGAGTCACTCTTTCAAGCAATATGTGGAATTAGTTAAACATGTATCCACAGAAATGCGTATTTTAAAACTGAACTAAAGGCAGTAATTGCAGTTCAAGAGTCAACTTTTGTGTTTAAAAAAACATTTTTCCTTAATGGAATTGACATAACAGAAGAGGTGTGATCTGTTTTTAGAAAATGTTGTTTGTGAATGGCAGAGTTATCCAAATGTAATGTCTTTAGCTGTACAAAGCTGACATCTGCATACTACGATCTGGCCATACGGACACGTAAGCCTCTGTCAATAGTTCTGGCACATTTGATGTTAGAGCATCAGTAACATGCAGGACTTTTCTCTATGCCAACATTTTGGAAACTATGACAAGACTCTGGCACACTCCATTGTAAAGCAGTAGGGTCTATAGCAGACCTGGGCAAGGTGCGGCCCACGGGCCACATCCGGCCCTCCTGATGATTTTAAACGGCCCGCCAGCTAGCTGTCACTTCTGACAGTCGCCCCCGGCACCGCTCGGCCAGCCGCTTCTGAGGAGGACCGCTGGTGGCTGGAGTGAAGGCCCTAAGCTCATACGCATCTGCCCTGTACGTCACGTGCAATGTGAGCAGTAGAGCCGGGTTGAATATCGGTGGCGGCGGCCATCTTCCCGAGGCCGCGCGTGCGCAGATGGAGTGCTCTGCTTCACGGGGCATCAGGAAAATGGCCGTGGGAGGCCGCACGTGCGCAGATGGAGATCGCGGCGGCCATGTTCCTGAAGCAGAGTTTGCAGATTTAGATCTCGGCTTCAGGAAAATGGCCGCCGCGATCTCCATCTGCGCACGCGCGGCCTCCCGCGGCCATTTTCCTGATGCCCCGTGAAGCAGAGCACTCCATCTGCGCACGCGCGGCCTCGGGAAGATGGCCGCCGCCACCGATATTCAACCCGGCTCTGCTGCTCACATTGCATTCTGGGCCGCTGCGTCACCTCACCGGTGGAAGGGACCCTGCGAACGCCATGCCGCACCTCTGCCGTCGCCACACTACTGCTGCCACCCCCCATGGACATCAGGCCGTGGCGTCGCCCACCTAAGCAGGAAGGGACCCTGCTCAGGTGCACGCCGTACCGCATCACCCCACCTCTGCTGACACCATGCCTCCTGTGACCCTGCTCTGCCACCGCCAGCCCTCAGGTAAGATACTGTAAATTCGGACAATAAGACGGACCCCCATCTTATAAAAAAATATTTTTTTCTGCAATTTTCACCCCAAATTTGGGGTGCCCCTTATGGTCCGGTGCGTCTTATAGTCCGAAAAATACGGTAATTATATTAGTCCGGCCCTCTAAAACCACCCCAATTTCTCATGCGGCCCCATGGCAAAATTAATTGCCCACCCCTGGTCTATAGAGAGGTGTTGTGATCAGCACAGAGGTAGATGTGAACATAGCATTATCACATGAGCTAAACTGTAGGGCTATGTTCACACGTAGCGTTTTCAAAGCGTTTTTTTCTGCAACCAAAACCAGTTTGATTGGCAGTAATAACACAACGTTCAAAATGCATGCTTTGCTGCATTATTTTGTGTGGATTACTTGAGTGATTCCTCTACAGTAGACATTTAATAAATGTAGTTTCATTCACCAAAAGCAGAAAAAAAACATTGCAGAAGTCCAGCAAAACCATTACTTTCCATGGGTGAAAAAACTCTGCAAGAACACGGAAAGAACTGACTTCTGAACTGAATTTTTTGCAGTTCACAAACAAAAAGCAAGCATGTGCATTACATTTCTGAAATCTCATAGCTTTTCATAGGACTATCAAAAGCAGCTGCTTCTCTGCAGAAAAATACGCTGCAAAAATGCTGCATGTAAACATAGCCTAAGGCATTCTAGTAAGGTAAAAATAGGTTCTTAAAGAAGTTATATACTATTTGGACAACTTCTCATGCCCCTCCCTTGGCCCAGACAAATAATAAAGTCTACACTCCCCTCCCATGCTGACACTATTCCCGTGGTGCCGTGCCGTTGTTGCAATCAGCGCGGACGTCGCTGTCCCACTGAACATGAAGAGGAAGTGAGAGAGCAGATGCCGCCGGACTTCCTCTTCATTATCGATTTATCCGAAGGCGGGGGGACAGTAACACCGGCGCCAATTGGGTGCCAGGGTCATATGTCACAGCAACTACATGAGAGCACAGGGAACGCAAGTGCTGACACCGTTGGAAAGGCAATGGAACGGGAAGGGAGTATAGTTGTTTTTTCTTATATTATCGGGGCCAAACATTTAGATCAAGAAGCTATTATCCAAGTAGTGGACAACCCCTTTAAGATACTGACACTGGTTCTTGTTAAAACATGGACAAAATAATTCTGGAATATACTACTAGAAGTAGATGACCAGTAAGGTTTAGCAGAGCAATACAAACCATGTTCAGCTTGGAGACTCTCCGATATCCTAAAACAGTGCATTTTACTAAAATTCCGAGACTGTAAAACTATACAGTTTGGTGGAAGCACCATATTTCGCAGTCTTCCAAAGGTGCATTCATGGTTCAGTATCACATAACAAGCTGCATGAGCCTAAAAAATAAAGAGAAACTAAATTAGGAACATTACAACTATCTCTACAAACTATGAGATGGTCACTAGACAATCCTGCTTTACTTCCAGTACTACTCCTGCTGTGCGGAGGTGTGAAGGGACAGTTGGGCAAACACAGGGGACCTGTTAAGGTACCGTCACACTAGGCGATATCGCCAGCAATCCGTGACGTTGCAGCGACCTGGATGGCGATATCGCTGTATTTGACACGCAGCAGCGATCTGGATCCCGCTGTGAAATTGCTGGTCGCTGCTAGAAGGTCTGCACATTATTTGGTCGCTAGGTCGCCGTGTATCGCCGTGTTTGACAGCAAAAGCGACGATACCAGCGATATTTTACACTGGTAACCAGGGTAAACATCGGGTTACTAAGCGCAGGGCCGCGCTTAGTAACCCGATGTTTACCCTGGTTACCAGCGTAAAAGTTAAAAAAACAAACAGCACATACTCACCAGCGCGTCCCCCAGCCTCTGCTTCCTGACACTGACTGAGCGCCGGCCCTAAACTGAAAGTGAAAGCAACAGCGGTGACGTCACCGCTGTGCTGTTAGGGCCGGAGCTCAGTCAGCGTCAGGATGCAGAGGCTGGGGGACGCGCTGGTGAGTATGTGCTGTTTGTTTTTTTAACTTTTACGCTGGTAACCAGGGTAAACATCGGGTTACTAAGCGCGGCCCTGCGCTTAGCAACCCGATGTTTACCCTGGTTACCCGGGGACCTCGGCATCGCTGGTCGCTGGAGAGCGGTCTGTGTGACAGCTCTCCAGCGACCACACAGCGACGCTGCAGCGATCGGCATTGCTGTCGCTATCGCTGCAGCGTCGCTTAGTGTGACGGTACCTTTAGAGATCTGAAATTGCAGGTGCTTTCAGCAGTGGGGTGGGTCGCAAAGGGTGAGCGACACTGTATTGTATTACTTGTTACCTAGAGCAAGCCTATGACGATAAACTTCATCCTAGAAAACGTCTGTAAAATTATCGAAACATTTCTGCGCTATTTTTTTCTCCAACGGATCGAAGAGTTCTAACTTTTTTCTCTGACGTTGACATAGCAATATGAAGGGTTTTTTTGGTGGAATGAATTGTAGTTTTAAAAAGCATTCATTTTTCTTATAGTGCATTAAAAAAATGAGAGAAAAATTCCAATTCAGTGAAACGTTGAACACCACCACTATTCTGTGATTGTTTTATGGTTTTCATTCTGCAGTAAAAATTACCTGGACTTATGATTCTGCAGATCATTGCAATGGTGCCGATGATAAACAATAAGTACCGTAAAATAAATAAAAAAAATATATAGATTTTTATTTTTTTATTTTAGTGGTCAATAAAAAATAAGAACCTTGTGAAACAAAATAATTTTTCTGTCCACTAAGCTGTTTGAGGGCTTATTTTTTTTTAACCTTGAGATGACGTTTTTGGGGTAAATATGAAATTGTGATCACTTTTCACTGTATATATTTTTGGGGAAAGTGTGCAGACTGCAAAAACGGCAATTCTAGGGTTTACATTTTTTTTCCATTTGGCTGCTTGACCTATGGTTTAAACCAGGGGTGGTCAATTAATTTTGCCATGGGGCCGCATGAGAAATTGGGATGGTTTTAGAGGGCCGGACTAATATAATTACCGTATTTTTCGGACTATAAGACGCACCGGACCATAAGGGGCACCCCAAATTTGGGGTGAAAATTGCAGAAAAAAAGCTTTTTTATAAGATGGGGGTCCGTCTTATTGTCCGAATTTACAGTATCTTACCTGAAGGCTGGCGGTGGCAGAGCAGGGTCACAGGAGGCATGGTGTCAGCAGAGGTGGGGTGATGCGGTACGGCGTGCACCTGAGCAGGGTCCCTTCCTGCTTAGGTGGGCGACGCCACGGCCTGGTGTCCATGGGGGGTTGCAGCAGTGGTGTGGCGACGGCAGAGGTGCGGCATGGCGTGCGCAGGGTCCCTTCCACCGGTGAGGTGACGCAGCGGCCCAGAATGCAATGTGAGCAGCAGAGCCGGGTTGAATATCGGTGGCGGCGGCCATCTTCCCGAGGCCGCGCGTGCGCAGATGGAGTGCTCTGCTTCACGGGGCATCAGGAAAATGGCCGCAGGAGGCCGCGCATGCGCAGATGGAGATCGCGGCGGCCATTTTCCTGAAGCCGAGATCTAAATCTGCAAACTCTGCTTCAGGAAAATGGCCGCCGCGATCTCCATCTGCGCACGTGCGGCCTCCCGCGGCCATTTTCCTGATGCCCCGTGAAGCAGAGCACTCCATCTGCGCACGCGCGGCCTCGGGAAGATGGCCGCCGCCACCGATATTCAATCCGGCTCTGCTGCTCACATTGCACGTGACGTACAGGGCAGATGCGTATGAGCTTAGGGCCTTCACTCCAGCCACCAGCGGTCCTCCTCAGAAGCGGCTGGCCGAGCGGTGCCGGGGGCGACTGTCAGAAGTGACAGCTAGCCGGCGGGCCGTTTAAAATCATCAGGCGGGCCGGATGCGGCCCGCGGGCCACACCTTGCCCAGGTCTGGTTTAAACACTTGGGGTATGTTCACATGTTGCGTTTTTGCAGCTTTTTTAAAGCAAATTTTAAGCTGCTTACAAAAAGCATGTTTTGCTTAGTTGTTGGTGTGTTCTTTTTACTGCGCATTTGTCAGGGTACATTTGTCTCTTGTGCATGCTGATAAAGTTTAGTGCATAAGAAAAAAAAATCTGATTCAACTTAATCAGGTTTTAGCAGCAAAAACGCAGCAAAACCTGGTAACTGCGCTTTTTGCAGCGTTTTTTGCACTACCCATAGTTTTCATTTTGCAAAAAACTGAGCTTTTTCGGACATGACAATACCAAATACCGTTTATACTTGAGTATAAGCCGAGATTTTCAGCCCACTTTTTTGGGCTGAAAGTGACCCTCTCAGCTTATACTCGAGTCAGTGTCGGTGTGGGGTCGGCGGGTGAGGGGGAGCGGCGGCTGTGATATACTCACCTGTTCCTGGCGCTGTCCCTGCATGTCCCATGGTCTCCGCACAGCGCTTCCTGTGTTCAGCGGTCACGTGGTACCGCTCATTAAAGTAATGAATATGCAGCATATTCATTACTCTAATGAGCGGTACGTGACCGCTGAAGATAGGAAGATGCCGCCGGCTCCCGGAGACCATCTGACAGTGAGACGCTGCCAGGGGACCCCACCGGGAGCAGGTGAGTATATCAGGGGAGGGGGAGCATTGCGCGATAGTCACCTTCCTCGTTCCAGCGCTGCGCACTGCTCTGTCTTCCGTCCTCTGGCTGTGACTGTGTTCAGGTCAGAGGGCGTGATGACGCGATTAGTGTGGAACGAGGAAGGTGACTATCGCAAGTCCCGGGGGCCTGAGCGAAGAGAGGCGAGTATGTGATTTTTTTTATTTTAATCGCAGCAACAGCAAATGGGGCATATATGAGGAGCATCTTATGGGGCATATACGAGGAGCATCTTATGGGGCATATATGAGGGGCATCTCATGGGGCCCCTAATGTGTGGAGCACCTCATGGGGCCACAATGTATGGAGCATCGTATGGGGCATAATGTGTGGAGCATCTCATGGGGCCCCTAATGTGTGGAGCATCTCATGGGGCCACAATGTATGGAGCTTCTCATGGGGCCATAATGTGTGGAGCATCTTATAGGGCCATAATGTATGGAGCTTCTCATGGGGCCATAATGTGTGGAGCATCTTATAGGGCCATAATGTGTGGAGCATCTCATGGGGCCATAATGTGTGGAGCATCTTATGGGGCCTGTGACAGGGTGTATGGCAGAGCAAGAAGGGACAACAGGCCAAGGGATGATTCCACAGATTTATTATCAAGAACGCTGGAACAACACATGCAGGTAGATCTACAGAGTCCACAATTAGTCCAACGGAACAGGTTCGGGGGCACCTCCCGATAATTCTTGTGCCAGCTAACAAAGCAATAGTCCACACGAGTCCAAGGGATCCCAAAACAATCTCATGAATGACGAGATATGTCCTCAGCTCAAGTCTCGCCCCGTTCGCTTCCGCAGTCACAGATGGACGTGGGGTCTTGCCTCAGCTAAGAATCCCCACTCCTTCTCCTTCAAAGGTCAACTCACATCTGATCTCAAAAATAAGAATGGATTGTCTGAGTTCCTGGGATCCGCCCATGAAGGGGGGTAGGGGTCACACCTTCAGTTCAATGGTTGGGTCCACCAGAAGATTCTATTCTGGTCGGCTCCGCTTAGTCTACGTAGTATATACATTTGACTAGCCACCTGCTGTGAGGAAGAATGGCTATTCCTTCACTAGTTGACAAAGCTTAATTACATTAAAGCTTAGGGCTGCAAGTATTGGGGGAAGGAGACATTGTTACAGGTGACTCCGAGCACAAGAAAATACATAAATTACAGCTAATAGAAACCAGAGAACAGTTACATACATCAAATGGCATATTTTCAAATACAGGACAGGGCAAAAGTACATATCATGACAGGGCCATCTAATGTATGGAGCATCTCATGGGGCCATAATGTGTGGAGCATCTTATGGGGCCATCAACCTTTATGCAGCATTATATGGGGCAAATGTTTCTATGGAGCATCTTATGGGGCCATTATTAACCTTTGTGCAGCATTATATGGGGTATATTTTAATATGGAGCATCTTATGGGGCCCATCATGAACTGTATGGAGCATTATATGGGGCTCCTGATTCAATATGGATATTCAAAAACACTTAACCTACTGATGTCTCAATTTTACTTTTATTGGTATCTATTTTTATTTTTTACTTTAACCGGTAGCTGCTGCATTTCCCACCCTAGGCTTATACTTGAGTCAATAAGTTTTCCCAGTTTTTTGTGGCAAAATTAGGGGGGGTCGCCTTATACTCGGGTCGGCTTATACTCGAGTACATACGGTATGTAAAGGTTTTACATTTAATTTTTTTTTTTTGAAGGGAGGAAAAGGGGATGGTTACATACATATACTGTGTATATATATATATATATATATATATATATATATATATATATATATATATATATATACACACACACACACACACACACTCACCGGCCACTTTATTAGGTACACCATGCTAGTAATGGGTTGGACCCCCTTTTGCCTTCAGAACTGCCTCAATTCTTCGTGACATAGATTCAACAATGTCGCAGCAGAAATCGAGACTCATCAGACCAAGCAACGTTTTTCCAATCTTCTACTGTCCAATTTCGATGGGCTTGTACAAATTGTAGCCTCAGTTTCCTGTTCTTAGCTGAAAGGAGTGGTACCCGGTGTGGTCTTCTGCTGCTGTAGCCCATCTGCCTCAAAGTTCGACGCACTGTGCGTTCAGAGATGCTCTTAGGCCTACCTTGGTTGTAACGGGTGGCGATTTGAGTCACTGTTGCCTTTCTATCAGCTCGAACCAGTCTGCCCATTCTCCTCTGACCTCTGGCATCAACAAGGCATTTCCGCCCACAGAACTGCCGCTCACTGGATTTTTTTTCTTTTTCGGACCATTCTCTGTAAACCCTAGAGATGGTTGTGCGTGAAAATCCCAGTAGATCAGCAGTTTCTGAAATACTCAGACCAGCCCTTCTGGCACCAACAACCATGCCACGTTCAAAGGCACTCAAATCACCTTTCTTCCCCATACTGATGCTCGGTTTGAACTGCAGGAGATTGTCTTGACCATGTCTACATGCCTAAATGCACTGAGTTGCCGCCATGTGATTGGCTGATTAGAAATTAAGTGTTAACAAGAAGTTGGACAGGTGTACCTAATAAAGTGGCCGGTGAGTGTATATACATACATATACACACACACACAGGATGGTCCAAAAGTAGGTGGACAGTATGTGTAATAGGGTTATGAAGGGGGAGAATTAGCTAACATGGTTTTTGGGGTTCAAAGTTCTCAATGCACATCTAGATAAGTTTCTGGGGGGTTTCTACTATTTAGGTACATCAGGGGCTTTGCAAACGCAACATGACGCCAGCAGACCATTCCATCAAAGTCTGCAATTCAAAACATCACTACTTCCCTTCCGAGCCCTGCCGTGCGCCCAAAAAGTGATTCCCCCCACATATGGGGTATCGGCGTAATCAGGACAAATTGGACAACAGCTTTCGCGGTCCACTTTCTCCGTTTACCCTTGGGAAAATAAAAAAATTGTTACTAAAATATCATTTTTGTGGCTAAAAAGTTAAATGTTCATTTTTTCCTTCCATGATGCTTCTGCAGCTGTGAAGCACCTGAAGGCTTAATAAACTTCTTGAATGTGGTTTTGAGCACCTTGAGGGGTGCAGTTTTTAGAATAGTGTCACTTGTGGATATTTTCTATCATATAGAACCCTCAAACTGACTTCAAATGTGAGGTGGTCCCTAAAAAAAATGGTTTTGTAAATATTGTTGTAAAAATGAGAAATCGCTGGTCTGTTTTTATAACTTCCTAACAAAAAAAATTTTGTTTCCAAAATTTTGCTGATGTAAAGTAGACATGTGGGAAATGCTGTTTATTAACTATTTTGTGTCACATAACTCTCTGGTTTAACAGAATAAAAATTCTAAATAAATAATAAATCAAAATAAATGTTATTATTTTCTGTCCACCTACTTTTGTATGTCCACCTATATATGCACATACAAGCTTTTTTCCTTTAAATTCCCTGTTTTTGGTTCCCTTAGGAGGACAAAACACAGTACTGCATTCCACGGTGAAGTTGTCTCCTATGAAGCTCAAAGTGTTTGACAAAAAAAGCAGTCACATTGAGGTTGCAAATGGAAACCGATACGCAAGTGCACCATTAATGGGATCATCATTTACATGCTGCTGTCACAGACAGCATTTGAAAGAGAACTTAAGAGCGTGAGTTTGTGATGTAAAAGTAAAGTTATGGCCAATAGCACTGTTATACAAATTAAATTGATACCTTTGTTGAAGAAATACACTTTTTTTTTTTCTTTTGTTTCAGCATTGAAGATTTCTTGTAATAACATTTAGGTGCAGATGGGCTACTCCTGCCCCCTCCTCTCCGCCTGCCCCCGGTGTTTGAATGATAGGTCACTGATTTTTCAGTGATCTGAATCCTGTGTGAAATCTGGCGTCGGTGCAGTCATTGACATGGGCAGCGTGTGCACAGATTTTTTTTTCCCAGCTGGTTTGCAATAAAATGGTGCCGGGGGGCAGCGCATGCGCAGTTGTCTGTAAAACATCATTAATCAGAGAACTCAATCTGTGCATGCGCTGCCAGCAAAGCCTATTGTAGACCAGCTGGGAAATCAATCTGCATATGTGCTCCCCATGGAAATAGCACCAGATTTTGACTAGGATGCAGTTCACTAAAAAATAAAAAAAAAATAAAATCAGTGACCTGTCATTGCAACACTGGAGGCAGGTGGACAGCAGGGGCAGGAGGAGAAGACTCAGTGAACAGTCCCGCCCCTATGCACCAAAATTTCATTACAAGAAAACTTCAAATGCAGATTTCTTCACCAAAAGTATCAAATTGCCATGTTATTAAGAAGGATCAAAACTGATCTGAAACGCATTGCATATCTATACTCGATGTTTCGGACAGGATGTTAAAGGCCAGGGCAGAGTCAAGGGCTACTCCGAGGCAGCAGATTTTGGGGACAGGGGAAAGTGTGATTTCATTTATTTTGATAGATAGATCAGGTAGGGAAGATATGCGAGATCGAGGAAAGATAATTAGTTCAGATTTGTCCACATTGATCTTGAGGAAGCGAGAGGAGAAGAAGGAGGATATGGCTGATAGACACTGTGGGATTCTGGAGAGAGCAGAGAGGTGACATCTGGGCCAGAGAGGTAGATCTGAGTGTCATCGGCATATAGATGGTACTGGAAGCCATAGGACCTTATGAGTTGTCCCAGGCCGAGTGTATAGAGTGATCTGTGCATCTGGTGATGAATGAGCCAGAATTCTCTTTACTAAAGGTGCCAAATCAATCTGTATGCTTTGTGACCATGTCTTAACTCTTCATTGCAAAATCATGCTGACAGAGTCTCCGTAAATGGTTAAAACTTGCAGAAAGAGGCAGTATATGTTATGTAACACAGCCATCATCTTTCACACATGAAGGAGACTCTGCTCCTGATCCGGCTTCATACAACCCGTAGCGATCTATGACAGAAATGTACTACATAGGTTGGGTTATAAGGATTGTCCATGACAAACTATTCGTTAAAGTGATCCTGACAGTGGATACATGCTGCCTAAATCACGTCTGTCAGTCTTATACACATTGAATAAAGCGCTGGTTAAACATACCGGTAACAGCAATTGTACAAAGGGTGATATATGTATTTGCAGAGAAGACCCCTTTAAAGTGAACCCGACAGCTGATACATGCGGACAGATCCACGGGCTGCATATAACAGACACTGGTTGTATGGTCTCAGTCAGGTATGCAAAGTTTCAGAGAAAAACATACTGTACTTTAAAAGCTGCCCTATAGACTAGTTGGGACAGTTGGATCCCTGGTGGCTTGTCCTTGTGCCCACTGCCCTGAAATGACAGGTGTCTCTCTAAACGCGCATTTATGAAACCCATAAGTCAATGGCAGTGGGCGGGAGAAGCCGCCGGTTATCCACTTGTCCGACTAGCATGGTCTCTGTTTTTCACAGTCCACAAACACTTGGCTGAGATCATGCAGCCATTATCTGATAAATGCTGTCTTTGGATCGGACAGCATGTTGTCAGTGGTAATGTTCTCTTTAACCCCTTTACCCCGAGGGTGGTTTGCACGTTAATGACCAGGCTAATTATTACAATTCTGACCACTGTCCCTATATGAGGTAATAACTCTGGAACGCTTCAACCGATCCAACTGATTCTGAGATTATCTCGTGACATATTGTACTTCATGATAGTGGTAAAATTTCTTTGATATGACTTGCGTTTATTTGTGGGAAAAAAAAAACACAGAAATTTGGCGAATATTTTGCAATTTTTCCAAGACAGAGAGGTATGGAATATTGTTGTTTTTTATTTTTGTTTTATTACAGGAGAACGAGGGCTTCGGTGGAATAGGCGTTTGGCGAGTATAACTGTGTTTGTTATTTTTAACCCCTTCACCCCGAAGCCTGTTTTCACCTAAGTGACAGGGCCAATTTTTACAAATCTGATTACTGTCACTTTATGAGGTCATAACTCTGAAACGCTTCAACGGATCCTGGTGATTCTGACATTGTTTTCTCGTGACATATTGTACTTCATGATAGTGGTAAAACTTCTTCGATATGACTTGCATTGATTTGTGAAAAAAACAGAAATTTGTCGAAAATTATGAAAATTTAGCAACTTTCAAATTTTTCGTTTTTATGCCCTTAAATTAGAGAGTTATATCACATAATATAGTTAATAAACAACATTTCCCACATGTTTGCTTTACATCAGCACAATTTTGGAAACAATTTTTTTTTGTTAGGGAGTTATAAGGGTTAAAAGTTGACCAGCGATTTCTCATTTTTGCAACAAAATTTGCAAAACCATTTTTTTTACGGACCACCTCACACTTGAAGTGACTTTGAGGGGTCTATATGACAGAAAATACCCAAAAGTGACACCATTCTAAAAAGTGTACCCCTCAAGGTACTCAAAACCACATTCAAAAATTTTATTAACCCTTCAGGTGCTTCATTTAACTTTTTTTTTACAAAATTTTTACTTCAGATCCAATTTGTTTTATCTTACCAAGGGTAACAGGAGAAATTGGACCACAAAAGTCGTTGTTCAATCTGTCCCGAGTACGCCGATACCCCACATGTTGGGGTAAACCAATGTTTGGGCACATGGCAGAGCTCGGAAGAGAAGGAGCGCCATTTGACTTTTCAATGCAAGATTTGCTGGAATTGAGATCAGAACCCATGTCCCGATTGGAGAGCCCCTGACGTGCCTAAACAGTGGAAACCCCCACAAGTGACACCATTTTGGAAAGTAGACCCCCTAAGGAACTTATCTAGATGTGTGGTGAGCACTTTGAACATCCAAGTGCTTCACAGAAGTTTACAATGTAGAGCCGTAAAAAACAAATTTCATATTAATTTTCACAAAAAATGATCTTTTCGCCCCAAATTTTTTATTTTCCCAAAAGGGTAACAGGATAAATTGGACCCCAAAAGTTGTTGTGCAATTTGTCCTGAGTACACTGATACTTCATATATGGGGATAAACCACTGTCTGAGCGCATGGCAGAGCTCGGAAGGGAAGGAGTGCCGTTTGACTTTTCAATGCAAAATTGGCTGGAATTGAGATCGGAACCCATGTCGCGTTTGGAGAGCCCCTGACGTGCCTAAACAGTAGAAACCCCCCACAAGTGACCCCATTTTGGAAAGAAGACCCCCTAAGAAACTTATCTAGATGTGTGGTGAGCACTTTTAACCCCCAATTGTTTCACTAAAGTTTAGAATGTAGCGCCGTAAAAATTAAAAAATCATTTTTTCTTTCCACAAAATGATGTTTTAGCCCGCAATTTTTTTTTTCCCAAGGGTAACAGGAGAAATTGGACCACAAAAGTTATTGTCCAATTTGTCCTGAGTACGCTACCCCATACATGGGGGGAAACCACTGTTTGGGCGCACGGCAGAGCTCGGAAGGGAAGGAGCGCCGTTTGAAATGCAGACTTAGATGGATTGGTCTGCAGGCATCATGTTGCATTTGCAGAGTCCCTGATGTACCTAAACAGTAGAAACCCCCCACAAGTGACCCCATATTGGAAACTAGACCCCCCAAGGAACTTATCTAGATGTGTTGTGAGAACTTTGAACCAACAAGTGTTTCACTACAGTTTATAACGCAGAGCCGTGAAAATAAAAAATATTTTTTTTTCCACGAAAATGATATTTTAGCCCCCACATTTTTTTTTCCCAAGGGTAACAGGAGAAATTGGACCACAAAAGTTATTGTCCAATTTGTGCTGAGTATGCTGATACCCCGTATATGGGGGGGGAACCACTGTTTGGCGCACGGCAGAGCTCGGAAGGGAAGGAGCACTGTTTTACTTGTTCAAAGCAGAATTGGCTGGAATTGAGATCGGACGCCATGTCGCGTTTGGAGAGCCCCTGATGTGCCTAAACAGTGGAAAACCCCCAATTCTAACTGAAACCCTAACCCCAACCCTAGCCCTAACCCCAGCCCTAACCCCAACCCTAATGGGAAAATGGAAATAAATACATTTTTTTAAATTTTAATATTTTTCCCTAACTAAGGGGGTGATGAAGGGGGGTTTGATTTACTTTTATAGCGTTTTTTTTGGCAGATTTTTATGATTGGCAACCGTCACACACTAAAAGATCCTTTTTATTGGAAAAAATAGTTTTTGCATCACCACATTTTGAGAGCTATAATTTATCCATATTTTTGCCCAGAGTTATGTGAGATCTTGTTTTTTACGGGACAAATTGACGTTTTTATTGGTAACATTTTCGGGCACATGACATTTTTTGATCGCTTTTTATTCCGATTTTTGGGAGGCGGAATGAACAAAAACCAGCAATTCCTGAAATTCTTTTAGGGGGGGGGGGGCGTTTATAGCGTACCACGTGTGGTAAAATTGATAAAGCAGCTTTATTCTTCAGGTCAGTACGATTACAGCGATACCTCATTTATATAATTTTTTTATGTTTTGGCGCTTTTACACAATAAAAACTAATTTATATAAAAAAATAATTGTTTTTGCATCGCTTTATTCTGAGAGCTATAACTTTTTTATTTTTCTGCTGATTATGCTGTATGGCGGCTTTTTTTTTTTGCGGGACAAGATGACGTTTTCAGCGGTACCATGGTTATTTATATGCGTCTTTTTGATCGCATGTTATTCCACTTTTTGTTCGCCTGTATGATAATAAAGCGTTGTTTTTTGCCTCTTTTTTTTTGCGGTGTTCACTGAAGGGGCTAACTAGTGGGATAGTTTTATAGAGCGGGTCGTTACGGACGCGGCGATACCAAATATGTGTACTTTTATTGTTTTTTTTAATTTACATAAATAAATGGATTTACTGGGAAATGTTTTTTTTTTCCTTTATTTGAGGATTTTTTTATTTATTTTTATTTTTTTATACATTCTATTTTTTTTTTTTTTTTACTTTCTACTATTGTCCCAGGGTGGGACATCACTGTATTACATCAGATCGTTGATCTGACAGTGTGCATAGCACTCTGTCAGATCAACGATCTGACAGGCAAGCTTAGGAGGATTTCCGGCGCCTGCTCTCAGCAGCTCTTGCAGGCGCCAGCAAGCCAGGTCATTTTATGACCCGGGAGTCCCGCGGCCATCTTGGATCTGGGGACTCCTTCCGGATCACCGGAGCAACGCGATCTCATCGCGTTGCTCCGGTGGGAGAGCGCAGGGAGCCCCCGTCCCTGCGCGATCCCCCTCTATGCCGCTGTCACTACTGACAGAGGCATCAGAGGGGTTAAATGCCCGCGATCGGCGCTAGCACCGATCGTGGGCATCGCTGCGACGTGTCAGCTGTCATATACAGCTGACACCCGCACCCGATCACCGCAGCGCTCAGCGTGAGACCGCGGTGATCGGTGCGCCGTACTAGTACTGCGGCTGGCACAAATGCAGTGCCGGCAGCGCAGTACTAGTACGGCGCATGGCGCGAAGGGGTTAAATAAAAAAGTAAAACTGTGTTTATTTCTAATAAAAGACTTTATTCTGGCTGTGTCTTTATTTACCATGTAGCTATAGGATTAGTAATGGATAGGTGTCTTATAGACGCTTGTCCATTACTAATCCATGGTCTGGATGTCACCAGACAACACAAAGGTGACATCATCCCCACAAATATGAACCCCACTTGCCACCGCTACGGGGCAAGTGGGAAGAGTCGGGCAAAGTGCCAGAACTGGTGCATCTAATAGATGCGCCTTTTCTGGGCAGCTGTGGGCTGCTATTTTTAGGCTGGGGGGGTGCCAAACCGTTTTTTTTTTATTATTTTTTTAAATAATTAAAATATACAGTGTGGGGACCCCTCTATTCTTGAAAACCAGCCTTACTGAAGATGACAGCTGAGGATTGCGGCCCCCAGCTGTGAGTTTTGCCTAGATAGTTATAGAAAATACAGGGGAACCCACGCCATATTTTTTTCATTTATAGCGCAGGCGGTGGCTGATGAATACCCCAATTATCCTGCTGTCACTGTTATTAGCAGCAGCAGGGGTAGGCTGATGGCAGTAATAGTCCCATCAGCCGCCACCTGCGGTCTCTTTTATCACTTAAATATAACTCATCATTCTGTCCTGCTCGCGCCGATCGCCGGCAGAGCAGGGGAGAATGATGAGAGCCGTGTTCAGAACCCGGCGCCTGGAAACAGCACTTACTGTAACGCTCCTTCCCTGGCTCCCGTCCATGTGGTACTGATGCGGCACACAGTTGCCACACGTATTACACACACGGACACTGACATCTCCGGTACAGGAAATATCAGGACGTGTGAAAGAGACCTTATAGCGGGTTTTTACGTTTGGCTGCTGTCACACACTAAAAGACGCTTTTTATTGCAAAAAATAGTTTTTGCATCACCACATTTTGAGAGCTATAATTTTCCCACAGAGTCATGTGAGGTCTTGTTTTTGCGGGATGAGTTGACATTTTTATTGGTACAATTTGTGGGCACATGACATTTTTTGATTGCTTTCTATTCCGATTTTTGGGAGGAAAAAGGGAACAATTGCGTGTTATTCCACTTTTTGCTTGGCGGTAAAATAAAGCATTGTTTTTTTGCCTTGTTTTTTATTTTATTTGTTATGGTGTTCACTAAAGGTGTTAACTAGTGGGACAGTTTTATAGGTCAGGTCGTTGCGGACGCGGCGATACCAAATGTGTGTACTTTTATTGTTTTACTTTTTTTTTCATTCAAATATTTATTTACAGATAGAATATATGGTATATATTTTTTATTATGCTTTTTTTTTTAAATATTTTTACAATTTAAAAACATTTTTTTACTTTTACTTTGTCCCATTATGGGACAATCATTTTTTGAAGGCTGATCGCTTCTATAGCATGGAGATGAAGCAGCATCTGCATGCTATAGGAGCTGTCAGCGCTGCACTGACAGAGAGACTTGCTGATCATGCACTGCACATAATCAGCAAGTTTCCTCGCTCTGGTGACCCGGATGTCGTCAGGACATCGGGTCACCATGGCAACGATCAGGACCCGGCGTCACGCCGCGGGGTCTCTGATCCAAAGGCAGAGGGGCTGTCAGCCCTCTGTTGGCCTCCGGAATGCTGCGATCGTGAACGATTGCAGTATTTTTCAGCTGACACCCGGCGGCGATCACCCGCACACACCCCTCCCCCCATGAGCGTGGCCGATCGCGATGACGTAATATTCCATCCAAGGTCAAATAGGCCCAGGTCACATGGACGGAGCATTACGTCCGATGTCAGAAAGGGGTTAAGCAAAGGTTCATAGATGCTCTATGGCTGTCTCTCTGCCACCGCTCCAGTGTTTGCTCATAGGCTGCAGAGATGACAATACGTCTACAGCGCACATGACCGCTGGATGTAAATGTTAGGGCTGCAGCACAGGACAGAGTGGAAGCCAGAGAGTGGAAGCACAGATTCCCCCCCCCCCCCCACCCCCAAACTTAAAGGGGTTGTCCACTACTAGGACAACCCTTTCTTGATCAAAATCCTTGGCTCCCATAAAATCATATAGCCTACACTTGCCCTCCATTACCGCCACCATTCCTGACGTGTCGGCACTTGCTCTCCTCAGCTGCAGCCTGGACTTCTTCATGTTCAATTTGTGCGAAGGCGGAGACAGTGACACCTGTGCTGATTTGGCGCCGGCATCATGTGTCACAACACCACACGAGAGTGAGTGCAGGCACCATGGGAACGGCGCCGACACTGGAGGCGAGTGTAGACTTTATTATTTTATGGGGGCCAAGCAAGGGGTATGGCAAGAAGTTGTCAAAGCAGTGGACAATTTCTTTAAGTAGCATACTAAGATATTAAAAAAAGTATTGTCCAGTGGTGGTAGACCCTTTTAAAAGATGAGCTGTACAGGCATATTTATGAGGGGTTTATATACGATTGCTAAGGGCTGAGTATCGTTTTTGTAGGGCCAACTTTAGCTTTTTTTTTTAAAAAACACACAATTGGGCACGAACATCCATACCTGAATGCCACACCATTCACATCTCATGCCCGACAGAACTTCGGAGGAACCACACGTTTTTTTGCAAACCTCACAACGAGCACTTGAAGATAAATTTCCCTCTCGCCAGTGATGATGATGTGTGTCCTATAAAAAAAAAAAAAAAACATTAAAAACAATTATTACCTGGATTTAAATAATGCCTTCAACCAAGTATACAAGCTAATTATGTGTCACACAAAAAGGCATTTACATTTTGAAGATGAAAAATTGGACAATAGTGTAGAGAGTAAGTAAATGAGTGACTAAATATTGGTTATTTCCATAATTTATAGCATTCTAACTCCTGCTGAACTTTTCTAAGACCCCCCCACACACACACACACTCCTACTAAGCCCCAAAAAAACAAAAAACAAGCAAAGCAAATTCAAATTATGCTTTGTGTGAGACCATTAACAATAAGGGTGAATTCATACTCTGCAGGTTATGTTGCGGAAAGTTCTGCAATCTTTTCTAACTCAACCCAATCAGATGAAGTGAATAGTCTTTCAGTTGGATATTTCTGCACTGTTGGAATTCTGCTGCAGATTTGGGCAAAATCATTAGTGGAGCCCACTCCAGACACCTGAACCTAATAGTAGCCAAAGTAAGGTGGTATGATCCCTGTGATTTAAAGCGAATCTGTCACCCCAAAAGTCGTATATGAGATAAGCCCCACCTGCATCAGGGGCTTATCTACAGCATTCTGGAATGCTGTAGATAAGCCCCCGATGAAACCTGAAAGATGAGAAAAAGAGGTTATATTATACTCACCCAGGGGCGGTCCGATCTGATGGGCGTCTTGGTCCGGTCCGGGGCCTCCCATCTTCTTACGATGACGTCCTCTTCCTGCCGCGGCTCCGGCGTACTTTGTCTGCCCTGTTGAGGACAGAGCCAAAGTACTGCAGTGCGCAGGCGCCGGGAAAGGTAAGAGAGGCTCAGTGCCTGCACACTGCAGTACTTTGGCTCTGCCCTCAACAGGGCAGACAAAGTACACCGGAGCCACGGCAGGAAGACAAGAAGAGGATGTCATCGTAAGAAGATGGGAGGCCCTGGAACGGACCGTGACGCCCATCGGACCGGACCGCAGTGGGACCGCCCCTGGGTGAGTATAATAATACTTGTTTTTCTTACCTTTCAGGTTACATCGGGGGCTTATCTACATACAGCATTACAGAATGCTGTAGATAAGCCCCTGATGCTGGTGGGCTTAGCTCATATACGATTTTTGGGGTGACAGTTTCCCTTTAACCATTTAGATACAGCTGTCAATCTCTGACATTGGTAAAAAGTAGCCAGTTTAAGCTTATTTTATTCTCGCTGAACCCCAAAAGTATTCATTTTTTGTTTTTTTAAATAAATACACCAGACATATGAGCCTTTCTGTTTAGCAAGCCCAAGGTGCTAAATTTTGTGGACGTAAAGACCACCAAGGTTTACTAAAGTGGTGTTCACAGGATTTTCTGTGGATGTGTCTTTAGGCTGCTCTGCATTATTACCCATTGGGAAACACCCCCTTGTAAAGACCATAAAATTAGCACATGGAGCACTAAGCAACTGAAACAGAGTAGTGGATTTAAATGTGCAGCGTTTTAGACATTTTCTATGAAATGCTGCAAAGAAATGACCATGGATCATGCAATTCAGATGACTAGTCCAAGGATGGCCCTAATAGGCTTCCCCCTGCCCGGCTCATTTATATTGACAAGTCTCTACCTATTTGTGATATAGGGGGAGAAGACCCTTGAGGAACTGCCTCTTGGACTAGTCATCCAATATGTATAGTCCCCGGCTGGATTTTCAAAGTATGTTTTGTCTGAACAGCCGCAGAGTTTAATAATACAGCATCCAGTATGTGTTTCATATTGTGCAGAGTTCAGGCAGCATGAATTTCCTTTTACACAAATATGATGTAAAGAGAAAAGCTTTTACAGTAATTATACAATTTCTAATAAATAATACACACTGTGTCCGCATATGTAAAGTCCTGGAAGGTGCGGAGCATCGTGCACACACACTTTAATAGCAAAGGGTAGAAAGAAAAAGTCCTTTTGCAACTATTTGCCAAGTAAGCATAAACATTGGCATACTTTTTTTAAAATTTTTTTTTTTGACAGCACTGAAAAGCAAAGTTTGATTGAGCAGTAGAAAAATTAAAACAAAACAAAAACCATCATACATTTCAATGATTTATGTCTGCAACTATATAAGAAGGTGTGTGGATTGGCTGCAAACATTTCCTAAACAGAGCCAAACCGCTATTATGTAAAGGCATATAAGAGAAAAAACATTATACCAGTAAACAGCAGTGACATTATATAAAAAAAAGGATCACTAATACAAGTAACAATAATATACACTAAAATCTGAAAACTACGATGTGTAGAATAGCAGATGTGCATAAAGAAGCAGTTTCATGAACTTACATGGTCATGTTGGCCATCATGGTGACACTGCCGACAATCACCACAAGTAAACAAAGAGCAGTCTGTATGCACGTAAAGTTCACAAACTAAACAAAAGGAAAATATAATTATTTTATGGAAAATTGACATGTTAAATATTGCAATATAAAATAACACATTTACAAGTCCTTAAAGTGAACCGGTTAGGTCCCCTGTGTCCCCAGAACCACCAGCAGTTGTGTTTGCACATGTAAATACCCTGCCTAACAGTTATTACATTACACACATAGAGAGATCTTTAGGAAAAGTATTTCTAAAGTCTGTTTATGATACGTAAATGGAGTGCTGGTGTCCCCAGACTATTCGGCCCCCTTTGCATGTTATCACGCCCCTGTGGGCACGGTAACATGGCTTACAAGCACTGGTGTCATCGCCACCTCTATACATACCTCGCACATGTGCGCGTTTGCTTTCCCTTAATGCACTGATCCTCTGAAGACGGGTGTACGAGTGCTGGAGAAGTGCACTACGCATGATTGGAAGTCTGCACTCCCGGTCATGTGCAGTGCGCCTCTCTGAGGCCGGCACTTCAGAAGATCAGTGCTTAACGGAAAGAAGACGCGAGCATGTGCGAGGTATATATAGCGCTGGCGATGAAGCTGGCACTCGTAAGCCATGTTATCATGCCCACAGGGTTGTGATATTATGCTAAGTGGGCCAACTAGTCTGGGGACACCAACGCACCATCGACTAGTTAAAGGCCTCATCTACATATCATAAACTGAAATACTTTTTCTAAAGATCAGTTTATGTGTGTAACATAAAAAGACTGTTAAGTAGGGTATTTACACATGCCAACACAACTGCTGGTGGTTTTGGGGCACGGGGAACCTGACAGATTCCCTTTAAACATTTTTGAGAGTGAGGAAATCATTGTTCAGTACTGCTAAAATGGAGTGTGTCAATAGGACCAACCCTCCTAAGCCGTCTATTTGGGCATGCAGGTCATAAGAACCTGAATAAAATGATACCAGTGATCCACATTTTTCTTAATATGCAAATGAGCAGTTAAGGTCTATAGGCAGGGCACAGATCTCCCTGAGAATACATCAAGAGCTTACCTTAATTGAAATAGGGTATTATCAATGTGAGACAAGTAATGACAGACCGTCTGCTCTCCTGAACTACATATCCCACACTGGTAAGACCACCTTTCATTTAAGTGAATGAGCTTGGCATAGAGCGGTGTACTTGTCTCAGCAAGGTACCAGCAAGCACATTCCGACAGCTGCACCGAGTGTGCCACTTGGCCTACTAGAGTGGACTGCACTGCCTGATGCTATCCAAAGCTGCCCTGTAGTCAGATAGCACTTCTCAGCTACAGCTGTGACAGTCAGGTCAGAGCAGGAAAGCAACGTGACACTCCACTCCGCGCTATGCACTTGAACGTCCATCATTGTCATGATGGTATCCCACTATTCCCTGTAGTCAGTAACAGTGCTAGACTGCCATTGCCGCAGCTGAAAAGTGCTTACCGAGCACAGGGCAGAGCAGCGCAACACTGAACTCCTCTCTGTGCATACAAAGTGACATACACTGTGCAGAGCACTATATGGCACAGCTATGGGGCAATAATGGTGCAGAGCACTATATGGCACAGCTATGGGGCAATAATGGTGCAAAGCACCAGGGAAACAAGCATGGTGCTCCCACTCATTCTGAACCTATGGTAAGTTGAATCACATTCTCATTATAAATGTCATAATTATATGATAAGTATGCACTAAGCTCCATCCCTCCATAACCCCACCCCCATATGACCAAAGCCCCGCCCCTGCCCCACCCCCACCGGGCCATGGAAAACTGGTCTTGCTTAAAGCCGGTCCCTGGTGCAAAAAAGGTTGGGGACCTCTGACATACAGGATTGAATATCAGTCAGGGCTGAGGAAATTTTACTATGTCAGCGGCTTGGTTAAAGAGGGCACAGAGCATCATTAGTGGAAAGAAATCAATAAAAACTGAAGGATACCGATGTTAATAGACATCAATCTGACAAAAGTAACAGTCAAGCCAATACAAAGAAATCTAATAAGATATCTAGTATTGCATACATTTGCACAGACATGCATAAAAATGTATTTTGGTGTCCTCTCCTTTTTAATATGCAATAAATTACTACATTTTTTATATGTAAACTATAAGAAAAAGGGCCTTATAAAGCTGTGTATTTGCTATTCTGTTACTCTGCAAATTTACTAAATATTTTCACATTTTTTCCAATTTTACATTTTGAAATTAAAAGGGCTCCTGCTTTCAGTAAGAGAATAGACCTCCCCATCAGCTTTGATTGCATCATAGGTTACTTTAATGGGAATCTGTCAATAGGATTTACCTCCCAAACTATTTAGACGCGCATGTAGTGCTTTCAAAGTCTGTTATTGAGAAATTAGCTTTTGAATTGATAAGCAAATGGCTATGACAGATCTAAAGCCTCCGACACTCCAGCTCTATTCGCAGCCCAACTTGTACTCCTCCTGCTTGGCAGACAGTCTCTTTGCTGTGTGACTTCAGGCGAAGGGTCAGTCAGTCAAGCAGGAGGCAGCGGCACTGGGAAAGGATAGAGCTGGAGTGTCAGAGGCTTCAGATCTACCATAGTCCTTTGGCCTTATCTGCATATCAATCAAAACGATGACTTCTCAGTAACGGAAGAGCAGGCTGGCCATATGAAAGGTATTGCTGCGCTTGTCTTTGTTAGAGCTACATGTGCACATAAATAGTTTGCGGTGTGTGGGGGAAGGGAGTGAGTGGGAGGGGGAAATCCTGCTGACAGAATCTCTTTAACTGAAGATTTATCATAAACATGTTCATTAAGAGATATGAAAATCCTGGTGGCAATTAAAGAATAAGTTAGTAGTCAGCAGAACACAGGTGATGTAACAAACAGTCTATAGATACCAATCCGTTTTTGTCTCCTGAAGGTTGTCAAACCAGCCTTTCTGGTGCCTGGAATAACCATGTTTTTCCTGTGCTTTCCATCATGGGACTGATGTATGTAATTTAAAGCCATCTCTCGGGAAGTGGTTAGACTAAATGTATATGCACTATTTTAGGCTGGTGTGGATGCTTTTCTGTAGCATACTCCGTCAATTGATTCCATATGCAAGAACCCATGAGAAGACTTAGCTTGCAGCAGTGTGAGATTTGTGAATTACAGTAGCTCTTGCAGAGGATTTAAGGGACTGACTATGCTGTAACAGCCGGGTACAGTACTTACTAAAATGCCAAAGTCTGAATTATACCAACACAGCAAAGAAGTCTGACAAAACACAATAACGCTTTGTGCACCTGTCACTGCAGAGATTTACAAGCAGCACTTTCTTCTCTGAAGAGTCTTTTTTGCCCTTTTCTTGGCCATTCCATGAGAATTGTTGGCCACTTTCGGAGTGTTTTACCATAGTTCTTGGGAAATGCTGTTTACTGTAGTTTTTGCGTTATTTTATTAATGAAGAAACTGCTAGTGTTTTTTTTTCTTTAAGCAAAAACTATAGCAAAAGTCGTCCAGGCGTCTTCCGGGCATCTTTTGTGTCTTCCCATTAACGCGTATTGTAAAGTACACAGTGTCGTTCAAGTGGAAGACACTAGGACAATGGCCAAGTCACTTCTTTTAACACTTGATGTTTATAGAAATCTGATGCGATTAAAATATGAAATGCATAGGCTCTTTTGAGAGTTTTCTGGTATTTTACGCGGTTATGGTGGCAGAATTTGCCTAAGACTTTGTGTGCAAATGCCCCAAACAAGCGTGCAAAAAAAAGGTAAAAAATATCGGTGCTCAATTCCCACCATGTGACCCAAGCTCAGAATCTCTAATTTTACTGTAGGCCAAGAAGAGTAGATCAAGTGTCTATAGCCTGTAGGCTGATGGAGGGGCAACTATTAAGATCTGGCAATTTAGATTGATGTTGGGATAAGCTATGATATTAGAAACTTCCATGTGCATGCACCGAGCCAATGATAAGGAGGTCATAGCTTGTGCTATCAGAAACCCCATGTATCACTGCATGGGCACAGTTCATTCATAGAACTGTTTTGTCAGTGGTAACCGGGTGCTGAATAGCGGGTATGTAGTCAATTTTGTATTTGTTTCTACAAAAATAGAAATAGATTTTTGCTTTTCGCTTAATATGTGCCTTCTTAGATATATTTTTATCTTCCTACAAAAATGGGAAAAGATTTACCTTCACATCTTAAAGCCAAACTGTCCTCGAGAAGTTTTCGACAAACTGTGCAGAACTTCCTTTTGCAATGTGCGGTGGGCCGGAAACAATGGGAAACTGGAACCTGAAAATAAAAAAAAAGAAAGATTTTTTTTTTCCCCAAGGACCAGCATTATTCAAGGATTCATAAGAGATACTATAAAGGGGTATTCTCATCTCCATGATCCTATCCCAAAACGTAGTCGGCTTAATAATAATAGCAAATGCCTCCAATTAGAAATGTAGTATGGTTCTTCTATGTCACGTAGGCCATGTGCAGGCATTGCAGTAGATTAGGTATCCATGGTTACGACCACTCATATAGTGACAGTTAGTGGTCGTAACCAGATCCCTAAGCTACTGCACTGCCTGCACATGGGGTACGCGACACAGGGAATCTGAAGAACTATACTAAATTTCTAATTGGAGGTATTTGCTAATATTATTATTATTACACAGCTTACATATTGGGATAGGATCTTAGAGATGGGAATACCCTTTAAACTTAGGTTGCATTATTGTTATTTAAAGCAATTCCAGTTCTAAAATAAATATTTATAAAATCAGACCCACCACCATACAGCACACTATTGCCTTCACATAAGGCGGGTTTTTTTTGCAATATGTGGCAAGGAATCCTTGCTTGCTCCAAGCTGTGGCTTGGATAATGTTCAGGTTGTTCATCTGCTTTGTGCCAAAATCCAAAACAAACACATTACATGCGAGTCTTTGGCTAAACAAGCGAGGTGTTAACAAGCTTCAGCAAGCTTCCCCTTAAGGGAAAGACTACCTGACGGCAGAAACTTACTATATAAGGTAGACAATTCTATAATATCTGTGCCTGCCAACATTATTACAATCCAATAGAAACAGAAGCAAGTGCCAGCCATCATTTACACTAATAGATTGGAATGAGTCAACCATTGTTTCAATTGTTTGGTTATTAAGTCTGCTTTTATTGTTTTATTGAATTAGAGGAAAAATACAACATTTATCTCAGAGAATAAGGATACTGTACGATTGGTTTAAACATACTGCAGAAAACATTTTAGATGGAAATAAAGATATAGAGATGACTAATAACAGTTGGATTTGGTCTCTCATAACTCAGTTAAAGCATTATGTCTGAACCAATGCCTCATTTTTAAATGGCAAAAATGTTAAATGCTCTCCTGATCTGCATCTCATTTACATATTAAGAAAAACATGGATTTCTCTGTAATAAGATATCAGATTGCAGATATGAAGGTATCATTTTATTGAACTTTCCAGGACTTGCATTGAAATACGGGTTGGAGAGTTGTTCCTACTGATAGATTCCCTTTAAGGGCTTGACCTGAAAGGAGCTTTACAGAATTTCCCTTGTATAACTGCAATATTTTGTCTTAGGGCTCATGGACATCGCTGGATTCTGGATCAAAATAAATAAATTACAGTCCAACTATTTAGTAAGAAATGGTGATTAGTTCATACCTGTACAAGGCAGAGCATGTACCAACAGGCTGACAATTCAAGAAGGAAAAAAAAACAAACAAAAAAAACAACAAAAACAGTCAAATTCCCTTTAAGAAGTTAAAGTGGTTTCCCCACGAACAGAACTTCATTTTAATCAATAGAACTTGGAATTATAATAAGTTCCACAATTGGATGTGTTTAAATAAAATGTTCCTGTGCTGAGATAATCTTATAAATGTTCCCCTGCTGTGTACTGTGTAATGGCCGTGTCTGACCGTGCAGGGACATGGTCTGATCATACCATCAACGCATCAATTTCCGAAACGAGCGTCGGGATGTGCGCATTATTGGGGTCTCGTGGACCTTAAAGCTATGGACCTCCATTCCTTATTTCATATTTGCACCTTAGCACTATGCACTTTGAGTACTGTATGGAGTCTCTGTTGCTCATTTTGACACTGCTGCACTTTAACTGCTTTCACTAGAGCTTTTTCTCCCCTTTTCTTCTTTGAGTACATATGATGATACACTTGTTTATTGAGATTATCATTTTTTTCACTGATCTTTTGGAGGTACTTAAATACTTTTACTAGGTACCCATATATCTTATTCAATTATGGTCTAGTGTATCGTCCCCTACACGTTTTTCCTTGGGTCCACCAATTGCAATATTGATACTATATTCGCAATTATATATACTTTTTCTATATATTAATTTTGACTATCTTGTCCCGATAAGTGCACATGTTTTAATACAGTATAACTGTTGCTACTATTATCTAATAAAGGCATATATTTTTCTGTATATTCTTGTCTGGACTTTCATGGTTTTCCATAGTTTTCGGTGGTCGGTTACTTGTCTGACGCTTCAGAGTCATCAAGACTGGCGTATCACACACTTGAGCTACCTCAGTCCTGCTGAAATAGAAGGCGCCAAATTCATGAATTTGGGGGGTGGGGGAGGTGGGGGGGTGGCCTCTTCTGGGTGCCTAAACATGCTACTTCAAGTCAGTGACTGGAGTAGCATTTCTGGCGTACAAAATGTTGGCCCTTCTGATGAATTTAATGGGTGGCTGTAACCACGGCATGTTCTGTCGGGGCTCCTCCCCAGCTTCACCCATACTGGAGTAGTGGATTCAAACTGGTGTTGAAAACTACAAAACTCACAACATTCTGCAAAACTCTTCATTGCGCAAAAATGTTGACACTTTTCAAAGCTTTTGCACCACTAAGTTTTTCTCTGAAGCGCAGCTCAGTGCTTCAATTTATACGGTATATACACAGCAGAAATCATGCAAGTGTCTGATACATGCTGCCTGTGGATCAGGCAGCACATGTCAGCTGTTAGGTCCCCGAGAACAGTAGGAGAAAACTGAAGTATTATTCAGTAAATGTATCACATTATTGAAGCCTTCTAATTGTTAGCAATTTTACCAGCAATGCGGGTATTATACAGGAGACTGTTCCATGTAACAGACTGGTGAAGTAAAAGTATTTCCGATCCCGTCAGATACTGGCATGCTTA
Source organism: Ranitomeya variabilis (assembly GCF_051348905.1). Classification (NCBI taxonomy): domain Eukaryota; kingdom Metazoa; phylum Chordata; class Amphibia; order Anura; family Dendrobatidae; genus Ranitomeya; species Ranitomeya variabilis. The sequence continues at coordinate 494,610,811 of NC_135232.1, forward strand.
TGGTCGGCACGGTCATGTGTAACATGGATGCGTTTAATCTGAAACAGTTGTGTGTAATTTGGCTTCATGCTGCATTATACAACAATAAGGAGGGAAGTGGTTGATGATGTCAGATTGTCAGTTTTCGGTTTTTCCATAAATACTACTGCTACAGCTAGCTCTTCAGAACCACAATAACAATGTGCACTACCACATTTATTGAGCTGTACACAGTTACGACACTAAATTACTAATTTATCAGCCTCATGGGCTTTAGTTCCTTTTAATCTAGATTAAAATAATGGCATAAATAAAACTCAGGCTATACTGAATCTTTTCCCACTACACTAAATATCAATTTGCTATCTGATTAGACCGCACTCTTCTCATCATGACAGGTTTGCTTTAATTAACCTAAATGTAAAAAGCAAGCCAGCTCAGAGGGTGAGGGAAGGGTGCAGCTACAGCCAGTGGTTGGCTGCGTACAATGTGCAAATATGACTATATCTTTTCTTTGCCCCTTTTTTCAGTTTATGTAATCTTTCAAGCAAAAAGAAAAAAAAAAAAACAGAAATGACGAACAACGACCTCAATCCCTTACCGACATGCGCCGTACATATGCTGCTCTGCGGGAGGTGCGTTCCCGCAAAGAGCAGTATATCTACGGTGGCACGATCGCGTGGCCTCACACTAAGCGCCGCGGCGATTGCGTGCGGGTGTCAGCTGTATGTGATAGCTGACACCCCGCTGCAATGCTAGCACCAATTGTGGGCATTTAAACCCTCTAATGCAACTGTCAGTAGTGATAGCGGCATAGAGAAGCATCGAGCAGGGAGGGGGCTCCCTGCGCGCTTCCATCAGAACATCGCGATCATCGTGATGTCCTGATGGTCTCTATGGAGACCCCTGGCACCAAGATGGCTGTGGGGTTGTTCCAGGTCTTGGAGGTAAGGTGATTTGCAAGTGCCTGCTGAGAGCAGGGGCCGGGCATGCCTCCTTCCTTGTCAGATTCCAAGACCAAAAGTTTGGACACACCTTCTCATTTAAAGATTTTTCTGTATTTTCATGACTATGAAAATTGTACATTCACACTGAAGGCATCAAAACTATGAATTAACACATGTGGAATTATATACTTAACAAAAAAGTGTGAAACAACTGAAATTATGTCTTATATTCTTGGTTCTTCAAAGTAGCCACCTTTTGCTTTGATGACTGCTTTGCACACTCTTGGCATTCTCTTGATGAGCTTCAAGAGGTAGTCACCGGGAATGGTTTTCACTTCACAGGTGTGCCCTGTCAGGTTTAATAAGTGGGATTTCTCGCCTTATAAATGGGGTTGGGACCATCAGTTGGGTTGAGCAGAAGTCTGGTGGATACACAGCTGATAGTCCTACTGAATAGACTGTTAGAATTTGTATTATGGCAAGAAAAAAGCAGATAAGTAAAGAAAAACGAGTGGCCATCATTACTTTAAGAAATGAAGGTCAGTCAGTCCGAAAAATTGGGAAAACTTTGAAAGTGTCCCCAAGTGCAGTGGCAAAAACTATCAAGGGCTACAAAGAAACTGGCTCACATGAGGACTGCCCCAGGAAAGGAAGACCAAGAGTCACCTTTGCTTCTGAGGATAAGTTTATCAGAGTCACCAGCCTCAGAAATCGCAGGTTAACAGCAGCTCAGATTAGAGACGAGGTCAATGCCACACAGAGTTCTAGCAGCAGACACATCTCTACAACAATTGTTAAAGGGAACCTGTCACCCCCAAAATCGATGGTGAGGTAAGCTCACCGTCATCAGGGGCTTATCTACAGCATTCTGTAATGCTGTAGATAAGCCTCCGATGTTACCTGAAAGAGGGGGAAAAGACGTTAGATTATACTCACCCAGGGGCGGTCCCGCTCCGATGGGCGTCTCAGGTCCGGTACAGCGCCTCCCATCTTCATTCCATGACGTCCTCTTCTGGTCTTCACGCTGCGGCTCCGGCGCAGGCGTAGTTTGTCTGCCCTGTTGAGGGCAGAGCAAAGTACTGCAGTGCGTAGGCGCTGGAAAGGTCAGAAAGGCCCGGCGCCTGCGCACTGCAGTACTTTGTCTGCCCTCAACAGGGCAGACAAAGTACGCCTGCGCCGGAGCCGCGGCGTGAAGACCAGAAGAGGACGTCATGCAATGAAGATAGGAGGCGCCGGAGCGGACCTGAGACACCCATTTGACCGGACCGCAGTGGGACCACCCCTGGGTGAGTATAATCTAACCTCTTTTTCTCCTCTTTCAGGTAACATCGGGGGCTTATCTACAGCATTACAGAATGCTGTAGATAAGCCCCTGATGATGGTGAGCTTACCTCACCATCAATTTAGGGGGTGACAGGTTCCCTTTAAGAAGAGACTTTGTGCAGCAGGCCTTCATGGTAAAATAGCTGCTAGGAAACCACTGCTAAGGACAGGCAACAAGCAGAAGAGACTTGTTTGGGCTAAAGAACACAAGGAATGGATATTAGACCAGTGGAAATCTGTGCTTTGGTCTGATGAGTCAAAATTTGAGATCTTTGGTTCCAACCACCGTGTCTTTGTGCGACGCAGAAAAGGTGAACGAATGGACTCTACATGCCTGGTTCCCACTGTGAAGCATGCAGTAGGAGGTGTGATGGTGTGGGGGTGCTTTGCTGGTGACACTGTTGGGGATTTATTCAAAATTGAAGGCATACTGAACCAGCATGGCTACCACAGCATCTTGCAGCAGCATGCTATTCCATCTGGTTTGCGTTTATTTGGACCATTATTTAGGCTGTGCGAGGGCTATTTGACCAAGAAGGAGAGTGATAGGGTGCTACGCCAGATGACCTGGCCTCCACAGTCACCAGACCTGAACCCAATCGAGATGGTTTGGGGTGAGCTGGACCGCAGAGTGAAGGCAAAAGGTCCAACAAGTGCTAAGCATCTCTGGGAACTCCTTCAAGATTGTTGGAAGACCATTCCCGGTGACTACCTCTTGAAGCTCATCAAGAGAATGCCAAGAGTGTGCAAAGTAGTCAGCACAGCAAAAGGTGGCTACTTTGAAGAACCTAGAATATAAGACATAATTTCAGCTGTTTCACACTTTTTTGTTAAGTATATAATTCCACATGTGTTAACTCATAGTTTTGATGCCTTCAATGTGAATGTACAATTTTCATAGTCATGAAAATACAGAAAAATCTTTAAATGAGAAGGTGTGTCCAAGCTTGGTCTGTACTGTGTATGTGTGTATGTATATATATATATATATATATATATATATATATATATATATATATATATATATATATATATATATATATATATATATATATATATATATATATTTCAAAATATTTTTTTTTATTCCTAAGTAAATAAAAAAATATTTTTCCAATAAATACATTTATTTAAATTAAAAGAAAAAAACAATAAAAGTACACATATTTAATATCGCCGAGTCCATAACGACCCACTATAAAAAACTGTCCCACTAGTTAAACCCCTTCACTGAACACCGTAAAAAAAAAAAAAAAAAAAGAAATCCAGGTAAAAAAAAACAATGCTTTATCATCATACCACCAAAAAAACATTGCAATAAAAAGCAACAAAAAAAAAAAAAAGACGGATGTAAATAAAAATGGTACCACTGAAAATGTCATCTCGTCCTGCAAAAAAACAAGCCGCTATACAGCTCCATCAGCAGAAAAATAAAGTTATACCTCTCAAAATAAAACAATGCAAAAGTAATTATTTTTCTATAAAATAGTTTTTATTGTGTAAAAGCGCCAACACATAAAAAAAATATAACTGTGGTATCGCTGTAATCGTACTGACCCGAAGAATAAAGCTACTTTACCCATTTTACCACAAGCGAAACGGTATTAAAAAAAAACCTAATCCCAGAATTGCTGGTTTTCGTTCATTCTGTCTCCCACAAATCAGAATAGAAAGCGATGAAAAAATGTCATGTGCCCGAAAATGGTACCAATACAAACATCAACTTGTCGCGCGAAAAAACAAGCCATAATATGACTCTGTCGGATGAAATATGAAAAAATTATAGCTCTCAAAATATGGCGACGCAAAAACTAGTTTTCGCAATAAAAAGCGTCTTTTAGTGTGGTACAGTAGCCAAACATAAAAACCTGGTATCGCTGTAATCGCCCAGACCCGAAGAATAAAGTCATCTAGTCACTTACACCATGGAACAGCATTAAAAGGAAATAAAACCAATTCTTCACATACTGTTGATTTTTTCATTCTGCCTCCAAAAGATCAGGGTAAGGCTCGGCGCGTATTTATCCTGCGCTAAACGCTGAGTGCTTACGCCAGGGTTACCGTGTAAATCTCTGAAATACGTGATTCAGACAGACCGCCCAGAGGAAGATTCCCTATAATGAGGCAGATGGAGGCACTTTGGACGCCGTCTGACCTGTGATCCGGAGGAGTCCGTCTTTTTAGGATTGCATAAAAGTGCCGTCGGCCACAGTTATGTGCACTTCTGAATAGGACACCGCTGAACAGAGGCCAAACGGAGTCCAAAGTAACTCTGCTGACTCATCATAGTGAATGGATCACTCACGGGTTTCATCTGTCACGTCACTTAGAGATTTAGACGGAAACCCCAAAGTAAGTGCTCAGCGTAGATAAATGTGATCCCTAACGTTATGTAAAGTGTTCCCAATAAAAGTTTCAACTAAATCCACAAAAAAAGCAAGCAAAGGAAATATAGGGGGCTTCCACGTTACTGGTAGCACAAAGGCTCTGGAAAAGCTAAATAGCTTCACGCTCCCCAAAATAAATTCAGCAAATTCTGCGCTCCCAAATCCAAATGCCCCCTCCCTTCTGAGCCCTAGTGTGCCCAACCACATTTAGCGCCCACGTTTGGCATTTCTGTAGTGATGAGAGCCTGCCTAATTTACAGGTGCGGGTCTCCAGAAGCATGAGCTGGGCATAATGTACTGGTCACTACAAAGGCAGTTTGGAATTTTCACTCTTTAACATCCACTGCTGCCTGGTTCTGGAAAACACCCATGGAGTCAAAATTGTCACTACAACTGTAGAAATATTCCCAAAGGGTTACAATTTCCAAAATGGGTCCACTTGAGGGGGGGGTTCACTGTGTAGGCACATCAGAGGCTCTTCAAACGCGACATGGCGTCAAATAATTACTCCAGCATATTTTACATTCAAAAAGTCAAATGGCACTCCTTCCCTTCCGAGCCCTGCAGTGTGCCCAAACAGTAGATTTCCCCCACAAATGGTGTATCGGCATGCTCAGGAGGAATTGCACAATAAAATGTATGGTCCATTTTCTCCTGTTGTTGCGAGAGTAAAAAAAATAAAAACAAAAAAAAAGGTCTAAAGGAAAATTTTTGTGAAAGTAAAGTAAATGTTTATTTTTTTTTCTTCCACATTCCAAATATTGTCAAGCACGTCATCTCCTGACATCTTGGCGCCAAAATCTCCATCTGCGCATGCGCAGCCCCCGGCCACCATTTTCCCCAGAGTCCACCACACAGGAAACCATGGAACTGCAGGGGAGGGGGCTCTGGCCTTTCACAAAATGTCGGCAGAGCCCCCGCAGCACCGGAGACCCCCGCACAGCACCGGAGACCCCCGCAGCGACATCGAAGACCCTGCAGTGGTGTGTTACACATCGGAGAACCCCCTCATCCCAGCCTGCGGCCTGCAGCATCACCTCACTCCTGCCTCCTCCAGCAGCGACCCCGCTTCACTGCAGCCACCACCCCCAGTAAGCAATATGACGCATGGATTATAAAAAGCACCACCATTTTACTAAAAAACTATTCTTATTTTTCTTCTCAAAATTTGGGTGCGTGTAATAATCCGGAGCGTCTCATAATCCAAAAAATACGGTACTCACCTTAACGCCCAATCCCCAATGCCCATGTCTCCTATAAAAAAAAATTTTTTTTATAGACAACCATATTACTCACCTCTCTGCTGTAGTCCACGAAATCCCGAGTGTCCCACGGGGATCTAACTTGTAGAACTGTCACATCGGGAGATGTGACTGCTCTACCTGGCTGCCGGCAACACACTGATAGAAGCGTCATCGCTCTCACAGTGTAAAGTGCTGAGCTGCTGTGAGAGAGGTCACATCATGACGATTTCATCAGCTGATGGAACTCGTGTGACGTCTCTCACGGCAGCTTAGCGCTATACACTGAAGTGATTACCTCCTGTGTCAGTGTATAGCCGGGCTGTCTTTGAGAGCAGTCACATAAGTGACTACTGTCAAAGTCATCAAGATCATCGTGGGACATTATGGATTATTATCTACTAGGCAGAGAGGTGAGGAATATTGTGGTTTTTTATTTTTGATGCAGGAGATTCAGTGGATTAGGCGTTCGGTGAGTATGATTTAATTTAGATTCAATAAAGGAGTCTGTGTCATTATTACAAATAAAGGACTTTATTCTGGGTGAGCATGTGTGGGTTTTTTTTTAATAATATCACTGTGGGGTTAGTAATAGGGGCGTCTTATAGATTACTAACCTGTGGGCTTGATGTCAGCTGACAATACAAAGGTGACAAACCACCCCCCAACTAACACCCCACTTGCCACAGCTAGAGGGCAAGTGGGAAGAGCGAGGCTAAGCACCAGATTTGCCACATCTTATGGATGCACCTTTTCTGGGGCGGCTGAAAGCTGATGCTTTCAGTCCGGGAGGGGCCAATAAACATGGCCCCTTCCTAAGCTATTAATATCAGCCTACAGCTGCCTGCCTAGCCTTTGCTGGTTAGAATTTTTCTGCGGTCCACCTGTAAATTAGCCAGTAAAGGCTAAGCAAACAGCTGTGAGCTGATATTAATAGCCTTGGAACCTTTATGGCTATTGGCTCCTAAGCAGAATATTAACATCAGCCCTCAGCTTTCCCTCTACTTATGAAAATTACGTGGGAGCCCACGCAATTTTTCATTTGTGCAAAAAAAAAAAAAATACCAGTTGATGTTTGGTTACAGTCTATGTAGGTTCATTTGTGTGTGTGCGCGCGCATTTACTTACCAGTTTAGTAATGAGGGTATCTGGCTGACACCTTTTCATTCCTAAACCCAGGCCTTGGTGTCAATGACAGCTGCTGACTCCAAGCTCTAATCCCATTACCCTGATGCTACTACATCAGAATGAAAAAGGTGGTGTTGAACCAAGAAATTACATCACAAAACTTTTTTTTAAATATCTTTATTTAGCTAAAAAAAAGCTTTCATTGCTGAACAAAAAAGCATACAAAACTGCGGCAAAAAATGCATTTTTGCTGCCAAGAGATGCAGAAACCTTGTACAAATTTCTGCAAGCAAATACTCAATGTGCGCACATACCCTAAGGCTAAGTTCACACTGCGTTAGCAGCAGCCAGTTCAGCACATACGCCAACGGGCTGCTGCTAGCGCAAGTGCCGGCATTTGCATCCCGCTAGCGCAGATAGAGCTCTGCAGCCTGCGTCTCGGGTCCGTCACTCAATGACGGCACATCGCTAGCGCCCGCCCATTGTGGGCGTGCGCTAGCGATGCGTCTGCCATTGCATTCAATGGCGGCGTTAATGGACTACGTTACACCGCGTTATGCCGCGGTGTAACGTAGTCCGTTAAACGGGTCACACTAACGCAGTGTGAACCCAGCCTAAGGCTGGAGTCATACTAGCGATTTTAGAATCGGCTTAATTTTGTTCCTGCAAAGTCAGACAAATGTATTGCAAGTGTACAATCCAATTTTTTTACACCTAGCATCCAATTTACATCCTAAGGCCGGTTTCACACGTCCTGATATTTCCGGTACCAGAGATGTCAGTGTCCGTGTGTGTAATAAGTGTGGCACACGTGTGCCAACTGTGTTCTGCATTATTACCACACGGCATAGTGGGAATAAGAACACTGAGTTCACCACAGTTCAACCTCAGTGACTTCCCATGGTGCTGAAGTCACCGCAGTACAGCCCGGCTGGGAACGCAGTCTCAGTGACCTGCGGTAACCTCAATGACGTTACCGCTAGTCACTGAGGCTGTGCTCGCAGCAGCTCATTCATCAGTGGTTCTCAGCCTGGACGGTTGCATCTTGGCACCGTCAACTTGAAAACTATTAATCCCCAGAAATGGATTAAGGCGTGGGACAGAACGATGGACAGGTGAGGGATATTGTTGTTTTATTAGATGAGACGAGGGATTCAGTGGAATTACGTGTTAGGTGAGTATAACCATGTTTGTTATTTTTAAATAAAAATGGAAAAGTGTGTTTTCTTACATTTATAATAAAGGACTTTATTCTGGCTGTGTCTTTATTTACCATATAAGTATAGGATTAGTAACGGATAGGTGTCTTATAGATGAATCTCCATTAATAATCTGTGGGGTTGATGTCACCAGACAACACAAAGGTGACATCAACCCCACAAATATGAACCCCACTTGCCACCGCTACAGGGCAAATGGGAAGAGCCAGGCAAAGCGCCAGAATTGGCGCATCTAATACATGTGCCTATTCTGTGCGGCTGCGGGCCGCTATTTTTAGGCTTCGGGGGGTCAATATCCATGGCCCCTTACAAGCCTTAGAATACCAGCCCCTAGCGGTCTGCTTTAGCTTGGCTAGTTGTCAAACATGGAGGGGAACCCACGCCGGTTTGTATAATTATTTATTTAAATAATTAAAAAAGATAGCGTGGGGACCCCTCTACTCTTGATAACCAGCCTTGCTGAAGCTGACAGCTGAGGGTTGCAGCCCCCAGCTGTCAGTTTTGCCTGGCTGGTTAAAAAAAATACAGAGGAAACCATGCCTTTTTTTGTTTATTTATAGCACAGGCGGTGGGTGAGGAATACTCCAGACAGCCATTTCTGCTATAACTGTTATTAGCAGCAGCAGGCGTAGGCTAATGGGAGTAATAGTCCCAAAAACCGCCGCCTGCTGTCATTGTTCCCACTTGAATAGAACTCTCATCATTGTCCCATGCTCGTGCTGATCGCCGGCAGAGTAGAGGAGAATGATGATCAGAACCAGGCACTGGGGAACAGATCTTACTGTACCGTTGGTGCCCGCCATGTGGTAATGATGCAGTGACATCTCCGATACCGTTTTGACATTAGGTTTGGTGAGGGCTTAATTTTCGCATACTGAGCTAACGTTTTATTAATCTTCAAAACATTAAGTCCCCGGATTAAATGAACTTAAAAATGATCAAAAAAAGCATACAAAAACTAAATATAGATAATACATAATAGAAGAGAGGACAAACTAAAAAGAAAGGCATCAGGGATAAGTACAGAAAACATGGCAGTCTACAAGGGATCCAAGTGTCTCCCTGATGCACCTGTTTTTGTAGAAATCCAGTTAGAATAGTAATGTTGTACTAGCAATAGTAAAAATGGCATTAGGATATGATATCAATACAATTGCACAGGTCCCAAAAGATGTTGAAAATTAACACACTGGTAATGAAAATAGCTTAAATAATGCCATAAGCAAGAAAAAAAGCCCAGTGGGGATCCTAAAAATAAAGGACAACTGTATATTACATGACAGTAATACAGACTAGAGGGCGACAACCCTATGCATATATGCATAATAAATACCTTAAGAATACAAAATGAAGAAAAGGGTAAGGTGCACCTTTCACCTCTCTTCAGATTAACAGCAGCAATCAGCAATATATAGCTGAAATCTGCCTTGTGTGTTTTCTATTACTTAGAGGAAAAGACAATATAGCTGGTTGTCAAATTCATCAATTAAATTCATTAAACATCATTAAAGAGTTGTCAAGTCTTTGGCTACAAGTCTGCAGTGTCTCTATGTGACTGCAGACTTGTGCATCATCGCATCTCACGCACTGCGCACTGTGAGGATTTTTTGGTGCAGAGAGCTGGCAGCCATGTGACTGTAAGTATGTAATTTGCATACTTCCAGCCACATGCCGACTAGACATGTCTGGCCTCACTTAATACACTTGCACTGGGCAAGGCTGTGGACATCTAGTAGGCATGTGACTGCTTGTGTACAAATTGCATAATAGTGGTCATGCGCCTGCATCGGCGAATCCTCACAGCACACAATTGTGAGGATTCACAAGTCTGCAGGCACAGAGTACAAACCACATAAGAAAACATGTAAATTTTACATGGCCACCAAAAACAGTATATGATGGAACAAGAAAGGAGATATTCTTTACCCAGGTAATAACATCCTGGATTTCAGTCCTGTTAGAAGCAAAAGGAGTTCAAATACTTCTGCCCAAAATAACTTTGAACAGAAACCCCAGGACTCTCCTAAATTACAGAATCACCCGATATGCATTATTAAAGTGACCATCACAGAGGTCTCAACATGGTCTCCAGGCACTTGTTAAAGAGCAGATTTATCATCATGGTAGCTGGAGGGAAGCCATTGTTCTTTGGTGAGCTTCTCCTGGAAATGTTTCATTTCCACATGAATTAGTCGAAACAAAAGGCCACAGTCCAGGTCCCAGTGTTGTCTACAGCCCATGAAAAATGCATAGTCTTCCCTATAGCCTGCAGAGTCTCTTTCTGGTGCACTTGGGACGTTGCCTGATACGCCACAATAGTTTAGGATCATATTAGCCTTGCATTGCAATTGCTCGTAGCTACTGATGTTCAAGCAGCACATGGCGACTTTGAAAAGCAAACCAGTCAAACTAATGACACCTGCATGGGGCTACGGAACAAGACGACAGCATTGCAGGCGAGCAGTGATTAGAGTCGGATATAATTCACATACTATCCCCGATGGCGTTGTTAATGAAAACAAGCCTATCTAAACACAGCATGCTTTAAAGTCATTTCAAGGTTTCTGGAAAAATAGCGAGCAGTCACTTAATACAACCTGCCATTGATATCATTCATTTGACAATGGCTCTAGGAGCCAAAACAGGTTTCATTATCAACCTAGCAATAAGACCGCTCATAGATATGAATAAGAAAGAGGGAAAAGTTAGGTAGCACTTTGTAGGAGCATCTGTGCAAAAGATGTGGGTGAGTAAGAAAGAGGAAAAAAATAACATTATAATAAATGCTTCATCTTTTCATAGTGGCCACGACAGGGTACTGCACATTCGTCTCCTATTGATTTCAATAAGAGGCGAATGTGCAGGACAGGTCATCAATGATAAAGTAGTGGACAACCTCTTTAAATAGATTGAAAGGGGATGGACACTGTCCTAGGAGACCTTAGAGTGTTAGGGTATGTGCACACGTCAGGATTTCTTGCAGAAATTTCCTGAAGAAAACCGGAAATTTTCTGCAAGAAATCCGCATTTTTTTTTTGCGTTTTTTTCGCGTTTTTTTAGCATTTTGCAAGCGAAATTAGCTTGCAGAATGCTAAAGTTTTCCAAGCGATCTGTAGCATTGCTTGGAAAACTGACAGGTTGGTCACACTTGTCAAACATAGTGTTTGACAAGTGTGACCAACTTTTTACTATAGATGCTGCCTATGCAGCATCAATAGTAAAAGATAGAATGTTTAAAAATAATTTAAAAAAAATTAAAAAAATGGTTATACTCACCTGCAGACAGCGGATCTCCTCAGTGGCGTCCGTTCCTATAGATGGTGCGCGTGTGCAGGACCTTCCATGACGTCGCGGTCACATGACCGGTCTCGCGACCAATCACAAGACCGCGACGTCATCGCAGGTCCTTCACCGCACACCAGCTATAGGAACCGAAGCGGCAGCATGCATCGGAGAGGCGGGAAGACTCCGGAGGCCATCAAAGGTGAGTATATGACTATTTTTTATTTTAATTCTTTTTTTTTACCAATTATATGGTGCCCAGTCCGTGGAGGAGAGTCTCCTCTCCTCCACCCTGGGTACCAACCGCACATGATCTGCTTACTTCCCGCATGGTGTGCACAGCCCCGTGCGGGAAGTAAGCAGATCAATGCACTCCTAGGTGTGCGGAATCCCCGCAATTCCGCATTTTTAATGAAGATGTTGCTTTTTTTTCCGCGATGCGATTTTTTCCCAGAAAAAAATGCAACATTTGCACAAAAAATGCGGAATACCCTGAAAATAATGGGAGGCATGTGTTAGCGCGAAAAATACTGAACGTGTGCACATGGCCTTACTCCTGTGTTTTCAGAACAACTGTTGGAGGTTTCACAGTGTTTTCTGGAAAAATCTGTTAAAGAGAAAGATAATATATATATATATATATATATATATATATATATATATATATATATATATATATATATATATATACACACACACACATATATATATACACACACACACACACATACATATACATATATAGTATATATAGTTATTTTTTTTAACGACAGAGGAGTTATTATTACTTACTCTTACTAGACCTGGAGTCAGACAACTGCAAACGATCTTCACATGCTTCAGGCACTTTTCATGGGACATAAAATTGCAAACTGGGAAGAAAAAAAATAAAACGCTCTCATTTATATGCATAAATATACAAAAATATACCTTGAATTGTGGTATTTTATTCACCACCAAGTGTGCAACATTTCAACTCTACACAGAGCCTTTCTGAGGTTGACGATCCAAAACGTGGTGGACATTTTATAAGCAACTTTACACTGTGTGAAGAATTATTAGGCAAGTTGTATTTTAGAGGATTATTTTTATTATTGATCAACAACTATGTTCTCATTCAACCCAAAAGACTCAAATATCAAAGCTTAATATTTTTGGAAGTTGGAGTGGGTTTTTTTTAGATTTGGCTATCTTCGGAGAATATCGGTTTGTGCAGGTAACTATTACTGTGCAGAATTATTAGGCAACTTAATAAAAACAAAATATATTAAATAATAATAATAAATAATAATAATTTTTATTTATATAGCGCCAACATATTCCGCAGCGCTTTAAATATATATTCCCATCTCACTTGTTTATTTTCACCAGGTAAACCAATATAACTGCACAAAATTTTGAATAAACATTTACGGCATTCAAAAACAAAACCCCAAAAAATTAGTGACCAATATAGCGACCTTTCTTTATGATGACACAATAGCCTCCATCCATAGATTCTGTCAGCTGCTTGATCTCTTTACGATCAACATTGCGTGCAGCAGCCACCACAGCCTCCCAGACACTGTTCCGAGAGGTGGACTGTTTTCCCTCCCTGTAGATATCACATTTTATGAGGGACCACAGGTTCTCTATGGGGTTCAGATCAGGTGAACAAGGGGGCCATGTCATTATTTTTTCTTCTTTGAGACCTTTACTGGCCAACCATGCTCTGGAGTAGTTGGAGACATGTGATGGAGCATTGTCCTGCATGAAAATCATGTTATTCTTGAACGATACCAACTTCTTCCTGTATCACTGCTTGAAGAAGTTGTCTTCCAGAAACTGGCAGTAGGTCTGGGAGTTGAGCTTCACGCCATCCTCAACCCGAAATGGTCCCACAAGTTCATCTCTGATGATACCAGCCCATACTAGTCGGAGTGGAGCTCTCTGCCCTTTACTGATCCAGCCTCTGGCCCATCAAGAGTCACTCATTTCATCAGTCCATAAAACCTTTGAAAAGTCAGTCGTAAGATATTTCTTGGCCCAGTCTTGACGTTTTATCTTATGTTTCTTGTTCAAAGGTGGTCGTTTTTCAGCCTTCCTTACCTTGGCCATGTCCCTGAGTATCGCACACCTTGTGCTTTTTGTTACTCCAGTAATGTTGCAGCTCTGAAATATGGCAAAACTGGTGGCAAATGGCTTCTTGGCAGCTTCACGCTTGATTTTCCTCCATTTATGGGCAGTTATTTTGCGCCTTTTTTGCCCAACACGCTTCTTGCGACCCTGTTGGCTATTTGCCATGAAACGCTTGATTGTTCAGTGATCACGCTTCAAAAGTTTGGCAATTTCAAGACTGCTGCATCCCTCTGCAATCTCATCTCACAATTGTGGACTTTTCAGAGCCCTTCAAATCTCTCTTCTGACCCATTTTGCCAAAGGAAAGGAAGTTGCCTAATAATTAAGCACACCTTATATAGGGTTTTGATGTCATTAGACAACACCCCTCCTCATTACAGAGATGCACATCACCTGATTTACTTAATTGGTAGTTGGCTCTCAAGCCTGAACAGCTTGGAGTAGGACAACATGTATAAATAGTATCATGTGATCAAAATACAACTTGCCTAATAATTCTGCACACAGTGTATTTATGGTCTTATCTGTAAATACATAGGTGATTTTGCAATATTTCATAGCGTGAACTTTAACAATAGTTAGCTTTACTTAGGGCAGGGATGCATAACTCCAATCTGCAAGGGCCACCAACTTGCTACTTAAAGACAGTGCTGTGGAGTCTGTGTTGGTATGAAATGGACAGACTCCTAAAATATATAACAAATTGGGTACAGTATTTAAATATAGGATGTGTTGAATATTTTGTAATAAGAATTTGGGAAAGTTACGAAATGTCCTATAAGTGTCTGCTCTGTTAATGATGTAAGGATCTCGGCTTTTAGTGGAGATGAATCTGTGCTGCACATTATGTACAGGCTCAGTAGTGACCAGTCCTGTGGAGTCAGAGTTATGAAATGTCCTATAAAGGTCTGTTCTGTTCCTGATGTAAGGATCTAGGCTTTTAGTTGAGATGAATCTGTGCTGCACTTTATGTACTGGCTCAGTAGTGACCAGTCCTGTGGAGTCAGAGTTATGAAATGTCCTATAAAGGTCTGTTCTGTTCTTGATGTAAGGATCTAGGCTTTTAGTGGAGATGAATCTGTGCTGCACTCTATGTACTGGCTCAGTAGTAAAACTCCTCTTCTATAGATCAGAGCAAAAAGGCACTGATAAGGAATGCCTGCAGCCTACAGTCATTTCAAGAACTGCTAGCCTGAACAGAAAAACAGGATTAAGGCAGGAACTTAAAGCATATCTAAAATTTCAATAAACTGTGCATAAATCAATAGTCCAGTGTATTTTTCTATCATTATGCTTCATGTTTTAGTTTGCCTTTTCTCTGAGCTCATGTTTGGAGAGGTTGGTTGATCTGATGCTCTTCATGTAATTAGTTCTACTAGCAGTTTCGGGTTCTTTCTGG
Source organism: Ranitomeya variabilis (assembly GCF_051348905.1). Classification (NCBI taxonomy): domain Eukaryota; kingdom Metazoa; phylum Chordata; class Amphibia; order Anura; family Dendrobatidae; genus Ranitomeya; species Ranitomeya variabilis. Next base: position 494,625,835 of record NC_135232.1, read on the forward strand.
GGGTATGATTCAGCATAAACTTGCTCCCTCCCTCCTACCCTAGTCATAGACTTAAGCATCATGATGTGAAACATTTACTGAGCTGTACCCCAAGAAACATCAGAGATTCAAAGTTCAGAGTAAAGCTATCTAACAGCATATATTACAAACATTTTATTTGTAATCATTCGAACTATTGATTTATGCAAAGTTTGTTTGATTTCTATCCAAAATTATACATAATTCCCTATTCTTTCAGGAATTACAACATAAGTTTTTCTAGGACAAAATTATTTTGAGGGCGAATTTATATGATTACAAAATGCCTAAGAAGCTTCCTATCAGGTCAGCTGTATTTGAGAATTTACCATAAACGCAAGAAAAAAAATATTTTGTGTGTCAGTGTATGACAGATGAAAACAGATGCTGTGAGCTCAAAATCAGTGCACACGCAGGCAGTGATAAAAAGGCTCCTACGAGAGCTTCCAATCTAAAAAGACATCTACAATGCTTACATCCAGGGATTTTCAGAGTCGGCAATTCATCTGCCGTGTACTGTAAAATCACTGCAAGACCCGACAGGATAGGAGATAGATAGATTATATATATATATATATATATATATATATATATATATATATATATATATATATATATATATATATATATATATATATATATATATATATATATATATATATATATATAGTACAGACCAAAAGTTTGAACACACCTTCTCATTTAAAGATTTTTCTGTATTTTCATGACAATGAAAATCGTACATTCACACTGAAGGCATCAAAACTATGAATTAGTGCTGTGTGTATCACTGACATCTATATATCTATGTATTCTATGTGTATATATCTATTCTAACCTGTCACTCTGATTTTACTGTACGTGGCACATGAATAGCTGGCTTGTATTCCATCTATCCAATATAGAGAGTGTGTGTGTGTGTGTGTGTGTGTGTGTGTGTGTGTGTGTGTGTGTGTGTGTGTGTGTGTGTGTGTGATGTGTAAATGACAGAGAATTGCTGTGTAAAAGCTCATGTTAGAATTGCATTGCAATCTGATGCTAGGTGTGAAAAATGGGATTGTACTCGCATTACACTCGTGCGACTCTCGGCAGGGAGACTCGGAACGATTTTTCATACATTCAGTGCGACTTCGGCCTTAAGCTCATCACACTAGCCAGTTTCTCCAGGCCTTAGTAGAAAAGGTTTTGCAAGATTATGAATGCAAAAAAAGAACGGTTCTTGCTATTGTAACTGACAATGCTTCAAACATGATAAGTACAATTAAAGGGAACCCAACACCCCCAAAATCGAAGGTGAGCTAAGCCCACCAGCCTCAGGGAGTTATCTACAGCATTCTGGATTGCTGTAGATAAGCCCCCGATGTATCTTAAAAGATGAGAAAATGAGGTTAGATTATACTCACCCAGGGGCGGTCCCGGTACGATAGGCTCGCGGTCCGGTCCGGGGCCTCCCATCTTCTTACGATGACGTCCTCTTCTTGTCTTCACACTGCGGCTCCAGGACAGGCGTACTTTGTCTGCCCTGTTGAGGGCAGAGCAAAGTACTGCAGTGCGCAGGTGCTGGGAAAGGTCAGAGAGACCTGGCACCTGCGCACTGCAGTACTTTGCTCTGCCCTCCACAGGGTAGACAAAGTACGCCTGCGTCGAAGCCGCAGCGTGAAGACAAGAAGAGGACGTCATCTGATGAAGATAGGAGGCGCCGGACCGTGACACCCATCGGACCGGACCAGATCAGGACCAGGACTGCCCCCCTGGGTGAGTATAATCTAACCTCTTTTTCTCATCTTTTAGGATACATCGGGGGCTTATCTACAGCATTACAGAATGCTGTAGATAAGCCCCTGATGATGGTGGGCTTAGCTCACCTTCAGTTTTGGGGGTGACAGGTTCCCTTTACCCTGATAAATGAGAATAAAGTAGGTGAACAGCAGCTAGAAGAAAACGTCAGAATCAGTATGTTTGAGATGAGGCCGCTGTCCTGTAACTGAGGAAAGCACAGCTATTACTACAGAAGAACAGCAGAATGATAATTTATAATTAGATGATCTTGTTGACGCTGCTTCAAAGCTTTCTCATATTCATATGCACTGCGTTGTGCACACGCTGCAGCTGGCAATAAGAGATAGTGTGCAAGAGGAACATGCTGGAACTCTGATTGGCAAAGTGAGGAAATTGGTTATTGCTGCCAGAACCTCTAAAATTGATTCCATCTTGAAGACACGTGCTGGAAAAGGGGCAATTGTGGATCAAGCCACTCGCTGGGGAAGCACCTATTTAAAGCGAACCTGTCACCAGGTTTGGCCGATATAAGACACGGCCACCGCCTTTCAGGGCATATCTACAGCATTCTATAATGTGTTTTTTATTCAAACTAAAGAAATTTCACACAGTAAAATATATATAAAAAAGCCATTTTGGTACAAAAATATTTTGTTAACTGCACCACCAGGCCAAGCGATTTTTAAAAATTTTAAAAACACACCATAATTATACACAAGCCACGTTAAACTGTATGGATAACTAATTGAATCCAGAAAAGAATTTTGAATATAAATATTTTGAAAGTGAAGTTTATGTACCCCTACACTCAAGCACTTTGTAGAAAGTGCAAAGCCAGGAAAAATTATAAAGCAGGATAATACAGTAATCCTCTTCAGGTGTCCGCTTCTTCACCTTCCTGGCTGGGGGGATTGCCTCCACCTGCTTCCTGGAGCCCAATTCCCAGGTGCCTGGGCTATAAGTGACCAGGCTTCGGGTAGTGCCGGAGCCCCCAAACATGCAGAAATGGGCGACAGCCCCCTGTGTCACCTGCACCATCGCCTGCTCCCGCATAGAGGTGTGGAACCCCAAGGACAGTACGATCTCTCAGGGGTGGAAGTAGCCAAGCCTCGAGGAGCCTTTTCCAGGCCCGTTCACTCCTCAAGAAGTGTTCAGCATGGTCCCCCCTTCCTTTTCAGACCATGTTTCACCGCATACCAGAGATGTTGCCTCTCCATCTGGTCGAATGAAACGTGATGACGGGTCCCAAACTCTTTGATGGACCCCCATCTCCGCTGGCGGTTGTATGTAATGACTACCCACTGGGATTCCCACAGTCATTACCTTGCGGCTAAATGGCCCTTTTAGAGGGAATTTCTCCAGCCCTGGTCCTGGCTCGCCTACGGCCTCTTGTGGTGTGGTCAACTGCCACAGCTATATATTTAGCAACGTAGTGCAAAGCCCTAATCCCTGCCATGAGACTATTCAGCCACTATCCCTGCTCCTGCAACTCTCTCACTCCCTAGGATAAATGCAGATTGTATCTAATACAAACAGCAAAGCACAAATTTAGCCCTTACAAGGACTGTTAGCATGATGGTTCAGCATCAGCTCTAGCATCAACACTACAGAACTCTGATTTGTTATACTACACACACAGGTCTTAACAAGCACTCTATCCCTCCAACAAATGTAACAGAGCTGTGCAATGGTGTCAGTGTGCTGAGCCTGTCCTTTTATAACCCATGATGATGTCACACAGAGAGCCAATTATAGTAATGCGCCTACTACCAAGCTGACTATGGCATTACAGTCACAAGCAAGCAATCCCTGCATACTTATTAGCTGTGTAACAGGCGCCAAACAGTCAGGGGTTAGAGTTTGAATTTTAGCACCAGCAAATGCTCGGCGAGTAAAAAGCACATCCAAGTACCCAAATATTTGAGTGATGTCCAAGTATCACCGAGCACATTCACTCATCCCTAGTAGTATGTAATTTTCGCGGAAAATTATGTATAAAAGTAAAGAATAAATGGCACACCACATATTACAACATGACCTCAGCTCTCATCATCCAGACAATCATCTCACCTGCATTGCCCATTTCCTGTGGCTCATAAGTGAATTGCCTGTAAGACGGAAGTAGCTCCACTACAAGACATGAGTTTGTTTTTTTTAATGAGAAATAGATTTGTGGTGAGTCACAATGAAAATCCTACCTGAACTTTGCTGTCAAAAGTTAATTGTGCAGTGTATATGGACTAACACAATGAACGCGCGTTCTTGGGAACAGCTACTACACAATAATCATGCAGTCTAAACAGTCTATCAGCTGATGATGACTCTTCATTCCTGGGGTGAAATGATCACTATTCTTTGCAGATCATCTTCCTGTGTAAACACGATATGTGCTGCTGAGAACAATATATTAAAGATCATTCAGTCAGCACCTACGGAACGGTCTGCCAACATAAATGGGCTACTAAACAACTGCCGATTAGTATCAAATAGCTGTCCCGCAGTTGCTTACTGCCATGCATGGCGTAATGTAAGAGGACCTTTAGAAAAACAGATTATGTATACAATGATATCAGAAAGGGACCAGTGCTCAGTAACAGCCGATCTCACATACTTCCTGGCAGTTCATGTCAACATTTTTACCGTACACACTATGGCACCAATTCATCAAAGCAATTTTGCTAGAATTCTCTAGAATTCTTAAGCAAAATTGTTTGGAAAAGTCACACAGTGCTGCAAGTTGATAGTCTTACATTCACAAAGCATAGAAAAACTAAGAAAAATGCGCAGCTGCCGGAATGCAGTTTTTGAAAAGTTGCACTTTATAGAACATTTTTTGACTGCATGGCACACATTTAATAAGGTCAATTTTTAGTAATGACCCCGATAAATAACATGCTATATCAAGTAAACACATTCTCTAAACAGGTTTGTGCATATAAAACTGCATCCCGTCAACTGCACACATTTTGCTTGTCAGCAGTTACTGCATCAGGTCTGCATCCCAACTGCGCTGTCTGACCTTACCCGAAGAGTACAGAATATGGATTCCAGAAGCAGCATAGTCCTGTTCAGGGCTTTCCATTCATCTAGCATTCACACCAGGTAGGGCACCTAAGCAAAATGTGTAAACATACCAAATGCAGTCTTTGGTAAAGGAATTAATCACATGACCAAGGATCTGCACCAGCAATTTTTTCTTGACCAATTGCTCCAGCATTTGTCTCGCTCTTCAGGGATGAAATCTTGTGCATGCACAGTGGAATCCAAGAACTGTACATTCACAATGTGCAATCTATCCTGGGCAATGTCATCAATGATGTACTGTATATGCATTACATCCTTGGGCTATACACCCAGAAAAAAGAGAGTACGACACAAGCTCTGTTCCAGGATTCCAGGGCGCATGAGGAACTGGAGCATTACTGGAACAGTCAAAGCACGACGGACAGCCAGCTCAAGTTACGGCTCCTATTAAGGGGAATGCGTCAGCCCAAACTGACAGTAAGCACACAGCCTTATAGGGGACCCAGTCCCTATATAAAAAAAGAAAAAAAAAAAGAAAAAAATCACACCTTAAGGCCGTGGTCACACTTGGCATAGGGAAATACGGTGCGTTTTTTACAGGCGTAATACGTAGGCAAGGTGTGGCTGCCTATTTTAAGCATGTCATCCTCCGTATGTCATCCGTATGGCATCCGTACTCCGTTTTTTTCTCGCAACCTTGCAAAATAAATGGATATACAATGGATCCATGGGCTCAATTATTCGTGAAAACATATAAACATATAAGATATAGATATATTATATCAGTGAGACACATATCTCCATTATTAACCAGGCTTAATGTCACCTTACGTTAGCAAGGTGACATTAACCCTTTATTACCCCATATCCCACCGCTACTCGGGAGTGGGAAGAGAGGGGCTAAGTGCCAGAATAGGCGCATCTTACAGATACTAACATTACTAGTGATGAATATGCAAAAAAAATAAGGGATATAAAATGTATATGTAGAGATAGATAGATAGATAGATAGATAGATAGATAGATAGATAGATAGATAGATATAGTACAGACCAAAAGTTTGGGCACACCTTCTCAGTTAAAGGTTTTTCTGTATTTTCATGACTATGAAAATTGTCCATTCACACTGAAGGCATCAAAACTATGAATTAACACATGTGGAATTATATACTTAAAAAAGTGTGAAACAACGGAGAATATGCCTTATATTCTAGGTTCCTCAAAGTAGCCACCTTTTGCTTTGATGACTGCTTTGCACACTCTTGGCATTCTCTTGATGAGCTGCAAGAGGTAGTATATATATCTATACTATGTGTAGATATTTATTCTATCTATTCTATTCTAACCTGTCAGTGTGATTTTACTGTACACCACACTGTATTACCGGCTTTTCTATAGAACACCGGTGCGTATTTCTCGCAAGTCACACTGATGGTCCGTGTGTAATCTGTAATTTTCTCGCCCCCATAACCTTTCATTGGCGGATTTTATGCGCAATGCGCTGACAAACGCTGCATGCGAAATATACGGCAGATCGGAGCTGCCCCATAGAGAATCATTGGTCAGTGTGCAATGCATTGTTTTTGCGCCTCTCATACGTCCGTAAAACTCTCTACTGTGACGCCGCTTAGAGTTCTAATCAGTTTTGCAGAAAAACAAGTTTTATTAAATCATTTGGGTGCTTGTTTCACCCACTAGTTTGGATGCTGCCCTAACTAAGGTCACCAATGACCTATTAACCGCCAAGAGCAAGCGACACTACTCTATCCTCCTCCTCCTGGACCTGTCCTCTGCCTTTAGCACAGTGGACCATTCCCTATTACTACAGACCCTCTCATCCCTTGGCATCGCAGACTTGGCCCTATCCTGGATCTCGTCATACCTAACTGACCGAACATTCAGCGTCTCCCATTCACACACCACCTCCTCACCTCGCCCCTATCTGTCGGAGTCCCTCAAGGTCAGGTCTAGGGCCCCTGCTCTTCTCCATTTACACTTTTGGCCTGGGACACCTCATAGAATCTCACGGTTTTCAGTATCATCTCTATGCTGATGACACACAGATCTACATCTCTGGACCAGATATCACCACCCTACTAACCAGAATCCCTCAATGTCTATCCGCTATTTCATCCTTCTTCTCCACTAGATTTGTAAAACTTAACATGGACAAAACAGAATTCAGTCTTTCCCCCATCTCACGCGACTCCCCCAACGAACCTATCCATTACAGTAAACGGCTGCCCACTCTCCCCAGTCCCACAAGCTTGCTGCCTCGGGGTAATCCTTGACACTAATCTCTCCTTCAAACCGCATATCCATGCCCTTTCCACTTCCTGCCGCCTTCAACTCAAAAATATTTAACGGATCCGTACATTCCTAAACCAAGAATCTGCAAAAACCCTAGTCCATGCCCTCATCATCTCCCGCCTCGACTACTGTAACCTCCTGCTCTGTGGCCTCCCCTCTAACACTCTCGCACCCCTCCAATCTATTCGAAACTCTGCTGCCCAACTAATCCACCTGTCCCCCCGCTATTCCCTGGCCTCTCCCCTCTGTCAATCCCTTCACTGGCTCCCCATTGCCCAGAGACTCCAGTACAAAACCCTAACCATGACATACAAAGCCATCCACAACCTGTCTCCTCCATACATCTGTGACCTCGTCTCCCGGTACTTTCCTGCACGCAACCTCCGATCCTCACAAGATCTCCTTCTCTACTCCCCTCTTATCTCCTCTTCCCACAATCACATACAAGATTTCTCTCGCGCATCACCCCTACTCTGGAACTCTCTACCACAACATATCAGACTCTCACCTACCATCGAAACCTTCAAAAAGAACCTGAAGACCTACCTCTTCCGGCAAGCCTACAACCTGCAGTAACCACCGATCGACCAAACCACTGCACCACCAGCTGTATCCTCACCCATCCCTTGTAGATTGTGAGCCCTCGCGGGCACAGTCCTCTCTCCTCCTGTTCCAGTTGTGACTTGTATTGTTCAAGATTATTGTACCTGTTTTTATTATGTATACCCCTCCTCACATGTGAAGCGCCATGGAATAAATGGCGCTATAATAATAAATAATAATGCTGCGCCTACCTGAATGATGACTGACAGCGCTGGCTTGCTGAAGACTTCCCTGAACACAGTACTCATTGCAGCCAAGACAGTGGCATCAATCACTAGTCCGCTGCCCTCAGTGTTCCACGTCAGGTTCTGCAAGTTGCCCGGCGTGGATCAAAGACATCATCTCTCTAGACCTATCTAGATGCACATCTGTGTTTTGGAATTGAGACTCTAGACCTCAATGTTTGGCGTGTGCTATCTTCTGTGCATACTGTGCTTTTATTTGCTTCCTTGCCTGCTGGGATCCACTTAATCAGTTCTGCTGCTACCGAGATTCTAAGTCCTCAATGTCCACGTGCCCTTCCTGCCTGCTGCATCAACACCTTGTGCCCATCTGGACCTGAGGCATGAAGGATCAATATCACCGGGTGGCCTAACGCTAATGTCACCTGTTGTCAGTTTATAACCTATAAGCATGTGAACAGAGTCTTGTCTCTAAGTTTTTTTGAGTGAAATCTTCAAGTAGCTGGACTCTGACTAATCTTGTCATTCTCTATGGACTCTGGCACTCTCTAAGGCATATCTGTCTGCACTCCTGCAGTCAGGTTCTGATTCATGCTGCCTTTTAAAAGTAAACTGTCACTTGATTTCCACTACCCAAACCACGGGCAGCACCAAAGCTTTAACTAATGCTGCCCATCGGTTGGGTAGCATCAACAGAGTGACAGCAAAGAATTCATTTTTACTTTACACTGAATTGTGGCAGATAAACTTTCCCTCAGCAACACACCAAGGGAATACGTAAGACATGGAAGAGGCAAAGGTCGTTGTCAGTTTCTGGCTCTCTGCTATGGCTTGAAGGTTATGTGCCCACACATTTTTGAGGAGATTAAAAATGACTTGCTATCTAGCAGATAATGCTTCAATAAACGCTCCTTCTTTGAGTTTTGGAGGAGTTTTCCATTTCCTGAAATGGTTTTGATGAGTTTTTGGAGAATGTTTTTTCCGTGAAGCATTTTTTGCAGCCTTTTGAATGAACAATGCCTAGTTTGGAGTGTTTCTCATTAAGAACCACTTTAAAGAAGTACTTTTTCCCTTTCTCCCACCAGGCATCTTGCAATTAGGGGGAAAAAACTTCAAAAAACATTTGAACAAGTTGTGTTGTTGTTTTAAATCTGTGTGCACAAAGCCTTTGGTGGTAGGTCCTGTGTGAGGACCCCATACTGATGAAGCCCCAATGCTCTTATTAGACATCCCATGTAACATACACTCTGATGTGTTGTTCAGAGCAGATTGTGCACGCTTTAGCAGGGCCATGAAGAATGTATTACTCCCTTTATCAGAAAAAGGCGAAATCACTTGGATCTTACTAAATTGTGAACTAAAATGTGAAATGAACAATACCAAGCAATTCTGATGATCAATTTCAGGCCAACAGAACAGATCATACCAGATGGCTATAAAAAAGGGAAACACAAGCTGTCCTTACATATAAAAGGGAGCAGAACTAAACAGAATAGAGAAAAGGAAAAGATTATACTGGAAGAACGATGACTGTATGCGGGGGTTGCCTTTCTCAATATTCTAGAGGATTTGTGTTGACAACTAATGATTACTGTATTACAGAGTCGGTAATCAGACACACCTTATACAGTGTTGCAAGCCTTATCTCCAGTCTTAAATCAAGAGTACAATGTCGTCATCAACGACTAGACTGTAATTTTCACTTCCAGTGCTAGCATTACAGGAAAACTATTTTGACTAATGCAAAGCAGCCCGACACAGGCAATGTATTTATCATGATTCATGGGGAGAGAATCAGCGCAGTCATCGGTTCAAGAGAAGATTTGCTAAGAAGTTATTTTTACGTTTAGTGAATCACTACAAGTTGGAAAGACGAGAGTTACGCATGTTCTAACTACTTCACGATGTTGAAATGCCCTCCACTATTTATACATCATAATATGTGCGCGTCACAGCTTAGGAATATAATTATATATGCACGTGTTACATAAATATGCAGAGATTTAATTGTGCAGTATACGTCTGAATTCCAGTAACAGTCAGAAGGATCAAGCTTAATCATTACAAAAGGGTTTCTAAGACCAATGAAGTTAAGGCTAAGTTCACACTAGGCGTTTTTCAGTATGTTTTCATTGTGTGGTTTTGGCGTGCTAGATTTGTCTCTTGTGCATGCTGATAAACTGTGGTGTTGAAAAAAGTCCTATTCTATAGTCTGGTTTTGGCACAAAAAAAAAAAAAAAACACAGCAAAACATGATAACTGCATTTTTGGTGCGTTTTATTTAGTGTTTTTTCACCACCCATTCATTTCAAATGGGTAAAAAATGCTGAAAAAAACGCTGAAATAAGTGGCATGCTCCATTGTGCAAAAAACTATGCAAAGCACAAGATCCTGATGACAAAAAACCAAGGTGTGTGCATGAGACTTCTGATATCTCAGACTTTGCTGAAAATTTGTATAAAACACTTATCAGCTTATGGATTAGGCATGCAGAAACTAGTGCATGCTATGATTTTTCATGCGAAGATTTGTTCTGTGAAAAAATTAAACGCACATCTGAACAGCCCCAATGAATAAGATTGGTACGAGGGCTGTCCGTTTTTTCACGGATCACACTCAGACCGGACATACAGTAGTGTGACATTTAAAGTATGAAGGAACAGATATATGCAGCCAAACGCTGACTTTTCTCAACAAAGGGGCGCTCGGGCTCAGCTGAGCTTTTCTGCCCTGTGGTTTAGTAATTATTGGAAGCATCAGTACTCAGATCCTCACTGGGACATATCCCAACAGGTAGCCTTTCAGAAGAGCTGCATACAGTGCATACCACTACAGATCTAGACAGGTTTTACAGTTCAGAACTGTAGGAAACTGGCTGAAGTCCTCTATGACAGCAGGTGGCAGCTGCATTGTTTGCCTAGATTTACTTCCATGGGGTCTGTTAGGGTTCCAGTCTTTTTTTTTTTTTTCTTAGAAAGAATCTAGTTGAAGACAGCTATTCTTGCTGCTTATTTACAACTGGAATTATCCCTTGAACGTATTAAGGCTTTTATTAGTCATATCCAAGTTGAACACGGTAGTGGGGTTTTGACATCCCAATCCACATTTAGCAGGAAAAAAAAAATGTACAAAGCATGCTCTGCAAGAATTGTGCTAGGTCTGAATGTGGAAAACTGAGGACAAAAACAATGAGCAAATTCCCTGCAGTAAGTAAACAGGTAAATAATAATAGTACATGGAAATAACATAGGGTATTTCACCTCTATAGATGGGGCAGAGCTGGACCCAGGCCTGATGGTTTTGTACCCGTTTGTGGAAGGCTTATAAGATAAGATGCACAGCTCAACAAAGGGGAGAGGGTGCACCCGTCTAATGGCCACAATGTGAATGTGCACCTACATATTGCACTTATACCAACAGGTATAAAATCCCATTTTCTCGGTTTTACTTCAGGTCTGAGGCTATGTGCACACGTTCAGGTTTTTTCACGATAAAAACACTATAAAAACTCATAAAAAATGTATACATTATGCATTCTATCATTTAGAATGCATTCTGCATGTTTTGTGCACATGGTGCGTTTTTTTTCCACAAAAAAAACGCATCGTGGTAAAAAAAAGCAGCATGTTCATAAATTTTGCGGATTTTCCGCGTTTTTCCCATGATTCTATGCATTTGGAAAAAAAGGCACAAAAAAGGCACAAAAAAAGGTGTCAAAAACGCGGTAAAATCACGGTAAAAACACATGCGGATTTCTGGCAGAAATGTCCGTTTTTGTCAGGAAAATTTCTGCCAGAAATCCTGACGTGTGCACATATCCTGAAGGTTTCTAAGATTTCAGCTGATTTGACCCAACTGTCCTCAGATGATGAACAGAAATGAATTAAGTTCTTATGATGGGACAACAGAATTTAGGCTGCTAAACACTGGATTTTGTATAAATTCTGACAGCAGAAATAGAATCGTTTCTGATTTATAAGCTACAGTAAACTGATTTAGTAGAGTGGAAACTAGTAAAGAAAAAGCATAAATTAAATTGTGGCTTTGGTTTAACCCTACTGTACCACTGATTAACTTTTAGATTATCTTCTGAATACTGAGTAATCTAAAATCATCAGCAAATAATAGAAGTGGTTTCACTGTAGCCCAATACTTTAGTGAGCATTTCATTTCTGAAGCTTTCTGACCTTTGTGAGTTATTTTAGGAGAGCTTTTTCCTGCATATTTTTTGTCTATGGAAAATACTACATGCAAATAATGATGTAATTAATGTAAACTATGAAATTTGTATTACAGGTCGCTCTTTTTTTTTTTTTTTTTTAATTTTGTTGAATTCTGTATGGATATTATTGCAGGGATATTACGGTATGTCTGTGATACAAAATCTTATGTAGCAAGCAAAGTACTGAGTTTTGTGGAGTTAAATGGCCCACAGACTAATATGATTCTTCATCATAGAGGTAAAAAAAATGAAATGCCTAGAAGCTCAACACAAAGCCAAGCTAGCTTCTGATCCATCGCCTCAATATCATGCAGTCCCGAGGCACGTGGTGTTAAACAGTCTTTTTCATACTTGCTTATTTTAGTTAGTGTCTTGTAGCAATATTTGGAAGTCAAAACTATAACTAGAATATAAGAGAAAATCATATAATAAAATGATTTGCATGTCTCGTATTTTGCCTCCACACTTATGAACACTAATGAGGGACATTAAAGAAGGGAAGGTTCACATGACCGTGTTTCAATTGTATTTTCTCATTTGTTCTATAGACCATTCCCTGAATTGTCAGCTCTGCACTGCAAAAACACATCTGGTTAGGACATGCACCGAGTCAAGAGCAAACACATAAAACTGTTTAAATCAGAAATCTTTGTTTGTGTGAATATGCCCCAGAACGGTCATGTCAATTTCACTCCATACAGAAGTATTTTTGGGATTAGCATTGTTCTATAAATTGCACTGGAATAACAGAGAGAGAATAATCATATTGTTCAATCAGTTGAAAAAAAAAAAAAAGGTAGTAAACGTCTCCTTACATGGAGAGAAAAATGAAGAAATCTTTTTAAGGCTGTGTGCACACGTTGCGTTTTTTTCGCGTTTTTTGCCATAAAAATGCATAAAAAACATCCCATCAATTATAATGCATTCTGCAATTTTTGTGCACATGATGCGTTTTTTTCCGCCAAAAAAAACCGCATCGCAGTTAAAAAAAAAGCATCATGTTCATTATTTTTGCGGATTTTTGGCGTTTTTCCCGCTATTTAATGCATTGGGAAGCTTCGGAAAAAAACGCGCAAAAAAAGCGTCAAAAACGCTAAAAAAATGCATGCGGATTTCTTGCAGAAAATGTCCAGTTTTCTTCAGGAATGTTCTGCAAGAAATCCTGACGTGTGCACATACCCTAAATGTGCTCCGATTAGGTTACTGATGAAACAAGGGAAGCAGTGTCATCACACAGCTTTATCCTCCTGTAACCAAGCAAGCCGTCATCACTGGGTCCCCAAGGGACGAGCCGGACACACCGGATTTGACGCAATTTCAGCTATTGCGGCGTTCTGAGAGACAGCAGCTCAGCTTTATGACTGTCGTTCTCATGCTATAATAGCTACATATAAAATAGGATATATTCAGAATATTTCCTATAAAACAATTACCAGATATTTTAGTCTGCTACTCACAATAATGGGATAATCCCAGCCTCATAATGAACAATTCTCTTAATATTTAAAACATCTGGAAGGAACAAGGTCACCCCAGCCGTTACCATCAAAATATAGTGCACAATTTAATTGGGACAGACTCGAAATTTAAAGGAGAATATGGAAATAAAAAGACTGGATTCTCCACCTTGGCTTTCTGCCTCGGCCGTACGCCTGACATATTCACAGGCATGTGTTAATATGAAAAGCAGCACAGAACCCGCAGGTTTGTGCATAGTAACCTACAGACAGTATCAAGTCGGCGCTGTTAAAAATGATACCTGGCTGATGAAATCTGTCTTGTGGTTGTGGTGTAATTTTTATTTTCCGTTTCGAGTTAATAATATGCTCGTCCCCCGGGCGGCCTGTGGGGGGGGGCCTCCATGTGGTGTCCTGATTGGGTATTCATCAGTATGATCACTGACCTGCCCCCTAGTTTATAAACTGATTATATGTATTGAAAAAAAAATAATCACCTTTGGCAGGCAGTGGCGCCTGCGCTGCAGCATGACCGCATGTATAATGTGCATTATATTGTGTTTTTTTAGTCATATCCCTTTAAGTGGTATGTGCCTGAAGAGGACTCTGACTAAGGTCGGGGTCACACTTGCGAGTGAAATGCGAGAAACTCACACATCAATACCCGGCATTGCCGCTGGCACTCGGGATCGCAGTGTGCGGCTGCATGTATTTCCTTGAAGCTGGACACTCCAGTCCCAAGTGTTGGCAGCAGTGTCGGGGATTGATGTGCAAGTTTCTCGCATTGCACTGGCAAGTGTGACCTTGGCCTAAAGGAAAGGCAGATTGTGGGAGAAATTTCTAACATCTAAATGGGGTAATATCTAAAGGCCTCATACAGATTAATAGAACAGTCCAGAAAAGTCTGAAACAAATATACCACTTGGGAATATATCCATAAATTGAACATAAAAAAAATAAAAAAAATTCAATGCAAATCTGAATGAGTGTCCGAGATTTCACACTGTGCTTTGCAAATGGTGAAATCCACAAAAGAAGCAAGTTTGGGTATGTTAACACATGGAGTAATTGCATTTTTGCTGTGTATTTTATGCAACGTATTTGGTGCATAAAATCAGAAGCTTTTTACACTACCATAAAAAATGTATGTAGCAGACCCAGCTTTTATGCATGACTAAAAAGACGGACACCGCCGGATCACAGGTCATACTCCATCTGCCTCATTATAGGGAATCTTCTGCCAGGGGGTTGTGTCTGAATCAGAGATTTACATGGAAACCCCAGTATAGCGTAAAGCGCAGGATGAATGTGTGCCGAGCCTTGCTGCGATCTTCGGGGGGGCAGAATGAACAAATCAGCAGCAGGTAAAGAATTTGTTTTATTTATTTTTTTACACCGGTCCTCGTGCTGTACAAGTGATTAGGCGACTTTATTCTTCGGGTCAGTGCGTTTACAGCGATACCAGATTTATATCGGGTCTTTATGCTTGGCTGCTGTCACACACTAAGGCCGGGATCACACATACGCGAGATACGGCCGAGTCTCGCAGGTGAAAACCCTGCTCTGGTGCCGGCACTCCGGAGCAGAGTGTGCAGCCGCACAACACCACATGGAACTGCACGCTCCGCTCTGGAGTGCCTGCACCAGAGCTGGGTTTTCACCTGCGAGACTCGGCCGTATCTCGCGTATGTGTGATCCCGGCCTAAAAGACACTTTTTATTGCAAAAAACGCATCCCCATATTTTGATAGCTATAATTTTTCCATGTTTTTGGATGACAGTCATGTTAGGGCTTGTTTTTTGCGGGACAAGTTGATGTTTTTATTAGCATTAGCATTAGCATGACATTTTTTGATCACTTTATATTACTTTTTTTTTTAGTTGGTCGAATGGGAGGGTAGTGGGGCACATTATGCTGTTCCGCATGTGGTAAAATTAATAATGCAGCTTTATATCACATTTATATGTTTTGGCGCTTCATCAGAAAAAAAAATAGTTTTTGCATCACTTTATTCTGAGAGCTATAACTATTTTTCTATTTTTCCACTGATGGAGCTGTATTGCAGCTTGTTTTTAGCAGGAAAAGATGATGTTTTCAGGGATAACAATTTTATTTAAATTTGTCTTTTTGATTGCGTTTTAATCCACTTTTTGTTTGGCGGTGTGATGAAAAAGCATCATTACCCCCTGTGAAGGACGAGGGAGACTCCATTTTTGATTTATTAATTCAGGCCCAATAGATTATCCAGAGATTTCCTTTTGCCCCCAGAACTGACCCCCCCCCCCCCCTCACCCTTTGGATAAGTACACAAATTCCCAAAAGAACATGGACATGCCATATGGCCAGAGAATTAGAGGCCACGTGTTAATTAAGGTGAGGAGGAACAGAGCTGTGACTCCCTGCTGTCTTTTGTGCCAGGTGGTCAACATCCATCAACCATCAAGGGAAAGTGTAGACACTTGGGCACCGACACCTGGAGATGAATTCTGAGAGTACCATGCATCTCAGGGTTAAGTCCAATATACCACCAGAATCCTGGGAGCCCTCTGCACACACCCCTGTGTCATCTTCCTCTAGCTGTCCCACATACCAAGCAATCGAGACTGGCTTTCCAGAACCACTTAGCCGACCCAAGTTTGGACTCTCCATATCAGTCCAGCCCCAACCAACCTGTTGAGACGTCAGTCGTCCCATTTGGACCTCCTACTAGGAAGTTTTGACCCATCCTAGATATTGAAATTATTTCAGCTAGGAGGTCAAGGAAGGAGAGTTCAGTCCAACCCAGAGGTACCGTGGGAAATTTGGGAGGGGGCGAGCTAGGGGTTAAAAGCTAGCTACACACCTTTAACCAGTGTCATTGTTCTGCCATGGAAGCCGCATCACGTCATGGATGGAGACGGACCAGAAACTAAGAAAGTACCTGTGGACTAGAGCGCTGGACCGCAGAGTGAAGGCAAAAGGGCCAACAAGTGCTAAGCATCTCTGGGAACTTCCTCAAGATTGTTGGAAGACCATTCCCGGTGACTACCTCTTGAAGCTCATCAAGAGAATGCCAAGAGTGTGCAAAGCAGTTATCAAAGCAAATACAGAAAAATCTTTCAATGAGAAGGTGTGTCCAAATTTTTGGTCTGTACTATATTATATTCCCGGCCTGGGACTGGTGATATACAGTATATACCGTTCTCATAGCAAAGTGCCCCGTTAACCAGTACATAACAGGGCAGCCTCTCTGGCAACTACTTATCCTAGGTGCAGTTCCCTGACTGACCTGATGGTAAGGGGGCACCAGAGAGCTGCGACTGTGTAAGCTCCGTCACAGATTGGGGACGGCGGTAGGGTATCCATATCCTCCCAGCTCTCTAATTTCCTCACTGAAGGTGTTAACTAGTGTTACTGTTTTATGCTGCAGGTCGTTCCAGATGTGGTGATACCAAATGTCCTTTTTTGTAAATAAAGTACAAACTTATGGATATATATATTTTTTTTATTTTATGATTTTTTTAAAAACCATATTTTTTTAATTTGGTTCCTTTATGGGACTTTCACTTTCATGAGCCTGATCGTGGTTATAAACCATTGCAATGCATCAGAATTGCAACGGTTTATAACTGTCAGTAACTGACATAAGCCCCTTAGACCATGCTCTGCGGATGGTCTCAGGCTATGTGCACACGATGTGGATTTTGCTGCGAATCCGCAGCTGCGGGTCGCAGCAGTTTCCCCATGAGTTTACATTACAATGTAAACCTATGGGAAACAGAAAACGCTGTGCACGTGCGGAAACGCAGCGGTTTACATTCCGCAGCATGTCACTCTTTTCTGTGCTCCAATAGAAAACCGCAGTTGTAAAATCGCAGTGAAATCCGCAATAAAAAAAAACGCGGTAAATCCACAATAAATCTGCAGCAAAAACGCAGCGTTTTTGCCCTGCAGATTTATCAAATCCACTGTGGAAAAATCCGCAGTGGACCATTCTACGTGTGCACATACCCTAAGGGGCTTGCCGTAGCCTGGTGACCTGGATGGCAGTGGTTATTGAGTGTCAGCTATGATATTAGCTCAACACACGGCCGTAATTACACACGGACAGCTCCTATCTGCGCAAAATCGCCAGCACCCAGTATGTCTAAGGTCAGGAAGGCTTTAATTGCTATTTCTTTTTTCCCCCCCTTTAGTGTCGACACAAAATTACCGGTTGTGTTTATTATAAAAAAAAAAAAAAAAAAAAAAAAAAACATTTGAAGGAATTAGCAGTAAAAATATGGTCTGGCTGCACCATACATAACAGCATCTCAAATTGCTCATGAAATACAGCGTATATATCCTGTATAATCCTTTGCAATTAGCGCTCACTAGAAAAGGAAGACATTTTCGAGAGTGTGAGAAAGGTCACAGATGGCAAGCACAATGCAAAAGGGCAAGAATTCATTCAAAGGCTAGAGCATGTACTTCTCTGTATCTGCCACTAGATTAAAGCCGTCCTTCACTACAATAACCCAAATGTGTTATTGTAAATGTGTCAAACGCTACACAAGTACCCTCATCTTTCCATAATCACCTTAGGGTTCCTGCAGACGACCGTGACTTTTCGTGTTTTTTCCCCCCATCAGATCTTACTCAGTAATTGTGCAGTTTGTTTCATTACCGTTTTAACAGCAACTTTCATGAAGGAAAAAAAAAATTGCAAAGCTTCTTCTATTCATTCCAATGTTAAAAATGGACAGGACCTGGATGGCAATGTGTGCTAGACACTAATTTTTCACAGGCCCTTGGACTGGAAGGAGTCATTTTGATTTTTTTTTTTTTGTGGACACAATCTGCAAAAGGAACACAAAGACGAGAAGTACTTAAAAGTATAATGTGTACACGTTCTACTCGTGAAAAACAAAAAATATATGTGCGGAACAGACCTTAAATAAGTCAAAAACAGCTCCTATGATCTATAGCAGTGTTCCCCAACTCCGGTCCTCAAGAGCCACCAACAGGTCATGTTTTCAGGATTTCCTTAGAATTGCCCAGGTGAGAATTCCATCATCTAGACAGGCAACAATTCCATCACCTGAGCCATGCTAAGGAAATCCTGAAAACACGACCTGTTGGTGGCTCTTGAGGACTGGAGTTGGGGAACACTGAAAGGAGAAGATGACAGTACACTAGTTTAGCCTCCTGAAGACTGGACCATTTTGTGCCTTAACCCTTTAGGGTATGTGCCCAGGATCAGGAACTGCTGCGGGTTTGATGCTGCGTATTTATGCAGAGACAAACCCGCAGCGGCCAGATGTTGCAACATAGTGGATGGGATTTCAAGAAATCCCATGTCCACTATGCATCCACAGATGCCCGCGGCTCACCCGCTGACACTGACATGTGGCACGTCTTTTCCAGATGGCAGCATGTGAAGTTTTCCTGCGGATAAGCTAGTCCCCCACAACAGAAATTACATCAATCGAAATGTATTGGATACGGTAAATCCGCATGGCTCAGTGAGCACATGCGGGTTTACCTGCGTTCAATAGATGGCAGCGTTTTGGATGCAGCAAACATTTCTGGATCGTGGGCACCCGGCCTTAGTGACCAGGCCAATTTTCACAATTCTGACCACTGTCACTTTGTGAGGTTATAACTCTGGAACGCTTCAACAGATCCCGGTGATTCTGAGACTGTTTTTTCATGACATATTTTAATTCATGCTAGTGGTAAAAGTTATTTGATATGACATTTATTTCTGAAAAAAAAAAAACGGAAATTTGGCAAAAATTGAAGACCCACCACAGGCTGCCTAAAGCACGAGCGTATCATTAACTACAAACTGAAAATAAAGATTACACAACAACCACAAGACGGATTTCATCCACCCAGGTATTAATTGTAATCAGCGCAACGGAGCCGACCTGACACTGTAGGTTACTGTGCACAATCCTGCTGACAGGTTCCCTTTAAATCAGAGAGTAATGTCTCACAAAATAATAAAAAACAACATTTTCCACATGTCTACTTTACATCTGCACAATTTTTGAAACAATTTTATTTTGTTAGGACATTGGAAGGATTAAAAGTTGACCAGCGATTTTGCATTGTTCCAACAAAATTTACAAAACCTTCTTTTTTTTTTTTTTAGATATCACATTTGATGTAACTGAGGGGTCTATATAACAAAGCACCCAAAAGTGACACCATTATTAAGTCTGCACCCCTCAAGGTGCTCAAAACCACATGCAAGAGGTTTATTAACCCTTCAGTTGCTTCACGAGAACAAGCAATGTGGAAGGAAAAAATTAAACATTAACATTTTCACAAAAAATTTACTTTAGACCCAACCTCTTATTTTCACAAAGCTAAACAGAGAAAATGGACCACAAAATGTATTGTTCAATTTCTTCTGAGTACGCCGATACCCCATATGTGGGGGGAAAACCACTGTTTGGGCGCATGGCAGAGCTCGGAAGGGAAGGAGCGCCATTTCACTTTTTGAAAGCAAACTTGGCTGATATCGAGAGCGGACACCATGTCGCGTTTGCAGGGCAACTATGATGCCTAAACAGTGGAAACCCCTCACAAGTGACCCCATTTTAGAAACCACATCCCACAATAATTTTATCCAGGGGTATAGTGAACATTTTGAACCCACAGGTACGACACAGAATTTGATAACATTAGGTTGTCAAATTCAATATGTCGTCATTAGTGTTGAGTGCAAGTGCTCGCTACTCCAGTTTGTATCAGGTGCTTGGGCATGCACCGAATATCAAGGGTGCTTGAGCGACATGCACGAGTCCTGCGATACTCCGTGCATACATGACCACCCGATGCAAACTCGAGTAGCGAGCACTTTCTCTCAAAACTAGCCGTCATGTCGTCCTTTTTTATTTTTATTTATTTTTTGCTTTTGAAAACAACAAATTCTAACCCAAACACTAACTGCAAAGAATGGAAAAAAATTACATTTTTTTAATTTTCAATTTTTTTTTCTAACTAAGGGGTTGATAAAGGGGGTTTGATCTACCATTTTTTTAATTTTGATCACTGTGTTAGTCTATTGCAGTAATCAAAAGGATCCAATAGGAATAATTCCCTAATGTTGCCGGATACTGGCCGGCATATCTTGACGCACTGCGCCAGCCATTTTTATTTTCCAAGGAAGATGAAGCAGAGAGCTGGGGGACAGATCAGGAGAACCTGGGGATGGTGGGCTCGAGGGACCCTATTTCTCTCTTCTCTGATATGCTGGATTATATCAGAGGAGAAAGAAATTCATTTTAGATCAGACTCTTTATTGTGATCGCTGCTATTGGTGAATAGGAGCGATCTCGTGACAGGGAACCGTAAAAACCAAACCTGATCATGTTCTCCAGGGTCTCGGCTACTCCCTGGTAGCCGAGAACCCAGAGATTTTCCAACGCTGGGGGTGCTATACCCATATTTTTCAGCGCCGTTAAAAAGTGGCGCTAAGGAATAAGTACCGTAACTACCACTGTTAAAAGGCGTATCGGCAGTCGTTAAGGGGTTAAGGCAGTGATAATTCTCTTTATTTTTACAAAATATACTCCAAGAACCACAACATTTTTTCTCTGTCAATATATCTATATAAGTTCTCGCTTTTTTGGGGGACAATCAGTGACGTAATTTTGGGGTACAAACAATTTATTAGATTTTAATTTCATTTTTTATTTTTTTTTGATCAGGGAAAGAAAGAAGAAGTTGGCAATTACACAAACATTTTGCGTTAAAGTCAGCACAGAATGACAGGTCAAACAAAATCCTGCCCTCAGTGCATCATGGCGGGGTCAATCATTTATATATACCTTCCTACCTGCTTATTTTCCCTCTCTCCACCCCTCCTTTGATTGAAAGCTCTGGCTTCATAGAGTTAGTAAAGGGCAGAGATAGATGGAAAACAAGCAGGTAATAAGGTATATAAATTATGGGCTCCACCATGAAGCACTGAGTGCCTGCACTTGGTTTGAACAGTCGTTCTGTGCTGACAGTCCCTTCAAGATTTACAGCATTCACTGTGCGTTATAAAAGGACACAGAAACTTCATTCTATGGGTCAGTATGATTCCAATAATACCGCGGTTACATAATTATATAGTACTTTAGTCACATAAAACACTCACAAAAAATGCTTTTTTTTTTTTGCAATTGCAGATGTGCGGGGCTCATTTTTTGAGAAATAAGTAACCACTTTCATAATTTTGGAGTGCATTTTCTATAGTGTTCATCTTGGAGATTTTAACAATGCAATCATTTTATAGTATTAGACACCTGGTCATATGTGAACTTAATTTTTTTTTTTACATTTTTAGCCACTGACTGAAGTACGGTACATCAAAAGGTTTAAAGTAGTGGGTTCAGAGTTATTGTAATTTTGGCAGTGGTGGCATAAGTTGGAATGTGTAAGCTCAGCTCCTTATGATTGAAATGACAGGACCCACAAGATCAACATGAGAAAAACATTATAAAAGATTTTTAATCAATCTAAACTTTATGCCACTAATGAACATTGCTTTCATTTTTTGTACATTAACCTGTTTTCTGGATGGGGATTAATTTGAATAGGGCGATACAAGGAAAGCGGAACATGTAGCTTTCAAGGCTGAGATCACAGCAGCAAGACATCCTGTTTAGAGATGCCCTACAAAGACCATTTGGGAGCGTGTGCCATGCATGTTTTATTTTTAACATTCTATATTACTTCCAGTGCATTCCACTCATGGTCACCAGCTGGCTGATTTCCACTATAGCATTTCATTTATACCTGGAAAAATAAATTACAGATTTATGGGAAGTGACTAGTCCTCTTTAGAGACTCAGGAATTTCTTACTTGGACACTAAAGCTGTGCCTGAGACCGAGTCATAGTAATTATTATAAATGTAAAAGAACTGAAGTGCCACCAATAAAGCAGAGAGTTCCTATAAACTAATAACATGAAAATGAGCTGTCCGGCATCACAGACGCTGTTGATAGGGAATGTGCTATTTTGGGCTATTATATCAACAAATATGAACAGCTGGAAGTGACAATGTCCACTGCAAAGTACTAGTCATTAGACCAGCACAAGCCAACAATGCTGATTTCCATCTGTACACTCCAAGTACGGGAATGGGGTCGTATGATGGCTGCAGATATGCTGTGAGAGGGTTACTGGCATGGGACATGAGGGAAGAAATAGGTGCTTCTCACAAAATTAGAATATCATCAAAAAGTTAATTTATTTCAGTTCATCAATACAAAAAGTGAAACTCATATTATATAGAGTCATTACAGTGATCTATTTCAGGTGTTTATTTCTGTTTATGTTGAGGATTATGGCTTACAACAACCAATGAAAACCCAAAAGTCATTATCTCAGTAAATAAGAATACTTTATAACACCAGCTTGAAAAATGATTTTAAAATCTGAAATGTTGGCCTACTGAAATGTATGTTCAGTAAATGCACTCAATACTTGGTCAGTACTCCTTTAGCATCAATTACTGCATCACATCAATGTGGCGTGGCATGGAGGAGATCAGCCTGTGGCACTGCTGAGGTGTTATGGAAGCCCAGGTGGCTTTAATAGCAGCCTTCAGCTCATCTGAATTGTTGGGTCTGGTGTCTCCATCTTCCTCTTGACAATACCAA
Organism: Ranitomeya variabilis; assembly: GCF_051348905.1. Lineage (NCBI taxonomy): Eukaryota > Metazoa > Chordata > Amphibia > Anura > Dendrobatidae > Ranitomeya > Ranitomeya variabilis. The sequence goes on from NC_135232.1 coordinate 494,649,055, forward strand.
GGTCAGGCGAGTTTGCTGGACAATTAAGCACAGTGATACTGTTGTTTTTAAGGCTATGTGCCAACGTTGCAGACATGCTGCGGAAATGTCCGCAGCATGTCTGCAACTCACTGCTGCAGGTAAAACGCATGCGGAATTAGCATGCGTTTTCCAGCAAAACACAAGCGTTTTTAGCTTGCAGAATGCTTGCGCTTTACAAGCGATTGGAAGCATCGCTTGCAAAACTGATTGACAGGTTGGTCACACTTGTTAAACATAGTGTTTGGCAAGTGTGACCAACTTTTTACTATTGATGCTGCCTATGCAGCATCAATAGTAAAAGATAGAATGTTAAAAATAATTTAAAAAAATATATATATATGGTTAGTCTCATCTTCAGACGGCCCCCGGTATGTTCCGTTCGCATGGAAGATTTGCGAGAAGGACCTTTGTGACGTCATGGTCGCATGACTGCGACGTCATGCCAGGTGATTCGCGCAATGCATCCCTGGGAACGGAAGCCGCCGTGTGCACAGCTGAGAGGCAGGAGGACTCCAGGGGCCATCAGATAAGTATATCCCTATTTTTTATTTTAATTCTTTTTTTTTTTTACAGGGATATTGAACCTAGGGCCTGGAGGAGAGTCTCCTCTCCTCCAGACCCGGGTACCATCCGCACATGAAGCGCTCACTTTACACATGGTGGGCATAGCCACATGCATAAAGTGATCGTTTCAATGCAATCCTATGGCTGCGGAATCGCCGCGATTCCGCAGAAATAATGAACATGCTGCAGATTTTACCGCTATGCGATTCCACAGCGGGAAAATCCGCAGCATGGGAAAAGCAAATGTAGAATCCTATAGGATCGCATGTGATTATGTTTTTTTTAGCGTTTCCGCTGCGGCTAAAAATGCAGCAGAAATGCATAAAAAACGCAACGTGGGCACACAGCCTAAACCAGGTATTGGTACTTTTGTCAGTGTGGACAGGTAACAAGTCCTGCTGTAGAATGACATTTCCATCTCCAAAAGCTTGTCGGCAGAGAAAAGCATGAAGTGCTTTAGAAATTGCTGGCAGACGGCTGCGCTGACTTTGGTCTTGATAAAACACAGTGGACCTACACCAGCAGATGACATGGCTCCCCAAACCATCACTGATTGTGGAAACTTCACACTAGACCTCAAGCAGCTTGGATTGTGGTCTCTCCACTCTTCCTCCAGACTCTGGGACCTTGATTTCCAATGAAACGGAAAATTTACTTTCATCTGAAAACAACACCTTAGATCACTGAGCAACAGTCCAGTTCTTTTTCTCCTTGGCCCAGGTAAGAAGCTTCTGTAGTTGTCTATTGGTCATGAATGGCTTGACACAAGGAATGTGACACTTGTAGCCAATGTCCTGGATATGTCTCTGTGTGGTGGCTCTTGAAGTAATGACTGCAGCAGTAGTCCACTATGTGAATCTCCCACAAATTTTTGAATGGCCTTTTCTTAATCCTTTCAAGGCTGCAGTTATCCCGGTTGCTTGTGCACCTTTTTCTACCACACTTTTTCCTTCCACACAACTTTCCATTAATATGCTTGGATACAGCACTCTGTGAACAGCCAGCTTCTTCAGCAATGACCTTTTGTGGCTTACCCTCCTTGTGGAGTGTGTCAATGGCTGCCTTCTGGACATCTGTCAAGTCAGCAGTCTTCTCCATGATTGTGGAGCCTACTGAAACAGACTAAGGGACCTTGTTCAACGCTCAGGAAGCCTTTGCAGGTGTTTTTTAATTATTCTAATTTACTGAGATAATGACTTTTGGGTTTTCATTGGCTGTAAACCATAATTATCAACATTAACAGAACTAAACACTTGAACTAGATCACTCTGTTTTTAATTACTCTATATAATATATGAGTTTCACTTTTTGTATTAAAGAACTGAAATACATTAACTTTTTGATGATATTCTAATTTTGTATTTTGCGCCTGTATGTGTCATTGCGCATAATGTCACCAATAATGTGAAACCAGAGTATTTTCCTCTAGCCCACTACGTGATGTGAAGTTTAAGTTAAAATTGCATACATGGGCTGGTTTTATGTGGACATCTATAGAGTGGGTGGGAAGATGTCCACCTGCAGATGCGGCACCACAGTGTGCCGACAGGACCTGTGTGATGTCACAGTCATGTGATCAGTCACATGGTCTGGGTTTAAATAGCTAGACTTGAGAGTCAGTCAGCATGTTGTAGTTTGGAAAAGAAAGAATCCAAACGGTGGCTCCAGGTGGATCTAAAAACACATGGTGGTCTGAGTGGGCAAATCCCTAAGACATATGGACTTTAAGTTATCTTTTGTTTTGCCGTTATCCCAGTAAGGCCATGTTTACTTTGCAAAACCCTGCTATGGTTTATGCTGTTCCACAATAAAAAAGTAGGTGATTTACCACAAGAAGCGTTCCTGTGTCTACCATTGGAAGCAGCTGAGTGAGTCAACCCCTCACAATGCTTTATCGCTAAGGTGCGCACAAACTTTTTTTCCCCCTGCTAACAATATATTTACACCTATGACAGCATGCTGAGGCTGTGCAGCTCATTCATATTCTGGCTTAATGAAAAAAGGGGATACTTTTTTCCATTTTGGATCTGTTTTTGTTTTTACAAGGTGCGGTTTTAGAGTTCTAGGATCCGTTAACAGATGACCAAGCATTAAGATTAGTGATGAGCGAATATACTCGGTACTCGAGATTTCCCGAGCATGCTCGGGTGTCCTCCGAGTATGTGTAAGTACTCGGGAGATTTAGTTTTCAGCGCCGCAGCTGAATGATTTACATCTGTTAGCCAGCATAAGTACATGTGGGGGTTGCCTGGTTGCTAGGGAATCCCCACATGTAATCAATTACATAGTCTGAATTAGGGCTGTATTAGCCCCTTTTGTACTCTTGCTACATTCAGACAGGGATATTACGCTTACTTTCCATTACTCAAAAGCTTAATATATTAATCACACTATATAGCTTGGTTATTAATGATCTATTTATCCTTTGGGCTACTTTTACATACACCCGGTTTATTTTGATATTTTTTATTGATATGGATGCCCTTGCCTGGTTGTTACAAATCTTTCTCTCCCTTTCTGTATGGCTGGCCTAATGTCAAATTCAACTTAGGCCCCATTGAGCCGTCCGTGTTGCACGTATATATTGTTACAGTTTTTTTTTGTTTTTTTTTTTCACGGATACAACACTTATCCATTTTAATCTATAGTGCTACTCAAGTCTGTTTTTACACAAACTGTGTGTCCATGCAAAACACAAAAGGAGAGAAGTCCGTTTTTTCCAGCCGCACGGATGAAAAGAGCCAATACTTATCTATAACAAAACAAGCAAGAGGAAAGAGGGAAGAGGGAGAGTCAGCTCACCAGGTCTCGCTGCACTAGTAATCACAGTGGAAACAGCACAGAGCTGCCCAGGCCGGAGCTGCAGAAGCTAAATGGCAAGCAAAATGATCCTCCAGAGATTTAAAAAAAATGTGCAAAACTTCACATTTATTAGAAATGTTAAGACATAATTACAGCAACCACATACAATGGGGAAAACAAGTATTTGATACACTGATGATTTTGCAAGCTTCCCCACCTACAAAGAATGGAGAGGTCTGTAATTTTTATCGTAGGTACACTTCAACTGTGAGATACAGAATCGAAAAATAAAAAAAGTAACATTGTATTATTTTTACATAATTAAATTGTATTTTATTGCATGAAATAAGTATTTGATCACCTACCAAATAGAAAGAATTCTGGCTCTCACAGACCTGTTCGTTTTTCTTTAAGGCTATGTGCACACGTTGCAGATTTTGCTGCGGATCCACAGCAGTTTTGACGCTGCGGATTCGCAGCTGTTTTCCATGCGTTTACAGTACCATGTAAACCTATGGAAAACAAAATCCGCAGTGCACATGCTGCGGAAAAAAACGCGCGGAAACACTGCGTTGTTTATTCCGCAGCATGCCAATTGTGCGGATTCCGCTGCGGTTTACACCTGCTCAATAATAGGAATCTGCAGGTGTAAAACTGCAGGTGGAATCCGCACAAAAACCGAGGTAAATCCACAGGTAATCCGCAGTGTGGTTTACCTGCGCATTTACAAAAACAGGTGCGGAAAAATCTGCAGAGATCCAACCTACGTGTGTACATACCCTAAGAAGCCCTCCTCCTGTGCACTCATCTGTATTAATTGCACCTGTTTGACCTTGTTACCTGTATAAAAGACACCTGTCCACAGACTCAATCAATCACTTTCCAACCTTTCCACCATGGCCAAGGACACCAGGGACAAAATTGCAGACCTGCACAAGGCTGGAATGGCCTACAGGACAACAGGCAAGCAGCTTGGTGAGAAGGCAACAACTGTTGGCATAATTATTAGAAAATGACAGTCATGTTGTTTTTATTCCAATCTTCCCTGGTCTGGGGCACCATCCAAGATCTCACCTCGTGGGGTAAGATGATTCTGAGAAAGGTCATGAATGAGCCAGAACGGGAGGACCCGGTCAATGACCGGAAAGAAGCTGGGACCACAGTCTCAAACACTACCGTTAGTAACACTACGCCGTCATGGATTAAAATCCTGCAAGGTACGCAAGGTCCCCTGCTAACGCCAGCACCTGTCCATCACCGTTTGAAGTTCACCAATGACCATCTAGATCAGTGTTTCTCAACTCCAGTCCTCAAGAACCACCAACAGGTCAAGTTTTCAGAATAACCTTACCATTGCACAGATGATAATTTCACTCAAGCATTAATTCCATCACTTATGCAACACTAAGGAAATCCTGAAAACATGACCTGTTGGTGGGTCTTGAGGACTGGACTTGAGAAACACTGATCTAGATGAGGCATGGGAGAAGGTCATGTGGTCAGATGAGACCAAAATAGGACTTTTTGGTATCAGCTTCACTCAACATGTTTGGAGGAAGAAGAAGGATGAGTATAACCCAAAGCACACCGTCCCAACTGAAGCGTGGTGGGGGAAACATCAAACTTTGGGGGTGCTTTTTTGCAAAGGGGACAAAACAACTGTATCGTATTGAAGGAAGGATGGATGGAGTCATGTATTGTGAGATTTTAGCCATCAACCTCCTTCCTTCAGTTCAGAGTATTGAAGATGGGTCGTGCCGGGGTCTTCCAGCATGACAATGACCTGAAACACACAGCCAGGGAAATTAAGGAGTTGCTCTGTAAGGCCAGTTTCACATGTCAGTGTCTCCGGTACGTATAGTGACAATTTTCTCACGTACCAGAGACACTGACACAAGTAGACCCATTCAAATGAATGGGTCTATGCACATGTCAGCGTGTTTTCACGGACCGTGTGTTCGTGTGCAAAACACGCAGACATGTCCGTTTTTACATGGACACAAGGGCCGCAAAAGGTGCCACACATGTGCACACGGAGAATAGCGCACACTGTCCTCCGTGTACACGGACGGCCACCGGGGAAGATGCGCTACAGTAAGCGCTGTTCCCCTACGTGTGGTGCTGAAGCAGGCTGTCATCCCTTCTCTCCTGCTCGTGAGCAGGGGAGAATGAAAGAAAGAAAAACCTGACGTGGGGTTCCCCCATGTTTTTAAACCAACCCGGCAAAATTCACAGCTGGGAGCTGGTATTCTCAGGCTGGTAAAGGGCCATGGATATAGGCCCCCCCAGCCTAAAAACAGCAGCCCGCAGCTGCCCAGAAAAGGCGCATCTATTAGATGTGCCAATTCTGAAGCTTTGCCCAGTTCCTCCCACTTGCCCTGTAGAGGTGGCAAGTGGGGTAATGAGGGGTTAATGTCACCTTCTTATTGTAATGTGACATTAAGCCGGCTTAGTAATGGAGAGGTGCACTGCAGAGCTGTGTGTGATTATACCTGACATCTGCAGGTTCCTCTCTGCTTCAGCATACATCTCACAGGCAGACAGGGTTGCAATACAGCAGAGCTCAGAAAGCTGCAGCAAATGTGTTTGTAAGGAGACAAAGTTCAGTTTTATTCTACTATTGTACTGTGTGTTAGGTTTCACATTAGAAATGCAACAATTCATTTAAAGTAAGCACTGGAGGCAGATTCTCATGCAGATCAGTGTTCAGCCCATAGACTGCAACAGCTCGTTTATATTTATGATAAATCTATCTTTCTCTGGAATAAAGGTACCTTCACACTAAGCGACTTTGCAGCGAGAACGACGACGATCCGTGACGTTGCAGCGTCCTGGATAGCGATCTCGTTGTGTTTGACACGCAGCAGCGATCTGGATCCTGCTGTGATATTGTTGGTCGGAGCTAGAAGTCCAGAACTTTATTTCGTCGCTGATCACCCGCTGTCATCGCTGGATCGGTGTGTGTGACACCGATCCAGCGATATGTTCACTTGTAACCAGGGTAAATATCGGGTTACTAAGCACAGGGCCGCGCTTAGTAACCCGATATTTACCCTGGTTACCATTGTAAAAGTCACAGCGGTGACGTCACAGCTGTGCTCTGCTTTACGGCCGGCCGGCGCTGACACATTCAGTGCGGGAAGCCGCCGGCGGGGGACGTGACAGACATCAGAAGGTGAGTATGTAGTGGTTTTTTTTTTTTACTTTTACAATGGTAACCAGGGTAAATATCGGGTGCGCTTAGTAACCCGATGTTTACCCTGGTTACCCGGGTGCTGCAGGGGGGCTTCGGCATCGTTGAAGACAGTTTCAACGATGCCGAAGTCGTTCCCCTGATCGTTGGTCGCTGGAGAGAGCTGTCTGTGTGACAGCTCCCCAGCGACCACACAACGACTTACCAACGATCGCATCGCTGGTCGTGATCGTTGGTAAGTTGTTTAGTGTAACGGTACCTTAAGACAACAGATCGTAGACATCAAGGTATAATTTTATTCAGCTTCCTATGATCTTAATGCCCATATAGACTGCATGTTCCTACTGACAGATTCCCTTTAAACATGGATGTGTGAATGAGGCCTAATGTTTCCCGTACAGTATCCCGACTAATCAATTTTATCTTATCCTTTCTGCAGCAGTATATCTGCCAATGTGGTTTTACATCATCAACTGGTTTTAGCAGATATCAACTCTCCTGCCTTCCTCCACAACAGCAATGCAGAGTTGTGTTTGTTGCCCACAGTTGACCTGTAAATTATGTGAAACTGCAAATGCTGCTCTACTGATGCAAATAGCAAAAGATAATCATCTGTACCAACAAAGCAGTATTTGCAGTTTAACATCACTGCAACAAACATAAAAAGCTCCATTAATCACTGCCCCTATATACAGAGCCCCATTCTGCAACATCTTTCTCCTCTCAGCCTCTGTATACAGCCCATCCCTGCAGTACCTCTCCTCTTAGGCTACTTTCACACTAGCGTCGGTACGGGGCCGTCGCCATGCATCGTACCGACGCACGTTGTGAAAATAATGAACAACAGGGGCATCGGATGCAGTTTTTCAACGCATCCGCTGCCCGATTGTAATGTCCGGGGAGGAGGGGGCGGAGTTCCGGCCGCTCATGCGCGGTCGGAAATGGCGGACACGACGCACAAAAAAAATGTTACATGTAACTTTTTTTTTGCCGACGGTCCGCCAAAACACGACGCATCCGTCGCGCGGCCATACGTAGCAATACGTCGCTAATGCAAGTCTATGGGGAAAAAAACGCATCCTGCGGGCAACTTTGCAAGATGCGTTTTTTCTCCAAAACGACGCATTGCGACGTAAGCCAGACGATGCCAGTGTCAAAGAAGCCTTAGTTACTAGCACTGTTCCTAGTATGAGATCCTGCACCACAGTGAAGGAGTCTATTTCCATAAAATCATCCCATAGCTAAGTTCCGTTCTAGATACAGAAAAGCTATAGCGGCAAGATGCTAACCTAGGGACTTTATCGACCATGAGCTGGAACGACTACAAGATGGTTAAAATGGCACCTTAAGTGTGAACAGGGTCTGCATCATTATCATTTAGAGGGGTGGGGGCGATATGTGCAAAACAAGGCAGATTTAAGAATGTGTTAAAAGACTCCATTTGGTGAATATTCCTTTAACTCCTGGACAGGTGCTGCTGCCCCACCTCTTGCCAGTCTCATATAATGTCACATGACTGCTATAGTAATTGAGTGGACAGGATTAAACAGCCATTCTGGCGTGGCATTTTAAACTAAGGACACCTGCCACATAAGGACTAAGATCTATTTAACTGTGTACAGTTTGTTTTGAGAAATCAGGTCAGATCTACTCTAAGCAATTCTCACAGTCTGGAAGTTTTACTAATCTGAACTGTTTTTATCACTACATTGTTGTGTTTCCATTAGGCCAACTATGGCACAATCATTGGAAAGCCAAAGAAGCTAATCAATGAAAACTTGGCACTCAAATCATTCAACAAGTATACCGTTACGCATCAGCAGAGGAATCACAGAATGAAAGGGTTATGACATACGCACTGTGGAGATTAACACTGCCATAGATTATTATTAGATGATTCAACCTCATTATTTTTGTAGGATATTAAACTGGACGGCAAGAGTCATTCTACTGTAATATTCTGGGCATTATTTCTGGCATACTGTAATTTTCTCCATAGTAATACTGACGTATTACTCTCCATGGGAGTTTTCACTCAAATTTTATAGATTTCTATGAATAGTTTCTCCATTCATTGGCCATTTTCAGTGACACACTCCTAATTGTCTGGCAACATTAGTACATACTAAAGCTTGATGAAATTAAATTTTACTACCAAGCCCCAACCCTCCATTGTAGAGATAATCCAGCCATGGCGGCCTTCCAATCCATGGCCATTGTGCTCACAAGAAGCATGTATACTCACTGCCCATGAAAAACTCGGGACTCCGCCGGCTCAGTCTTCTGTGCCCATACAGGGTTATGTTTAAAGCACATGGCTTACTAGAAGCTGGAGCCCAATATTGTGCAACAAGAACGTTCTGGAGCTAAATAATGCTTCATTCAATTGCCCATGATGAGAAATTAATCTGCGTACAGGACTACAGCTGATCAGATCCAGTCACACACATCTTGTGGTTCCATAATAACACTAGCCTGTGTTCAAAGATTACATATGCAGTGTGTTTTTTGCTGCAAAATTGTGGCAAACAAAATTGGCAAAAATGACATGTGGTTTTCACATATGAACGTAGGCCACAAATACGGTAAGTTCATGTGGAACCAGTTTAGCATCCAAAGCAGTCCACATAATTTGAGGGAACACTAAGAAAAATAGATATTTATTTGGGAAGAGAACAGGAAAATTGTCCATGACCACTTTTTTCTACAAACAGCCATGGAGAAAGAGGATACCTGAGAAGAACCTATGATCCAGCTGCAGAATGTATATAACACAGAAGAACCCATGATTTCTGCACAAGGACAAAACACAGTAGGCGATATCTAGTTTGCTAAAGTGATTGATTGGCACTGCTCACTTCCACATCTGGAGGCGAGGATGTTGCATTGGCAGATAATTCAAGGACACGTCCACGATCACCAAGTGTCAGGCACATTACATCATTTTGCTGGTAAACCTCCCGAATAAAAGCACAACTGTGCAAACAATCCATGTCAAAACACAGAAAGGGTGGCAGCTGTGAATTAGAGGTCAAACGCCCACAATCATTCATCTATGGCATATTCAAGATGAGACTATTGTTTGAAGGTGTCATCTGAGATCAAGCAATATTGCGTAGTACTGTAAAATAACTAAATTAGCACTAGTGACCTGTTGAACCTCTTGCGCTGACTCTGATGAATCCCACCAGTTTGTTTACCAGGCTGGAGCTACTATGTCCTGCATGTCATGAGCCCCAAGTCAAATTCAAACGACCTTGAAATATGGTCAACATACGTACAGTGATCCCAAATCTGGAGGCAACAGTTCATATATGCCCATAAGGTTATGAAGTTTGGATTACGAGATCGGTGGCCGGTCCATACAAGAACCGTGTTTCATGGACATCTGAATTTGCCCTTAGCGGTCTTGGGTTCTCTAGCTTAAGATCAGCATTGAGGTCAGCAAGTGACTACAGTTGTCATGTGTTGTAGACGAGACATCACCACTGAAGCCATGTACATAAAGACCAGCGGAGAGTCGGCTAGGGCTCCAGCAGATAAGTAATTGACATTTTTGGTTATTTTACAAGCTTTGTCCTAATTTTGGCCAATCAAACCGGGTGGATTGTGCACCAGGAGTGTGCAGTAAGGAACAGTTTAATGCAAGTGAATTAGGTTTTACAAAAAAGTGACCTAGCAAATGGCTGCGATCTATCTCACAAATGAGCTCAGGCGGCTGCCTAGCAACAGGCAGAGGTGACTGCTCCGTTTCCGCACGCTCTAGTGGAAATCCAGTGTGGTCACCTCTGCTACAGAATAATGGTGTGCAGGTAGCATTGATCATGTTACCATCACAGGCAGTTTACAGTTTGGGGGGATAGATGGCCAATGCCGGGCATCCTAGCGTAAAAATATTGCCATGCACCATTCATTACTGTTAGATACAATTCAATATATAGAATCTGCATAAAATGCTGTGCCCCATTTCTTGTGAACATGGAGCACAACTAGTAAATGTGCCCGTCGGCAAATAAATGTTGTTTGCAGGGACGAGTTTTCCTTTAACATGACCCTATTATCGCCATTTATGAACGAGTAAATATATCAAGTGTTAATCACATTGAGCGGAACACTCGGGCAGATAAGCGCTGCCGCCATATGCTTTACCACATTGTTTTACTGCCATCAATTACCTCCAAAACAAACAAAAATGCACGTGAACATGAACTGGGAAGCCCATTGTGAGAGCGGAGTAATCCTGTATGACAGCTATGAATTGGCCAGATCGCAATAATCCAGCCACTGCTCACTGGGAACATGTGTCAGGAGATCAGATCACACAGATCCAGCCAGGCTGTAGCATCTCACGGAGCTGGCGGCACACAGCGGGCACCAGCCATTCCCGGACCCATGGTATCACAGTAGATGTATAATGCCATGATGTTACATTAGGAAGTCTGATACACAGATTTATCTCCTGCTGCCTATACAGCACTAACATATGCCACAGCGCAGTACAGACTATCATAGGATAGCCAGCAGCCCATGTTTAAAGTATTTCATTTTATCTCAAATATTATTCTAACTAATATAAATAGAAAGTCAAAATATTGTAACACACCCATACAATAAAAGCCTGCACACAATTAGCACACGGCGACACTCGTGGGGTTCATAATTAGGGCTAGTGATGCGACATTTTTAAGGAAGGGGGGGCAAAATGGCGCACACAGAAGATCGGCAACTATAACAACTATTTGTAACACAACCGGCAATATGAGGAAGAGTTTCATACTACTGAGCAGGATTCGTAACCCTACAGTAATCACCGAATAGGACACGAACCCCACATTTTTCACTTGACGGCCACACAGACTGGACAGGTGGACGACCACCTAGTGTACACAGAGGGTCAGGGGTGGAAAGGATGGCGCACCGGCCCACTCCAGGTGTGTGCCAGGTAGCATGGCACCAGTCACTAGCCTGCCCTTATCTCTGTGTAGGCTAGGACAGCATGCCAGGGCTTCTCCATACCATAGCATGTAGTCCTATGTGTTCTCTGTTCTAGAAGACTGAAGATGCCTCTGTGCCACCAGAGAAATACCTGCCTCACTGTGCCCATCCCTCAGCATTACCTGCCAGTCTGAGCCACACACCAGCACTATGCCCGGCAACAAGCCCCTGTGCCACTAGAGAAATACCTGCCTCATTGTGCCCATCCCTCAGGATTACCTGCCAGTCTGAGCCACACACCAGCACTATGCCCGGCAACAAGCCCCTGTCCAACCAGAGAAATACCTGCCTTCACTGTGCCCATCCCTCAGCATTACCTGCCAGTCTGAGCCACACACCAGCACTATGCCCAGCAACAAGCCTCTGTACCACCAGAGAAATACCTGCCTCATTGTGCCCATCCCTCAGCATTACCTGCCAGTCTGAGCCACACACCAGCACTATGCCCGGCAACAAGCCCCTGTCCAACCAGAGAAATACCTGCCTCACTCTGCCCATCCCTCAGCATTACCTGCCAGTCTGAGCCACACACCAGCACTATGCCCAGCAATAAGCCTCTGTACCACCAGAGAAATACCTGCTTCATTGTGCCCATCCCTCAGCATTACCTGCCAGTCTGAGCCACACACCAGCACTATGCCCAGCAACAAGCCTCTGTACCACCAGAGAAATACCTGCCTCATTGTGCCCATCCCTCAGCATTACCTGCCAGTCTGAGCCACACACCAGCACTATGCCCAGCAACAAGCCTCTGTACCACCAGAGAAATACCTGCCTCATTGTGCCCATCCCTCAGCATTACCTGCCAGTCTGAGCCACACACCAGCACTATGCCCAGCAACAAGCCTCTGTGCCACCAGAGAAATACCTGCCTCTGTGCCCATCCCTCAGCATTACCTGCCAGTCTGAGCCACACACCAGCACTATGCCCAGCAACAAGCCTCTGTACCACCAGAAAAATACCTGCCTCATTGTGCCCGTCCCTCAGCATTACCTGCCAGTCTGAGCCACACACCAGCACTATGCCCAGCAATAAGCCTCTGTACCACCAGAGAAATACCTGCTTCATTGTGCCCATCCCCTGCCAGTCTGAGCCACACACCAGCACTTTGCCCAGCAATAAGCCCCTGTGCCACCAGAGAAATACCTGCCTCATTGTGCCCATCCCTCAGCATTACCTGCCAGTCTGAGCCACACACCAGCACTATGCCCAGCAACAAGCCTCTGTACCACCAGAGAAATACCTGCCTCATTGTGCCCATCCCTCAGCATTACCTGCCAGTCTGAGCCACACACCAGCACTATGCCCAGCAACAAGCCTCTGTACCACCAGAAAAATACCTGCCTCATTGTGCCCGTCCCTCAGCATTACCTGCCAGTCTGAGCCACACACCAGCACTATGCCCAGCAATAAGCCTCTGTACCACCAGAGAAATACCTGCTTCATTGTGCCCATCCCCTGCCAGTCTGAGCCACACACCAGCACTTTGCCCAGCAATAAGCCCCTGTGCCACCAGAGAAATACCTGCCTCATTGTGCCCATCCCTCAGCATTACCTGCCAGTCTGAGCCACACACCAGCACTATGCCCAGCAACAAGCCCCTGTACCACCAGAAAAATACCTGCCTCATTGTGCCCGTCCCTCAGCATTACCTGCCAGTCTGAGCCACACACCAGCACTATGCCCAGCAATAAGCCTCTGTACCACCAGAGAAATACCTGCTTCATTGTGCCCATCCCCTGCCAGTCTGAGCCACACACCAGCACTTTGCCCAGCAATAAGCCCCTGTGCCACCAGAGAAATACCTGCCTCATTGTGCCCATCCCTCAGCATTACCTGCCAGTCTGAGCCACACACCAGCACTATGCCCAGCAACAAGCCTCTGTGCCACCAGAGAAATACCTGCCTCTGTGCCCATCCCTCAGCATTACCTGCCAGTCTGAGCCACACACCAGCACTATGCCCAGCAACAAGCCTCTGTACCACCAGAAAAATACCTGCCTCATTGTGCCCGTCCCTCAGCATTACCTGCCAGTCTGAGCCACACACCAGCACTATGCCCAGCAATAAGCCTCTGTACCACCAGAGAAATACCTGCTTCATTGTGCCCATCCCCTGCCAGTCTGAGCCACACACCAGCACTTTGCCCAGCAATAAGCCCCTGTGCCACCAGAGAAATACCTGCCTCATTGTGCCCATCCCTCAGCATTACCTGCCAGTCTGAGCCACACACCAGCACTATGCCCAGCAACAAGCCTCTGTACCACCAGAGAAATACCTGCCTCATTGTGCCCATCCCTCAGCATTACCTGCCAGTCTGAGCCACACACCAGCACTATGCCCAGCAACAAGCCTCTGTACCACCAGAAAAATACCTGCCTCATTGTGCCCGTCCCTCAGCATTACCTGCCAGTCTGAGCCACACACCAGCACTATGCCCAGCAATAAGCCTCTGTACCACCAGAGAAATACCTGCTTCATTGTGCCCATCCCCTGCCAGTCTGAGCCACACACCAGCACTTTGCCCAGCAATAAGCCCCTGTGCCACCAGAGAAATACCTGCCTCATTGTGCCCATCCCTCAGCATTACCTGCCAGTCTGAGCCACACACCAGCACTATGCCCAGCAACAAGCCCCTGTACCACCAGAAAAATACCTGCCTCATTGTGCCCGTCCCTCAGCATTACCTGCCAGTCTGAGCCACACACCAGCACTATGCCCAGCAATAAGCCTCTGTACCACCAGAGAAATACCTGCTTCATTGTGCCCATCCCCTGCCAGTCTGAGCCACACACCAGCACTTTGCCCAGCAATAAGCCCCTGTGCCACCAGAGAAATACCTGCCTCATTGTGCCCATCCCTCAGCATTACCTGCCAGTCTGAGCCACACACCAGCATATGCCCAGCAACAAGCCCCTGTGCCACGTCCTTACCTTCGCACTGGTAGCCGCCCAGCCCCCAGATGAAGTCCGTGCAGTGGTGGCAGAAGGTGGGCTTGGTGAGAGTGACTTTCCTGAAGCTGTGCCCGGGGGCGGCAGCCTGCCTGGGGGTCTGGTGCTTGCTGCCAGGTGAAGAGGGGCTCAGCTTCCGCTGCTGAGGGGGCGTCCTGCCCTTGCCACCCCCAAGCTTGGGGCTAGAAGATGGGCTGTTGCTGTTGCTTCCTCCTCCACGGTGGCCCAGATTTCCAAACCTGGCTCTGGCTCCGTCTGCAGCCATCTCTCCCTCTCACAGACAGGGAGGAGGAGGGCCCAAGACACGCGAGGCAGACGAGGAAGCGAGCAGGGGACAAGGGGGATCCTGGCACAGGGTCTGACGGCTCTTAGTCCACAGGGGGCAGCTGAGACAACATGTCTGCTCCTCAGCAGTAAGCGCGGCTGTGAGGAGAGCGCAGGAGAGAGTGCTCCGGGCTGAGGGCAGGCCCCGCCCACTACCGGGTGTCACTGAGGACTTCTAGCGTGGAGACATTCCCACACCTAGTGCCACACACACGTCCCGTCAGCGAAGGAGAATGCCATTACTTCAGCTGGAACTGGGAGAGCTGGGCAACAGGCAGCACAATGGGGCCTGCACTATAGTGTGCCCTTCTGGGCTAGGAGGACCGCTGGACTTACCCGTGTGTACAGACATATACCCGTGTGTTACAGACATATACCCGTGTGTACAGACATATACCCGTGTGTACAGACATATACCCGTGTGTTACAGACATATACCCGTGTGTACAGACATATACCCGTGTGTTACAGACGTATACCCGTGTGTTACAGACATATACCCGTGTGTACAGACATATACCCGTGTGTTACAGACGTATACCCGTGTGTTACAGACGTATACCCGTGTGTTAGGCTAGTTTCACACTTGCGTTTTTGTCTGCATGCGTTTTTTAAAAAACGCATGTGTGAAAAACGCATGTAAACGCGGTAAAACGCATGCGTTTTTTAGACGCATGCGTTTTTATAGAAAAACACAAGAAAAAACAAGAAAACCCTAACCCTAACCCTAAACATGACTGAAATACGTGGCACTGAAATACGTGCAACTGAAATACGTGGTACTTAAATACGTGGCACTTTAATACGTGGCACATGGCACTTAAATACGTGGCACGTGGCACTTAAATACGTGGCACGTGGCACTTTAATACGTGGCACGTGGCACTTTAATACGTGGCACTTAAATACGTGGCACGTGGCACTTATATATGTGGCACGTGGCACTTATATATGTGGCACGTGGCACTTATATATGTGGCACGTGGCACTTAAATACGTGGCACGTGGCATACGTGGCACTGAAATACGTGATACGTGGCACTTAAATACGTGGCAATATGACTGTCAGAAAATGTTCATTAAACGGTTAGGGGTGAGGTTAGGGGTAGAGTTAGGGTTAGGGTTTGGATCCCTTTATCACCTTGATGGTGGTGGGTGACTTTTTAGTGTGTTTTCTGGTTTTTTTCTATAAAAACGCATGCGTTTTTAGCGCAAACAAACGCATGTGCTTAAAAACGCATGCGTTTACATAGACAGCAATGCATTTTTTTGCCGCGAAAAAACGCGCAAGAAAATACTGCAGGTAGCATTTTTGAAAATGAACGCATGCAGTCAAAAAACGCATGCGTTTGAAAACGCGACCAAACGCATGTGCAAAAAACGCATGCGTTTTCAATGTTAAATATAGGAAAAAAAAACGCATGCGTTTTTTGTGCAAAAAACGCTGGGACAAAAACGCAAGTGTGAAAGCAGCCTTACAGACATATACCCGTGTGTACAGACATATACCCGTGTGTTACAGACATATACCCGTGTGTTACAGACATATACCCGTGTGTTACAGACATATACCCGTGTGTACAGACATATACCCGTGTGTACAGACATATACCCGTGTATTACAGACATATAACCGTGTATTACAGACATATACCCGTGTGTTACAGACATATACCCGTGTGTTACAGACATATACCCGTGTGTTACAGACATATACCCGTGTGTTACAGACGTATACCCGTGTGTACAGACATATACCCGTGTATTACAGACATATACCCGTGTATTACAGACATATACCCGTGTATTACAGACGTATACCCGTGTGTACAGACATATACCCGTGTGTTACAGACATATACCCGTGTGTACAGACATATACCCGTGTATTACAGACATATAACCGTGTATTACAGACATATACCCGTGTGTTACAGACATATACCCGTGTGTTACAGACATATAACCGTGTATTACAGACATATACCCGTGTGTTACAGACGTATACCCGTGTGTTACAGACGTATACCCGTGTGTTACAGACATATACCCGTGTGTACAGACATATAACCGTGTATTACAGACATATACCCGTGTGTTACAGACGTATACCCGTGTGTTACAGACGTATACCCGTGTGTTACAGACATATACCCGTGTGTTACAGACATATACCCGTGTGTTACAGACATATAACCGTGTATTACAGACATATACCCGTGTGTTACAGACGTATACCCGTGTGTTACAGACGTATACCCGTGTGTTACAGACTTATACCCGTGTGTTACAGACATATACCCGTGTGTACAGACATATACCCGTGTGTTACAGACATATACCCGTGTGTTACAGACATATACCCGTGTGTTACAGACATATACCCGTGTGTTACAGACATATACCCGTGTGTTACAGACATATACCCGTGTATTACAGACGTATACCCGTGTGTTACAGACATATACCCGTGTGTTACAGACATATACCTGTGTGTTACAGACATATACCCGTGTATTACAGACATATACCCGTTGTCACGATATGGTATGAAATATCATATAAGTTTAGTTTCTCTTGTCAGCCCAGGATGTGGGCTAAGAAACCCCCCTTCTCTTTTACTTCAGAGTTGAGCTTGCCTTGCCAATGTACATGGAGGAAGAGCGTTTTATTGCCTAAAGGAATGTTTACGACCAGGTAGAAGCTTCCTCCAGCAAGAACTGGATTCTAAGTCTCTAGAACCATGCGGTCCTTTGTTCCATTTTTGTAAGATATTAGGCAAACGATTTAAAATACGAACACAAAAATATATCGTCATAATCACACTCGGAGGATCTACCCATCACTCTAAGCATCAGCGTCTAACTCCATCGGGTGAAGAAGTAGGGATTGCTCTGTAAATAATAGGACATATTTGATCTCCTTAGAAAGCCCACGGTAATCTGAGATGAATGCTGGGTTTGTCAGGACTATGATATGTTCAGCAGCGGAATTACAAGTCTTAGAAAGATTTAGCTTTTACTTAGTCAGAATGCAGAGAGAGGAGGGACTGGAATTGTCAGCATTCACACCGTGACTGTCACCAATTGTCACGATCCCTTAGCCGTGGCCCGCAGTTTGTCACGAAAATCCACAGGGATTCCCGACCACTGCCACCATTAGGTCACGGATTGGGGTGACTTTAGACCAGCAGACGGCTATCACATGTGCAGGGGGGCTTATCCTCGTTATCCCTCTACTGCCACAATGTGATAAAAAAAAACACACACAATGCTATTGACCTCTTAGTTTATAGCAGGGGCTTATTTTAGGTATCCCACTGCTCTTCAATATACCATGAACTGCAGGGATTTGTGTATCCCGCTTACAGTTCCACTTAACACTTGCAGCTCTCTGGCGCCCCCCTTACTCTCAGGTCAGATTAGGTACTGCACCTAGGGTAATTAGTCGCCAGAAAGGCTGCCTGCTATGTACTAGCTATTGGGCGCGCTGCAGCGACGCGATAACTACTCCCACGCAGGCAGGAACAATAATTATCAAGCTGCAGTCGCTGAAACAACACCCCAAAAGTCTGCACACGGTAAGCTGCCACCAGCTCCGATCAAACGGGTCCGGAGCTAACCCAAAACAGTAGCGTAATTTCCCTTCAAGAGACAGGGTACGTTTTTAGAGCAGGGAGGAAGAACTAGCATTAAATATTATACTCCAGAAAGGTTAGGCAGTGCTTTATCAAAATTATACAAAGATGTTACAAATGAGACAATTGCAAATATGTACAAGGTAATTATGAAAATAAAAGGATTAAAGGAAGAAAAGATAACTCACATGTTCTTAGTTCATATCAGTTCAGGCAAACACCATGCTAGTGGGAGGGGCTCCCAAAAATCCCAATGCATGAGGTACAGCTCTTCAGGTCAGACCCACATGTTCTTCCAGCAACAGACTCACTGCTGGAGTCCGGCCAAAACAGTTATAGCTTAGCTTGGTGACATCACCAAAAAGGCTGGCTATCCCAGTCCCTCCTCTCTCTGCATTCTGACTAAGTATAAGCTAAATCTTTCTAAGACTTGTAATTCCGCTGCTGAACATATCATAGTCCTGACAAACCCAGCATTCATCTCAGATTACCGTGGGCTTTCTAAGGAGATCAAATATGTCCTATTATTTACAGAGCAATCCCTACTTCTTCACCCGATGGAGTTAGACGCTGATGCTTAGAGTGATGGGTAGATCCTCCGAGTGTGATTATGACGATATATTTTTGTGTTCGTATTTTAAATCGTTTGCCTAATATCTTACAAAAATGGAACAAAGGACCGCATGGTTCTAGAGACTTAGAATCCAGTTCTTGCTGGAGGAAGCTTCTACCTGGTCGTAAACATTCCTTTAGGCAATAAAACGCTCTTCCCCCATGTACATTGGCAAGGCAAGCTCAACTCTGAAGTAAAAGAGAAGGGGGGTTTCTTAGCCCACATCCTGGGCTGACAAGAGAAACTAAACTTATATGATATTTCATACCATATCGTGACACCCGTGTATTACAGACATATACCCGTGTATTACAGACATATACCCGTGTATTACAGACGTATACCCGTGTGTTACAGACATATACCCGTGTGTTACAGACATATACCCATGTGTTACAGACATATACCCGTGTATTACAGACATATACCCGTGTGTTACAGACCTATACCCGTGTGTTACAGACATATACCCGTGTATTACAGACATATACCCGTGTATTACAGACGTATACCCGTGTGTTACAGACATATACCCGTCTGTTACAGACATATACCCGTGTATTACAGACATATACCCGTGTATTACAGACATATACCCGTGTGTTACAGACATATACCCGTGTGTTACAGACATATACCCGTGTATTACAGACATATACCCGTGTGTTACAGACATATACCCGTGTGTTACAGACATATACCCGTGTATTACAGACATATACCCGTGTGTTACACACATATAACCGTGTATTACAGACATATACCCGTGTGTTACAGACATATACCCGTGTATTACAGACATATACCCGTGTGTTACACACATATAACCGTGTGTTACAGACGTATACCCGTGTGTTACAGACGTATACCCGTGTATTACAGACGTATACCGGTGTGTTACAGACGTATACCCGTGTGTTACAGACATATACCCGTGTGTTACAGACATATACCCGTGTATTACAGACATATACCCGTGTGTTACAGACATATACCCGTGTGTTACAGACATATACCCGTGTATTACAGACATATACCCGTGTATTACAGACGTATACCCGTGTGTTACAGACATATACCCGTGTGTTACAGATATATACCCGTGTATTACAGACATATACCCGTGTATTACAGACATATACCCATGTGTTACAGACATATACCCGTGTGTTACAGACATATACCCGTGTATTACAGACATATACCCGTGTGTTACAGACATATACCCGTGTGTTACAGACATATACCCGTGTATTACAGACATATACCCGTGTGTTACACACATATAACCGTGTATTACAGACATATACCCGTGTGTTACAGACATATACCCGTGTATTACAGACATATACCCGTGTGTTACAGACATATACCCGTGTGTTACAGACATATACCCGTGTATTACAGACATATACCCGTGTGTTACACACATATAACCGTGTGTTACAGACATATACCCGTGTGTTACAGACGTATACCCGTGTATTACAGACGTATACCGGTGTGTTACAGACGTATACCCGTGTTTTACAGACATATACCCGTGTGTTACAGACATATACCCGTGTATTACAGACGTATACCCGTGTGTTACAGACATATACCCGTGTGTTACAGACGTATACCCGTGTATTACAGACGTATACCCGTGTGTTACAGACGTATACCCGTGTGTTACAGACATATACCCGTGTGTTACAGACATATACCCGTGTATTACAGACATATACCCGTGTGTTACAGACGTATACCCGTGTGTTACAGACATATACCCGTGTGTTACAGACATATACCCGTGTGTTACAGACATATACCCGTGTGTTACAGACGTATACCCGTGTGTTACAGACATATACCCATATATTTCAGACATATACCCGTATATTACAGACGTATACCCATGTATTAGGGGGCGCATGGACATGCGTTGCACTTGCGTTTTGCGACGCATGCGTCGCTGCGGCGCACGCGTCAGGGCGCACAGGACGCAGCAAGTTGCATTTTTGGTGCGTCCAAAATCAAGCAAAAAAGGACGCATGCGTCGCAAAACGCAGCGTTGTGCATGCGTTGTTCCTGCGTCGTGCGTTGCGTCGCCGACGCTGCGGCGCACAACGCAAATGTGAACGTAGCCTTACAGACATATACCCGTGTGTTACAGACATATACCTGTGTGCTCCAGACATATACAGTGCCCATGCATTGCAAATGCATACCCATGTGTTACACACATATACCCGTGTATTACAGACATATGCTGGTGTATTTAGCCGGTTTCACACTTGCGTTTTGATCCGCAGCGTTTTAGCGCTAAAAAAGCATGCGTTTTTTTCCTATACTTAACATTAAAAACGCATGCGTTTTTTAGCATGCGTTTTGACGCGTTTTCGGCAACGCATGCGTTTTTTGACGCGTGCGTTTATTTGCAGAAATGCAACCTGTAGTAATTTCTAGCGGCGTTTTTTTGCCGCAAAAAAAACGCATGCGTTTATTCGCAGCAAAAAAATGCATTGCTGTCTATGTAAACGCATGCGTTTTTAAGCACATGCGTTTGCTTGCGTTAAAAACGCATGCGTTTTTATAGATAAACACAAGAAAAAACAAGAAAACCCTAACCCTAACCCTAAACACAAGAAAAAACAAGAAAACCCTAACCCTGACAAGCCACCCCCCCACCATCAAGGTGATAAAGGGATCCAAACCCTAACCCTACCCCTAACCCTAACCCTATATGACAGTCCATACTCTACGAGTTTATATTTTTAGTACTCTATAGCAATACCGTATATCTTGGGGTGTCCACATTGAACAAAGCTTTTTATTAGAAGAATGTCCTGGTCACCAGGTCAACATAATAGCCAATTCCTATGGATCCCTAGGGTTAGGGGTAGGGGTAGGGTTAGGATCCCTTTATCACCTTGATGGTGGGGGGTGGCTTGTCAGGGTTAGGGGTAGGGTTAGGGTTAGGGTTTGGATCCCTTTATCACCTTGATGGTGGGGTGTGGCTTATCAGTGACCTGGTGACCAGGACATTCTAATAAAAAGCTACCCCTAACCCTAGGGATCCTAACCCTATCCATAACCCTAACCCTAGCTATTTCTATTTATAGTGGGTTTTCTAGTTGATTTTGATGATTGGCAGCTGTCACACACTTCTCAGCATGCGTTTAAAAAACGCAAACGCATGAAAAAACGCATGTAAACGCGGCAAAACGCCACGTTTTTTTTTCTGCATGCAAAAACGCATGCGTCTAAAAAACGCGGCGTTTTGCCGCGTTTACATGCGTTTTTTCACCACATGCGTTTTTTTAAAAAACGCTGCAGATCAAACCGCAAGTGTGAAACCAGCCTTACAGACATACAGTACAGACCAAAAGTTTGGACACACTTCATTTAAAGATTTTTCTGTATTTTCGTGACTATGAAAATTGTACATTCACACCGAAGGCATCAAAACTATGAATTAACACGTGGAATACTTAACAAAAAAGTGTGAAACAACTGAAATTATGTCTTATATTCTAGGTTCTTCAAAGTAGCCACCTTTTGCTTTGATGACTGCTTTGCACACTCTTGGCATTCTCTTGATGAGCTTCAAGAGGTAGTCACCGGGAATGGTTTTCCAACAATCTTGAAGGAGTTCCCAGAGATGCTTAGCACTTGTTGGCCCTTTTGCCTTCACTCTGCGGTCCAGCTCACCCCAAACCATCTCGATTGGGTTCAGGTCTGGTGACTGTGGAGGCCAGGTCATCTGGCGTAGCACCCTAGCACTCTCCTTCTTGGTCAAATAGCCCTTACACAGCTTGGAGGTGTGTTTGGGGTCATTGTTCTGTTGAAAAATAAATGATGGTCCAACTAAACGCAAACCGGATGGAGTAGCATGCCGCTGCAAGATGCTGTGCTAGCCATGCTGGTTCAGTATGCATTCAATTTTGAATAAATCCCCAACAGTGTCACCAGCAAAGCACCATTACACCTCGTCCTCCATGCTTCACAGTGGGAACCAGGCATGTAGAGTCCATCCGTTCACCTTTTCTGCGTCGCACAAAGACACGGTGGTTGGAACCAAAGATCTCAAATTTGGACTCATCAGACCAAAGCACAGATTTCCACTGGTCTAATGTCCATTCCTTGTGTTCTTTAGCCCAAACAAGTCTCTTCTGCTTGTTGCCTGTCCTTAGCAGTGGTTTCCTAGCAGCTATTTTACCATGAAGGCCTGCTGCACAAAGTCTCCTCTTAAGAGTTGTTGTAGAGATGTGTCTGCTGTTAGAACTCTGTGTGACATTGACCTGGTCTCTAATCTGAGCTGCTGTTAACCTGCGATTTCTGAGGCTGGTGATTCGGATAAACTTATCCTCAGAAGCAGAGGTGACTCTTGGTCTTCCTTTCCTGGGGCGGTCATCATGTGAGCCAGTTTCTTTGTAGCGCTTGATTGAGTGGTTTTTGCCACTGCACTTGGGGACACTTTCAAAGTTTTCCCAATTTTTCGGACTGACTGACCTTCATTTCTTAAAGTAATGATGGCCACTCGTTTTTGTTTACTTAACAGCTTTTTTCTTGCCATAATTCAAAGTCTAATAGTCTATTCAGTAGGACTATTAGCTGTGTATCCACCAGACTTCTGCACAACACAACTAATGGTCCCAGCCCCATTTATAAGGCAAGAAATCCCACTTATTAAACCTGACAGGGCACACCTGTGAAGTGAAAACCATTCCCGGTGACTACCTCTTGAAGCTCATCAAGAGAATGCCAAGAGTGTGCAAAGCAGTCATCAAAGCAAAAGGTCGCTACTTTGAAGAACCTAGAATATAAGACATTAATTCAGTTGTTTCACACTTTTTTGTTAAGTATATAATTCCACATGTGTTAATTTATAGTTTTAATGCCTTCAGTGTGAATTTCCAATTTTCATAGTCATGAAAATACAGAAAAATCTTTCAATGAGAAGGTGTGTCCAAACTTTTGGTCTGTACTGTATTTCTGCTGTACCATGCACTGATTGTATTTATATGATTGTTTACAGTTTCACAGTGCCAATATACTATGTTCAATAAAAGCACAGACTCAACCACAGTCTCCTTATTGGACTCCGGTATAGCGGTTTAGCTGCCTGTATAACTACATGAGCCTGCCTCATTTAGTGAGGACAGAACCGTGAAACGGCAGCCATCCAACTAGTGGGTATCATACCGCTGCTGCCGCCTCCTCGCTCGCTCCCGGCCTCTGCTTCTCGTGCGCGCGCGCATACCAGGTTCAGTGCTGCGCGTGTGCACTTCTGATCTTCTGTTGGCGCTCCTCTTCATCTCCTCTATGGTCCTGGAGGACTAGTACCTGGTAGTCGGTCCTCCTTATTGTCCTCTCTATGGTTCTGGAGGTCTGTTACCCGGAAGTGCTACCCTGCCTTTAGGTATTTAAACTGCTTCCTGCCGTCCCTCTGTGCCTGGTTATCATTTGTTCCTTCATGTGTTCCTGGCCGCTCTTAGTCTCTGTGAAGTTAGTTTTCTTTCTGACTTTGGGTTTATCCTGTCTTTCCTGTATCCAGCTAGCCTCTGTGTTTCCTCAGTTCCTCCGCCAGTCCCTGTACTGCTGCAGTTTACCCATCAGTCCTGTTTTACCCATCAGTCCTGTTTTACCCATCAGTCCTGTTTCTCTGCAGTACTCACCTAGCCTGTGGTCCTACTATCTCCGCCTCTTCTTGGTCTTCTCCCGTCCTGGTCCTCCAGCTTCCGTGGCGATAGTCCCTCACGGGCCTGCCCCTAACTCTCCCTGTATAGGGGGCGGTCTATCTGGTCAGCTCGTCCGTGAGGGGTTCGTCGTCGCGGTCTAGAGGGTCCACTCTCCGTTTTCCCTCTTTGAATCGTCACACTTAAATAGGACTGCACTCGGGTGACATCTGAGTGCAGCCTGATTCTTACAGCATAACAGTATAACCAGGCCATGGACGCCGCTGGTGTCTCTGCCACTCAAAAGGAGTTCCTTTTTTTGCGGGAGAACCAGACTAGAATCATGTCCTTTCTCAAGAACATGGAGTCTCGTCTCGCGACGTTACAGTCTACCGACCCTGGTAACGCTACTCAGTTGGCGTCTCTTCAGCAAGAGTTAAGTCAACAACGGGACACTCAGTCCCATATTTTGAATTTTATGGCCTCTGTCGATAATCGACCTCTCTCTTCAGACTGCCGCTTCTGCTCCTGTACAGGCGTCCGCTCCACAGCCCTCGCCCCTTCTTGCCAGGCCACCTTGGTATGGAGGGGATCCTAAATTATGTTGCAGGTTTCTCAACCAGTGTCAACTACATTTTGAATTATCCCCGCTACTGTACCCAACTGACCGAGCTAAGGTGGCTTTTGTGGTGTCCCATTTGGAGGGCGAGGCTTTGGCTTGGGTGAACACTCTTTGGGAGCGAGATGATCCTGTGGTTTCTCAACTTACTCTCTTTTTAGACACCTTCCGCAAGGTGTTTGATGAACCTGGTCGTCTGGTATCGACTACTGAGTCCCTTTTCAACCTTAGTCAGGGGACCCTTTCTGTAGCTCAATATGCCATCCGTTTCCGGACGCTGTCCTCTGATTTAAGTTGGAATAATGAGGCTTTGGTGGGAGCATTTTGGCGAGGTTTGTCTTCCCGCATTAAGGATGAGCAAGCAGGGCGGGATACTCCTGCTTTAGATGACCTTATCTCTTTGGCGACTCGCATTGATTTGCGTTTCCAGGAGCGTTCTCGTGATGTTGTCAGAGAGAGGAGACCTCCTCGTTTATCCTCCGTTACACGTGGTACTTCTCTTTCCCAAAACCACTGCAGTTTCTTCCTCTTCTTCCCCTAAGCCTATGCAGGTTGATCGCCTCAAGCCTGCCGAACAACGCCGAAAGGAGAGACTTGCACAGGGCTTATGCTTTTATTGTGGCAGCGCTTCTCATTTTCTGCGTTCTTGTCCCCATAAGCTGGGAAACACCTCCGTTTAGGTCAGGTAAGAGAGGCCTCCCTAGGTAGCCATGATTCCCCTCCACCTTTGACTTTGCCTGTCATTTTACACATGGGTTCCAGTCGCTTCTCTCTTGAGGCTTATGTAGATTCTGGTGCGGCTGGGAATTTTGTTCAACTTGAGCTGGTCGAGAGGCTTGGGATTCCTGTCAGATCCTTGGAGGTTCCTAGGCAAATAGCTTCTGTCGACGGTCAGCCTTTGTGGGAGGTCATTTCTTCTGTCACAGAGGAGATTGAGATTCAAATTGGAGCTTTACATCGAGAAAAGTTGGCATTTATGTTTTACCGTCTTTATCCCATGCATTTCTTTTAGGACTCCCCTGGCTAAGAAACCATGAACCTACTCTGAATTGGCGTACTGGGGACGTCCTATCCTGGGGACAGTTTTGTCAAAACAGATGCCTGCTTCCCGTCAAGCCTGCTAGTCTCCCTCCCTCGGCTCTGGAACTAGCGAATCTACCCGCAGCTTATCACTCTTTTTCGGACGTTTTCAACAAAAAGGAAGCAGAGGTCTTACCTCCGCATCGCTCATACGACTGTCCGATAGATCTTGTATCTGGCTCTACTCCTAGAGGTCGTATTTATCCTCTGTCACCCTCCGAGACTCAAGCCATGTCTGAATACGTTCAAGAGAATCTGTCCAGAGGCTTTATACGGAAGTCCTCCTCTCCTGCAGGCGCTGGTTTTATCTTGTCAAGAAGAAGGACGGTTCCCTTCGTCTCTGCATTGATTACCGTGGCCTCAATAACATCACCATTAAAAACAAGTATCCACTTCCTCTCATCCCAGAACTTTTTGATCGTCTGCGTGGAGCACGAATTTTCACTAAACTGGATCTCAGAGGAGCCTACAACTTGATCCGAATTCGTTCAGGAGATGAATGGAAGACTGAGTTTAACACCAGAAACGGTCATTGAGTATTTGGTGATGCCTTTCGGCTTATGTAATGCTCCTGCAGTTTTTCAAGAGTTGGTGAATGATGTTTTTCGGGACCTACTTTACACCTGTGTAGTGGTATACTTGGACGACATCCTTGTGTTTTCACCGGACCTGCTTTCTCATAGGAGACATGTGCGGCAAGTTCTTCTCCGTCTGAGGGAGAATCGTCTGTATGCTAAACTTGAGAAGTGTGCCTTCGAACAGTTGTCCCTACCATTCCTGGGCTTCATCATCTCTGATTCTGGTCTGTGTATGGATCCGGCTAAAGTTTCTGCCGTACTCAACTGGCCACGTCCGCTTGGGGTTAAGGCGATTCAGCGTTTTCTAGGATTCGCAAATTACTATCGGCAATTTATTCCTCATTTCTCCTCCTTGTCGGCTTCCATCTCTTCTTTGATAAAGAAGGGTGCCAATCCTCATCTTTGGCCAGCAGAGGCTGAAAAGGCTTTTCATTCTTTCAAAGAAGCATTCGCCTCCACTCCTTTACTTTATCGCCCTGAAGCTAATAAACCCTTCTTCCTAGAGGTTGACGCCTCTGCTGTCGGTGCTGGAGCTGTGCTTTCTCAGAAGTCTTCTACTGGTCGTCTTGTGCCCTGTGGTTTCTTCTCCAAGACTTTCTCCTCTTCTGAAAGAAATTATTCCATTGGCGACAGAGAACTTTTGGCCATTAAATTGGCTTTAGAGGAGTGGAGATATCTGTTAGAAGGAGCCTTACATCCCTTTGTCATCTTTACGGATCATAAGAATTTGGCATACATCCATTCAGCGCACCAACTGAATCCCCGACAGGCCAGGTGGGCCTTGTTCTTTGCCCGATTTGACTTTGAACTTCACTTCCTACCTGGAGAAAAGAACTTCAAAGCTGACACTCTATCCAGGTCCTTCTTGTCGGTGGACACTGAGGAGGAGTCCTCGCACATCATTGACCCTGCTAAAATCATCACACTTGCTCCAGTATCTATGACCTCTTTACCTCCGGGTAAGACTTTCATTTCTGAGAGGAACAGGAGACGTGTGTTACTCTGGGGACATGCTTCCAAGCTAGCGGGACATGTCGGTTTCAAGAAAACTGTTGATCTAATATCTCGTTACTACTGGTGGCTGACTCTTTTTAAGGATGTCCAAGCTTTTGTGGTCTCTTGTCCTTCCTGTGCCAAGAACAAAGTACCCAGGCGGCTTCCTTCCGGGCTTCTTCTTCCTCTTCCAATGCCTACCGCTCCGTGGCAACATATCGCAATGGATTTCTTAACTGATCTGCCTCGTTCCTGTGGTTGTACCGTCATCCTCGTGGTTGTGGACCGTTTTTTCTAAAATGGCACATTTCATTGCTCTTCCTGGTCTGCCTTCTGCTCCTGAACTGGCGAAGATTTTTGTTCAACATATTTTTCGCATTCATGGTCTCCCACAACATATTGTTTCTGACCGGGGAGTTCAGTTCACCGCTCGTTTCTGGAGATCTCTCTGTAAGTCATTGAACATTTTGCTTGATTTTTCTTCGGCCTGTCATCCACAGTCCAACGGCCAAGTGGAGCGTACCAATTATATCCTGGTTACTTATCTCCGGCATTTCTCCAACGCTCATCAAAATGATTGGTCTGACTTACTACCATGGGCCGAGTTTTCTTATAATAACGACACCAGCGAAGCTTCTACCAAATCTCCATTTTTTGACGTCTACGGACAACACCCTGGTCTTCCTCTACCAGTTCCTCCTGTCTCTACTGTGCCGGCGGCAGATCTTCTGTCTAGAGAATTCTCCAGGGTTTGGCTTGAGACCAAGTCTGCTCTCGAACTAGCTCAGCATAGGATGAAGAGGCATGCAGATAAAAGGCGTCTCAATTCTCCTGTGTTCCATCCTGGGGATAAGGTCTGGCTTTCTTCTAGATTTATTCGCCTTAAAATCCCTTCACATAAACTGGGTCCCCGTTATATTGATCCTTTCGAGGTTTTGGCACGTATTATCAACGTTTCTTACAAACTTAAGTTACCTGCCTCTCTTCGTATCCCTAATTTCTTTCATGTATCTCTCCTTAAGCCAGTAGTTTTTAATCGGTTTCATACCTCGACTCTTTCTTCACCTTCGCCTGTTTCCGCAGACAATGTTTTTGAGGTTAAGGACATTTTGGCCATGAAAAAAATTAGAGGTAGAACTTTGTTTTTGGTCGACTGGAAGGGTTTTGGTCCTGAGGAGAGATCCTGGGAGCCTCGGGAGAATATTCAGGCTCCCCGAATTTTAGCTAAGTTTCTTTCTGGCCTAAGGAGGAGGGAGGGATGTAAAGACGGGGGTACTATCATACCGCTGCTGCCGCCTCCTCGCTCGCTCCCGGCCTCTGCTTCTCGTGCGCGCGCGCATACCAGGTTCAGTGCTGCGCGTGTGCACTTCTGATCTTCTGTTGGCGCTCCTCTTCGTCTCCTCTATGGTCCTGGAGGACTAGTACCTGGTAGTCGGTCCTCCTTATTGTCCTCTCTATGGTTCTGGAGGTCTGTTACCCGGAAGTGCTACCCTGCCTTTAGGTATTTAAACTGTTTCCTGCCGTCCCTCTGTGTCTGGTTATCATTTGTTCCTTCAGGTGTTCCTGGCCGCTCTTAGTCTCTGTGAAGTTCGTTTTCCCTCTGACTTTGTGTTTATCCTGTCTTTCCTGTATCCAGCTAGCCTCTGCGTTTCCTCAGTTCCTCCGCCAGTCCCTGTACTGCTGCAGTTTACCCATCAGTCCTGTTTTACCCATCAGTCCTGTTTCTCTGCAGTACTCACCTATCCTGTGGTCCTACTATCTCCGCCTCTTCTTGGTCTTCTCCCGTCCTGGTCCTCCAGCTTCCGTGGCGATAGTCCCTCACGGGCCTGCCCCTAATTCTCCCTGTATAGGGGGCGGTCTATCTGGTCAGCTCGTCCGTGAGGGGTTCGTCGTCGCGGTCTAGAGGGTCCACTCTCCGTTTTCCCTCTTTGAATCGTCACACTTAAATAGGACTGCACTCGGGTGACATCTGAGTGCAGCCTGATTCTTACAGCATAACAGTGGGATTCAAGTCACCGGCTACACAGAGACTAAATACAGCTATGGCAATCTGTGCACAGCCAAGCACTTTCCCAATAAACCATGTCTTACAAATCACACAGGACAAGATCTGTTACTTCCGTCTCCTCAAAGACAACATCCATCAGCAGCGCGGTCGCCCTTGCCCGCGCAAATGCTGAAGCCGCCAAAATGCGAGCGAGCTTTGCTGACCAAGAGATGCGACTTAAGTTAGAAAAGGCAAGCGTGGATGCCGCCTTAGAAAGCCTAGCAGCAAAAAGGGAAGCTGCCGCAGCCCTCGCCGTAGCAGAATTGCTAGAAGCTGCACAAAACCCCAAACTGCATAGCCAAAGCAGTATGTCGAGTCTGGAGTTTCCACTGCAAGACTCACCACAACGCACATCTCAGTATGTTAATGATCTTCCTGATCCAAACTATAACCCTGAACCAGTACCAAAACAAGAATACGATGTCTCCAGCGAAGCTAGCGAGAGTCGTCATGAGGCTCAGCTCCAGGACAGAAACGAACTCGAAAACATGGGGCAAAACAACTGCTAATGACTACCTTTGCCCCTCACCAGGTAACCAATGTAGATCACCCTGCTGACACACCATACATCAGACCGAAGCAATACGACACCGGCTGGCGCCACCCTGAGGATACTAACAGGTACGAACGCACCTCACATCACTATCAGGGTGACCCATCACCAGTATACTCTGCTGACAACCGGTTCACAACAGAATTTGCTAAGTTCTTCACACGACGTGAACTGGTTGCCAAGGGACTCATGAAATTCACTGACCAAGCTGAAGGTTACAGAGCTTGGAAAGCTTCCTTCCAAAATGTCACTAGAGACTTGGGGCTACAACACAGGGTAGCGATAGACCTCTTAGGCTACTTTCACACTAGCGTTAACTGCATTCCGTCACAATGCGTCGTTTTGCCGAAAAAACGCATCCTGCAAAAGTGTTTGCAGGATGCGTTTTTTCGCCATTGATTAACATGAAGCGACGCATTGTGACGGATTGCCACACGTCGCACCCGTCGTGCGACGGATGCGTCGTGCATTGGCGGACCGTCGGGAGCAAAAAACGCTACATGTAACGTTTTTTGCTCACGACGGTCCGCTTTTTCCAACCGCGCATGCGCGGCCGGAACTCCGCCGGAACTCCGCCCCCACCTCCCCGCACTTCCCCGCACCTCACAATGGGGCAGCGGATGCGTTGGAAAAATGCATCCGCTGCCCCCGTTGTGCGGCGGAGACCACGCTAGCGTCGGGAACGTCGGCCCGACGCACAGCGACGGGTTGTTCCCGACGCTAGTGTGAAAGTAGCCTTAGTCAAATACCTTGTAGAAGAGTCAGTCAAACACGCAGTAAAGATCAGAGACATTAATATAAACCACCCTGAGACTGGCCTCAAAGAGATCTGGAAGAGGCTGGATGAGTGTTACGGCTCCGCAGCGGTAATAGAAAGAGCCTTGTTCAAAAGAATCGATGACTTTCCTAAAATATCTAACAAAGGTCTTCAGAAACTTAGAGAACTAAGCGACTGCTAATGGAAGTCCAAGTTGCCAAATACGAAGACGACCTACAGGGTCTTGTATTCCTCCACACAGCCAGAGGTGTTAACCCTATAGTCCAAAAGTTGCCCTACAATCTACAGGAGAGGTGGCTCACACATGGTTCCACGTACAAATACAAACACAGTGTTCCATTCCCTCCCTTCTCCGGTTTTGTAGACATTTTTTACACCAAACAGCAAGAATTAGAAACAATCCCAGCTTTGACTTCTGTGGCAGTACACAAGGTTTATGTTTCTTCTCCAGGTTCTAATTACAGGTCTGCTGGCTGCTCCCAATCAGAGACAAAGGTGCAGGACCCTGACAAGCAGTGCCCACTTCATCAGAAGCCTCATCCTCTCCTGAAATGCAGAGCCTTCAGAGGAAAATATATGCCAGATCGCAGAAGCTTCCTGAAAGAAAACGGTATCTGCTACAAGTGCTGCTCGTCCACAACTCATCTCGCCAAGGATTGCAAGGTCAGTGTAAAATGCACAGAATGTGGCACCACAGATCATAACACTGCTCTACACCCTGGCCCAGCTCCATGGAGTACACAAAACACGCCAGCTGACAGTGAGCATGGCGGGGAGGAAAGGAACACTGATACAGCTTCGCCAAAGATCACTTCACAATGTACAAAAGTCTGCAAATGGACAATAGACAGTAGGTCCTGTTGAAAAATATGCCTCGTCAGAGTGTACCCAAAAGGCCAAAGAGACCAAGCTGTAAAGGTACCGTCACATTAAGCGACGCTGCAGCGATATCGACAACGATGCCGATCGCTGCAGCGTCACTGTGTGGTCGCTGGAGAGCTGTCACACAGACAGCTCTCCAGCGATCAACGATGCCGAAGTCCCCGGGTAACCAGGGTAAACATCGGGTTACTAAGTGCAGGGCCGCGCTTAGTAACCCGATGTTTACCCTGGTTACCAGTGTAAATGTAAAAAAAAAAACACTACATACTTACATTGCCGTGTCTGTCGCGTCCCTCGCCTTCAGCTTCCCTGCACTGTGTAAGCGCCGGCCCTAAAGCACAGCGGTGACGTCACCGCTGTGATTTGCTTTACGGCTGGCACTGACACATTCAGTGCAGGAAGCTCTGAGCAGCAGCGTGGACGCCGGGGGACGTGACAGACATCAGAGGGTGAGTATGTAGTGTTTTTTTTTTTACTTTTACAATGGTAACCAGGGTAAATATCAGGTTACTAAGCGCGGCCCTGCGCTTAGTAACCCGATATTTACCCTGGTTACCATTGTAAAACATTGCTGGCATTGTTGCTTTTGCTGTCAAACACGACGATACACGCCGATCTGATGACCAAATAAAGTTCTGGACTTTCAGCAACGACCAGCGATATCACAGTGGGATCCAGATCGCTGCTGCGTGTCAAACACAACGATATCGCTATCCAGGACGCTGCAACGTCACGGATCGCTATCGTTATCGTTGCAAAGTCGTTTAGTGTGACGGTACCTTAAGACTGTATGCTATCTTGGATGATTAAAGTAATCAATCCTTGGCTAGATCAACATTCTTTGACCTATTCAACATCAAAGGGCCAAGCACTCCCTACTCATTCAAGACGTGTGCAGGTACTGTGACAACAGCAGGCAGGAAAGCTACTGACTACCAAATCGAGTCCTTAGATGGACAATTCTGCCTACCACTACCTACGATCATCAAATGTAACCAGATCCCAGACAACAGATCTGAAATCCCTACGCTAGATATAGCAATCCATCACGCTCACATGAAATGCATAGCACACCTTATACCGGAACTCGACCATCAGGCCCAGATAATTCTGCTGTTGGGGAGAGATATCCTGCAGGTTCATAAAGTGAGACATCATATCAATGGACTCCAGAATGCTCCCTATGCCCAAAAGCTAGACCTAGGATGGGTCATAATTGGCAATGTATGCTTGGGACGCATGCACACCCCATCTTTTGTGACAAGCATGTTGACAAATACATTGGAGAAAGGACGACCATCTCTGTTTCAACCTTGTAACAATGAGTTCCATGTCAAGAAGCTGCCACACTGCATCCAACTGCCCAATCATTTAATAGACTTTACTCACGACAGCAGTATAGTGTCGGGACGCTATGAGGATCAGTTAGGGTGCACAGTCTTCCAGAGAACTAAGCAGGACAACCAAGTGGCAATGTCGGTAGAGGACAAGTTGTTCTTAGAGATAATGGACAAGGGACTTGTTAAAGATGAGACCAACAGCTGGGTCGCACCTCTTCACTTCAAACTCCACAGATCACGTCTACCGAACAACAGAAATCAGGCATTACAACATTTCTCCTCTCTCAAACATAGTCTACAAAAGAAACCAGAGATGAAAGATCACTTTTCCTCCTTCATGTCAAAGATTTTCGAAAACTTACGCAGAACTAGCTCCCACTCTCAAATACTCTGAAGAATTCTGGTTCCTACCCATGTTTGGAGGATATCACCCTAAGAAACCAGGCCAAATTAGAGTCGTGTTCGATTCCAGTGCTAAGTTTAATGATGTCTCCCTGAATGACGTTCTACTGACAGGACCAGACCTCAATAACAAACTGCTGGGAGTACTTTTGCGCTTCCGTAAGGATTCCATTGCCTTCATTGCTGACATCCAGCAAATGTTCCATTGTTTCTTTGTGAGAGAGAGACAGGAACTTCCTAAGATTCTTCTGGTACAGAGACAATGATCCTACTAAAGAAATCACAGAGTATGGCATGAGAGTGCACATCTTTGGCAACAGTCCTTCACCTGCAGTCGCCATTTATGGACTCAAAAGGTCGACTCAAGAAGGAGAAGCAGAATACGGAGCAGATGTCAGACCATTCATAGAAAAAGACTTTTATGTTGATGACTGAAAGCCATGCCTTCAAATGAGACTGCCATCAATCTTCTCAGGAGAGCCCATGACATGCTTGCCTGCTCGAACCTCAGGCTTCATAAAATAGCCTCAAACAGCCAAGAACTCATGGAAGCATTCCCTTCTCAGGACTTATGTAATGGTCTCAGAGACCTGGACCTGGGGTCAGACCCTGCTCGAATGCAAGACAGCTACGGGCTTCTCTGGCATCTACAGTCAGACATTTTCACCTTCCAGGTCAGCCAGGAAGAAAGGGCTTTCACACATAGAGGCATCCTGTCTACCATCAACAGTCTGTACGATCCCTTGGGTTTTGCAGCTCCTGTTACTATACAAGGCAAGGCCCTACTAAGAGACTTAACTAGGGAAACATCTGACTGGGATGCACCTCTGCCACCTGATAAGAGGATCCAGTGGGAAGGGTGGAAGAACTCGTTAGCAGCCCTCTCAAACCTGAACGTGCCAAGACCATACACCCATGTGCCATCTACTGAAATACAAAGCCAAAGACTGTACGTATTTGCAGATGCTTTTGTCAAAGCAATTGCCGCTGTTGCCAACCTCAAAACTGTAGACTCCAAATGTCAGTGCCACATTGGGTTCTTTATGGGGAAGGCCAAAATCGCACCACAACCAGAGCACACTATACCCAGGTTAGAGCTTTGTGCCGCAGTCATAGCTGTTGAGTTAGCGGAGTTCATCACATCCGAAATGGATATCGACGTGACACAGGCCAAGTTCTATTCAAACAGCAAAGTAGTCCTGGGATATATCCACAACGAAACCAGGCGATTCTATGTTTATGTCAATAACAGAGTGCTACGAATCAGGAGATCAGTTCACCTGAAGCAGTGGCATTACATACCCATGGACTAGAATCCCGCAGATCATGCAACTTGGGCAGTTGACGCAAGTCGACTAGGAAGCACAACATGGCTCTCAGGACCAAAACTATTGTACATTGAGGAATGTTTTCCAGACACCTTTGAACTAGTAGGAGAGGACTCAGATGCTGAAATCCGCCCTCAGGTGTCTACACTTCATACAATGACCTCTGTTATCCAGCTTGGATCTTGCAGGTTCATCAGATTCTCAAGTTGGAAGTCACTTATTCGAGCCATTACCTGCCTGACTCATATAGCTCGCTCATTCAGGACCAACAGAACTTGTGACACAGAAAAATGTAAAGGTTGGTATCTTTGTAAAAATACCTATGTTATTTCCGACTTAGAATTCTCTAGAAATCACATCATGTTCACTGTTCAAAGAGAAACCTACTTTGCAGAAATCCAATGTCTTAGTAACAAAGCTCCAATACCAGTGAGCAGCGTATTGAGAAAACTCGACCCATTCATCGACAGCAGCGGCCTGTTGAGAGTAGGAAGCCAACTCAAAGAAGCTGAAATGGAGTTTGTGGAGAAGTTCCCTCTTATACTTCGCAGAAAATGTCATGTTGCCTACCTAATCGTACAACACTACCACAATCTGGTCAAGCACCAAGGAAGACTTTACAGAAGGAGCCATCAGAACTGCTGGTGTGTGGTGTTGTGGATTCTGTTTGTGGGCTCCCTCTGGTGGTTACTGCTGGTACTGGGTGACTTTGGTGGGTTGCGGCCTTTGGTTTCCACCTGTCCATCAGAGGCTGGGTGTTTCCTATTTTACCTGGCCTTTCTGTCATTCCCCTGCCGGCTATCAATGTATTCAGATGTGCTCTGTTTTGTTCCTGCCTACCTGCTCCCAGATCTTTCAGGATAAGCTAAGTGCTGATTTTCAGTTGTTTGGTTTTTTGTCCAGCTTGCTTATTATGTCTCTATGCTAGCTGGTAGCTCTAGTGGACTGAGGTTCTCCCCATGTGCCATGAGTTGGCACATGGGTTCTTGTAATCTCAGGATGGTTTTTTTGATTAGGGTTTTTTGCTGACCGCTCAGACCCCTTTTGTATCGTTCTGCTTTCTAGTTTACAGCGGGCCTCAATTTGCTAAACCTATATATATCATCTCTATGTGTGTGCCTTCCTCTCATTTCACCATCAATACATGTGGGGGGCAACTATACCTTTTGGGGTTAATTCCTCTGGAGGCAAGTGAGGTCTTTATTTTCTCTGCAGTACTAGTTAGCTCTTAGGCTGGTGCGTGGCGTCTAGAACCAACGTAGGCACGCTCCCTGGCTATCTCTAGTTGCGTTTGTCAGGCGTAGGGCAGCGGTCAGCCCAGGTTCCATCACCCTAGAGCTCGTCCGTTATATATTTGTACCTTGCTTGTCCTGTGCTATCCCTAGCCATTGGGATTCATGACAGTGTGGATTGTCGGTGTAAAGAAACTTATCAGTAGTGTCATCTACAAATGTATTACCTGTCGTAAGCTTCGTAGTTCGACTCAAACCCTAAAGATGGCTGACCTACCAGCAGATAGACTCAGCCCAGACCCTCCTTTTACCAGCGTTGGTCTCGATGTGTTTGGGCCTTGGTCAGTTGTTACACGTCATACGAGAGGTGGCCAAGTCAATAGTAAACATTGGGCAGTCATGTTCACTTGCATGTCAATCAGAGCCGTCCAGATAGAGGTCATCGAGTCCCTTGACACGTCAAGCTTCATCAATGCTTTAAGAAGTTTTATTGCCATCCGTGGTCCTATCAAGCATATACGTTCAGACAGAGGTACTAACTTCGTTGGTGCAGCAAAGGAATTAGGAATACCTTCAAATCTAGACTATAAGACTCTCGAGAGGTTCTTCAGTGACCAAAGTTGCACATGGTCATTCAACCCACCTCACTCTTCGCATATGGGAGGATCTTGGGAACTAATGATTGAGAATTCTTGACTCCACTCTTCTTCAAGAAGGAACAGCAAGGCTTACCCACGAAAGCCTAATGACCTTCATGGCAGAAGCTGCAGCTGTAATCAACGCAAGACCCTTGGTTCCAGTTCCTAATGACTCTGAGGAGCCCTTGTTATTGACTCCAGCTAGTCTCCTTACCCAGAAAACGGGACTGTCCAGTGCCCCTCCAGGAGGATTCGATGCTAAGGACCTCTACAAGCGCTAATGGAGACAGGTACAAAGTCTTGCAAATACTTTCTGGGACAAGTGGCGCAAGCAATATTTGTCTACCCTGCAGCCACAGACGAAGTGGCAATCTACTAAGCCTAATCTGAGCATAGGTGACCTTGTTCTTGTGAAGGACTGTCAAATTCACCGGAACCAGTGGCCACTTGGTCTAGTTACCGCAACGTTCCCGAGCAAGGACGGCAACATCTGCAAAGAAAAGATGAACTAAGGATGACCAAAGGGAATGAACCTAAGACATTTTTCAGACCGGTATCTGAACTGGTCCTATTGTTGCCTTCAGAAGAAAGGAGTAGTGACATCCGTTAATGCCAGACTAGGAGTGTTCTGTCTCTGCCATCTAATTTGTTACCTCTAATTATCTGTTTGCATAATTTGTAGTTTTTTCACTAGTATGAGTGTACAGGAACTCATATATTCATATCTTTATTTTTCTACAGTGTTCTGGCTCCCTCTTGCAGTCAGAGTCATGTTCACAGTCCTATTTTCTCTTTTTTCTATTTTCCATGTCTGATTCTCCTCCCCTTTTTGCAATGCATTATGGTAGCTCAGCCTCCATTTCCTTCCATTTCCTTCAGTCTGCTTTCAAAGAAAGATGCTTTCACTTCATCCCCTTGCGATTGCATTGCCAGTATGTCTTTATGCTTTCTGTAGGTAATTTTCTGCTCTAATATTAATTAGCCTAGCTTAGTGAGTTGTACTCCTAGTTCAGTTACTAGCCTTGTAAATGTTCATGCATATTGTACAACATGTGTAGTATGTATTTCTGCTGTACCATGCACTGATTGTATTTTTATGATTGTTTACAGTTTCACCGCACCAATATACTACTACGTTCAATAAAAGCACAGACTCAACCACAGTCTCCTTATTGGACTCCGGTATAGCGGTTTAGCTGCCTGTATAGCTACATGAGCCTGCCTCATTTAGTGAGGACAGAACAATCCAGCTTACTTCAGCTTTTTAATGATGAATACATTTTTCTCCATTATTCTCTATGGGAGCCGCATTGATACGTGTGTCAGTGCATTTCGCTGCATCTACAACGTAAAACTTTCCTGTCTGCACAATTAAAAGCTGAGAAAGGAATAAAAAAAGAAAAATATAGGCGTAGATCGAAGTAGGCGACGGATACAGCACATCGATATTCAGACATGTACTGTAGTTCGACATGGCATGCGCTTGCATATGTTTTTTCGTATATGTCCTACAGGTACTTCTGCAGAAGAAAGAGTATACGGACATTACAGTGAGGTAAAACATTTCCCTGCCTGTGTTTAAAAAATGTTTTACCTCAAAGAAAGAATCAGCTGTGATCCTGTGCTGTAATGTCTGTATACTCTCTTGCTTCCTCCCCTGCCCAGGAGATGTGGTATGATCAGACCATGTTCCTGCACAGTCAACCGCAGCCATTACACAGTACATAGCAAGGGAACATTTATAAAATTATCTCAGCACAGGAACATTTTATTTAAGCACATCCAATTGTGGAAGGTATTATTATTCCAAGATCTATTGATTAAAATTAACTTTTGTTTGTGGGAAAACTACTTTAACCAAAAATAGAGATTAACTCCTTCCCAACATGAGCTGTAAATGTGCCCGCAAAGCGCAGTACATATACAGCGCTGTGATCGGGGGGCTCATGCTGAACGCCGCCACGATGTGGTGCAGGTTTCAGCTCTATGTAAGAGTTGATACCCTGCAGCAACGCCCACGATCAGTGCTAGCACCAATCGCAGGCATTTAAACCCTCTGATGCCGCTGTCAATAGTGACAGCGACATTGAGGAGCATCGAGCAGGGAGGGGGCTCCCTGCATGCTTCCATCATGACAACGCGATCGCGTTGTCCTGATGGTCTCCATGGAGACAACCGGCCGCAAGATGGCACCGTGGGGTCCTTCAGGGTTCTGCTGGGAAGGTGACTTGTGAGCAACTGCTGAGAGCAGACGCTGATATGACTCTTTCCCTGCCTGTCAGATGCTGATCTGATGCTCTGCAGTGCAGAAGCATTGCGGAGTATCAGATCTACACTATAAAGTCATGTCCCAACCTGGGACAATGTAAAAAAGTTTTTAAAAAATTAATGAAAAGTGTAAAACTATATTTTAAAAAATCCCCAAATGAAGAACAAAAAAAAATAAAAAATATTCCACTAAATACATGTAATAAAATAAAAAACTACACATATTTGGTATCACCACATCCAGAACGACCCGCTCTATAAAACTGTCCCACTAGTTAACCCCTTCAGTGAACACTGTAATTTTTTTTTTTAAATTAGGCAAAAAACAATGCTTTATCATCATACTGTCAAACAAAAAGTGCAATAAAACGCGATAAAAAAGATGAATATAAATAAAAATTGTACCACTAAAAATGTAATTTTGTCCCGCAAAAACCAAGCCATCACACAGCTTCATCAGCGAAAAAGTAAAAAAGTGATAGCTCTCACAGTAAAGCGATGCAAGAACTTTTTTTTTTAATAAAATAGTTTTTATTCTGTAAAAGCGACAAAACTTTGTCAATTTTACCATACACGGAACGGTATTAAA
The DNA here is from genome assembly GCF_051348905.1 of Ranitomeya variabilis. Lineage (NCBI taxonomy): Eukaryota > Metazoa > Chordata > Amphibia > Anura > Dendrobatidae > Ranitomeya > Ranitomeya variabilis. The sequence continues at coordinate 494,689,146 of NC_135232.1, forward strand.
AAAAAACAAAAAGCAATTCCTGAAATGCTGGTTTTTGTTCATTCTATCTCCCAAAAATCGGGATAGAAAGCGATAAAAAAAATGCCATGTGCCCGAAAATGGTACCAATAAAAACGACAGCTTGTACCGCAAAAAAAAAAAATCACATGACTCTGTTGGCTGAAATAGGGAAAAATTATAGATGTCTAAATAAAGTAATACAAAAACTAGTTTTCAAAATAAAAAGTGCGTTTAGTGTGTGACAGCAGCCAAACATGAAAACTCGATTTAAATCTAGTATCGCTGTAATAGCACCGACCCGAAGAATAAAGTCGCGTAATCACTTATACTGCACAGGGAACAACGTAAAAAAATATAAAGCAATTCTTCCCATGCTGTTGATTTGTTCCTTCTGCCTCCCAAAGATCGCAGTAAGGCTTAGCGCACATTTATCCTGCACTCTGCTCTGAGCACTTACACCGGGGTTTCCATGTGAATATCTGAAATGTGTGATTCAGACAGAACCCCGTTGGAAAATTCCCTGTAATGAGGCAGATGGAGGCACTGTGGATGCCATAGGACCCTTTATCCGGTGGTGTCCATCTTTCTAGGATAGCATAAACGTGCCTCCGGCTACAGTTTTGTGCACCTCTGAAAAGGACAAAGTTGAACAGAGGCCAAACAGAGTCCAACGTAACTCTGCTGCCTCATTGTGGTGAATGGATTCCTTGGGGGTTTCATCTGAATCACATCACTCAGAGATTTAGATGGAAACCCCAAAGTAAGTGCTCAGCTTAGAACTCCAGATAAGTCCCCACTCAGGTGTGTCATCTGTCAGTGGAAATATACACATGTGGTCAAAATTCTTGGTACCCCTCGTTTAATGACAGAAAAACCCACAATGGTCACAGAAATAACTTGAATTTGACAAAAGTAATAATGAATAAAAAAATCTATGAAAATGAACAAATGAAAGTCAGACATTGCTTTTCAACCATGCTTCCATAGAATAAAAGACCTCATGAAATAGGCCTGGACAGAAATGGTGGTACCCTTAACTTAATATTTTCTTGCACAATCTTTTTCACTGCAATCAAGCGATTCCTGTAACTGTCAATGATACTTCTACACCTCTTGGCAGGTATTTTGGCCCACTCCTCAAGAGCAAACTGCTCTAGTTGTCTCGTGTTTGAAGGTTGCTTTTTCCAGACGACATGTTTTAGCTCTTTCCAAAAATGCTCAATAGGATTTAGGTCAGGGCTCATAGAAGGCTACTTCAGAATAGTCCAATGTTTTCTTAGCAATTCTTGGGTGTTTTTAGCTGGCACACTCAAATATGTGCAGCAAAATCTGCACTGTAATATGGCGTTCCTCCCCTTCTGAGCTTTGCATTGTGCCTCAAAAGTAGTTTTCAACCACTTATGGGGTATCGGTGAACGCAGGAGAAATTGCAAAACAAATTTTGGGGTCCATTTTCTCTGTCACCCTTTTGGAAATACAAAATTTGGAGCTAAAAAAGATTTTTGTGGGAAAAATGTGATTTTTTAATTTTCACTGCTTAACGTTATAAACTTCTGTGAAGCACCTGGGGGTTCTAGATAAGTTCCCAAAGGGGTCTAGTTTCCAAAATGGTCTCACTTCTAGAGAGATTTTATTGTTTAGGTGCATCAAGAACTCTCGAAACGCAACATGGCGTCCGTTAATTATTCCACCAAATTTTGCAATCAGTCAAATGGCGCTCCTTCCGTTCCAAGCCCTGCCGTGCACCCAAACAGTTGTTTTCCTTCACATATTGGGTATCGATGCACTTAGGAGAAATTGCAAAACAAATTGTATGGAGCAATTTCTCCTGTTACCCTTATGAAAATGCAAAATTTGGAGCTAAAGATTTATCTGGGAAAAATGTTTTTTTTTTTTTTTTTAATTTTCACGGCTCTACGTTATAAACTTCTGTGAAGCACCTATGGGTACTTAATACACATCTAGATAAGTTCCCTGAGGGGTCTAGTTTCCAAAATGGTGTATTTTGTGGGGGTTTTCAACTGTTTAGGCACATCAGAGGCTTTTCAAACATGACATGGTGTCCGCTAATTATGCCAGCAAATTTTACATTCAAAAAGTGTAATGGTGCTCCTTCCCTTCCGAGCCCTGCCATGCACCCAATGTCACAGGGTTACCGCAACAGAGAGAAGCCAGAAGAACGCAGCGTCTGATTGCTCCTAATCGTGTGCTGAAAAGAAGCACTTTTCCTTTTTAAATGGTGTTTATTTCTCTTGGCAGAACAGGGGTTAATTGGCCATGTTGGAAACTCTGTTAGTATGAGCTCTCAGCTGAGCCCAAATAACCACTCCCATCCCCTTTATAATCTGGGCCCTGATTCAAACCCATGTCAGAGCTATATTTTGCTGCATGGCTTGGTGGAACGGTGTTTATGTAAGAAGGAGTTTTAGGGGAGTTATCTGTGACTGTTGCGTGGTTTGCAAGTGTGATAATTCTCTTCTCTCCTCTTACTTTGGTTATTCCCCCATCCTTCCGGTTGCATTCCTCTGTAATATGTGAGTGAATATTTGTATGCTTAGTGTTTCAGTTTACCATTGTTTGTGTTGCCTTGTTTGTCGGGTTGGTATACTGCAGTGCACAGTAGCGCCCCTCTTCCCTGAGTGGGGGAAGTGAACAGACGGAGGGCTGATTCAGGAGATAAGGCAAGGGTGGTGGCCCCGACATCTTCACCTTCAGGTGTATCCCGGCGAATAGGGCGAGCTAGGGAACTTCCTAGTGGTATGGACAAAAAAGGAGCCCCTGGTTCTGGGTCACCTGACAGCTGAGTTGTGACACCCAAACAGTGGTTTTCTCCCACATATGGTGTATCGGCATGCTCAGGAGAAATTGCACAACAAATTGTATGTTCTATTTTCTCCTATTACCCTTGCGAAAATAAAAAAAATTAGGTCTAAAGCAAAATTTTTGTGAAAGGAAGTTACCGTATATACTCGAGTATCAGCCAACAAGAGTATAAGCCGAGGCACCTACTTATGCCACGGAAAACTGGGTAAGCTTATTGACTCAAGTATAAGTCTGGTATGTATTGTCTCCTCATCCCTGTCCTGCTATGCATGGCTCCCCTTCCCTGTCCTGGTATGAATGCCTCCCCAGCCCCTGTCCTTGTCTGCATGCCTACCCTGTCCCTGTCATTGTATGCATGGCTCCCCCTTCCCTTTCCTGGTATGCATGGCTCCCCTTCCCTGCCCCTGTATGCATGCCTCCCCCCTTCCATCCCTGTATGCATGCCTCCCCCCTTCTGTCCCTGTATGCATGCCTCCCCCTTTCCTGTCCTGGTATGAATGCCTCCCCTGTTCTATACCTGTATGCATGCCTCCCCTGTTCCGTCCCTGCATGCATGCCTCCTTATCCCCTATCTCTGTGTGCATGTTTCTGTTGTGAATTCCGTCTGGGCTCCCTCTGGTGGCCTTTAGCGATACTGCGGGTCTGGAGATGGGCTCAGCTGCCTCATTTCCTGCTTTGCTGGTTCCTATTTAATTCCACCTGCACCTTTGTTTGTTGCCTGCTGTCGTTGTATTCAGTACTGGTTCTGATCTCTCTGGACTTCCTTGTGACCTGTCTCCATCCGGAGAAGCTAAGTCTTGCTAGTTCATGTTTGCTCATTTTGCTCTTGAAAATGTGTTTCATTATATGATGAGTTCAGTCCAGCTTGCTTATATGTGATTTTTTGCTTGCTGGAAGTTCTGGGGTGCAGAGTGCGTCCCTCACATCGTGAGTCGGTGTGGGGGTTCTTGTATTTTCTGCGTGGATGTTTTTGATAGTTTTTGTACTGACCGCACAGATCCCTTGCTATCTTCAGTCTATTTAGCATTAGCGGGCCTCATTTGCTTAAACCTGTTTTTCATTACTACGTTTGTATTTTCCCCTTAACTCACCGTTATTATTTGTGGGGGCTGTCTAAACTTTGGGGTCATTTCTCTGAGGCAAGTGAGGCTTGGCTTTCTCTCTAGGGGTAGTTAGTTCCTCAGGCTGTGACGAGGCGTCTAGGTTTTTAGGTAACGCTCCACGGCTGCCTTTAGTGTGTATTGGATAGGTTCAGTGTTGCGGTCAGTATAGTTTCCACATCCCCAGAGCTCGTCCTAATATTCTGGTTTACCTATCGGGTCAGTTTGGTGATCCTACCACCGGATCATAACAGTTTCCTATTGAAAAAACAAAACAAAAACTTCATACTCACCTACCTGCGCGCCCTCGGTGCTGGCACTGCATCTCGTTCCGGCCGCCGGAACCTACCTGCAGCTATTCCTGCCGAGCAGTCACGTGGTACTGCTCATTAAGGTAATGAATATGCGCTTAACGACTATGGGAGTGTAGACGCGTCCATATTCATTACCTAAACCGAGGGCGCACAGGTAGGTGACTATGATGTGTGCTGGAAGCCACCGGCTCCTGCCACCCGCTGCTCCGCTGCTCCCCCTCCCCCGCCGGCCTTCTGGACCGTGACAAGTGTATAAGCCGAGGGGGGGTGTTTTTTTCAGCACAAAAAAATGTGCTGAAAAACTTGGCTTATACACGAGTATATACTGTAAGGCCATGTTCACACGTTCCTGATTTCCCTGCTGTTTTTCTGCACTAAAAACCGCAGCTCTTGGCAGAAAACGCAGGTGCGGTTTTTGGTGCGTTTTGGTGCGTTTTTGGTGCGTTTTTTGGTGCGTTTTTTGATGCAGTTTTTAGTGCGGTTTTTTATGCAGTTTTCTCTGCAGATTGTCTGTGTTTGACACAAATAAAGCTTTAACTGCAGTGGGGAAAAAAAAAAAGAAAAGAAATGATGTCATTTCCTTGTCCAACCCTTTTCTTCTTCCATCCTCCATTTTGGGACTAAACACCAAAATGAGTGGACGTGTTTTGCATGACAGCGCTCCGCAGAGTGCTGAGCGTAGGCCAGATCACAGCCCGCGGATCCAGCTCTATCCAGCTATTTAAGTGCCACGTATTTAAGTGCCACGTATCACGTATTTCAGTGCCACGTATTTAAGTGCAACGTATTTAAGTGCCACGTATCACGTATTTCAGTGCCACGTATTTCACTGCCACGTATTTCACTGCCACGTATTTAAGTGCCACGTATCACGTATTTAAGTGCCACGTATCACGTATTTAAGTGCCACATATCACGTATTTCAGTGCCACGTATTTCAGTGCCACGTATTTAAGTGCCACGTATTTAAGTGCCACGTATTTCAGTGCCACGTATTTAAGTGCCACGTATCACGTATTTAAGTGCCACGTATCACGTATTTAAGTGCCACGTATTTCAGTTGCACGTATTTTTGCTATTGTAAGGTGGCATTAATCCCGGTTAATAATGGAGAGGCGTCAATAAGACGCCTATCCATTATTAATGCTATTAAAATGATAAAAAAAAATATAGGGGGACCCCCCCCCCCCAAAAAAAAAAAATGACATAGGGTCCCCCTATATTTTTAGGCCAGAAAGGCTAGGCAGACTGCTGCGGGCCAATATTTGTGGCCTGGGAAGGGGTTAAAATACCCATGGCTGTTCCCAGGCCATGAATATGAAGCCCACAGCTGTCTGCGTAGCCTTTCTGGCTCAGAAATAAAGGGAGAGCCCCCCCCAAAAAAAAAGTGTTGGGGTCCCCCTATATTTTTAGGCCAGAAAGGCTACGCAGACAGCCGTGGGCTTATATTCATAGCCTAGGAAAGGGGCCATGGATATTTGCCCCCCCCCCCCTGGCTACAAATATAAGCCCGCAGCCGCCCCAGAAAAGGCGCATCAAAATGATGTGCCAATTCCGGCACTTAGCCCCTCTCTTCCCACTCCCGTGTAGAGATGGGATATGGGGTAATGAGGGGTTAATGCCACCTTGCTATTGTAAGGTGGCATTAAGCCCGGTTAATAATGGAGAGGCGTCAATAAGACGCCTATCCATTATTAATCCAATGAAAGGGTTAAAAAAAACCCACAAACACTAGAAAAAAAATATTTTAATTAAATAAAGACACCCTATTTTTGACCATATTTTATTGTACGCTCAATCCGTCCTGAAGACCCTCGACCTGAAAAAGACGCAAAATAAAAAAACAAATTCATACTCCCTGGCCCTGTCCGCAGAAATCCATCGAGGGTCCCACGAAGATCTTCCATGGAGAACAGACACATCCAGAGATATGTCTGCTCTCCACGGCTGCAGCAACACACTGACAGGAGCCATAGTTCCTGTCGGTGTGTCACTGCGCATGCGCGAGCGAGTTTACCGGCGGTCATTGACCCCGGCACTCTCGCTTAACGGCAGTGCTGCGTGGGAAAGTTCAACGCAGCTGTACTGCCGTTAACCAAGACGCCGGAGCCATTGAACTCCGGAACAGTACGCGATACACTGCTAGGAGCTTCGCTCCTGGCAGTGTATCGCCGGAGAGCAGCCGATCGGCGTGGGACACTCGTTTTATGGATTCTGCGGACAGGGAATATGAATTTGATTTTTTATTTTGGGATTTTTTTCTTGGGGATCGAGGGCTTCGCCTACCAGTGTGCTGTTGGTGAGTATATACTCTGTGTTATATGTTGTATGTACTGTGTGTCATGTATGTGTATTGTGTGTGTTTTGTGTAACTTTACAACTGTGCTAAGTCGCCGGACACAGGGACAACTCTCCCATCCTAATACCGGATGGGAGTAGTAGTCCCATACGGCGACTTAGCACAATGGTGGCACTAGCGTCGCATGGGGACACACACACACACACACACACACATACCAAATCTATCAAACGGCCGACATCGATCCCCATGCGACGGTATGCCTCCATGTCTCTTCGGGATACAGGAACACACTCCGCCCACGCACTTCCGCCCACGAACTTCCTCCCGCTTCCCCGCACTTCCTGCTGCAGCGGTTTCTCCACCCATAACCGCAATAAAACCCGCAGATATATTTTTGATCTGCGGGTTTTACTGCGGGTTTGACCTCACAATGGAGGTCTATGGGTGCAGAACCGCTGCAGTTCCGCACAAAGAAGTGACATGGTCCTTCTTTTTTACCGCAGCTATTCAGCGCGGCTTTTTTAGTGAATTTCAGCATCATGTGCACAGCGTTTCCTGTTTTCCATAGGGTTACATTGTACTGTACCCTGCATGGAAAACAGCTGCGGACCCGCAGCGGCAAAATCGCGGCGGTTCCTCAGTAAAAAACGCATTGTGTGAACATGGCCTAAATGTTTATTTTTCCTTCTACATTCCATTAATTCCTGTGAAGCACCTGAAGGGTTAATAAACTTCTTGAATGTGATTTTGAGTGCCTTCAGGGGTGCAGTTTTTAGAATGGTGTCACTTTGGGGTATTTTCTGTCATATAGACCCCTCAAAGTCAGTTCAAATGGGAGGTGGTCCCTAAAAAATGGTTTTGCAAATTTTGTTGTAAAAATGGGAAATTTCTGGTCAACTTTTAACCCTTATAACTTCCTAACAAAAAAAACTATGTTTCAAAAATTGTGCTGATGTATAGTAGACATGTGGGAAATGTTATTTATTAACTATTTTGTGTGACATAACTCTGATTTAAAGGCATAAAAATTAAAAGTTTGGAAATTGCTACATTTTCTAAATTTTCACCAAATTTCCAATTTTTTCACAAATGAACGCATTTTATATCAAAGAAATTTGACCAGTATCATGAAGTACAATATGTCACGAAAAAAAAAAAATCTCAGAATCATTGGGATCCATTGACATTGAAGCATTCCAGAGTTATGACCTCATAAAGTGACAGTGATCAGCATTGTAAAAACTGGTCTGGTCAGGAAGGTGAAAACAGGCTTCTGGGTGAAAGGGTTAAGGGCTTGTTCACACTATCCTTTTTTTGCTGCAGAATTTTCAGCTGCGGATTTGGAAAAACCGCAGTGCAAAACCGGTGTTTTTTTGTGCGGTTTCTACTGCGGATTCCACTGCAGGTTTCCAACTGCACTTTCCTATTGGTGCAGGTGGAAAACCGCTGCGGAATCCGCAGAAAGAATTGACATGCTACTTCTTTTTTTCCGCAGAAAATCAGCGCGGATTTTCAAGCGGAAAAACGCAAAGTGGGCACAGCGGTTTTTGTTTTCCATAGGGTAACATTGTACTGTACCCTGCATGGAAAACGGCTGCGGATCCGCAGCTGCAAATCCGCTGCGGATCCGCAGCAAAAACCGCAAAGTGTGAACATAGCCTAAAGCCTCTCCACACGTCACTATTTTTGCATCAGCGTTTGTAAACCAAAACCAGGAGTGGATCTTTACAGAGAAAAACTATAATTAACCCCTTTACCCCCGAGGGTTGTTTGCACGTTATAATGACCAGTCCAATTTTTACAATTCTGACCACTGTCCCTTTATGAGGTAATAACTCCAGAATGTTTCAACGGATCTTAGCAATTCTGAGATTTGGGATTGTTTTCTCATGACATATTGTACTTCACCTTAGTGGTAAAATTTCTTCAATATTACTTGCGTTCATTTGTGTAAAAACTGAAAATTTGGTGAAAATTTGGAAAATTTTACTATATAAACTTTTTTGTGCCCTTAAAACAGAGAAATATGTCACACAAAATAGTTAATAAATAACATTTCCCACATGTCTACTTTACATCAGCACAATTTTGGAACCAAAATTTTTTTCGTTAGGAAGTTATAAGGGTTAAAATGTAACCAGCGATTTCTCATTTTACAACAAAATTTACAAAAAATTTTTAGGGACCACTTCACATTTGAAGTCACTTTAAGGGGTCTATATGGCGCTAAATACCCAAAAGTTACACCATTCTAAAAACTGCACCCTTCAAGGTGCTCAAAACCACATTCAAGAAATTTATTAACTCTTCAGGTGTTTCATAGGAGCAGAAGCAACATGGAAGGAAAAAATGAACATTTATCTTTTTAGTCACGAAAATTATCATGCAGCAACAATTTTTTTTATTTTCCCAAGGGTAAAAGGAGAAAATGGACCCCAAAAATTGTTGACCAATTTGTCCTGAGTACGCTGATGCCCCAAATGTGGGGGGAACCACTGTTTGGGCACATGGCAGGGCTCAGAAGGGAAGGAGCGCCGTTTGACTTTTTAAAGCTAAAATTAGCTGGAATTGAGATCGGACGCCATGTCGCGTTTGGCGAGGTCCTGATGTGCCTAAACAGTGGAAACCCCCTACAAGTGACCCCATTTTAGAAACTAGACCCCCTGAGGAACTTATCTAGATGTGTGGTGAGCACTTTTATCACCCAAGTGCTTCACAGAAGTTTATAACGCCCGGGCGTGAAAATAAAAAATCATATTTTTTCCTGTCATGTCGGACGCTGTTCAGACCAGGTCGTTCGACAGACAGCGGTAATTCCTCTTTTGACCACTATTTGGTCATTGGCGTCGCTAGATTCTATCTAGCTGTTCCGGGGTTAATTTACCTGATCCTCGGATTGGAAGCTGGGCCATGCCTATTGCCTTTAAATAGCTCTCCTGATCATTGGGCGTCGCCGATTATAGCTTCTGTCTTGTGCGTTGTTATCTCGGTCTGGAGTGGAGAGCTGGTTGCTGGAGAGTCGTTGCTGGTGGTGTATTTTCCTTTGTCTTATTTACTCCTTCCTATATTTGTATTTATTTTGCCCTGCACATTTATAGTGTATTCCTGAGTGTCTGCGGCGTGGTGTATATTTTCCTTTATCCTGGTCTGTGCTAACTGTGGGTATTGGTGAATTACATCTTCACTGGGTGGTGGGCGGAGGTTTTCAGCCTAGGGTTGAAACAGGAGACAGGGCGAGGGTCAAGGCCTGGACATGCACACCATCAGTGTAAACTCCAGGTAGAGGGTCAGTCAGGATTTCCCTAGTCTGAGGGAAATTGCAGGGGCCCGGGTTATTAGCTCTCGCTCACCTAGTCTCCCCGTGACATTATAATCGGCCCAACAAAAAAAAAAAAAAAAGGGGTATCTTTTTTTTGTGTTTGTCATGGATCCCATGACTTCCATAACCCGCCAGTTGGAGACGCTGTCCCTACAGGTCACTGAGTTGAGGGGGGCAGTACAGCAACAGAGACTAGCAGTATCTAATGTGCAAGCTGGAGTGACAGGAAGAGTTGCTGAGCCTAAATTTCCTTTGCCTGAAAAATTTGCTGGGGAACGCAGTAAATTTGTTTCTTTTCGTGAAGCTTGCAAACTATATTTCCGTATGCGCCCGATCTCCTCGGGTAATGAGGCTCAGCGTGTGGGCCTGGTGTTGTCATTATTAAGCGGGGATCCCCAAGCATGGGCGTTTTCTTTTCCATCTGATTCTGCTGCATTTGACTCTGTGGAGAGTTTCTTTTCCTCTCTTGGAAAAATCTACGCTGAACCTGACAGAATGGCTCTAGCAGAGTCTAAGATACGCTCTATTCGCCAGGGGGAGCGAGTTGCAGAGGACTACTGTTCTGAATTTCGTCGCCGGGCGATCGATACACAATGGAATGATCCAGCATTGCGGAGTCAGTTTATACATGGGATTTCTGGAAGGGTTAAAAAAGCCCTTGTGATGTACGAGACTCCTACTTCTCTAGATTCCGCTATGAGTCTGGTTGTCCGCATTGATCGCCGTTTGCATCAGGGGGAGCTTGAGACACCGCCTATGGGAGAGGGTTTAGGTTCACGTGAGGTTGCTGCAGGTGAGCCCACGGAGCCTATGCAAATCGCAGGGGTGTCACATGTGAAGCGTCGAGCCCCTGAGCTCAGGAAGCAGGGAGCCTGTTTTTACTGTGGTAAAACTGGTCATTTTATTAACATCTGTCCTCTGCTGTCTAAGAAAAACGCAACGGCGTAAAACTTCTAAGCTCAGAGGGTGTGGAGGAGACCAATCTGAGCTTATGTATATCCTCCATGGTGGTTTCTCAATGCATGCTCCCTGCTAAGGTTTTTATCGCTGGCAGTGAGCTGCCAATTACTGTTTTTGTGGATAGTGGTTCAGCCACAAATCTCATTGATGAGGAGTTTGCGCGCACAGGTTTTAGGATTGAAAAACTGTCTCATCCTATCCGCGTGGTCACCATCAATGCTGCTCCTCTCTCTCAGGGGGAGATTACTGAATTTGTGGCTGAGGTGAAACTCCACATTGGAGTTCTACATTCTGAGCGGGTTACATGTAAGGTGCTCAGGAATCTTCCTGCTCAGGTGGTTTTGGGTTTTCCTTGGTTGTCTATGCACAACCCGGTAATTGACTGGAAAACTCAGGACATAATTCAGTGGAGCGAGTTTTGCCAGGAGAATTGCCTGGCCACATGTGTTGCTGCGGTGACTTCAAGCGTTCCGGAGTCACTTCTGGATTTTGTGGATGTGTTCTCTGAGAAGGGTTGTTCAGAGTTGCCGCCACATCGTCCCTATAACTGTTCTATCAGGTTTAAACCAGGGGCCAAATTGCCTAAAGCAAGGATGTTTAACATCTCCGGTCCGGAGAGACAAGCGTTAAAAGATTACATTGCTGAAAGCTTGAGCAAAGGGCACATCAGGCCGTCATCCTCGCCGGTGGCAGCAGGGTTCTTCTTCGTGAAGAAGAAAGATGGCGGATTACGCCCGTGTTTGGATTTCAGGGAGTTGAACCAGATTACGGTTCGTGATCCATACCCTATGCCTCTGATACCAGATTTGTTCAACCAGGTGGCAGGTGCTAAGTGGTTTACCAAGCTTGACCTCAGGGGGGCGTACAACCTCATAAGAGTCCGTCAAGGTGATGAGTGGAAGACTGCTTTTAATACCCCTGAGGGTCATTTTGAAAATTTGGTGATGCCATTTGGGTTGACTAACGCACCTGCAGTGTTCCAACATTTCATAAATGATGTATTCTCGCATGTTTTGGGGAAATTCGTTATCGTGTACCTAGATGACATTCTCATATATTCTTGCGACCGTGATACTCATTTAGATCATGTCAGGCAGGTGTTACAGCTTCTCAGAGAGAATAAGCTGTATGCTAAACTTGAGAAATGTGTATTTTCTGTTCAAGAGTTGCCTTTCTTGGGTTATATTGTGTCTGCTTCTGGTTTTAAAATGGACGCCGCTAAGGTGCAAGCGGTGCTGCATTGGGAACGTCCTGATAACCTGAAAGCACTTCAGCGGTTCCTTGGGTTTTCTAACTACTATAGGAAATTTATCAAGGATTTTTCCATCATTGCTAAACCGCTAACTGACATGACTAAAAAGGGTACCAATTTCTCCATTTGGCCTGAGGCTGCTGTGCGCGCATTTGAATTTCTTAAGAACAGTTTTGTTTCAGCCCCCATTCTTGTGCAGCCAGACGTATCAAAACCCTTTGTTGTGGAAGTCGATGCGTCTGAGGTTGGTGTGGGGGCGGTACTATCTCAAGGCTCATCTTTGAGTGGTTTGCGTCCGTGCGCCTATTTCTCCAAGAAACTGCCGTCCGCCGAACGTAACTACGATATCGGCAACAGGGAGTTGTTGGCAATCAAGTTGGCCTTTGAGGAATGGCGACACTTCTTGGAGGGGTCGGTACATCAGGTTACTGTTATTACCAATCATAAGAATCTGCTGTATTTAGAGCCAGTCAAGCATCTGTCCCCCAGGCAGGCTCGCTGGGCATTGTTTTTCACGCGGTTCAATTTTGTTGTCACTTACAGACCGGGGTCTAAAAACACTAAGGCGGATGCTCTGTCCAGGTGTTTTCCGGGGGGTGAACCTCGGGAGGATCCAGTACCCATCCTCCAAAAGGATGTTGTGGTTTCGGCTCTCACTACCGAGGTTGAGGCTGAGATTGCCGAGGCTCAGGAGGAGGTACCATCTGAGCTTCCCATCAACAAATCTTTTGTACCGCTTCATCTCCACCTAAAGGTTTTGGCGGAGCATCATGATGCTGTCCTGGCTGGCCACCCAGGGGTTAGAGGTACCTTGGAGTTGGTGTCACGTCGGTTTTGGTGGCCCAAGATCCGACAGGACATGGTCTCATACGTGTCAGCTTGTACCACGTGCGCTAGGGCTAAGACGCCCCGCTCCCGTCCTGTTGGCACACTACTTCCTCTTGAAGTACCTAGTAAGCCATGGACGGAAATCTCCATGGATTTCATCACTGATTTGCCCTCATCAGCTGGGAACATGGTCATCTTGGTGATTGTTGATCGGTTTTCAAAAATGTCGCACTTTGTGCCTTTGCCTTCGTTGCCTAACGCTAAGACTCTGGCTCAGGTATTTGTGCAGGAGGTGGTCAGACTTCATGGGGTTCCGTCTGACATCGTGTCTGATAGGGGGTCTCAGTTTGTGGCAAAATTTTGGAGAGCATTTTGCTCACGGCTGGGGATCAAGTTGTCTCATTCTTCGGCATTCCATCCTCAGTCAAATGGTCAGACTGAGCGTATGAACCAAAATTTGGAACAGTACTTACGCTGCTTTGTCTCTGATAACCAGGAGGAGTGGTCTACCTTTCTTCCTTTGGCTGAGTTTGCCATCAATAATCACCGCCAGGAGTCGTCTGGGGAGTCTCCGTTTTTTTGTGTTTATGGGCTACATCCTCAATTTTGTACCTTGAGTCAGAGGGGCTCTTCCGGCGTTCCGGAGGAGGACCAGTTAGGAGCACAATTGTCATCAGTCTGGAGGAGAGTTAAACAGCGCCTGTTAAGTGTGGGTGCTAGGTACAAACGTGTGGCTGACAGTAGGCGTGTGCCAGGCCCGGACCTGAGTGTGGATGACTGGGTGTGGTTATCCACAAAAAACATAAGACTCAAAATACCGTCCCTTAAATTGGGTCCACGGTTTATTGGTCCATTTAGGGTCACCGCCGTCATTAACCCAGTAGCGTACCGATTGGAGCTCCCTATGGTGTATAAGATACACAACGTGTTCCACAGGTCTCTTCTAAAGAATGTGGTGGGTTCTGTGGACGCGGCGCCTATGCCACCTCCAGTCTTAGTGGATGGTAATTTGGAGTTTGAAGTCTCCAAGGTGGTTGACTCTCGTGTAGTGCGCCGCACTTTACAGTACTTGGTACACTGGCGTGGTTATGGGCCTGAGGAGAGGTCCTGGGTACCAGCCTCGGACATTCATGCGGATCGGCTGGTCTGGTTTTTTCATCGTCGCCATCCAGACAAGCCGGGTCCTATAAGCCGTGAGGGCCCTGGGGTCCCTCGTAGAAGGCGGGGTACTGTCATGTCGGACGCTGTTCAGACCAGGTCGTTCCACAGACAGCGGTAATTCCGCTTTTGACCACTATTTGCTCATTGGCGTCAGCTAGATTCTATCTAGCTGTTCCGGGGTTAATTTACCTGATCCTCGGATTGGAAGCTGGGCCATGCCCATTGCCTTTAAATAGCTCTCCTGATCATTGGGCGTCGCCGATTATAGCTTCTGTCTTGTGCGTTGTTATCTCGGTCTGGAGTGGAGAGCTGGTTGCTGGAGAGTCTTTGCTGGTGGTGTATTTTCCTTTGTCTTATTTACTCCTTCCTATATTTGTATTTATTTTGCCCTGCACATTTATAGTGTATTCCTGAGTGTCTGCGGCGTGGTGTATATTTTCCTTTATCCTTGTCTGTGCTAACTGTGGGTATTGGTGAATTACATCTTCACTGGGTAGTGGGCGGAGGTTTTCAGCCTAGGGTTGAAACAGGAGACAGGGCGAGGGTCGAGGCCTGGACATGCACACCATCAGTGTAAACTCCAGGTAGAGGGTCAGTCAAGATATCCCTAGTCTGAGGGAAATTGCAGGGGCCCGGGTTATTAGCTCTCGCTCACCTAGTCTGTGACATTTCCACAAACATGATGGTTTAGTCCCCAATTTTTTATTTTCACAAAAGCAACAGAAGAAATTGGACCACAAATGTTGTAGACCAATTTGTCCTGAGTATGCCGATACCCCATATGTGGGGGGAACCACTGTTTTGGCGCATGGCAGAGCTCAGAAGGGAAGGAGCGCCATTTGACTTTTTCAAGCTAAAATTAGCTGGAATTGAGATCGGACGCCATGTCGCTTTTGGCTAGCCCCTGATGTGCCTAACAGTGGAAACCCCCAACAAGTGACCCCATTTTGGATACTAGACCCCCCTAAGGAACTTATCTAGTTGTGTGGTGAGCACATTTATCCCCCAAGTGCTTCACAGAAGTTTATAACGCCCGGGCGTGAAATTAAAAAATAATGGTTTTTCCACAAACATGATTGTTTAGTCCCCAATTTTTAATTTTCCCAAGGGTAACAGGAGAAATTGGACGCCAAAAGTTGTTGACCAATTTGTCCTGAGTGCGCTGATACCTAACATATGGAAGAAAACTACTGTTTGGGTACACTTCAGGGCTCGGAAGGGAAGTAGTGACGTTTTGGAAAGCAGACTTTGATGGAATGGTCTGCGGGCATCATGTTCCGTTTGCAGAACCCCTGATGTGCCTAAACAGTAGAAATCCCCCACAAGTGACCCCATTTTGGAAAATAGACCTAATAGGGAACTTATCTAGGTGTGTGGTGAGAATTTTGAACCCCCAAGTGTTTCACTAAAGTTTATAATGCCCAGGCATGAAAATAAAAAATCCTATTTTTTTTCCACAAAAATGATCTTTTAGTCCCCAATTTTTTATTTTACCAAGGGTAACAGGAGAAATTGGACCCCAAAAGTTGTTGTCCAATATGTTCTGAGTACGCTGATACCCCACATGTGGGAGAAAACTACTGTTTGGGTACACTTCGGGGCTCGGAAGGGAAGTAGCGACGTTTTGAAAAGCAGACTTTGATGAAATGGTCTGCGCGCATCATGTTCCATTTGCAGAGCCCCTGATGTGCCTAAACAGTAGAAATCCCCCACAAGTGACCCCATTTTGGAAACTAGACCCACAAAGGAACTTATCTAGGTGTGTGGTGAGAATTTTGAACCCTCAATTGTTTCACTAAAGTTTATAATGCCCGGGCGTGAAAATAAAAAATCATATTTTTTCCCACAAAAATGATGTTTTAGTCCCCAATTTTTTATTTTCTCAAGAGTATCAGGAGAAATTGGACCCCAAAAGTTATTGTCCAATTTGTTCTGAGTATGCTGGTACCCCGAATGTGGAAAAAATACTGTTTGGGCACACGTAGGGGCTCGGAAGGGAAGTAGTGACATTATGGAAAGCAGACTTTGATGGAATGGTCTGCGGGCATCATGTTCCATTTGCAGAGCCCCTGATGTGCCTAAACAGTAGAAATCCCCCAGAAGTGACCCCATTTTGGAAACTAGACCCACAAAGGAACTTATCTAGGTGTGTGGTGAGAATTTTGAACCCTCAATTGTTTCACTAAAGTTTATAATGCCCGGGTGTGAAAATAAAAAATCATATTTTTTCCCACAAAAATGATGTTTTAGTCCCCAATTTTTTATTTTCTCAAGAGTATCAGGAGAAATTGGACCCCAAAAGTTATTGTCCAATTTGTTCTGAGTATGCTGGTACCCCGAATGTGGAAAAAATACTGTTTGGGCACACGTAGGGGCTTGGAAGGGAAGTAGTGACATTATGGAAAGCAGACTTTGATGGAATGGTCTGCGGACGTCATGTTCCGTTTGCAGAGCCCCTGATGTGCCTAAACAGTAAAAAAAAAACAAAAAAACACAAGTGACATTTTGTAAACTAGACCCCCAATGAACTTATCTAGATGTGCCCCCTTTTTGGAACTAATCTACTGTTTCCTATAAAGTAAATTAGTAGTGCATGGAGGTTTGGTACATTTTGAAGCAATCCTTCATACACAAGCCAGGTTTTTCGGGGCAGGTGTCGCATTGATAAATGGTGTCCTTACGTATTCCCCTTTTGTAACACACTCGGCACCTTTTTTGTGACTTACCTCTTTTTCCAGTTTGCGGGACCTCCCCCGGGAAATGCTGACCTGGTACGATACGAGCACCTTCAGTTCCGGAAGTACTGGGGCCCGCTCCTTCCCTCGTGCCAAATGTCAGGGCCTTAACCACTACCTCCTGGAACTGAAGGTACAACGTATCGGTGTGACGTACACATTGTGACAGCAGGAAAGCTTTTTGTACCAAACCTTGGCCTTTCTCAAAGCACTGTACGGTTGGAGGAGTTGATCAGAGAGATCAACGCCCCCCATGTTTTTGTTGTACCCAGTACACAGTCCGGTTTGCTGACCTGTGTAGAGGTACCCCGTACAGTGCTGAGGGCCCTGCCATCACCGTGTATGGTGGTCAAGAGAAGGATATCCCTCTTGTACTTGACCACCAGCAGGTGGTCGCTACATTGGGCTCTGCTGTCACCCCTTCTGAGCATCTGCCCAAGTAGCGTTTTCGGGAGGCCTCTCTGATTTTTGCGGACAGTACCGCAGGCTGCGGTACCTCGCGCAGAGAGGGATTTGTCGAGTGGGATGCTGGAATAAAAGTTATCAGTGTAGAAGTGATAATATTTATCCAGCAGTGGGTGCACCAAATCCCACACAATTTTCCCACTCACTCCCAAGACAGGGGGACACTCAGGGGGTTCAATCCTGTGTCCTTCCCTTCGTAGACTCTAAAGCTGTAGGTGTACCCTGAGGTACTCTCACACAGCTTGTAGAGTTTGATTCCGTACCTGGCCCTCTTGCTGGGCAGGTACTGACAGAATCTGAGCCTCTCCTTAAAATGAACCAAGGACTCATCCACGCAGATGTCCCTTTTGGGCACGTACACTTCACCAAACTTTTTGATGAAGTGTTCGATGACAGGCCGAACTTTGAACAGACAGTCAAAGTTGGGGTCATCTCGTGCGGGACACTGTGCATTATCCGAATAATGCAGGAACTTATGGATGGCCTCAAAACGCGCCCGGACCATGATCATTCGGAACAGTGTAGTGTGGTATAAAATATCAACTCTCCAATATTGCCGAATTTCTGGCTTCTTCTGGAACCCCATATGAAGGACCAGGCCCCAAAACTGCATCATTTCAACTGCATCTACAGGAGACCAGTTAGAATATGATGAACCGGTGTTTTGTTCCAAAAATTGACAAACATACAAATGAGTTTGCTCTACCATGAGGTTAACAAAATCCTCAGAGAAAAAGTCTTTGAAAAGTCTATTTCTGTGAGGCCGGTGGTGTCAAACTTGATTCCTGATTCTGCCACAAAATCAGGAATCAGCGGCTCGTAATTTTCGGGGGGCGAGGTCCATACAGGGTTTGAAGAGGGGCGCGCTGGTTCATCTTCAGGAGTGGGCACTGCTTCATCTTCATCTATGGTGGGCACTGCTTCTGTCCTGCGACGTGTAATAATTATAGGGGATAACTCAGGAGACTCTTTGCGTGGAACAAGACAACTACAGGACACAGTTTTATAAGTGGTAACGTCTATATTATCACACGGTGATTCAAACAGGTGCAGAGAGAAACTCAAGTCCACAACACTTGGTGCAAATATCAAATGCAGCTCATCAGTCTATAGGAAACTTCAGAGGAAAATGCAATCATGCAGAAAGTCTATGAAGCACAATTATTCTTGAGGATACTTGACACGAATAAGTCCTTGCTTAGTCCAAAACACAGATAGATATGCTTATAAGGCAGTTCAAATAATATCTTAGCTCAACCAGGGAGGTCTGGGTAATAGTCTAAGGTTCTTGCAAAGCAGAAAAAGCTTACATGTCCAGCAAATGCAGATGGAAGTAAACACGAGCAGCAGATGAAGGAGGATTACTGGAACTGGTGTATGCAGCAGGAACTCAGAGCAGAGTAGCAGGATCACCACACAGGTTCACAGGAGCAGGTATATAGCCAGGGAGTCACCAGAGGTCAGGAGCTGGATGCAAGGCAGAATACTCTAGCACAGACTGAAGACTGGGGTGGAGTTTTATAGCAGGAAGACCCAGTGCACATGAGACCAAAGACGCCATCTTGGAAAAGGGCAGTAATGCACAAAAAGGTAATAAAAAATGTTCAGAGTCCTGACACGACGTTTGCGTGGCGGTTCCGCAGTACCTGAGAAGGAAGATGAGGAGGAGGAAGAATCTGAAGAGAAAAGGAATGTGGGATCTTCTTCCTCGCTATCAGTGTCAGAGGTATTGAAAGAATATGCCTCCTCCAATGAATAGCATTGTTGGGATAAACGTGACGGGCGGGACATTTTTTTTGTGTGAATATGGTGCTTGGGTGTACTTTATTTATAACTGTATGTGGGTGTAGGGGGATAGTGATTGGTGCAAACGTGTCTGAAAAAGAAAAAGCTGAAAGAAAAAAAGCAAATAGGGAGAACAAAATGCCTGTGCAAAGGAGTCTAAAACCGCAGGCCCTAGCTCTGATAAGTGAACCGCGTCACTTATCAAAGTTTGGTGGCTGCTGGGTGTGCGAACGGGGATGTGAAAAAAAAGGAAAATGGCAGGCATGAGAGCTCTGATAAGTGAACCGCGTCACTTCACAGGCCAACAAAAAACAACTTTTTTTATGTTTCTTTGATGAAAATAGGCAAATATTACTAATTTTGGGTCGAGAAACTCAAATATACCCACAGAATTGTTTAATTAGCTCTCGTTTTTTAGATACACGCCATGGAAGTATGTGCTGTAGGTAGCGAGAAGAATTCATTACAAGAGTATAAATTGCACAGTACAGTACACATATTTAGTATCGCCGCGTCCGTAACGACCCAACCTATAAAACTGTCCCACTAGTTAACCCCTTCAGTAAACACCGTAAGAAAAAAAAAAAAAAAACGAGGCAAAAAACAACGCTTTATTACCATACCGCCGAACAAAAAGTGGAATAACACGCGATCAAAAAGATGGATATAAATAACCATGGTACCGCTGAAAACGTCATCTTGTCCCGCAAAAAACAAGCCGCCATACAGCATCATCAGCAAAAAAATAAAAAAGTTATAGTCCTCAGAATAAAGCGATGCCAAAATAATTATTTTTTCTATAAAATAGTTTTTATCGTATAAAAGCGCCAAAACATTAAAAAATGATATAAATGAGGTATCGCTGTAATCGTACTGACCCGACGAATAAAACTGCTTTATCAATTTTACCAAACGCAGAACGGTATAAAGAAATTCATGAATAGCTGGTTTTTGGTTATTCTGCCTCACAAAAAACGGAATAAAAAGTGATAAAAAATGGTCACGTGTCCGAAAATGTTACCAATAAAAACGTCAACTCGTCCCGCAAAAAACAAGACCTCACATGACTCTGTGGACCAAAATGTGGAAAAATTATAGGTCTCAAAATGCCACGTATATAAGTGCCACGTATTTAAGTGCCACGTATAAGTGCCACGTATTTAAGTGCCACGTATAAGCAAAGTAATGATGGTAAGCAGTCTTCACAAGTGGAGTAATTGGTCTTCTTTGGTTGGCAAATGTCACATAACCACACACGTAACAAAAATTGTTAACAATATTTGCACATTTACGAGGCATTTTCAAAGTGTAAATTCTCTCCACAAAATTACTGCAACAAGAGAAAGAGACTTCAATTAGTACAAACTATGCAGACACAATTTATAAAATGGCTGACATTGGTTCAACAGGTCTGTAATCAGGTTTACCAATACACATTTGTTGAAAATTCAAAATTTCCCTATTTTCCTGCATAATAATCTTAAATGACCTGTATCTCAGCAACAAGAGCTAATAATGATTTTTAAGTAACATATTCGTTTTTAGGATGCTAAAATTATTACAAACCAGCTATTTTCATTTCAGAAACATTTTCACTGTTGGCCAGTGATTATCAAAGTTCGGCGGCTGCTGGGCGTGCGAACGGGGATGTGGAGAAAAAAGAAAACGGAAGGCACAGGTTAGACGCGGCTGCTAGGTGCGCACACGGGGACGTGGAGAAAAAAAAAGAAAACAGAAGGCATGGGTTAGACGCGGCTGCTGGGTGAGCGCACGGGGATGTGGAGAAAAGAAAAGGAAGGCACGGGTTAGACGCGGCTGCTGGGTGCGCGCACGGTGATGTGAAAAAAAAAAGAAAATTGAAGGCACGGGTTAGATGCGGCTGCTGGGTGCGTGCACGGGGATGTGGAGAAAAAAAAAGAAAACGGAAGGCACGGGTTAGATGCAGCTGCTGGGTGTGTGTGCGGGGGTGTGAAAAAGAAAAGTGAGCACGAGTGTTGATCGGTGAACTGCGTCACCAATCAACGCTCGACGGTGCTAAGGAGGGTGAAAGAGAAAAGCGAGCACGAGTGATCATCGGTGAACTGCATCACCAATCAATGCTCGGTGGTTGCTAAATTTGGGCACGGAGGCAGCGCAAAGTGGGGGTGGAGGGGGAAAGGGCACGGGGGATGGGGGGATTAAGAGAGATCGGGCCGGGATCGGTGATCAACACTTACGGTTGTAGTCTCTCTACTTTCTTCTGTCTTCTTTCTTCTGTCTTCTTTCTTTAGCAAGAATTGTGGTGTCACAGGCTACTGTGGCACCACAAGTCCCAGCACAGGAGGGGATCTGTCAGCGTGACCGCTCTGCAGGAATCCTCAACTAGTGTGAGGATTCCTGCAGAGCAGTGAGGCAGGTCAGGGACAGGTGAGACAGGTCACAGAGCAGTCACACCACTGCTGTGACCTGTCATTGGTGGGATCGATGATCACATTGAGGAGAACACAGCCCAGGATGCCGACACCATCTTCCTCCAGGTAAGATGGCGTCGGAATTTTAATGTGATCACCGCGACTTAAGTCGCAGTGTCGCATTAAAGGGCATGACGTACTATTCCATCCATGGGAAGTAGGGCCCACCCCACATGGACGGAATAGTACGTCTAATGGCAGAAAGGGGTTAAAAGATTGACACGTATTCTGTGTTTTGGAGACACTCCTAGTTTTGGCATATAAATACTGGTGAAATACTGATCAAAAATATTGCTGTGTGAATGCGAACTTAGGATGTGTAAGTAATACACACTTGTTGAAGGTCCAGCTGCTCACAGTAAAGAAGACATTTTTCAAGGAAGTATCCTACAACTGTATATACATGGGGAGTCCTTGGTTGGGACCGTGACTCCATACATGCCCAGTCACCTCTCTATACAAACCCCTCCCCACATTGACGATGGTGAGAAGGGTAGAGCTAGGCCTCCAAATTCTATTAGTCAGACCCCCACTGATCTGTTATTAGCTGGCATACCTCTATAAAGGGTTATTACCAAGATAGTAAGTTTTTCCCAATCCGTAATTACTGATCGCTGAGTGTGTTCCCAATGAGACCATCAGTGACCCTGAGCATGGAGCTCAGGAACCAGTCACTGCAGAACGTCATGTTGAATGGAGTGGGGGTGTAGTCAGTCAACTTACTCTCTATTTATTCTCTATGGGACTGCTGGAAATAGTTGATTGCTATACTCCATTACTCTGGCAGTCCATAGACAATGAATGGAGCAGAGAACAAGAAAGGGTTCTCCAGAGCCCCATTCTCAGTGTCTCTGGGATATTTGCATTCACACCTCTAGTGATCAGGAAGTTACCCTATGTCCTGTTCATATGAGAAAACATATTATATTGAGAACCTGGTCAAAAGAGATTAGCATTTTCTCACAGTTTATTCAAACTGCTAGCTTGAGTATTCCACTTATTTTCTTTTTAAAATCCGCCTTATGGTTCCTGAGATGTCAGACTTTTTATTTAGGCTTAATTTTTATGGTCTTCACAAGGTGATGTGGCTCATTGGATCTTCAGGGGTTGTGTCTTTAGTCTGCTCTGCATTATTTTGCTGTTAGCCACGCCCTCTTGGTAAAGGCCATAAAAATAAGCACTAAGTTAAAAGGTTTGTATATCTGGAACCATATAGCAGATTTAAAAAAAACAAAAACAAACAAAAAAAAAAACGGAATACCCAGGGAACCAACAGGGACAAAATAAGAGAAAAACATGGTTACCTTTGAGCTGGTGAGAGGTCCGTCTTAGCATACAGATGTTATAATTGTTTAAATAATAGACTACAGAAATTGTCATACATACTATGATTTTATTTAATGCATATTTGGTTTTCTAAGTGACACAACTGTGACCAATCAGAGGACGACCTATTGCAAAAAGTAAATAGTACTGCTTCATGACAAAAAGAGGTTCCAATGGAGAATGGTTATAATGGTCTTCTGCTACATTGACATGTGATAAATGACAGTAGTGAAGTCTATGATCTCAGATCCCTACTAATATCCTTAGGTGTGTGTGCGCCCCCTCCTTGTGTCTCTCTCTGATGTCCATTACTACTGGCCTCATTATTAGGCCAGCATCACACCTATCGTAGGGAAATACGGTCCGTTTTTTACAGGTGTAATACGCAGAAATGTTTCCAGATCAGTGATCCGTATGTCATCCGTAGGCAAGGTGTGGCTGCGTATTTTGCCCACGTAATCCTCCCTATGTAATCCATATGGCATCCGTACGGTCTCTCTCTCTCTCTCTCTCTCTATATATATATATATGTCAGTGAGACACATATATATACAGTATGTATTTATATTTAATACAGCGCTAGATAGCTTAAAAGCCGATAATTCAATTGTCGGCTTTTGCTATCTCCTTATCAAACCTGACAGGATATGAGACATGGTTTACATAGAGTAAACCATTTCATATCCCTTTTTTTTTTTTTTACATATTCCTCACTATTAATGTTAGAAGTGTCTGTGTGCAAAATTTGGGGGCTCTAGGTGTTAAAATAAAGAGTTAAATCACGGAAAAAACTGGAATGGGCTCCCGCCCAATTTTCTCCACCAGAGTTGGATAGCCAGTGACGGAGGGCAGATATTACTAGCCTAGAGAGGGACAATAGTTATTGCCCCCCCCCCCCCCCCCGGCTAAAAATATCTGCCTCCAGCCACCCCAGAAAAGGCACATCTGTAAGATGCGCCTATTCTGGCACTTAGCCTCTCTCTTTCTACTCCCCTGTAGCTGTGGGATATGGGGTAATAAAGGGTTAATGTCACCTTGCTAATGTAAGGTGACATTAAGCCTGGTTAATAATGGAGAGATGTCAATTAGACACCTATCCATTATTAATCCAATAGCAGTAAAGGGTTAATAATACACACACACATTATGAATAAAGTATTTTAATGAAATAAATACACACATGGGGTTTTAAAATCTTTATTGTATGCTTAATCCACCTAAAGACCCTCATTCTGTAAAAAAAAATAAAATAAAAAAGCAACAATATCCCATACCTGTCTGTCATACAGTCATGTCCCATGTTGTAAATCCATCTGAAGGAATTAAATAAATTTACAACCAGGAGCCTGCTAATGCAGCTGTTGCTCCTGGTTGTAAATACTGGGGAATGAATGGAATGCAGGGAACGTAGCTACCTAGACTTGCGGTGATGCGCCCCCTGCTGGCATAAACTCTTCTGAACTCTAGCGTGGGAAAATATTCAGAAAAATTCCCACGCTAGAGTTCATATGAGTTTATGCCAGCAGGGGGCGCAGGGGTCATTGTCCTATTGAAAAATAAATGATGGTCCAACTAAACGCAAACTGGATGGAATAGCATGCTGCTGCAAGATGCTGTGGTAGCCATGCTGGTTCAGTATGCCTTCAATTTTGAATAAATCCCCAACAGTGTCACCAGCAAAGCACCCCCACACCATCACACCTCCTCCTCCATGCTTCACGGTGGGAACCAGGCATGTAGAGTCCATAGAGTCCATCCGTTCACCTTTTCTACGTCGCACAAAGACACGGTGGTTGGAACCAAAGATCTCAAATTTGGACTCATCAGACCAAAGCACAGATTTCCACTGGTCTAAAGTCCATTCCTTGTGTTCTTTAGCCCAAAGAAGTCTCTTCTACTTGTTGCCTGTCCTTAGCAGTGGACTCCTAGCAGCTATTTTACCATGAAGGCCTGCTGCAGAAAGTCTCCTCTCAACAGTTGTTGTAGAGATGTGTCTGCTGCTAGAACTCTGTGTGGCATTGACCTGGTCTCTAATCTGTTAGCTGCTGTTCACCTGCGATTTCTGAGGCTGGTGACTCAGATAAACTTATCCTCAAAAGCAGAGGTGACTCTTGGTCTTCCTTTCCTGGGGCGGTTCTCATGTGAGCCAGTTTCTTTGTTGCGCTTGATGGTTTTTGCCACTGCACTTGGGGACACTTTCAAAGTTTTCCCAATTTTTCGGACTGACTGACCTTCATTTCTTAAAGTAATGATGGCCACTCGTTTTTCTATACTTAGCTGCTTTTTTCTTGCCATAATACAAATTCTAACAGTCTATTCAGTAGGATTATCAGAAATCCCACTTATTAAACCTGACAGGGCACACCCGTGAAGTGAAAACCATTTCTGGTGACTACCTCTTGAAGCTCATCAAGAGAATGCCAAGAGTGTGCAAAGCAGTCATCAAAGCAAAAGGTGGCTACTTTGAAGAACCAAGAATATAAGACATCATTTCAGTTGTTTCACACTTTTTTGTTAAGTATATAATTCCACATGTGTTAAATGTTAATTCATAGTTTTGATGCCTTCATTGTGAATGTACAATTTTCATAGTCCTGAAAATACATACAAATCTTTAAATGAGAAGGCGTCCAAACTTTTGGTCTGTGCTGTATATATACCTATACTATGTGTTGACATTTATTCTATCTATTCTATTCTAACCTGTCAGTGTGATTTTACTGTACACCGCGCTGAATTGCCGGCTTTTCTATAGAACACTGGTGCATATTTCTCGCAATTCACACGTATGGTCCGTGTGTAATCCGTATTTTTCTCGCCCCCATAGACTTTCATTGGTGGATTTTTTGTGCAATACGCTGACAAACGCAGCATGCTGCGATTTTCTCAGCCCTAAGAACATATACACAAAAAGATGTATGTAGAGCAAAGTAGAAAATTTATTGAGAAGAAAAAAGACAGTACACAAAAACAATTAAAAATAGCCACTAGTGTCTGGAAAACGTCAAACTAGATCTGAGTGGCACCACCTTGGGTAGGGGGCAAAAATATATATAGATAATGGCGAGTGGCTGGCATATAATAGCAATGTTATATTGGGTAACACACCCATATATCGAAAAAAAACTGTCTGAAGCAATAAATGGTCTCTAGCAAAAATCCACAATAACTGCATCCATATCTCGGAAGGGTCACAGTATGTAGAGACAAATAATATCAAGACTGTCAAATGCTGCCAACAAAAGTAGAAAAATACTACATAGTAGTGCCAAAGATGCCTTACCAATTCCCAGATAGTGGTGCCACTGCCCCTACGCGCGTTTCGGCAGCGTGCCTTCGTCAGGGAGAGTGGCATCACATCAATAGAGTGTCCCTTTTAAACCACAGTAGACCAATGATGTTATAGATAGAAGATCATGTGACCGAAAAGAGGGAAGAGGGAAGTACATGCAAGGGATGCCGGTCTTCGTAGTTCAGGACAGTCATGTGCCCATAACATGATCGTCACCTGACTCAAGTAAGCAGAGCCCGAATGGCAAGAAAGTTATAAGCCTGATAAAGGCAGAGATACAGCGGCAGATATGCGGCGCATGTGACACTGATGGTACCAGTTTGATGCGGCAGACGAGGGCGCCGTAGCGAAGAGAGCCGCCCAGGACCGCCCACACACACACACACTGAGGTGTGGGTGGGGAGAATTCCCGGAGCGCCGCCCACCACCAGCAAGTGGCACCGTCGTCCGCGACACGCCCTGGAATACAGTGCACATGCGCACCAGCCAGAGACAGGGAAAGGATCGTAAAGCGCGAAGAAAGTGAAGGTAAGTATATGATAGGAGAAGAACACTGAAAATAAATGATGAAGGTATGTGAACAATATCCTACTACTGAGGAAAAAGTAAGTGTGCCATCATAATCTGATGGTAGTGAATATGGGAGCGGAAATAATACCGCAACTGGTGTAGATGCAGGGGGATAAGCCCAAAAAGAAGGGAAAGTGAATATCACAGCTAAGGGCAACATTACTGCTGAAATACCGTACGTGAAGTAAAGTGCAATAGTGCGTGAAGAGAATATGTGTGGCAAAAAGATGCTATAAACCATTCAAAGCGATAATTGTAAGAAGGACATCATACCACATTGTCCATGAAAACTAAAAATATAAATATAATAATGATACAAAGCAAAAAAACACAATAAAAATATAGAGAAAATACAAATATAATGATGAGAATAGAGCCATAAAATGTACATTGATAAAGACATTAAATTGAGCATAGATTGGGATACACATTGGGGTCGAGCAAATTGGAATACTCGGGTACTCGACCCGAGCAACGAGCCCAATGTAAGTCTATGGGAAACCCGAGTATTTTTACCGTGATCTCCCCCGGGGGTCCTTTTAAGGTCTAAAAATGTCTGAAAATGAAAACTGCTCAAATGACACAGGAACATCATGGGGATCGCCCCTGGAAGCATTTCTGACTCCAAGGTCACAGCTGTCAGAGCTGTTGTCAGAGTTTCATGCCATTTTTACAGGTGCACCAAAAAACATACAAAAATGAAACCAAAATGGATTTTGCTGGGAAATATGTTAAGATATATCCTTTCCAGGGTAATGACTTGTATATAAGGCAAAATAATTAACCCCAGACCAAAATGTTCCTCCACCACTTGGTCCATGTTCACATGCAGCGTTTTTGATGCGTTTTCAACTTTAACATTGCTTTCAACCAATACAAATGCATTCACTGGGAAATGTCATTGTAACATATAACAACCCTAGCTGGGCATGTGGTGTGTGACACATAAGCAGACAAATCTTGTTTCTTTTCTGAAGGAGGGACTTTTAAAGTTACTAAGCCTATTTTTAGGGGCATCAGGCAGCATTAATATTCTTAAAGGGCCATTATTAAACAGTGGGTCTCCTCTTGGGGATATCTGAAACATGGCTGGATGAGAGCCATGACTGGGCTGTTAACTTGCAGGGCTATAGTCTGTTCAGAAATGACCGTACAGATAAGCGAGGAGGAGGGGTGTGTCTGTATGTAAAATCCACCTTAAAACCCATCCTGCGTGATAATATAGGTGAATTTAATGAAAATGTAGAGTCCCTGTGGGTGGAGATAAGGGGAGGGGGAAAAAATAATAAATTACTGATAGGGGTTTGTTATAAATCTCCAAAAATAATGGAAGCAATGGAGAATAGCCTCGTAAAGCAAATAGATGAAGCTGCGACTCAAGGAGAAGTCATTATTATGGGGGACTTCAACTACCCTGAAATAGATTGGGGAACAGAAACCTGCAGTTCCAGCAAAGGTAATCGGTTTTTGACAACTATGAGAGACAATTACCTTTAATAGCATTTAGAGAATTAAAGGAAGTAGGTAGTGATGAGGCATTAAATAAATATAGAAAATTAAATAAATTCTGTAAAAAGCAAATCAAGGCAGCAAAGATTGAGACAGAGAGACTCATTGCCAGAGAGAGCAAAAATAATCCCAAAATATTCTTTAACTACATAAATAGTAAGAAACTAAAAAATGACAGTGTTGGCCCCCTTAAAAATAGTCTGGGTGAAATGGTGGATGAGGATGAGGAAAAAGCCAATATGCTAAATGACTTTTTTTCATCAGTATTTACAAAAGAAAATCCCATGGCAGACAATATGATCAGTGATAAAAATTCCCATTTAAATGTTACCTGCTTAACCCAGCAGGAAGTATGGCGGCGTCTAAAAATCACAAAAATTGACAAATCTCCAGGCCCGGATGGGATACACCCCCGAGTACTGCAGGAACTAAGTACAGTCATTGATAGACCGTTATTTTTAATCTTTAAAGAGTCCATAATAACAGGGTCTGTACCACAGGACTGGCGTATAGCAAATGTGGTGCCAATATTTAAAGAGGGGACAAAAACTGAACTCGGAAATTATAGGCCAGTAAGCTTAACCTCTACTGTGGGTAAAATCCTGGAGGGCATTCTAAGGGATGCTATACTGGAGTATCTGAAGAGGAATAACCTCATGACCCAGTATCAGCACGGGTTTACTAGGGACCGTTCATGTCAGACTAATTTGATCAGCTTCTATGAAGAGGTAAGTTCCGGACTGGACCAAGGGAGCCCAGTGGATGTAGTGTATATGGACTTTTCAAAAACTTTTGATACGGTGCCACACAAAAGGTTGATACATAAAATGAGAATAATGGGGATAGGGGAAAATATGTGCAAGTGGGTTGAGAGCTGGCTCAGGGATAGGAAACAAAGGGTGGTTATTAATGGAGCACACTCGGACTGGGTCGTGGTTAGTAGTGGGGTACCACAGGGGTCAGTATTGGGCCCTCTTCTTTTTAACATATTTATTAATGACCTTGTAGGGGCATTCAGAGTAGAATTTCAATATTTGCAGATGACACTAAACTCTGCAGGGTAATCAATACAGAGGAGGACAATTTTATATTGCAGGATGATTTATGTAAACTAGAAGCTTGGGCTGATAAATGGCAAATGAGCTTTAATGGGGATAAATGTAAGGTCATGCAATTGGGTAGACGTAATAAGATGTATAACTATGTGCTTAATTCTAA
This sequence comes from Ranitomeya variabilis, assembly GCF_051348905.1. Lineage (NCBI taxonomy): Eukaryota > Metazoa > Chordata > Amphibia > Anura > Dendrobatidae > Ranitomeya > Ranitomeya variabilis. The sequence continues at coordinate 494,718,555 of NC_135232.1, forward strand.
AACTCTGGGTAAAACTGTCAATGAAAAGGACCTGGGTGTATGGGTGGATGACAAACTCATATTCAGTGGCCAGTGTCAGGCAGCTGCTACAAAGGCAAATAAAATAATGGGATGCATTAAAAGAGGCATAGATGCTCATGAGGAGAACATCATTTTACCTCTATACAAGTCACTAGTGCGACCACACTTAGAATACTGTGCACAGTTCTGGTCGCCGGTGTACAAGAAAGACATAGCTGAACTAGAGCGGGTGCAGAGAAGAGCGACCAAGGTTATTAGAGGACTGGGGGGTCTGCCATACCAAGATAGGTTATTACACTTGGGGCTATTTAGTTTGGAAAAACGAAGGCTAAGGGGTGATCTTATGTTAATGTATAAATATATGAGGGGAGAGTACAAAGACCTTTCTGATGATCTTTTTAATCATAGACCGGTGACAGGGACAAGGGGGCATCCTCTACGTCTGGAGGAAAAAAGGTTTAAGCATAATAACAGACGCAGATTCTTTACTGTAAGAGCAGTGAGACTATGGAACTCTCTGCCGTATGATGTTGTAATGAGTGATTCATTACTTAAATTTAAGAGGGGACTGGATGCCTTTCTGGAAAAGTATAATGTTACAGGGTATATACACTAGATTCCTTGATAAGGCGTTGATCCAGGGAACTAGTCTGATTGCCGTATGTGGGGTCGGAAAGGAATTTTTTTCCCCATGGTGGAGCTTACTCTTACCTCATGGGGTTTTTTTTGCCTTCCCCTGGATCAACATGTTAGGGCATGTTAGGTTAGGCTATGGGTTGAACTAGATGGATTTAAAGTCTTCCTTCAACCTTAATAACTATGTAACTATGTAACTATGTTATTGCCTATGCAGTGAGTGGCTGGGCTGCCAACAACTACAACACACCCCAATACCCCTTTCATGAGAGGTACAGGATGGCTTCCTGAAAAAATGTTGCGCTGAATGCAAAGCCTGCCCTGCTATCAAGCCATATGCACCCCAATAAGCCTTTGAACCCAGGTACTGGATGGCCACAGGAAAACCCACTTCACATTCATCAGTTGGTCCTGCCATACTGTTTTCTTATGTATTAACTGCAAGGCCTGCCCTGCTATCAAGTCATATGCATCCCAATAAGCCTTTGAACCCAGGTACTGGATGGCCACAGGAAAACCCACTTCACATTCATCAGTTGGTCCTGCCATACTGTTTTCTTATGTATTAACTGCAAGGCCTGCCCTGCTATCAAGTCATATGCATCCCAATAAGCCTTTGAACCCAGGTAATGGATGGCCACAGGAAAACCCACTTCACTTTCTTCAGTTGGTCCTGCCATACTGTTTCATTATGCATTGAATGCAAGGGCCGCCTTGACCCAAATTTGCACGCACCCCAAAATTAAAAAAAAAAAAAAAAAAAATTAATGGGGATCATAGACACCCTTGCCAAAAATTGGACTGTCTGTAGCGGCACAGAATACTTTAACCCTGGTGATCTAGTTGTGGAGAATGAGGAGACATTGCTGAAGGCCTCATGAAAAAATAGGCACAATGTAAAGGAGTGTGTCTCCTAGACTTGTAATGCCCATACACGCAGTGCATGGGCTGACAAACATTTCCCCAAGGGGGATACATTTTTTAACTATATATACTATGGGCATCATAGACACCCTTGCCAAAAATTCGACTGTCTGTAACGGCACAGAATACGTTAAGCCTGGTAATCTAGTGGTAGAGAATGAGGAGACATAAAGATAAATTATACTGAAATAAAAAAAAAAGGATGTGAATCCACCGATGAAAGTAAATAACAAAAGGGAGGGGCGAACATAGGTGCATATGGAGCGGCCCCCAGACGCAGGACGACAGGGTACTCGAATCCGGGTGTAAGGATTCCGGACTTTCCTGGTGTCTGTTTGCCCTGATCCAAGATGGAGGCTTGGATCTCACCCTGTCATGGAACTTCCTGTCTGTCTGATTATTTAAGTCCGGGTCTTGTGTTCACCTGTGCCTGAATATTTTGTGCTGCTGGCTCCTGAGCATCTGCCTGCTTGCTGGTTAACTCCCTGCTGCTGCTCACTACTCAGATCTGCCTCGCCCTGTTCAGCTACCTCTCGCCTCTGGAACTGCTGCGACTGGCAGCACACCAGTTTCCTTTGTGTACCAAACCTTTCCCAGTGTTGTGCCTCTTTGCACAACCACACCAGGTGAGCAAGATTCAAGCTGTGTTATCGCTACAAGAAATATTTACCCATCTACTACGCTTAGATGGCGCTCTCCCTCTTTCTCCCCTCGTCCTCTCTTTTCTAGGACGACATTCACATGACGCATCATCTGTGAACTATTGGACTCCTACTTGCAAGTACTGTGCGCACGTATTAACAAGTGTTGCTGGACATCATCATTTAAATACTGTGTGCACTAAACCTTATTGGACTTCCTCGTTTAAGTGTCTTGTTTGCTCCCACATAATTTCCTTGCTGGACTGGTTCACATTAGCGGTCGCTCCCCGCTACTCAGTTTGCTTTGACTTTCTATATAGAGCTGAGGCTCTCGTTACAATTGCAGAAATATCTGTACTATGTTTTGTTTGCTAACCTGTTGGCTGTTTTCTATATAGAGCTGAAGCTCTCGTTACAACTGCAGAAATATCTGTTAGTTCTGTTTACATTTTCGTTTGAGTAAATACATCTTTTGCTGCAACTTTGTTCTCAGACTGGCTTTATCCCATGCTATCAGATTCCGTAGTATCCATATAATTATTACAGGATATTCAGGCCATTAAGGGAATCTGCTGGGATAATGTCGACTGAGACAAAGATGGATCAGTTGTTCTCTATGATCCACTCTTTACAGGGGGATGTTGAGGCATTGCAAAACAAGGTTGCTAACTGGGAGGGTCATTTTGGACAGGCTCTTCAGGACTTAGGTAATCACGTGGCTGGGCAGATGACTGCACGAGCACCTCCACCCCCAGTACAGCCACAGCCAACTACTCCTCCAAAGTTACCACCATTTAGGTTCAGTGGGGACCGTTACAAGTTTCGTGGGTTTATAAACCAATGCCTTTTGTATTTTGATGTGCATGCCACCCATTTCCTTACTGACCGATCTAAGGTTTTATGTATAATCATGTTGCTCACTTCCCGAGCTCTTGCATGGGCAAATCCGCTTATGGAGACTCGTGACCCTCGACTGAATAACCTAGATGATTTTCTTGCTGCAATGTCTATGATGTTTGATGACCCTAATCGTCGCACTACAGCTGAGACCGCCTTGTTATCACTACGTCAGGGTAAGCGTCCTGTCATTGAACACGCTACTGAGTTTAGACGGCTGGCGGTGGATACGATTTGGGACAGTTATGCTCAATTACCCATTTTTAAGAGGGGATTGTCTAATGTGTTAAAGGATGAACTTGCTCATGCAGATGCTCCGGAAGAGTTAGACGCTTTTATACAGCATTGTGTACGCATAGATATACGTGTTACAGAGCGTAGACAGGAGAAATTTGCAGCCTCTAATCGTGTCACTAACTCTTCCCTTCCTTCTAAAGAACCGTTAGGCAAATCCTCTTGGGAGGCTGAACCAGTTCCCATGCAGGTGGATGCACTACAGCGGCGCGAAAGTAACGAGCGCAGGGAGCATCGTTTCCGGGAAAGTCTGTGCTTTTACTGCGGTCAGTCAGATCACTTTCTTATCAATTGTCCGAAGCGGCCTCGCAAGATACTAGCCACGGTTGGGGAATTTGATAATCAGGATGCTGAATCCATTACATCTGAGTCTTTTTTTTCTGTGAATGCTATTTTTCATTCTCTATCTATGACTGCCTCTCCCAAGACGCTGGAGCGTAAGGACACACATTGCTCCCTTCCTATTAAGATCCGGTCGTCGGGCCAATGGATTCCCTGTGCAGCTATGGTGGATTCAGGGGCAGGAGGAAATTTTATGGACTTATCATTTGCCCGGGAACATGGAATACGGACCCAGCAGAGAGCCACCCCAGTAACTATGGAAACGGTGGATGGTTCCCCTCTAGTCTCTGGACCAGTAGATCAAGAGACTGTACTTCTGGAAGTCTTCATAGACCCTGATCATCAGGAAATGCTGTTATTTATGTTGATCTCTTCACCACATTTCCCTTTAATTTTAGGGATTCCATGGCTGCAGTCACAAAATCCTATTATCAACTGGGAGACAAAGGAAATCACTTTCCCATCAAAGGAGACACTGGTGACAGGTCAAGTGAGTCTTCAAGATATTAAATGTGCCACTGAGGTATCTACTTTACCATCTGTGTATAGTGAGTTCTCTGACATTTGTGAGAAGAAGATGGCAGACCAGCTTCCACCTCACAGACCGTATGATTGTCCGATTGAGCTGCTTCCGGGGGCCGCTATTCCTTTTAAGAATGTCTACCCACTTGCAGCTCCTGAGCTGAAGGCTTTAAAGGAATACATCGATGAGAATTTGGCTAAGGGTTTTATTCGCCCCTCCTCATCACCGGCAGGAGCACCTATCTTTTTCGTTAAAAAGAAGGATGGAACTCTTAGACCATGCATCGACTATCGGGAGCTCAATAAAGTGACTATTCGGAATCGCTACCCATTGCCGTTGATCCCTGAACTGCTGGAAAGAGTGCGACAGGCCAAGATCTTCTCCAAGTTAGATCTTCGGGGAGCATATAATTTAATAAGGATCCGCTCTGGAGATGAATGGAAGACTGCTTTTAGATGTCGGTATGGGCATTTCGAATATCTGGTGATGCCTTTTGGTCTCTGCAATGCTCCGGCAACCTTCCAACATCTTGCTAATGATATTTTCAGAGATCTTTTGGACCATTTTGTCGTGATCTATCTGAATGACATCTTAATTTTTTCTGACTCTTTGCAGGAACATCAGCAGCATGTGAAGACTGTCCTGAGGCGTCTAAAGGAGAATCACCTCTACATTAAGCCTGAGAAATGCGAATTCCATCGCACAGAGATTCAGTTCCTGGGGTACGTCATCTCGCCACAGGGGCTTAACATGGAGGCAAGTAAGATCCAGGCTATTCTTGATTGGCCCGCACCTAAAAATGTCAAGGAGGTACAGCGTTTCATCGGATTCGCAAACTTCTACAGACGATTCATTCGTAATTTCTCTGAAATTGTGCGACCCATTACACAGCTAACTAAGAAGGAAAAGACTTTCTTGTGGTCCGCACTAATTCACCCAAACCCAGCACTGCCTTTCATTGTAGAAGTGGATGCTTCGGATTGTGCTCTGGGGGCCATCCTCTCACAGAGAATGGGAGAGAAAAGCTTGTTACATCCATGTGCTTTTTTTTTCTCGCAGACTCTCCGCTGCAGAAAAGAACTACGATGTGGGAGATAAGGAACTTCTTGCTATCATCGCTGCATTTAAGGAATGGAGACATCATCTGCAGGGGGCATCACAACAAGTTATTGTTCTCACGGATCATCGCAACCTGGAGTTCCTTAGATCTGCAAGATGTCTTTCTCCACGGCAGGCTCGTTGGAGTCTATTTTTGAATCAATTTAATTTTGTCATTTCGTACCGCCCAGGTTCACGTAATGGGAAAGCGGATGCTTTGTCCCGAATCCATGCCACGGATTCCGTACCTGGGACCCCGTCTAAGACCATCCTGTCTGATGCCAACTTTATTGGAGTCATTCAGAATAAGGACTTATGGAAGACCATTAAGGAGGCCTACGACGCAGATCCATTTCTCGCCAACCCGACTGCTGATGTGAACTTGGTTCTCAGAAACGGTATGTGGGTTCGGGATCAACGTTTATACGTTCCAGAGGCCATAAAGCTGCAGGTCCTCAAGTTTGTCCATGATTCCAAGTTGGCGGGTCATCGGGGGGTACAGAAGACACAGGAGTTTCTGAGTCGTTTTTTTTGGTGGCCTACCTGTCTGAAGGACGTGAAAAGTTACGTTCTCTCTTGTGAGGTATGTGCACGTTTCAAGACTCCTCGTGTATCACCTACTGGACTGCTTCAACCACTACCTGTCCCCTCTCGTCCTTGGGGGGGTCTATTTCAATGGACTTTATAGTTGAATTGCCCACCTCTGGGGGAAAAAATTCTATTTTGGTGGTTGTAGATCGCCTTACTAAGGCTGCCCACTTCATCCCCTGCAATGGTCTTCCTTCAGCCAAGGAGACGGCAGATCTGGTCATCCAGAATGTGTTTCGGCTGCATGGAGTTCCGGACGAAGTCATCTCAGATCGGGGAGTGCAGTTTACGTCCAAGTTCTGGAAAGGATTCTGTGTTTCGCTTGGTGTTAATGTTTGTTTGTCCTCTGCATACCGTCCTCAGACTAATGGGCAGACAGAACGGACGAATCAGACTCTGGAACAGTATCTTCGATGTTACATCAACCATTCTCAGGATGACTGGTTGGAGTTGCTCCCGCTCGCAGAATTCTGTTATAACAACTCTCAGAGTTCTTCTACTAAGGTAACACCTTTCTTTGCCAACCTAGGTTATCATCCCAGTATTCTTCCCAGATCCCCAATCAACGCACCGGTGCCTGCAGTTCATGAGAGGTTGGCGGCCATGAGACAGAATCTGGAAACCCTGAAGGAATCACTGTCTACTGCACAGGAGAGATATAAGAGATCTGCCGACAGGTTTCGGAAGCCTGCACCTATGTTCAAGGTAGGGGATTCTGTATGGTTATCTACTAAAAATTTGAGATTGAACATTCCATCACAGAAACTCGGACAAAAGTTCATCGGCCCGTTCAAGATCTCTGGGATTGTGAGTTCCGTTGCCTGTCGTTTGAAGGTACATCCTGTGTTTCATGTCTCCCTGTTAAAACCGGTGTCTCCAAATACATTTCAGGGTCGGATTACACCTCCTCCTCAGCCTGTGTTAGTGGACGGACAAGAACAGTTTGTGGTAGAGAAGATTCTGGACTCCAGGATCCGCAGGAATCAACTGCAGTACCTCATTAAATGGCAAGGATATCCGTCTGAGGAGAACTCTTGGGAGCCGGTGGACAATATCTGTGCTCCTCAAAAGATTACTCTGTTCCATCAAAAATATCCTGACAAGCCTGGTCCTGGATCGTCCTGAGGCCGCTTCTGAGGTGGGAGTAATGTAAGGATTCCGGACTTTCCTGGTGTCTGTTTGCCCTGATCCAAGATGGAGGCTTGGATCTCACCCTGTCATGGAACTTCCTGTCTGTCTGATTATTTAAGTCCGGGTCTTGTGTTCACCTGTGCCTGAATATTTTGTGCTGCTGGCTCCTGAGCATCTGCCTGCTTGCTGGTTAACTCCCTGCTGCTGCTCACTACTCAGATCTGCCTCGCCCTGTTCAGCTACCTCTCGCCTCTGGAACTGCTGCGACTGGCAGCACACCAGTTTCCTTTGTGTACCAAACCTTTCCGAGTGTTGTGCCTCTTTGCACAACCACACCAGGTGAGCAAGATTCAAGCTGTGTTATCGCTACAAGAAATATTTACCCATCTACTACGCTTAGATGGCGCTCTCCCTCTTTCTCCCCTCGTCCTCTCTTTTCTAGGACGACATTCACATGACGCATCATCTGTGAACTATTGGACTCCTACTTGCAAGTACTGTGCGCACGTATTAACAAGTGTTGCTGGACATCATCATTTAAATACTGTGTGCACTAAACCTTATTGGACTTCCTCGTTTAAGTGTCTTGTTTGCTCCCACATAATTTCCTTGCTGGACTGGTTCACATTAGCGGTCGCTCCCCGCTACTCAGTTTGCTTTGACTTTCTATATAGAGCTGAGGCTCTCGTTACAATTGCAGAAATATCTGTACTATGTTTTGTTTGCTAACCTGTTGGCTGTTTTCTATATAGAGCTGAAGCTCTCGTTACAACTGCAGAAATATCTGTTAGTTCTGTTTACATTTTCGTTTGAGTAAATACATCTTTTGCTGCAACTTTGTTCTCAGACTGGCTTTATCCCATGCTATCAGATTCCGTAGTATCCATATAATTATTACACCGGGTCTCTCTGTTCTGAGGATGTCACGGTGGCCCAACCCGGTCCGTGGTCCTGCTAAGGGGCGCCCAATAAAAGGTATAGGTGACGGTGTAGGTCGCAGTAAATAATGAGGACACAAGGTTGCAGTCTCTTTACCTCTTTACTGAAGGCTTCAGCATCCGCAATCCAGAGCACTGCTAACAGGGCTGGCTGAGACCGGCCGGTCCGAAGGCACATCCAGAGTTCCCTTTGCAGGTGGAAATCAGTGCCTACCTGCTAGCACCTGGGTGTTGTAGTAATTCCCTGCTGAGCACCATGGGATAGTCCTCACAACTGTCGTGTATGTTTCTGTTCTTTCTCTCCGTCCCCCAGATGATATGGATAGGACGCACCCGTATGACGGGGTAGGCCTGGAGTTATTTTATAGGGACCCTAGAGACGCCCCTCTCCCACAATTGCCTCCGTTGTCTTCATTAGGTGATTAAGGTGAGGCAGCCAACCTAAAATTAACTGCCCTGCAGTTGGTTTGAACTAATGCGTGGAGCCCAATATTTCCTCGGCGTTCCGGCTACGCGCCTCAGTAGGATGTTGCCGATCTCAGGGCACGACTCCTACTGGTTCTATCGCCTTTGTGCTGTGATCTCGTTTCTCACTTCTCCACAATATACTTTGCTTTGTGTCCTTTCTTAAGATGCCGCCGCAATGAAGTGCAGGCGCGGCTCCGTAACGATCTGTCCTTTCGCTAGGCCTCTGTCAGGATCCCACCCCTGACAGGGACCCCCCTGGATCTTCCCAAGCAACACTCTTCTCTCACTAGATGTTACCTGGGCAAAACCCAGTCAGCTTCTCCCTAACTTCCTATCCGACTCCCAGTTTTACCAGAGTGTGAGGAGTGGCCTAATACATAGAACCCTTTGCTCCCCCTGGTGGCCGGAGTGTGAAGTGTAATGTGTGACTGTGATACCTGGTCAGGTGAACTCCTTTAGTGCCATCAGATGTACCATCACTCCCCTTAGTGGCGGAGCGACAGTACTGCCATGACCAGGACTCTGGGGCGCTGCACATATAAGCCTGGTAATCTAGTGGTAGAGAATGAGGAGACATAATGATAAATTATACTGAAATTAAAAAAAAAAGGATGTGAATCCACCGATGAAAGTAAATAACAAAAGGGAGGGGCGAACATAGGTGCATATATATTATGCCAGATTGTATCAAACAAGATCTGTTTGTCCCTAGCAACAGCTCAGAGACAGGGATATAAAAAAAAATATAATAGTATTTCAATATTTTCATATTGTAGAAGTATAAACTTGGTCATAAAAGGACGGTGCAGAGATATTAAAACTGGAATATATAAGAATAAATGGGAAAAATATACGTACATCTCATTTTGATGACAGTCCCCACTGGGGGAGTTTATTTTGGCTTCTAATTAGTAACGGGCATCTGAAAAGCACCCTTGCACATAAATTGAGCGACTTTTGCATCACGGAATATGTTCACCCTGGTGTTGTACTGGTTATGGATGATGACGATGAGGATAAGGAGGAGGATAACACCAAACAGACAAAGTCAGGAAGCGGATAATAATGTGTGGTTGGGGAGAGGTGCATGACAATACACCTCCACACTGTGTCCTTATCAAAACTAGTTTATTTTCACACTTTTTAATTTCCTCAATCTTAATTAACAAAGTCTGGTCGTGTTCAATGAGCATATTAATTAGAATGGTGGAACATTTAGCTAGTCCCGCTTCCCAAGTATTTTGGAAGTCAGGGGCAGCTTCCCAAGAGGGAAATATCTGTATGCATAAACCACGAGGTATAATACCCACTTTTTTATATTCTTCCAAGCTTAATACCCACTTTTTTATATTCTTCCAAGCTGACCACCATCCGGTTTTGTCTTCGATAGAAAATACTATAGACAAACGGCTGGCACAGCAATGGGTGCCCGCTGTGCACCCTCCTATGCCAACCTCTTTTTGGGGTAGTGGGAGGAAAAAATTGTCTACAAACATGCGGCTTTTCAATCCAGAATCCTAATATAGCAACATTACATTGATGATTTTTTTTAATATGAACGGGCCCCCTTGAGGACTGCATGAACTTTATCAATGATCTCAATTGTAACGTATTAAACATCAAACTAACATCTGTAATTTCAGAGATCTCAATCGATTTTCTGGACAATAAATTGTCAATTGACAACTCTCGGATTGCCTGCAGTCTTTTTTGGAAAACGACTGCTATGAATAGCCTTTTACATTATACAAGTTTTCACCCTCAACACCTTAAAAATGGGATCCAAAGGGCCAATTTCTCCACTTGAAGAGAAATTATAGCTCTAATACTGAGTTCACCAAGCAAGCGAGAGATCTTACTACTCGGTTTAGATACCGTGGTTATTCACAAAGAGTGATCTCAACAGCATACCAACACGCCCTCAGTCGGGACAGACTTGGTCTATTTAATGAAAAGGTACGTGAACCTTTTCGATCTCTACCTCTGATCACCACATTTAATAATCAGTGGTCTGATATTCGAGGGATTTTAACAAGGAATTGGGATATTCTTTTGAGTGATACAAGAATCACTTCGCTTGTTTCCACTTACCCTAATTTGGTGGCCAGGAGAGCCAAAAACCTTAGAGATTACTTATGTCACAGTCACTATGAAAGACCTACCTTTAAATTAAATAGGAGTACAAAGATTTTTGGGTCTTACCCCTGTGAAAATTGTAATATCTGTCAGTTCATGATAGCACAGGATAGTTTTTCCATTTGTACTTTATCTTTTCAGATTCGCCCCAAGGAGTTTTTTAGCTGCAGGTCTCGGAATCTTGTATATGCCATCTTTTGCGATTGCCCTAAAATTTATGTGGGACAGACAACACAGGAAATAAGGAGAAGGATGCAGCAACACTTATCCAATATCTCTACAGCCCACAAGGCCTGGGAAAAGAACAAAACGTTATCCTCAGTGGCCTCACACTTCTTGGATGTGCATCAAGGCAAGATCTCTGGATTCAAGGTTACGGGCCTTGAGAGTGTGCACACAAATATTAGGGGGAGCAACATCACAAACCTCCTCCTTCGCTGTGAATCCAAATGGATCTATGGACTTCAAAGTCGCTTCCCTAAGGGTTTAAATGAAGACTTATTGTTTACAGGTTTTTATAAACAATTATGACATCTGTACCATCTACTTGACCTATCTGCATCAAATTTCAGGGGTGATGTGACGTTTCGCTCTGTAAAAATAGACCTCTTAATCTACATGCCATCTATTCTTATAAGTATTTATTTTGACACCTGGTACGGGGCCTTCTGCAAGGGCTTAATTTGTTTGATTCTATTGGTGTCTGATATCTGTTTTGGTATCATATATCTAATAATTTGGACTTTATTGCTGATACTATTCAGGTACTTACGAAAAAAATTTCCGCCCATTGATTCATGGGATGTTCAGTTGACTGTTATTTTCGATTAAATATATATTCGTAAATTATGATGAGGCTACTAGGTATACGATATCTGTCATATCTTCTGTAGACAGAACTCCAACCTTGATCATATATGGGTTCTGTAGCGTAAATACTGGTCATCTTTTTCTGTGTTGGAATAGGTGGGCTTTGTCTTACTAGGACCAGTTTTGGTTCTATGTTATGACACAATTGGTTCCTTTAGAAAAATACATGAGGACCCAAAGAAAAATTAAAGAAAATGAACAAAAGAAAAATCTCTAGATATTTGATAATAATAGTGTGATTTTTGGCTCTCTAATCTACATTTTGATATTTGTCCCGTATTTATACCTTTGCGGGGTCTTTTGTGAAGATCCTTGTTAAATGTTCTATGTCACGGCTCAGTGCGCCAGCCTTATACAATTATCGGCTGTGTAGCTCTAAAGGTCAGCGGCATTGGGATCGATCCTTGTAAAGGCCTGCATATTGTCTCCACGCATGCTCCACTATCATGCTTCATTCATAGAAGCTATTGTAACTACAAGATGTTTGTTATGTTTGTTTTGCACATGCGCTGGTTTATTCCTTCAAGCCTTCCAGCACTTACCCTAACTTGTAGCAACACGCTTGCACAGTGGTGCCTGTGAGCGCCTGAATGTCACCACTGACATCTTTTTCAGTCTCTTCGGCCAGAGTCTCCCACAGCTGACATTGATTTTCTAGTCTAGATCTTCTGTCTATTTAAACATATGAGCCGCCACACTTGCCCCTGACGAAGCCACCGTGTGTGGCGACACGCGTTGGGCTTTCCCACCCCTTGGACCTCTGTCTTTTTGACTGACACCCTGACTGGTCTTATTCAATGGGTACTGCTTGGACCTGTCCTCCTTTGTGGAAGCATGTCCACTAGCAACGGCTATTGTATCATCAGCACTAGCATTTATTTTTATTCATGTGGCTCTTTTGCTGTTCACTTGCTGCTACCTTCTGATTATTTTGTCAATTTCCATATGATGACAGGTGTTATCTAAACTGCAATATAACCATCCATTTACGTGTTGACACTATATGTACTTTATAGAGTCTTTATGCAGTATTGCCTGTAGTTTCTCATACTGGTTGTTATTTACTACTAGTAATAAAGTTTACAATCCCTCTTTATTAACCCTCATAAGGGGTACAGCTACTTGAATGGGGTTGTTTTTTCAAGTTTTCTAATAGACCCTATTAGGGGGTCAGTGTATTTGTATAGAGTTGCGTTATCAGTGTTCAATAAGTGACATAAGATTGTTACATCCATTCTCACATGAATGTATTTTGATGTTTTATTTTTTGTGATGTGAACAACTCCCACATGTAAAGGGGCAGTACCTCCCCTCTGTGTGCCCTTACTAAGTGTCAAAATAACTGGGTATTTTTTCTGTGTGACCGGGATGTATGTATGAATGCCCATTGTTCTTACATGCTTCAGGAAGATCCCAAATACATATTAAGTATTTCTTGATGGTGCCCTACACTTTCTTCTTTAATTCAAAGTCTAATAACAAGTTTCAGAGGAAACCAATCATCATCAGAAGTGATAATGGAGGTGAATTTATAGGACACCAAATAGAAAACTACTTAAGACAGAATGGAAAAGAGCATCAAAAGACTGTTTGATACACACCTGAACAGAACGGAGTAGCAGAAAGGAAAAACAGAACTCTGACTGAAATGATAAAATTTATGCTAACAGACTCCAAACTACCAGAGAAATACTGGGGTGAATCAGCAATGACAGCTACTTATCTGCAATACAGACTTTTTTCAAGTAAACTGAAAAAAAAGTCCTATGAACTGTGGCAATGTATGAAACCAAGTGTGAATCATTTAAGAGTTTTTGGTTGCAAAGTTTTTGTGTTTTTTCCAGAAGAAAAACATTCCAAATTTCAAAACAGAGCCATTGAAGGATTTGTCGGATATAGTGACAATTGCAAAGCAGGGGTGTAAATGCAACAGATGCAGGGGTTGCAATCGCACCCGGGCCCTGGAGCCAAGGGGGCCCTAAAAGTCCCTTTGGCCTATAGAAAAAGACTATTACTATTAAAGGTATAAAAAAATTTGGGGGCCCTGTTGGAGCTTTCGCATCGGGGCCCATGAGTTTCTAGTTACGCTACTGTTGCAAAGGATACAGAATCCTAGATCCCAAGACAGAATCACAGTGAGTAACAGTGTAACTTGCATTGAATATCTAAATGATGACATAATGATGACATCACTGGAAATTAAAAATGAGAGAAACGACAGTGATAAAACTGCAGGAACATCTGATGAGAAAGAAGTGGAAATCGATGTAAATAAAAAACCTGAAAATCAAGAGATACAGCTCCAGACACAGAACCAAGAGGCTCAATGAGAGAAAACAAGGGAAGACCAGCTCAGTGTCTTTCATACAAGGCAAGTACAAATAAAATTTATGAATCTACATCTTGGGAGGACATATCTCAACTTTCAGAAGAAGAGGCTAAAAAATGGATAAAGGCTGCAGAAACAGAAATAAAATCCATGCATGATTCAAAGACATGGACACCGACAGAACTACCAAAAGAAAAAAGGCTATAGGATGTAAATGGGTTTTTAAAGTAAAATACCACACAGCTGATCGATACTGAGCCAGACTCGTAGCTAAAGGCTATTCTCTGAAATATGGAGAAGACAATGATGAGACATTTGCTCCATTTGTCAAACACACAACAATCAGAACTTTGTTTGCTGTTTCAGCAACGAAACAAATGCAGTAGAAACATCTGGATGTAAAGGCAGCATTTCTGAATGGAGACTTAACAGAAGACATTTACCTGGAACAAACCCAAGGATTAAAGGATAAAAGGAAACCAAACATGGTTTGTAAGCTATGGAAAAGAATATATGGTTTAAAACAAGCCACTAAAGCATGGAATGATAAAATCACAGAAGTACTCATAAATGAACATTTCCAAAGAAGCAAAGCAGATCCTTGTCTATATACAAATAGACTGACAGATGGATCTATGTCCCGATATATGTGGATGATATTTTAGTTTGTTTTGAGAAAGAAAGGATGAAGCAGAGATAGTGAAAACTTTGGATCAACACTTGGAGATCAAAGATGTGGGAAATGTGAAATAGTATCTAGGAATACAGATAGGAGTTTCCTTCTTAATCAAAATCACATGATTCAAGACATAATCGAAACATTTGGATTGAAAGATGCAAAACCAGTAAAGTCTTCAATGGAAACCAACTATCTGAAGGAAATAAATAGTGAACAGAATGTGTTACCGAATAATGAACAATACAGAAAGGCAATGGGAAAATTATAATATCTTCCGACTGTTACAAGGCCAGACATTGCAGCAGCAGTGGGAATTTTGAGCAGGAAGGTGTCAAAGCCAAACAAAATGGATTGGAATGCAGTGAAGAGAGTAATCTGTTATTTGAAAGGGACTAGCAGTGTTAAATTGAAACTTCCTGCAAGTGAGAAATGCATTTTTACCGGATACTTTGATGCAGACTGGGCTGAAGATCCAATTGACAGGAAATCTACCAGTGGCTATCTTTTCTTGCTTTCAGGCAGACCAATTAGTTGGATTAGTAAGAAACAATCTATAGTAACACTGTTGTCGACAGAAGCAGAATTGTTATGTTCCTAGTGGCAAGGATCGCAGGTCGGACTAGCTAAGTAACTGAACAGACTACTAGCTCTGGGGAAGTGGTAACTAGATTGACCGCAACCTGATCCTATCCGCAAACAACTATAGGCAGCCGTGGAACGTTACCTGGAAATCCTAGACGTCTCGTCACGGCCTGAGAAACTGACTATTCCTGGAGGGAAAGTAAGTCCTCACTTGCCTCAGTGGAATGACCCCAAAGATATAGAATAGCCCCCCACAAATATTAACGGTGAGTTAAGGGGAAAGCACAAACGTAGAGATGAAATCAGATTTAGCAAATGAGGCCCGCTAATACTAGATAGCAGAAAATAGAAAGGAAACTGTGCGGTCAATAAAAAACCCTATTCAAAATATCCACGCAGAGATTGCTCGAGCCCCCGCACCAACTAACGGTGCGGGGGAAGCAACTCCGTACCCCAGAGCTTACCAGCAAAAAGAAATCACATGTTAGCAAGCTGGACTAGACTCATCATACACAGAAATCATATTGCAGGCAGATGAGCAAAAAATATTCAAACAAATTAGCTTATCCTGAAGAGGCAGAAAACGAGATAATCAGGAGTAATCAGAATAGCACTGAATACATTGACAGCCGGCAACAAGTGGAAGTGAAGCAGAGCTAAATAGGAGCCTCCCTGGTGAATAACGAGGCAGCTGATCTAACAGACCCGCAGGATAATAAACCAAACCACCAGGGGGAGCCAAAAAACCAAAGTCACACAATACCATCTGTGACCACAAGAGGGAGCCTGAAAACGGAGTTCACAACAGTACCCCCCCTTGAGGAGGGGTCAACGAACCCTCATCAAAACCCCCAGGGCGATCAGGGTGAGCCACATGGAAGGCACGAACCAAATCGGCCGCATGAACATCAGAGGCGACAACCCAGGAATTATCCTCCTGACCATAGCCTTTCCACTTAACCAAATACTGAAGCCTCCGTCTAGAAATACGAGAATCCAAGATCTTCTCCACCACGTATTCCAATTCTCCCTCAACCAGCACAGGGGCAGGAGGCTCAACCGAAGGAACCACAGGCACCACATACCTCCGCAACAACGACCGATGGAACACATTATGAATAGCAAACGATGCCGGGAGGTCCAAACGAAATGACACAGGGTTAAGGACTTCCAAAATCTTATAAGGACCGATAAACCGAGGCTTAAACTTAGGAGAGGAGACCTTCATAGGAACAAAGCGAGAAGACAACCACACCAAATCCCCAACGCGAAGTCGGGGACCCACACAGCGATGGCGGTTGGCAAAGCGCTGAGCCTTCTCTTGTGACAGCTTCAAATTGTCCACCACATGATTCCAAATCTGATGCAACCTATCCACCACAACATCCACTCCAGGACAGTCAGAAGACTCCACCTGACCCGAGGAAAAACGAGGATGAAACCCTGAATTACAAAAAAAAGGCGAAACCAAAGTAGCAGAACTAGCCCGATTATTAAGGGCAAACTCGGCCAATGGCAAAAAAGTCACCCAGTCATCCTGATCAGCAGAAACAAAACATCTGAAATAGGTTTCCAAAGTCTGATTAGTGCGCTCGGTTTGGCCATTCGTCTGAGGATGGAAGGCCGACGAAAAAGACAAATTAATACCCATCTTAGCACAAAAGGTCCGCCAAAATCTAGACACAAACTGGGATCCTCTGTCGGAAACAATATTTTCAGGGATCCCGTGCAAACGAACCACATTTTTAAAAAACAGAGGAACCAACTCGGAGGAGGAAGGCAACTTAGGCAAGGGCACCAAATGGACCATTTTAGAAAAACGATCACACACCACCCAAATGACCGACATTCTCTGAGAGGCAGGGAGATCTGAAATAAAATCCATGGAAATGTGCGTCCAAGGCCTCTTCGGGACAGGCAAAGGCAACAACATGCCACTGGCACGAGAACAGCAAGGCTTAGCCCGAGCACAAATTCCACAAGACTGCACAAAGGAACGCACTTCCCGCGACAAGGAAGGCCACCAGAAGGACCTAGCCACCAAATCTCTGGTACCAAAAATCCCAGGATGGCCTGCCAACACCGAAGAATGAACCTCGGAAATAACTCTGCTGGTCCATCTATCCGGGACAAACAGTCTCTCCGGTGGACAACGGTCAGGTCTATCCGCCTGAAACTCCTGCAGCACTCGTCGCAAATCTGGGGAGATGGCAGACAAAATCACCCCTTTGAGGATACCAGCTGGCTCTGAATCACCAGGAGAGTCAGGCACAAAACTCCTAGAAAGAGCATCAGCCTTCACATTCTTCGAACCAGGCAGGTATGAGACCACGAAATCAAAACGAGAGAAAAACAACGACCAACGAGCCTGTCTAGGATTCAGCCGCTTGGCAGACTCGAGATAAATCAAATTCTTGCGATCAGTCAAGACCACCACACGATGCTTAGCTCCCTCGAGGCAATGTCGCCACTCCTCAAATGCCCACTTCATAGCCAACAACTCCCGATTACCAACATCATAATTCCGCTCGGCAGGCGAAAACTTTCTTAATGGCTTCAGAAAGACCTTTTCTGAAATTTGCAGCCAGGGCACACTCATTCCATTGAGTAAGCACCGACCATTTCCGAAATTTCTGGCAATACACCTCTGCATCATCTTGCCCCTGAGAGAGGGCCAACAACGCTTTTTCAGCCTGGTTCTCAAGATTAGGTTCCTCATAAAGCAATCCAAGGGCCAGAAAAAACGCATCCACACTGAGCAATGCAGGATCCCCTGGAGCCAATGTGAAAGCCCAATCTTGAGGATCACCACGCAAGAAAGAAATAATAATCTTAACTTGCTGAACAGAATCCCCAGAGGAACGAGGTTTCAAAGAAAGAAACAACTTGCAATTGTTCTTAAAATTCAGGAACCTAGATCTATCTCCAGAAAACAACTCCGGAATAGGTATTCTAGGCTCTGACATAGGACTGTGAACAACAAAATCCTGAATACTTTGTACCCTTGCAGCAAGATGATCTACACTGGAGGCTAAACTCTGGATATCCATATCAGCAGCTGAACTCAGAGCCACACCAAGATTAAGAGGAGGAGAGAAGCCAGACACACAGCAGCTAGACACACGGCAGCAAAAAAAAAAAAAAAAAAATCTCCAAGCTTCTTTTCTCCTGCTTCTGCCATGCAATTAACACTTTATAGGCCGGCTGTACTGTTATGATCCTAGTGGCAAGGATCGCAGGTCAGACTAGCTAAGTAACTGAACAGACTACTAGCTCTGGGGAAGTGGTAACTAGATTAACCGCAACCTGATCCTATCCGCAAACAACTATAGGCAGCCGTGGAACGTTACCTGGAAATCCTAGACGTCTCGTCACGGCCTGAGAAACTGAATATTCCTGGAGGGAAAGTAAGTTCTCACTTGCCTCAGTGGAATGACCCCAAAGATATAGAATAGCCCCCCACAAATATTAACGGTGAGTTAAGGGGAAAGCACAAACGCAGAGATTAAATCAGATTTAGCAAATGAGGCCCGCTAATACTAGATAGCAGAAAATAGGAAGGAAACTGTGCAGTCAATAAAAAACCCTATTCAAAATATCCACGCAGAGATTGCTCGAGCCCCCGCACCAACTAACGGTGCGGGGGAAGCAACTCCGTACCCCCAGAGCTTACCAGCAAAAAGAAATCACATGTTAGCAAGCTGGACTAGACTCATCATACACAGAAATCATATTGCAGGCAGATGAGCAAAAAATATTCAAACAGAACTTAGCTTATCCTGAAGAGGCAGAAAACGAGATAATCAGGAGTAATCAGAATAGCACTGAATACATTGACAGCCGGCAACAAGTGGAAGTGAAGCCTAGCTAAATAGGAGCCTCCCTGGTGAATAACGAGGCAGCTGATCCAGCAGACCCGCAGGATAATAAACCAAACCACCAGGGGGAGCCAAAAAACCAAAGTCACACAATACCATCTGTGACCACAAGAGGGAGCCTGAAAACGGAGTTCACAACACAGAATATGTCGCCACAGCACATGCCAGACAAGAAGTTCCATGGTTAAGACAACTAACAGAATAAGGACAACAACATTTGGGACCAAAAAAGATGTATGAGGACAATCAAGGAAGTCTAGTTCTTGCTCTGATGTAAAGAGTTAATCCAAGAACTAAACACATCGATGTGAAGTTTCACTTCATGAGACATCACCAGGAACAAGGAATCCTAAATTTAGAGTACTGTCCAACTGAAGATATGACAGCAGATATTTTCACAAAGGCACTGAATCCTGAAAGACATCAGAGACTGATGAAGAAATTAGGCTTAACTGAATAAGCCCTTACTGTTACTGAGAAAGGGTGTTGGCAGATATGCAACAGATACAGACTTATTTGTGTGCAGGAGGAGTTTACACTTTTCAGACAGTAGATAGCGATGTTGTTACTGTTATATGCTTAGTTGACTGTAATGCATATACTTGTTGTACTTTGGTTTCACTTTCTTTCTGGTAAAAGATCCTTCAGACTTCCTGGTATGGGGGTTCTGCTTCATCCTGTTAGTGCATTGGTAATTTGACCTGGTGTTGGTAAGGCTGTATCTTTTTCTGCAATGTTTTTTTGAAATGTTGTCCTATGTTAGCCATTTTTAATTTTAGTGTTAGGACAAAAAACATTTTGAGAAAAGAGAAGCACATTAACTGCCAAAGCTTTGAGAGAATCAAGCGTGACTCGATTAGGAACCATTATCCTCCAGTGATGTCACATTCTGGAACTGCAACCTAACTGGAGAACCCAGAAAGAAGTACAAGGTGATCAGTGCTCAGTGTCATGGACAAGGTAAAGGAGGCTGAAACCCAACCACCACTGAAGCAGTCAAACTGGTTGAAACGTGTAGACTAGGCCAAGAAATATCTGAAGACAGATGTTTCAGAGGTTTTAAAGACTAATGAGATGAGTACTGTAGTTATGAAATAATAAAGTTAATCATCAAACATACAAATTGCCTAATAATTATGCAAACAGTGTATAGAGGTTTATCATTGCAATTTTGCCTCTGCTGATAAAGGAACAACTGTAAACTCTTACTCAAAAGACAGAAAGTATAAAATGTCTTAAAAAATCCTCAGTGGCTAGAGTGAAAATTGCAACATTATTTATTTTTTAAAGGGAGTCTGTCAGCAGAGAGAGAAGCAGGATGTTGGCAAAGAGACCCTTAATCCAACAATTTAGCACTTAGTTTACTGGATGTAGCAATTCTGAAACAATCAGATGTCTTAGATTTAGCAATGCAGCAAAGCTGAGAAAGCTAGCCCCACCCACAGCAAGCTCTATATACTCAATGTCTATAAACAGAGAGCTGCTTAGCACACGAGGGGGTGGAGTCGGACTAGCGCGCACACGCTGCTGTAGCTGCTGTAGTCCAGACAATCATAATCACCAGCTGATAAAACCTTCAGCGTAAGTAAACAGCTCACAGCCTGACATGTGATACATCGTTGAAAGCTTTGTATTAACCCCAACCTCCCACCCATGCTGTCCTCAGGTTGCATAGCAAAAAACCTGCTGACAAATTCCCTTTATTAAAGATCATTATATGAAACAAAAACAAACTTTGCGAAAAAATAAAAATACGGATAACACAAGAACCTGATGGATGCTGCAATGCATGCCTGAGTGCTATGCCCCTTCAAACAGTTGGTTGTCAGGGGGTTAATTTCTGTATAATATAAGGTTTGGCAACCTTCAATTGCACTTTGTGTTTGGTTCCTCACTATATTTATTTAGCTTTGTGTAATCTCTGTTTAAATGATGATTTAGATACTTACATGGTTGCCCATTATGACCACAAATCAGGTACATTGTAGTTCTGCGTGACTAACTGATGTGTGCTTATGTAAGTTTGTTACAGAGTGATAAGATCAGAGGCAGTTCACTCATTTCTCATGCCATTAGGTTTTGTTTGTCAGTATACAACAGAGCATACACTATCTGCGATTTATCACGCCTGTTCTCATGGTGATGTTGCATGTCTTCTGTCCTTGCTAATGGATAAGACGCACTCAAACATTGCCTAACCAAATCTCAAACCTAAGAAATGAGAAATTATGTGTAAATAAACATTCTCCAGTTTTTTGCTTTTATCAAGTTGTTAGAAGTTTATTTTACTTGTTCTTATTCCACATGCACCGCAAAGGGCAAATGGTACTTAATATATTAGACAAGATTTGACAGTGAAAAAAAGAGCTTCCCGACTGCTCTTAGACTGTTCTAAGATGAGTTTTTGTGAGTTTTTAATTCTGCGTATTTTTGCTACGCAAAAACGCAGCATCTTATAGAAATCTCCTGCCCGCTGTGCTTATTTTACGCAGCGTAAACTGACCTGCGGTCCGTGGTTCCAATCTGCCGCATTTCGCTTTCTCTTGTGGGTACGCTGACATTTCAGTGCCGATTTTAGTGCATTTTCTTGGTGGAAATTAATCAAAAACACATGTAATCCTCACCCATCAATAAAGTTTTGCCAACGCTAAATACTAGGAAGTGTGGTGCCTTAGACTGCATTCACATGTTGCAGCCAAGTTGCATTTTTTGTTGTTGCTGGATTTGTGATAGAACTGTAATGTTTTTACCTTTATTTGGGAAAATTGTGGCAAAATGATGCATATCTACTATTTATTTCTCTGGCAGCAGCCACAAATAAATGTTTGCACTTGTAATGCATGAAAGTGCAGCAAGAATCAATCCTTCAAAAGTGGCTCCCCATTATGTCTAGGAGAGGGTATGCTAAATAGAGGAATAACTCCAAGTTCCTTGCCTTGATGCAAAGTCTGTAACAGAGACCCATGACTTTATAGGCAATTTAAGCAATATACAGTGTGTTGAAAAAGTATTCATATTGTAGGGATTCATTCACTCAGGTGGGACGGCTGACACTTAGGAGGCAGGTTCCAACAAAAGTTCAGAGGTTTATTGCTTCATAAACCAGTTAGCATAAACAGAAAAACAAATAGCCTTTAACTCAGGCAAAAGGAAAAAAACAACTGTCCATTCCTACAGGCTCAGACCTGGAGCCTTAACACCCACTGGAGGCTAGCACCTCCACACATATCCACTGTGTTAAGCATTAGCCTGTCTTATATAGAGCTAACCACACCCAGTAACCCATCACATGATTAGCCATGTGGTCTGACATCACCACAGGTCCTGAAATACATATATATACATGGTTATGTGCAACAAAGAAATACTCCGGGCTACATTACAGCAACAAGCCACCTATGCGACACATATCTCCTGTCGACTACACACCCTTTAGCCATGCTACATACCTCCCCCCTCTGCCTAAAGCAGTGGGGCTTGGCACTTTCCCCCACTAAACAAGGGATTCTTGATAGGGCATCCGCATTACCGTGCAGCTTTCCGGCCCTATGTTCCACATGGAAATTGAAGTCCTGCAAGGCTAGGAACCAACGGGTGACCCTAGCATTTCTACCTTTTGTTTCCCTCATCCATCTAAGTGGGGCATGGTCAAATATTAGTCTGAATTTACGACCCAGCAGATAGTACCATAACGTGTCCACCGCCCACTTTATGGCCAAACACTCTTTTTCTATGACTGAGTAGTTCTTCTCAGATGAGGTCAGCTTTCTACTCAGATAGAGAACAGGATGCTCCTCCCCATGTAGCTCTTGGGAAAGGACTGCTCCTACCCCAACATCCGAGGCATCTGTCTGAAGAATAAATTATTTCTTGAAGTCCGGGGCCATCAGAACGGGCTGCTTACATAGAGCCCCTTTCAACTCTTGGAAGGCTGACTCTGTCTCTTCGGACCATTTAACCATCACCGATTTTGTCCCCTTTAGCAGATCCAAGCCTTTCGATGAGCTCATCAACGAGGGGCATGGGATAAGCATCAAACTTGGAGACCTCATTCAACTTCCGATAGTTGTTGCAAAACCTCCACTCCCCATCAGGATTTGGGACCAGGACAATTGGGCTCGACCAACCGCTCTTGGATTCCTCAATGACTCCAAGCTTCAACATACGCTCCACTTCCTTGGAGATAACTTCTTGACGAGCCTCAGGAATACGATAGGGCTTCACGTTCACCCGCACATGTGGCTCTGTTAGGACCTCGTGCTCTATGACCTTCGTGTGTCCTGGCAACTCTGAAAACAGGTCCCTGTTTTTCTGGAGTAACTCCTGGCACTGCTGTTTCTGGGTCTTCGATAGCGTCTCCGCTATAGTAACCGCTCCAACCTCACCTTCTGGGTTGCTTAACAACGATGGAGTTACTGTCGGCTCTCTATCTTGCCACGGCTTGATGAGGTTGACATGGTATACTTGGAATGGTTTCCGTCTTCCTGGTTGGTGAATTTTATAATTTACTTCACCAAGTTTCTCGACAACCTCATATGGCCCTTGCCATTTGGCCAAGAACTTGCTTTCCACCATTGGAACTAACACAAGAACTCGGTCTCCCGGATTGAACTGCCTCACTCTTGCAGACCGGTTGTAGACTCTGGCCTGAGCTTCTTGTGCCTGGAGGAGGTGTTCTTTCACGATAGGCATCACCTTTGCAATCCTCTGCTGCATCAGGGCCACATGCTCAATGACGCTTCTGTGGGGCGTGACTTCGGTTTCCCAGGTTTCCTTGGCTATATCCAGGAGTCCTCGCGGATGTCGGCCATATAGAAGCTCAAACGGTGAGAACCCTGTAGAGGCCTGTGGAACTTCGCGAATGGAAAACATCAGATAGGGTAAGAGACAATCCCAGTCTCCACCGTCTTTCTCTATAGCTTTTCTCAGCATGCTCTTCAGTGTCTTGTTAAATCTCTCAACAAGGCCATCTGACTGGGGATGGTACACCGAGGTCCTCAACTGGGAGATTTTCAGGGCTTTGCATAACTCCATCATCACCTTGCTCATGAAAAGTGTCCCCTGGTCAGTCAGGATCTCCTTCGGCAGACCTGTCCGGGAAAAGACATGGACCAACTCGCGGGCTATACTCTTCGAGGAAGAATTTCCCAATGGAATTGCCTCAGGATAGCGTGTGGCATAGTCCAGGATGACTAATATATACTGATGGCCCCGGGCTGATTTATCTAAGGGACCAACCAAGTCCATGGCAATTCTCTCGAACGGCACCTCAATAATGGGCAGTGGCACAAGGGGGTTCCGGAAATGAGGAGTGGGAGCAGTTAGCTGACATTAGGGCAGGACCTGCAATAGTTCACTATTTCCCGGTGACACCCAGGCCAATAGAACCTCTGCACAACCCGTTCCTGCGTTTTTTCCACCCCTAGGTGTCCACCCAAGATGTGTGAATGGGCCATGTCCAACACCTTCCGTCTATATGGACCCGGCACTACCAACTGCTCTACCAACTCTTCCCTTATTTTCGTGACCCGGTACAGCAACTCCCCACTCATCAGAAAATGGGGAAGTCTTGTGTCTGCCCCCAGCTCCTGTACCACCCCGTCAATAACTGTGACATTATTAAAGGCTTCCCTCAGAGTGGGGTCCCTATGTTGGGCAGTCCCAAAATTTTCACCGGTTACCTCTAACTCCATAATGTCAGATGCAGGGGACACTTCCTCCTCATCCCCAACCAGAACACAAAAAGGAAACCTGTCTGTCTCTGGGTATGGCGACACCTTTCCAGGGTTCATTGGTTTCCTACCCTTGCTAGGGAGCTCAGAACCTTTTCCCCACAAATCCCAAAACAAACAGAAATCCCGGCCAATAATTATAGGGTGCAACAAGTCCTGCACGACGCCGACTATGTGGGACTCAGTGCCACATGCTGTTTCAATGTCCACCCTGGCCAAAGGGTAGTCCTTTGCATCACCATGTATGCACCGCACTCTGACCTTCTTTCCCGGGAGCAGGTGGAGAGGAAAAGTGGCCCTCACCAGGGTCACTAGGCTCCCCGAGTCTAACAGTGCCGTGACTGCTCGACCGTTCACCTTTACGGGACACGCTTGAGGTCCCTCGTTGGGCGGAGGGTTCACACTGCAGGCTGGATACGCATAGTATGAACAACGGCGTCCCATGCTGCAGTCCATCTGCTCAGTGGTCTGGGAACAACGGGCAGCTATATGTCCTGGCCCGTGGCACCTCCAACAAATAATATCACCCGTAGGGACCTTGGGCACCACCTCCCCCACCCTTTGTGACCTTGGACGCGCCACCCCTTTTTGGGACTCAGCAGCTTTCTGGGACCCCCAGTACGGCATGGGCTGCCTCCCAAAGGAGCCTTCCATCCCTTGGTACCTCTCGACCAGTCCGATCAGTTCGTCTGCATTCTGGGGATCACCCTGGGCAACCCAAGTCTGTATGCACCTCGGGAGGGAATGCACAAACCGATCCATCATCACCCGTCTACCATCTGTGCAGGCGTAGAGGAATCTGGCTGCAGCCATTTCTGGACCAGGTGTAACAGGTCAAACATTTGGGAGCAAGGCGGTTTGTCCCGGTGATAGGCCCAGCAGTGAACTCGCTGTGCCCTAACAGTCAGTGTCACCCCCAAATGTGCGAGAACCTCGGCTTTCAATTTGTCATACTCCTTGGCATCCTGCAAGGTCAAATCATAGTTTGCCTTCTGAGGTTCCCCCGTCAGGTAAGGTGCGAACACCTCTGCCAAGTTTTTCCCTCTCAGCGACCCTCTCAAACACCGTCAGGAAGGCCTCAACATCATCCCCGGGAGTCATTTTCTGTAATGCGCGTCTTACCGTCTTCCGGACGTAGGTGTCATCAGCCAAACCTGGGGTTGGGGCGCTCGTCTTGCCCTGGATGGTGGTTGCCAGAAGCTGCATCTGCTTCCGTTGCTCCTGCTGGCTCTGCCGTTGCTCCTGCTGGCTCTGTTGTATCTGCTGCATCAACAGCCAGTTGGTCTCCTGCTGCTGTGACTGCAACAGCCTGTTGGTCTCTTGCTGCTGTGACTGCAACTGGACCAAGTGTTTCAGCAGGTCCTCCATTTTCCCCGGCAATGCTTGCTGGCTTACAGCCGACTTGACCCAGGACATTCAAAAAAGACTTACGTCTCCACTGGGAACGCTGCCCGCACATCTACTACCAATTGTAGGGATTCACTCACTCAGGTGGGACGGCTGACACTTAGGAGGCAGGTTCCAACAAAAGTTCAGAGGTTTATTGCTTCATAAACCAGTTAGCATAAACAGAAAAACAAATAGCCTTTAACTCAGGCAAAAGGAAAAAAACAACTGTCCATTCCTACAGGCTCAGACCTGGAGCCTTAACACCCACTGGAGGCTAGCACCTCCACACATATCCACTGTGTTAAGCATTAGCCTGTCTTATATAGAGCTAACCACACCCAGTAACCCATCACATGATTAGCCATGTGGTCTGACATCACCACAGGTCCTGAAATACATATATATACATGGTTATGTGCAACAAAGAAATACTCCGGGCTACATTACAGCAACAAGCCACCTATGCGACACATATCTCCCGTCGACTACACACCCTTTAGCCATGCTACAATACCCAGTGACATTTTTCATGTTACACTCACAAACTTAAATGTATTTTATTTGGATTTTATCTTATATACCAACGCAAAATCTATATATATAAACTGAGTGTATGTACTGTATGTATGTGTGTGTGTATGTATCAAGCCATGCCCACTTCAAATAGCCTTGCCCACTCTGTACAGCCACACTCATTCCACATGCAAAGCCCTGTCCACATGGCCCCCGTTGTTAGCGCACACGGGCGGAGACACATTCACCTCGAAAGCCACCCTGCAAAACTGAACGTCTGCGATGTCCCAGCTGCTGCGAGCTACAATCAGGGCTGCTACTTTCAGAGTATCAGTGCATGGCAAGCTCAGGCCACATCTAGCTCCGTCGTGTCTAGAATGGAGTTGCTCCCGTGAGGCATGACGTCAAGGGAAAGGGAGGGGCCTCATGGATGTGGTGAGGTGAAAATGAGAGGAGTGAGGGAAAAATTGTGGAGTGAGGGGAAAATGAGAGGTGTGAGTGGAAAATGAGAGGAGTGAGGGGAAAATAGTGGAGTGATTGGAAAATGACAGGTGTGAGGTCAAAATGACAGGTATGAGGGGGAAATGAGAAGAGTGAGGGGGAAAATGAGAAGTGTGAGGGGGAAAATGAGAGGAGTGAGGGGAAAATGAGAGATGTGAGGGGAAAATGAGAGATGTGAGGGGGAAAATGAGAGGCGTGATGGGAAAATGAGAGAAATGAGGTGCTTCTGCAGTATGAGGCTTTGTATAGAGAAGAGTGAGGCGCTGCAGATGGAGGCTGTGTATAAGGCCACATTCACACGTTCAAGGGAATCAGTCACCTCATTTTTTTGCATATAAACTGCGGCCACTGCCATTAGGGGCTTATCTACAGCATTCTGTAATGCTGTAGATAAGCCCCCGATGCAACCTGAAAGATAAGAAAAACAAGTTAGATTATACTCATCCAGGGGCGGTCCCGCTTCGGGTCTGATGGGCGTCACATGTCCGGGTCCAGCGCCTCCCATCTTCATGTGATGACGTCCTCTTCCTTGCTTCTGTTGCGGCTCCTTCGCAGGCGTACTGATTTGCCCTGTGGAGGGCAGCGTAAAGTACTGCAGTGCGGCTATCTGACCTTCCCCAGCACCTGAGCACTGCAGTATTTTGCTCTGCCCTCAACAGGGCAGAGAATTACGCCTGTGCAGGAGCCGCGACAGAAGCAAGGAAGAGGACGTTATCGCATAAAGATGGGAGGTGCCGGACCCGGACCTACGATGCCCATCGTACCCGAACCGAACCGGGACCGCCCCTGGGTGAGTATAATCTAACTTGTTTTTCTTATCTTTCAGGTTACATCGGGGGCTTATCTACAGCATTACAGAATGCTGTAGATAAGCCCCTGATGCCGGTGGCCACAGTTTATAGTGGCAAAATGAGGTGACAGATTCCCTTTCAGTATTTAGTCAGTATTTTACCTCAGTATTTATAAGCCAAAACCATGAGTGGGAGAAAAATACAGAAGTGGTGACGTGTTTTTATTATACTTTTCCTCTGATTGTTTTAGGCCGAGTTCACATTAGCGTTTCTGTGTGCAGCGTATGATCCGCATACATCTGAATGCGTCATACGTACATATCTTGGTGTACGCAGGGACATGCGTTTGCATGCGGATGCGTACGCATGCGTCGTTTCACGGTGTGCGGAGGTGTCTGGCGAACGCAACATGTTGCATTTTTGAGGCGTCAAATATTGCGCAATCTTGAGCATGCGGATTATTGCGGATGAGTGCGTCAAAAAAGCATTACTGTCTATGGAAACGCATTGGTACGCAAGGACATGTGTACTCATTTATTCGATATACATGCATTCTTTAGACTGCACATGTCCAGGAAATGATGTCACCAACTCCACCATGCACATAAAAAATGCTAACGCATGCCAAAACGCATTTAAACGCATGCACACAGCGTTTTTTTGGGTGTCATGTGTAAGATGATTCGGAGGCGTACCATGTGTTTGCATGTGTTTTGGCATGTGTTTGCATATGTGGATGATACGCTGCGCACAGAAACACTAATGTGAACCTAGCCTTATTCCAAGTTTTAGTTTACAAATACTGAGGTAAAAATACTGACCAAATAACATGTGAACGAGGTCTAAAGGAGAAAAGTGTGGTGCTGCAGAAGAAGTAGGCTGTGTATACAATACGCTTTATTGCAATTAGTGCAATTTCTCTCGGGATCAAGTGTTTCCAATTGTATATGGAAGAGTAGTGTGAGGTGCTGCCGGAGGAGGCGACTATAAGGGCTCATGCTCACTTGCGCAAGACTCGGATGAGTCTCTCACGGCAATACCTGGCGCTGCACCTAGCACAGAGGAGCGGAGCGTGCGGCTGCATGTTTTCCTTTGCGGCCACACGCTCCGATCTGAGTGCCGGCAGCAGCGGGTATTGCCTTGCGAGACTCATTTGAGTCCCGCGCAAGTGAGTATGATCCCTTAAGGCGAAAAGCTGTGCTGCAGAAAAATGCTGTCTATAAAGGAGGAGTGTGAGGTGCAGGAGGTGGCTGTGTAAAAAGAAGGAGCATGAGGTGCAGGAGGAATAAGGCCCCTTAACTGTCCCCGTTAAAAGTCGCATTGACAGTCGTTAAGGGGTTAATATTGTGTTAAAAAAACTTTTGCTTCAACAAAGAGTTTTTATGTGCAATATAATCATTATAATTTGTTATAACTAACCACAGTTAGTTACTATGCTTGGGCAACGCCGGGCCCTTCAGCTAGAAGCAAATATTTGTGAAGTGTAAAGGAAATGACAAATGTTTTTCTAAATATTTAAAAAATATTAATCTGAAAATTGTTTCATACATTTGTATTCAGCTTCCTGTGTCAATACTTTGAACAACTACATTTTGCTGCAACTACTGCAACAATTCTTTTGGGGTATGTGGCTAGCAGCTTTGCACATCTAGAGGCTGAGATATTTGCCCATTCTTCTTTGGAAACTAGTTCTAGAACAGTGACATTGGATGAAGAGCCTTTGTGAGCAGCAGTTTTCAAGTCTGGCCACAGATTCTCAATGGGATTTAGGTCTGGACTGTGACTGGGAGATTCAAACACAAGAATATGCTTTGCTCCAAATCTTTACATTGTAGATATGGCAGTATGTTTAGAGTCTTGTCCTGCTGGTTATCCTCCAGGATTGCACTGATGTAGCTTCATCCATCTTTCCATCAACCCTGACTAGCTTCCCTGTCCCTGCTGAAGAAAAGCATCCCCAAAGCATGATGCTTCCACCACCATATTTGACGGTGATTATGGTGTTTTAAAAATAATATCCAGTTTTGGTTTTCTGCCACAAAGAGCATTTTGTATTTAGCCAACAAAGTCCTAATCAGGTCTCATTTTAGCAGAACACCTTCTTCCATATACCAGCTTTGACCACTATATGTTTTTTTTGCAAACTGCAAATTATTCTTCTTGCTTGCTTTCAGAAATGGCTTTTCTCTCTCCACTCTGCAAGGCCAAAGTTGTGGAAAATACAGTGCTCCGTGAGATATTCAAAATTTGGGCTATTTTTTTATAACCTAACCCTGTTTTTTTTTCACAAACTTTATTTGTCACCTGTCTAGTGTTTTCCTTGGTTTTCATGAAGCTTTTTGATCCCTAATGTTCTCAAACAAATCTCTGAGACCTTCACATAAATATACTTAGGCCACGTGCACACGTGGAGTGTTTGGTGAGTTTTTTACCTCAGTATTTGAAAACCAAAACCAGGAGTGGAACAAGCAAAGGAACAGTATAATAGAAACACATGCACCACTTCCGTATTTTTCACCAGTTCCTGGTTTTGACTTACAAATACTGAAGTAAAAACTTACTAAAAACTCAATGTACGAACATGGCCTAATACTGAGAATTGATTGCACACAGGTGAACTCAAATTACTAATTATGTGACTTCTGGAGGCAATTAGTCACTCAAGATTTTATTTAGGGGTATCAGATTACAATGGGTCGAATATAAATGCACAATTTTTAGATATGCATTTTTAAAATACGTGGGGCGTTCATTAAAGATTTCCCCCTGACCCACTTCCTGTGGACTGAGAGCAATGAAACTTGGCACATACATAGGTGCCACCTAGGGACCCACACTTCTCCCATCACTTTAAGCAACTGTAAACACCTTGCTTGTAGAAGTCGACAGGTTGCTCCAAAAGCCACGTTGTGACTTCCGAAATCAGAGTCTCATCATCTGGAAAATGCTTGCCCTTCAAAAATAACTTTGGAGCGCCCCCATAAGGCCGTGGGGTACACGGAGCCGGGCCCTTTGGTTCTCGGCGGGGATGTCACGGTGGCTGACCCGGTCCGTGACCCTAGGGGTTGTCCGTTTGTAAATGGGGGGAAGGTCTTTAAAGGGATAGTGTTCGTGACGCCACCTGTGGTATTCGGTCAGGGTGACCGACGCTGCTTAGGGGTCCACTGGGGATGATGTTATGGCAGCTAGATGGTATACCTTCCCACAGGTGAAGTGTATCCCCAGGGCTTCCCAGAGTGTAGGTGGTGATGGTGTAAGGCGCAGTGAATAACGAGGACACAAGGTTGCAGTCTCTTTACCTTTACTGAAGGCTTCAGCATCCACAGTCCAGAGCACCAGATCACAGGGTAGGCAGAGTCCGGCCGGTCTGAAAGCAAATCCAGAGTCCCCTAATCCAGGTGGAAATCAGTAGCCTTCCTCTAGCACCTGGGTGTTGTAGTACCTCCCTGCTGAGCTTCTCGGTAAGGTCCTCACAACTATTGCAGATGTTATGTCTCTTTCTCTCTGCCCCTGATGGATAGGATAGGACAAACCCGTATGACTGATGGCCTGAGGCTTTTTACAGGGACTCTATCACGCTCCGACCCCCACAAGTTGCCACCGTGCCTCCTGGGTATAAGTTCGGGCAGCTAACGTGGAATTAACTGTGCTGCCAGTCTCTGAAGTAAAGCGTAGAAATCCTTACTCCCTCGGTGTTCAGGCTACCGGATTCCTGCGCCTCAGAAGGAGGCAGCCTTTTGCAGGGCAGAACTCCTTCTGGTTTCCTCTCCTTTTTGCTATGACTTCGTTTCTCACTCGCTACAAGACAATTCCCTTCTGATATCTCTTTCTTAGGATGCTGCCGCACGTAGGGCAGGCGCAGCTCCGTGGACCCTCGTCCTCCTCAGACGGCAGTCTGGATCTGACCCGAACTCGCTCCAGCCAGCTTCTGCCTAACTTCCTGTCCAGACTACCAGTTTTACCTAATTGTGAGGAGTGCCCTAATAGATAGGAGCGTAGCTCACCCTGGCGGCCTGGAGTATGAAGTGTGTTGTGTGGTTTGTGATACCTGGTAAAGAGATCTCCTTTATTGCCTTCAGATGTAATATCACTCCCCCTGGTGGAAGAATAACATTACTGCAACGACCAGGACTCTGGGGCGCTGCAACTTCATTGTTCGAAAGAGGTAGAAGTCCGATGATGCGAGGTCGGGTGAATAAAGGGGAAAAGGTGGAATTTCAAAGCCACAGGAGCATGCTTCCATTTGGGTAACATGTGAGTTGTTAACTGGTGCATTGTCTTGCAGAAGCGGACAGCTTTGGTGAGCATGCCACGTCTCTTGATTTTGATGGCCTCCCGCAATTTCTGCAGCAGTGAAGCATAGTATGCCCCAGTGATCACGGTACCCTTTGCTAGGAAATCCATCAATACTACTCCGTGCAGGTCCCAAAATACTGTGAGCATGACCTTGCCTGCCGAGGGTTGGGCACGTGCCTTCTTTGGAGGCGTTGAGTCATGATGCTACCATTGCATCGACTGGACTTTAGTCTCAGGATCATAGTGATGGAACCAGCTTTCATCCTGTGTGATCAGTCTGATGAAAAAGTCCCTCTGGTTTCCATGGCACATCGTCAATAGAGCCTGAGACCATTCAACTCATTCCTGCTTCTGGAAAGATGTGAGCAGCTGGGGAACCCAACGAGTGGCTACCTTATGCATGTGAAGATGGTCTTGGATAATTTTTTCCATGAACCCCACACTAATCTTGACATTTTGGCCTAAGTGGCGAATGGTTACACGGAGATTTTCCAAAATGGCGACCTCCGCTTGCTGGATGGTGTGTTCATTAATAGCAGAGTGGGATCGCCTTTAAATTGGAGCTGTTTGCACCGAAGTCTGACCTCATTTGAATTGAAGATGCCAGTCCTTGATTACTTCATATGATGGGGAATCATCGCCATAAACATCTTTCATCTCATCGAACGTCTCCTTTTGTCTTTTGTGTGCGGCCTTTATAGTAAAGGAACTGGATGACTGCTCTGTATTCCACAGGGTCCATTATCAAACCTCACACCACTTCAGCACCTGTAAAATCAAGACCGTTATCAGTTCTGAGTTGCAAATTGGCATGTAACCCATAGAGACTTATATCATTACACATGTGCAGTTTCAGTGTCCTCTGATAAATAGAAAGGGGTCAGGGGAAATCTTTAATGAATGCCCTTCTTATGTGGGTGTGTGTATGATACAAATTCAGCATGCAATGGTGTCATGCTGCAATTTTTTTTCCTGTCCTATCGCAATCTGATCACAGCAAGAAAAAAACGCAACTGAGATCAGAAACATACCATTAAATTGGTACGAATGCAATCCGATTTTTAATTGACATGCCAATGATCCTAGATCTGACCCTATCAAATGGTGAACCATTAAATATATACTGAAGGATGTGTTCGTGGCTCATGGCTCTAGACGTAAAAAGATCGATCACATGAGCTGACTGACATTCTGACACACCTTGGCAGAGGCCTCTAATAAAGCAGACATCTCATTATTTCAGTACTATCTATTTCTGTCACGGGGAGACTAGGTGGGTGAGAGCTAATAACCCGGGCCCCAGCAATTTTCCTCAGACTAGGGAAATGCTGACTGACCCTCTACCTGAAGTTTACACTGATGGTGTGCATGTCCAGGCCTCGAACCTCACCCTGCCTCCTGTTACAACCCTAAGCTGAAAACCACCGCCCTCCACCCAGTGAATGTAATACACCAATACCCACAGTTAGCACAGACAAGGATAAAGGAAAATATACACCACGCTGCAGTCACTCAGGAATACACTATAAATGTGCAGGGCAAAATAAACACAAATATAGGAAGGAGTAAATAAGACAAAGGAAAATACACCACCAGCAACGATTCTCCAACAACCAGCTCTCCACTCCAGACCGAGATAACAATGCAAGACAGAAGCTATAATCGGCGACGCCCAATGATCCGGAGAACTATTTAAAGGCCATGGGCATGGCCCAGCTTCCAATCCGAGGATCAGGTAAATTAACCCTGGAACAGCTGGACAAAACCTAGCCGACGCCAATGAGCAAATAGTGGCCAAAAGCGGAATTACCGCTGTCTGTCGAACGACCTGGTCTGAACAGCGTCCGACATGACAATTTCAGATCAAATATCCCTATGCCTCAGAGATAAACTTTGTAGGGAATGTATTGAATTTGATGAAAAATGTGGGAAATGGCTGCCAATGGCTTTACATTTTAGTCTCACATAGTATCATATCTCTGCGATCTACCTTAGGCAAATCAGCATATTCCACTTCCGGGCTACTTTGTTAGTTTAGAAAATCTTATGTTGATCTATATGCATCTCTGCCAGAATGGTCCCCTTAATTAAATGGGTTTTCTTGTTGTCACAAGTGTGCCAGGTGTGACAGACAGTCATCCTGGATGTAGAAGATGTAGAAGGTCTTTGTGTATAGCTGAAGCACCTTCCCCCCATGCTTCTACCCTCTCTGTCTTTAGTTTTATTGGGGACTCACTAGTGCTCACCCCATCCCCTCCCTATGTAGAGCCTATCGCTAGGGTCAGGCAGGGATTAGGTTCCTGCTCAGCGATAGGTGCAGAACCTATATAGGGACATTTAGGGCAGACAGGGTGATTTTAGATCTGCTTAGGGGTCTCAACTCCCCTCTTTCCTAGTGTTTTGGCTCCCCCTTACCTCTTCCCATTGTTGTGTACTTACTTATCCTTCATCCAGAGTGACTCTTGTATTTTGTTAAAAGTCTGCTGTCACTCTATGTGGGTCTAGGCTATGAACTCGCTTTCACGTCTAGAAGAGCTCAGGGAGTCTGATAAATTGTTAGACTGGTTTGCCATATGGTAAAACTTGCAATCATTTAAAGAGTTGATGCACTTTTCCACTTGGTTTTGCTAGGGGTTGGTGGGTTATTAAAGTCATTAACATCGGATTTAGGGATGAGTGGACCCGTGGAAGTTTGGGTTCTGGTACCTGACCAAACTTTAGTCCAAAGATCAGTTCGGCTGCTAGAACTGTATCTGAACTTGAACCTGTACCCGAACCCCTTTGAAATCAATGCGGATCTGAACTTTGGAGCTGGAAAACCTTTGTCTCTCTCTTTTCCTGACTCCCGAACTCTAAAACAGACTTCCAGGAGAAGTCAGTGTTCGGAGCTCAGCACCAGACATAAGGTGTGCGGTACCAACCCCAAACTTTACAGTTAGAGTTCACTCATCTCTAATCATATTACATTTTTCTTTTCATTCTCCACATGCTGTTTTTTTCTCTTTTATCCTTTCCTGCCCTCTCTCCTTTCATACTTACTCTCAGCTAAGTGCTTGCGGGTATTTTATCTATGTTTACTCCACTCCGCTCATAATGTACTGTATTGTTGCTGTGACTTATTTGGATATAAGGTACTTGACTGTAATCAGCTGTAGGCCTTCCCTTTAATAATGCTTTCATGTATACAGGGCCGTATTTAGAGTTTATGCAGCCCTAGGCACTTTTAGTGCTGCCTCCCCCATTGGTGAGTATGACACTATCGGCAATGACTTTTTGGCAAAAATCGCTGATGTGAAAGTAGCCTTTTGCAGCAGATCAGGCAGTTTTTCTGCATCTGCTAGATAACCAATCACTTACAGCAACACTGCGTTCGGTCTCATTCATTCCCTATGGGCCTTACGGACATGTGCGGCACTTGCGGTGTTGCCGCCATCCAGCAAATGCGGTACTTGCAGCAATGGAAAAAAAACACTGCTAGCAGTGTTTTTTTGTCTCACCGCAAATGCAAAACCGCAAGTGCCACACATGTCCGCAAGTAGCCATCACTACCTGACCCTGCACCTTGCTAGCTCATCCCTAACCATCCCTCTCTGACCTAAAACTACACTATAAAGCTTTAGAAAACAATTTATTAACTAACATATTCCTATGATAATGAGGGCTCCAGGCTATGGCGTAGACTGGGACGGGCAGTCTCCGGGTCTCTATTCTCTCTCTGTGCACACCCTCAGTCCCTGCCTCACTGCCTGTGCTGCACTGTACACAGACCTCCCTCCTCCGGACCCGGTAATCGCCGCTCACAGTAGCTTACTGGCAGAGGTGTATCTAGGTTTTCTGGCACCTGGGGCAAGAATCCAGTTTGACGTCCCCTCCTTCTCAAGGACATATGCGAGTTGCACACTTAGTCATGTACCCACGAGCTGCTCTCCCTAATGCTCTCAATGTTCAGTGAAAAACTGAGAGAAGCAGGAAGAGAAGCTCGTTGTCACAGGACCATAAGTATGAAAGTCGCATATGAGTGAAGTGTTCATGCAGGCTCGGACTGGCCCACCGGGGAATCGGTGGATCCCCCGGTGGGCCCAGGCGCTGACACCTGCTGGCAGGGCCCCCACTGCTCCAGGGGCCCCCACTGCTCCGGGGGCCCCCCTGGCCGCCCCCCACCCACCCTCCTTGAAGACGATACTCACCCTGCTCCAGCGATGGTCTCGGCGTCTGCTCTGCACTGCATCTTCTTCCTGCTTGTGCGGTCACGTGGTACCGCTTCATTAAGGCCATGAATATGCGCATATTCATGACTTTAATCAGTATCACATGACCGCACAAGCAGGAAGAAGATGCAGTGCAGAGCAGATGCCGAGACCATCGCTGGAGCAGGCAGCAGGGTGAGTATCGTCTTCAAGGAGGGTGGGAGGGTGGCGGCCGGGGGGCCCCCAGAGCGGCCCCCGGAGCGGCGGGTGCCCCTGGAGCAGTGGGGGACACTGGAGGGGGGGGGGCAGAATGCTGGACACCCACTGGGGGCAGATTGCTGGAGACACACTGGGACAGAACGCTGGACAGACTGGGGGCAGAACGCTGGACAGACTGGGGGCAGAACGCTGGACAGACTGGGGGCAGAACGCTG
Organism: Ranitomeya variabilis; assembly: GCF_051348905.1. Lineage (NCBI taxonomy): Eukaryota > Metazoa > Chordata > Amphibia > Anura > Dendrobatidae > Ranitomeya > Ranitomeya variabilis. The sequence goes on from NC_135232.1 coordinate 494,755,373, forward strand.
GACAGACTGGGGGCAGAACCCTGGACAGACTGGGGGCAGAACGCTGGACAGACTGGGGGCAGAACGCTGGACAGACTGGGGGCAGAACGCTGGACAGACTGGGGGCAGAACGCTGGACAGACTGGGGGCAGATTGTTGGACACACGGGGGTAATATGCTGGACACACTGGGGCAGATTGCCGGACTGTTGTGAATTTACCTTTTGGCTCCCTCTAGTGGCTACTAGTGATTTGACTCTGGGTATGTCATTCATCCCTTGTATGCTCACCTGGGTCGTTAGTCTGGGGTGTTGCTATATAAGCTCCCTGGACCTTCAGTTCTATGCCTGGCAACGTTGATATCAGAGCTAATCTGTAGTGCTCTTGTCTACTGATCCTGGTTCCTGCTTGATTAAGCTAAGTCTGCTTTCTTGCTTTTTGCTATTTGTTTTTGTTTGCATTTTTGTCCAGCTTGTATATAATCTGTTTCCTGACCTTGCTGGAAGCTCTAGGGTGGCTGGTGTTCTCCCCCCGGGCCGTTAGACGGTTCGGGGGTTCTTGAATCTCCAGCGTGGATTTTGATAGGGTTTTTGTTGACCATATAAGTTATCTTACTACATTCTGCTATTAGTAAGTGGGCCTCTCTTTGCTAAAACCTAGTTCATCTCTGTGTTTGTCATTTCCCCTTACCTCACCGTTATTATTTGTGGGGGGCTGGTATCCTACTTTTGGGGTCTTTTCTCTGGAGGCAAGAGAGGTCTTTGTTTTCCTCTTCTAGGGGTAGTTAGCTCTCCGGCTGGCGCGAGACATCTAGCGACCAACGTAGGCATGTTCCCCGGCTACTTCTAGTGTTGGCGTTAGGAGTAGATATATGGTCAACCCAGTTACCACTGCCCTATGAGCTCGATTTTTGTGCTTCGCAGACTTGCTGATATCTCTGAGACCCTCGCCATTGGGGTCATAACAGTTTGCCAGGCCCGTATAAAAAGTTAAATGCATTGCAGAAGCGGGATTATAAGAAAGAAAGTTCTGAGTTTTTTTTTCTCTCTCTCATTTTTTTTTCTTTTCCCCTTTACCTCTGAGTGGCTTGTGTTTGCTGCAGACATGAATGTTCAGACCTTGATTACAAGTGTGGACCAGCTTGCTGCTCGTGTGCAGGGCATACAAGATTATGTTATCACAAATCCTGTGTCAGAACCTAAGATATCGATTCCTGAACCGTTTTCCGGAGACCGATTTAAATTTAGAAATTTCAGGAATAATTGTAAATTGTTTTTGTCCCTGAGACCCTGTTCATCTGGAGACTCCGCTCAGCAAGTAAAAATTGTTATTTCTTTTTTACGGGGCGACCCTCAGGATTGGGCCTTCTCGCTGGCGCCAGGAGATCCGGCATTGGCTGACATTGATGCGTTTTTTCTGGCGCTCGGTTTGCTTTATGAGGAACCCAATCTTGAGATTCAGGCAGAAAAAGCCTTGCTGGCGATGTCTCAGGGCCAGGACGAGGCTGAAGTGTATTGCCAAAAATTTCGGAAATGGTCCGTGCTGACCCAGTGGAACGAGTGTGCATTGGCTGCAAATTTTAGAAATGGCCTTTCTGAAGCCATTAAGAATGTGATGGTGGGTTTTCCCATTCCCACAGGTCTGAATGATTCTATGGCCCTGGCTATTCAAATCGACTGGCGGTTGCGGGAGCGCAAAACCGCAAATCCCCTCATGGTGTTGTCTGAACAGGCACCTGATTTAATGCAATGTGATAGAATCCTGACTAGAAATGAGCGGAAAATTCATAGACGCCAGAATGGCTTGTGTTACTACTGTGGTGATTCTACACATGTTATCTCAGCATGCTCTAAACGTCTTACTAGGGTTGTTAGTCCGGTCGCCATTGGTAATTTGCAACCTAAATTTATTCTATCTGTAACTTTGATTTGCTCACTGTCATCGTATCCTGTCATGGCGTTTGTGGACTCAGGTGCTGCCCTGAGCCTTATGGATCTGTCATTTGCTAAGTGCTGCGGATTTGTTCTTGAGCCATTGGAAAATCCTATCCCTCTTAGGGTTATTGATTCTACGCCATTGGCAAAAAATAAACCGCAGTTTTGGACACAGGTTACCATGTGCATGACTCCCGAACATCGGGAGGTAATACGTTTTCTTATTCTGCATAAAATGCATGATTTGGTTGTTTTGGGTTTGCCATGGTTACAGACCCATAATCCAGTCTTGGACTGGAAGGCTATGTCAGTGTCAAGTTGGGGCTGCCATGGAATTCATGGAGATTCCCTGCCCTTGTCTATTGCTTCTTCTACTCCTTCAGAAGTTCCGGCGTATTTGTCTGATTTTCAGGATGTCTTCAGCGAGTCTAAGTCCAGTGCACTGCCTCCTCATAGGGAATGTGACTGTGCAATAGATTTGATTCCTGGCAGTAAGTTTCCTAAGGGGAGACTGTTTAATCTTTCGGTACCTGAACATACCGCGATGCGTTCATATATCAAGGAGTCTCTTGAGAAGGGGCATATCCGTCCTTCTTCTTCCCCTCTTGGTGCGGGATTCTTTTTTGTGGCCAAAAAGGACGGATCTTTGAGGCCTTGTATTGACTATCGGCTTTTAAATAAGATCACTGTCAAATTTCAGTATCCTTTGCCGCTGTTGTCAGATTTGTTTGCCCGGATTAAAGGTGCCAAGTGGTTCACCAAGATAGACCTTCGTGGTGCGTACAACCTTGTGCGCATTAGGCAGGGCGATGAATGGAAAACCGCATTCAATACGCCCGAAGGTCATTTTGAGTACTTGGTGATGCCATTTGGGCTCTCTAATGCCCCTTCAGTTTTTCAGTCCTTCATGCATGACATTTTCCGGAAGTATCTGGATAAATTTTTGATTGTTTATCTGGATGATATTCTGGTTTTTTCTGATGATTGGGACTCGCATGTGGAGCAGGTCAGGATGGTTTTTGAGATTCTGCGTGAAAATTCTTTGTTTGTAAAAGGCTCAAAGTGTCTCTTTGGTGTACAGAAGGTTCCCTTTTTGGGGTTCATTTTTTCCCCTTCTGCTGTGGAGATGGATCCAGTCAAGGTCCGAGCTATTCATGATTGGACTCAACCCTCGTCAGTTAAGAGTCTTCAGAAGTTCTTGGGTTTTGCTAACTTCTACCGTCGTTTTATCGCAAATTTCTCTAGCGTTGTTAAACCGCTGACGGATATGACCAAGAAAGGCTCTGATGTAGCTAACTGGGCTCCTGCTGCCGTGGAGGCTTTCCAGGAGTTGAAACGCCGGTTTACTTCGGCGCCTGTTTTGTGCCAGCCTGACGTCTCACTTCCCTTTCAGGCTGAGGTGGATGCTTCGGAGATTGGGGCAGGGGCCGTTTTGTCGCAGAGAGGCCCTGGTTGCTCCACTATGAGGCCTTGTGCCTTTTTCTCTAGGAAGTTTTCGCCGGCAGAGCGAAATTATGATGTGGGCAATCGGGAGTTGTTGGCCATGAAGTGGGCATTTGAGGAGTGGCGTCATTGGCTCGAGGGTGCTAAGCATCGTGTGGTGGTCTTGACTGATCACAAAAATCTGATGTATCTCGAGTCTGCTAAACGTCTGAATCCTAGACAGGCCCGCTGGTCATTGTTTTTCTCCCGTTTTGACTTTGTGGTCTCGTATTTACCAGGTTCTAAGAATGTGAAGGCCGATGCTCTGTCTAGGAGCTTTGTGCCTGATGCTCCTGGAGTCACTGAACCTGTGGGCATTCTTAAGGAAGGAGTTATCGTGTCTGCTATTTCTCCAGATCTGCGACGTGTGTTACAGAGATTTCAGGCTGGTAGGCCTGACTCTTGTCCACCTGACAGATTGTTTGTGCCTGCTAGATGGACCAGCAGAGTCATTTCCGAGGTTCATTCCTCGGTGTTGGCAGGGCACCCGGGAATTTTTGGCACCAGAGATCTGGTGGCCAGGTCCTTTTGGTGGCCTTCCTTGTCAAGGGATGTGCGGTCATTTGTGCAGTCCTGTGGTACTTGTGCTCGAGCTAAGCCTTGCTGCTCTCGTGCCAGCGGGTTGCTCTTGCCCTTGCCTGTCCCGAAGAGACCTTGGACACACATCTCTATGGATTTCATTTCTGATCTTCCGGTGTCTCAGGGCATGTCTGTCATCTGGGTGATATGTGATCGTTTCTCCAAGATGGTCCATTTGGTTCCTTTGCCTAAGCTGCCCTCCTCTTCTGATCTGGTTCTTGTGTTCTTCCAGAACGTGGTTCGTTTGCACGGCATTCCTGAGAATATTGTGTCGGACAGAGGATCCCAGTTTGTTTCCAGGTTCTGGCGATCCTTTTGTGGTAGGATGGGCATTGAGTTGTCGTTTTCATCCGCTTTCCATCCCCAGACTAACGGACAAACGGAGCGAACTAATCAGACTCTGGAGGCTTATTTGAGGTGTTTTGTCTCTTCTGATCAGGATGATTGGGTGACCTTCTTGCCGTTGGCTGAGTTTGCCCTTAATAATCGGGCTAGTTCCGCCACCTTGGTTTCGCCATTTTTCTGCAACTCTGGTTTCCATCCTCGTTTTTCCTCGGGACATGTGGAGCCTTCTGACTGTCCTGGGGTGGATTCCGTGGTGGATAGGTTGCAGCGGATCTGGAGTCATGTGATGGACAACTTGAAGTTGTCACAGGAGAAGGCTCAGCGTTTTGCCAACCGCCGCCGCGGTGTGGGTCCCCGACTTCGCGTTGGGGATTTGGTATGGCTGTCTTCTCGATTTGTTCCTATGAAGGTCTCCTCTCCCAAATTTAAGCCTCGCTTCATTGGTCCTTACAAGATATTGGAAATCATTAATCCTGTATCCTTTCGCCTGGATCTTCCGGTGTCGTTTGCCATCCACAACATATTTCATAGGTCCTTGTTGCGGCGGTACGTTGTGCCTGTGGTTCCTTCTGCTGAGCCTCCTGCTCCGGTGTTGGTTGAGGGCGAGTTGGAGTACGTGGTGGAGAAGATCTTAGATTCTCGTCTCTCCAGGCGGAGGCTTCGGTACCTGGTCAAGTGGAAGGGCTATGGTCAGGAGGATAACTCCTGGGTGGTTGCCTCTGATGTGCATGCGGCCGATTTTGGTTCATGCCTTTCACACCGCTCATCCTGATCGCCCTGGTGGTCTTGGTGAGGGTTCAGTGACCCCTCACTAAGGGGGGGGGGTACTGTTGTGAATTTACCTTTTGGCTCCCTCTAGTGGCTACTAGTGATTTGACTCTGGGTATGTCATTCATCCCTTGTATGCTCACCTGGGTCGTTAGTCTGGGGTGTTGCTATATAAGCTCCCTGGACCTTCAGTTCTATGCCTGGCAACGTTGATATCAGAGCTAATCTGTAGTGCTCTTGTCTACTGATCCTGGTTCCTGCTTGATTAAGCTAAGTCTGCTTTCTTGCTTTTTGCTATTTGTTTTTGTTTGCATTTTTGTCCAGCTTGTATATAATCTGTTTCCTGACCTTGCTGGAAGCTCTAGGGTGGCTGGTGTTCTCCCCCCGGGCCGTTAGACGGTTCGGGGGTTCTTGAATCTCCAGCGTGGATTTTGATAGGGTTTTTGTTGACCATATAAGTTATCTTACTACATTCTGCTATTAGTAAGTGGGCCTCTCTTTGCTAAAACCTAGTTCATCTCTGTGTTTGTCATTTCCTCTTACCTCACCGTTATTATTTGTGGGGGGCTGGTATCCTACTTTTGGGGTCTTTTCTCTGGAGGCAAGAGAGGTCTTTGTTTTCCTCTTCTAGGGGTAGTTAGCTCTCCGGCTGGCGCGAGACATCTAGCGACCAACGTAGGCATGTTCCCCGGCTACTTCTAGTGTTGGCGTTAGGAGTAGATATATGGTCAACCCAGTTACCACTGCCCTATGAGCTCGATTTTTGTGCTTCGCAGACTTGCTGATATCTCTGAGACCCTCGCCATTGGGGTCATAACACGGACACACTGGGGCAGATTGCCGGACACACTGGGGCAGATTGCCAGACATACTGGGGCAGATTCCTGGACACACTGTCTGGGGGCAATGCTGGACATACTGGGACAGATTGCTGGACACTGGGGCAGATTGCCGGACATACTGGGGCAGATTGCTGGATACACTGTCTGGAGGCAATGCTGGACACACTGGGGCAGATTGCTGGACACTGGGGCAATATGCTGGACATACTGGGGCAGGTTGCTGGACACACTGGGGGTAATATGCTGGACACACTGGGGTAGATTGCTGGACACACTGAGGGCAGGACTGGAGGCATGGGCAGAATGTAGATACAGGGCATGATTGGAGACACGGGGCAGAATGAAAGACATGGGGCAGGATTGGATCATGGGGCAGGATGGATACGATGGAGACAGATGGGGCAGGATGGGGAGATCATATGGGGTAGAATGGATACTCATGAGGGCAGGATGCGAGAACATATGGCTGGAGCCAGGAATGAGATAAACGGGGCCAGGGTGGGGAATATTATTACCATAGGGGCTAATTAAGGGATATTATTACTGCAGTGATGTATTTATTTTATTTTTTGAGTATACTGTTTTAATTGGGGGGGCGGTCCTGTTACTGTGTAGAGTGACACTATGTCGCCTCTTTTTCTTCATGTGGTGTAATGCAGAAGTTGTGAAAAATTAAGTAATGTGTTCTGCAAGTGGAGCTCGAGATAACTGTGTTATTTCCTGCAGAAATGAGTCCTGGCTGGAAGAAATGATGGCGGTCTGTGCTGGATGAAAGATGAAGGACTTCACCTAGAGACGTCACTGGTGAGTCAGTGTTACCTATACACTGACACTATACACTGTATACTATATACAGAGCTCCTGTGTATAATGTCACCAGTGATCACTGTATTACCTATACACTATATACAGAGCTCCTGTGTATAATACCACCAGTGATCTCTGTATTACCTCTACACAGACACTGCATACTAAGTACAGATCTCCTGTGTATAATGTCACTTAGGCTGCCGTCACACATTCAGTATTTGGTCAGTATTTTACATCAGTATTTGTAATCACACGTAATTGCTCTATGTTTTTACAAAGACAAATCCCTTCAAAACGAAGGGTATATGTACCACCCAGCAAAACTTCCACATATAGTGGGATCTATGCAATAAAGCGATCTCCACTATGGTACTAAAAACACAAATAGGATAAAATTACTACATGTAAGAAAGGTACACAATCCAATAAAAGGGACTATACTGCCATGGGAGATTGCAAGATGGCTCAGGCTGAATGCAGTATATATACAATGAGAAATACCTATGCTATGATATGAGAGTCCATGGATGGAAAGCTGCCTCTATCAACGATACCTAGCTTAATAATATGGTGTCCTAAATCAGACCCCTCAAAAATACATGGCATATGCTAGAGGGACGCCGGGGTCATTGCAGCAGGCGAACAGTAAGGTAATATCCTTTTACTACCTCTAGCATATGCCATGTATTTTTGAGGGGTCTGATTTAGGACACCATATTATTAAGCTAGGTATCGTTGATAGAGGCAGCTTTCCATCCATGGACTCTCATATCATAGCATAGGTATTTCTCATTGTATATATACTGCATTCAGCCTGAGCCATCTTGCAATCTCCCATGGCAGTATAGTCCCTTTTATTGGATTGTGTACCTTTCTTACATGTAGTAATTTTATCCTATTTGTGTTTTTAACATTATGTTCAATAAAATTTATTTTATATTAGTACCATAGTGGAGATCGCTTTATTGCATAGATCCCACTATATGTGGAAATCAGTATTTGTAAGCCAAAACCAGGAGTGGGTGATAAATGCAGAAGTGGTGCACATGTTTCTATTATACTTTTCCTCAAATTGTTCCACTCCTGGTTTTGGCTTACAAATACTGATGTAAAATACTGACCAAATACTGCTAGTGTGACAACAGCCTTATGGTGATAGTATTGTGTTTTTTTTTGTTTTTTTTTATTTCTGATCAGTATTGTAGTATTCAGTCACTATGTGGTGGTAATATGTGGTCTGGAAATGGTGTTGTGGTATTTGTCCCTTGTATGTGCTATTTGGTCACCAAGTGGTGGTAATATGTGGTGTTGACACGGTGCGGTGGTATTTGTCCCTTGTATGTAGTATTATTCGGTCACTATGTGGTCTGGTCATGGTGTGGTGGTATTTCTTCCTGTATGTGGTATTATTGGTCTTGGTATAGTGGATTGTGTTGTGTATGGCAGTCATTTGTTCTCTCTGATATTAATTAGGAGAAGATTCTTTATTTCCATTAGAGTTTTAATGCTTTGTACACAGCGGCGGAGATGCACTTACAGGGGTTTCCTGTGGAAAAAAGTAATCACCTCTCCACAGGATAAGTGATAACATATTGATTGGTGGGGGTCTGACTGCTTGGACCCACTCAGCAAAATGTGGAACTTTTCATCCCCATTAGACTGGAGTGGCATGTCCGACTAGATCACTGATCCATTCATTCCCTCAGTGGCTGCACTTGTTTTTTTCTGGAAGCCCCAAAGAGAATGAATGGAGCTGCGGTCAGAAATCCCACCTGCCGCTGCATTTTAAAATAGTGATAAAAGTGTCCTGTCAGGGATAAAACTTCCCCAGTTTCTAATGGTCGGATCTAAGCGATCACCTATCCTGTGGAGCCCATGGATCAGTGATAACTTGTTTTACCTAGAACCACATTAATGTAAACTACCGTAATTATACATCCCAGTTATTGGGGCACACGGTAGATGTGCAGCAGCCGCCGGTGTTTTACAGCCGATGCTCCACTATAATGACAGTTATTTGCATATAGCTGTAGGGTGGGCCCCTAGAGTCCATTCCTCTGGTGGGCCCCAGACACCCCAGTCCGACGCTGTGTTCATGTGATGACTACTGGAACCTGCAGAGCTGCATCTTGACATCACAGGCTTCTGAATTCTCACAACTAATGCACTGCACAGTTTTAGGATTCTCCTTTGCAGATGGACAGTTATGTCAGCACAAGCATGTGATTTGTATACCTCTGACCACATTCCGACTAGATGTGCCCGGCCTCACTCAGTTCATTTTCATTGACTGATTCCACACATGTCTAGTCAGCACGTGACCGCATGTCTGTAAATCGCCAGCACGAGAGAATCCTGACAGCGTGCAGTGCGCACTGTGAGAAGTCAGAAGTCTGCAGTCACAATGAATGACTGCAGATTCATTACAAACCTGGACATCCCCTTTAATGCTTCTAACATAAATAAAAACACGAGAATTACCGTATATGCTCGAGTATAAGCCGACTCGAGTATAAGCATAGACCCCTAATTTTGCCACAAAAACTGGGAAAACTTATTGACTTGAGTATAAGCCTAGGGTGGGAAATACAGCAGCTACTGGTAAATTTCCAAAATAAAAATAGATACCAATAAAAGTAAAATTAATTGAGACATCAGTAAGTTAAATGTTTTTGAATATCCATATTGAATCAGGAGCCCCATTAGATGCTCCATTCAAAATTCGCCCCATATAATGCTCCATAAAGTTCCTGATGGGCCCCATAAGATGCTCTGTACAAAAAAATATGCCCCATATAATGCTGCACAAAGGTTATTAATGGCCCCATAAGATGCTCCATATTAAAATATGCCCCATATGATGCTCCATAAAGTTCATGATGGGCCCCATAAGATGCCCCATACAAAAAATATGCCACATATAATGCTGAACAAAGGTTATTAATGGCCCCACAAGATGCTCCATATTAAAATATGCCCCATATAATGCTGCATAAAAGGTTAATGATGGCCCCATAAGATGATCCATAGAATAATATGCCCCACATAATGCTCCATATAAGTTGATGGCCCCATAAGATGCTCCATAGAATAATATGCCCCATATGCTGCTCCATAAAGGTTGATGGCCCCATAAGATGCTCCATAGAATAATATGCCCCATATAATGCTGCACAAAGGTTAATAATGGCCCCATAAGATGCTCCATAGAATAATATGGCCCGTATGCTGCTGCTGCGATAAAAAATGATATATACGGGCACTTGCGATATTCACCTGTCTCCGTTCCACCGCCGTGTACTGCTGTGTCTTCCGGGTCTCTGCAGTGACTGTTCAGGCAGCGGGTACGCACTAAACACGTCATCGCGCCCTCTGACCTGAACATCACAGCCATAGGACGCGAAAGACACAGCCTGGCGGTGGAACGGGGACAGGTGAATATCGCATGGCTCACCCTCCCCCGTTATACTCACCCTCCTGGCACGGTCTCTGCACTTCCCTGCTACGTCCCGGGGCCTGCAGCTCCTTCCTTTGCTGAGCATTCACATGGTACCGCTCATTAAAGTAATGAATATGCGCTCCACGTCTTTGGGAGTGGAGTCGCGTCCATATTCGTCACCTTAATGAGTGGTACCACGTGACCACTGAGCACAGGAGGAAGAGCTGCCGGCACTGAGACCATCAGAGTTGCAGATACCGCTGGAGGAGGGTGAGTATGATGTCTTCAAGAAGGTGGGCGGGAGGCTGACCCCGGACTTTGAAAAAAAAAACTTGCTCAGGTGCCGCCCTAGACACGTGCCCTCAAGTGCCTAGTGGCAAATACGGCCCTGCATGTATATACTTTGTAGGAGATGTTTAATACAAGTTATTGAACCAAAAAAACAGGCATAACTTGGTCAAGAAAATCAATTCGTGGGCTCAGGAATTCTTCCAGCAGTCATCTTTTGTGAACATAGTTCACTGTGCAATCCACAAATGCAAATAAAAGTGTTATCATGGTAAGAAGAAGCCATATCAACAGAATCCAGAAACACTGCCATCTTCTCTGGGCCAAAGCTCATTTAAAATGGACTGAGACAAAATGTAAAACTGTTCTGTGGTCAGTTGAATTAAAATATTAAATTGTTTATGGAAACCACAGACGCCATGTCCTGCAGATTCGCTGTCACGACTCGGATGTCGGGTGACGCGGAGCTCCTTCCCTATCCCTAATGCTAGGGGGTGCCATAGCTCGCCCTGTTCCTCGGGTTACTTCCGAGGTTGAAGGTGCTGGGGTCATGTACTTTGCCTTATCTCCTGAATACGCCCTCCATCTGTTCCCATCCCCCACCCACGGAACAGGAGAGCAGCTGTGCACCACAGTTCACCAACTAGATGAACAAGGCAACACGAACAAGGGTAACAGAAAAAAACAGGCATACAAATGTTCACTCACATATAACAGAGGGACCATCCAGCTTGTTATCACCGCACAGTTCAAAAGTCTGCATCTCTAATGGTATGGGGTTGCATTAGTGCCTATGGCATATGCAGCTTAAACATCTTGAAAGGTATAATAATTGCTGAGCATTATATAGAGGTTTAGAACAACATATGCTCCTTCCAGACAACAGCTACTTCAATTAAGGGGTTCCATATTTCAGAAAGGTGATGCTAACCCACGTACTGCATCCATCACAGCAGCATGGTTCCGCAGAAGAAGAGTTCTGGTGATGAATTGATCACTTGCAACCCAGACCTTTCATCAACAGAAAACATTTGGTGCATTATTAAATGAAAAATCTGGCGAGAACCCAAGACTGTTCAGGACATAGAATCAGGCAATAATTTGACAACATTCCTCTCCCAAAACTACAGCAATTGTTCTCCTAACTTTCCAGACATTTACAGACTGTTGTAAAAAGAAGAGATGCTATGCAATAGTTGACATGGCTATGTGACAACTTTTTGGAGATGTCTTGCTTCCATCAATTTCTAAATTATTTAATTCTTTCAAATTAAATGGAAAATGTCTACCTTTTGCCTTCTGATCTGTGTTATGTTCTGTTGTGAATAAAATATGACAATAAGAGATTTCTAAAACATTGCATTCTTGTTTTCTTTACATTTTATAGAGTCCCAACTTTTTTTGAAGTGGGATTGTACATATATAAAAAATAAAAAACACCATAAGAGGAAAAACCTCCACTTTTCTAGACAAAAAAAAACACCAGTACACAGGCAGAGATGCTTACCTGTCCAAGGCCTCCAAACAATTGCACTAACCAAGGTGCAGCGGACCCAAATAAAGATGGCAAATACACAGGTGCAATAATACCGATAAGGCAGCCAGCCTACAATCAGGAATTGGCCCCTTGGTACACCATTGCAAACAAATAATCTGGATGTGGCATGTTCACACAGAAATGCAGAGCATATGGCTCAAAGCCTATTAATGATGCCATATAGCGGGCTAACCATTGCTGACTGTAATGCATCCTGTGTGAACAGAGGCCACAGTGTACAGAGCCATCTAGGGCCGAGCTGCACCCTGAAAAAATATAAAGTGCACAAAAACATAACAATGTATGCAAGGTATTGGTCGATATTATGGCCACAATACTTAAGCCGGCAACCCACGTCAAGGGTCCTTACATATTGCCAGTCCTAATCTAACAAAAAAACACCATAAGGGTATGTTTCCACGTTCAGGAAACGCTGCGTGTTTGACGCTGCGTTGAGCCGCAGCGTCAAACACGCAGCGTCCAGATTTACAGCATAGTGGAGGGGATTTCATGAAATCCCGTCTCCACTATTCAGTAAAAGACGCATGCGGCATACCCACGGAAATGGACATGCGGCGTGTCTTTTAAGAGCGCATTGCTGAAACAACGCAAGGAAAACGCAGGTGACGTCAGGTGCAGATTTGGTGCCGATTTTACCTGCATAAAATCCTGACCAAATCCTGAGGCAATCCTGAACGTGGACACATACCCTAAGGGTACGTCTCCACGGTACGGATGGGCGGCGGTATCGCCGCAGCGGCGAAGCCGCTCGGCGCTAAGCCCCGCCCCCTTAATGGGACGCGATCATGCCGGATGTGTTAACTCTTCACATCCGGGATGATCGCTCTCTCCCATAGGGCCCTGTGATATGCCTTGCGGGGACGCTGCGTCCCCGCAAGGTGTACGGGCATGCTGCGATCTGAAAAGACGCGCAGCATGTCCGGAGTCGCAGGGCCGCCGCGTGCGGGTTTCCACGCATAGTGGAGACAGGATTTCATCAAATCCCCTCCACTATGCTGGAACATCTGGACGCTGCTTGTTTGACGCTGCAGCGCTGCGCAGCGTCAAACAAGCAGCGTTTCCTGAACGTGGAAACATACCCTAAGAAGAAAAACCTCCACTATCCTAGACAAAAAAAAACCACCAGTACACAGGCAGAGATGCTTACCTGTCCAGGGCCTTCAAACAATTGCACTAACCAATTGTCTAGAATAGTGGAGGTGGAGCGCCCGCAGACGCAGGGCCGCGGGGTACTCGGTACCGGGCCTCTCTGTCTCAGTCCTGGGGTTGTCACGGTGGCTAGACCCGGTCCGTGAGATGATGGTGCGTGGTGCAAGGTGCGATGAATAACGAGGACACAGGGTTGCAGTCTCTTTACCTCTTTACTGAAGGCTTCGGGATCCGCAATCCAGAGCACTGCTAACAGGGCTGGCTGAGACCGGCCGGTCCGAAGGCACATCCAGAGTTCCCTTTGCAGGTGGAAATCAGTGCCTACCTTCTAGCGCCTGTGTTGTAGTACCTCCCTGCTGAGCACCACGGGATAGTCCTCACAACTGTTGTATCTGTTTCTGATGTTCTTTCTCTCTCCGTCCCCCAGATGATTTGGCTAGGACGCACCCGTATGATGGGGTAGGCCTGGAGTTATTTTATAGGGACCATAGAGACGCCCCCCTCTCCCACAATTGCCTCCATTGTTTGCTTAGGTGATTTAGGTGAGACAGCCAACCTAAAGTTAACTGTCCTGCCGCTGTTTGAAGTAATGCTTGGAGCCCAAAACTTCCTCGGCGTTCCGGCCACCGGCTACGCGCCTCAGTAGGATGTTGCCACGATCTTAGGGCACGACTCCTACTGGTTCTATTCTCCTTTGTGCTGTGATCTCGTTTCTCACTTCTCCACAATATACTTCACTTCGTGTCCTTTCTTAAGATGCCGTCGCAATGAAGTGCAGGCGCGGCTCCTTAACGATCTGTCCTTTTCCCTAGGCCTCTGCCAGGATCCCACCCCTGACAGGGACCCCCCTGAATCTTCCCAAGCAACCTCTTCTCTCACTAGGTGTTGCCTGGGCAAAACCCAGTCAGCTTCTCTCTAACTTCCTATCCAGCCCCCAGTTTTACCAGATTGTGAGGAGTGGCCTAATACATAGAACCCTTTGCTCCCCCTGGTGGCCAGAGTGTGAAGTGTAATGTGTGACTGTGATACCTGGTCAGGTGAACTCCTTTAGTGCAATCAGACGTAACATCACTCCCCTTAGTGGCAGAGCGACATTACTGCAACGACCAGGACTCTGGGGCGCTGCAGAGGTTTTTCCTCTTATGGTGTTTTTTTGTTAGATTAGGACCGGCAATATGTAAGGACCCTTGACGTGGGTTGCCGGCTTAAGGATTGTGGCCATAATATCAACCAATACCTTGCATACATTGTTATGTTTTGGTGCACTGTATATTTTTTCAGGGTGCAGCTGGGCCCTAGATGGCTCTGTAAACTGTGGCCTCTGTTCACACAGGATGCATTATAGTCGGCATTGGTTAGCCCACTATGTGGCGTCATTAATAGGCTATGAGCCATATGCTCTGCATTTCTGTGTGAACATGCCACATACAGACTATTTGTTTGCACAGGTGCACCAAGCGGCCAATTCCTGATTGTAGGCTGGCTGCCTTATCGGTATTATTGCACCTGTGTATCTGCCATCTTTATTTGGGTCCGCTGCACCTTGGTTAGTGCAATTGTTTGGAGGCCCTGGATATGTAAGCATCTCTGCCTGTGTACTGGTGTTACATATATAATAAATACTATATATATATTACACAGGACACATAAGCGCAGGTAAGGGATAAATCCACATGAGTCAAATATGCAGTGAATTGATTAACCCCTTGAGGAAGCAGGAATATGTTACGCAAGTTGGTGCCTTTTTGTATTTCTGGTGACCTGGCTATGTGCATTTTATTATTATTATTTATTTATATAGCACCATTAATTCCATGGTGCTGTACATGAGAAAGGGGTTACATACAGAGTTATAGATATCGTTTACAGTAAACAAGTTTACAATGACAGACTGGTACAGAGGGGAGAGGACCCTGTCCTTGCGAACTTACATTCTATGGGATAGTGGGGAAAAGGCCGAAGGTAAGTGCAGCGCCCCAGAGTCCTGGTCGTTGCAGTACTGTGGCTCCGCCACTAAGGGGAGCTATGGTACGTCTGATGGCACTGAAGGAGTTCACCTGACCAGGTATCACAGACACCAATACATTTCACAGCCGGGCCACCAGGGGGAGCTAAGGGTTCTATTCATTAGGCCACTCCTCACATACTGGTAAAACTGGGGGTCAGGCAGGAAGTTAGACAGAAAGCTGACTGGGTTGGAACCAGGCAACACCTTGTGGCAGAGGGTGTTGTGGGAGAAGATTCGGTAGGGTCCCTGTCAGGGGTGGGATCCTGACAGAGGCCTGGCAACTTGAGCGAACGTAACGGGACCGTGCCTGCTCAGCATAGCGGCAGTGCCCAAGGAGGGATTGGAAGCGAGATAGATTGTGCTGAGTGAGAAATGAGATCAAAGCAAGAAGGAGAGTACCAGTAGGAGTCGTGCTGTGAGACCGAGGCAACATCCTACTGAGGCGCACTACAGGCGGCCGGAACGCCGAGGGAGTATTACAATATTCAGCTTCAGGCAATACTCTAAACCAACGGCAGGACAGTCAGTCTAAGGCGGGCTGTCTCACCTAAATCACCTATGCAGTCTTGGGGGGCAACTTGTGGAGAGGGGCGACTCTAGGGTCCCGGAAGAGCTCCGAGCCTACCCGTCATACGGGTGCCGTCCTAACCGTAACATCAGGGAGGGACGGAGGATTAGCAGGACATCATCTAATCGAGTTGTGAGGGAACTTAAGAAACGGACACAACAGTTGTGGGGACTTTCCGTAAGCACAGCAGGGAAGGATCGCAACACATAGCGCTAGCAGGAAGGCACAGATTTCCACCTGCAAGGAGAACTCTGGAGGTGCCATTGGACCGGCCGGACTTGCGCAGCCTGGTTAACCGTATTCCGGATTGAGGACCCAGAGATCTTCAGTAAAGAGATAAAGAGACTGCAACTTGGTGTCCTCGTTATTTACTGCACCGCACCACCACCACCATCCACATCTATCTATCACTGTACGCCCCTCAGCAGGGTCACGGACCGGGCCTAGCCACCGTGACAACCCCAGAGCAGAGACTCAGAGGCCCGGCACCGGGTACCCCTCGGCCCTGCGGCAGTGGGGGCGCTGCAACTTGGCGTCACGAACAGGATCTACTTAAGCCTGAAGAATCAGGTCATGTGTGCCTTGGAACTGTAATTTGTTGTGCTTGTACCGTACTTTATTGCAAAGACTGTGCTGTGCCACTTGCCGCCAAAATCCGCCGCCATTACAGTGCTGAGGAGAGCGCAGGAGAAGAAGAGGGGCGTGGAGTAGGCGTGGACAAGCTGGAGAGCGCGAACGACAATGGCCGCCCAGTCTAAATATTTCTGTGTCCTGAGGACGTGTCCGTCAACAGCCGAGGTCCGCCTCCTGATCCTGTTTGGAGGGTGGAGACCATGGAGACGGGGCCGCCCACGAAAGAGACCGCGGGAAGAAGACGCTGGGGAGGAGATAAAGATGGCGACGCCGGGAGCACCGAGTGGGGATGACCTGACTCGGCATGGAGCCGCATCACCGGACACAGCCTCGGAGACGCCATCGTTGTGGGGACTGGCCCTCATGGAACCACCGATGGGTCGACCCAACTGGCAGATGTCCGAGGAGTGTGTGGCCGCAGCCGAGGCCCGACAGATAGCATGCCGCTTGGAGGCTGATGCCCGCGTGCTCGCTCGGCTGGGCCAGCCCACGGAGGTCCGCCTGTCTCCGGTGTCCCCTGCTCCTCCCAACCCGGCCGCGGCTGAAGGTACGCTGCAGGTACAGGGCCTGAGGATCCTGCCGGAGGCAGAACACCTGCGGCGCCTGATGACAGCATGGCGGAACAGACCCCAACCTGCAGCCCAGGTAGATCTGACAAGCGTCGCAGAGACCCCACCGTCACACTGGGGTGTTGTGGTGTCCTTCAACTCCCGGAAGGGAAGGGGAGTTATCCAGGAGATCGGGGAGCCACTACAGGTCCGTGTTGACCGGGAAGAAGTAGAGCCCTGCGGGGGAAGGTATGATTCCGACCTGGAGCCTGGCGACGCAGTGACCTATACCCGGTGGAGGAGGGAAACTGGCGAAACTGGCTGGATGGCTCGGGGCGTCCAGCGGTGTGTCGCACTCCAGGCTGCTACTGGAACATCTGAAGACGAGTCTCCTGCAGGGAAGGTGATGGAACCTGTCTCCGTGGAACATCCAGAAGTCCGGGCTCACCGTGTGCCCCTGGGTCGCGCTCGCCCACAAGCAAGGAGGGCATCCCGGCGAGGGATCCTGTCGCTGCTGGAGTCAGGACCGGCCCTTGCTGTACCAACGCGGCCCGTTGGTCTGGTGAGGCCTGGAAGGAAACCACCTTCTGCACCACAAAAGTAAGATATTAATGCTCTGCAAATGTAAATAGTTACTGTTCTACTGTTTTGCTGCTAAAACCCGTCTAGGGTTAACTCCTAAAGGGATCCCTTTGTTGACCCGGGATCCCTATTGTGTTTTTGGTTATTTTTCTATTTTCCTTCTTTGTTATCAAGAACTGCCGCAATCATGAACAGTGCATGATACAAACTGCTTGTAAATAGTTTGCACCTTCTTAAAGGTGCTCCCTACTGGTTTTACTTAAAGAAGGACTCTTTGTGAAGATACCACACTGGAACCTTTGCTGAGTATGGACTGGTAGCTTGAGAAGGTGTGCTACCTCATAAAGACTTGGTCCCCTCTTAAAGGGGATGTTCACTTGTTGCACTTAAAGAATGGTATTGCTTTAAGACTGATAGATAGCAATAATGTCTTGACAAAAAGAAAGTGATGATGATGCTTACATGAAAAAGTTATGTGTATCCAACCAGTTGATTGTAAGAAATGATTGATAATGTTGATGGAAAAATGAGGACAGAGAGTGAACCCGTACGGGGTTAGTCAGTGAGTCCTCTTGGGAGCTATGTAAAGATGGCTCAGTGATTTCGAACTGAAAGTAATGTTATGTTCTATACTGTGTATAGTAGTTGAAAAGGCAGAAGGCCCGGGCTGAAAGGGGCGGTCCTGTAACGAAAGGAGAGGCAGTAGGCCTGGAGCAGTTAGGACAGGCGGTCCTGCAGATTTAATGAAGGAGAATGAAAGAGAAACAGTTAATTAATATTATAATGTGCAGCATAAGTCTTTAGTGGATAGGAAGTGTATGTCCTTAAAGGCAATGTTAACTTATTATTCAAAAGTTTGCACTGAGTAGAATACCCGGTTGGGTAACAGGAGTTAGTTATAGCCTGTAATTTATAATGTTTAACCATGTTTGTAACGTTCAAGTGTCCTCACCTCCCATAAAGGGAAGCTCTGTTCAAGCTTACTTATTGTTATTGCATTTTCAAAACTGTATGTCTTTTTGCTAACCTGTATTGTTGTTTTCTTCCCAGTCCAGGAGTACTGGATTTAACCGGGGGGGAGTGCAGCGCCCCAGAGTCCTGGTCGTTGCAGTACTGTGGCTCCGCCACTAAGGGGAGCTATGGTACGTCTGATGGCACTGAAGGAGTTCACCTGACCAGGTATCACAGACACCAATACATTTCACAGCCGGGCCACCAGGGGGAGCTAAGGGTTCTATTCATTAGGCCACTCCTCACATACTGGTAAAACTGGGGGTCAGGCAGGAAGTTAGACAGAAAGCTGACTGGGTTGGAACCAGGCAACACCTTGTGGCAGAGGGTGTTGTGGGAGAAGATTCGGTAGGGTCCCTGTCAGGGGTGGGATCCTGACAGAGGCCTGGCAACTTGAGCGAACGTAACGGGACTGTGCCTGCTCAGCATAGCGGCGGTGCCCAAGGAGGGATTGGAAGCGAGATAGATTGTGCTGAGTGAGAAACGAGATCAAAGCAAGAAGGAGAGTACCAGTAGGAGTCGTGCTGTGAGACCGAGGCAACATCCTAGTGAGGCTGTTATGACCCCAATGGCGAGGGTCTCAGAGGAACGTGGAAGTCTGCAGAATACAAAAATCCAGCTCATAGGGCAGTGGTAACTGGGTTGACCATATATCTACTCCTAACGCCAACACTAGAAGTAGCCGGGGATCATTCCTACGTTGATTCTAGATGACACGCGCCAGCCGGAGAATCTAGCTACCCCTAGTAGAGGAAAACAAAGACCTTTCTTGCCTCCAGAGAAGGGGACCCCAAAGCTGGATAGAAGCCCCCCACAAATAATGACGGTGAGGTAAGAGGAAATGACAAACACAGAAATGAACCAGGTTTAGCACAGAGAGGCCCGCTTACTGATAGCAGAATAAAGAAAGGTAACTCATATGGTCAACAAAAACCCTATCAAAATCCACACTGGAAATTCAAGAACCCCCGAACCGTCTAACGGTCCGGGGGGAGACACCAGCCCCCTAGAGCTTCCAGCAAAGGTCAGGATATAGATTAGGAACAAGCTGGACAAAAATACAAAACCAAAACAAATAGCAAAAAGCAAAAGGCAGACTTAGCTGATATAACTGGAACCAGGATCAGTAGACAAGAGCACAGCAGACTAGCTCTGATAACTACGTTGCCAGGCATTGAACTGAAGGTCCAGGGAGCTTATATAGCAACACCCCTAACTAACGACCCAGGTGCGGATAAAAGGAATGACAGAAAAACCAGAGTCAAAAAACTAGTAACCACTAGAGGGAGCAAAAAGCAAATTCACAACAGAGGCTCACTACCGGCGGCCGGAACGCCGAGGGAGTATTACAATATTCAGCTTCAGGCAATACTCTAAACCAACGGCAGGACAGTCAGTCTAAGGCGGGCTGTCTCACCTAAATCACCTATGCAGTCTTGGGGGGCAACTTGTGGAGAGGGGCGACTCTAGGGTCCCGGAAGAGCTCCGAGCCTACCCGTCATACGGGTGCCGTCCTAACCGTAACATCAGGGAGGGACGGAGGATTAGCAGGACATCATCTAATCGAGTTGTGAGGGAACTTAAGAAACGGACACAACAGTTGTGGGGACTTTCCGTAAGCACAGCAGGGAAGGATCGCAACACATAGCGCTAACAGGAAGGCACAGATTTCCACCTGCAAGGAGAACTCTGGAGGTGCCATTGGACCGGCCGGACTTGCACAGCCTGGTTAACCGTATTCCGGATTGAGGACCCAGAGATCTTCAGTAAAGAGGTAAAGAGACTGCAACTTGGTGTCCTCGTTATTTACTGCACCGCACCACCACCACCATCCACATCTATCTATCACTGTACGCCCCTCAGCAGGGTCACGGACCGGGCCTAGCCACCGTGACAACCCCAGAGCAGAGACTCAGAGGCCCGGTACCGGGTACCCCTCGGCCCTGCAGCAGTGGGGGCGCTGCATAGGGGGCGAGGCGGCAGCTCTGTAGATGGCGAGGCGGCGGCTCTGGCAATAGCGAGGCTGCAGAATGGTTATTGCAGGCTGTAGGCTTGATGATTTTATGATGGATAAGAGTGATTCTTAAGTAGTCAATACATTAACTGGGACTTGCTGGAAATGTATTCCTTATGACCACTGTGTCTGTTATTTGTAATTGTGCATTCCTTATGTCCTGTTCCCTGTGTCCAAATGTGTGTTGTTAACTGGTCAATGTGCTTCATATTTCATAATAGAACATGGTCACAGGTGCACATTGGTGACTGCTATATCAGTTATACAGTGTGCATTTTAAGACATGATCATATCAAAGTCAAACATCAGAAATATTCTGTCTGATACCTGATTCTGATACTTGAGTCTGATAACTGATTCTGATTCATGACTTTGATACCTGATTCTGATACCTGATTCTGATACCTGAGTCTTACTCTGATACCTGAGTCTGATAACTGACTCAGATTTTCAATTGTATTAAGGTCTTGGCTTTGACTAGGTCACTCGAAAACATTTACACATTTCCCCTTAAACTACTTAAGTATTGCTTTAGCAGTATGCTTTGAGTCTCTTCCAGTCTCAATCACTTACAGACTGAAACAGGCTTTGCTCAAGAAGATCCCTGTGTTTCGCTGCATTCATCTTCCCTTTGACTCAGACCATTTTCCCTGTCCCTGCTGCCAAAAAAACATCCCCACAGCATGATGGGTGGCCAAATGTTAAATTTTGGTCTCATCTGATCACAGTACCTTCCTCCATATATTTGGGGAGTCTCCTAAATGTCTTTGGCAAACTCAGAATGAGCCTTACAATTTTTGTGTGCAAGTAAGGGCTTTTTTCTGCCCACTCTTCCATAAAGGGCACCTCTATGGAGTGTACGGCTTAGGCCGGGGTCACACTTGCGAGTGCACTGCGAGAAACTCACGTGAGTCTCTCGCCTCAATACCCGGCACTGCCACCGGCACTCGGAACCAGAGCGTGCAGCTGCATGTATTTCTATGCAGCTGTTGGGTATTGAGGCGAGAGACTCACGCGAGTTTCTTGCATTGTTTTCGCAAGTATGACCCCGGCCTTATTGTTGCATGGAAAGATACTCAAGTCTCTGCTAGGGAACTCTGCAGCTCCTTTAGGGTTACCTTTAGTCTCTGTGTTGCCTCTCTGATTAATGGCCTCCTTGCCTGGACTAAGAGTTTTTGTGGTGGCACCTATCTTAGCAGGTTTGTTGTAGTACCATGTTCTTTCCATTTGTTAAGAATGGATTTGATGGTGCTCCGGGGATCCTCAGAGATAGGAATATCTTTTATAACCCAGCCCTAACTTGTGCTTCTCAACAACTTTGTCCCCGACTTGTTTTGAGATCTCCTTGGTCTTCATGGTCTGCAATTAAGTAATTACAGCTTGCTCGCTGTTCTAACATGTGTGGCGCTTCACACCACACATTCAGGAAATTGGAGCATCGGGTGGAATGAGAAAAGGTGAGTATTGTATTTATTTTTTTAAATCAGTTACTGGTGGCCATAATATCTATGGAGGACCATGGGGAGTGCATTTTACGTTATGTAGTACCATGGAGGGTGCATTTTAATGTATGAAGGACCATGGGCTGTATCATATTGCATGAAGGACAATGGGGAGAGAATCATATTGCATGGAGAACCATGGGGAGTGCATTATATTATATGGAGGACAATAGGGGGTGCATTATATTGTATGGATGCCCATGGGGGTGCATTACATTGTATGGAGGATCATGGCTAATGCGTTATATTGCATGGAGGACCATGGGTGGTGCATTATATTGTGTGGAGGGCCAGGGGGTGCATTATGTTGTGTGGAAGACCATGGGGATTCATTATATTGTGTTGAGGACCATGGAGGTGCATTATATTGTGTGGAGGACCATGGGGGTGCATTATATTGTACGGAGGACTATGTGTGTGCATTATATTGTGTGGAGGACCATGGGGGTGAATTATATTACATGCAGGACCATGGTGGGTGCATTATATTGTGTGGGGGACCATGGATGTGCATTATATTGTATGCAGGACTATGGGGGTGCATTATATTATATAGATGACCATGGGAAGTGCATTAAATTGTATGGAGGACCATCGGGGTGCATCATATTGTATGGAGGACCATGGGGGTTACATTATATTGTACGGAAGACCATGGGGAGTGCATTATATTGTGTAGAGGACCATGGGGGTGCATTATATTGTATGGAGAAACATGGGAGTGCATTATACTGTATGGAGAACCATAGGGGTTGCATTATATTGTATGGAGAACCATGGGGGGGTGCATTTTTTGTGGGGGACCATTATGCTTTATGGAGGAATATAGGGGGCGCATTATACTATATGAAAGACTATATGGGGCCCATTATACTATATGGATGGGTATGTGGGGTCATTATAATATTTAAAGGACTATGTGGGGGCCATTATACTGTATGCAAGCAATTATACAGTATGAAGGTTTTTGTGGGGTCCAACTTGCTGAGTGGGTGCCATTATACGGTTTGGAGGGTTAGTGCAGGTCAATATAAAGTGTGGAGATGTGTGGGGCCATTATACTGTATGTAGGCCCATTATACTGCATGGAGGGCTGTGTGGACGATCACAGTTGGGGATAATACTGTGTTGGGATCACCATACTTTGCCTTGGGTGTTGAGGTGGAGTACAGTAGGGTCATTATACTGTGCATTTGGAGGAATTCACCATGGGGGTATCATACTGTGTTTGGGGGTTCACTTTTCCAGGCACATGACAGCTGATCTGTACAGCTGACATGTGCCCGCAACAGCCACGGGTGGAATCGCGATCCACTCGTGGCTGTTAGCTAGTTAAAAGCTGCTATCAATCTCTGACAGCGGCATTTAACTCGCGCTTATAGGACAGCCACATGATCGCGAGTCACCGATGGGTCAGCATTAGTGATGAGCGAGCATGCTCACCTGAGCATCTCACTTCTCGAGATGCTTGGAGCTCACCGAGTATTTTCGGGGTTGCTCGGCAGAAGCTCGGGTTCCCTCCCTGCATTTTTGACGCTCTTTAAAGAGCCAATGAACATGCAGGGATTGTCTGCCACAAACTGTAATGCTGCAGCCATGTTGGTTGTGGCATTACAGTGATTGGCTGGAAGCACAGCGTCATCAGGACTATATCTGACCTGACACTGCCATGCTCGTCACAGTCTACTTCGGAATCAGGAAGTGTAGGGAGAGGTGCTACTGACTAGGGAGAGATTTGCTTTTTTCTTAATTAATGTAGGTATACCACAATATATTATACACATATCCATCTCAACTAACAGTCCTTCTGAGGATTAATCCAGCTGCATAGATATCAGTGCTAGGCAGGCAGGCAGTGTATGTGGCAGACTGCCGTGCATATAGCAAGAGGATCCATTCCAGTTCTGCCTGCTGCTGATGCTTTTACAGATATTTCTAGACATAGCCCCAGGTATCAGGGGCCAGGCATAGTTTTGTTTTGGCTATTAATCCTAATCATTTGCTTAAAAAGCAATCCAGAGAACACCATTTTTCTGCTCCATTTGCTTGTTGGCACTGCAGAATACAGCCATATCATTTCCATATTACAGTGCAAAAAATCCATCTATTTAAAACTGTGGTTTGTCCGTCATATGGATGAAAAAAAAGTATGCTCACAATTCTGCCATTTCTGGCCTCCATTTAAATTTTGTTGCAGTGTGTTAGCTAAGTTATTGACACCAGTTTGCTGTTAAAAATAGTTACCTACAGGCCAGCTATTTAAAACTGTTGTTTTCCGTCACATGGATCACATATAAGTTTGCTCCAAATTCAGCCATATGTAGGGAACTTTGGAAATATTGCCCTCCATTTAAAATGGGCAAGGCGCGTAGCAAGGGACAAGGAACTGAATGTGATGTGATGGTGCATGCAGAGACCGAGGCCGAGGCCGTGGGCAAGCTGAAATTGAGCCACAACAAACACCCACCCACGTGGACAAGTGCTTGTGAGCAGGGATGGTGCATCTCGCTGATGGCGCACTGGGTTAACATAGTGGAAGCCAGGACTCAGTTCAACCTTGGGATGGAACACGTCCTTCCTACACTGAGGATTGCGGGCCTTTGGTCAATCAGGGTTGCCCCCACAGTCTACAACTCCTGCACCTCCTCCCCTCTTCTTCAGCTCCCATCTCTGAAATGACCACATCAGTCACAAGCTGGACGCAGTGCCGCACTGCCTCAGCCAAGTGGCATCAGGCTGTGCTGAAGCTAATATGCTTAGGTGACAAACCGCACAATGCTGAAGAGTTGTGGACAGCTCTGAAAGTGCAGGCAGATCTGTGGCTGACACCACTGAACCTATAGCCAGACATGGTCATGTGTGAAAATGGGCGGAACCTGGTGGTGGCTCTGAGGCGAGCTCACATACGTACCATTCCTGGCTCATGTGCTTAACCTCATGGTTCAGTGGTTTCTCAAAACCTACCCAGAGTTGCCAGATCTGCTTGTCAAAGTATGCCGCCTGTGTGCCCATTTTAGAAAGGCAGCTGCAGCTTCCACAACTCTTGCCGTGCTTCAGCAGCGTTTGCAGCTTCTGGCTCACCGACTGGTGTGTGATGTCCCCACACGTTGGAACTCTACACTGCGGATGTTTGTAAGGATTTGTGAGCAGAAGAGTGCAGTTGTTGACTTCCAGCATCAACAAGGCATTCGGTCTTCAGTTCAGACTCCACACATAAGACCTCTGGAGTGGACATGGATGTCAGACATATGTACCACCCTCCAAAACTTTGAGGACTCCACCAAGATGGTGAGCTGTGATGACGCCATAATTAGCATCACCATCCCACCTTTCTGTGTTCTGAAATGCTCTCTGCTCACAATCAAAGAGTATACATTGCAGGCGGAACACGATGAGATGGAGCAAGAAACCATACATTGTGATTACACACAGCCCAGCCTCATCTCATCCCAATGTGGATTGGGTGACAATGAGGAAGAGGAGGAATAACAGGAGCTAATTTCATGTGCTATAGATGGAACTACCTGTACAACTGTCATATCGTAGATGGCCCGAGGACAGGAAGGAGGAGGAGAGCATGGTCAGTCGTCTTCTTGGTGAAGACACAGAAGTCTTGACTGTTACAAGTCTGGCACACATGGCTGAGTTTATTTTACGCTGCCTTTCCCATGACCCTCGCGTTCTCAAAATTTTGGGTGACAGTCATTACTGGTTGGTGACACTTCTGGACCCACGCTACAAGGAGAACTTTCTATCTCTTATTCTCAAGGTGGACAGGTCTACTAAAATGGGGCAGTACCAGAAGGCCCTTGTTGCGGAATTATTAAAAAAAATTCCCATCTGAAAACACTGACGGCAGATATCACAGTTTGTTGGACAACCAAGGAGTACAGGCGAGAGAGACACAACTCCAATCCAGCAGAGGCAGGGAAACACTGGCAAAGTTCTGGGAGAGTTTTCTCAGACCCGCCCATTGCACAGGCCCTGAGGCACGGGGTACTCTCACAAGGAGTGCAAAGTTTGGGAAGATGCTGAGGGAGTACCTTGCTGACCGTACCAATGTCCTTAGTGATTCCTCTGTGCCTTATAATTATTGGGTATCCAAGCTGGACACGTGGTATGATCTGGCTCTCTATGCCTTGGAGGTCCTGGCCTGCCCTGCTGCTAGCGTTTTGTCAGATTAGGTTTTTAGTGCCGCTGGTGGAATTATAACTGATAAACGCATCCGCCTGTCAACTGAAAATGCTGACAGGCTGACTCCTATAAAAATGAACAAGGGCAAGATTGGGGCAGACTTCTCAAAACCACCGAATGATAGCAGTGTAACATAAACTCAAATCCAGTGTCTTTTTTTGGGAGGTCTATTCCCATGCACCTCTTCTCACCCACACATGGGTATACGCTTCCTGATTTTGGCTATTTGCTGTTGTCCTCATCCTCCACCACCATATCACCGGGGTGACCGTGCTCCGTAATACAACACTCACATAATTTTTTTTAAAGGGTGTTTATGATGCCCGTAAAAAAAATTTGTTACACAGTATGGTCATGTATACCCCCCTCTTTCACGTCTCTTCCAAGGAGCACTCGAGTGCCTCCAAATTTGTGGCAGCCATTGCATTCAAAGCATAGGATAACACTATGGGAGACCCACTGCCTAATAATGGGAAAATTGTTTTCAGGAGACCCTCCTGTATGCCTTTTCAAAGGGGTATTGGCATGCGTCCACATTTTGGGCAGCCCTGCCACTCACTGCATACACAATAACGTATAAGAGACCCACTGTTTAATAATAGGAACAACAAAACATAGCCGGCTGATGGCTCTCTAAGAATAGTGAGGGACGACTGCTGGCTCTTTAAGAATAGTAAAGGCTGCCTTCAGTCCCTCCTTCATAAATGAAACAGGATGTGTCTGATGATGTGTCACACACAACATGTCCAGATAAGGTTGTGAAACGTTAAAATGACATTTCCCAGTGAATGCATTTGTCTTGGTTGAAAGGAATGCTAAAGTTCAAAAACGCATCAAAAATGCCACGTGTGAACATAGACCAACGTGTGGAGGAGCATTTTTGTTTTTGGTTATTTATTTTGCCTTATATGCAAATCATTACCCTGGAAAGGATGTTCCTTAACATATTTCCCAGGAAAATCCATTTTGATTTCGTTTTAATATGTTTTATTGTGAGTCTGTAAAAGTGGCGTAAGGCTATGACAACATTGTTTACAGCAGGGACATGGGAGTCAGAAATGCTTCCAGGGGTCTTCTCCATGCTGTTCCCATGTAATTTTAGCACTGTTACCATTGATTTCCTCAATTTTTACTCCCTATGCAGACCGCCAGGGATGCCGCTGGAAAAATGCTCGAGTTTCCCATAGACTTACATTGGGCTCGTTGCTCGGGTCGAGCACCTGAGTATTCCAGTTTGCTCGACCCGAGCAACGAGCACCCGAGCATTTAAGTGCTCACTCATCACTAGTCAGCATGACAGCCAGAGGTCTGCAGCAGACCTCTATGATTGTCATTGCCAGATTGCTATGAGCACCACCCCCTTTCTCGGCGCTCATAGCAGGTGAGCATTTCTGCTTCACACGGGCGATCTGATCATCGCTTGTGTGTAGTAGAAGCGATCGAAGTACTGCAGCTTCTAGTCTCCCATGGAGACTATTGAAGCATGGAAAAAGTAAAAAAGAAAAAAGTTTAAAAAAATAAAAAAACTAAAAAATATTAACATTCATATCACCTCCCTTTCGCCCCATTCAAAATAAAACAATAAAAAAAATATACACATATTTGGTATCGCCGCTTTCAGAATCGCCCGATCTATCAATATTAAAAAAAATGAATCCGATTGCTAACCGGCGTAGTAAGAAAAATTAAAAATGTCAGAATTACTTATTTGGTTGCCGCTACATTGCAATAAAATGCAATAACGGATGATCAAAACATCATATATACACCAAAATAGTATCAGTAAAAACATCAGTTTGGCACGCAAAAGATAAGACTTTACCAGCCCAAGAGATCAGGAAAAATGGAGATGCTATGGGTCTCGGAAAATGGCACCTTTTTTTTTAACCAAAGTTTGGATTTTTTTTTCACCACTTAAATAAAAAATAACCTAGACATGTTTGGTGCCTATGAAATTGTAATAACCTGGAGAATCATAATGGCAGGTCAGTTTTAGCATTTATTCAACATGGTAAAAAAATAAAAACTACTGTGGAATTGCACTGTGTGCAATTTCACCGCACTTGGAATTTTTTTTTCCCGTTTTATAATACAATATATGTTAAAACCAATGGTGGCGTTGAAAAGTACAACTCATCCCACAAAAAACAAGCCCTCACATGGCCATATTGATGAAAAAATAAAAACGTTATGGCTCTGGGAAGAGGGGGAGCAAAAATTGAAAATGCAAAAACTGAAATACCTCTGGTCGCTAAGGGGTTAATAGATTTTGGACTAATAATAATTTCCATAATTGAAAATGTTTAAATACAATGTTTCTGTGCTAAGATAATCTTATAAATGTGCCCTTTGTTGTGTCCTGTGTAACGGCTGTGTCTGACCATACAGGAACATGGTCTGATCATACCACATCTCCTTGGCAGGGGAGGACCCAAAAGAGAAGATATGTTTCGGTCTTCTCCTCCCTATCTGTGATTCCCCAGCCACTCCAATTGCCTACTCTGTTTGAAGATTTCAGAAGGCACATCACTGAAAAAGCAGTGGCCAGTCTTTCAAAGACCGTAGGCAGGCTGAGGGTTCGGGGAATGTACCGTCTGCATCAATGTACCAGTGTATCATCTGGCACTGTGCATCAAAATCTAATTAGGAAAAAACGTCAAATACTGATTACAGAAAGCAACAATCAGGATATCATCAGAGGACGGCGGTGACAGAAGCTGTGGTAAGTGACCGCGGTTCTGCACCCTGATGATGTCCTGTTACATGGAGGGGGGATAGATGCTGTTCAGAAGTGAGTGCAAGGCAATCCTCCTGTGACTCCCCTCAAACAAAATGGCACAGGAGGTAAAGTAAAAAGCAGATATAGGAATTAGCCGGATAGGGAGAATAAGGCCGGGGTCACACTTGCGAGTGCAATGTGAGAAATTCGCACTAGTCTTTCGCATCAATACCCAACTCAGCCGCTGGCACTCAGGACTGGAGCGTTCAGCTGCATATAAATACATGCAGCTGCACACTCCAGTCCCGAGTGCCAGCGGTAATGCCAGGTATTGATGCGAGAGACTCGTGCGAGTTTCTTGCATTGCACTTGCAAGTGTGACTTTAGCCTAATAGGGATATTTTCTAAAGTGGCTAGGGGTTAAAGATAGACATTTATAAAGAGTATTATAGGTATCAAACCACCCCTTTAAAGGTTATCTAACACCCTAAAAAAATTAAATGGATGTAGAATTTTTTTTTTTGAATGTAGGATCGAAGTACATTTATGTCCGTTCACCACTAGATATTAGATCCAGAGAGAATAGCACTTTAAGGCAATAATCTACCAAATAAACTTTATGACACACTTGAGCACTAAAAGGAGGAAGATCAAAAGTAAGTGGATTAAGTACAAGAATATATAATCTAAAAGATAAAATCTTAATCAACCTTCGCACTCCACAGGGTGGGACAGGAAATTAAAAAAAAATAGTTGGAAATTTTTGTTCTCTTCCTGCTTTCCCATTTCTTGCCTCTTCTGCCTCATTCAAACCCTTTATGACTTGGTCTATTTGAGAATGTTAGGACGCAGCCCCATTTTTCAAATCTGGCGGGTGTCATACTTTACGTCACAATTAATTTGAATTGTCAAGTGATTCTGATGCACTATTTTTGTGCACATTGTACTTCTGTTAATAGTACATTTTAATAGTACAGTAGTTTAAATTTTAATTAAGTTTGGAAAAGTTAGAATTTTTTGAGTTATAAGATTTATGACCTTCAAACAGATGGTCGTACCACACAGGAAATAGTTAATAAAACATACCTTACCTTCTGTTACTATATATGTCTATTTATTTTTTACATTTTCAAGAATCTTCAGTAACCTATTTTTTAGGTATTAAAAATTGAACCCTTACCGCATTCAAAATAATATTTTTAAAGTTAGTAACTCTTCAGGTGCTTCAAAGAAATGAATGTAAATTGCATTTAAAGATTCATTTTTTCCTATGAAAATGCCGTTGTAAGCAATTATATTGTTTTGTTATAACTTTTAACTTTTTCTGTTGTTTACTCTTCGATCACTGATGTAATATACTGTAATTCTAATGTACTACAGTTCGATACCCCTGTACGTTTTACTCTGACATGCAGACTTTAGGCCTTGCCACTGGCAGGACCTAAGAATTGACTAAAGATGGCAAACCTAAAGGCCACTGTTAGATTTTTTTTAATTAAATAATGGGCCTCTTGGCTGCATCTTCGTTCAGTCTTCTGAGATGAAAGTTTAGAGGGACGGCCGGGTCTTGGTAGATTTGCAGTGGAATGATACTGCTTCCATTTCAATATGATCGCTTGCACAGAGCTCCTTGGGATGTTTTAAAGTTTTGGAAATAATTTTGTATCGAATTCCGGCTTTAATCTTCTCCACAACAGTATCACGGACCTGCCTGTTGTGTTCCTTGGTCTTCATGATGCTCTCTGTGCTTCAAACAGAACCCTGAGACTATCACAGAGCAGGTGCACTTATACGGAGACTTGATTACACACAGGTGGATTATATTTATCATCATTAGGCATTTAGGACAACATTGGATCATTCAGAGATCCACAATGAACTTCTGGAGTGAGTTTGCTGCACTGAAAGTAAAGGGGCCGAATAATATTGCACGCCCCACTTTTCAGTTTTTGAATTTCCACAAAAATTTAAAATAACCAATACATTTTGTTCAACTTCACAATTGTGTTCCACTTGTTGTTGATTCTTCACCAAAAATTTACATTTGGTATCTTTATGTTTGAAGCATGATATGTGGGAAAAGGTTGAAAAGTTCCAGGGGGCCGAATATTTTCACAAGGCACTTGTATATACAGCTCTGGCAAAAAAATAAGAGACCACTGCAAAATGTTCCGTTTTCTGATTTTTCTCTTTATATGTATATTTTTGAGTAAAATGTAAATTGTTCTATTACTCTACAAACTTCTGACATTTCTCAGAATTTCCAAGCAATACATTTTGTATTTTTTTTTCTGTCAAAGAAAAATGGTCGAAATAAACAAAAACAACAGTGCTTTCAGACCTCAAATAATGCAAAGAAAACAAGTTCATAATCATTTAGAAACAACAATACTAATGTTTTAACTCAGGAACAGTTCAGAAATCAATATTTTGTGGAATAACTATGATTTTTAATCACAGCTTTCATGCGTCTTGGCATGCTTGTCACCAGTTTTTCACACTGCTTCTGGCGCAAAAAATTAAGCAGTTCTCTTTGTTTGATGGCTTGTGACTATCCATCATCCTCTTGATTACATTCCAGAAGTTTTCAATGGAGTTCAGATCTGGAGAATGGGCTGCCCATGACAGGGTTTTGATGTGATGGTCTCTAGTGATGAGCGAGTATACTCGTTGCTTGGGTTTTCCCGAGCAACACTCGGGTGATCTCCGAGTATTTGTTAGTGCTCGGAGATTTAGTTTTCGTCACCTCAGCTTCATAATTTACGGCTGCTGGACAGCCTGAATACATGTGGGAATTCCCTAACAAACAGGCATTCCTCACATGTATTCACCCTGCCTAGCAGACATAAATAATGCAGCTGCAGCAACAAAAACTAAATCTCCGAGCAGTAACAAATACTCGGAGACAGGACCGGACTGGCCACCTGGCAATCCTGGCAAATGCCAGAAGGGCCTGTCTGGTTGTGGGCCACCTTGTATGCTACGTTGTTAGCAGAATTTGTGTTCTCAAGATACCCATACTGTTAAGAGTTTTGACGGAGCACAAAGTCTTTGACTCAGTCACTTACCCCAGCAGGCCATGGATATCATTCGAAACATTGGTCTTGTAGGAAATCTTACTTTCTTCCATCGTGGGCAATATTAGTAATATATATCCCATCTGGTGCTTGGGGACGGGGACAACATGGGCCTGTGAGATTTCAAATGCGGCTGAATTTCTGCCGCAGTCCGTACCTGCTCGGAGACCACCCGAGCGATGAGTATACTCGCTCATCACTAGTGGTCTCTTAATTTTTACCAGAGCTGTAGATAGACAAAGTGTCCAAAAGATCCAAATAAATAAAAAATAAACTACCAACTGTCAGATCTCTCTGTGAATGAAGCCCAAGATGACCATACCAACAAGTGTGAAGATTGATAGAATGCGTATTATCAGAGTAAGCAGTCAAATGACTGACAATCTATGCACAGAGATAATAGATCAGTAGGATCTGTATGCTGCTGGAATGATGTGCAAAGCAGGCACCCTAGGAATATCACCACTAAATGTGCCCCTGAGGAAGCTTCTGTCCTTCTTTGAAATCTTCAGGAAACTAATTACATATCGCTATGCACGTGTTTAATTAAGCTAGGTTCTACTACTCAGTATATACAGTGTAAGAGGATTTGCTTTGGTTATACAGCAGCTGATCAGTTCTTTGGCTGAACATAAGAAATACTAGCATAGAAATTTCATAGATGCTACTTATGTATGATAATTCTAAATCTTTGAATCTGACGAGAAATTATGTAATCTCTATAAAAGTGACATTTGAGTGTTATTTCTACTGTTCATGGGCCATGGTGTCTAGTATTTAATCCTAAAGGAGTTAGATACTATCCACTGGTGGATCACAAGCCTGCTATGTATATGGTATTGATCTGCCTGACAGATGTAGCAATATAATTTAGTACCTAGCTTTTTTTGCACTGCTATCCATTACAATTTTAACTAAGATACCACTCACTTTGCACGTGGTGATTATTTAAGATAATGTTAATAAAAGTTATTTGTCAATCCCTCTATTTTTGCTATACAGTATAATATGGTAACTAACTAGAGGCTATATACCCTTTCCAGCTAAATATTGAATACACTGAGTACGGCAGGGTTCCTTTACACAGGGATATACTGTACACCAATCAGTGGATCACAGAAGCATAGGAAGTATTCTTGGATAGATCGTTCACATAAAAAGCTCACTAAGGTTTATAAGGATCAAACAGGGTCCTGGTGGGAGGTTCAGAGTTTATAAAATTATATAAAATGAGGGAACGTACCCTGCCATGTCCGTATCTCTTTGATTCCAGGTTTTTGGTATAAAAATCCCAATGTATTTGTGAAAAGGGAGAAAGAAGCAACAGAAAGTTTAATAAGGTTTATGAAAATGCAATTAGAGGAAGAAAAACAATCACTTAGTACACTGAACAAACTGTTAAAAGAAAAAATAGAAATTACAAAAAAAGTATATGGAGCGGCCCCCAGACGCAGGACGGCGGGGTACTCGGTACCGGGTCTATCAGTTCTGAGGATGTCACGGTGGCCTGACCCGGTCCGTGGTCCTGCTAAGGGGCGCCCAATAAAAGGTGAAGGTGGTGGTGTAGGCCGCAGTAAATAACGAGGACCACAGGGTTGCAGTCTCTTTACCACTTTACTGAAGGCTTTGGCATCCGCAATCCAGAGCACTGTTAACTGAGCTGTCTGAGACCGGCCGGTCCAAAGGCACATCCAGAGTTCCCTTTACAGGTGGAAATCAGTGTCCTTCCTACCAGCGCCTGTGTGTTGTAGTACCTCCCTGCTGAGCACCACGGGATAGTCCTCACAACTGTCATGTATGTTTCTGTTCTTTCTCTCCGTTCCCCAGATGATATGGATAGGACGCACCCGTATGACGGGGTAGGCCTGGAGTTATTTTATAGGGACCCTAGAGACGCCCCTCTCCCACAATTGCCTCCGTTGTCTTCGTTAGGTGTAAAGGTGAGACAGCCAACCTAAAGTTAACTGTCCGGCCGTAGTTCAAAGTAATGCATGGAGTCTCTTACTTCCTCGGCGTTCCGGCCGCCAGCTACACACCTCAGAAGGATGTTGCTGATCTTAAGGCACGACTCCTTCTGGTTCTATCTCCTTTGTGCCGTGATCCCGTTTCTCACTTCTCCACAATATGCTTCGCTTCGTGTCCTTTCTTAGGAGTCTGCCGCTATAAGGCACAGGCACGGCTCTGTAACGATCTGTCCTTTTCTAGGCCTCTGTCAGGATCCCACCCCTGACAGGTCCTCTCTCGAGCTCTTCCCAGCTACTTTCTCCCTAACTTCCTATCCAACCTCCAGTTTTACCCAAGTGTGAGGAGTGGCCTAGTAGATAGGGCCTTTTGCTCCCCCTGGCGGCCGGAGTGTGAAGTGTAATGTGCGTCTGTGATACCTGGTCAGGTGAACTCCTTTAGTGCCATCAGACATACCATCACTCCCCTTAGTGGCGGAGCGACAGTACTGCAACGACCAGGACTCTGGGGCGCTGCACATATCCGAACCCGACCTTACGCAAAAAGAAACAACTCTTCAGAATACACTGGAGAGGTTTCAATACTACTTGAAAGAAAATAGAGACCTGCAAGAATTCAAAGAAAATAAAGCATATTCAATTCCTGCTATTTGAGGTGCCCATATTTTATAGATGAACTTGTCTCCAACAGATATCAAGGTTCTCTGACAAAGAAACCAGGGCTAAAACACAAAGAGGAAAAGTGAGAGTGTGAGGCGGGAACAGAGATAGGGGCGGAAAATGAAGATCACCCCAGGGTGGAGATTTTTTTATAGATAACCTACCCATTGAAGAGCAGCTTAAACTTCCACAACCCACCAAAGACTCCCAGGTACTAAACTTATCCTAAAGGATCTTGACTAGTGGGGAAAAAGGGGTCCTTAGCTAGGGTCTTACATTAATTACCACTACTGATCTTGACCCCTTTGAGTCAGTTAAGGACCTCCATCTTTTCATACGTATTCTTAAGTGAAAAGAAGGACTATATTAGAAAAAAATAATAGAAGCAGTTATGATCTTGGTATTCAGGACGACTTGTTGCAGGATGCCAAATTACATAACCTTTCTGAGAAGAATCCCAATAGTAGAGGTGATGGTTATTTTACCAATCTGAAAAATAAAAGTCTCAGAATGCCCCCATGAGAGTGATCTATGCTCAATAGATGTATTCCCTTTCTGCTGTCTAAAGATTTAAAATCATTTGGTGAGAATAGTCCTAACCCAATATAACCTAACAAGGGTTGAAATGGACTCCTTGTGCAGTCTGGAGAAAGATCAACGGATCACCATTAAACCGCTAGACAAAGGCTGGAATGTGGTGATTATGGACACCACGGAATATTGGTCTTTGTGCCCGGCTCTTTTGGAGGAAGGTATGGAATATAGGAAATCATCTCATAACCACATCTCGAGTGTTATGACCCCAATGGCGAGGGTCTCAGAGGAACGTGGAAGTCTGCAGAATACAAAAATCCAGCTCATAGGGCAGTGGTAACTGGGTTGACCATATATCTACTCCTAACGCCAACACTAGAAGTAGCCGGGGATCATTCCTACGTTGATTCTAGATGACACGCGCCAGCCGGAGAATCTAGCTACCCCTAGTAGAGGAAAACAAAGACCTTTCTTGCCTCCAGAGAAGGGGACCCCAAAGCTGGATAGAAGCCCCCCACAAATAATGACGGTGAGGTAAGAGGAAATGACAAACACAGAAATGAACCAGGTTTAGCACAGAGAGGCCCGCTTACTGATAGCAGAATAAAGAAAGGTAACTTATATGGTCAACAAAAACCCTATCAAAATCCACACTGGAAATTCAAGAACCCCCGAACCATCTAACGGTCCGGGGGGAGAACACCAGCCCCCCTAGAGCTTCCAGCAAAGGTCAGGATATAGATTTGGAACAAGCTGGACAAAAATACAAAACCAAAACAAATAGCAAAAAGCAAAAGGCAGACTTAGCTGATATAACTGGAACCAGGATCAGTAGACAAGAGCACAGCAGACTAGCTCTGATAACTACGTTGCCAGGCATTGAACTGAAGGTCCAGGGAGCTTATATAGCAACACCCCTAACTAACGACCCAGGTGCGGATAAAAGGAATGACAGAAAAACCAGAGTCAAAAAACTAGTAACCACTAGAGGGAGCAAAAAGCAAATTCACAACAGTACCCCCCCCTTAGTGAGGGGTCACCGAACCCTCACCACGACCACCAGGGCGATCAGGATGAGCGGCATGAAAGGCACGAACTAAATCGGCCGCATGAACATCAGAGGCGACCACCCAGGAATTATCCTCCTGACCATAGCCCTTCCACTTGACCAGGTACTGAAGCCTCCGCCTGGAGAGGCGAGAATCCAAGATCTTCTCCACCACGTACTCCAACTCGCCCTCAACCAACACCGGAGCAGGAGGCTCAGCAGAAGGAACTACAGGCACAATGTACCGCCGCAACAAGGACCTATGAAATACATTGTGAATAGCAAACGACACAGGAAGATCCAGACGAAAAGATACAGGATTAAGGATTTCCAATATCTTGTAAGGCCCAATAAAACGAGGTTTAAATTTGGGAGAGGAGACCTTCATAGGAACAAAGCGGGAAGAAAGCCATACCAAATCCCCAACGCGTAGTCGGGGACCCACACCGCGGCGGCGGTTGGCAAAGCGCTGAGCCTTCTCCTGTGACAACTTCAAGTTGTCCACCACATGATTCCAGATCTGCTGCAACCTATCCACCACAGAATCCACCCCAGGACAGTCAGAAGGCTCCACATGACCCGAAGAAAAGCGAGGATGGAAACCAGAGTTGCAGAAAAAAGGTGAAACCAAGGTGGCGGAACTAGCCCGATTATTAAGGGCAAACTCAGCCAACGGCAAGAATGTCACCCAATCGTCCTGATCAGCAGAGACAAAACACCTCAAATAAGCCTCCAAAGTCTGATTGGTTCGCTCCGTCTGTCCATTAGTCTGAGGATGGAAAGCAGACGAAAACGACAAATCAATGCCCATCCTACTACAAAAGGATCGCCAGAACCTGGAAACGAACTGGGATCCTCTGTCTGACACAATATTCTCAGGGATGCCGTGCAAACGAACCACGTTCTGGAAAAACACAGGAACCAGATCGGAAGAGGAAGGCAGCTTAGGCAAAGGAACCAAATGGACCATCTTGGAGAAGCGATCACATATCACCCAGATAACGGACATGCCCTGAGATAGCGGAAGATCAGAAATGAAATCCATGGAGATATGTGTCCAAGGTCTCTTCGGGACAGGCAAGGGCAAGAGCAAACCGCTGGCACGAGAACAGCAAGGCTTAGCTCGAGCACAAGTCCCACAGGACTGCACAAATGACCGCACATCCCTTGACAAGGAAGGCCACCAAAAGGACCTGGCCACCAGATCTCTGGTGCCAAAAATTCCCGGGTGACCTGCCAACACCGAGGAATGAACCTCGGAAATGACTCTGCTGGTCCACTTATCCGGGACAAACAGTCTGTCAGGTGGACAAGACTCAGGCCTATCAGCCTGAAATCTCTGCAACACACGTCGCAGATCCGGAGAAATAGCTGACAAGATAACTCCATCTTTAAGAATACCAACAGGATCAGCGACTCCAGGAGCATCAGGCACAAAGCTCCTAGAAAGAGCATCGGCCTTCACATTCTTTGAACCAGGTAAATACGAGACAACAAAATCAAAGCGGGAGAAAAACAATGACCAGCGGGCCTGTCTCGGATTAAGGCGTTTAGCAGACTCGAGATACATCAGATTTTTGTGATCAGTCAAGACCACCACACGATGCTTAGCACCCTCGAGCCAATGACGCCACTCCTCAAATGCCCATTTCATGGCCAACAACTCCCGATTGCCCACATCATAATTTCGCTCGGCAGGCGAAAACTTCCTAGAGAAAAAGGCACAAGGTTTCATAACAGAGCAACCAGGGCCTCTCTGCGACAAAACGGCCCCTGCCCCAATCTCCGAAGCATCCACCTCAACCTGAAAGGGAAGTGAGACGTCAGGCTGGCACAAAACAGGCGCCGAAGTAAACCGGCGTTTCAACTCCTGGAAAGCCTCCACGGCAGCAGGAGCCCAGTTAGCTACATCGGAGCCCTTCTTGGTCATATCCGTCAAAGGTTTCACAATGCTAGAAAAATTAGCGATAAAACGACGGTAGAAGTTAGCGAAGCCCAAGAACTTCTGAAGACTCTTAACTGACGAGGGCTGAGTCCAATCAAGAATAGCTCGGACCTTGACTGGGTCCATCTCCACAGCAGAAGGGGAAAAAATGAACCCCAAAAAGGGAACCTTCTGTACACCAAAGAGACACTTTGAGCCCTTGACAAACAAAGAATTTTCACGCAAAATTTTAAAGACCAACCTGACCTGCTCCACATGCGAATCCCAATTATCCGAAAAAACCAAAATATCATCCAGATAAACAATCAAAAATTTATCCAGATACTTCCGGAAAATGTCATGCATAAAGGACTGAAAAACTGAAGGCGCATTGGAGAGCCCAAAAGGCATCACCAAGTACTCAAAATGACCTTCGGGCGTATTGAATGCGGTTTTCCATTCATCACCTTGCTTAATGCGCACAAGGTTGTACGCACCACGAAGGTCTATCTTGGTGAACCACTTGGCACCCTTAATCCGGGCAAACAAGTCAGACAACAGCGGTAAAGGATACTGAAATTTGACAGTGATCTTATTTAAAAGCCGATAATCAATACAAGGTCTCAAAGATCCGTCCTTTTTTGCCACAAAAAAGAATCCCGCACCAAGAGGGGAAGAAGACGGACGAATATGTCCTTTCTCCAGAGACTCCTTGATATATGAACGCATAGCGGTATGTTCAGGTACCGACAGATTAAACAGTCTTCCCTTAGGAAATTTACTGCCTGGGATCAAATCTATAGCACAGTCACAGTCCCTATGAGGAGGCAGTGCACTGGACTCAGACTCACTGAAGACATCCTGATAATCAGACAAATACTCCGGAACTTCCGAAGGCGTAGAAGAAGCAATAGACACAGGCAGGGAATCCCCATGAATACCACGACAGCCCCAACTTGAGACTGACATAGCCTTCCAGTCCAGGACTGGATTATGGGTCTGTAACCATGGCAGCCCTAAAACAACCAAATCATGCATTTTATGTAAAACCAGGAAACGTATCACCTCACGGTGTTCAGGAGTCATGCACATGGTAACCTGTGTCCAATACTGCGGTTTATTTGCTGCCAATGGTGTAGCATCAATACCCCTAAGAGGAATAGGATTTTCTAATGGTTCAAGAGTAAAACCACAGCGCTTAGCAAATGAGAGATCCATGAGACTCAGGGCAGCACCTGAATCTACAAACGCCATGACAGGATAAGATGACAATGAGCGAATCAAAGTTACAGACAGAATAAATTTAGGTTGCAAATTACCAACGGTGACAGGACTAACAACCTTAGCTATACGTTTAGAGCATGCTGAGATAACATGTGTAGAATCACCACAGTAGTAGCACAAGCCATTCCGGCGTCTATGAATTTTCCGCTCATTTCTAGTCAGGATTCTATCACATTGCATTAAATCAGGTGTCTGTTCAGACAACACCATGAGGGAATTTGCGGTTTTTCTATCACATTGCACCGAATTAGGTGTCTGTTCAGACAACACCATGAGGGAATTTGCGGTCTTGCGCTCCCGCAACCGCCGGTCAATTTGAATAGCCAGTGCCATAGTATCATTCAGACCTGTGGGAATGGGAAAACCCACCATAACATTCTTAATGGCTTCAGAAAGGCCATTTCTAAAATTAGCGGCCAGTGCACACTCGTTCCAATGTGTCAGCACGGACCATTTCCGAAATTTTTGGCAATACACTTCAGCCTCGTCCTGCCCCTGAGACATAGCCAGCAAGGCCTTTTCTGCCTGAATCTCAAGATTGGGTTCCTCATAAAGTAAACCGAGCGCCAGAAAAAACGCATCAAGATCAGCCAATGCCGGATCTCCTGGCGCCAGCGAAAAAGCCCAATCCTGAGGGTCGCCCCGTAAGAACGAAATAACAATTTTTACTTGCTGAGCAGAATCTCCAGATGAACAGGGTCTCAGGGACAAAAACAATTTATAATTATTCACGAAATTCCTAAACTTAAACCTGTCTCCGGAAAACAGTTCAGGAATCGGTATTTTAGGTTCTGACCTAGGATTTCTGATAACATAGTCTTGTATGCCCTGCACACGAGTAGCCAGCTGGTCCACACTTGTAATCAAGGTCTGGACATTCATGTCTGCAGCAAGCATAGCCACTCTGAGGTAAAGGGGAAGAAGAAAAAAAAAAAAAAAAACTCAGAATCTTCTATCTTATAATCCCTCTTCTGCAATGCATTAAACATTTAATACTGGTCTGGCAAACTGTTATGACCCCAATGGCGAGGGTCTCAGAGGAACGTGGAAGTCTGCAGAATACAAAAATCCAGCTCATAGGGCAGTGGTAACTGGGTTGACCATATATCTACTCCTAACGCCAACACTAGAAGTAGCCGGGGATCATTCCTACGTTGATTCTAGATGACACGCGCCAGCCGGAGAATCTAGCTACCCCTAGTAGAGGAAAACAAAGACCTTTCTTGCCTCCAGAGAAGGGGACCCCAAAGCTGGATAGAAGCCCCCCACAAATAATGACGGTGAGGTAAGAGGAAATGACAAACACAGAAATGAACCAGGTTTAGCACAGAGAGGCCCGCTTACTGATAGCAGAATAAAGAAAGGTAACTTATATGGTCAACAAAAACCCTATCAAAATCCACACTGGAAATTCAAGAACCCCCGAACCGTCTAACGGTCCGGGGGGAGAACACCAGCCCCCCTAGAGCTTCCAGCAAAGGTCAGGATATAGATTTGGAACAAGCTGGACAAAAATACAAAACCAAAACAAATAGCAAAAAGCAAAAGGCAGACTTAGCTGATATAACTGGAACCAGGATCAGTAGACAAGAGCACAGCAGACTAGCTCTGATAACTACGTTGCCAGGCATTGAACTGAAGGTCCAGGGAGCTTATATAGCAACACCCCTAACTAACGACCCAGGTGCGGATAAAAGGAATGACAGAAAAACCAGAGTCAAAAAACTAGTAACCACTAGAGGGAGCAAAAAGCAAATTCACAACACTCGAGTTCCAACTAAAACTAAAATCCTTGGTAGACAACGGCTCTGAACAGGGAGTCATTGATAAAAATGAAGATGATTTTCTAATCCTCGAATTTCGAGTGATGCAAAGTTTTTATAGCTTGCCAAAAATACACAAAGGCAAGGCACAAAACCCTTAAAGGGAGACCAATAGTCTCGGATGTACACAGTCTTACCCAGAATTTCACCATCTATGTGGACCCCTTTTTGAGACCCTTCGTAAGGTCTCTTAACTCTCATGTGCGTTACACAACAGACTTGCTGAGTAAATTTTATGGAATTATCCTTGACCTTGATATGATCTTGTGAAATATCGATGTCGAGGCCCTTTATTCTTCCATCCCACATGATAAGGGTCTGAAGGCTGTGGACTATTATCTAAAAACTAGGTGATGCAAATATAGACAGCACAAGGATTTTGTCTTGAAAGCACTTGAATTCTGCCTGACAAAAGACATGCTCCTTTTTGACAGGAAGTACTCCCCCCAGCTCAGGGACACAGCAATGGGGAGCCCCTGTGCTCCATCCTATGCTAATCCCTGCTGGGCTGGTGAGAGTAAACTGTGGTCTTTGGAGATACACCATCTCCTGGGGTTGATAAGATCGCAATATGGTTGCGATATATAGATGACATTTTTGTCATCATTTGTGAAAGCTTTTAATGTGAACAATTTGGGACTCCGCTTTACATTTGAAACAAATCCTCTTAGATTAAGGTTTTTGGATATCCTCGTACAAAGGAATGAAAAAGTGGAACTTCTTACCACCAATTATAGAAAACCAAAGGTGACAAGTTCACTCTTGAGATGGAATAGTAAGCATCCTGTTCCCCTCAAGAGGGGAATTTCAAAAAGTCAATATATAAGGATTCAGAGGAACTGTTCTTGTCCAAGGTCCTTTGAACAACAGGCGAATTACCTCAGAGTAAGATCTCTAGAAAAGACTTACTCTTAGAAGGTGTTCAGAGAGGCTTACAAGGAGACAACTTAGAAAGATCATAGTCTCCTTCTTACCCCTAAACCAATGGTGGAGGAAGAACCTTTCCTCAGATTCATCACCACTTTTTCTAGTGGATCAAAGAAAGTTAGAGATATCCTTAAAAACAGTGGCCCATCTTGCTGGTAGACGAGGATATTGGAGACCAAATTAAGACCTTTCCGCAGATCATGTACAAAAAAGGAAGATCCCCAAGGGATAGATTGGTCAACAGCCATTACCAAACAACTGTCACTGGAATGCCCGCCAGGGCCGTGGGGTGCTCGGTACTGGGTCCAGTACTTAAAGGGATGTGTCACGGTGGCAATGACCCAGTCCGTGGCCCTAGGTGCCCCTGTTAAGGGAAAAGTCTGAATGGGTTTGGATAAAGTTTGTTCGTGATGGTATGACTTCCCACAGGTGAAGCTGGGTCCCCAGGGTTCCCGGTGAAGTGGGGACAGGTGGTAGATGGTGTAGAAAGAAACTAAGGACACAGGGTTGCAGTCTCTTTACCTTTTTTACTGAAGGTTCAGGCAGCCACAGTCCAGGGTACCAGATCACGAGTGCAGATGTGGTCCGGCCAGTTTGGAAGCGAATCTGGAATCCCCCTTACCAGGTGGGGTTGGAAACCTTCCTACTAGCGCTGTGGTGTTGTAGTCCCTCGCTGCCTTAGGCCTCACACAAGGTCCTCACGTTATCTCTCTGTCCCCCTTTAGGTAGGACAATACCTGTATGACAGGTAACTTGAGCCTTTTTACAGGATCTCTATCACTACCCTGGCTCTATACATTACTGTGTCTTCAGGTGTATGGTGGACAGGTAACTTGCAATCTGCTGTCCCGCCGGTTTCTGCTGTGAGATGTAGAATACTGCACAACCTAGGTCTTCCAGCTACCGGTATCTGCGCTCAGTGTGGAGGAAGTCCAGTCTCAGCTTCTCTCTCCAGCTCTTAACTTTGCCTTTACTTCTTTCCTCCTTCACTCTCTCTACAATCAGTTCCGCTTTCCTTTCTCTCTCCCTTTTCCCTTCTGGTGGCTGCACGGCCCCTCACTTGCTCTCTCCTCTGTCTCTCTGACAGACTGACAAACTTTCCCTCCAGACCAGAATATATATATAGGGAAGCCACCCACATGCTGGATCAGAGCTCCCCCTTCTGGCCTGGAGTGTGAACATGTTGCATGTTTGTGATTACCTGATAAAAGAGATCCATCATCGCTCCCAAGCGTGACATCACTCTCCCCATGAGGAAAGCAATGCCACTGTAACAACCAGGAACCTGGGGCATTACACTCCCCCCCCCCCCCCGTTAGTTCCAGTATTCCCGGACTGGGAAAACAAAAACAACAATAAATTGGTTAGATATACAAACATTTTGAAATGCATGTAAACTGGTTAAACTATTTTAAAACTTTGGCTTCCCGTTATGGGAGGAATTAATTAACCTTACAAAACTTTATTACAGGGTATACATATAGATTTTCCTAAAATAAAACTCTCTTCTAACATTAATTATTAAATACTAAATATGAAACAGCAATTACCCTCTAAGGGTATACTATCTTCTACTAACACTTCTTCTAATACTATGCAAAAACACTAGCTCTACTAAACTCTCTCTGCAGTGCTCATTGTCACTTAAACATATAAAATACAATGCTAGCTAACTTCACTAACCATATTAAATATTATCACTTTAATAAAGTGCAATCAATTTTCAAGTCATTCAATAACATTTAAACTACAGCAACGATACGGGGGACCCAACATAAACCCCCCAACGTAGATCTTGGGCGAGCTACAAGGTGTAACATCCTGACCTTGTCTTCGGCCATGCCAGACGGTTTTTCTTCAGGTCACTGTAAGACAAATCAACCTTTAAGGCAAACATCAACAGACAATTTCTTTAACAGTTCCATGTAAAACCAGTAGAAAGCACCTAAAGAGGTGCCAACTATTTACAAGGACAGTTCTGATCATGCCTAGTTCATGATTCTGCAGTTCTTTAAACTGAAACAACAATAACACAACCCACCAGGTTAATTCTTTAACTATTCACAGTCATATCACTTTTCTTATTTAATCTTCCTGCTTTGGTAGCACCTGGACGCTACTATCTCTCATGCTGGGTTCCAATCTGATTCCTGGAATAATGAAAATCTGATCCGTTCCCACTATGAGAGTCTGAGCTTTGGCCCTCAGATTGTGCTCCTCTTTGGCCCTATGCTGGGCTTCAATTTCCTCATCTTTCTTTTTCCACTTTAACTCTAAGGGCTGTCCATACTCTTCCCAGCTGAGGACTTCTATATGGGACCCCTCTGGTTGGGCCTCCCCAGGAAACCCGATCAGGTCTGTTCCAGATTGGTCCACTGAAACACAGCTCCCTTTGCGCTCACTTCCAATGGTGTGCCTGTGGGTTTCAGTGGAGCTCTCATGTGCCCCTCTATACCGGATGCCTGGTCCAAGGCAATGTTGCAATGACCCCAACCAGGTCGGGGGGCTGATGGTACTGGGAGCGGGCCTACCATTGTCTCTTCAGTCTGCAGAGCGGGACTGTCGGTGGCTACAGTAAGGTCAGTCACTGGAATGGGGTCAGTAGCTGGAGCTGGAGCTGGAGCAGTCGCTGGAGCAGGGCTGGTCACCGGGGCAGGGTCGTTCT
This sequence comes from Ranitomeya variabilis, assembly GCF_051348905.1. NCBI lineage: Eukaryota > Metazoa > Chordata > Amphibia > Anura > Dendrobatidae > Ranitomeya > Ranitomeya variabilis. The sequence goes on from NC_135232.1 coordinate 494,800,227, forward strand.
CCATACCTGCTTCCGATGTGATCCCTCTGGTGCCAGTCTGCTCTGCTGCTGAGGCTGTGGACGCTGATCGCTGGACAGGCCGCAGCTCCTCCAGTGTGGTCTTTCTGTGTGGGCCGCCTTCCATTTCTTTACCACGGTCAGCTCCATGCTCAGGAGCTGGCGGCTCAGCTCCTCCACTTGCACTCTCTGGAGTTCTGGGTCCTCAAGTGTTGGTAGGTCTGGGTCCTCCTTCCATTGTCCGGGACAGTCCTTGGCTGCTTCTCCCCCCTCCGGGTGGCCACCGGTCGCCATCTTTTCCTCCGGGTCTGCGACTGCACACACGTGCTGCTCCTGCTCTGTTCTCCGTGGGCAGGGCTTCTCCTTCTTCTGGTTCCCGCCATAACAGATCGGGAGGCGGATCTCCCTGGCCGATGGCCATGTCCTCATTGTATAATAACACTTGGAAGGGGTGTTCATGTCTTTCGCGCCGCACAGCAAGTCTCCGCCCACGATGGCGCACTTTTCTTCTCCTGCGCCCCTCGTGTAATGGCAGCAGTTTTGGCACCAATTAGCAATTCAGTGTTCTCACAAATAAGCACAGTCTCTGCGGTGCACAAGACCCATTTCAATGGGTCGGTCCATCCTGTTCGTGACGCCAAAATGGAAAGCCCACCAGGGCCGTGGGGTACTCTGTACCGGGTCCGGTACTTAAAGAGATGTGTCACGGCGGCAACGACCCGGTCCGTGGCCCTGGGCGCCCATGTTAAGGGAAAAGTCTTTAAAGGGGTTTGGATAAAGTTTGTTTGTGATGCCACCTGTGGTTCTCGGTCAGTGATGGCTGACGCTGCCTAAAGGGGTCCTCTGGGGTGATGTTATGGCAGCAATGATGGTATGACTTCCCACAGGTGAAGCTGGGTCCCCAGGGCTCCCGGTGTAGTGGGGACAGGTGGTAGGTGGTGTAGAAAGAAACGAAGGACACAGGGTTGCAGTCTCTTTACCTTTTTACTGAAGGTTCCGGCAGCCAAAGTCCAGGGTATCAGATCACGGGTGCAAGTGCGGTCTGGCCGGCTTGGAAGCGAATCTGGAATCCCCCTTACCAGGTGGGGATGGAATCCTTCCGACTAGCGCTGTGGTGTTGTAGTCCCTCGCTGCCTTAGGCCTCACACATCGCTTCCAAGCGTGACTTCACTTGCCTCGTGAGGAAAGCAATGCCACTGTAACAACCAGGACTCTGGGGTGTTACATGACCAGTATGTTGCTGGGTTTTCTGGGACCAGGGACTTCTTCACTGTCCCTAACGCTAGGGGTGCCCCAGCTCACCCTGTTTCCCCAATTACTTATGATGGTGAAGATGTTAACAAGAGAGACACACCAGTAGCTAAACTTCAGAACAATAAAGTTCATTGGAATAGATAAAATTGAGATTTCCCCTATGGAGGAAAGTGGGAGCAAAAGATCTTACAAGCAGAAACAAAGTGGCTATTTTGACTCAACACTAGTGTTGAGCATTCCGATACCGCAAGTATCGGGTATCGGCCGATACTTGCGGGTATCGGAATTCCGATACCGAGATCCGATACTTTTGTGGTATCGGGTATCGGTATCGAAACAACATTAATGTAAAAATGTGTAAAAGAGAGAATTAAAATAAAAAATATTGCTATACTCACCTCTCCGACGCAGCCTGCACCTTACCGAGGGAAGCGGCAGCGTTCTTTGTTTAAAATTCGCGCTTTTCTTTCCTTACGTGAAGTCCCGGCTTGTGATTGGTCGCGTGCCGCCCATGTGGCGGCGACGCAACCAATCACAGCAAGCCGTGACGTAATTTCAGGTCATTCAGTATTTTAAAATTACGCTCCGGCTTTGTGATTGGTTGCGTCGCAGTCACATGGGCGACGCAACCAATCACAGCAAGCCGTGACGTAATTTCAGGTCCTTAAGGATTTTAAAATTACGTCCCGGCTTTGTGATTGGTTGCGTCGCAGTCACATGGGCGACGCAACCAATCACAAGCCGTGACGTCACGGGAGGCTGGACACGCGCGCATTTTAAAATGCGCGCGTGTCCAGCCTCCCGTGACGTCCCGGCTTGTGATTGGTTGCGGCGCGGTCAACCAATCACAAGCCGGGAGTCTGGACACGCGCGCATTTTAAAATGCCCGCGAGTCCAGCCTCCCATGACGTCCCGGCTTGTGATTGGTTGACCGCGCCGCAACCAATCACAAGCCGGGACGTCACGGGAGGCTGGACACGCGCCCATTTTAAAAAGCGCGCGTGTCCAGCCTCCCGTGACGTCACGGCTTGTGATTGGTTAATGGCGGCCATGTTGCCGGGACGCGGACCAATCACAGCAAGCCGTGACGTAATTTCGTCACGGCTTGCTGTGATTGGTCCGCGTCCCGGCAACATGGCCGCCCTGACCAATCACAAGCCGGGACGTCACTGGAGGCTGGACACGCGCGCTTTTTAAAATGGGCGCGTGTCCAGCCTCCCGTGACGTCCCGGCTTGTGATTGGTTAATGGCGGCCATGTTGCCGGGACGCGGACCAATCACAGCAAGCCGTGACGTAATTTCGTCACGGCTTGCTGTGATTGGTCCGCGTCCCGGCAACATGGCCGCCCTGACCAATCACAAGCCGGGACTTCACGTAACCAAGTAAAAGCGCGAATTTTAAACAAACAACGCTGCCGGTTCCCTCGCTGAGGTCCAGGCTGCGTCGGAGAGGTGAGTATAGCGATATTTTTTATTTTAATTCTTTCTTTTACACATTTATATGGATCCCAGGGCCTGAAGGAGAGTTTCCTCTCCTTCAGACCCTGGGAACCATCAGGGATACCGTCCGATACTTGAGTCCCATTGACTTGTATTGGTATCGGGTATCGGTATCGGATTGGATCCGATACTTTGCCGGTATCGGCCGATACTTTCCGATACCGATACTTTCAAGTATCGGACGGTATCGCTCAACACTAGTCAGGACCCCACTCTATGTATCTGTCTCTTTTGGGAATGTCTGCAGAGTAAGTACTTCCTATTACTTGGACCTAGCTTTTCTATCAACCCATCTTACTCCTTCACCATGTTTACATATGCCCTTATAATGTTTGCTCCATTAATCCTCACTCTTCTTCGCTATCCCCAAACCCCAGCACCCTCTAACCAAATAATCATCTCCCCTTCCCTCTTTCCTCCCCACCTGACTTCCTCTGCTGAGCTGCCCCTCAACCTTAAATCTGTCCTAATAAAACATAAAACAAGCCAGCCACTCTCTTTCTCCCACTTGCTCTCTCTCCCTTTCTCTGCTTCTCCTCACTGCCGGCGACATATCTCCCAACCCTGGTCCTCCACAGCTCATGCATCCCATTACTACCCCCTCCTACCTCTCCCTATCTAATATGAACTACCGTAATCTTTCCAACATAATACTCATGCCCCTGATGCCCACCCCACTGCTCCCTCTCTCTGGAGCACTCTGGAATGCCCGCTCAATCTGCAATAACCTTCATGTGATTCATGACCTTTTTCTTTCTCACAAGCTTGCCTTCCTCGGGCTCACAGAAACATGGCTAACACCCTCTGGCACCTCCTCCCCTGCTGCGCTGTGTTACGGCGGCCTCCATTTCACCCACACCCCTCACCCCAGCAACAGACATGGTGGAGGAGTGGGTCGTCTCCTTTCTTCTGACTGCACTTTTAACCTCATCCCGTCTCTACCCTCCCTTATCCTCCCCTTTTTGAAGTCCACTCTGTCCGCATCTACTCTCCCTCAAACCTCCTAGTGGCCATCATATACTGACCTCCGGGCCTTGCCACTGCCTTTATTGACCAATTGTCTACCTGGCTTCTTCACTTTCTTTCCACTGACATTCCCACAATCATCATGGGTGACTTCAACATTCCTACTGATACCCTTCAGACAACAGCCACCCACACAGATGGATATATGCTAGACCTGGTCTTCACCCGTCTCTGCTCTCTATCTAACTTCACCACCTCCCCTCTCCCTCTTTCTGACCACCATCTGCTCACTTTCTCATCTCTGTCCTCCTCACCGGTCACCCATGTCCAGCAACATGCGCACCCCTGCAGAAACCTCGCACACCTAGACACTCACACGCTCTCTGACTCTATCCTACCACTGGCATCCATATTCTCACTCCACGACACAGACAGTGCCACTGCTTTCTACAATGCCACTCTCGCATCAGCTATTGACACGGTTGCCCCTCTCATTCAATGACCTACTTACAGCCAAATCTAACAGACGTTACTCTGTACTGCTCCTTCTAGACCTGTCCTCTGCTTTCGACACAGTTGACCACTGCCTCCTGCTACAGATCCTCTCCTTTGGCATGAAAGACCTTGCCCTATCCTGGATCTCCTCATACCTTTCCAACCGCACATTCAGCGTCTCCCACTCCCACACTACCTCCTCATCCCACCCTCTCTCTGTTGGAGTCCCCCAAGGCTCTGTTCTAGGATGCTTACTCTTCTCAATCCACACACTTGGCCTGGGACAACTCATAAAGTCAAATGGATTCCAGTACCACCTTTATGCTGATGACACTCAGATCAACCTCTCTGGCCCAGACGTCACCTCTCTGCTGTCCAGAATCCCGGAGTGTCTATCAGCCATATCCTCCTTCTTCTCCTATCGCTTTCTCAAACTCAATGTGGACAAATCTGAACTCATCATCTTTCCTCCATCTCATAGATCTTCCTTTCCTGACCTAACTATCGCAATTAACAACATCACTCTTTCCCCGGAAGTCCGCTGCCTCAGAGTAACCCTTGGCTCTGCCCTGTCCTTCAAACTACACATCCACCTACTGTCGCCTCCTGCTCAAAAATATCTCCAGAATCTGTCCTTTCCTCAACCATCAATGTACTAAAATGCTTGTGCATGCCCTCATCCTCCCACCTCGACTACTGCAACATCCTTTTTTGTGGCCTCCCTGCTAACACCCTTGCACCTCTCCAGTCCATCCTTAACTCTGCTGCTGCCCAACTAATTCATCTATCTCTTCGCTGCTCCTCTGCTTCCCCCCTCTGCAAATCTCTTCACTGGCTCCCATTCCCTCAGCGTATCCAGTTCAAATTACTAATAATGACCAATGCAAATTGTCTCTTCAGAGAGGAAGAGGACTAGAACTCTAGTGCCACCTATTGAAGGTAGCAATCCTAACAGTCAATGTCGACCTTTAACGAGCCTTGTCACATGACTTAGGGTAATAGCCAACTAGAATCTCAATTTGCAGACACTGTGTTTTGGGGTACTGCCCCTCATCAGTGCAAAGTGGAGATCTTGTTTGGTTGATTGAGAGGCATCTGACCGGGATCCAAGAACTATCGTTTCTCCTTGTGGAGAGTGACATGATAAGCATGTCGAGGTGAGGAGACTTAAAGCCGCAATGCTCCTCTGGGCAATATGCAAATTGTCTCTTCAGAGAGGAAGAGGACTAGAACTCTAGTGCCACCTATTGGAGGTAGCAATCCTAACAGTCAATGTCGACCCTTTAACGGCCTTGTCACATGACTTAGGATAATAGCCAAACCAGAATCTCAATTTGCAGACACTGTGTTTCGGGGTACTGCCCCTCGTCAGTGCAAAGTGGAGATCTGGTTTGGCTGATTGAGAGACGTCTGACCGGGTTCCAAGAAGTATTGTTTCTCCTTGTGGAGAGTGACATGATAAGCATATTGAGGTGAGGAGACTTAAAGCTGCAATGCTCCTCTGGGAAATATGCAAATTGTCTCTTCAGAGAGGAAGAGGACTAGAACTCTAGTGCCACCTATTGGAGGTAGCAATCCTAACAGTCAATGTCGATCCTTTAACGAGCCTTGCTTATCATGTCACTCTCCGCAAGGAGAAACGATACTTCTTGGATCCCGGTCAGACGCCTCTCAATCAGCCAAACCAGATCTCCACTTTGCACTGATGAGGGGCAGTACCCCGAAACACAGTGTCTGCAAATTGAGATTCTGGTTTGGCTATTATCCTAAGTCATGTGACAAGGCTCGTTAAAGGGTCGACATTGACTGTTAGGATTGCTACCTCCAATAGGTGGCACTAGAGTTCTAGTCCTCTTCCTCTCTGAAGAGACAATTTGCATATTTCCCAGAGGAGCATTGCGGCTTTATGTCTCCTCACCTGGACATGCTTATCATGTCACTCTCCACAAGGAGAAACAATACTTCTTGGATCCTAATACTGACCTACAAAGCCATCCATAACCTGTCTCCTCCATATATTTCTGAACTAATCTACCGATATCTTCGCTCACATAATCTCCGGTCCTCCCAAGATCTCCTTCTCTCCTCCACACTTATTCACTCCTCACCCAACCATCTCCAAGACTTCTCCCGAATATCCCCCATCCTCTGGAATTCTTTGCCCCAACACGTCCGACTATCAACCACATTTGGATCCTTCAGACGGAACCTGAAAACCAACCTCTTCAGGAAAGCCTGCAGCCTGCACTGACCCCGCTGCCTCTTCAACACCACCGGAGCTACCGCCTCACTAACACCAGAGCTGCTGTGTCAGGACTCTGAACATTTTTTACCTTTTGTGCATTACTGCCCTTTTCCAAGATGGCGTCTTTGGTCTCATGTGCACTGTGTCTCCTGCTATAAAACTCCACCCCAGCCTTCAGTCTGTGCTAGAGTATTCTGCCTTTGATCCAGCTCCTGACCTCTGATTACTCCCTGGCTATACACCTGCTCCTGTGAACCTGTGTGGTGATCCTGCTACTCTGCTCTGAGTTCCTGCTGCATACACAAGTTTCCAGTAATCCTCCTTCATCTGCTGTTCGTGTTTACTTCCATCTGCATTTGCTGGTCATGTAAGCTGTTGCTGCTTTGCAATAATCTGAGACTATTAACCAGGCCTCCCTGGTTGAGCTAAGATATGATTTGAACTGCCTAATAAGCATATCTATCTGTGACTGGACTAAGACAAGGATTTATTCGTGTCAAGTATCCTCAAGAATAACTGTGCTTCATAGACTTTCTGCTTGATTGCATTTTCCTCTGAAGTTTCCTATAGACTGCTAAGCTGCGTTTATTATTTGCGCCAAGTGTTGTGGACTTGAGTTTCTCTCTGCACCTGTTTGAATCACCGTGTGATAATATAGACTTTACCACTTATAAAACTGTGTCCTGTAGTTGTCTTGTTCCATGCAAAGAGTCTCCTGAGTTATCCCCTATAATTATTACAGGATACTCTAGCCTAAAAAAAAAAAAAAAGGAGACTGCTGGAACAATGACTGCAGAAAGCAAATTAGAGCAGGTATTTTCCATAATTAGATCACTGCAGAAAGATGTGGAAGGTCTGCAAAAGAAGTTTGGAAGCTTTGAACACAATCAACAAGTGTTTGGACAAACTTTGCAGGACTTGAGCAACCGCATGGCAGCCCAGGAAAACAAACTTGCTGGCATAGAGTCCCAGTATAGACGGGCTTTTCAGGACATAAGCACACAAATAGCTGCACAAGTGACTTTACCCTCTGGGCAACCGCCACCAGCTGGCCCACCTAAGTTGCCCCCATTCAGATTTAATGGTGATCTCGACAAATTTCGTGGCCTTTTGAATCAATGTATGCTATATTTTGATGTGCATGCTGACCGGTTTCCTACTGATAGATCCAAAGTGTTGTGTGTAATAATGCTACTGACCTCACGAGCGCTCGCCTGGGCGAATCCGATGATTGAGTCTCGTGACCCACGGTTAAATGACTTGGATGATTTCTTGGCCGCTATGGCATTAATGTTTGATGACCCTAATCGCCGTGCAACCGCTGAATCTGCTTTGTTGTCTTTATGCCAGGCTAAAAGTTCTGTTATTGAGTATGCCACTGAATTCAGGAGATTGGCGGTAGATACCAATTGGGTCAGTTATGCACAATTGCCTATTTTTAAAAGGGGTCTGTCTAGTATTGTAAAAGATGAACTAGCCCGCTCTGGGTCACCACAAGAGCTAGAGACATTTATACAGCATTGTGTGCGCATGGACATTCGCCTTACTGAGCGTAGGCAGGAGAAATTTGCTGCATATAACCGTTTTTCTAACTTTTCCCTTCCTTCCAAAGAGCCTGCAGGTAAAACCTCTCAGGAGGTGGAGGAGGTGCCCATGCAAATTGATTCCGTTCAGAGGCGCGAGATCAATGAGCGCCGGGAGCATCGCCTGCGTGAAAGTCTGTTTCTACTGCAGCCAGTCTGACCACTTCTTGATAAATTGTCCTAAGTGTCCTAGACGGCCTAACAAGGTGCTAGCAGCAATAGGGGAGTATGACAACTGTGATGATGAATCTGACATCTCTGAATGTAGCCTGCCTTTAAACGCTGTATTCCATTCACTTTCTATGACTTCACCCCCCAAGGAGCTGAAGGAAAAGAACTCTCACTGTTCTCTCCCTATTAAGATCCTGTGTTCAGGACAGTGGATTTCCAGTTCAGCTATGATTGACTCTGGTGCAGGTGGCAATTTCATGGATATCGCATTTGCCAAGGAACATGGTATAAAAATTCAGCAAAGAGCCTCTCCAATTACCATGGAAACAGTGGATGGGTCACCTTTAATCTCTGGGCCTGTGGATCAGGAGACCGTACCCTTTGAAATTTTGTTGGAGCCTAATCATCAGGAGCAACTTTCTTTCTTGCTAATTTCTTCTCCTCATTTTCCTGTGATTTTAGGCATTCCTTGGTTGCGTTCTCAGAACCCAATTATCAACTGGGAGACCAAGGAGATTTTCTTTCCAACAAGGAGCAACTCAGCGTTAACAGAAGCTGTCCCTGAGTCCACGGCTACGGAACCACATGTACAGGTATTTTCTTTACCTCCAGCTTATAAAGAGTTCTCTGACATCTGTGACAAGAAGAATGCAGATCATCTTCCTCCACACAGGCATTATGACTGTCCCATTGAGCTGCTTCCCGGGCCAGCCATTCCTTTTGGTAACGTATACCCTTTGGCGGCACCTGAGCTTCAAGCCTTAAAAGAGTATATTGATGAAAATCTGGCCAAAGGCTTCATACGTCCTTCTTCCTCACCAGCAGGGGCACCTATCTTTTTTGTAAAGAAGAAGGATGGGACCCTGAGACCCTGTGTTGACTATCGAGAACTCAATAAGGTAACCGTACGAAACCGTTACCCTTTGCCTCTGATTCCTGAATTACTGGAAAGAGTCCGCCATGCTAAGGTGTTCTCTAAACTGGATCTTCGTGGGGCTTATAATTTGGTGCGTATTCGTCCAGGGGATGAGTGGAAGACAGCATTCAGATGCCAGTATGGACACTTTGAATCTCTTGTGATGCCCTTCGGGCTTTGTAACGCCCCTGCAACATTTCAACACCTTGCTAATGACATTTTCAGAGATTTGTTGGACCAGTTTGTAGTGATCTATTTGGATGATATACTAATCTTTTCTGACTCTCTACAGGAACATGAAGAACATGTCAAAACTGTTTTAAGACGTCTGAAAGAGAACCATCTGTATATTAAGCCGGAGAAATGCGAGTTCCATCGTTCTGAGATACAGTTCTTAGGTTATATCATCTCTCCCCAGGGGCTGAACATGGAATCTGGTAAGATTCAGGCTATCCTTGACTGGCCGGTACCCAAGAACGTTAAGGAGGTCCAACGTTTTATTGGTTTTGCAAATTTCTACAGATGCTTCATTCGAAATTTTTCTGATATTGTCCGTCCCATTACTTCCTTGACAAAGAAGGAAAAGCCCTTTAATTGGTCATCACAGGCTCAAAAAGCTTTTGATCGGCTTAAAGTCTGTTTCACATCAGCACCGCTGTTGATACACCCAGATCCAACACTTCCTTTCATTGTGGAGGTGGACGCTTCTGATAATGCTTTGGGGTCTATTCTCTCCCAAAGAACTGGAGAGAAGGGTCTGCTACATCCTTGTGCTTTCTTTTCCCGTAGACTAACCTCAGCAGAGAAGAATTACGATGTGGGAGACAAGGAATTGCTGGCTATTATTGCGGCTTTCAAAGAATGGAGGCATCATCTGCAAGGAGCTGTACAACAGATCATAGTGCTAACTGACCATCACAATCTAGAGTTCCTTAGATCCGCTAGATGTCTTTCTCCTTGTCAGGCTCGTTGGAACTTATTTTTAAATCAATTTAACTTTGTTATCTCGTACCGTCCAGGTTCTCATAATGGGAAGGCTGATGCTTTATCCCGAATCCATGCTGCGGATTCCATACCTGGAGCCCCATCCAAGACCATTCTATCTGATGCCAATTTCATCGGAGTTATCCACGATCAGGACTTGTGGAAGTGTAGCGCCCCCACTGCCGCAGGGCCGAGGGGTACCCGGTACCGGGCCTCTGAGTCTCTGCTCTGGGGTTGTCACGGTGGCTAGACCCGGCCCGTGACCCTGCTGAGGGGCGCCCAATAAAAGGTATGGATAGTGATGATGTTATGGTGCGGTGCAGGTCACAGTAAATAACGAGGACACCAGGTTGCAGTCTCTTTACCTCTTTACTGAAGGCTTCAGGGTCCTCAGTCCGGAATACGGTTAACCAGGCTGCACAAGTCCGGCCGGTCCGATGGCACCTCCAGGGTTCCCTTTGCAGGTGGAAATCTGTGCCTACCTTCTAGCGCTTGTGTGTTGTGGTCCTCCCCTGCTGTGCTTACGGGATAGTCCCCACAACTGTTGTGTCTGTTTCTCGTGTTCCCTCACAACTCGATTCTGATGTTCTTCTTCGTCCCCCAGATCTTATGGTTAGGACGCACCCGTATGACGGGGAGGCTCGGAGCTCTTCCGGGACTCTAGCGTCACCCCACTCCTGTTGTTACCCCCCTGTGTCTTCCTAGGTCAATTGGGTGAGACAGCCCGCCTATAACTGACTGTCCTGCCGTAGGTTTGAAGTTTGGCCTGGAGCTCTATACTTCCTCGGCGTTCCGGCCACCGGTCACGCGCCTCAGTAGGATGTTGCCTCATCTTACAGCACGACTCCTACTGGTATTCTCCTTGTTGCGTTGATCTCGTTTCTCACTCAGCACAATAAACCTCGCTTCTTGTCCTTTCTTAGGGCACCGCCGCTATCTCGTGCAGGCGCGGTCCCGTAATGTTCTCTCTGGTTGCTAGGCCTCTGTCAGGATCCCACCCCTGACAGGGACCCCTCTGAATCTTCCCCTACAACACCCTCTGCCACAAGGTGTTGCCTGGTTTCAACCCAGTCAGCTTTCTGATCTAACTTCCTATCCAACCCCCAGTTTTACCAGACTGTGAGGAGTGGCCTAATGCATAGTGCCCTTAGCTCCCCCTGGAGGCCACACTGTGAAATGTATTGGTGTCTGTGATACCTGGTCAGGTGAACTCCTTCAGTGCCATCAGACGTACCATAGCCCCCCTTAGTGGCGGAGCAACAGTACTGCAACGACCAGGACTCTGGCGCGCTGCAGAAGGAGTGCAGGGAGGCCTATGAAGGTGATGTATTTCTGACATGCTGCAGAAAAAAGACGCACTGGAAATATTCAAAGAAAATTTACTGATCATGTGCATAATATTTCAGGATTGTCATTGAATTAGCTTGCATAAGTATTCCATAGCCTTTTGGGCCTATTTCCATGCAGAAAAATGCAGCGAAAACGCATCAAAAGTGCACCGTGTGCACATACCTTAAGTCTGCAGTCACATAGAGTGACTTCAGACTTACCTGTTTGGACCGGACAACCCCTTTAATGCCTTTTTTCTTGGTTCCATGATTTCTATTAACTTGTATGGTTTTAAAAATTGGTGCTGCATTTACTTATCCTATTTTGTATTCGGGCTGTTAGGTAGTCCTATAAATTTAGGGTATATTATTTTTTTTTTCAGGTACATGATTCAGCTTTATTATGTCCACTACAGATCCATTAGTACTAGATATACTAGCATAGAATTTATTGTTGTGGTTGTTGTACCGCAATATGAACATTACCTTGCAACACAGGGTTTGTAATGCAATTTATATACCATGTGGATGCCCTGTATTCTGAACTCTGTGCATTGATGTTTCCAATATTTACATACCCTCTATGATCCCTATAGTTTTTTGCGTCTTGTACATTCATATTATGGTTCAATTCTGGATACTCTTGGTCGGCCTGTGTATGCGTAACATGTTCTTTTGTATATATTGCATTACTCCATGGTGAGGAGGCGGGTCACTCGGCTCCACCACTTCACTGACTGCATGTGTCGGCTCCTAGCCTGCAGATCCTGCAGTTGAATATATTACACCCTATGTTTGCTACTCTCTTACACTTCCCTGATGGAGCTGTAATCCACAACTTTACGCATGGGGTGTTTGGGTACCTGCCTGACACATGAGTTTTACTTCTTGGGTATCTCCCATTGCCCTTCCGATTGTTTCCAGTCTGTTAGCAATTTTGACAGCATTACGAATCGATGCTTCGTGTTATAAATTTCTCTGCACACTTAGACACTACTTAGGTTGATCAACTTCTACCCATTGGATTGTGCTCATTATTTTCTTTCCTTTGGGGCTGCAACACCTATTATATGGCGTGGGTATTTTGCTGCACTCTTATTTTTATATACTCTGTCCCTTGGGGCTGTGACAGGGTGTGACAGAGCAGGCAGGGACAGCAGGCCGATGAACAATCCAATAACTTTCATTGAGATGGGGAAAATATAACATCTAAGGTAGATTCCTTAGAGTCTGCAAGGAGGCCACACAAAAAGGACAAATACGGGGGCACCACCCAGTAATCCGACGCCAAGGAATATGCGACAACAGTCTCTAGATTCGGTCCTCAAATCCAGCAGGGTGGAGAGACAAAAGGCAAATGATCTCCAATCTCCATACACGGTACAGGACATGGCCGCAGCTGAAGATCCTCGCCCTTCCCTAGACACAGCATCAACTAACTCAACATGTGGCTTTTTGTCCTACCTCTCTTGAAATCAGCCCCCTTGTTGGGCAGAGATAATAACACCCACCCCTTTAAACATAGCTCCAAGGATTAAGAATGTTCCAGAAACCCTGTCTGCAGGTTTGTGTATTCCTGGATGCCCCCTGCAGAGATGAACAAAGACAAACATGACCCCACTAGATGCAGGACTAGGAATGCTAATGTAGGCCTGATTACAGTATGGTCCATGTGTACAGGCTGGGGTGACACTCTGTCACTGGGGTTACACTACTTATCAGGTGATGTTGTTTATTGTTACACTGTTTTTTATTTATAGTTGATATGCTGCCTTTATTATCTTATGATTGGTTCTTTACAGGTAGGCAGTTGACATAGCAGTTGGCATAGGGACTGGTTATTAGTAGCGATGAGCGAATATACTCGGTACTCGAGATTTCCCGAGCACGCTTGGGTGTCCTCCGAGTATTTTTTAGTGCTCGGAGATTTAGTTATCATCGCCGCAGCTGAATGATTAACATCTGTTAGCCAGCATAAGTACATGTGGGGGTTGCCTGGTTGCTAGAGAATCCCCACATGTAATCAAGCTGGCTAACAGATGTAAATCATTCAGCAGTGTGCTCGGAAAATCTCGAGTAACGAGTATATTCACTCATCACTAGTTATTTGCAATGGTGTTTTATGGGATAATACATGGTTTTTCATTACTGTTATATCAATATTATGGCCTGTATATACAGCTCTGGCGAAAATTAAGAGACCACCACAACCAAACCCTGTCATGGGCAGCCCAATCACCAGACCTGAACCACATTGAAAACCTCTGGAATGTAATCAAGAGGATGATGGATATTCACAAGCCATCAAACAAAGAAGAACTGCTTAAATTTTTGTGCCAGAAGCAGTGTGAAAGACTGGTGGAAAGCATGCCAAGACACATGAAAGCTGTGAATAAAAATCATGGTTATTCCACAAAATATTGATTTCTGAACTCTTCCTGAGTTAAAGCATTAGTATTGTTGTTTCTACATGATTATGAAATGGTTTTCTTTGCATTGTTTGAGGTTTGAAAGCATTGTTTTTTTTTGTTTGTTTTTAATTTTGACCATTTTTCCTCGTCAGAAAAAAAATACAAAATTTATTGCTTCGAAATTCAAAGACATGTTGTCAGAAATTTATAGAATAAAAGAGAACAATTTACATTTTACTCAAAAATATATCTATAAAGAGAAAAATCAGACAAACTGAACATTTTATATAACAAGAGAAACCTGAGTCATTGCTAATTTATCAAAAGTGAAAAAATGCTTTTATTTCAACCAGGTAGAACACACCATATCTTGACAAAGTACAAAAGTTAAAAAAGCAACGTATAGAACAATACAATAGGCTAATAGATATACTGTATACTGGGTCAGTGACCAAAATTCCAAGATGATGAGTGCCAGCCAAACTGGAAATGCACCAACGGAAAGTCTAAGGTTACAGTGCTGCTATATAGAGTATATTAGTAGGTGGTATTAGGTTGGTGCAGTTTAGAGGGGCTACAAGGTACATAATACCGCTCTCATAGGTGCTGAAGGCTACCACTAAACAGTGCATAATATCCCGTAGACCTCTAATATTCTGCTCACCAGTCTCTAAATACCAGCAGTACATAGGCAGCATAAAGAAGTAAAAACTAGAGTCAAATGTTATTACCCTTCATGGCGCAGAGCAAGAAAGCTGGGACTCTCTCCCCGACGTACGTTTCAGTACGGATGACCTTCTTCAGGGGGCGTGGCTAGCGGAAATGAGGATCCCTGTATTTATATCTATCCTCCTGACCATCTGATCAGGGGACACCAATTGGAAAGTGCTCCATGCGCACGCGCACGGCTGCAGAGCCGTCCATCGCTGCACACCGACATCATCACTCTGGACCCGGTCACGTGGGGCGGCCGGCGCCTAGCTGTCACCACGCAACAGAGAGAGGGCGGACAGAGAGACCAAACAGCGCGCACAGCAGACCTAGCCAAAGGTACAAACATGTTTTAACAGCGTTTGTCTAATGTTAAAGGTAACCATCAAAGGTGCATTTTGGCATTCTGGGTATTATCTCCAGTGAGCATAATTCCATAATACCCATGTTACCAGCAAAACCGCACAAGCAGGGAAAGTAGAACAAAACAGCAGCAGTCAGAAACATAAGTACTGAAGTTATTATATAGTCCATTTCTTCAGTCCAAATACGAACAACAGTATATGGATTTCTTTTGACCTAGTGGCAGGCTTCATAGCATCCATCCAACAGGTGAAGATAGGGATATTTTTCATCCATCCAGATGGTACCATTTGGAGTCACACAAGTAAAGAATAAGTAAAATTCATCACTTAGATTAAAATAGAAGACAGCAAGGTGAGTGCACAGGACAAAAAACAAAACACAAAAATAAAACTAGCCATTAAAATCATACAGATGACAGGCAAATGGCAAGGATACACAGAGGCTGAGGAGAATCAATAATTCTATAAAAAGGAGGTGAAGCCTTGTGACTCATTGAGTCTGTTGGGAGACATAGTCCCCAAGATGGTAATCCATCTACACTCCTTTTGAGCTAATAGACGTTTGATATCTCCACCACGGATATCGCACTGGATGTGTTGGATGCCCCTAACCAGGAATGATTTTGGATTGCATTGGTGAAACAATTTATAGTGTCTAGGGATTGTCTTCAATAAAGTCAAGTCAGTGATTGCAGCTGCTGCCTGAATGTCTCGTACATGCTCCCGTGTGCGCACCCTTAGTTGAGGCGATGTTAGACCGATATAGATCTTGGGACATCCACATGTCGCATAGTAAATCACCTGTGTGGTGGCACACGTGATATATTGTTTGATGGAAAAGTTTTTTCTACCATCAACCGAAGTGAAGGTATTTGTTCTTACAATATTTTTACAGGCCACACATGTCCCACATGGGAAACATCCTAGTGGGGGGCCATGGGAGTTGAAGAAATTTTTTGATATTGGAGCATAATGGCTATTGACAAGGATGTCCGCCAGGTTTTGGCTCCTTCTTGCCATCATCAAGGGGTATTTAGATAGGCATCCTGCCAGGACTGGATCTGTCTGTAAAACGCTCCAATGGCGCTGAAGACATTCTCTCATTTGCGCCCATTGCCCATTGAATGTTGAAATAAACCTAATCTGATCCTGTCCTTTTCTAGTTTTTGTCTGAGAATGTAAGAGTGCAGCGCGGCTGCTCCTCTTTGCCCGCATGTAACCCCTCCTGATGCTCCTGCCACTGTACCCACGCATCCGGAACCTGTCCTTAACTGCAGTCCTTTATGGATGGTCTCAATTCAAACGCATTTAATATTAGACTGACTTATAAATACAGTAGGACTGAGGTGGACTAACTGGATATTAAAATACTGGTTGACAGACATCTGCATTTGCAGACGGATGTCTGCCGGAAGCCCACCTCGGTCAATGCATTACTGCATGCAGGATCAGGTCATCCCGGGAGCACTGTTAGGGCCATCCCGGTGTGTCAATTTTTACGAATCAGGCGAATTTGTTCATCTGAGGAGGGATTTGAGCGGCAGGCTGCGGACCTTAACCCCTTTACCCCCAAGGGTTGTTTGCACGTTAATGACCGGTCCAATTTTTACAATTCTGACCACTGTCCCTTTATGAGGTTATAACTCTGGAACGCTTCAACGGATCCCGGTGATTCTGACACTGTTTTCTTGTGACATATTGTACTTCATGATAGTGATAAAATTTCTTTGATATTACCTGCGTTTATTTAATGAAAAAAATGGAAATTTGGCAAAAATGTTGAAAATTTCGCAATTTTCCAACTTTGAATTTTTATGCAATAAAATCACAGAGATATGTCACACAAAACAATTAATAAGTAACATTTCCCACATGTCTACTTTACATCAGCACAATTTTGGAACCAAAATTTTTTTTGTTAGGGAGTTATAAGGGTTAAAAGTTGACCAGCAATTTCTCATTTTTAGAACACCATTTTTTTTAGGGACCACATCTCATTTGAAGTCATTTTGAGGGGTCTATATGACAGAAAATAACCAAGTGTGACACCATTCTAAAAACTGCACCCCTCAAGGTGCTCAAAACCACATTCAAGAAGTTTATTAACCCTTCAGGTGTTTCATAGGAATTTTTGGAATGTTTAAATAAAAATGAACATTTAACTTTTTTTCACAAAAAATTTACTTCAGCTCCAATTTGTTTTATTTTACCAAGGGTAACAGGAGAAAATGGACCCCAAAAGTTGTTGCACAATTTGTCCTGAGTACGCCGATACCCCATATGTGGGGGTAAACCCCTGTTTGGGTGCATGGTAGAGCTCGGAAGCGAAGGAGCGCCATTTGACTTCTTAATGCAAAATTGACTGGAATTGAGATGGGACGCCATGTTGCGTTTGGAGAGCCCCTGATGTGCCTAAACATGGAAACCCCCACAAGTGACACCATTTTGGAAAGTGGACCCCCTAAGGAACTTATCTAGATGTGTGGTGAGCACTTTGACCCATTAAGTGATTCACAGAAGTTTATAATGCAGAGCCGTAAAAATAAAAAATCATATTTTTTCACAAAAATGATCTTATCACCCCCAATTTTTTATTTTCCCAAGGGTAAGAGAAGAAATTGGACCTCAAAAGTTGTTGTAAAATTTGTCCTGAGTACGTTAATACCCCATATGTGGGCGTAAACCACTGTTTGGGCGCATGGTAGAGATCGGAAGGGAAGGAGTGCCGTTTGACTTTTCAATGCAAAATTGACAGGAATTGAGATGGGACACCATATTGCGTTTGGAGGGCCCCTGATGTGCCTAAACATTGAAACCCCCCCACAAGTGACACCATTTTGGAAAGTAGAGCCCCTAAGGAACTCATCTAGATGTGTTGTGAGAGCTTTGAACCCCCAAGTGTTTCACTACAGTTCATAACGCAGAGCCGTGAAAATAAAAATTATTTTTTTTCCACAAAAATTATTTTTTAGCCCCCAGTTTTGTATTTTTCCAAGGGTAACAGTTGAAATTAGACCCCAAAAGTTGTTGTCCAATTTGTCCTGAGTACGCTGATACCCCATATGTGGGGGGGAACCACCGTTTGAGCACATGGCAGAGCTCGGAAGGGAAGGAGCGTCATTTGGAATGCAGACTTAGATAGATTGGTCTGCAGGCGTCACATTGCGTTTGCAGAGCCCCTAATGTACATAAACAGTAGAAACCCCCTACAAGTGACCCCATATTGGAAACTAGACCCCCAAGGAACTTATCTAGATGTGTTGTGAGAACTTTGAACCCCCAAGTGTTTCACTACAGTTTATAACGCAGAGCCGTGAAAGTAAAAAATCTTTTTTTTCCACAAAAATTATTTTTTAGCCCCCAGTTTTGTATTTTCCCAAGGGTAACAGGAGAAATTGGACCTGAAAAGTTGTTGTCCAATGTGTCCTGAGTACGCTGATACCCTATATGTTGGGTTAAACCCCTGTTTGGGCGCACGGGAGAGCTCGGAAGGGAAGGAGCACTGTTTTACTTTTTCAACGCAGAATTGGCTGGAATTGAGATCGGACGCCATGTCGCGTTTGGAGAGCCCCTGATGTGCCTAAACAGTGAAAACCCCCAATTATAACTGAAACCCTAATCCAAACACATCCCTAACCCTAATCCCAAAGGTAACCCTAACCACACCCCTAACCCTGACACATCCCTAACTCTAATCCCAACCCTAATCCCAACTGTAAATGTAATCCAAACCCTAACCCTAACTTTAGCCCCAACCCTAACCCTAACTTTAGCCCCAACCCTAACTGTAGCCTTAACCTTAGCCCTAACCCTAGCCCTATCCCTAACCCTAGCCCTAACCCTAGCCCTAACCCTAGCCCTAACCCTAACCCTAGCCCTAAACCTAACCCTAGCCCTAGCCCTAACCCTAGCCCTAACCCTAACCCTAGCCCTAACCCTAGCCCTAACCCTAAAGGGAAAATGGAAATAAATACATTTTTTAAATTTTTTAATTTTTCGCTAACTAAGGGGGTGATGAAGGGGGGTTTGATTTACTTTTATAGCGGTTTTTTAGCGGATTTTTATGATTGGCAGCCGTCACACACTGAAAGACGCTTTTTATTACAAAAAATATTTTTTGCATTACCACATTTTGAGAGCTATAATTTTTCCATATTTTGGTCTACAGTCATGTGAGGTCTTGTTTTTTGCGGGACGAGTTGATGTTTTTATTTGTAACATTTTTGGGCACGTGGCATTTTTTGATCGCTTTTTATTCCGATTTTTGTGAGGCAGAATGACCAAAAACCAGCTATTCATGAATTTCTTTTGAGGGAGGTGTTTATACCTTTCCACGTTTGGTAAAATGGATAAAGCAGTTTTATTCTTCGGGTCAGTACGATTACAGCGATACCTCATTTATAAAAAAAAATATCATTTTTGCATCGCTTTATTCTGAGGACTATAACTTTTTTATTTTTTCTTTGATGACGCTGTATGGCGGCTCGTTTTTTGTGGGTCAAGATGACATTTTCAGCGGTACCATAGTTATTTATATCCGTCTTTTTGATTGCTTTTTATTTGGCGGTATGATAATAAAGCATTGCTTTTTGCCTCTTTTTTTTTTACGGTGTTCACTGAAGGGGTTAACTAGTGGGACAGTTTTATAGGTCGGGTCGCTAAGGACACGGCAATACTAAATATGTGTACTTTTATTGTTTTTTTTATTATTTAGTAATGAAATGTATTTATAGGAACATTATATATATATTTTTTTGCATTTTTTTTTTGAATTTTTATTTTTTATTTTTACACATGTGAAATTTTTTTTTTTACACTATAACATTGCCCCGGGGGGGGGGGCATGATGTTATAGTGTAAGATCGCCGATCTGACACTTTGCTGTGCACTGTGTCAGATCGGCGATCTGAAGTGCACAGCTCCTGGAGGCTTCCCGGCGCCTGCTCTGAGCAGGCACAGTGAAGCCACCTCCCTGCAGGATGCCGCGGCCATCTTGGATCCGGGCCTGCTGCAGGGAGGAGGAGGTAAGAGACGCGATTACATCACGTTGCTCCGGGGGTCTCAAGGAAGCCCGCAGGGAGCCCCCTCCCTGCGCGATGCTTCCCAATACAGCCGGAACACTGCGATCATGTTTGATCGCAGTGTGCCGGGGGTTAATATGCCGGGGCAGTCCGTGACCGCTCCTGGCACATAGTGCCGGATGTCAGCTGCGATAGTCAGCTGAGACCCGGCTGCAATCGGCCCCGCTCCCCCCGTGAACGCGGCCGATCGCGCTGGACGTACTATACTGTCAGTGGTCATACGGGCCCACCCCACCTCGACGGGATAGTACGTCCGATGTCGGAAAGGGGTTAAGGACAGGTTCCTGATGCGTGGGTACAGTGGCAGGAGCATCAGGAGGGGTTACATGTGGTTAGGTTGCTTCCTAAGTGGACAGTTTGATTTCACAGAAGTTTGATTTACTTGGAGTTATATTCTATTGTTTAAGTGTTCCCTTTATTTTTTGAGCAGTGTATATACGCACAGTAGCAGCTATCAGTGTATATAGAGGTGATCCAATAGATGCTACTGCGCAGGCGCCATCTTGGAGGAGGAAGTTATTTTTTTTCTCTAGCAAGATGGCAGCAGCGCAAGTTAGTGAGGGATCAGTGACCTGTCAGTAGTCTGCATTTCAAACACCTAATCAGAACACCACATGAAGACCCCACCACAGGCCGCCCTGGAGCTCGAGTATATCATTAACACAAAACTGAAAATAAAGATAAAACAACAACCACAAGACGGATTTCATCAACCCAGGTATCATTTTAATCAGTATAACGGCGCCGAACTGACACTGTCTATAGATTACTTAACATGATCCTGCTGACAGGTTCCCTTTAGGCCAGTCTCACACGTCCAGATATTTCTGGTACCGGAAGAAACGGTTCCGAAGCTATCCGTGTCCGTGTGTCCATGTGTGCACGTAGGCCATCCGTGTGTCATCCGTGTGCTATCTGTGTGTCCATGTTTATCGTCCGTGTGCTGTCCGTGTTCTGTCCGTGTTCGTGTAATTAAACAATTTGTTTCAATTTTAACCCTATGACTTTAAAAAAAAGCACACGGACAGCACACAGACGGCATCCGTGTGCGGTACGTGTTTACACGCACCCATTGACTTTAATGGGTCCATGTGATCCGTGCGCTCCCACAAACACTGACATGTCTCCGTGTTTTGCACACGGACACACGGTCCGTAAAAACACACTGACATCTGCAGAGACACATTTATTTTAATGTGTCTACGTGTGCCAGTGTCTCCGGTACGTGAGGAAACTGTCGCTACACGTACCGGAGCCACTGACGTGTGAAACCGGCCTTAAGTAAAGTTGGGCTGGATAAGCAGAATCGGGGGTTTATGTGCGGCTGGATCTGGAATCAAGTAGACAGCGGAGACCTGAGGCGGAACTGTGAGTGTACTACAGTAAACATACAGCACATGGGAATTTATTTGTAGGGTGTCAGGGTGTGGAATACAGCAGCCTTTCGCCCATGACTACCGCCATGTGCACCTTCCATGTATATTTTCACGGTTTTAAAGTGTTGTTATTGTGTTTTTAACCAATAAACTTTTTGACTATTTTGTAGGTGTGCACATCACTATTGTATTTCTTACCCCCTTCTTTTGATTGAATACAAATGCATGTCACAATTTTCATATTTATATTTTTAAAATAATTAGAAAAACATGCATCATGTCCTTTATACTTTACAAATACTTTCTACTTTGTGTTGGTATATCACATAAAATTCCTATAAAATAAAGTTAAATTTCTGGATGTAACATGAAAAATTGCAAAAACGTTGATGAGATTTTAATGCTTTTTCAAAGCAATGTTTGTCCACATCAGTGGAACCAATGAGAACAGTAGCCAAACCAATTCTGAGAACAGGGATGCCATGGAGTTATTGTGGATCAGACAGGAATAGCACATCAAATTTATTTGCTATCTATTTTTTTTGTGGGAAAATCACTTTAAAAACAAATTGAATTGGAGAACCCTCACCCCAATAGCCTTAGGACATATTTAGAAAGATTCTAGCTTCAGTTCAAGCAACGTGAAATAAATGAAAAAGTAAGAATTTAAATAGAATCTGTCACCAGAATAAATTTTTTTTTTGTTCCTTTAAAATCCACCACACTGTTTCAGATATATGGACCTTTTTATGTAATGCTAATATTTATTGTCTTTGCGAATGGGGTGGTGCTCACAGAGCCATTATGCAAAGTAGCATGTCAGCATGCCGTGAGGAGGAGGGGGGTCACACAGATCCCATTTCTATTACCACTTTGTCACAGATGATACCGAAGAGATCCCACAGATCCCACCGCTGCTACCATTTGTCATGGGAACGCACTCCACTGCCTCCAATTGTCAGAGCAATTACGCAATTGGCTGATGAGTGATGGACATGGCTGTGGCTGCTTCTGGTACTAGTCTGGTTATTGGGGAACTATCAGTTCCAAGACATGGAATATATGTATATTTTCACCATCTGGTCACTGCCAGCTCCGCAACTACAACAAACAGAACAACTGCTAGCTACCACCACCAATCATTTATTTTATACAGGCCTATGAAACATCCGTCACAGGTAGCATATGGCTTCAGGGATGCGATTTACAGAACAAGAGGAACAGAGCTATTACATTTTATATTTAATACAGAAAAATAGGCAGTGTTTATATAAAAAATATACAAGATGATACAGAATGGGAGCAAAACACTTTTTTGATGCTTTTGAATAGCTCTAAGATACCCACACCTCCCCTTGATGAACTCATGTGGGGGCTGTTTATAGGATGCTCTCAGTTCTTTAGAAATTTATGAGATTTCCAATTTACAAGATATCTTCACCTCTGAAGGTCTCAGGTGTTAGACATTGACGTGATAATTTCTATTGTGAATTTACCTTTCCATAGAGACCAAATTTGACCAGGTTCACATGATCTATCTGTCCATTATTAAGCTGAAGGCGTTCTAATGGCCCCATGGCAATGTAAGTGAATTCTTTCTGCTCGTACCTTCACTATGACGTCTGAAAATCTATATCCCATGAATATCAGATTGATACAAAACCCAATATTCCTATCTGTACCCTGGAGACAGGCCGTCTAGCCCATACAAATTCTTATACAAAGTCTCATAGAAATTCTTTGAAATCAGAATGCTTCTTTCTTTAGACAAAGACAGCCTCTCCACTTCTCTTGCCCTGCATGCCCACATCTCAATCTGGCTGTCTTTTCTTCAGAAGATATCCTATTTTAATCACCTGTTGATGGCAGAAGGTCTTTTGCTTTATAGATTGTTTAATTAGTTTCTCTGTCACTAGCTATAAGTAATATTCCCTATTCCCCATTTGTTCCTCGTGATGGCCTAATACCAAATGTAGTTTGAATTTTCAGCTCTTCTACCTTCTCTGGAGATGTCCTATGTGTTTTGATTTTTCCTCTACGCTAAGCATGCCGAGCATGTCAATCTCCGCAAGGAGAAACAATACTTCTTGGATATCGGTCGGACGCCTCTCACACATCAAACCAGACCTCCACTTTGCACTGATGAGGGGCAGTACCCCGAAACACAGTGTCTGCAAATTGAGAGTCTGGTTTGGCTATTATCCTAAGTCATGTGACAAGGCTTGTTAAAGGGTCGACATTGACTTGTAGGATTGCTACCTTCCAATGGGTGGCACTAGAGTTTTTGTTCTCTTCCTCTCTGAAGAGAAAATTTGCATAATTATAATTTTTCCTCAATGACACGGCCTACAAGACACACCCATAGAAAATCCTGTGAGAAATGATCAATTTGGTAAAGATCATAAAATTAGCACTAAGTAAAAAGACTCATATCTCTGGAACTACATATTGTACTCAAGGGAGAAGCAGGAATAAAATAAAAACTGGCCACTTTTAACCTGATGACACTTCCTCTTTAACACGTACACGACCAGAGGTATTTTCGTTTTTGCATTTTCGTTCTTTGCTCCTCTTATTCCCAGAGCCATAACTTTTTTATTTTTCTGGCAAAATAGCCATGTCAGGGCTTGTTGTACTTTTGAACGACAGCATTGGTTTTAACATATCGTGTACTGGAAAACAGGAAAAAAATTCCAAGTGCGGTGAAGTTGCTTAAAAAAGTGCAATTCCACAGAGGCTATTTTTTTACCATGTTCCCTAAATGCTGAAACTGACCTGCTATTAGGTTTCTACAGATGCTTACGAGTTCATAGAAACCAAACATGTGTAGGTACCATTTTCTGAGACCTGCAGCATCTCGATTTTTCGTGATCTGGGGCTGGGTTAGGTTTTATTTTTTGCACGCCAAGCTGATGTTTTTATTGATATCATTTTGGTGTGGATACAATCTTTTGATCGCCCATTTATGGCTTTTTATTGCATTGTAGAGGTGACCAAAAAAACGTAATTCTGAGGTTTTGAATTTTTTTTTTGTGATGCCGTTTAGTGATCGGGTTAATTATTTTTTTATATTCGTAGATCGGGTGATTCTGAATGTGGCGATACCAAATATGTGCATACTTGATTTTTTTTTTATTGTTTTATTTTGAATGGGTCGAAAGGGGGATGATTGGAACTTTTATATTTTTTTTTTTTATTTTTTTTTTATATTTTTAAAACTTTTTTTACTTTTTGCATGCTTTAATAGTCTCCATGGGAAACTAGAAGCTGCAGTTGTCTGATCACCTCTGCTATACACAGGTGATGATCAGATCACCTATGTGTAGCAGAAATGCTCACCTGCTATGACCACTGGCCACCGGGCGGCGCTCATAGCAATCTGGCAATGACAACCTCCGCTGGAGACCTCTGGTTGTCATGCGACCCATCGGTGACCCACGATCATGTGACCTGGTCACTGATGGGCGGGATTAGTGACTCTTCCGGTAAGCGCAAGTTAAAAACGCTGTCAGAAATTGATAGCGGCATTTAATAGTTAACAGCTGCAGGTGGATTGCGATTCCACCCGGGGCTGTTATGGGCATGTCAGCTGTATATATCAGCTGACATGTGCCCGGAAAGGTGCGGGCTCCCGCGCTGAGGGGGAGTCCAACATCGGCATACTATTACGCCTGATGTAGGAAAAGGGTTAAAAGCAATCTGTTATCAGAATTTCATCCCCACAAACTATATATGCATGTAACTCTTTCAAAGGCATGTTCGGCAGTATGTTGTATTTCATTGTGATTAAGAATGCATATAGCATTCAAAACATGTTGATGATCAGTATCCATTCATCATGCTTATGAATTTTAAAATGCTTGAAATAAATTGCTAATTTGAACCCATTTGGATCTGGACAACCCTGCAATCGATTACCGATTCAATCGATTACCGCCTTGCAACAGATTCTATGCCAGACTCTCCAAAATCTCAAGTTGGAATCACAGGTGAGCTAGTGTCACAGGTGTGTCAGTGGCTGCAGACAGTCGCACTGCATCTAGCTGCAGAAGGTCTCTGCATTTGGCCTTGTAGACACCTTCTTTACCCTTCTGCCTCTTTGACCCAGTGGCAACCTTTCTCCGGCTGTAATTGACACACCTGGACCTGGGTGTCTATAGACTCCCTACCTGCTGCTGGGAGTTACCAGTGATATTTCCATTTCCCCCTGTTGAGACTTGGGCCTATAGCAGTTTGCTATCTTCCTCTTTGGTGTTGCTGTAGGAAGTCTGTGTTACATCTCTGAGTCTGTTCAAGATAAGTGTACCCCTTGTTTGTCTATCCCAGCTGTCTTTAGTGGTAGTGGGGATAGACTAGTGCACACCTTGTCACTCCCTAAGTAGGACTTATCACCAGGGTCAGGCAGGGATTAGGTTCCTGCTCGGTGATAGGTGCAGAACCTATATAGGGACATTTAGGGCAGACAGTGTAACTTTAGATCTGCCTAGGGGTCTCCACTTCCCCCTTCCCTAGTGTTGAGCTCCTTTCTACTCATCCCTTCCTCATATTGCACTTAGTCTTTCCTACACTGTGCTTGTCAGCTAGTGATTTCCTTTTTCACAGAAATACATTTACATGGCCAGTTCATTCCTGTTACTAAGAAATCAACAAATTATTTGTTATGTAAATTAAAAGCTATTTTAGATCTGAAACCTCTGTCACTCCAGCTCTATTCCCTGCCTAGCTCTGCCTCCTCCTGTTTGACTGACAGCCTCTTTATTGTGTGACATCAGGCAAAAGAGCACTGACCTGCTTGACTGATGACTGAAGCTTCAGATCTACAGCCTCATTCGCATATCAATTTAAATGCTGATTTCTCAGTAAATGAAGAACAAGCTGGAAATATAATGGTATTGCTGGACTTGTCTTTGAAAGAGCTATATGTGCATATAAATAGTTTGGAGGGTGAAATCCTGCTGACAGATTCCCTTTAAAGAGCTTGTGTTATAGTTTGTTTTTTTAAACTCGGGAATGGCAAATAATAAACTAGAAAAAAGCTTCTTGTGTGTATCAAAATAGGAATGGCAAATAAGAGAAAATAAAAAAAATTATGTATAATGCATATAATATATAGTGTAAGTGTACTTGGTATATAAACCAGTGAATACAAACTGAATGCCGTGATATTATACAATGTATTGCTTGCAATTGCTTCTCAAAGTGCTGCAGGCGTAGCAGCTGCCTATCACTGCCGGCTCCCACAAGCTTCCGATCTCCTCCGTGAAAGAGCATTCAGTACAATGTGACAGCAGATAATCGTTTCTTACTTCAGTTCATGGCATCAGTTTTTAAAGCTCTTCTTTGACCTTAAGTGTGTTATGTTTGTGACTTGTCTGGACTGCAAATATGTAACTTATTTACGGCATACTTAACTCCTTATCTTTTTTGCTCTTTTATCCCTCCCTTCTTCCAGGAGCTATCAGTTGTTTTTTTAATTTTGCCATCTACCTAGCCATATATAGTCTTGTTTTTATTATGGGACAAGTTGTAGTTTCAATTGAAATAATTAATTATCTACTATATAATTGTCTAAGGGTCACTTCCGTCTTTCTGTCTGTCCTTCTGTCTGTCACGGATATTCATTGGTCGTGGCCTCTGTCTGTCATGGAATCCAAGTCACTGATTGGTCGTGGCAAAACGCCCACGACCACTGCCACAACCAATCAGCGACGCGCACAGTCAGGAAGAAAATGGCCGCTCCTTACTCCCTGCACTCAGTGCCCGGCGCCCACATACTCCCCTCCGGTTACCGCTCACACTGGGTTAATGCCGGCGGTAACGGACTGCGTTGTGCCACAGGTAACGCACTCCGTAACCGCTGCTATTAACCCTGTGTGTCCCCAATTTTTTACGATTGAGGCTGCCTATGCGGCATCAATAGTAAAAAAATGTAATGTTAAAAATAATAAAAAAAAACAAAAAACCTGCTATACTCACACTCCATAGTCTACCGAGCGGCTCGCGCCGGCCACCATCTTCCATTCCCGGCGATGCATTGCGAAATTACCCAGAAGACTTATCGGTCTCGGGAGATCGCTAAAGGTACCTTCACACTGAACAACTTAACAACGATAACGATAGCGATCCGTGACGTTGCAGCGTCCTGGATAGCGATATTGTTGTGTTTGACACGCAGCAGCGATCAGGATCCTGCTGTGACATCGTTGGTCGGAGCTAGAAGGCCAGCACCTTATTTCGTCGCTGGATCACCCGCTGACATCGCTGAATCGGCGTGTGTGACGCGGATTCAGCGATGTCTTCACTGGTAAACAGGGTAAACATCGGGTTACTAAGCGCAGGGCCGCGCTTAGTAACCCGATATTTACCCTGTTTACCATTGTAAATGTAAAAAAAAACAATTATACATACTGTGAGGCTGTGGCCTCTGATACAGCTAGGGGGTGCTGTTTGTTCTCCCCAGAATGTGCATGCAGACGGATGAAGTCCATAGGTGTGCATGAGAGTCATGTATTTCCGGTCCGGGTTTTCCAGGTGGCTGAAGGCCACAGGTTTGTGTGTGTTTAAAAGCCCTGCAGTAAGGGAAAACCTGGACCGGAAATCCATGACTCTCATGCACACCTATGGACTTCATCCGTCTGCATGCACATTCTGGGGAGAACAAACAGCGCCCCCTAGCTGTATCAGAGGCCACAGCCTCACAATACTTACATTCCGGTGTCTGTCGCGTCCCCCGGCGTCCGCTTCCATGCACTGTGTCAGCGCCGGCCGGCCGTAAAGCAGAGCACAGCGGTGACGTCACCGCTCTGCTTTAGGGCCGGCGCTTACACAGTGCAGGGAAGCGGACGCCGGGGGACGTGACAGACACTGGAATGTAAGTATGTAGTGTTTGTATTTTTTACATTTACACTGGTAACCAGGGTAAACATCGGGTTACTAAGCGCGGCCCTGCGCTTAGTAACCCAATGTTTACCCTGGTTACCCGGGGACTTCGGCATCGTTGGTCGCTGGAGAGCTGTCTGTGTGACAGCTCTCCAGCGACCACACAACGACGAAACAGCGACGCTGCAGCGATCGGCATCGTTGTCTATATCGCTGCAGCGTTGCTTAATGTGATGGTACCTTAAGTCTTCTGGGTAATTTCGCAATGCATCCTGGGAACGGAAGATGGCGGCCGGCGCGAGCGGCTCCGCGGAGCTCCGGTGGATCCCAAGCGTCGGTAACCGCTTCCTGGATCCAGGCGCCAACGGAAGGTGAGTATATAACTATTTTTTATTTTAATTTTTTTTTTTTAACAGGGATATCATGCTCACATTGCTATATACGTGGGCTGCGCAATATACAACGTGGGCTGAGCAATATACAATGTGGGCTGCGCAATATACTATGTGGGCTGCACAATATACAGCGTGGGCTGCGCAATATACAACGTGGGCTGCGCAATATACTACGTGGGCTGCGCAATATACAACTTGGGCTGCTCAATATACTACGTGGACTGCGCAATATACTACGTGGACTGCGCAATATACTATGTGGGCTGTGCAATATACAATGTGGGCTGCGCAATATACAACGTGGGCTGCGCAATATACTACGTGGGCTGCACAATGTACAATGTGGGCTGCGCAATATACAACATGGGCTGCGCAATATACTACGTGGGCTGCGCAATATACAACGTGGGCTGCGCAATATACTACGTGGGCTGCGCAATATACAACGTGGCCTGCACAATATACTACGTGGACTGCGCAATATACAACGTGTGCTGCGCAATATACAATGTGGGCTGCGCAATACACAACGTGGGCTGCGCAATGTACTACGTGGGCAGCGCAATGTACTGCGTTGGCTGCGCAATGTACTGCGTTGGCTGCGCAATGTACTGCGTGGGCTGCGCAATGTACTGCGTGGGCTGCTCAATGTACTGCGTGGGCTGCGCAATGTACTGCGTTGGCTGCGCAATGTACTGCGTGGGCTGCGCAATGTACTGCGTGGGCTGCGCAATGTACTGCGTGGGCTGCGCAATATACAACGTGGGCTGCGCAATGTACAGAGTGGGCTGCGCAATATACAACATGGGCTGCGCAATGTACTGCGTGGGCTGCGCAATGTACTACATGGGCTGCGCAATGTACTGCATGGGCTGCGCAATGTACTGCGTGGGCTGCGCAATGTACTGCGCAATGTACTGCGTGGCTGTGCAATATACTACGTGGGCTGTGCTATACACTACGCATACATATTCTAGAATGCCCGATGCGTTAGAATCGCGCCACCATCTAGTACTGTATAACAGATTGCTTAAAAATCATTGTTCTTGGCAGAACGCATTCTGAATAGGATACACGCTGGCAAGAATAATGATAATCTATACGCACAGAACAACCATTTTAACATTCGTTCTGTGAGAATAGAAGTTCAATCATCTTGCCTAAATAGGCCATTAAACAACCGAATGTCTTGCATGTGGTCATTTAATGGTCACAGTTGGTCACCGCATTCTTATGGTAGGCGGCAAATCTTGATAAAAAAAAAGGTGCTTGACTTTTTAAACTTTTGTCCACAGAGCAAGTCTAACAAATGATCATTATATTTAATCAAAATTATTCAATAAAAGAAAGAAAAGTTAAAAAATGTTGTTGAAATTCCTTAAAAATATTCATCAGCAGCATCAAGGAAGCAAAAAGCAAATTAATTAAATGGTCTTATAAGTCTGCAGTTTTAGGCCGGCCTCACACTAGCGAGTTTTACGGACGTATAAGCGCATAAACTACGTCCGTAAAATTCGCATTACACACGGCCCAATGAATCTCTATGGCTCAGCTCATATCTGCCGTATATTACGCATCCGTAATATACGGTCTTGTACGGCCGTAGAAAATCGCAGCATGCTGCGTTTGTCACCGTATTGCGCAAAAAAAATCGCCAATGAAAGTCTATGGGGGCGAGAAAAATACGGATTCCACACGGACCAGCAGTGTGACTTGCGAGAAATACGCAGCGGTGTTAGTGAAAAGCCGGTAATTCAATTGCCGGCTTTTCATTTCTCCTTCCCAAACCCGACAGGATATGAGACATGGTTTACATACAGTAAACCATCTCATATCCCTTTTTTTTTGCATATTCCACACTACTAATGTTAGTAGTGTGTATGTGCAAAATTTGGGTGCTGTAGCTGCTTAAAATAAAGGGTTAAATGGCGGAAAAAATTGGCGTGGGCTCCCGCGCAATTTTCTCCGCCAGAGTGGTAAAGCCAGTGACTGAGGGCAGATATTAATAGCCAGGAGAGGGTCCATGGTTATTGGCCCCCCCCTGGCTACAAAAATCTGCCCTGTTGTGAATTCTGTTGTGGGTTCTGCTCTTAGGCTCCCTCCGGTGGTTATAAGTGGTAGTGCTGCTGTTTGTCCTTCACAACAGTAATCAGCTGCTTCCACTTTGGACGGGGCTATTTAGTCTGGCTCCTTCCTTTATTGAGTGCCAGTTGTCCATTGTTTTCTAGGGATCCACATCTCTGCTTGGTTTCTCCTTCTGGATTGTCCAAATCATCAAAGATAAGTCCTGGCTCTGTTTTTGCAGTCCACATGCGGTGGACTTAATAGTTCTGTGAATTGCTATGTTTTTTCTTGTCCAGCTTGTCTGTGTTAAGATTTACTCAGCCAAGTTGGAAGCTCTGGAGTCACAGAGTTACCCTCCATGCCTTTAGTTAGGTGTGGAGATTTTTGTATTCTCTGTGGTGGATTTTATAGTATTTTTTATACTGACCGCACAGTACTCTTTCCTGTCTTTTCTTTCTAGGTAGCGTGGCCTCCTTTGCTAAATTCTGTTTTCAGTCTGCGTTTGTAATTTCCCTCTCCTCTCACAGTCAATATTTGTGGGGGGCTGCCTTTCCTTTGGGAATTCTCTCTGAGGCAAGATAGTATTCCTGTTTCTTTCTTTAGCTGTAATTAGTCCTCCGGTCGTGACGAGGTGTCTAGGGAGTGACAGGAACATCCCACGGCTACTTCTAGTTGATGTGTTAAGTTCAGGGTCTGCGGTCAGTATAGAGGCCACCTACTCCAGAGCTCGTCCATGCTGCTCCTAGGCCACCAGTTCATAACAGTACAACTGGACAACAATGAGTTAACCGCATCTCAAAAGAAGGGAAAGAAAGTGCTGAGCCATTTTTTTCTGTACTCTGTTGTGTTTTTTTTTTCCCTCTTCTTCACTTCTGGGTGGCTCAGGAGTTAGGCATTGACATGGATGTTCAGGGACTTGCTTCTCGGGTGGATCAACTTGCTGCTAGAGTACAGGGTATTTCTGATTATATCGTGCAGACTCCTGTTTTAGAGCCTAGAATTCCTACCCCCGATCTGTTCTTCGGGGACAGGTCCAAATTTTTGAGCTTTAAAAATAACTGTAAACTGTTTTTTGCTCTTAAGCCCCGTTCCTCTGGTGATCCCATCCAGCAGGTAAAAATTGTCATTTACTGTTGCGTGGTGACCCGCAGGATTGGGCATTTTCCCTGGAATCTGGGAATCCGGCCTTGCTTAATGTAGACACCTTTTTTCTGGCGCTTGGGTTATTGTATGATGAACCTAACTCTGTAGAGCATGCTGAGAAAACACTTTTGGCCCTGTGTCAGGGTCAAGAAGCGGCAGAGTCATATTGCCAGAAATTCAGAAAATGGTCTGTGCTTACTAAGTGGAATGAGGATGCTTTGGCGGCAATTTTCAGAAAGGGTCTTTCTGAATCTGTTAAAGATGTTATGGTGGGGTTCCCCACGCCTGCAGGTCTGAGTGATTCTATGTCTCTGGCCATTCAAATTGATCGGCGCTTGCGTGAGCGCAGAGTTGTGCACACTATGGTGTTGTCTTCCGAGCGGAGTCCTGAGCCTATGCAGTGTGATAGGATTGTGTCTAGAGCGGAACGCCAAGGATTCAGACGTCAGAATAGGTTGTGCTTTTACTGCGGCGATTCTGCTCATGTTATTTCTGATTGCCCTAAGCGTGCCAAGAGAATTGCTAATTCCGTTACTATCAGTACTGTACAACCTAAATTTCTGTTATTTGTGACCCTGATCTGCTCATTATAGTCATTCTCTGTCATGGCATTTGTGGATTCAGGCGCAGCTTTAAATTTAATGGACTTAGAATTTGCCAGACGTTGTGGTTTTTCCTTACAGCCTTTGCGGAGTCCTATCCCTTTGAGGGGGATTGATGCTACACCATTGGCTAAAAATAAACCTCAGTTTTGGACACAGTTAACCATGTGCATGGCGCCAGCCCATCAGGAAGATTGTCGCTTCCTGGTGTTACATAATTTGCATGATGCTGTTGTGCTGGGGTTTCCATGGTTACAGGTACATAATCCGGTGTTGGATTGGAAATCTATGTCTGTGACTAGTTGGGGTTGTCAGGGGGTTCACGATGACATTCCTCTGATGTCAATTTCCTCCTCCCCCTCTTCTGAAATTCCTGAGTTTCTGTCAGATTTCCAGGATGTTTTCGATGAGCCCAAGTCCAGTTCTCTTCCACCGCATAGGGACTGTGATTGTGCTATTGATTTGATTCCAGGCTGTAAGTTTCCTAAGGGCCGACTTTTCAACCTGTCTGTGCCTGAACATGCCGCCATGCGGAGCTATGTAAGGGAGTCTTTGGAGAAGGGGCAT
The DNA here is from genome assembly GCF_051348905.1 of Ranitomeya variabilis. Lineage (NCBI taxonomy): Eukaryota > Metazoa > Chordata > Amphibia > Anura > Dendrobatidae > Ranitomeya > Ranitomeya variabilis. The sequence continues at coordinate 494,833,260 of NC_135232.1, forward strand.
ATTCGGCCATCTTCTTCTCCATTAGGAGCAGGTTTTTTTTTTGTTGCCAAGAAGGATGGCTCCTTGAGACCCTGTATTGATTATCGCCTCTTGAATAAGATCACGGTCAAATTCCAATACCCTTTGCCTCTGCTTTCTGATTTGTTTGCCAGAATTAAGGGGGCTAGTTGGTTTACTAAGATTGACCTTCGAGGGGCATATAATCTTGTTCGTATTAAGCAGGGTGACGAATTGAAAACTGCGCTTAATACGCCCGAGGGCCATTTTGAGTATCTTGTGATGCCATTCGGACTCTCTAATGCCCCATCTGTGTTTCAGTCCTTCATGCATGATATTTTTCGAAATTATCTTGATAAATTCATGATTGTATATTTGGATGACATTTTGATTTTTTCAGATGATTGGGAGTTTCATGTGAAACAAGTTAGGATGGTATTTCAGGTCCTTCGTGACAATGCCTTGTTTGTGAAGTGGTCTAAGTGACTCTTTGGTGTACAGAAGGTTTCTTTTTTGGGCTTCATTTTTTCTCCATCATCTATAGAAATGGATCCGGCTAAGGTTCAGGCCATTCATGATTGGATCCAGCCCACATCCGTGAAGAGCCTTCAGAAATTTTTGGGCTTTGCTAATTTTTATCGACGTTTCATTGCCAACTCCTCCAGTGTGGTTAAACCCCTGACCGATTTGACGAGGAAGGGCGCTGATGTAGCTAATTGGTCCTCTGAGGCCGTTTCTGCCTTTCAGGAGCTTAAGCGCCGATTTACTTCTGCCCCTGTGTTGCGTCAGCCGGATGTTTCTCTTCCTTTTCAGGTTGAGGTTGATGCTTCTGAGATTGGGGCAGGGGCCGTTTTGTCTCAGAGGAATTCTGATGGTTCCTTGATGAAACCGTGTGCCTTCTTTTCTCGAAAGTTTTCGCCTGCGGAACGCAATTATGATGTCGGCAATCGTGAGTTGTTGGCTATGAAGTGGGAATTTGAGGAGTGGCGACATTGGCTTGAGGGGGCCAAGCACCGTATTGTGGTCTTGACGATCATAAGAATCTGATTTACCTCGAGTCTGCCAAACGGCTGAATCCTAGACAGGCCCGATGGTCCCTGTTTTTCTCCCATTTTGATTTTGTTGTCTCGTATCTTCCAGGTTCTAAGAATGTTAAGGCTGATGCCCTCTCTAGGAGTTTCTTGCCTGATTCCCCTGGGATTCTTGAGCCGGTTGGTATTCTTAAGGAGGGGTGATTCTTTCTGCCATCTCCCCTGGTTTGCGACGGGCTCTTCAGGAGATTCAGGCTGATAAACCTGATCGCTGTCCAGCGGGGAAACTGTTTGTTCCTGACAGATGGACTAGTAAAGTGATTTCTGAGGTTCACTGTTCTGTGTTGGCTGGCCATCCTGGGATTTTTGGTACCAGAGATTTGGTTAGTAGGTCCTTTTGGTGGCCTTCTTTGTCACGGGATGTGCGTTCTTTTGTGCAGTCCTGTGGGACTTGTGCGTGGGCCAAACCTTGCTGCTCCCGCGCCAGTGGGTTGCTTTTGCCTTTGCCGGTCCCTGAGAGGCCTTGGACGCATATTTCTATGGATTTTATTTCGGATCTTCCTGTTTCCCAGAGGATGTCTGTTATCTGGGTGGTCTGTGACCGGTTTTCTAAGATGGTTCATTTGGTACCTTTGCCTAAGTTGCCTTCCTCTTCTGAGTTGGTTCCGTTGTTTTTTCAGCATGTGGTTCGTTTGCATGGCATTCCGGAGAATATTGTGTCCGATAGAGGTTCCCAGTTTGTTTCTAGGTTTTGGCGGTCCTTTTGTGCTAAGCTGGGCATTGATTTGTCTTTTTCTTCCGCATTTCATCCTCAGACAAACGGCCAAACCGGGTGAACTAACCAGACTTTGGAAACTTATTTGAGATGCTTTGTGTCTGCCGATCAGAGTGATTGGGTGGTTTTCTTGCCATTGGCCGAGTTTGCCCTTAATAATCGGGCTAGTTCTGCTACCTTGGTGTCACCATTCTTTTGTAATTCTGGGTTTCATCCTCGTTTTTCTTCAGGGCAGGTTGAGTCTTCTGATTGTCCTGGGGTGGACTCTGGTTGACAGGTTGCAGCAGATTTGGGCTCATGTTGTGGACAATTTGGTGTTGTCTCAGGAGGAGGCTCAGCGTTTTTCCAACCGTCGTCGGCGTGTGGGTTCCCGGCTTCGGGTTGGGGATTTGGTCTGGTTGTCTTCTCGTCATGTTCCTATGAAGGTTTCTTCCCCGAAGTTCAAACCTCGGTTTATTGGTCCTTATAGGATTTCTGAGATTATCAATCCAGTGTCTTTTCGTTTGGCCCTTCCAGCCTCTTTTTCCATCCATAATGTTTTTCATAGATCTTTGTTGTGGAAATATGTGGTGCCCGTGGTTCCCTTTGTTGATCCTTCTGCACCGGTGTTGATTGATGGGGAGTTGGAGTATGTTGTGGAGAAGATCTTGGATTCTCGTTTTTCTAGACGGAGGCTTCAGTATCTTGTCAAGTGGAAGGGTTATGGCCAGGAGGATAATTCTTGGGTTGTTGCCTCCGATGTTCATGCTGACGATTTGGTTCGTGCCTTCCATTTGGCTCGTCCGGATCGGCCTGGGGGCTCTGGTGAGGGTTCGGTGACCTCTCCTCAAGGGGGGTACTGTTGTGAATTCTGTTGTGGGTTCTGCTCTTAGGCTCCCTCCAGTGGTTATAAGTGGTAGTGCTGCTGTTTGTCCTTCACAACAGTCATCAGCTGCTTCCACTTTGGACGGGGCTATTTAGTCTGGCTCCTTCCTTTATTGAGTGCCAGTTGTCCATTGTTTTCTAGGGATCCACATCTTTGCTTGGTTTCTCCTTCTGGATTGTCCAAATCATCAAAGATAAGTCCTGGCTCTGTTTTTGCAGTCCACATGCGGTGGACTTAATAGTTCTGTGAATTGCTATGTTTTTTCTTGTCCAGCTTTGTCTGTGTTAAGATTTACTCAGCCAAGTTGGAAGCTCTGGAGTCACAGAGTTACCCTCCATGCCTTTAGTTAGGTGTGGAGATTTTTGTATTCTCTGTGGTGGATTTTGTAGTATTTTTTATACTGACCGCACAGTACTCTTTCCTGTCTTTTCTTTCTAGGTAGCGTGGCCTCCTTTGCTAAATTCTGTTTTCAGTCTGCGTTTGTAATTTCCCTCTCCTCTCACAGTCAATATTTGTGGGGGGCTGCCTTTCCTTTGGGAATTTTCTCTGAGGCAAGATAGTATTCCTGTTTTTTTCTTTAGGTGTAATTAGTCCTCCGGTCGTGACGAGGTGTCTAGGGAGTGACAGGAACATCCCACGGCTACTTCTAGTTGATGTGTTAAGTTCAGGGTCTGCGGTCAGTATAGAGGCCACCTACTCCAGAGCTCGTCCATGCTGCTCCTAGAGGCCACCAGTTCATAACACTGCCCCCAGCCACCCCAGAAAAGGCACATCTGGAAGATGCGCCTATTCTGGCACTTGGCCACTCTCTTCCCACTCCCGTGTAGTGGTGGGATATGGGGTAATGAAGGGTTAATGTCACCTTGCTATTGTAAGGTGACATTAGGCCAGGTTAATAATGGAGAGGCGTCAATTATGTCACTTATCCATTATTAATCCAATTGTATGAAAGGGTTAAAAAAACACACACATTATTAAAAAGTATTTTAATGAAATAAACACACAGGTTGTTTTAATATTTTTTTGCTCTCTCAAACCACCTGAAGACCCTCGCTTGGCAAAATAATAAACCAACAATATACATACCTTCTGTTGATCTGTCACGTCCCACGAAGTAAATCCATCTGAAAGGGTTAAATCATTTTACAGGCAGGAGCTGTGCTAAAGCACTCGCTCGTGCCTGTAAACTGCGGGTGCTGAAAGGAAAGCTGGGTGATCTGTACTTACATTGAGTCGCGGTGATGCACCCTCTGCTGGATGTCCTCATGAACTGGAGCCTTGGAAAAGTTCCCACGCTCGAGTTCATATGAGGACATCCAGCAGAGGGCGCCTCACCGCAACTCAATGTAAGTACAGATCACCCAGCTTTCCTTTCAGCACCCGGGGTTTACAGGCACGAGCGAGTGCTTTAGCACAGCTCCTGCCTGTAAAATGATTTAACCCCTTCAGATGGATTTACTTCGTGGGACGTGACAGACCAACAGAAGGTATGTATATTGTTGGTTTATTATTTTGCCAAGCGAGGGTCTTCAGGTGGATTGAGAGAGCAATAAAATATTAAAACAACCTGTGTGTTTATTTCATTAAAATACTTTTTAATAATGTGTGTGTGTTTTTTAACCCTTTCATACAATTGGATTAATAATGGATAGGTGACATAATTGACGCCTCTCCATTATTAATCTGGCTTAATGTCACCTTACAATAGCAAGATGACATTAACCCTTCATTACCCCATATCCCACCGCTACACGGGAGTGGGAAGAGAGTGGCCAAGTGCCAGAATAGGGGCATCTTCCAGATGTGCCTTTACTGGGGTGGCTGGGGGCAGATGTTTGTAGCCGGGGGGGGGACCAATAACCTTGGACCCTCTCCTGGCTATTAATATTTGCCCTCAGTCACTGGCTTTACCACTCTGGAGGAGAAAATTGCGCGGGAGCCCACGCCAATTTTTTCCGCCATTTAACCCTTTATTTTAGCAGCTACAGCACCTAAATTTTGCACATACACACTACAAACATTAGTAGTGTGGAATATGCAAAAAAAAAGGGGATATGAGATGGTTTACTGTATGTAAACCATGTCTCATATCCTGTCGGGTTTGGGAAGGAGAAATGAGAAGCCGGCAATTGAATTACCGGCTTTTCACATATATCGCGCTGAATTAAGTATAAATACAGAATATATATATGTGTCTCAATGACATATATATATATATATATATATATATATATATATATATATATATATATATATACTGTATATATGTTTTAACGAACATTTGAGCACATAAATCCATTAGATGTCGGTTTTGCAAGCCTGCGAGAAAATATCGCAGTACGGATGCCATACGGATTACATACGGAGAATGCCATGCGCAAAATACGCTGACACACCCTGCCTACGGATGACATACGGACCACTATTTTGGGGACTTTTCTGCATATTACGGCCGTAAAAAACGGACCGTATTTGCATACGCTGAGTGTGAGGCCGGCCTTAGTCTTAGTATTCCTTTTTATTGATTGCAAAATATTTTAATTCAATTCACAAAATGCTTCTATACTTAAAAGGAAACTGTCAACTAAAGTAAGTTTTTGCTATTTACGTAGGGAAATGGAGCATTTAAGAATGTACTCGTGTACCCGCAATGAAAGTGATGTCCTACAGTATCTTAGAATTTACACTCATCTTTTGTTTTTTTCTTTCTCCTCTTACATTACTATTTATTCATTGGGAAATTATTTTGAGCCAAAAGTGAACAAAAATACAAAAAAACCCTGTGAATTCTTATGATTTACATTTTGCGGCCATGACAACATATATGTTGTTTATGGATTGTGAAAGTGATACCAATAAGTCCCATGTAAGAAGGGTTTTGTTCTTTTACATTTTTTTTTACAGGTGGCTATTGCGTAACAGATGGGGAATTATGCGTAAAAGTGACAAGATGGTATAACTAAATTTCGTTAAAATCAGTGTCCAGTAACGTTAAGCTATCGCCTGTAACTTATAGTGGGGTTCTCTGACTGCTGGGATCCACACAGATTGGCAGAATGGGGCACCTTTATACCTGTCAGTTGGGCATGCATGACCACTGGTTCATTAATTCCTTATAAGGCTGCCCAGCACTAGAAATGAGCGGACCTGTAGAAGTTCAGGTACCTGACCCGAACTTTATTCCAAAGGTCGGTTTATGTACCAGAACTGTGCCCAAACTTGAACCAGAAGCCGACCTCCATTGAAAACAATGAGAACCCGGACTTTGGAGTTGGAAATTATCTTTTCTCTCTCTGTCTCTCACAGACTTCCCCCGAAACTCCAAACATTGCAACGAACTTCCGGGAGAAGTCTGTGTTCGGCGTTTAGCACGGGACACCCACTGTCCGATATGATCCCCGAACTTTTAAGCTCGGGTTTGCTCATCTCTACTCAGCACTGCACTTGACACTTTCTGGCTGCTCCATAGAAAATGAATGGTTCGGCACTTTGCACATTCTAACAGGAATAAAAGTCAGCTCTTCTGTCGCAGTGGCTAGACCCCCACTGATTTATAAGTTATCACTTATTTTGTCGATAGTTGATGACTTACCTTCACTGGACAGTCCCTTTTGAAGAAACACTCCAGCATTTTTACCAATATTCTGCTCTACATACCATTGTTTAGGTGCACTAAACATTCATTCGTATTTCATGTACCTTGGTATTTTCAGATTCCATATGCAATGCTTTTCTATTCACTTTTGTGAGGGTGTATTCTTATTACATGCCATTGTCTTTACCCTATTTTCAGATTAGCTATAACAATGTACGTGTTACTTTTTTTGTTTCCGCTGGCATTAGAGCAACAAGATATGAGAGAGTGCTGCAGGGGCTGTAACTATATTTGTACAGCAAAAACTGCAATATTGACACAGTTTGTGACATATTTTCCTATTTCCTAACCAGCATTGCATCCCTTGGGACAGGGAATATTCTTAAGCACAGTACAATGTGTAGATGGTAATATGTTAGGACAATTAAATAAGGCTTATATACTGTATGTCTGGTTGGAAATGCAATATTCTAATGCACGGACACATATAGACAGAAGCGTACTTTGAACAACACCAAAAAAAACTTTATTGGTCTATAAAAACATATAACCATTTAAAAAGGTAGCCAATAGTGCTTACAGTGAGCCAAAAAAAGACAAAAGTGGCATCACCATAAGGATTGCGCAGCTAAGCATAAAGACGCCGCAGTTATTTCAACGGCCGGGAATTAACATCCATCTCCTCTCTTCATACAGGTACAAACATCTCTTCTCGCTGTTATCTGCTGTCTACCATCCTGCAACCTTCCCCTTTAATGGTACAAACATCTCTTCTCGCTGTTATCTGCTGTCTACCATCCTGCAACCTCCCCCCTTTAATGGTACAAACATCTCTTCTCACTGTTATCTGCTGTCTACCATCCTGCAACCTTCCCCTTTAATAGTACAAACATCTCTTCTCGCTGTTATCTGCTGTCTACCATCCTGCAACCTTCCCTTTAATGTACCTGCTGAATGTTTGTTAAATTCATTTGTTGCATTGTATTACTTACTGCTGTACATGCATGCCGGGGTCACAGGAGTCACAGGAGATATTATCGTGTTCAAGGTGTTAGAGCATATGGTTGTGGCCAGGCTCAGTGCCTTTGATCATGTAACCTCCCCTGGGGTGTTGGCCAATTGCTAATTTATCCCAAATAAGGACCCACAATCCCTCTCACCTGATCCTTTACTCAGTCCTATAAATTTAGTAGCATCTTAAGGGGTGCACGCGTGTAGGGTCAGGCACGCGCATTTCTGCAGCAAACCATTGCTTAGCTAAGCATATAGACGCCGCAGTAATTTCAACGGCAGTTAGTCACGGCAGGAGTCAGGACCCCACTCTGTGATCTGTCTCTTTTGGGTATGTCTGCTGAGTAAGCACTTCTTATTACTTGGATCTAGCTTTTCTATTAACCCATCTTACTCCTTCACCATGTTTACCTATGCCCTTACAGTGTTTGCTCCCCTAATCCTCTCTTTCCTTCCCTATCACAAACCCCAGCACTCTCTAACCTAATAATCATCTCCCCTTCCCTCTTACCTCCCCACCTGTCCTCCTCTGCTGACCTGCTCCTCAACCTCAAATCTGTCCTAAGAAAACATAAAACAAGTTGGCCACTCTTTCTCCCACCTGCTCTCCCTTTCTCTGCTTTTCCTCACTGCTGGAGACATATCTACCAACCCGGGACCCCCACAGCTCATACCTCCCACTCCTACCCCCTCCTATCGCTCCCTATCTAATATGAACTACCGCAATCTTTCCAACATAAAACCCGTGCCCCTGACGCCCACCCCCCTGCTCCCTCTCTCTGGAGCACTCTGGAATGCCCGCTCAATCTGCAATAAGCTTCACGTGATTCACAACCTTTTTCTCTCTCGCAATCTTGCCTTCCTTGGCCTCACAGAAACATGGCTAACACCCTCTGACACCGCCTCCCCTGCTGCGCTGTGTTACGGAGGCCTCCATTTGACCCACACCCCTCGACCCGGCAACAAACATGGTGGAGGAGTGGGTCTTCTTTCTTCTAACTGCACCTTTAACCCAATCCCACCTCTACTCTCCCTTATCCTCCCCTCTTTTGAAGTCCACTCTGTCTGCATCTACTCTCCCTCCAACCTCCAAGTGGCCATCATATACCGACCTCCAGGCCCAGCCACTGCCTTTATTGACCAATTCTCCACCTGGCTTCATCACTTTTTCTCTGCTGACATTTCCACCATCATCATGGGTGACTTCAACATCTCCCATTGATACTCTTCAGTCAACAGCCTCCAAACTTCTGTCCCTTACCTCATCCTTTGGACTTACTCAGTGGTCCTCCGCAGCCACCCACACAGACGGACATACATTAGACCTGGTATTCACCCGTCTCTGCTCTCTATCTAACTTCACCACCTCCCCTCTCCCTCTATCCGACCACCACCAGCTCACCTTCTCATCCCTGTCCTCCTCACCGGTCATCCATGTCCAGCAAAATGTACACCCCCACAGAAACCTTGCACACCTAGACGCCCACACACTCTCTGACTCTATCCTACCACTGGCATCCATATCCTCACTCCACGACACAGACACTGACTGCCACTGCTTTCTACAATGCCACTCTTGCATCAGCTATTGACACAGTTGCCTGTTATGGACCTGGTGGTTAGGTGCACCTGGAATGACCTGATGGTTAAACTAGAAGACAGGACGAGCTCTGGGAAGTGGGAACTCTGCTGACCGCAAATCCTAATCCTATAACACACACACTAGAAATAGCTGTGGAGCGTACCTAACTCTCCCTAGACGCCTCTTCACAGCCTAAGAGCTAACTACCCCTAAAGATAGGAAAATAAGCCTTACCTTGCCTCAGAGAAAATTCCCCAAAGGTAAAGGCAGCCCCCCACATATATTAACTGTGAGTTAAGAGGAAAGTCACAAACACAGGGATGAAACAGGTTTCAGCAAAGGAGGCCAGACTTACTAGATAGACTGAGGATAGGAAAGGGATCTATGTGGTCAGCACAAAAAACTACAAAAAGCCACGCAGAGTGTGCAAAAAGACCCCCGCACCGACTCACGGTGCGGAGGTGCCACTCTGCAACCCAGAGCTTCCAGCTAGCAAGGCAATATCATGTTAGCAAGCTGGACTAGAACTTAGCAAGTACTAAGAAATATATTCAGTACACAATGAACAACAAATGAACTAGCAGGGACTTAGCTTCTGCTGGAGTAGACAGGTCATCAGAAAGATCCGAGAGAGATCTGAACCAGTTCTAATACATTGACAGCTGGCATGGAGTAACGATCTGAGTGGAGTTAAATAGAGAAGCCAACCCAGCCGCAAACGAGGGCAGCTGAGGAAGCAACCTCAGAACCAGCAGTTCCACTCACAGCCACCAGAGGGAGTCCACGGACAGAACTCGCCGAAGTATCATTCATGACCACAGGAGGGAGTTCAAGAACGGAATTCACAACAGTACCCCCCCCTTGAGGAGGGGTCACCGAACCCTCACCAGAGCCCCCAGGCCGATCAGGACGAGCCAAATGAAAGGCACGAACCAACTCGGCCGCATGGACATCGGAGGCAAAAACCGAGGAATTATCCTCCTGACCATAGCCCTTCCATTTGACCAGGTACTGAAGTTTCCGTCTCGAAATACGAGAATCCAAAATCTTCTCCACCACATACTCCAACTCCCCCTCGACCAACACCGGAGCAGGAGGGTCAACGGAGGGAACCATAGGCGCCACATATCTCCGCAACAACGACCTATGGAACACATTATGGATGGCAAAAGAAGCTGGAAGGGCCAAACGAAACGACACAGGATTGAGAATTTCAGAAATCTTATAAGGACCAATGAAACGAGGCTTAAACTTAGGAGAAGAAACCTTCATAGGGACATGACGAGACAACAACCAAACCAAATCCCCAACACGAAGTCGGGGACCAACACAGCGATGGCGGTTGGCGAAACGTTGAGCCTTCTTTTGGGACAATGTCAAATTGTCCACTACATGAGTCCAAATTTGCTACAACCTGTCCACCACAGAATCCACACCAGGACAGTCCGAAGGCTCAACCTGCCCTGAAGAAAAACGAGGATGAAAACCAGAATTACAAAAAAAAGGCGAAACCAAGGTAGCCGAACTGGCCCGATTATTAAGGGCGAACTCAGCCAATGGCAAGAAGGTCACCCAATCATCCTGATCAGCAGAAACAAAGCATCTCAGATAGGTCTCCAAAGTCTGATTGGTTCGTTCGGTTTGGCCATTTGTCTGAGGATGGAAAGCCAAAGAGAAAGACAAATCAATGCCCATCTTAGCACAAAAGGACCGCCAAAACCTTGAAACAAACTGGGAACCTCTGTCCGACATGATGTTCTCCGGAATGCCATGCAAACGAACCACATGCTTTTTCAGCATACAGCATTGGAAAATTTCATATAATTGAATGAAAGATGAATGGACAAATATACTGAGATGTTCATGAAAAAAATCATCCACCAGAATGATAAAGATGAAACGAGGGTCGACATTTCAGCAAGACCATGATCCCAAACACACAGAAAATAAAACTCTCAACTCAACTCAAATTTATGGAACAAACAAAAGCTCAGAGTTCATAGAAGAAGCCCATGGAATCTTCAGGATTTGAAGAGTGTTTGGGTGGAAGCATGGGCCAAAATCACACCTGAGCAATACATGCGACTAGTTTCTCCATACAGGAGGCGCCTTGAAGTTGTAATAACTAGCAAAGGCTTTTGACCGAATTATTACATTTCCATAAGTGAATTCAATACTTTTCCTGTCATTTCTCATTATGACACATATATTAATTTATGAAAAGCTATGGTTTTATTTTTTTGCCTGGTTGTATTGAATGGGTTTTTGCTAGGTATGATCGAACGTGCTTGGTGATACTCGGTTATCGCTCAAGTATCACGTGTTTGGATGTATTCGCTACTTGAAACCTAATGGGTGGTGCTCTATGTTAAACTCAAATCCCCGCCTCACACTTTTGGTGCCTGTTACACAGCCAAGAAGCATGCGGGGATTTACTGCGCATCACTGTAATGCTGTAGCCATCTTGGTTGTGACATTACTGTGATTCGCTGGCCATGTGACATCATCAGGGCTTATAAAAGAACAGGAGCACACTGACTCCATTGCACAGGTATGTGACACTCTGTATTGGAGGGAGAGGGTGCTTGTCAAGGCCTGTGTGCACAGTATAACAAATCAGAGGCCTGTAGTGTTGATACTGGTGCTGAAGCTAAGCAATCATACTAACAGTCCTTCTAAGGGTACCGTTACACTAAACGATTTACCAACGATCACGACCAGCGATACGACCTGGCCGTGATCGTTGGTAAGTCGTTGTGTGGTCGCTGGAGAGCTGTCACACAGACAGCTCTCCAGCGACCAATGATGCCGAAGTTCCCGGGTAACCAGGGTAAACATCGGGTTACTAAGCGCAGGGCCGCGCTTAGTAACCCGATGTTTACCCTGGTTACCATCGTAAATGTAAAAAAACCAAAACACTACATACTCACATTCCGGTGTCACGTCCCTCGCCGTCTGCTTCCCGCACTGACTGTGAGTGCCGGCCGTAAAGTAAAAGCAGAACGCAGCGGTGACGTCACCGCTGTGCTGTGCTTTACGGCGGGCACTCACAGTCAGTGCGGGAAGCAGACGGCGAGGGACGTGACACCGGAATGTAAGTATGTAGTGTTTGGTTTTTTTTACATTTACGATGGTAACCAGGGTAAACATCGGGTTACTAAGCGCGGCCTACTGGACTACTGCACTACTGGATAAATATATATACACTCACTGAGCTAGTAAAATACCACCTATATGGGATACTCCCTACATTGGTAATATACTGGTTAAATTTTAATGGACAATTATATATGAGTATTGTGTGCCTATTTGTGCCGCCCTTTACCTTTATATCACCATCTATTCAACTATACGTGATATTTTGGGGTTAATTCCACTTTGGTAACCCCTAGTGGTATGGTGCAGGTCCGTTTCCCCTAATTTTGTCTGGTGGGAAAACCTCTCCCCCCCCCTGCCTTCTTTTCTCCACCGTTTGGTGTACTGTAGTGTACTGTTTTAATTATTGTTAATAAACATATTACTTTTTAACATTACCCCACTCTCTTCACTTCGTTTTTTCTTTGTGATGCTTTCACAAATGAATATGTGAGTTAATGATTTTTTGAAGTGACGTCAGCCTGTCTGATTTAGGACTATGGGAATAACAGATTAATATATGTTGTATATTCCCGGTTCATCTATATCTGGCCTGCAAAAAAACCCTATACCAAGCCGTAAATTACTTGTAGCCACGGCTGTGTCTGGTCATACCCATGGAACCTCACATTGAGGCCATTTAGATATGTTACTTTATAGGACCTAATGTGGTGTGGTTATCACCGTGCAGCTATGCTGCTTTGGTTTTTTGTCTCTGGCTATCTTTTGTGAATCTCACCAATTTATTGGATATATGATATGACACTGTTGTTTAAATATTATATTAAATAAAGTTTGTTATCTTTTCAATTCTTGCTGCTTCTGTCATGCTATACAGTCCTAGATATATTGATATGTGACTATTATTTGTCTATAATATTGGACTGGAGCATTATAGGTTTAATTGGCAGCACTACCTAGTCTTTCACACCATCCAGTCTCACCAGTCTACAGTATAGATCAGGTAATCCTCACCCTAATCCTCCTCCCTTTCATCATGTTGAGTCCCAGGAGATGAGTGATCCCACACTAGGACACTCTGAGGAGCTCTTCACAAAATAATTTCTTGATTGTGGCCTCTCAACCTGCATACCCGAAGAGGGACAGGAGGACATGCTGTTTAGTGTTACACAAAATTTAGAGCAGCTATGGCCACAAGAAGGTGAAGAACAGCAAATTTTGGTTAAGGAGGAAGACGATGATGGATACAGTTGCCGCTAAGTCTTGTTGTTGTTAAGTCACAAAGTCAAGAGTACCAGGATGCGGGGGAGGAAGACGAAGTGGTGGATGACGAAGTCACCGACCCAACCTGGGAAGCTGTCATGCAGAGTGAGGCCAGCAGAGCTGAAAGGGAGAGATCAGCAACACCAAAACAGACAGGAAGAAGTAGTGGGTTGACCAGGGGGAGAAGGCGCGCACATGTTCCTCAGAGCACCGACACTCCTGAATTTCTTCATCAAAGAGTTAGGTGTTTCCCAGTCTGGGACTTTTTTAAAGAAAGTTCTGGGACAAACAAAATAGTCATTTGCAACCTGTGTCGTGCCAAAATCAGCAGGGGTTTGACCACTAAGAACAAATATGCTCAAGCACATATCATCTAAGCACCCAACTAGGTGTGCCGAGCGCCTGGGTGCCATCGGGTGATACCACTGCCTCTTCCCCTGTGCTAGGTGCTTCCGAATCCCTTGTCCACTGGCCTACTGCCCTGCACCTGTCCTTGCACATTCTGACTTACCATTGTCAGGCAACTCCAAATCCTTGCCCCAGCACAACGTTCAGCTGTCCCTTTCCAATACACACAAAATAAATAAAAATTTGTATTACAAAACATGTGTAATTGCAATAATTTTCTGAGAGTACTTCATTTTCTGGAGCAATTTCAAGGGTGCAATCACCTTCGGCCATGACTATATACACTGCTCAAAAAAATAAATGGAACACTGAAATCCAACATCCTAGATATCACTGAATGAAATATTCCAGTTGTAAATCTTTATTCATTACATAGTGGAATGTGTTGAGAACAATAAAACCTAAAAATTATCAACGTATATCACAACTAATATTCCACGGAAGTCTGGAGTTGGAATAATGCTCAAAATTAAAGTGGAAAATGAAGTTACAGGCTGATCCAACATCAGTGGAAATGCCTCAAGACAAGGAAATGATGCTCAGCAGTGTGTGTGGCCTCCACGTGCCTGTAGGACCTCCCTACAACTCCTAGGCATGCTCCTGACAAGGCAGATGGTCTTCTGAGGGATCTCCTCCCAGACCTGAACTAAAGCATCCGCCAACTCCTGGACAGTCTGTGATGTTGGTGGATGGTGCGAGACATGATAATCCAACTCAAAAGAACAGCGCTCCAGCCGGGTGTAGTAATCAAGTAGAAAAGGTCTTTATTCAGCCATGGTATAGAGACGTTTCGACCATAGATCGGTCTTTTTCAAGCATACAAAATGGTGTCATGGGCTGTCTTAAATAGTGTGGATAACACGCAGGGCACCAATCACTATCGAACCACAGCCGACATTAAAATACCGTACAGAAATATAACAAATAACAAACATCAGACACTTGTGTATAAACAAATCTCATATGGACATGCCACCACCGCATAGATCAATATAATAATCAATATACAAATATAAATCAATGCTTTGTTTTATGCAAATCCACTGGATGCATCTTCGTTCCCATAGAGATCTTCCACCAATAGGTTTCATCCTGTTGTGGACTTCCTATTTAGTTAGATCCAATAGAGACTAACGGCGCCAAAAAGACAAACAGCTTATCCAACATCTTCATATAATTTGGTGCTTCTCTAATAACCGATCCAGCATATTTACTTATAATTAGCATGCTTACATCATCGCCAAGTGCCCTCTCTCCGGCATCACCGCTGCGTCGCAGATCACCATATAGACCATAGTGTGTGAGCGCAGGCGCACCACGTCCCAGCCGCGCTCCATCACATGATCGAAATGGAGTCACGCCCAGACGTGACACGTATCTGCACCACCCAGCAGCGGTCACATGTGATCGCAACTCTAACCGGTTACCTGGGGGATGCAAGTAAACAACATGGCGCTTCCCTAGTGACCAATCCGGTACACCTACTTACATCAAGCTTGCCTATATCAGCATAATGCGTCCATATCCCGGCAGTAACACTGAGTTACAGATCGTTATAGAGGCCCCAGCGCATATACGCAGGCGCAACACATTATAGCTATGCTCCATCCCATTTTGCGATGGAGACACCCCTACATGTGACATACGCCCACGTCATACATCTGCGGTCACCCATGATCTCCACTCAAACCAGTTACCCGGGGGGCGCAAATGACTAACAAATCATAATTCACAATATAGGAAGAAACTACAAAAAGTGAAAGACTTAAAAAGGAAACATCATAACTATAAAGAAACAAAATATTGCTAATCAACAGTGGAAAAAAAGTAGGAAAAGAAAACTACAAATATGACAAACATAATGGGACAGTCGGAATGTAGACAGGAGGCAACAAATCTAGCATCTCCATGCTTTATATATGATATATTCCATGTGCCAATTATGCACATAATCCAAATCTTGAATCGTCCTAAACCTCCGTCCACCGACTGTCACATTCATTGTCCGTATCTAATAAAACAAAAACATATTAAAACACACATAAATACACCTGTGTCATAAAAACATCATAAAAACAATGACGACAACAACCTTAAGAGAGGAATCATCATATTAAGGGGTGCACATATGTACATTAAAATCTATATTTAAACCCCTAGGTTGTAATGAGCCCAGGGTATAGATCCATCTCATTTCCTTAGTCTTAAGGATCTGTAATCTATCCCCTCCCCTCCTCAAGGTTGGAACACTATCTATGACTCTAAATCTTAGTTGATTTACCGAGTGCTTACTCTCCAAGAAATGCTTAGGGACCGGCAATTCAGTATGTACCGTCCTGATGGTACTTTTATGTTTACTGATGCGGGCAGTGACGCTGCTACCATGAGGCGACTTGAGCTCTTTGGCTCAGGCGGCAGAAGAGAGGGGGCGGCAGATTCTGTAACTGGATTTGCGCTGCTAGGTTTTTTGTTTTTTTTCAAACTCCGGGGTCAAGTGCCCACCCCCCCTTCTCCCTCCCTCCCTCCTTCCCGCCCCCCCTCCTCCCTCCCG
The DNA here is from genome assembly GCF_051348905.1 of Ranitomeya variabilis. Lineage (NCBI taxonomy): Eukaryota > Metazoa > Chordata > Amphibia > Anura > Dendrobatidae > Ranitomeya > Ranitomeya variabilis. Next base: position 494,849,434 of record NC_135232.1, read on the forward strand.
CCCCCCTCCCTGAAGACGTAATACTCACCTTCCTCCAGCGGTGGCTGCAACTGTGTCTCAGCGCCGGCAGTGCGTCCTGTCTTCAGCGATCACATGGTACCGTCATTAAGGTCATGAATATGAGCATATTCATCACCTTAATGAGCGCTACCATGTGACCGCTGGAGACAGGAAGGAAGACGCTGCAGAGATGCCAGGAAGTTCTGCGCCGCCCGGTGAGAGGTGAGTATGACAGGGAAAAAGTATGGGGGAGCCATGCACGCAGGGGAGAAGGATGGGGGAGCCATACACGCAGGGGAGAAGGATGGGGGAGCCACGCACGCAGGGGAGAAGGATGGGGGAGCCACACACGCAGGGGAGAAGGATGGGGGAGCCACACATGCAGGGGAGAAGGATGGGGGAGCCATGCACGCAGGGGAGAAGGATGGGGGAGCCATACACGCAGGGGAGAAGGATGGGGGAGCCATACACGCAGGGGAGAAGGATGGGGGAGCCACGCACGCAGGGGAGAAGGATGGGCGAGCCACACACGCAGGGGAGAAGGATGGGGGAGCCATGCACGCAGGGGAGAAGGATGGTGGAGCCACACACGCAGGGGAGAAGGATGGGGGAGCCACACACACAGGGGAGGAGGATGGGGGAGCCATGCATGCAGGGGAGGAGGATGGGGGAGCCATGCATGCAGGGGAGGAGGATGGGGGAGCCATGCACGCAGGGGAGGAGGATGGGGGAGCCACACACGCAGGGGAGAAGGATGGGGGAGCCATGCCCACAGGGGTGAAGGATTGGGGAGCCACACACGCAGGGGAGAAGGATAGGGGAGCCACGCACGCAGGGGAGGAGGATGGGGGAGCCACGCACGCAGGGGAGGAGGATGGGGGAGCCACGCGCACAGGGTGGGAGGATGGGGGAGCCATGCACACAGGGTGGGAGGATGGAGTATAAATATGGAGTATAAATACTGGGCCCTATAGGGGGGACACAGTGTAAGAGGACAGTGTGAAGAGGGGACCGGTATAGAAAGGAGAGGTCAGTGTGAAGAGCATGTACCATAAGAGGGACAGTGTGGGGGTCATATTTTGTGCAGACAATATAGTGAGGGGCAATTTTTTATTCAGGAGCATTATCATGACACTTATATCTTTAAGGGCGTCATGTGGAGACTTTCTGCAAAAGAGCGGAGAAGATGGAAGTCTGCAGAGACGGCTGTGGATGAGAAAACTCATCATGGGGTCTGGACAAGATGAAGAAAAGGAGAACGACTCCAGAGACAACGTCATCTATAAGGTACCTGGATGTAAATGTTATTTGTGATACTAACTAACTCTCATGTTTTATTTATGTTATGAGCATTAAAGGGAATGTCCAGGTTTGTAATGAGTCTGCAGTCATTCTTTATGACTGCAGACTTCTGACTTCTCACAGTGCGCACTGCACGCTGTCAGGATTCTCTGGTGCTGGTGATTTACATACATGCAGTCACATGCTGACTAGACATGTGTGACCTCACTCTATGAAAATGAACTGAGCGCGGCCGGGCACGTATAGTCAGAATGTGGTCAGAAGTATACAAATCGCATACTTGCGCTGACATGACTGTCCAGCGGCAACGGAGAATCCTAAATGTGTGCAGTGCATGCGTTGTGAGAATTCAGAAGTCTGCGATATCAGGATTCAGCTCTGCAGGTTCCAGTAGTCATCACATGGACACTTCACTCATATGCAACTTTCATACTTGTGGTCCTGTGACAACGAGCCTCTCTTCTGCTTCTCTCAGTTTTTCACTGAACATTGAGAGCATTAGGGAGAGGAGCTCGTGGGTACATGACTGAGTGTGAAAATCGCATATGTCCTTGGTGGAGGGGGAGGGGGGGTAGGTGCACCACAATTAATTCTTGCCCCTGGTGCCAGAAACCCTAGATACACCTCTGCTGGTATGCTACTGTGAGCGGCGATTACCGAGTTCGGTGGAGGGATGTGTGTGCACAGGCAGTGAGGCAGGGACTGTGTGTGTGTGTGTGTGTGGGGGGGGGGCGCCATTTTTCCTTTCGCCTCAGGCAGCAGAGAGGCTAGGTTCACCCCTGGATGCGGGCCCTCACTTCCATAGTGGTCTCATCATATAGATGACATAGCTCGATGTACAGGTATATCTTTCCTTTAAATAAATCTTTTTCCCTGTATTGGGATGGCAAAAAAATCCTCCTTTCAACATATTGTTACAGCAGGCGCAGCCAAGACATGGGAAATTCCCATTTCTTGGCGCTCATAAGGTCTGTTGATATGATACCTTAGGCTGGTCTCACATTTGCGGTTGTACCGCATATAACCGCATGCGTTGTGTATTCCTATATTTAACATTATCGACGCATGCGTTTTTGTTTGTTCGCGTTTTGCCGCGTTTGACGACGCATGCGTCGTCTCGTCGTTTGCGGCTTGGCGCGGAAATGCAACATGTAGTAATTTTTAGAGGCAGCTATTTGCCGCCTGGAAACGCATGCGGTCGATTGCGCAAGTATTGCGACAAAAAAACGCATTGCTGTCTATATGAACGCATGCGTTTACAAGCACATGCGTTTGGTTGCATTCTTGAATGCATGCGTTTCAATTGAGAAAAACATGTCTAGACACTGATAAGCCAACCCCCACCATCAAGGTGATAAAGGGAGGGTGTGGACAGTTGCAGGTCACTTCTCAGCAGACAGCCAAGCAGAGCAGACGGACCACAGTGGACAGCCAAGCAGAGCAGACGGCCCACAGCACCTTGGAGCAAACAAGCCTCAGATGTCATGATTCTCAATGGCGAGAGAACATAGCCCAGCATATATAAGAACTAGCTCTTGGAAGATGGAATCTAAACTGACCATGAACTAAACCTGCCGCACAATTAACAGTGGCCGGGTAGCGTGCCTACGTTTTATCCCTAGACGCCCAGCGCCAGCCGGAGGACTAACTAATCCTAGCAGAGGAAAATACAGTCCTGGCTCACCTCTAGAGAAATTTCCCCAAAAGGCAGACAGAGGCCCCCACATATATTGGCGGTGATTTTAGATGAAATGACAAACGTAGTATGAAAATAGGTTTAGCAAAATCGAGGTCCGCTTACTAGATAGCAGGAAGACAGAAAGGGCACTTTCATGGTCAGCTGAAAACCCTATCAAAACACCATCCAGAAATTACTTTAAGACTCTAGTATTAACTCATAACACCAGAGTGGCAATTTCAGATCACAAGAGCTTTCCAGACACAGTAACGAAACAGCAGCTGTGAACTGGAACAAAATGCAAAAACAAAAAAGGACGAAAGTCCAACTTAGCTGGGAGTTGTCTAGTAGCAGGAACATGCAAAGAAAGGCTTCTGATTACATTGTTGACCGGCATGAAACTGACAGAGGAGCAAGGTTATATAGAGACTCCCACATCCTGATGGGAACAGGTGAACAGAGAGGATGATGCACACAAGTTCAATTCCACCAGTGGCCACCGGGGGAGCCCAGAATCCAATTTCACAACAGTACCCCCCCCTCAAGGAGGGGGCACCGAACCCTCACCAGAACCACCAGGGTGATCAGGATGAGCCCTATGAAAGGCACGGACAAGATCGGAGGCATGAACATCAGAGGCAGTCACCCAAGAATTATCCTCCTGACCGTATCCCTTCCATTTGACCAGATACTGGAGTTTCCGTCTGGAAACACGGGAGTCTAAGATCTTTTCCACAACGTACTCCAACTCACCCTCAACCAACACCGGAGCAGGAGGCTCAACGGAAGGCACAACCGGTACCTCATACCTGCGCAATAATGACCGATGAAAAACATTATGAATAGAAAAAGATGCAGGGAGGTCCAAACGGAAGGACACAGGGTTAAGAATCTCCAATATCTTGTACGGGCCGATGAACCGAGGCTTAAACTTAGGAGAAGAAACCCTCATAGGGACAAAACGAGAAGACAACCACACCAAGTCCCCAACACAAAGCCGAGGACCAACACGACGACGGCGGTTGGCAAAAAGCTGAGTCTTCTCCTGGGACAACTTCAAATTGTCCACTACCTGCCCCCAAATCTGATGCAACCTCTCCACCACAGCATCCACTCCAGGACAATCCGAAGATTCCACCTGACCGGAGGAAAATCGAGGATGAAACCCCGAATTACAGAAAAACGGGGACACCAAGGTGGCAGAGCTGGCCCGATTATTGAGGGTGAACTCCGCCAATGGCAAAAAAGCAACCCAATCATCCTGATCCGCAGACACAAAACACCTCAAATATGTCTCCAAGGTCTGATTCGTCCGCTCGGTCTGGCCATTAGTCTGAGGATGGAAAGCAGACGAAAAAGACAAATCTATGCCCATCCTAGCACAGAATGCCCGCCAAAATCTAGACACGAATTGGGTCCCTCTGTCAGAAACGATATTCTCCGGAATACCATGCAAACGAACAACATTTTGAAAAAACAGAGGAACCAACTCGGAAGAAGAAGGCAACTTAGGCAAGGGAACCAAATGGACCATCTTAGAGAAACGGTCACACACCACCCAGATGACAGACATCTTCTGAGAAACAGGCAGATCCGAAATAAAATCCATCGAGATGTGCGTCCAAGGCCTCTTCGGAATAGGCAAGGGCAACAACAATCCACTAGCCCGAGAACAACAAGGCTTGGCCCGAGCACAAACGTCACAAGACTGCACAAAGCCTCGCACATCTCGTGACAGGGAAGGCCACCAGAAGGACCTTGCCACCAAATCCCTGGTACCAAAGATTCCAGGATGACCTGCCAACGCAGAAGAATGAACCTCAGAGATGACTCTACTGGTCCAATCATCAGGAACAAACAGTCTACCAGGTGGGCAACGATCCGGTCTATCCGCCTGAAACTCCTGCAAGGCCCGCCGCAGGTCTGGAGAAACGGCAGACAATATCACTCCATCCTTAAGGATACCTGTGGGCTCAGAATTACCAGGGGAGTCATGCTCAAAACTCCTAGAAAGGGCATCCGCCTTAACATTCTTAGAACCCGGTAGGTATGACACCACAAAATTAAACCGAGAGAAAAACAACGACCAGCGTGCCTGTCTAGGATTCAGGCGCCTGGCAGACTCAAGGTAAATTAAATTTTTGTGGTCAGTCAATACCACCACCTGATGTCTGGCCCCCTCAAGCCAGTGACGCCACTCCTCAAAAGCCCACTTCATGGCCAAAAGCTCCCGATTCCCAATATCATAATTCCGCTCGGCGGGCGAAAATTTACGGGAAAAAAAAGCACAAGGTCTCATCACGGGGCAGTCGGAACTTCTCTGCGACAACACCGCCCCAGCTCCGATTTCAGAAGCGTCGACCTCAACCTGAAAAGGAAGAGCAACATCAGGCTGACGCAACACAGGGGCGGAAGAAAAGCGGCGCTTAAGCTCCCGAAAGGCCTCCACAGCATCAGGGGACCAATCAGCAACATCAGCACCCTTCTTAGTCAAATCACTCAATGGTTTAACAACATCAGAAAAACCAGCAATAAATCGACGATAAAAGTTAGCAAAGCACAAAAATTTCTGAAGACTCTTAAGAGAAGAGGGTTGCGTCCAATCACAAATAGCCTGAACCTTGACAGGATCCATCTCGATGGAAGAGGGGGAAAAAATGTATCCCAAGAAGGAAATCTTTTGAACCCCAAAAACGCACTTAGAACCCTTCACACACAAGGAATTAGACCGCAAAACCTGAAAAACCCTCCTGACCTGCTGGACATGAGAGTCCCAGTCATCCGAAAAAATCAGAATATCATCCAGATACACAATCATAAATTTATCCAAATAATCGCGGAAAATGTCATGCATAAAGGACTGGAAGACTGAAGGGGCATTTGAAAGACCAAAAGGCATCACCAAATACTCAAAGTGGCCCTCGGGCGTATTAAATGCGGTTTTCCACTCATCCCCCTGCTTGAATCGCACCAAATTATACGCCCCACGGAGATCAATCTTAGAGAACCACTTGGCCCCCTTTATACGAGCAAACAAATCAGTCAGCAGTGGTAACGGATATTGATATTTAACCGTGATTTTATTCAAAAGCCGATAATCAATACACGGCCTCAAAGAGCCATCTTTCTTAGACACAAAGAAAAAACCGGCTCCTAAGGGAGATGACGAAGGACGAATATGTCCCTTTTCCAAGGACTCCTTTATATATTCTCGCATAGCAGCGTGTTCAGGCACAGACAGATTAAATAAACGACCCTTAGGGTATTTACTACCCGGGATCAAATCTATGGCACAATCGCACTCCCGGTGCGGAGGTAGTGAACCAAGCTTGGGTTCTTCAAAAACGTCACGATAGTCAGACAAGAATTCAGGAATCTCAGAGGGAATAGATGATGAAATGGAAACCAAAGGTACGTCCCCATGAGTCCCTTTACATCCCCAGCTTAACACAGACATAGCTTTCCAGTCGAGGACTGGGTTATGAGATTGCAGCCATGGCAATCCTAGCACCAAAACATCATGTAGATTATACAGCACCAGAAAGCGAATAATCTCCTGGTGATCCGGATTAATACGCATAGTTACTTGTGTCCAGTATTGTGGTTTATTACTAGCCAATGGGGTGGAGTCAATCCCCTTCAGAGGTATAGGAGCTTCCAAAGGCTCCAAATCATACCCACAGCGTTTGGCAAAGGACCAATCCATAAGACTCAAAGCGGCGCCAGAGTCGACATAGGCGTCCGCGGTAATAGATGATAAAGAACAAATCAGGGTCACAGATAGAATAAACTTAGACTGTAAAGTGCTAATTGAAACAGACTTGTCAAGCTTCTTAGTACGCTTAGAGCATGCTGATATAACATGAGTTGAATCACCACAATAGAAGCACAACCCATTTTTTCGTCTAAAATTCTGCCGCTCGCTTCTGGACAGAATTCTATCACATTGCATATTTTCTGGCGTCTTCTCAGTAGACACCGCCAAATGGTGCACAGGTTTGCGCTCCCGCAGACGCCTATCGATCTGAATAGCCATTGTCATGGACTCATTCAGACCCGCAGGCACAGGGAACCCCACCATAACATCCTTAATGGCATCAGAGAGACCTTCTCTGAAAATCGCCGCCAGGGCGCACTCATTCCACTGAGTAAGCACAGACCATTTACGGAATTTTTGGCAGTATATTTCAGCTTCATCTTGCCCCTGAGATAGGGACATCAAAGCTTTTTCCGCCTGAAGCTCTAAATGAGGTTCCTCATAAAGCAACCCCAAGGCCAGAAAAAACGCATCCACATTGAGCAACGCAGGATCCCCTGGTGTCAATGCAAAAGCCCAATCTTGAGGGTCGCCCCGGAGCAAGGAAATTACAATCCTGACCTGCTGTGCAGGATCTCCGGCAGAGCGAGACTTCAGGGACAAAAACAATTTGCAATTATTTTTAAAATTTTGAAAGCAAGATCTATTCCCTGAAAAAAATTCAGGCAAAGGAATTCTAGGTTCAGACATAGGTGCATGAACAACAAAATCTTGCAAATTTTGTACCTTCGTGGCGAGATTATTCAAACCTGTAGCTACACTCTGAAGATCCATTTCAAACAGGTGAACACAGAGCCATTCAAGGATTAGAAGGAGAGAAAGAGAGGAAGGCTGCAGTATAGGCAGACTAGCAAGTGATTCAATTATGAGCACACTCAGAACTAGAGAAAAAAAAATAAAAAAATTTCAGCAGACTTCTTTTTTCTCTCCTTTCTCAGCCAATAATTTAACCCTTTTCGTCCGGTCAAACTGTCATGATTCTCAATGGCGAGAGAACATAGCCCAGCATATATAAGAACTAGCTCTTGGAAGATGGAATCTAAACTGACCATGAACTAAACCTGCCGCACAATTAACAGTGGCCGGGTAGCGTGCCTACGTTTTATCCCTAGACGCCCAGCGCCAGCCGGAGGACTAACTAATCCTAGCAGAGGAAAATACAGTCCTGGCTCACCTCTAGAGAAATTTCCCCAAAAGGCAGACAGAGGCCCCCACATATATTGGCGGTGATTTTAGATGAAATGACAAACGTAGTATGAAAATAGGTTTAGCAAAATCGAGGTCCGCTTACTAGATAGCAGGAAGACAGAAAGGGCACTTTCATGGTCAGCTGAAAACCCTATCAAAACACCATCCAGAAATTACTTTAAGACTCTAGTATTAACTCATAACACCAGAGTGGCAATTTCAGATCACAAGAGCTTTCCAGACACAGTAACGAAACAGCAGCTGTGAACTGGAACAAAATGCAAAAACAAACAAGGACGAAAGTCCAACTTAGCTGGGAGTTGTCTAGTAGCAGGAACATGCAAAGAAAGGCTTCTGATTACATTGTTGACCGGCATGAAACTGACAGAGGAGCAAGGTTATATAGAGACTCCCACATCCTGATGGGAACAGGTGAACAGAGAGGATGATGCACACAAGTTCAATTCCACCAGTGGCCACCGGGGGAGCCCAGAATCCAATTTCACAACACTCAGAACAATGTGAGTATATCCTAGCCAATGCCTTTATTTTCTATTTTCTGTCTCTACATGTCCTAATTTCTTGCATTTCTTTCTTTCTACATGTATCAGAATGTCTTCTTCGGATTCTTCTTCTGGTGAGGAGTTTCGTCCACGACAGTCGGAAGTGGAGCATGTCAGTGAGGTGAGTACTTGCCTCGTCAGATTGGTAAGTATTCACTGTCACATCGACACATGTGACAATTTGATTTTTTCTTTTTTTAGAGGTCTTCTACTGCGGCAGAGACAGGGCAGGAGCAGCGGAGTCAAGGTCCGGTGGAAAGACGGCAGCGGGTACGTATACAAGGCTGACTGTCCTCAGTGTAATATTCTTGAATCTTCCTTTCTTTCCACTTTACTTTTTTCTTCTGGAATCCTTTTGTATGTTGACTTTCCTATTCATGCCATTTCTCAGCATCTTTTTTCTTTCTTTTTCTTATGTTAATTGAGCAAACTGTAATGACTTTCTTTAATTTTTAGGCTTCACAACGGGAGGATGATCTTATCGAGAATGACCTCCTTATCTCCCTGGTCCAGGAGCGAGTCCCGTTGTGGGGCACCCGGGATCCACTGCACTCAAACAATGTCACAATCCGGCGCTTATGGAATAAGGTGGCCCAAGCGATGTGGGATGGCTGGGACAACGCCCCGACACGGGTCCGAAATGCATTTGGTAAGTATTGCACTGCAGTGTGAAGCAGCAGAGACCTTGGCCGTGCTCACTTGACTGTGTGTGATGAAAGAAACTCTCAGGAGTTTCTGTCATCACACACAGTTGTGTGAGCACGACCAAAAGTCCTTTTTCTGACCACAATTTTTTTTTAACAGTGTCCAAAGTCAAAACACGTTGGCGTTCGATGAAGGACCGCTTCAACAAGGACCTGCGTCAAGAGAGCTGTGTTCCCAGTGGTTCAGGAGCAAGGATCAGATACAAATACCATCGAGTTCTGGCATTTTTAAGACCGGTCCTTGACCAGAGAACGTAAGTATTTATCACGTGCATTAGGTTGTATTGTATTGCCATAATATGTATTTTTACATTCCACAGGATTTTGCGTCTGGTAAATTTTTGATATTAATTTTCTTTTCCCTTTTTTCACAGCACATACAGCACTACTGTTGGCCCAGGTTCTGGAGCGGTCCTTCATCCGACAGCCACGGACCCGTCCCAGCCATCCAGCAGCGCTGCAGCAAGTGGGCCTGTCACACTAACTGGAGACCAGGGAGCTGGTCCATCAGGTCTTCCCCTTTCGCAGTCCTCTTGCACTGCCCTTTTTTTGGGCTCCTCCCGGCAGCGGCAGAGGGCTTCGGACAGGTCACTCATGCCCGAGTTTTTGCACTTGAGCTCGGTTTTACACGAAGCAATCAAGGCTTTGGGTGACCGAATGGATTTCACATAACCTCTTGAATGCACGTATCCAGGAGGTCAGCAAAAGCCTTGATCAAGTGAAAGCCGACCTCCAGAGGCCAGCACATCATTTTTTTAACCAAATTGAGCAGGGCATGTCGGAACACCTTACTCCTGATCTCCAGCTGAGTGTCATGCAGGCCTGCAATGCTGCTTACGTGCAGACTATGCAGCAGAGTCGGTATTTCCAGCAGACAGTGGCGGCATATCCACCTGTGCCGTCACTGTCACGATTGACCTCAATGCCGACCTCTGCTGCATCCCACTGCACGGCCACCTCAATTCCTTCCACAGCCTGACACCACTACAGCACCACCACCATGCCGAGTGCAGTTGGACATCCCACCGCCACCACCATGACATCTGCTGCTCCTGCTTGGACCTCCTCTACTGACACCATGATGCAGCAGGACCCTGGCATGGCCTTCCGTACCACCACCACCACGATGCAGCAGGACCCTGGCATGGCCTTTCGTACCGCCACCACCATGATGCAGCAGGACCCTGGCATGGCCTTCCGCTCTACGAGTACTATGGACTCTGGCATGGCTGCACGCTCTACGAGCACTATGGACTCTGGCATGGCTGCACGCTCTACGAGCACTATGTACACTGGCATGGCTGCACGCTCTACGTGCACTATGGACTCTGGCATGGCTGCACGATCTACGAGCACTATGGACTCTGACACAGTGCAGCCAGACCCCTGACAGGTCACCCGCCACCACGCCACGCCATATGAGCCCACCAAGACCTCCCACAACCAGGCAAACAAAAAAAAACACACAAAAAAAACCCCAGAGGACTCTTAGCATTCCTCCACCTTCACCTCCCAATGTGACTGTAATGTCAGGTTTGTCTCACCCTTCCAGTGCGTCTCAAGCCTCTCATGTGTCAAGCCCCATCCCCGAACTTCCAGACCCTTCTAGTTTCATTGCCCCTTCTCCTGCCACTTCTGCGTCGTCCACGGTTAGCCAGGCCTCAGTGCTTCACACCCCCCGTTTACATCACTCTACACCAAGCCGGCGCAGTAAATACATTTTTTGGTTGTTACAAAATAAAAAAGGTTTGATTTGCCACAATTATGTTTGGTTTATTGTGTCTTCCACCGCCGGCAACACACACTGTGCGCCAAGAAACTTCGCCACACACTTACTTTTTGGGCCACATCATATCTCCAGTAGTTAAAAAAAAAAATGCAGCTTTGTGTGTCTTTAGTATACAGATATGAGGTGGGCCAAAAAATATTACATGTATCTCCATAATCTCTTTTTGTCTGGGCCTAGTGTGGCAGTCTGAAGAGAAAATGGTGGAAATACAATGCAGACCTTTACTGAACAGGTCAGGTGTCAAAAAAACTCATTAGTTGTGACACCTGACCTGTTGAGTAGAGAACTGCCTTGTATAACCACCATTTTATCTTCTTTATACATAATCTATTACACACAAATTGAGGGGACAATGGTGGTCACACACTGCATATCTATGCTCACCTGCACAGGTGTCAGAAATAGTGAATTCATGAAGCTGTAGTATGTGCATCATGAATTCATTATTTCTGACACCTGACTTGATGAGTATAGATAGTGTGACAGTCATTGTCTCTTCAGTTTGTGTCCAATGGATACAGCAGAACAGAATCAGGACGCAATGACGTCAACAAACTTACCAATAAAGCAACATGGCTGCCATAACACTAGCAGTATGTGGCCAGTGTTTTATATCAGTATTTGTATGCCAAAACAAGGAGTGGAACAATTAGAGTTAAATTATGATATTAACATAATAACTAGCACCTCTGCCTTTATCACCCACTCCTGGTTTTGGATTACAAAAACTGATATTAAATACAGATCAAATACTGCCAGTTTTAGGACAGCCTTGGTTTGGAGAGGAAAAAGATAGGAGACACGGTCAACACAACCAAAAGTAAAGTTTATTAATTAGAAATATTATTATCATTGTAGAAAATTACTGGTACAGATCGAATAACAACAGGACATTTACACAACATTGTCCTGCCATGACACACGTCCAATATCTGAATCAAAAAAGACAGCAAATTGGTCCCGCATGAGACCAACTGCTGTAGTTGAACGCAGCGGGTGATGCTGGAAATCGGGCAGTGGGTGTGCAACTGGTTCATCCAGTTCAATGTTGGGTTGCTCCTTAACCATTATATAATTATGCAGAACCACACAGGCTTTGACCACCTCGTCGACTGTTTCCACTTTTAGATTTATGGCTGATGCAAGAATGCGCCATTTAGCAACCAGAATGCCAAAGGTACACTCTACTGTTCTTCGGGCCCTGGTCAGTCTGTAGTTAAAGATCCTTCTAGTGTGGTTCAAGTCCCGACTGGAATAGGGCTTCAGTAGGTTTTCACACATCTGAAAGGCCTCATCCCCAACCATAACAAATGGCATCGGTGGACCTTGAGTGTTGGGGAGAGGTTGTGGCGGGGGAAAATTGAAATTGTTGCCATACACACGGCGGCCCATATCCGAGTTCTTGAAAGTCTGGGAATCGTTGCCACGGCCAAAAGCTCCAATGTCCACGGCGATGAAGCGACAGTTCGCATCAGCTATTGCCATGAGCACAACAGAAAAATATTTTTTGTAATTGAAGTACTCCGATCCTGTTCTGGCTGGTTTGATAATGCGAATGTGCTTTCCATCCACCGCTCCTAAACAGTTGGGGAAATCACACACACTCCAGAAGTTTTCCGCAATTTCAAGCCACATGTCGACGGTGGGTAGGGGTATAAACTCATCCCGGAGTACATTCCACAAAGCCCGGCAGGTTTCCGCAACTATTCCGGACAGGGTGGATATTCCAAGCCGGTATTGGAAGTGGAGGGATGATAAACTCTCTCCGGTTGCCAGAAATCTGTAAGAAAAACAAACATAAAAAACATTACAATCTATTCTTTTTATGGTGTGGTTGCGCTAAAGAAAGGGAAAATCCCCAAAAAATACATGTCAGAAAACACAAAATTTGGACTGTCATTGGTTTATATTTGGAACGTACCTTAATGTAACCAGCAGACGTTCCTCCGGTGGAATCGCTCTACGGAGCTGGGTGTCCTGTCTCCGTATGGCTCCTTGGACACGAGCAAGCAAATCCCGGAACGAGTCTTGCGACATCCTTGTGTATTCCTGGAATTTCTCCGGGTTGGCATTAAGCTCGGCATAGAGCGTGTGATAGGCTCCACGGCTCTCACATAGTTCGATAATGGGGTGTCTCCAAAAACGCCTACGTTGTCTCCTTCTCCATCTTTCGCGATTTCTGTCTTGCTCCCAAGCAAAAGCACAGGCAAGAAACAGCTTGATGCTTAAATCCAGGTTGAAATAAAAGCTCTCCGTGCGAAGATCCATCATGACACAGGATACAGTAGCAAACTGTTAAGATTTCTGTAGCCCTAGGGTCTATATATAGCGATCCCATAATACACACCCTCTGTAGTCCCATTGGCGGTGTCTGGTTATCTTGATTTTTCTCTTGTGAAATTTCTCATCATGCGCACCAAAAACGCAAACGCAGGAAAAAACGCATATAAACACGTACAAACGCGGCGTTTTTTTAACCACATGCGACACCGCATGCGTCTATAAACCGACGCGTTTGTACGCGTTTATATGCGTTTTTTCCACCACTTGCGGATGCGTTTTAAACGCTGCGGATTTAAACGCTAATGTGAAACTAGCCTAAGATGTACCAAAATCTGATCTAACCAATTTGTCACCTAGATTCCTTCCCCTCCTATAAGACATCATGGGAAATAGATTAAAGCCTGAGACCTGGGGTAAACCATGTTGCAAAAGTGCCCAGTGTTTTTTTATGATCCCACTATTACGGTTACTTACCGAACTATACGTAGATACAAACGGGATACGTTCACAAGAGCGTTTCATGGGGGTTTTCTTTCGGACACTTTCCCGTGAAGAGTTTCGTGCCTTTATTTTGAACTTATCCACTCCTTCTTTAGGATACCCTCTTGTTATAAATTTAGAGCACATATCATTTAACCATTGGTCAACCATATTCTCATCGGACACTATCCTACGTACTCTCAATAGTTGACTCCAAGGAAGTGAATCCACCATCCTCCTTGGATGATTACTGTCAAAAAACAACAGACTGTTCCGATCCGTCTCTTTCACGAAAATATCGGTTTTCAATCTATCTCCATCTTTGTAGACCAGAGTGTCCAAAAATTGTATTTGGACTGTTGAGTGTGTTAAAGTAAACTGTAATTCTGAATATACTCCATTAAGGCTATCATGGAAGGCCCCCAATTCTGTCAAACTACCATCCCATATCTCAAAAATATCATCAATATAGCTCCACCAGGCTCTGACGTGGCACCAGAGGTTGGATTGGTACACAAACCTGTCCTCAAATACCAGATGTTAGCATAAGTTGGGGCCACATTGGACCCCATGGCGGTACCTCTCAACTGAAAGTAATACTCATCCCCAAAGAGGAAATAATTCCTCCTGAGGATGAGCTCCAACAGTGTGAGGACAAGCTGTGCACACTCTGGGGCCACGTCAGAGCCTGATAGCGCACAACAGACAGCCTCAAGATCTTTATCATGTTCTATCGATGTGTACAACGATGTCACATCGAACGATGCCAGAATGGAAGTATCTGAAATTGTCACCTCATTGATTTTATCAAGAAAATCATTTGTGTCTCTAAAGTAAGACCGTGCTGACATAGCAAAGGGGCGTAACACTCGATACAGAAAGATGGCGGTCTTATTAAACAATGAACCCCTACCCAAAACGATCGGTCTACCAGGAGGGTTGAATAAATCCTTGTGGATTTTAGGTAACACATATAGCACTGGTATAACCGGTGCATCCACAATCAAGAACTCAGACAGCTTGTGGTCAATGAGTCCCATGGCTAGGGAGTCACTGATCACAAGCTGTGAAACCCCCATGAAACGCTCTTGTGAACGTATCCCGTTTGTATCTACGTATAGTTCGGTCAGTAACCGTATTAGTGGGATCATAAAAAAACACTGGGCACTGTTGCAACGTGGTTTACCCCAGGTCTCAGGCTTTAAACCATTTCCCATGATGTCTTATAGGAGGGGAAGGAATCTAGGTGACAAATTGGTTAGATCAGATTTTGGTACATCTAAGGTGTCATATCAACAGACCTTAAGCGCGCCAAGAAATGGGAATTTCCCATGTCTTGGCTGCGCCTGCTGTTACAATATGTTGAAAGGAGAATTTTTTTGCCATCCCTATACTGGGAAAAAGATTTATTTAAAGGAAAGATATACCTGTACATCGAGCTATGTCATCTATATGATTATCTGCCCCTGTGGCCTTACGTATATTGGGGAGACCACTATGGAAGTGAGGGCCCGCATAAGTAAACATAAAAGTACCATCAGGACGGGACTTACTGAATTGCCGGTCCCTAAGCATTTCTTGGAGAGTAAGCACTCGGTAAATCAACTAAGATTTAGAGTCATAGATAGTGTTCCAACCTTGAGGAGGGGAGGGGATAGATTACAGATCCTTAAGACTAAGGAAATGAGATGGATCTATACCCTGGGCTCATTACAACCTAGGGGTTTAAATATAGATTTTAATGTACATATGTGCACCCCTTAATATGATGATTCCTCTCTTAAGGTTGTTGTCGTCATTGTTTTTATGATGTTTTTATGACACAGGTGTATTTATGTGTGTTTTAATATATGTTTTTGTTTTATTAGATACGGACAATGAATGTGACAATCGGTGGATGGAGGTTTAGGACGATTCAAGATTTGGATTATGTGCATAATTGGCACATGGAATATATCATATATAAAGCATGGAGATGCTAGATTTGTTGCCTCCTGTCTACATTCCGACTGTCCCATTATGTTTGTCATATTTGTAGTTTTCTTTTCCTACTTTTTTTTCCACTGTTGATTAGCAATATTTTGTTTCTTTACAGTTATAATGTTTCCTTTTTAAGTCTTTCACTTTTTGTAGTTTCTTCCTATATTGTGAATTATGATTTGTTAGTCATTTGCGCCCCCCGGGTAACTGGTTTGAGTGGAGATCATGGGTGACCGCAGATGTATGATGTGGGCGTATGTCACATGTAGGGGTGTCTCCATCGCAAAATGGGATGGAGCACAGCTATAATGTGTTGCGCCTGCGTATATGCGCTGGGGCCTCTATAACGATCTGTAACTCAGTGTTACTGCCGGGATATGGACGCATTATGCTGATATAGGCAAGCTAAATGTAAGTAGATGTACCGGATTGGTCACTAGGGAAGCGCCATGTTGTTTACTTGCATCCCCCGGGTAACCGGTTGGAGTTGCGGTCACATGTGATCGCTGCTGGGTGGTGCAGATATGCGTCACGTCTGGGTGTGACTCCATTTCGATCATGTGATGGAGCGCGGCTGGGACTTGGTGCGCCTGCGCTCACACACTATGGTCTATATGGTGATCTGCGGCGCAGCGGTGATGCCGGAGAGAGGGCACTTGGCGATGATGTAAGCATGATAATTATAAGTAAATATGCTGGATTGGTTATTAGAGAAGCGCCAAATTATATGAAGATGTTGGATAGGCTGTTTGTCTTTTTGGCGCCGTTAGTCTCTATTGGATCTAACTAAATAGGAGATCCACAACAGGATGAAACCTACTGGTGGAAGATCTCTATGGGAACGAAGATGCATCCAGTGCATTTGCGGACTATATGATAAAACAAAGAATTGATTTATATTTGTATATTGATTATTATATTGATCTATGCGGTGGTGGCATGTCCATTGTTATGATCTGGTGACCTAGGAGCAGCATGAGACGTACTCTGGAGAAGGTGGTACCTGTACTAACCGCAGACTCTGAACTTAACACCGCAACTAGAAGTAGCCGTGGAATGTACCTAACACTCCCTAGACATCTCGACACAGCCGGAGGACTAAATACCCCTAGAGATAGAAAAGGGAAAACTATCTTGCCTCAGAGAAAATCCCCAAAGGATAGACAGCCCCCCACAAATATTGACTGTGAGAGGAGAGGGAAATAACATACGCAGACTGAAATCAGGATTTAGCAAAGGAGGCCGCTCTAGCTAAATAGAAAGGATAGGACAGAGTACTATGCGGTCAGTATTAAAACACTAGAAAATATCCACCACAGAAAATACAAAATCTCCACATCTAACTAAAGATATGGAGGGTATATCTGCATCTCCAGAGATACCAGCTTAGCTGAACAAATCCTTATACAGACCAAGCTGGACAAGACAAAACATTGAAAAGAACTGAACAATAAGGCCCACAGCATGTGGACTGCAAAAAACAAGGCCAGAACTTATCTTTGTTGAAATGAACAGCAAAGCAGGAGAGACCAGGCAGGGATGTGAATCCTCCAGGAACCATGGACAACTGGCACTGACTAAAGGGTCAAGCAAGACTAAATAGCCCAGTCAGAATTTGCAATAAGTGGACACACCTGATGAATGCAGCGATCCAAAGACAGCAGCGCTACCACTTATAACCACCGGAGGGAGCCCAAGAGCAGAATTCACAACAGTACCCCCCCCTTGAGGAGGGGTCACCGAACCCTCACCAGAGCCCCCAGGCCGATCAGGACGAGCCAAATGAAAGGCACGAACCAAATCATCAGCATGAACATCGGAGGCAACAACCCAAGAATTATCCTCCTGGCCATAACCCTTCCATTTGACAAGATACTGAAGCTTCCGCCTCGAAAAACGAGAATCCAAAATCTTCTCAACCACATACTCCAACTCCCCATCAATCAACACCGGGGCAGGAGGATCAACGGAGGGAACAACGGGCACCACATATTTCCGCAACAAAGATCTATGAAAAACATTATGGATGGAAAAAGAGGCTGGAAGGGTCAAACGAAAAGACACTGGATTGATAATCTCAGAAATCCTATAAGGACCAATAAACCGAGGCTTGAACTTAGGGGAAGAAACCTTCATAGGAACATGACGGGAAGACAACCAGACCAAATCCCCAACCCGAAGCCGGGAACCAACACACCGATGACGGTTAGGAAAACGCTGAGCCTCCTCCTGAGACAACACCAAATTGTCCACAACATGAGCCCAAATTTGTTGCAACCTGACAACCACAGAGTCCACCCCAGGACAATCAGAAGGCTCAACCTGCCCTGAAGAAAAACGAGGATGAAAACCAGAATTACAAAAGAAGGGCGAAACCAAAGTAGCAGAACTAGCCCGATTATTAAGGGCAAACTCGGCCAATGGCAAGAAAGCCACCCAATCATCCTGATCAGCAGACACAAAGCATCTCAAATAAGTTTCCAAAGTCTGATTAGTTCGCTCGGTTTGGCCATTTGTCTGAGGATGAAATGCGGAAGAAAAGACAAATCAATGCCCAGCTTAGCACAAAAGGCCCGCCAAAACCTAGAAACAAACTGGGAACCTCTATCGGACATAATATTCTCCGGAATGCCATGCAAACGAATCACATGTTGAAAAAACAATGGAACCAAATCAGAAAAGGAAGGCAATTTAGGCAAAGGTACCAAATGAACCATCTTAGAAAACCGGTCACAAACCACCCAGATAACCGACATCCTCTGGGAAACCGGAAGATCTGAAATAAAATCCATAGAAATATGCGTCCAATGCCTCTCAGGGACCGGCAAAGGCAAAAGCAACCCACTAGCGCGGGAACAGCAAGGCTTGGCCCGCGCACAAGTCCCACAGGACTGCACAAAAGAACGCACATCCCGTGACAAAGAAGGCCACCAAAAGGACCTACCAACCAAATCTCTGGTACCAAAAATCCCAGGATGGCCAGCCAACACAGAACAATTAACCTCAGAAATCACTTTACTAGTCCATCTGTCAGGAACAAACAGTTTCCCCACTGGACAGCGGTCAGGTTTATCAGCCTGAAATTCCTGAAGAACCCGTCGTAAATCAGGGGAGATGGCAGAAAGAATCACCCCTTCCTTCAAAATGCCGACCGGCTCAAGGACCCCAGGAGAATCAGGCAAAAAGCTCCTAGAGAGGGCATCAGCCTTAACATTCTTAGAACCCGGAAGATACGAGACCACAAAATCAAAACGGGAGAAAAACAGGGACCATCGGGCCTGTCTAGGATTCAACCGCTTGGCAGACCCGAGGTAAATCAGATTCTTAAGATCGGTCAAGACCACAATACGGTGCTTGGCCCCCTCAAGCCAATGTCGCCACTCCTCAAATGCCCACTTCATAGCCAACAACTCACGATTGCAGACATCATAATTGCGTTCCGCAGGCGAAAACTTTCGAGAAAAAAAGGCACACGGTTTCATCAAGGAACCATCAGAATTCCTCTGAGACAAAACGGCCCCTGCCCCAATCTCAGAAGCGTCAACCTCAACCTGAAATGGAAGAGAAACATCCGGCTGACGCAACACAGGGGCAGAAGTAAATCGGCGTTTAAGCTCCTGAAAGGCAGAAACAGCCGCAGAGGACCAATTTGTCACATCAGCGCCTTTCTTCGTCAAATCGGTAAGGGGTTTAACCACACTGGAGAAGTTGGCAATGAAACGGCGATAAAAATTAGCAAAGCCCAAAAATTTCTGAAGGCTCTTCACGGATGTGGGCTGGATCCAATCATGAATGGCCTGAACCTTAACCGGATCCATTTCTATAGATGAGGGAGAAAAAATGAAGCCCAAAAAAGAAACCTTCTGTACTCCGAAGAGGCACTTAGACCCCTTCACAAACAAAGCATTATCACGAAGGATCTGAAATACCATCCTGACTTGCTTCACATGAGACTCCCAATCATCTGAAAAAATCAAAATATCATCCAAATATACAATCATGAATTTATCAAGATAATTCCGAAATATATCATGCATGAGGGACTGAAACACAGATGGAGCATTAGAGAGCCCGAATGGCATCACAAGGTAATCAAAATGGCCTTCGGGCGTATTAAACGCAGTTTTCTATTCGTCACCCTGCTTAATACGAACAAGATTATATGCCCCTCGACCAACTTGCCCCCTTAATCCTAGCAAACAAATCAGAAAGCAAAGGCAAAGCGTATTTGAATTTGACCGTGATCTTATTCAAGAGGCGATAATCAATACAGGGTCTCAAGGAGCCATCCTTCTTGGCAACAAAAAAAAACCCTGCTCCAAATGGTGAAGAAGATGGCCGAATATGCCCCTTTTCCAAAGACTCCTTAACATAACTCTGCATGGCGGCATGTTCTGGCACAGACAGGTTGAAAAGTCGGCCCTTAGGGAACTTACAGCCTGGAATCAAGTCAATAGCACAATCACAGTCCCTATGCGGTGGAAGGGAACTGGACTTGGGCTCATCGAATACATCCTGGAAATCTGACAAAAACTCAGGAATTTCAGAAGAGGGGGAGGAGGAAATTGACATCAAAGGAACGTCACCATGAACCCCCTGACAACCCCAACTAGTCACAGACATAGATTTCCAATCTAATACCGGATTATGCACCTGTAACCACGGGAAACCCAGTACAATAGCATCATGCAAATTATGCAACACCAGAAAACGACAATCCTCCTGATGGGCTGGCGCCATGCACATGGTCAGCTGTGTCCAAAACTGAGGTTTATTTTTAGCCAACGGTGTAGCATCAATGCCCCTCAAAGGAATAGGACTCTGCAAAGGCTGCAAGGGGAAACCACAACGTCTGGCAAATTCTAAGTCCATTAAGTTTAGAGCGGCGCCTGAATCCACAAATGCCATGACAGAAAATGACGATAATGAGCAGATCAGGGTCACAGATAACAGAAATTTAGGTTGTACAGTACTGATGGTAACAGAACTAGCGATTCTCTTGGTACGCTTAGGGCAATCAGAAATAACATGAGCAGAATCGCCGCAGTAAAAACACAACCTATTCTGACATCTGAATCCTTGTCGTTCAGCTCTAGACACAGTCCTATCACACTGCATAGGCTCAGGACTCCGCTCGGAAGACAACGCCATAGTGTGCACAACTCTGCGCTCGCGCAAGCGCCGATCAATCTGAATGGCCAGAGACATAGAATCACTCAGACCAACAGGCGTGGGGAACCCCACCATAACATCTTTAACGGATTCAGAAAGACCCTTTCTGAAAATTGCCGCCAAGGCATCCTCATTCCATTTAGTCAGCACAGACCATTTTCTAAATTTCTGGCAATACGATTCTGCCGCTTCTTGACCCTGACACAGGGCCAACAAGGTCTTCTCAGCATGATCCACTGAATTAGGTTCATCATACAATAACCCTAGCACCTGAAAGAAGGTGTCTACATTAAGCAAAGCCGGATTCCCAGATTCCAGGGAAAATGCCCAATCCTGAGGATCACCACGCAGCAGAGAGATGACAATTTTAACCTGCTGGATGGGATCACCAGAGGAACGGGGTTTCAGAGCAAAAAACAGTTTACAGTTATTTTTAAAGCTCAAAAATTTGGACCTGTCCCCAAAAAACAAATCAGGAGTTGGAATTCTAGGCTCTAAAACCGGATTCTGAACGATATAATCGGAAATACCCTGTACTCTAGCAGCAAGTTGATCCACACGAGAAGCCAATCCCTGAACATCCATGCCAGCGCCAAACTCCTGAGCCACCCAGAGGTAAAGAGGGAAGAAAAGACACAACAGACTACAGAAAAAAAAATGGCTCAGCACTTTCCTTCCCTTCTTCTGAGATGCGATTAACTCATTGTTGGCCAGTTGTACTGTTATGATCTGGTGGCCTAGGAGCAGCATGAGACGTACTCTGGAGAAGGTGGTACCTGTACTAACCGCAGACCCTGAACTTAACACCGCAACTAGAAGTAGCCGTGGAATGTACCTAACACTCCCTAGACATCTCGACACAGCCGGAGGACTAAATACCCCTAGAGATAGAAAAGGGAAAACTATCTTGCCTCAGAGAAAATCCCCAAAGGATAGACAGCCCCCCACAAATATTGACTGTGAGAGGAGAGGGAAATAACATACGCAGACTGAAATCAGGATTTAGCAAAGGAGGCCGCTCTAGCTAAATAGAAAGGATAGGACAGAGTACTATGATGCGGTCAGTATTAAAACAATAGAAAATATCCACCACAGAAAATACAAAATCTCCACATCTAACTAAAGATATGGAGGGTATATCTGCATCTCCAGAGATACCAGCTTGGCTGAACAAATCCTTATACAGACCAAGCTGGACAAGACAAAACATTGAAAAGAACTGAACAATAAGGCCCACAGCATGTGGACTGCAAAAAACAAGGCCAGAACTTATCTTTGTTGAAATGAACAGCAAAGCAGGAGAGACCAGGCAGGGATGTGAATCCTCCAGGAACCATGGACAACTGGCACTGACTAAAGGGTCAAGCAAGACTAAATAGCCCAGTCAGAATTTGCAATAAGTGGACACACCTGATGAATGCAGCGATCCAAAGACAGCAGCGCTACCACTTATAACCACCGGAGGGAGCCCAAGAGCAGAATTCACAACAGTCCATATGAGATTTGTTTATACACAAGTGTCTGATGTTTCTTATTTGTTATATTTCTGTACGGTATTTTAATGTCGGCTGTGGTTCGATAGTGATTGGTGCCCTGCGTGGTATCCACACTATTTAAGACAGCCCATGACACCATTTTGTATGCTTGAAAAAGACCGATCTATGGTCGAAACGTCGCTATACCATGGCTGAATAAAGACCTTTTTTACTTGATTACTACACCCGGCTGGAGCGCTGTTCTTTTGAGTTGGATTATCTAGATTACCCAGGAGGGTTCCCTGGACATGGAACGGGCGTCCCAATAAGTGAGTGCTGTCAGCCACCTTTCCATTTTGCATATGGGTGCGAGACATGATGTCCCAGATGTGTTCAATCGGATTCTGGTCTGGTGAGCGGGCGGGCCAGTCCATAGCTTCAATGCCTTCATCTCGCAGGAACTGCTGACACACTCCAGTCACATGAGGTCTGACATTGTCCTGCATTAGGAGGAACCCAGGGCCAACCACACCAGCATATGGTCTCACAAGGGGTCTAAGGATCTCATCTTGGTACCTAATGGCAGTCAGGCTACCTCTGGCAAACACATGGAGGGCTGTGCGGCCCTACAAAGAAATGCCACCCCACACCATTACTGACCCACTGCCAAACGGTCATGCTGAAGGATGTTGCAGGCAGCAAATCTCGCTCTCCATGGCTTCTCCAGACTCTGTCACGTCTGTCACATGTGCTCAGTGTGAACCTGCTTTCATCTGTGAAGAGCATATGGTGAATTTGCCAATCCTGGTGTTTTGTGGCAAATGCCAAGCGTCCTGCATGATTTTGGGCTGTGAGCACAACCCCCATCTGTGGACGTCAGGCACTCAGACAATCCTCATGGAGTTGGTTTCTAACCATTTGTGCAGACACATGCACATTTGTGGCCTGCTGGAGGTGATTTTGCAGGGCTCTGGTAGTGCTCCTCCTGTTCCTCCTTGCACAAAGGCTGAGGTAGCGGTCCTGTTGCTGGGTTGTTGCCCTCCTACGGCCCCCTCGACGTCTCCTGGTGTACTGGACTGTCTCCTAGTAGCGCCTCCAGCCTCTGGACACTACGCTGACAGACACAGCAAACCTTCTCACCACAGCTCGCATTAGTGTGCCATCCTGGATGAACTGCACTACCGGAGCCACTTGTGTGGATTGTAGAGTCCGTCTCATGCTACCACAAGTGTGAAAGCACAGCCAACATGCAAAAGTGACCAAAACATCAACCAGAAAGCATTGGTACAGAGATGTGGACGGTGGTCCCCACCTGCAGAACCACTCCTTTATTGAGTGTGTCTTGATAATTGCCAATAATTTCCATCTGTTGTCTATGCCATTTGCACAACAGCATGTGAAATTGATTGTCAATCGGTGTTGCTACTTAAGCAGAAATTTGATTTACTTGAAGTTATATTCTGCTGTTTAAGTGTTCCCTTTAGTGTTCGCAGTGTGTGTGTATATATATATATATATATATATATATATATAAATATATACACTCACCGGCCACTTTATTAGGTACACCATGCTAGTAACGGGTTGGACCCCCTTTTGCCTTCAGAACTGCCTCAATTCTTCATGGCATAGATTCAACAAGGTGCTGGAAGCATTCCTCAGAGATTTTGGTCCATATTGACATGATGGCATCACACAGTTGCCGCAGATTTGTCGGCTGCACATCCCAAAGATGCTCCATACAAGGCAGGATGGATCCATGCTTTCATGTTGTTTACGCCAAATTCTGACCCTACCATCCGAATGTCGCAGCAGAAATCGAGACTCATCAGACCAAGCAACGTTTTTCCAATCTTCTACTGTCCAATTTCGATGAGCTTGTACAAATTGTAGCCTCAGTTTCCTGTTCTTAGCTGAAAGGAGTGGTACCCGGTGTGGTCTTCTGCTGCTGTAGCCCATCTGCCTCAAAGTTCGACGCACTGTGCGTTCAGAGATGCTCTTAGGCCTACCTTGGTTGTAACGGGTGGCGATTTGAGTCACTGTTGCCTTTCTATCAGCTCGAACCAGTCTGCCCATTCTCCTCTGACCTCTGGCATCAACAAGGCATTTCCGCCCACAGAACTGCCGCTCACTGGATTTTTTTTCTTTTTCGGACCATTCTCTGTAAACCCTAGAGATGGTTGTGCGTGAAAATCCCAGTAGATCAGCAGTTTCTGAAATACTCAGACCAGCCCTTCTGGCACCAACAACCATGCCACGTTCAAAGGCACTCAAATCACCTTTCTTCCCCATACTGATGCTCGGTTTGAACTGCAGGAGATTGTCTTGACCATGTCTACATGCCTAAATGCACTGAGTTGCCGCCATGTGATTGGCTGATTAGAAATTAAGTGTTAACAAGAAGTTGGACAGGTGTACCTAATAAAGTGGCCGGTGAGTGTATATATATGTATATATATAACATTGAGAGATATAATATCAAAAATAAAATCCAGAAAATTACATTGTATAAATTCTATAAATGTATTTGCATTTTGCAGGTAGAAATAAGTATTTGATCCCCTACCAACCATTAAGAGTTCTGTCTCCTACAGACAATCAACTTGTTACCTGCATTAAAGACAGCTGTCTTACATAGTCACCTTTATAAAAGACTCTAACCTTTACAACATGGGCAAGACCAAAGAGCTTTATGAGGCTGTCAGGGACAAGATCATAGACCTGCACAAAGCTGGAATGGTCTACAAAACCATAAGTAAGACGCTGGATGAGAAGGAGACAACTGTTGGTGCAATAGTAAGAAAATGGAAGAAATACAAATTGACTGTCAATCGACATAGACCTGGGGAACCATGCAAAATCTCACCTCGTGGGTATCCTTGATCATGAGGAAGGTGAGAGATCAGCCTAAAACTACATGCAGGGGAACTTGCTAATGTTTAACCCCTTCACGACCGGAGCGTTCTTCGGTTTTGCGATTTAGGTTTTTCACTCCCCTTCTCCTGACAGCCATAACTTTTTTATTTTTCCTTCAATATAGCCATATAAAATGGCTTATTTTTTTGCAGGATGAGCTGTACTTTTGAATAACACCATTGCTTTTACCATTTCATGTACTAGAAAACAGGAGAAATATTCCAAGTGTGGTGAAATTGCAAAAAAGTGCAGTTCCACACTTGTTTTTTGTTTGGCTTTTTTTGCTAGGTTCACTAAATGCTAAAACTGACCTGCCATTATGATTTTGCAGGTCATTACGAGTTCATAGACACCATACTTGTCTAGGTTGTATTTTTATTTAAGTGGTGAAAAAAAATGCCAAACTTTGTTAAAAAAAATTATATTGCGCAATTTTTCGATACCCGTAGCATCTCCATTTTTCGTGATCTCAGGTTGGGTAAGGGCAGGAGACCTCTGGTTGTCATGCCGATGCATCAATGTCAACAGATCATGTGACGGGGTCACCGATGCGCGTATTTCCGTCCCAATGGCGTTAAGCACAATTTAAATTCCGCTGTCAGAGTTTGACAGCTGCATATAACTAGTTAATAGCCGTGGAGTGGATCGCGATTCCACCCGCGGCTACTGCCGGCACATGTCAGCTGTTCAAAACAGCGGACATGTCCCCGGAAAGATGTGGGCTCACCATCAGAGCCCACATCAAAGCGGGAGACACTGACATTGGTGTACTAATATGTCCAATGACAGTAAGGGGTTAAAATCTTGCAGTGCCCGCAATGTCCCCCTTCTCAAGAAGACACATGTGCAGGCCCATCTGAAGTTTGCCAATGAACACCTGGATGATTCTGTGAGTTATTGGGAGAAGATGCTGTGGTCAGATGAGATAACAATTGAGGCCTTTGGCATTAACTCAACTCGCCGTGTTTGGAGGAAGAGAAATTCTGCCTATGACCCAAAGAACACTGTCCCCACTGTCAAGCATGGTGGTGGAAACATTATGTTTGGGGGTGTTTCTCTGCTAAGGGCACAGGACTACTTCACCACATCAATGGAACAATGGATGGAGCCATATACCATAAAATCCTGAGTGACAACCTCCTTCCCTCCACCAGGACTTTAAAAATGGGTCATGGCTGGGTCTTCCAGCAAGGCAATGACCCAAAACATACAGTCAAGGCAACAAAGGAGTGGCTCAAAAAGAATCACATTAAGGTCATGGAGTGGCCTAGCCAGTCTCCAGCCCTTAATACCATATAAAACTTATGGAGGGAGTTGAAGCTCCAAGTTGCCAAGTGACGGCCTCAAACTCTTAATGACTTAGAGATGATCTGCAACGAGGAGTGGACTAAAATTTCTCCTGAAATGTGAGCAAACCTCATCATCAACTACAAAAAACGTTTTACTGCTGTACTTGCCAACAAGGGTTTTGCCACCAAGCATTAAGTCTTGTTTGTGAGAGGGATTAAATACTTATTTCTCACTGCAAAATGCAAATAAATTTATACAATGTGATTTTCTGGATTTTATTTTTGATATTCTATCTCTCAATATTAAAATGAAAAATTAATCTAGCCTTAAAATTATAGACTGTTCATGTCTTTGTCAGTGGGCAAACGTACAAAATCAGCAAGGGTTCGAATGCTTATTTCATAAATTAAATATAGATAGATAGATAGATAGATAGATAGATAGATAGATAGATAGTCGAAACCAGAAGTTTACATACACTATGTAAACAGACACATGCATGTTTTTCTCAATATCTGACATGAAATTAGAATAAACCTTTCTCGTTTTAAATCAACTAGGACTATAATGATTATAACTATTTGCCAAATGTCAGACTAATAAAAGAGAAAGAATGTTTTAAAGTATTTTTATTACTTAATGCAAAGTCAAAAGTTTACATACATTTCATTAGTATTTGGTACCATTGCTCTTAAACTGAATGACTTGGGTCAAACGTTTGGGATATCCTTCCATAAGCTTCTCACAATAGTTGGTCGGAATTTTGGCCCATTTGTCTTGACAAAACTGGTGTAACAGATCCATGTTTGTACATCGCCTTGCTCGCACCTTCCTTTTCAGCTTTGCCCATATATTTTCAATAGGATAGAGATCAGGGCTTTGTGATGGCCACTCCAAAATAATGACTTTGTTATCCTTAAGCCATTTTCTTACCATTTTGGCAGTATGCTTCGGATCATTGTCTATTTGGAAGACCCATTTCTGCCCAATCTTTAACTTCCTGGGAGATGTGTTGAGATGTTGCTTCAGTATTGCCACATAATCTTCTTTTCTCATGATGCTATCAATTCTGTGAAGTGTGCCAGTCCCGCCTGCAGCAAAATAACCCTACAACATGATGCTGCCACTCTCCATTATTCCTCCTAACGTAACGATGGTCATTATGCCCAAAACGTTTAATTTTAGTTTCATCAGACAACAGGACATGCCTCCAAAAATGAAGGTTTTTGTTCCTGTGTGCATTTGCAAACATTTATCATGCTATTTTATGTTTCTTTTGTTTTCCTGGCAGAATGGCCTTTTAGCCCATGTTGATACTGTACTCGCTTCACTGTGGATATTGACACAATCTTACCAGCTTCCGTCATCATCTTGGCAAAGTCTTTGGATTTTGTCCTTGGGTCGATATGCACATGTCGGACAGAAGCATATTCATCTCTGGGACACAGAACCCGTCACCTTCCTGGTATGATGGCTGGACATTCCCATCTTTTTTGTAGTTGTGTATAATTGTATAATTGTTTGTACAGATGAACAAGGCACCTTCAGGTATTTTAAAATTGTACCCACAGATGAGAAAACTTGTGCAAGTTCACAATTCTCTTTCTGATATCTTGGCTGATTTCTTGTGACTTTCCCATGATTCTATACAAAGAAGCAGTGTGTTTCAGGTGTGCATTAACATACATCTACTGGTGTGTCTCTAATTAACTCAGATGTTGTAAAAAAAATTAGAAGCTTACAACCACAACCAAGATTATATGGGCAGTCCAGAATTCGTTAAAGGCATAGTAATCTTAGTGTATGTAAACTTTTGACTTTGCAGTAAGTAATAAAAATGCCTTAAACATTCTCTCTCCCTCATTATTCTGACATTTGGCAAATATTAATAATTATGGTAATCCTAATTAACCTAAAACGGGAAAGGTTTATTCTGATTTCATGTCAGGTATTGATAAAAACATGCATATGTGTCTTTTTATATAGTGTATGTATTAAGTGAAGGTAAAAGAAGAAATACAATTTAATTTTGAAGTACACAAACCACAATTTTTCAATTAAAAAACTTTATTTAGGTAAAAACAGAAACATAACACATTCATTAACACCAGCCCCACACATTCACACATTTGGTGTCACTCTTAATCGTTACAACTAGGGATAAGCGTACCTGAACTGTAAAGTTTGAGTCTGCACCAGCCCCCGAACACTGATTTTTCACAGGATGTCTGGTTAAGGCCATGTTCACATTTTGCGGGTTTTACTGCGGATCCGCAGCGTTTCTACAGCTGCGGGTCCGCAGCAGTTTCCATAGCGTTTACATTTACATGTAAACCCTATGGGAACCGCAATCCGCTGTGCACATGGTGCGGGAAAAACCACGCAGAAACGCAGCGGTTTACATTCCGCAACATGTCACTTCTTTGTGCAGAATCGCTGCGATTCTGCACACATAGGAATGCATTGATCCGCTAACTTCCCGCATGGGGCTGTGCCCACGATGCGGGAAGTAAGCGGATAATGTGCAGATGGTACCCGGGGTGGAGGAGAGGAGACTCTCCTCCAGGCCCTGGGAACCATATTTGTGTAAAAAAAAAAGAATTAAAATAAAAAATAATGATATACTCACCTCTCAGCGCTGCACGCGGCCGTCCAGTTCCAAAGATGCTGTGCGAGCAGGCCCTGAGATGACGTTGCGGTCACATGACCGTGACGTCGTGGTCACATGACCATGACGTCACGAAGGTCCTTCTCGCACAGCATCTTTGGAACCGGACCGCCGCGTGCAGCGCCGAGGAGATCGGGACGTCAGAGGGTGAGTATAAACCATTTTTTATTATTTTTAACATTACTATTGATGCTGCATATTGCTGCATATGCAGCATCAATAGTATAGGAGTAAACCCGCAGCGGAAACCGCGGAACAAACCGCGATAAATCTGCAGGGATAACCGCAGCGGTTTTGCCCTGCAGATTTATCAAATCCGCTGCGGGAGAACCCGCAGAGGACCCCGCAAAGTGTGCACATAGCCTTACTGTTCAGGTGCCTAATAAAGTTTGTTGGAAGGCTGCAGCACAGCCAGTCAACAAGCTTTTAGGTTGTAGGCACTTCCGTAGCCATCACAGCCATGTGGAGTATTGGCATGGATGTGAATGGCCAGTCGAGGCGTTAGACGTTTTGCAGACTCTAGATATACGAGATTCATATGATCCGTGATTACCATAACCGGATGAACTGCTCCCTCCAGAAAATGAATCCACTCTTTAAAGGCCCACTTGATTGCCAAGAGTTCTCTGCTACCAATGTCGTAATTTCTCTCCGCTGATGACAGTTCTTTTTAGAAAAGTATGCACATGGATGCCATTTACCAGGAGATGCACCCTGCAACAATACAGCCCCCACCACCACTTCAGACGTGTCAGCTTCTACATTTAAAGGCTGAGCGATGTCAGGCTGTATGAGATTCGATGCTAAACACTCCTTTAAGGTATCAAATGCCAGACTGGACCACTTGAAAAAGTCTGTCCATTTACTGGTCATAGGCGTCAGTGGTTTGGCCACTCCCGATAAGTTTTTGATGAACTTACAAAGGTTTTTGGATTTTGCCAACGACTACCGTAACGCCCTCAAATCCTCAGGACGATCCCAAATCCAGTACTGGACTTTTACCAGATCCATGCAAAAACTGGTGGATGATAACACATATCCTAGAAAAGTGATCTCCTCAACCGAGAACATACATTTCTCTGGTTTGACAAATAATTTATTGTCTCTGAGTATCTGTAAGACCTGCCTAACATGTAACTGATGTGACTCAAGGTCATGTGTTATGGTTCTGGTGGTTAGGAACACATGAACTGACCTGATAAGTAAACCAAAATAAGGACAAGCTCTGGGAATGTGGGAACTCTACTGACCGCAATCCTGATCCTATCAAACACACACTATAGGCAGCCGTGGAGTGTACCTGACTCGGCCTAGACGCCTCTTCACAGCCTGAGAAACTAGCTACCCCTAGAGAGAAACAAAGCCTCACTTGCCTCAGAGAAATTTTCCCCAAAGAGTAGGCAGCCCCTACAAATAATAACGGTGAGTTAAGGGGAAAACACAAACATAGAAATGAAAATAGGTTTTAGCAAATGAGGCCCGCTAGTAACTAAATAGTCAGAAGATAGCAAGGAATCTGTGCGGTCAGTATAAAATACTACAAAAATTATCCACACAGAGAATACAAAAAGACCCCCACACCGACTCACGATGTGAGGGGCGCAACTCCGCACCCCAGAGCTTCCAGCTAGCAATCAAATAGCATATAAGCAAGCTGGACTGAACTCATCATATACTGAGAAACATTTTCAAAAAGCAATGAGCAAAAATGGACTAGTATGAACTTAGCTTCTCCACGAGGAGACAGGTCACAAGGGAAGTCCCAGAGAGATCTGAACCAGTACTGAATACAACGACAGCAGGCAACAAGTAAAGGTCCAGATGGAGTTAAATAGGCAGCAAGCCTAGCAGAAAACGAGGCAGCTGGGGTCCAGCTACAGACCAGCCGTAACACTCAAAGCCACCAGAGGAAGCCCATGAACAGAACTCACAAAGTACCACTCATGACCACAGGAGGGAGCCCGAGAACGGAATTCACAACAGTCATGTAAATAAATTATTATGTCATCAAGATAGTTTACCACAAATCTATACCAGGTGACTAAAGATGTACTATACAAAGTGCTGGAAGATGGCAGGAGCATTTGGAGCACCCGCTAGGAGCGTGGGATACTCAGTACCGGGTCCGGTGGTCCTTAAAGGGGTGTTCACAATGGCAGTGGTCCATGGTCCTGGGCATCCAGTAAAGGGGGATTAACCCCTTAACCCCATGTGACGTACTATCCCGTCAAGGTGACCTGGGACTTAATTCCCAGTGACGGGATAGTACGTCATATGCGATCGGCCACGCTCACGGGGGAGTGCGGTCGATCGCGGCCGGGTGTCAGCTGACTATTGCAGCTGACAATCGGCACTATGTGCCAGGAGCGGTCACGGACCACCCCCGGCACACTAACCCCCGGCACACTGCGATCGAAAATGATCGCAGTGTTCTGGCGTTATAGGGAAGCATTGCGCAGGGAGGGGGCTCCCTGCGTGCTTCCCTGAGACCCCCGGAGCAACGTGATGTGATCGCGTTGCTCCGAGGGACTCTTACCTCCTCCTCCCTGCAGCAGGCCTGGATCCAAAATGACCACGGCATCCGGGTCCTTCAGAGAGGTGGCTTCACAGCGCCTGCTCAGAGCAGGTGCCGGGAAGCCTCCAGGAGAGCACGTCAGATCACTGATCTGACACAGTGCACAGCAAAGTGTCAGATCAGCGATCTTACACTATAACATGATGCCCCCCCGGGGCAATGTTATAGTGTAAAAAAAAAAATATTCACATGTGTAAAAAAAATTAAAAGAAATCCCCCCCCCCCAAAAAAAAAAATATTGTTCCTATAAATACATTTCTTTATCTAAATTAAAAAAAAAAAAAAGTACACATATTTAGTATCACGGCATCCATAACAATCCGACCTATAAAACTGTCCCACTAGTTAACCCCTTCAGTGAACACCGTAAAAAAAAAAAAAAACCGAGGCAAAAAACAACGCTTTATTATCATACCACCAAACAAAAAGTGGAATAACACGCGATCAAAAAGACGGATCTAAATAACCATGGTACCGCTGAAAACGTCATCTTGTCCCGCAAAAATCGAGCTGCGATACAGTGTCATTAAAGAAAAAATAAAAAAGTTATAGTCCTCAGAATAAAGCGATGCAAAAATAATTATTTTTTCTATAAAATAGTTTTTATCGTATAAAAGCGCCAAAACATAAAAAATGATATAAATGAGGTATCGCTGTAATCGTACTGACCCGAAGAATAAAACTGCTTTATCCATTTTACCAAACGCGGAACAATATAAACGCCTCCCCCAAAAGAAATTCAAGAAAAGCTGGTTTTTGGTCATTCTGCCTCACAAAAATCGGAATAAAAAGCGATCAAAAAATGTCACGTGCCAGAAAATGTTACCAATAAAAATGTCAACTCGTCCCGCAAAAAACAAGACCTCACATGACTCTGTGGACCAAAATATGAAAAACTTATAGCTCTCAAAATGTGGTAATGCAAAAAATATTTTTTGCAATAAAAAGCGTCTTTCAGTGTGTGACGGCTGCCAATCATAAGAATTCGCTAAAAAAACCGCTATAAAAGTAAATCAAACCCCCCTTCATCACCCCCTTAGTTAGTGAAAAATTAAAAAATTTAAAAAATGTATTTATTTCCATTTTCCCATTAGGGTTAGGGTTAGGGTTAGGGCTAGGGTTAGGGTTAGGGCTAAGGTTAGAGTTAGGGTTAGGGCTAGAGTTACGGCTAGGGTTAGGGTTAGGGCTAGGGTTAGGGCTAGGGTTAGGGTTAGGGCAAGGGTTAGGGCTAGGGTTAGGGTTAGTGCTAGGGTTAGGGCTAGGGTTAGGGTTGGGGCTAGGGTTAAGGCTAGGGTTAGGGCTAGGGTTAGGGTTGGGGCTAGGGTTAAGGCTACAGTTAGGGTTGGGGCAAAAGTTAGGGTTAGGGTTGGGGCTAAAGTTAGGGTTAGGATTTGGATTACATTTACGGTTGGGAATAAGGTTGGGATTAGGGTTAGGGGTGTGTCAGGTTTAGGGGTGTGGTTAGGGTTACTGTTGGGATTAGGGTTAGGGATGTGTTTGGATTAGGGTTTCAGTTATAATTGGGGGTTTCCACTGTTTAGGCACATCAGGGGCTCTCCAAACGCAACATGGCGTCCGATCTCAATTCCAGCCAATTCTGCGTTGAAAAAGTAAAACAGTGCTCCTTCCCTTCCGAGCTCTTCCGTGCGCCCAAACAGAAGTTTACCCTAACATATGGGGTATCAGCGTACTCAGGACACATTGGACAACAACTTTTGGGGTCCAATTTCTCCTGTTACCTTTGGGAAAAAATAAAACTGGGGGCTAAAAAATAATTTTTGTGGAAAAAAAAGGATTTTTTATTTTCACGGCTCTGCGTTATAAACTGTAGTGAAATACTTGGGGGGTTCAAAGTTCTTACAACACATCTAGATAAGTTCCTTGGGCGGTCTAGTTTCCAATATGGGGTCACTTGAGGGGGGTTTCTACTGTTTAGGTACATTAGGGGCTCTGCAAACGCAATGTGACACCTACAGACCAATCCATCTAAGTATGCATTCCAAATGACGCTCCTTCCCTTCCGAGCTCTGCTATGCGCTCAAACGGTGGTTCCCCCCCACATATGGGGTATCAGCGTATTCAGGACAAATTGGACAACAACTTTTGGGGTCCAATTTCAACTGTAACCCTTGGAAAAGTACAAAACTGGGGGCTAAAAAATAATTTTTGTGGAAAAAAAAAAGAATTTTTATCTTCACGGCTCTTCAAAGCTCTCACAACACATCTAGATGAGTTCCTTAGGGGGTCAACTTTTCAAAATGGTGTCACTTGTGGGGAGTTTCAATGTTTAGGCACATCAGTGGCTCTCCAAACGCAACATGGTGTCCCATCTCAATTCCAGTCAATTTTGCATTGAAAAGTCAAACGGCGCTCCTTCCCTTCCGAGCTCTCCCATGCGCCCAAACAGTGGTTTACCCCCACATATGGGGTATCAGCGTACTCAGGACAAATTGTACAACAACTTTTGGGGTCCAATTTCTTCTCTTACCCTTGGGAAAATAAAAAATTGGGGGCGAAAAAATCATTTTTGTGAAAAAATATGATTTTTTATTTTTACGGCTCTGCATTATAAACTTCTGTGAATCACTTAATGGGTCAAAGTGCTCACCACACATCTAGATAAGTTCCTTAGGGGGTCTACTTTCCAAAACGGTGTCACTTGTGGGGGGTTTCAATGTGTAGGCACATCATTGGCTCTCCAAACGCAACATGGCGTCCCATCTCAATTCCTGTCAATTTTGCATTGAAAAGTAAAACGGCGCTCCTTCCCTTACGAGCTCTCCCATGCACCCAAACAGTGGTTTAACCCCACATATGGGGTATCAGCGTACTCAGGACAAATTGGACAACAACTTTTGGGGTCCAATTTCTTCTCTTACCCTTGGGAAAATAAAAAATTGGGGGCGAAAAGATCATTTTTGTGAAAAAATATGATGTTTTATTTTTACGGTTCTGCATTAGAAACTTCTGTGGATCACTTAATGAGTCAAAGTGCTCACCACACATCTAGGTAAGTTCCTTATGGGGTCTACTTTCCAAAATGGTGTCACTTGTGGGGGGGTTTCAATGTTTAGGCACATCAGGGGCTCTCCAAATGCAACATGGTGTCCCATCTCAATTCCAGTCAATTTTGCATTGAAAAGTCACATGGCGCTCCTTCGCTTCCGAGCTCTGCCATGCACCCAAACAGCAGTTTACCTCCACATATGGGGTATCAGCGTACTCAGGACAAATTGTACAACAACTTTTGGGGTCAATTTTCTCCTGTTACCCTGGGTAAAATAAAACAAATTGGAGCTGAAGTAATTTTTTTGTGAAAAAAAGTTAAATTTTCATTTTTATTTAAACATTCCAAAATTTCCTGTGAAACACCTGAAGGGTTAATAAACTTCTTGAATGTGGTTTTGAGCACCCTGAGGGGTGTAGTTTTTAGAATGGTGTCACACTTGGTTATTTTCTATCATATAGACCCCTCAAAATGACTTCAAATGAGATGTGGTCCCTAAAAAAAAATGATGTTGTAAAACTGAGAAATTGCTGGTCAACTTTTAACCCTTATAACTCCCTAACAAAAAAAAATTTTGGTTCCAAAATTGTTCTGATGTAAAGTAGACATGTGGGAAATGTTACTTATTAAGTATTTTGTGTGACATATCTCTGTGATTTCATTGCATAAAAATTCAAATTTGGAAAATTGCAAAATTTTCGCCAAATTTCCGTTTTTTTTCACAAATAAATGCAGGTAATATCAAAGAAATTTTACCACTATCATGAAGTACAATATGTCACGAGAAAACATTGTTAGAATCGCCAAGATCCGTTGAAGCTTTCCAGAGTTATAACCTCATAAAGGGACAGTGGTCAGAATTGAAAAAATTGGCCCGGTCATTAACGTGCAAACCACCCTCGAGGCTTAAGGGGTTAATGGAAATGGGAATAAAGTCTAATGTAGTAATGATCATGATGCCACCTGTGGTACTTGGCCAGGGATGACCGACGCTGCTTAAAGGGGTCCTCTGAGGCCGATGGTAATGCAGCTTAGATGGTTTAGCTCCCCACAAGTGGAGCGGGGGCCCCAGGTCTACCAAGAAAGTCTATAGGGGTTGTAGATGTTGGAGTGCAGGAAAAAATTGGAGGACACAAGGTTTGCAGTCTCTTTACCTTTTACTGATGAAATTGCAGTCCTAGGCACAGGTTACAAGTGATCTTGAAATCCGGGCAGCCTGGACGCGGTTCGGAATCCCCCTGGCCAGGTGGGGTTGGAAGCCTTCCTTTCTGCACTGAGTTCTCTGTCCCTTGCTGCTTTAGGCTTCATACAAGGTGCTCTCTCAATCCGTCCCTCAGGTGGGACTCTACCCGCATGGCAGGCAACTCGAACCTTTTTACAGGTGTCCCTTTCTTGTGGTGACTCCGGGCTGTTATCTGTTGCTGTGCATTCTGGTGTAGTTGTGGCCCGGAGACTAGCAATCTCCTGCCCTCCAGTTTCTGCTGTTGGGCATACAGTTCCCACACAGCCTCAGAATCCTGGTGTCCGGTTTCTTGCGCTAAACCCTGGAGGGAGCCCAGTTGCAGCTCCACTCCAATTTGTCTCTCCTCTCTTGCTCCTTTTTCCTTCACTGTCTCCTACAATCTGCTCTAACTCCTCGACCAGCCAAAATATATAGGGAAGCTACCCTGAAACCGAGTCTAGAGCTCCCCCTTCTGGCCTGGAGTCAGAAAAGTGTTGTATATAAGTGTTACCTGCTAAGGGGATCCCTTCTCGCTTCCACGCATAGCATCACCCTCCCCGAGTGGCAGGCAATACCACTGTGACAGCCGGATTCCTGGGGTGTCACACATTCATCATCCCAAATGGCACCACAAGGTTCTCATAGCGTCCCTCAGGCGTATTGAAAGCTGTTTTCCACTCATCCCCCTCTTTAATATAAATGAGATTATACGCCCCCCCATAGATCCAGTTAAAAAATCAGATTCCACTCTGCCTAATGTTATTCTCTGAGTTTCTGCTCATCTGCTATTTTTTTCTTAGCTCAGATTGGACTGAGAAAAAAAAATCACAGCATGCTGTAATTGTCCTTGTATATTGGACGTGAATCGCCAATATACGCCAATTGGACGTAAATAAAAAAAATAATGAAAAAAGTGGTTAACCAGCAGAGGGAAAGTAGACAGCTGGGAGCAGATGTTTATAGCCTGGGAAGGGGGTAATACCCATGGAGCTTCCCAGGATATTATATCAGCTCACAGCAGTATACTTAGTCATTACTCGTTATTAAAATGGGGACCTCCCAAAAAAATAACATAGGGTCCTCTATAATTAATAACCAGCAAAGGTTATGCAGACAGCTTCTGGCTGATATTAATAGCCTAGGAGGGGGAAAGGAGATTGACTCCTCCCAGACAAAAACATCAGCTCTCTGCTGCACCAGAAAAGGTGCATCTATAAGATGTGCCAATTCTGAGCTTAGGCTTGCTCTTCCCTCTTGCATTGGCAAGTGGGGTAATAGTATTGGGGTTTATGTCAGCTTTGTATTGGCAGCTGACATCAAGCCTATGGGCTAGTAATGGAGAGGTGTCTTTACGCTAAATAAAGGACTTTATTCTGTGTGTCTTTTTTATTTACAATATGACTATGGGGTTATTAATGAGGGCTTCTAATAGACACCTCTCCATTATTAACCTCTGGGCTTGAAGTTAGCTGTAAATAAAAACACCAAAACAATTACTCTACTTGCCAGCCATCCTCAGCGATCATGTTGCTAGGGATGGCGACCACAGCTACAAAGCTTTTCTCCAATAGCATAGACATATAATAGAGTGACAGGGTACATGAATTACCTCTATTCAAGGCCCTATTCATTTTCTTCATGCCATAGTCTTGCATTTTATGATAAAGCCAGGGGAGCATGAAAATACAAGATCCTTGGCTGAGACCTCAACCCAAGGTAATACTGCCCACAGCGGGAAACCATACCACTGCTATGGGGCTGTGAGCCACTTTCCACAATGCATGTTGATTAATGCTATGTGCATCCTCGGAAATCTAAAAATGGAAAACTAACACGCTGGCTCACATGCCACAGATCAGAGAAATGGGGTTAGGTGAGTATTTTTTTTATTATTTTGTCAATCCAAAGGAGAATACTATGAGACATCATACTGTGTGAAGGGCTTTGGTGGCCATCATTCATGGTATGGTATGGGGGAGCTGTGGGGTCCATCATATTGTGTGAGGAGCTGTGGGGTCCATCATACTGTGTGAGGGGCTCTAGGCGCCATCATTCA
This sequence comes from Ranitomeya variabilis, assembly GCF_051348905.1. Taxonomy (NCBI): domain Eukaryota; kingdom Metazoa; phylum Chordata; class Amphibia; order Anura; family Dendrobatidae; genus Ranitomeya; species Ranitomeya variabilis. The sequence continues at coordinate 494,887,599 of NC_135232.1, forward strand.
TGTTATGGAGGAGATGTGGGTTACATCATAATGTGTAAAAGACTGTTGAGGCCATCATACATAGTATAGGGGAGCTGTGGGGTCCATCATACTGTATGAGTGGTTGTGGTGGCTCTCATAAAAGATGTGATTGAGCTGTGAAGTCCATCGTATTGTATGGGCAGTTATTGGGGCATCATTCTGTATGAGGGGCTTTGAGACCATGATACCAGTGAGGGGCTTGGGGTATGTGAGACCATCATACTGTGTGGGGTTGCTGTCGGCGCATCATACTGGAGGCGGTGAACTGTTTGTGCATCTTACTGATGGGGCTATCATACTGTATGGGGTGGGGTGTACTGTGGAAGAGAATTATGGGGGAAGCCTCACTGCAAAGAATCATACTGTGTGTGTGTATGGGGGGACATCGTACTCTATGGGGGCTATGAAAGAGTTATCGTAGTAGGTGAGAATGCTAAAGAGCTTATGTACTACAGAAAACATCCGTCGCACTGTGTTTAAAAGTTGGGAAGTGTATCTTCTCCTACTCCGACAATTTTTTTTTATCTATTGGCAGAGAGGGGGGGGCAATAAGTACCCTTGCTATGAGGCCCCATGATTTCTATGTATGTGTTTGCCTCCTTCGATCTTATAATTATCACTTGTGTAGACAAGAGTACATTTTTAACTCTTCATTTCTCTTGTCACTCTTTTTTGGGCTACCTAAGAAAAACACCATAGGAGATCTTGCAATATATTTGTAAGAAGATGTGCAATATTTTCTTGTCTGACCAAATACAACTTTCACCAATAAAACTGACATTTTCCCTAACCTCACGCTCCAGTCTATGACCAAAGATCGCCCTCTAGTGTATTTCAGCATATTGCTGAATGAGAAAGTAACATTTACTCTTCAGGGTATGCAGTACATTCAGGATCATTTTTCTATTGTAATGTATTGTAATTTGACAACAATTTGACATCTATTTTACATGACTTAGTGAGGCAGTTTTGTCAATTTGTCAACCACTGGACTTTATTCCTTCAAGACCAGGTTATTTTGATCATTACGACCACACAAAATAATTGTTATGCCTCTATTCTAGAACAAATCTTTTATTTTTGCATCCAGGTAGCATTACTTGGTCTTCTTTTTGGAAGGTCATGTAGATTTTTCTTATAGCTACCATTTGAGCTACACATTTGCGAAAAAAATTTGGAGGGACTATACAAAAAACTCTACTATTTTACCATGTTTTTTTTCCTTTTTCCTTCTTTCACATTGTTCATTGCTGACCTACATTAAGTGGATATGTTTCTATTTTGTATGTTGTAAGGGGGATATTAAATATGTGATGGCTGTGTTAGTAAAATATTTTTAAGGATTTTTTAATCAAATTAGATTTTTTCAATTAAAGGACATTAACACCTTCAGGGCAGCGTCGGACTGGAGCACCTTGGGCCCACCAGAGAAAATCATTCTTGGGGCCTACTATGTAGCTACATAGCTACCTAGAAATTAATTCAAGACCATCAATTGTGAGGTAAAATATGCTAATATCTGGGTATAATATAAGGTAGTACATGTCTTAATTATGTAGCAGGGGTTGGGGAAGCCTCCTCATAGAATTTAAAGTAGCCCCCACATACAGTGCCTTGCGAAAGCATTTGGAGCTGAAAGCTGCTCTTCACAAATGATCTCCATCAAACCTCACCGAGCTCCAGCTGTTTACCAAGGAAGAATGGGCAAGAATTTCAGTCTCTTGATGTACAAAACTGATAGAGACGTACCCCAAGCGACTTGCAGCTGTAATCGCAGCAGAAGATGGCGCAGCAAAGTATTAAGTTAAAGGGGCCAAATAATATTGCACGCCCACTTTTCAGTTTTTGAATTTCTACAAAAATTTAAAATAACCAATACATTTCGTTCAACTTCACAATTGTGTTCCACTTGTTGTTGATTCTTCAGCAAAAATTTACATTTGGGATCTTTATGTTTGAAGCATGATTTGTGGGAAAAGGTTGAAAAGTTCCAGGGAGCCGAATACTTTCGCAAGGCACTGTAGAATATAATGTAGCCTCCCTTATGAAATATAATGCAGCCCTCTTCATAGGGTATAATACAGCACCCCACAAAATATAATGCAAACCCCACATAAGGTATAATGCAGCCCCCATAGAATATAATGTAGCACCTTCATATGGCATAATGCAGCCCCCACATATAATATAATGCAGCCCCTCCACAGAATATAATGTAGCCCCCTCAGAGTATAATGCAGCCCCCTCATAAGGCAACCCCCATAGAATATACTGTAGCCCCCTCATAGGGCATAATGCAGCTCCCCTCATGTAGTATGATGTAGCCCCTGAGAGAATAATGCAGCACCCCACATATAATATGCATCCCCTCCACAGAATATAAAGTAGCCCCCCTCAAAGTATAATGCAACCCCCTCATAAGGCAGCCCCCCATAGAATTTACTGTAGCCCCCTCATAGGGCATAATGCAGCTCCCCTCATATAGTATGATGTAGCCCCCTGAGAGAATAATGCAGCCCCACCCAGAATTATAATATAGCCCCCTCATAGGGTATAATACAGCCCCATGAAAGGGTATAATGCAGCCCCCCTCCACCACCATCATTGTTCTCCCCCTCTACCCCATCATTGTACTCATCACTACCTCCATCATTGCCTTCTCATCCACCACCATTGTCCTTTCCACCACTACCATCTTTGTCCTTTTCACCACAACCATCATTGCTTTCTCCCCCACCACCTCCATCATTGCCCATTCCAACACCTCCATCATTGCCTCCCCCACCACCATCATCATTGTCCTTTCCACCACAACCATCATTGCCTTCTCAGCCACCACCACATCATTGCACATTCCACCACCTCCACTATTGCCTCCCCACCACCATCATTGCCTTCTCCTCCACCACCTCCATCATTTCATCCCCCACCACCTCCATCATTGCCTCCCCACCACCATTATTATTGCCTCCCTCACCACCATCAGCATCATCATTGCCATTTTTTTAAGATACAATTCTTATGTTTAAATATTTTTGTATATTTATCGGTACCCACATTATACATCTTTGGGCTAATGATATGGAAATAAGAATGCAAATGTTTATTTTGGTATCCCCAATCAAATGATTATATGCCTTTAGATGCAAGCGCCATATCTATGATCATAGATTTGGATATATTACCTTGGCTTCTATCTATACAAAGATAGATGTATTCAGTAAACAGCTTCGCTACTTCACGCATGCGCAATGATAAATGGCAACAAGTGAGTCAACAGGTTAAGCATTTTTCCGATTGGTTGATTTTTTCTTTAGCACATGCGCACTACATACATGGCGACAACTGCGTCATTGCACTTGGAATTTGTCTTATTGGTGGATCTTTTCACTAATACATGCGCAGTTTGTATAGCATCTGTTAGGGCACTCTATGGGGAATTTTCCTATTGGTTAGGTCTGGTATTTATGCACACCATTCCCTCAACCCAGGACACGCCCTCCGAAGAAGCTGGGCGAAACGTGTGCGTCGGGGCAAGAGGTCTCTAGGTCCCGTCAACGGCACATTCTAGATTATTTTGACAATCAGGTAAAGCTCACTCTAAGTCAGGCTATTATACAATGTGATTATTTGCTCCGTTTATCCCTTAGTTTGGTATTTTTCTGGGTTGTCTTGCGATTTGGCACTCATATCCCTCTGTGGTACATTTATGCCACATTCATTTGCATAGTAGCTTCATTATATATTTTCAACGGTGGATAGAAGTGGATATTCACATATGTCAGTTGTAGTAGTGCTCGCTTTCCTTTTGGCATTCCTTCAAAACCAAAAACAGACATGATTTGTCCTATATTAGCTTGAAATTAAGCAACATCACCATCTTGTGGTTAAGTGATTAACTACAGTGATACTAACCTTTTATGCTTCTTTGCACATAGTTTGGTCTGAATTGTACGGCACTAAGCACCTTATTTTGTTGCTGGTCATCATATTGGTATATAGATTTCTATGGAGATCTAGCTAGATTATATTGATATTAATTGAGGACAACTTTTGATGATGTTTGATGCCATATAATTAATATGACGGACATTTTTGTTGAGTAATCTCCGTTTTTCCAGTTACCTTTGTTCCTGAATTATCTATATAATCATCTAAGGGGTACTTCCGTCCGTTTGTCTGTCTGTCTGTAACGGAAATCCCGCGTCGCTGATTTGTCACGGCCGGCAGGCCACGACCAATCAGCGACGGGCACAGTCCGGCCGCTAGTTCACCCCTCCCTACTTCCGTCCAGTCAGTGCCCGCTCCATACTGCCCTCCAGTCAGCACTCACACAGGGTTAATGGCAGCGTTAACGGACCGCGTTATCCCGCGGTGTAACGCACTCCGTTAACGCTGCTATTAACCCTGTGTGACCAACTTTTTACTATTGATGCTGCCTATGCAGCATCAATAGTAAAAAGATATGTTAAAAATAATTAAAAAAATAAAAAATCATGCTATTCTCACCTTCCGACGTCCACTGATGCACGCGATGCTGCCGCCAGCTTCCGTTCCCAGAGCTGCATTGCGAAATTACCCAGATGACTTAGCGGTCTCGCCTTTTCAAAGAGAGCATGCGTGGAAGAATTTCCTGTCAGGGAAATTCTCTCTCGCTCGCTCTCTTTCTCTTTTTACTATTATAAAATAATTAAAAAAATAAAAAATCGCAATATTCTCACCTACCGGCGTTCCTGCGAGATTTCACAATGTATTACTAGGAACGCTAGCTGCCGGAAGCATCGGTGTGCGGGAACCCCGGTAGGTGAGAATACTGCGATTTTTTATTTTTTTTGACCTGGTTTGTGTTGTGTATGCGTTTTCGCAGCGGAAAACCGCTGCGAAGACGCATACACAACAGGTGCACATAGGCTCGACGGGTCCATCAGAAAGACGGGCCCAGTGCACACATTTTCCACAATCTGCACAGGATCCGTTATTTCAACGTCTTGATGGATCCTGTGCAGATTTGGAAGACGGAAGAGTGAAAGAAGCCTTAGCCATACGGCGAGATTCAGGAGGGATGGAGCTTTACTTGTCTACTGGAGCACATACAGTATTTTCCTAGAATAGTTTGCGGACTTCATATACAGAGCTCCTAAGTGCAAGAAAAGCAGTCTCACACCTCAAGTGACCACATTTTGGAAATTATAACCCTTTGGGAATTTATCTACAGATGTAGTGACAATTTTGACTCTATGAGTGTTTTCCAGAAACAAGCAGCAGTGGATTTTACTGAATAAATTGAAAACTGCCATAAAACCGTGGCGGACAGTGATACACTGCTCAAAAAAATAAAGGGAACAATAAAATACCACATCCTAGATATCTCGGAATGAAATATTCCAGTTGCAAATTTTTATTCATTGCATAGTGAAATGTGTTCAGAACAGTAAAACATAACAATTATCAATGTAAATCAAAATGAATATCACATGGAGGTCTGGATTTGGAATGATACTCAAATTCAAGGTGGAAAATCAAATTACATGTTGATCCAACTTCAGTGGATATGCCTCATGACTAGTGTTGAGCGATACCGTCCGATACTTGAAATTATCGGTATCGGAAAGTATCGGCCGATACCGGCAAAGTATCGGATCCAATCCGATACCGATACCCGATACCAATACAAGTCAATGGGACTCAAGTATCGGACGGTATTCCTGATGGTTCCCAGGGTCTGAAGGAGAGGAAACTCTCCTTCAGGCCCTGGGATCCATATAAATGTGTAAAAGAAAGAATTAAAATAAAAAATATCGCTATACTCACCTGTCCGACGCAGCCTGGACCTCAGCGAGGGAACCGGCAGCGTTGTTTGTTTAAAATTCGCGCTTTTACTTGGTTACGTGAAGTCCCGGCTTGTGATTGGTCAGGGCGGCCATGTTGCCGGGACGCGGACCAATCACAGCAAGCCGTGACGAAATTACGTCACGGCTTGCTGTGATTGGTCCGCGTCCCGGCAACATGGCCGCCATTAACCAATCACAAGCCGTGACGTCACGGGAGGCTGGACACGTGCGCTTTTTAAAAAGCGCGCGTGTCCAGCCTCCAGTGACGTCCCGGCTTATGATTGGTCACGGCGCCATGTTGCCGGGACGCGGACCAATCACAGCAAGCCGTGACGAAATTACGTCACGGCTTGCTGTGATTGGTCCGCGTCCCGGCAACATGGCCGCCATTAACCAATCACAAGCCGTGACGTCACGGGAGGCTGGACACGCGCCCATTTTAAAATGCGCGCGTGTCCAGCCTCCCGTGACGTCACGGCTTGTGATTGGTTGCGTCTCCCATGTGACTGCGACGCAACCAATCACAAAGCCGGGACGTAATTTTAAAATCCTTAAGGACCTGAAATTACGTCACGGCTTGCTGTGATTGGTTGTGTCGCCCATGTGACTGCGACGCAACCAATCACAACGCCGGAACGTAATTTTAAAATCCTGAAGGACCTGAAATTACGTCACGGCTTGCTGTGATTGGTTGCGTCCCGGTCACATGGGCGGCACGCAACCAATCACAAGCCGGGACTCACGTAAAGGAAAGAAAAGCGCGAATTTTAAACAAAGAACGCTGCCGCTTCCCTCGGTAAGGTGCAGGCTGCGTCCGAGAGGTGAGTATAGCAATATTTTTTATTTTAATTCTCTCTTTTACACATTTTTACATTAATGTTGTTTCGATACCGATACCCGATATCACAAAAATATCGGATCTCGGTATCGGAATTCCGATACAGCAAGTATCGGCCGATACCCGATACTTGTGCAGCGCCCCAGAGTTCTGGTCGTTGCAGTACTGTGGCTTCGCCGCTAAGGGGAGCCATGGTACGTTCGATGGCACCGAAGGAGTTCCTCCAATCAGGTATCACAGACACCAATATGTTTCACAGCTGGGCCTCCGGGGGGAGCTAAGGGTGCTATTCATTAGGCCACTCCCCACCATAGTGGGTAAACTGGGGGTCAGGCAGGAAGTTAGAGGAGAACGCTGACGGGATTGAACGGAGCAACACCCTGTGGCAGGGGGTGTTGTGAAGGGAGAGACTGTAGGGTCTCTGCCAGGGGTGGGATCCTGGCAGAGGCTTGGCATTGAAAGAACGTAACGGGTCCGCGCAGGCTCCTGGAAGCGGCGGGACTCAAGGAAAGGACTAGAAGCGAGACAGATTGTGCTGAGTGAGAAACGAGATCAAGCAGAAGGAGAATACCAGCAGGGGTTTTGTTGAAAGAGGCAGCACCCTGCTGAGGCGCAATACCGGTGGCCGGAACGCCGAGGGAGTGGATTAGAATACAGCTTCAAGCCATACTCCAAACAGCGGCAGGACAGTCGGTCTCAGGCGGGCTGTCTACCACATATCACCTATGAAGTCTTGGGGGGCAATTGCGGGAGAGGGGCGACTCTAGGGTCCCGGAAGAACTCCAGGCCTACCTGACAAACGGGTGCCATTCCAACCTGAATACAGGGAAGGGGTGGATTACAGAGGAACATCAAATCGAGTTGTGAGGGAACTTAAGAAACAGACACAACCGTTGTGGGGTTACTTTCCGTAAGCACAGCAGGGAAGGACTACAACACATAGCGCTAGAAGGAAGGCACAGATTTCCACCTGAGAGGAGAACTCTGGAGGTGCCATTGGACCGGCCGGACTTGCGTAGCCTGGTGAACCGTGTTCTGGACTGAGGACTCAGAGATCTCCAGTAAAGAGGTAAAGAGACTGCAACCTGGTGTCCTCGTTATTTACCGCGACTTACACCCCACAACTGCACCGCTCCACCGCTATCATTACTACCACCTATTACACCGGACGTCCCCCACTGACGGACAGGGCCACGGACCGGGTCTAGCCACCGTGACAACCCCGAGACTGAGAACTAGAGGCCCGGCTCCGGGTATCCCCTCGGCCCTGCGGCGGTGTGGGGGCGCTCCACTTGCAGTATCGGAATGCTCAACACTACTCATGACAAGGAAAAGATGATCAGTATTGCCTGTATGACCAATGACCTCCCTACTGTACAACACCTGGGCATGCTCCTGATGAGGCGGCGGATGGTCTCCTGAGGGATCTCCTCCCAGACCTGGACTAAAGCATCCGCCAACTCCTGGACAGTCTGTGGTGCAATGTGACGTTTATGGATGGAGCGAGACATGATGTCCCAGATGTGCTCATTCGGATTCAGGCCTGGAGAACGGGCAGGCCAGTCCATAGCTTCAATGCCTTCATCTTGCAGGAACTGCTGACACACTCCAGCCACATGAGGTCTGGCATTGTCCTGCATTAGGAGGAACCCAGGGCTAACCGCATCAGCATATGGTCTCACAAGGGGTCTGAGGATCTCATCTCGGTAACTAATGGCAGTCAGGCTACCTCTGGCGAGCACATGGAGGGCTGTGCTGCCCTCCAAAGAAATGCCACCCCACACTATTACTGACCCACTGCCAAACCAGTTATGCCAAAGGATGTTGCAGGCAGCAGATCACTCTCCACGGCATCTCCAGACTTTGTCACGTCTGTCACATGTGCTCAGTGTGAACCTGCTTACATCTGTGAAGAGCACAGGGCGCCAGTGGCGAATTTGCCAATCCTGGTGTTCTGTGGCAAATGCCAAGCGTCCTGCACGGTGTTGGGCTGTGTTTACAACCCCCATCTGTGGACGTCGGGCATTCAGACCATCCTCATGGAGTCGGTTTCTAACCGTTTGTGCAGACACATGCACATTTGTGGCCTGCTGGAGGTCATTTTACAGGGCTCTGGCAGTGCTCCTCCTGTTCCTCCTTCAACAAAGGCGGAGGTAGCGGTCCTGCTGCTGGGTTGTTGCCCTCCTACAGCCCCCTCCACGTCTCCTGGTCACTGGCCTGTCTGCTTGTAGTGCCTCCAGCCTCTGGACACTACGCTGAGAGACACAGCAAACCTTCTTGCCACAGCGGACAGTTTGATTTCACAAAAGTTTGATTTATTTGTTGTTATATTCTGTTGTTTAACCCCTTAGTGACAGAGCCAATTTGGTACTTAATGACCAGGCCAATTTTTACAATTCTGACCACTGTCACTTTATGAGGTTATAACTCTGGAACGCTTCAACGGATCCTGCTGATTCTGAGAATGCTTTTTCGTGACATATTGTACTTCATGTTAGTGGTAACATTTCTTCGATATTACTTGCGATTATTTATGAAAAAAATGGAAATATGGCAAAAAATTTCAAACTTTGTATTTTTATGCCCTTAAATAAAAGAGATATGTCTCAAAAATAGTTAATAAATAACATTTCCCACATGTCTACTTTACATCAGCACAATTTTGGAACCAAAATTTTTTTTTGTTAGGGAGTTATAAGGGTTAAAAGTTGACCAGCAATTTCTCATTTTTACAACACCATTTTTTTTTTAGGGACCACATCACATTTGAAGTCATTTTGAGGGGTCTATATGAAAGAAAATAACCAAATGTGACACCATTCTAAAAACTGCACCCCTCAAGGTGCTCAAAACCACATTCAAGAAGTTTATTAACCCTTTACGTGCTTCACAGGAACTGAAACAATGTGGAAGGCAAAAATGAACATTTAACTTTTTTTGCAAACATTTTACTTCAGAACCTTTTTTTTTATTTTCACAAGTGTAATAACAGAAATTTAACCATAAATGTTGTTGTGCAATTTCTCCTGAATACGCTGATACCCCATATGTGGGGGTAAACCACTGTTTGGGCGCACCGCAGAGCTTGGAAGAGAAGGAGCGCCGTTTGACTGTTTCAATGCAGAATTGGCTGGAATTGAGATCGGATGCCATGTCACGTTTAGAGAGCCCCTGATGTGCCTAAACAGTGGAAACCCCCCACAAGTGACACCATTTTGGAAACTAGACCCCTTAAGGAACTTAACTAGATGTGTGGTGAGCACTTTGAGCCCCCAAGTGCTTCACAGAAGTTTATAAAGTAGAGCAGTGAAAATAAAAAATTGCATTTGTTTACACAAAAATGATCTTTTCACCCACAAATTCTTATTTTCACAAGGGTAACAGGAGAAATTAGACCACAAAAGTTGTTGTGCAATTTCTCCTGAGTATGTTGATACCCCATATGTGGGGGTAAACCACTGTTTGGGCGCACTGCAGAGCTTGGAAGAGAAGGAGTGCCGTTTTACTTTTTCAATGTAGAATTGGCTGGAATTGAGATCGGACACCATGTCGCGTTTGGCGAGCCCCTAATGTGCCTAAACAGTTGAAACCCCCCACAAGTGACCCCATTTTGGAAACTAGACCACTTAAGGAACTTATCTAGGTGTGTGGTGAGCACTTTAAACCCCCAGGTGCTTCACGGAAGTTTATAGCGTAGAGCCATGAAAATAAAAAGTCACATTTTTTCTACAGAAATGATCTTTTTGCCCCCAAATGTTTTATTTTGACAAGGGTAACAGGAGAAATTAGATCACAAGTGTAAAAACAGAAATTTCACCATAAATGTTGTTGTGCAATTTCTCCTGAATACGCTGATACCCCATATGTCGGGGTAAACCACTGTTTGGGCGCACCGCAGAGCTTGGAAGAGAAGGAGTGCCGTTTTACTTTTTCAATGTAGAATTGGCTGGAATTGAGATCGGACACCATGTCGCGTTTGGCGAGCCCCTAATGTGCCTAAACAGTTGAAACCCCCCACAAGTGACCCCATTTTGGAAACTAGACCACTTAAGGAACTTATCTAGGTGTGTGGTGAGCACTTTAAACTCTCAAGTGCTTCACAGAAATTTATAAAGTAGAGCCGTGAAAATAAAAAATCCTTTTTTTTCCCTCAAAAATGATTTTTTAGCCTGCAATTTTTTATTTTCTCAAGGGTAACAGGAGAAATTGGACCCCAAAATTTATTGTGCAATTTATGCTGAGTAGGCTGATACCCCATATGTTGGGGTAAACCACTGTTTGGGCACATGGCAGAGCTCGGAAGGGAAGGAGCGCCGTTTTGGAATGCAGACTTTGATAGAATGGTCTGCGGGCGTTATGTTGCGTTTGCAGAGCCCCTGATGTACCTAAACAGTAGAAACCCCCCACAAGTGACCCCATTTTGGAAACTAGACTCCCCAAGGAACTTATCTAAATGTGTGGTGAGAACTTTGAATGCCCAACTGCTTCACAGAAGTTTATAATGCAGAGTCGTGAAAATAAAAAATATTTTTGTTTCCACAAAAAAAGATTTTTTAGCCCCAAAGTTTTTATTTTCACAAGGGTACAAGAGAAATTGGACCCCAATCGTTGTTGTCCAATTTGTCCTGAGTACACTGATACCCCATGTGTTGGGGGGACCACTATTTGGGTGCACGGCAGAGCTCGGAAGGGAAGGAGCGCCGTTTTGGAATGCAGACTTTGATAGAATGGTCTGCGGGCGTTATGTTGCGTTTGCAGAGCCCCCGATGTACCTAAACAGTAGAAACCCCCCACAAGTGACCCCAATTTGGAAACTAGACCCCCCAAGGAACTTATCTAGATGTGTGGTGAGAACTTTGAATGCCCAAGTGCTTCACAGACGTTTATAATGCAGAGTCGTGAAAATAAAAATAAAAAATTTTTTCCACAAAAAAGATTTTTAAGCCCCCAAATTTTTATTTTGACAAGGGTAACAAGAGAAATTGGACCCCAAAAGTTGTTGTCCAATTTTTCCTGAGTACACTGATACCCCATGTGTGGGGGGACCACTGTTTGAGCGCATGGCAGAGCTCGGAAGGGAAGGAACGCCATTTTGGAATGCAGACTTTGATAGAATGGTCTGCGGGCATTATGTTGCGTTTGCAGAGACCCTGATGTGTTATGACCCCAATGGCAGAGGGTCTCAGAAATAAATACCAAGTCTGCAAACACAAAAAACCAGCTCATAGGGCAGTGGTAACTGGGCTGACCGTATATCTAATCCTAGCACCACAAATAGCAGCAGCCGGGGAACGTGCCTACGTTGGTTCTAGACGTCTCGCGCCAGCCGGAGAACTAACTAACCCTAGAAGGGAAAAGATAGACCTTTCTTGCCTCCAGAGAAAAGACCCCAAAAGTTGGATACAAGCCCCCAACAAATAATAACGGTGAGGTAAGAAGAAAAGACAAACGTAAGAATGAACTAGGTATTTAGCAAAGAGAGGCCCACTGACTAATAGCAGGATATAGTAAGATGACTTATACGGTCAGCAAAAACCCTATCAAAAATATCCACGCTGGATATTCAAGAACCCCCGAACCGCCTAACGGCCCGGGGGGAGAATACCAGCCCCCTAGAGCTTCCAGCAAAAACAGGAATCACATTTAGTACAAGCTGGACAAAAAATAAGAGCAATGCAAATAACCAAAAAACAAGAAAGCAGGACTTAGCTTAATTTTGCAGAACCAGGATCAGCAGACAGGAGCAAACAGAAAGGACTGATTACAACGATGCCAGTCACCAGACTGAGAATTCAGGAAGTCTATATAGCAACACCCCTGGACTAACGACCCAGGTGGGTGCCAAACTAGGGAAAGACAATCTCAGAGTCATACCACTAGTGACCACAAGAGGGAGCCAAAAAAGTCTAAATCACAACAGTACCCCCCCTTTAAGGAGGGGTCACCGAACCCTCACCAAGACCACCAGGGCGATCAGGATGAGCAGCGTGAAAGGCACAAACTAAATCGGCCTCATGCACATCAGAGGCAACCACCCAGGAATTACCTCCTGACCATAGCACTTCCACTTGACCAGATACTGAAGCCTCCGTCTGGAGAGACGAGAATCCAAGATCTTCTCCACCACGTACTCCAACTCGCCCTCAACCAACACCGGAGCAGGAGGCTCAACAGAAGGAACCACAGGTACAACGTACCGCCGCAACAAAGACCTATGGAACACGTTGTGAATGGCAAACGACACCGGAAGATCCAAGCGAAAGGACACAGGATTAAGGATTTCCAATATCTTGTAAGGACCGATGAAGCGAGGCTTGAATTTAGGAGAGGAGACCTTCATAGGAACAAATCGAGAAGACAGCCATACCAAATCCCCAACACGAAGTCGGGGACCCACACCGCGGTGGCGGTTGGCAAAACGCTGAGCCTTCTCCTGTGACAACTTCAAGTTGTCCACCACATGATTCCAAATCTGCTGCAACCTATCCACCACAGAATCTACCCCAGGATAGTCAGAAGGCTCCACCTGTCCCGAGGAAAAACGAGGATGGAAACCAGAGTTGCAGAAAAATGGCGAGACCAAAGTAGCGGAACTAGCCCGATTATTAAGGGCAAACTCAGCCAACGACAAGAAGGTCACCCAATCATCCAGATGTGCAGAAACAAAACACCTCAAATAAGCCTCCAGAGTCTGATTAGTTCGCTCCGTTTGTCCATTAGTCTGAGGATGAAAGGCAGACGAAAACGACAAATCAATGCCCATCTTAGCACAAAAGGATCGCCAGAATCTGGAAACAAACTGGGATCCTCTGTCAGACACGATATTCTCAGGAATGCCGTGTAAACGAACCACATTCTGAAAGAACAAAGGAACCAGATCGGAAGAGGAAGGCAGCTTAGGCAAAGATACCAAATGGACCATCTTGGAAAAGCGATCACATACCACCCAGATGACAGACATTCCTTGAGACACCGGAAGATCCGAAATGAAATCCATGGAAATGTGAGTCCAAGGCCTCTTCGGGACAGGCAAGGGCAAGAGCAACCCGCTGGCACGAGAACAGCAAGGCTTAGCTCGAGCACAAGTCCCACAGGACTGCACAAATGACCGCACATCCCGTGACAAGGAAGGCCACCAAAAGGACCTAGCCACCAAATCTCTGGTGCCAAAAATTCCCGGATGCCCTGCCAACACCGAGGAATGAACCTCGGAAATGACTCTGCTGGTCCACTTATCAGGAACAAACAGTCTGTCAGGTGGACAAGAGTCAGGTCTACCAGCCTGAAATCTCTGCAACACACGTCGCAAATCTGGAGAAATGGCTGACAAGATTACTCCCTCTTTAAGAATACCAACTGGTTCTGCGACTCCAGGAGAGTCAGGCACAAAGCTCCTTGAAAGAGCATCAGCCTTCACATTCTTTGAACCTGGTAAATACGAGACCACAAAGTTAAAACGGGAGAAAAACAATGACCAACGGGCCTGTCTAGGATTCAGGCGTTTAGCAGACTCGAGATACATCAGATTTTTGTGATCAGTCAAGACCACCACACGATGCTTAGCACCCTCGAGCCAATGACGCCACTCCTCAAATGCCCACTTCATGGCCAACAACTCCCGATTGCCAACATCATAATTCCGCTCAGCAGGCGAAAACTTCCTAGAGAAAAAGGCACATGGTCTCATTACAGAGCAACCAGGGTCTCTCTGCGACAAAACGGCCCCTGCCCCAATCTCAGAAGCATCCACTTCAACCTGAAAGGGAAGTGAGACATCAGGCTGGCACAAAACAGGCGCCGAAGTAAACCGGCGCTTCAACTCTTGGAAAGCTTCCACGGCTGCAGGAGCCCAGTTAGCAACATCAGAACCTTTCTTGGTCATATCGGTCAAAGGTTTAACAACGCTAGAAAAGTTAGCGATAAAACGACGGTAGAAGTTAGCAAAACCCAAGAACTTCTGAAGACTCTTAACTGACGTGGGTTGAGTCCAATCATGAATAGCTCGGACCTTGACTGGGTCCATCTCCACTGCAGAAGGGGAAAAAATAAAACCCAAAAAGGGAACCTTCTGTACTCCAAAGAGACACTTTGAGCCCTTAACAAACAAAGCATTCTCACGCAAAACCTGAAACACCATCCTGACCTGCTCTACATGCGAGTCCCAATCATCAGAAAAAAACAGAATATCATCCAGATAAACAATCATAAATTTATCCAGATACTTCCGGAAAATATCATGCATAAAGGACTGAAACACTGAAGGAGCATTAGAGAGCCCAAAAGGCATCACCAAGTACTCAAAATGACCTTCGGGCATATTAAATGCAGTTTTCCATTCATCTCCTTGCTTAATGCGCACAAGGTTGTACGCACCACGAAGATCTATCTTGGTGAACCACTTGGCACCTTTAATCCGGGCAAACAAGTCCGACAACAGAGGCAAAGGATACTGAAATTTGACAGTGATTTTATTCAGAAGCCAATAGTCAATACAAGGTCTCAAAGATCCATCCTTCTTGGCCACAAAAAAAAATCCCGCACCAAGAGGGGAAGAGGATGGACGGATATGCCCTTTCTCCAGAGATTCCTTGATATACGAACGCATTGCGGTATGCTCCGGTACAGACAGATTAAATAATCTTCCCTTAGGAAATTTACTACCCGGAATCAAATCTATAGCGCAGTCACAGTCCCTATGAGGAGGAAGAGCACTGGACCTGGACTCGCTGAATACATCCTGATAATCAGACAAATACTCAGGAACCTCCGAAGGAGTAGAGGAAGCAATAGACACCGGTGGGGAATCACCATGAATTCCCTGACAGCCCCAACTTGACACAGACATTGCCTTGCAATCCAAGACTGGATTATGGGTCTGTAACCATGGCAGACCCAAAACAACCAAATCATGCATTTTATGCAGAACAAGAAAACGAATCACCTCCCGATGTTCAGGAGTCATGCACATGGTTACCTGTGTCCAAAACTGCGGTTTATTTTCCGCCAATGGCGTAGCATCAATACCTCTAAGAGGGATAGGATTTACCAATGGCTCAAGAACAAAACCACAGCGCTTGGCAAATGACAGATCCATAAGACTCAGGGCAGCACCTGAATCCACAAACGCCATAACAGGGTAGGAAGACAATGAGCAAATTAAAGTCACAGACAAAATAAATTTTAAATTACCAATGGCGACAGGGCTAACAACCCTTGTAAGGCGTTTAGAGCATGCTGATATAACATGTGTAGAATCACCACAGTAAAAACACAACCCATTCTGACGTCTATGATTTTTCCGTTCATTTCTAGTCTGAATTCTATCACATTGCATTAAATCAGGTGTTTGTTCAGACAACACCACCAGAGGATTAGCAGTTTTGCGCTCCCGCAAACGCCGGTCAATTTGAATAGCCAGCGCCATGGAATCATTCAGACTTGTAGGAATGGAGAAACCCACCATCACATTCTTAATGGCTTCAGAAAGGCCATTTCTGAAATTTGCAGCCAGAGCACACTCATTCCACTGAGTAAGCACGGACCATTTCCGAAATTTTTGGCAATACACTTCAGCTTCATCCTGGCCCTGAGAAATAGCCAGCAAGGCTTTTTCTGCCTGAATTTCAAGATTGGGTTCCTCGTAAAGCAATCCGAGCGCCAGAAAAAACGCATCAATATTCGCCAATGCCGGATCTCCTGGCGCTAGCGAGAAAGCCCAATCCTGAGGGTCGCCCCGCAAGAAAGAGATAACAATTTTAACTTGCTGAGCTGAGTCTCCAGACGAACGGGGTCTCAGAGATAGAAACAATTTACAATTATTCCTGAAATTCCTAAACTTAAATCGATCTCCAGAGAACAGTTCAGGAATAGGTATTTTAGGTTCAGACATTGGACTACTGGTAACAAAATCTTGTATGCCCTGCACACGAGCAGCAAGCTGATCCACACTTGTAATCAAAGTCTGGACATTCATGTCTGCAGCAAGCTTAAGCCACTCAGAGGTAAAGGGGAGGAAGAAAGAGAGGAAAAAAAAAACCTCAGAATTTCCTTTCTTATTATCCCACTTCTGCAATGCATTAAACATTCAACTTAGGCCTGGCATACTGTTATGACCCCAATGGCAGAGGGTCTCAGAAATAAATACCAAGTCTGCAAACACAAAAAACCAGCTCATAGGGCAGTGGTAACTGGGCTGACCGTATATCTAATCCTAGCACCACAAATAGCAGCAGCCGGGGAATGTGCCTACGTTGGTTCTAGACGTCTCGCGCCAGCCGGAGAACTAACTAACCCTAGAAGGGAAAAGATAGACCTTTCTTGCCTCCAGAGAAAAGACCCCAAAAGTTGGATACAAGCCCCCAACAAATAATAACGGTGAGGTAAGAAGAAAAGACAAACGTAAGAATGAACTAGGTATTTAGCAAAGAGAGGCCCACTGACTAATAGCAGAATATAGTAAGATGACTTATACGGTCAGCAAAAACCCTATCAAAAATATCCACGCTGGATATTCAAGAACCCCCGAACCGTCTAACGGCCCGGGGGGAGAATACCAGCCCCCTAGAGCTTCCAGCAAAAACAGGAATCACATTTAGTACAAGCTGGACAAAAAATAAGAGCAATGCAAATAACCAAAAAACAAGAAAGCAGGACTTAGCTTAATTTTGCAGAACCAGGATCAGCAGACAGGAGCAAACAGAAAGGACTGATTACAACGATGCCAGGCACCAGACTGAGAATTCAGGAAGTCTATATAGCAACACCCCTGGACTAACGACCCAGGTGGGTGCCAAACTAGGGAAAGACAATCTCAGAGTCATACCACTAGTGACCACAAGAGGGAGCCAAAAAAGTCTAAATCACAACACTGATGTACCTAAACAGTAGAAACCCCCCACAAGTGACCCCATTTTGGAAACTAGAGCCCCCAAGGAACTTATCTAGATGTGTGGTGAGAACTTTGAATGCCCAAGTGCTTCACAGATGTTTATAATGCAGAGTTGTGAAAATAAAAAATATTTATTTTTTCCACAAAAAATATTTTTTAGCCCCCAAGTTTTTATTTTCACAAGGGTAACAGGAGAAATTGGACCCCAAAAGTTGTTGTCCAATTTATCCCGAGTACGCTGATGCCCCATATGTGGGGTAAACCACTGTTTGGGTGCACGGCAGAGCTCGGAAGGGAGGGAGCATTTGACTTTTTGAGCGCAAAATTGGCTGTGGCGTTTAGAGTGGAAACCCCCCAAATCTAACTCCAACCCTAACCCCAACACACCCCTAAGGCTTCTTTCACACTTCAGTTGTTTGGCGTCAGTCAGCTCCGACATAGTGACGGATCGTCGGATACGTCACAATTGTTGAGAAAACGGTTCTAACGGATCCGTTTTTTTGACGGATCCGTTACTTGGGGGTTGTCTGGGAAAAGTATCTACGTTTTGGAGCATGCGCAATTGAAAAAGTGGATTGGGGCGACGGATCCACCGAAATGATGGTAACGACGGATCCGTCGCTGTCATGTCGGACGCTGTTCAGACCAGGTCGTTCGACAGACAGCGGTAATTCCGCTTTTGACCACTATGTGCTCATTGGCGTCGGCTAGATTTTATCTAGCTGGTCCGGGGTTAATTTACCTGATGCTCGGATTGGAAGCTGGGCCATGCCCATTGCCTTTAAATAGTTCTCCTGAACATTGGGCGTCGCCGATTATAGCTTCTGTCTTGTGCGTTGTTATCTCGGTCTGGAGTGGTGAGCAAGTAGTTGGAGTATCGCTGCTGGTGGTGTATTTCCCTTTATCTTATTTTCTCCTTCCTATATTTGTATTTATTTTACCCTGCGCATTTATAGTGTTTTCCTGAGTGACTGCGGCGTGGTGTATATTTTCCGTTATCCTTGTCTGTTCTTACTGTGGGTACTGGTGTATTATCTTTTCACTGGGTGGAGGGCGGTGATTTCAGCCTAGGGTTGAAACAGGAGACAGGGCGAGGGTCGAGGCCTAGACATGCACACCATCAGTGTAAACTCTAGGTAGAGGGTCAGTCAGGATTTCCCTAGTCTGAGGGAAATTGCAGGGGCCCGGGTTATTAGCTCTTGCCCACCTAGTCTCCCCGTGACATTATAATCGGCCTTTAAAAAAAAAATTAAAAAAAAAAAAGGGGTTTCCTTTTTTTTGTTTTGTCATGGATCCAATGACTTCCATAACCCGCCAGTTGGAGGCGCTGTCCCTACAGGTTCCCTGAGTTGAGGGGGGCAGTGCAGCAGCAGGGACTAGCAGTATCTAATTAGCAAGCTTGGAGCGACAGGTAGAGTTGCTGAGCCTAAGTTTCCTTTGCCTGAAAAATTTGCTGGGGAACGCAGTAAATTTGTTTCTTTTCGTGAAGCTTGCAAACTATATTTCCGTATGCGCCCGATCTCCTCAGGTAATGAGGCTCAGCATGTGGGCCTGGTGTTGTCATTGTTAAGCGGGGATCCCCAAGCATGGGCGCTTTCTTTGCCATCTGATTCTGCTGCATTTGACTCTGTGGAGAGTTTTTTTTCCTTTCTTGGAAATATTTACGACAAGCTAGACAGAATGGCTCTAGCAGAATCTAAGATACGCACTATTCGCCAGGGGGAGCGAGTTGCAGAGGATTACTGTTCTGAATTTCGTCGCTGGGCGATCGATACACAGTGGAATGATCCAGCGCTGCGGAGTCAGCTTATTCATGGGGTTTCTGGAAGGGTTAAAAAAGCCCTTCTGATGTACGAGACTCCTACTTCTCTAGATTCCGCTATGAGTCTGGTTGTCCGCATTGATCGCCGTCTGCGTCAGGGGGAGCATGAGACACCGCCTATGGGAGAGGGTTTAGGTTCACGTGTGGTTGCTGCAGGTGAGCCCACGGAGCCTATGCAAATCGCAGGGGTGTCACATGTGAAGCGTTGAGCCCCTGAGCTCAGGAAGCAGGGAGCCTGTTTTTTCTGCGGTAAGACTGGTCATTTTATTAACATCTGTCCTCGACTGCCTAAGAAAAAGGCAACGGCGGAAAACTTCTAAGCTCAGAGGGTGTGGAGCAGACCAATCTGAGCTTATGTATATCCTCCATGGTGGTTTCTCAATGCATGCTCCCTGCTAAGGTTATAATCGCTGGCAGTGAGCTGCCAATTACTGTGTTTGTAGATAGTGGTTCAGCCACAAATCTCATTGATGAGGAGTTTGCGCGCACAGCAGGTTTTAGGATTGAAAAACTGCCTCATCCTATCCGTGTGGTCACCATCAATGCTGCTGCTCTCTCACAGGGGAAGATTACTGAGTTTGTGGCTGAGGTGAAACTCCACATTGGGGTTCTACATTCCGAGCAGGTTACATGTAAGGTGCTCAGGAATCTTCCTGCCCAGGTGGTTTTGGGTTTTCCATGGTTGTCTATGCACAACCCGGTAATTGACTGGAAAACTCAGGACATAATTCAGTGGAGCGAATTCTGCCAGGACAATTGCCTGGCCACATGTGTGTCTGCTGTGACTTCAAGCGTTCCGGAGTCACTTCTGGATTTTGTGGATGTGTTCTCTGAGAAGGGTTGTTCAGAGTTGCCGCCACATCGCCCCTATGACTGTACTATCAGATTTAAACCAGGGGCCAAATTGCCTAAAGGAAGGATGTTTAACCTCTCCGGTCCGGAGAGACAAGCTTTAAAGGATTACACTGCTGAAAGTTTGAGCAAAGGGCACATCAGGCCTTCATCCTCGCCTGTGGCAGCAGGGTTCTTCTTCGTGAAGAAGAAAGATGGCGGATTACGCCCGTGTTTGGATTTCAGGGAATTGAACCAGATTACGGTTTGTGATCCATACCCTATGCCACTGATACCAGATTTGTTCAACCAGGTGGCAGGTGCTAAGTGGTTTACCAAGCTTGACCTCAGGGGGGTGTACAACCTCATAAGAGTCCGTCAAGGTGATGAGTGGAAGACGGCTTTTAATACCCCTGAGGGTCATTTTGAAAATTTGGTGATGCCATTTGGGTTGACTAACGCACCTGCAGTGTTCCAACATTTCATTAATGATGTGTTTTTGCATGTTTTGGGGAAATTCGTTATCGTGTACCTAGATGACATTCTCATATATTCTTGCGACCGTGATACTCATTTAGATCATGTCAGGCAGGTGTTACAGCTTCTCAGAGAGAATAAGCTGTATGCTAAACTTGAGAAATGTGTATTTTCTGTTCAAGAGTTGCCTTTCTTGGGTTATATTGTGTCTGCTTCTGGTTTTAAAATGGACGCCGCTAAGGTGCAAGCGGTGCTGCATTGGAACGGCCTGATAACCTGAAAGCACTTCAGCGGTTCCTTGGGTTTTCTAATTACTATAAGAAATTTATCAAGGATTTTTCCATCATTGCTAAACCGCTGACTGACATGACTAAAAAGGGTACCAATTTCTCCGTTTGGCCTGAGGCTGCTGTGCGCGCATTTGAATTTCTTAAGAACAGTTTTGTTTCAGCCCCCATTCTTGTGCAGCCAGACGTATCAAAACCTTTTGTTGTGGAAGTCGATGCGTCTGAGGTTGGTGTGGGGGCGGTACTATCACAAGGCTCATCTTTGAGTGATTTGCGTCCATGCGCCTATTTCTCCAAGAAACTGTCGTCCGCCGAACGTAACTACGATATCGGCAACAGGGAGTTGTTGGCAATCAAGTTGGCCTTTGAGGAATGGCGACACTTCTTGGAGGGGTCGGTACATCAGGTTACTGTTATTACCGATCATAAGAATCTGCTGTATTTGGAGTCAGCCAAGCGTCTGTCCCCCAGGCAGGCTCGCTGGGCATTGTTTTTCACGCGGTTCAATTTTGCTGTCACTTACAGACCGGGGTCTAAAAACACTAAGGCGGATGCTCTGTCCAGGTGTTTTCCGGGACACCAAAAGGGTGTTGTGGTTTCAGCTCTCACAACCGAGGTTGAGGCTGAGATTGCCGAGGCTCAGGAGGAGGTACCATCTGAGCTTCCCATCAACAAATCTTTTGTACCGCTTCATCTCTGCTTAAAGGTTTTGGCAGAGCATCATGATGCTGTCCTGGCTGGCCACCCAGGGATTAGAGGTACCTTGGAGTTGGTGTCACGTCGGTTTTGGTGGCCCAAGACGCCCCGCTCCCGTCCTGTTGGCACACTACTTCCTCTTGAGGTACCTAGTAAGCCATGGACGGAAATCTCCATGGATTTCATCACTGATTTGCCTTCCTCAGCTGGGAACACGGTCATCTTGGTGATTGTTGATCGGTTTTCAAAAATGTCGCACTTTGTGTCTTTGCCTTCGTTGCCTAACGCTAAGACTCTGGCTCAGGTATTTGTGCAGGAGGTGGTCAGACTTCATGGGGTTCCGTCTGACATCGTGTCTGATAGCGGTACTCAATTTGTGGCAAAATTTTGGAAAGCATTTTGCTCACGGCTGGAGATCAAGTTGTCTCATTCTTCGGCATTTCATGCTCAGTCAAATGGTCAGACTGAGCGTATGAACCAAAATTTGGAACAGTACTTACCCTGCTTTGTCTCTGATAACCAGGAGGAGTGGTCTACCTTTCTTCCTTTGGCTGAGTTTGCCATCAATAATCACCGCCAGGAGTCTTCTGGGGAGTCTCCGTTTTTTTGTGTTTACGGGCTACATCCTCAATTTTGTACTTTGAGTCAGAGGGGCTCTTCCGGCGTTCCGGAGGAGGACCAGTTAGGAGCACAATTGTCATCAGTCTGGAGGAGAGTTAAACAGCGCCTGTTGAGTGTGGGTGCTAGGTACAAACGTGTGGCTGACAGTAGGCGTGTGCCAGGTCCGGACCTGAGTGTGGATGACTGGGTGTGGTTATGCACAAAAAACATAAGACTCAAAATACCATCCCTTAAATTGGGTCCACGGTTTATTGGTCCATTTAGGGTCACCGCCGTCATTAACCCAGTAGCGTACCGATTGGAGCTTCCTACGGTGTATAAGATACACAACGTGTTCCACAGGTCTCTTTTAAAGAAGGTGGTGGGTTCTGTGGACGCGGCCCTATGCCACCTCCAATCTTGGTGGATGGTAATTTGGAATTTGAAGTCTCCAAGGTGATTGACTCTCGTGTAGTGCGCCGCACTTTACAGTACTTGGTACACTGGCGTGGTTATGGGCCTGAGGAGAGGTCCTGGGTACCAGCCTCGGACATTTATGCGGATCGGCTGGTCAGGTTTTTTCACCGTCGCCATCCGGACAAGCCGGGTCCTATAAGCCGTGAGGGCCCTGGGGTCCCTCGTAGAAGGCGGGGTACTGTCATGTCGGACGCTGTTCAGGCCAGGTCGTTCGACAGACAGCGGTAATTCCGCTTTTGACCACTATGTGCTCATTGGCGTCGGCTAGATTTTATCTAGCTGGTCCGGGGTTAATTTACCTGATGCTCGGATTGGAAGCTGGGCCATGCCCATTGCCTTTAAATAGTTCTCCTGAACATTGGGCGTCGCCGATTATAGCTTCTGTCTTGTGCGTTGTTATCTCGGTCTGGAGTGGTGAGCAAGTAGTTGGAGTATCGTTGCTGGTGGTGTATTTCCCTTTGTCTTATTTACTCCTTCCTATATTTGTATTTATTTTGCCCTGCGCATTTATAGTGTTTTCCTGAGTGACTGCGGCGTGGTGTATATTTTCCGTTATCCTTGTCTGTTCTTACTGTGGGTATTGGTGTATTATCTTTTCACTGGGTGGAGGGCGATGATTTCAGCCTAGGGTTGAAACAGGAGACAGGGCGAGGTTCGAGGCCTAGACATGCACACCATCAGTGTAAACTCTAGGTAGAGGGTCAGTCAGGATTTCCCTAGTCTGAGGGAAATTGCAGGGGCCCGGGTTATTAGCTCTTGCCCACCTAGTCTCCCCGTGACAGTCGCCCATAGGCGGCCATTCTATGGAATCACGAACGCGATGGATCCGTCACGAACCGCAATTTCGGCGCAGACAAAAAACGTTACAATGGCCGTCAATGTCTAGATGACGTCCGCCAAATCTCGACGGATCCGTCGCATGGCGGATGGAATGGACGACCATCCGCCACAATCCGTCGCTAATGCATGTCTATGGGAAAATAGCAGATCCGCCAAAAAAAATTGGCGGATCCGCTATTTGACGAAAATGGCGGTTTCAGACTGACGCCAAAAGACTGAAGTGTGAAAGAGGCCTAACCCTAATGCCAACCCGATCCATAATCCTAATCACAACCCTAAGGATAATCGCAACACTAACCCCAAAACAACCATAACCCTTATCAGAACCCTAAATCCAACACACCCCTAATCCTAATCTCAACCCTAACCTCAAACCTAACCCTAATCCCAATACACCCCTAATCCCAACCCTAACCTTAACCCTAATCCCAAACCTAACCCTAAATTTAGCCCCAACCCTAACTCTAAATTTAACCCTAGCCCTAGCCCTATCCCTAGCCCTAACCCTAACCCTAGCCCTAACCCTAGCCCTAACCCTAACTCTAATTTTAGCCCCAACTCCTCTCTCCTACCGGCCGGCAGATGGCAGCAGAGAGCGGGCGCACTGCACATGAGCCCGCCATTTTCTTTCCATAGGAAGAAGCCGGCGGGCAGAAGAGGACACAGGAGGACCCAGGGACACCGGTAAGTATGATAGGGTCCCCGAATCCCCCTATTTCTCTGTCCTCTGATGTGCGATCACATCAGAGGACAGAGAATTACACATCGCTTTTTTTTTTTTATTTTGCGGTCGCCGTTAAACAGTTAATTACCGGCGATCGCAAAACAGGGGTCGGTAAAAACCGACCCTGATCATGTTCTTTGGGGTCTCGGCTACCCCCAGCAGCCAAGACCCCAAAGATCTCCCGGGTGCCGGCCGGCGGGCGCACTGCGCATGCGCCCGCCATTTTTTTTGCCGGAAGAAGATGGCGGCGCCCATCGGGAGCCACGAGGAGCACCGGGGGAGGCAGGTGAGTATCGGGGGGCCATCGGGGGCGATCGGGGACCCCATTTCTCTGTCCTTTGATGTGCGATCACATTGGAGGACAGAGAAATTAAATGGGAAATCGCGTTTTTTTTTGCGACCGCCGGTAAACGGTTAATTACCGGCGATCGCAACTTGGGGGTCGGTAAAAAAACCCCGAATCATGTTCTCTGGGGTCTCGGCTACCCCCGGTAACCGAGACCCCAGAGAAAATCCGACTCTGGGGGCGCTATTCACTTTTTCCACAGCGCCGTTAATTAACGGCGCTGTGGTTTAAGTACCCTTAGTGGCCGCCGTTAAAAGGCGTATCGGCGGTCGTTAAGGGGTTAAGTGTTCCCTTTATTTTTTTGAGCAGTATATGTGGCCTGTATTTTTTTTACAGGAAAATAGTGTCAAGAACTAGGATAACAAACAGCAAAAACAGTTAAATGGAGGCTGAAATGCCACAAGTTTTAGCAAGTTTTTAGCAAGTTTTAGCCCACAGATAGATGAGGTGTGTGATGGAGATACCAGACTGTAAAATATGTGGAATGTATTTTTATTTTTACAGGAAAATTGCGTCACCATCTAGGGTAGCACACAGCAAAAAGTTAAATATAGGCCTCAAATGCGACAATTTGTAGCCCACAGAGAGAAGAGGCATCTGACGGAGATATCCCACTTTCAAATATCTGGCCTGTATTTTTACTTTTTTTGGGCCAGCAAAATTGTGTCAATAAGAAGACTAATACACAACAAAAACAATTCTATGGAGGCCTGAAATGGCACAATTTTGACCGCAATGGCATGCGATCTGTGTGGTTTACAAAACTCATTGTAAAATATCTGCCCTGTAGCTAAATATTTTTTTGACAGCTAAATATTTTTTGGGCAGCAAAATGGTGTCAAGAAATTGTATAAGACACTCCCAAAAAAATGTACAGAACCTCAAAAATGGCATAATTTTATGTGCACTCAGATGTGACCACTGGGACGGGGCAAACCCGCTGGATTTTCATGCTGTACTATGAAAAGGATCTGGCTGTATTCTGCAGTCCCAACAAGCAAATGGAAAAAAAACATGGGCTCTGGATTGCTTTGGAACAGGATTAAGATGCAAAAAAAATTATTCCTGGGCAATGATTCCTGGGGCTATGTATATACGGTCAATATATGTAATAGGCAGCAGCAGCAGACAATAATGGAATGGACCCCCTAGATGTATGCAATGAAGTATGCCACGTACACTGCGTGCCTGCTACTGATATCTATATACCCACATACACTCCCTGTCTACCTAGCACTGTAATCTATATACCCCGTAATTAGTCCTTAGAAGGACTGTTGGATTAGCTGGATTTGTGTATTCAATTACGGTATACCCACAGTAACAGATACACCACCTATTCTGTCCCTACCGCTGCAGCAACTCTCCCTACACTGGTGATTCCTGAGCTGACTGTGCCGAGCAGGGAGGCGCGAAGTCTGATATAGACCTGATGATGCTGTGCGCCCAGTCAACCAACATGGCTGCGGCATTGCAGAGTGTGGCAGACAATCCCTGCATGTTGATTGGCGCTCTAAAGAGCGCCAAACATGCAGGGCGGGGACGCGAGCTCCAGACGAATAATCCTGGAAATGCTCAGTGCTCGCCAAGCACCGCGAGTACAGCGATATTCGGGCGAGTACCGAGCATTACCGAGTATTACCGAGTATGCTCGCTCATCACTAGTAATCACCTCTCCACATGATAAGCGATAACGTATTGATTGGTGAGGGTCTGACTACTTGGATCCAATCGGCAGAATGTGGAACTTTTTATCCCCATTAGACTGGAGTGGCGTGTACAACTCAATCACTGATTCATTCATTCCCTCAGTGGGTACACTTGTTTTTTCTGGAAGCCCCAAAGAGAATGAATAGAGCTGCGGTCAGACATCCCACCAGCCGCTCCATTTTAAAATGGGGATAAGTGTCCTATCAATGATAAAATTTCCTCATTCTTCCGATCGGTGGTTTCTTATGGTCGGACCTAAGCGATCACCTGTGGAGCCCATGGATTAGTGATAACTTGTTTTAACCAAAGAACCCCATTAATGAAAACTACTGTAATTATACAACCCAGTTTTGAGGGCACACAGTAGATGTGCACGAGTCTCCTATGTTTTACAGCCGATGCTCCACTATAATCAGGACAACTACTGACAGATATTTGCATATAGCTGTAGGGTGGGCCCCTGGAGTCCATTCCCCTGGTGGGCCCCAGACACCCCTGTCCGACCCTGGTCAGACTCTATGCTCTACAACATGGGCAAGAACAAAGAGCTTTATAAGGATGTCAGGGACAAGATCATAAACCTGCACAAAGCTCGATTGTGCTACAAAACCATAAGTAAGATGCTAGGTGAGAAGGAGACAACTGTTGGTGCAATAGTAGGTCCGGCGGTGAGCCCACATCTTTTCCGGCACAGCTGTTTTGAACAGCTGACATGTGCCGCTAACAGCCACCGTAGGTATCGCGACCCTCCCGCAGTTATTAACTAGTTAAATGTCGCTGTCAAACTTCAAACGCGCCGGAAATCCCACCCATCGGTGCCCGTATCACCATTGGTCGGTGCTCATAGCAAGTCAGCAATTCTGCTATATGCAGGCGATCTGATCATCGCCTGCGTGTAGCAGAGGTGATCGGGTTATGGCAGCTTCTAGTCTTCCATGAGGACTAGTGAAGCATGCCAAAAGTAAAAAGCAATGTTTAAAAAAAATAAAAAAAATAAATTATTATATATATATATATATATATATATATATATATATATATATATATATATATATACACTCTCTCTCTCTCTATATAAAAAATAACAGTTCAAAAATCACCCCCCTTTTGCCCCATTCAAAATGAAACAATAAAAAAACCAAACATACGCATATTTGATATCGCTGGGTTCAGAATCGCCCGATCTATCAATATACAAAAATAATTAACCAGACCGTTAAACGGCTTAATGAGAAAAAAAGTCAAAACGCCAGAATTATGCTTTTTTGTCACCGCAACATTGCATTAAAATGCAATAATGGCCGATCAAAAGATCGTATCTGCACCAAAATGGTATCATTAAAAACATCAGGTCGGCATGCAAAAAGTAAGCCCTCACCTAACCGGAGATCACGAAAAATGCCAATGTCATGACAATCCATCTATGACCTGCGATCACGTGACGGGGTCACCGATCGGCGGGTTTTCCGGCAGTGCGCATTAAATGCCGCTGTCAGAGATTGACAGCGGCTTTTAACTAGTTAACAGCAGTGGGTGGATCGTGATTCCACTCATGGCTGTTAGAGGCAACATGTTAGCTGTTCAGAACAGGTGACATGTGCCAGAAAAGATGTGGGCTCAGTGCCGGAGCCCACATCAAAGGTAGGGAGTCAAACATCGGTGTACTATTACGCCCTAAGTCGGAAAGGGGTTAAAAAATGCACATATGTGGTATAGCTGCATCCATACAAGTCAGGTCTATCAAAATATAAAATGAATTTTCCCGATAGTAAATGTGTAAAGAGAACAAAAGTTTGAAGCACCAGGATTGCCTTTTATCGGTCCCGCAAACAAATGCAATGAGATCAGGTCAAAACTTATCGATCTCAAAACGGTGTTAATAAAATTGTCAGCTCGCCATGCAAAAAACAAGGCCTCACACAACTCCATCAACTAAAAAACGGAAATATGACAGGTCTCGAAAAATAGTGACACAAACAAAAGAATGTCATTTTTTGTACAAATTTCTGAATTTTTGTTTTCACCACTAAAATAATAAAAAAAATGGTAAACTTTGGTATTGCTGTAATCATACTGACATGGATAGTAAGGTCATTTTTACCACAACATGAAAACTGGAAAAACTAGACCCCTTAGGCCGGTTTCACACGTCAGTGATTCCGGTACGTGAGGTGACAGTTTCCTCACGTACCGGAGACACTGACACACGTAGACCCATAAAAATCAATGCATCTGTGCAGATGTCATTGATTTTTTGCGGACCGTGTCTCCGTGTGCCAAACACGGAGACATGTCAGTGTTCGTGGGAGCGCACGCTTTACACGGACCCAATAGAGTCAATGGGTCCGCGTAAAACACGGACCTCACACGGACATTCTCCGTCTGGGGTCCGTGTGCGTGCAGGAGACAGCGCTACAGTAAGCGCTGTCCCCCCCACATGGTGCTGAAGCCGGTATTCATATCTTCCCTGTAGCAGCGTTTGCTATAGAGAAAATATGAAGAATAGTGTTAAAAATAAAGATTTAGGTGTCCGCCGCCCTCCCACCCCCTGTGCGCCCCCCCGCTGGTCAGAAAATACTTACCCGCTCCCTCGCTCCTTCCTGGTCTGGCCGCGCCTCCTACTGTATGCGGTCACGTGGGGCTGATCATTTACAATCATGAATAGTCGGCTCCGCCCCTATGGGAGGTGGAGCCACATATTCATGACTGTAAATGATCGGCCCCACGTGACTGCATGCAGGAGAAGCCGCGGCCAGACCAGGAAGCAGCGAGGGAGCGGGTAAGTATTTTCTGACCAACGGGGGGGCGCACAGGGGGTGGGGGGGCGGCGGACACCTAAATCTTTATTTTTAACACTATTCTTCATATTTTCTCTACAGCAAACGTTGCTGCAGGGAAGACATGAATCGCAGCTTCAGCACCATGCAGAGTGGGTACCACACGTACCCACTCGCCATACGGGCGGCACACGTGTGCCGCACGTATGGCCTCCGTGAGTTCCCAGGCACACGGACACGGATAACTCCGGTACAGATTTATTCCGGTACCGGAATTATCTGGACGTGTGGGACAGCCCTTAGTGACGGAGCCAAATTTTTGAAATCTGACCAGTGTCACTTTATGTGGTAATAACTCTGCAACGCTTCAACAAATCCCAGTGATTTTGAGACTGTTTTTTCGTGGCACATTATACTTTATGATAATGGTAAATTTAGGTCACTATGTTTTGTATTTATTTATAAAAAAAATCAAAAATTTGAGAAAAAAATTAAAAATTAGCAATTTTCAAAATTTGAATGATTATCCCTTTAAATCCATATGGTCATACCACAGCAAACCATTAATAAATAACATTTCCCACATGTCTGCTTTACATCAGCATCATTTGTAAAATTTTATTTTATTTTGTTAGCATTTTAGGAAGTTTAAAAATGGAGCAGCAATTTTTCATTTTTTCAAAGAAATTTACTAAATTTATTTTTTAGGGACTTATCCATGTTTGAAGTGACTTTAGGGGTCTCATATATTGGGAAACCCCCAAATGTGATACCATTTTAAAAAACAGCACCCCCTGACATATCGAAAACTGCTGTCAGGTAGTTTATTAACCCTTCAGGTGCTTTACAGGAATTAATGCAAAGTGGTATGACAGAAATTAACCCCTTCATGACCTTGGGATTTTTCGTTTTACCGTGTGCGTTTTTCACTCCCCTCCTTCCCAGAGCCATAACTTTTTTATTTTTCCGTCAATTTGGCCATGTGAGGGCTTATTTTTTGCGGGACGAGTTGTACTTTTGAACGACATCATTGGTTTTAGCATGTCGTGTACTAAAAAGCAGGAAAAAAATTCCAAGTGCGGTGAAATTGCAAAAAAAGTGCAGTCCTACACTTGTTTTTTGTTTGGCTTTTTTGCTAGCTTCACTAAATGCTAAAACTGACCTGCCATTATGATTCTCCAGGTCACTACGAGTTCATAGACACCTAACATGACTAGGTTATTTTTTACCTAAGTGGTGAAAAAAATTCCAAACTTTGCTAAAAAAAAAAAATTTGCGCCATTTTCCGATACTCGTAGCGTCTCCATTTTTCATGATCTGGGGTCAGGTGAGGGCTTATTTTTTGCGTGCCGAGCTGACATTTTTAATGATAGCATTTTGGTGCAGATACATTCTTTTGTTCTTTTGTCACGGCGACCAAAAAACGTAATTCTGGCATTTCGAATTTTTTTTCTCGCTACGCCGTTTAGCGATCAGGTTCATGCTTTTTTTTATTGATAGATCGGGCGATTCTGAATGCGGCGATACCAAATATGTGTAGGTTTGATTTTTTTTTATTGATTTATTTTGATTGGGGCGAAAGGGGGGTGATTTAAACTTTTCTGTTTTTTTTATTTTTTTTCACATTTTTTTTAACTTTTTTTTTAACTTTTGCCATGCTTCAATAGCCTCCATGGGAGGCTAGAAGCAGGCACAGCACGATCGCCTCTGCTACATAGCAGCGATCTGCTGTTCGCTGCTATGTAGCAGAAAATCAGGTGTGCTGTGAGCGCCGACAGCAGGGTGGCGCTCACAGCTGCCGGGGATCTGTAACCATAGAGGTCTCAAGGACCTCTATGGTTACAATGGAGAAGCATCGCCGACCTCCGATCATGTGACGGGGGTCGGCGATGCGATCATTTACGGCCGCCCGGCCGGATGCGGTAGTTAAATGCCGCTGTCTGCGTTTGACAGCGGCATTTATCTAGTTAATAGGCGCGGGCGGATCGCGATTCTGCCCGCGCCTATTACGGGCACATGTCAGCTGTTCAAAACAGCTGACATGTCCCGGCTTTGATGCGGGCTCACCGCCGGAGCCCGCATCAAAGCTGGGGTTCTGACCTCGGATGTACTATCCCGTCCGAGGTCAGAAAGGGGTTAAAATGTGTATTTTTACCACCTGAATGCTTCTAACTTCTGAACAGATTACTACTGCCGTTAGATTCTAAGGACACTATTTGGTTGTGAATTGCCATGGCAAACATCAGGACCACACAATCATGATCTGAGGGCACCAATTGGGATAAAGAGGAAGCCCACACACTCTGTTAACCATTTATAATGATGTAGTCACTATTTACAGCAGCATCTAAGGGGTTAAACAGATTTGGACGGTGCAAACACTGATCGTGGCTGATGCAGAAAGTTGTCAGCTATAGTGTACAGCCGACAGATGCTGGATTGTCACCTGTATGGGGAGGCTATTCTCATATATCTCAGGTCAGTTAAAAGACGTATTGGCGGTCATTAAGGGGTCAAAAATCAATGTTGGAATTGTGCACATTTATTTCTGCATTTTCATTGCACTTGGATTTTTTCCCCTGATTTCTAATGCAATCTATGGTCATATGAACGGTGTCATTCACATAAAAAATACTGTGTAAAAACAAGTCTTCATACGGCTATGTGGATGGAAAAATAATGAAAGACTATGAATGCGCACACTGTCACGATTCTCCCGTATTCCCAGCACCAGGGAGTGGACAATTATCCCAAGTTGTATACTTATGTCATGTCCCCAATAGATTCTCTGTCGCTTTTCTCAGTACTATTTTTATTGTTCTGCTCAGAACACCTCTTTAATAAGAAGCTATTTGCAAAGTTGCTCGGTTTCTACAAATACTTTGCAATATGCCCATGAAAGAATAACACTTTAATGAATGAATACAACCATCAGCGAGTCAGGTCTTATTATAGGGGGCTGTGTAAATCTCCCTGCACTGTCTGCCCATAGTGTGTTATATGGGCATAATAGTGGTGTAGGAAGCCATTAGGCAATTAGAGCTGACAGGACAGCCTCCCCTCACACGTGTCACTGACAGTCCCGCCCCCATAATAAGGCTGGAGCTGTGAGGCGGCCATCTTCATTACAGCCAGCGCCGATGAAGATGAGCACCGTGAAGTACTGGCTGAACGTTTTCACCTCATAACTCCTCTCCATGTCTGAAAGACATCAGCAAGGAGCCTACAGTAACTGGTGAGGAGCAATGTGCAGGGATGACTATTAGCAAGTTACACTACAGCGCGGGGGTAGAGACTGTCAGTGTAGGCAGTTCTGCCCTCCTAGACGCCGTTTGTGCATGATAAAGGTTTTATTATGGTAGAAGTGAGAACTGCGCGGTAGAAATCTGTTATACCGGTCGCCGGTGATTATAACTGCGGCAGTTATGCAACTGCAGCCGATGCTATACACTGCGGGCAATTTTGGCGGGAAAAGAGCAAGACTCCGCCCACGAACAGTAAATGGCGGGAAGAAAGGGTACAAATTGGCGGGAAGAAAGGGCACAAAATGGCGGCAGTGCACCTCATAATTTTTTATAAGCAGCAAATCGGCAAGTTGTGGCAGTAGCTAAATAGCATGGGGCTAATATTACGTACGTTTATGCATAATGTATTGCACTTACAAAGGGTATCCATATAAAGAGGTGGAATTAATGTGCAACTATCTTGGTGAATGGCGCATTCTAAGCTTAGTACTGCCCGCAGATTAGTAGAACAGTTACTGTAAGCGTTGCACAAAGTATTTGTTTAGCCCATTTCATGTTCTGTTATTTGTTATATATGTAGATTTATTGCATTATTTTGCTTGCCCCTTTTTAATTTTTTTTATGGAAATAAAACATGTGAGAAGTCCCCCCAGTTTGGCCCATGTCGAGATTAGCAAAGAGCCTTATCACCTGGAGCCTGTGGAAAGCCCTTTAGGTCCCTCTCCCCTGACAGGATTTTGATTAGTGTTTAGAATTAGATGCAGCATGTAACCTCTTTCCGGTCCTGGTGATTATTTGTTTGCTCTTTCGCTTTTTCCTTCTTTTCTTCCAGCAGTCATATTTTTTTTTTATTATTTTCTGACAGCAGTACTAGAGCATGTTATTTTGCAGGATGAGTTGTAGTTCTGAAAAACACCATCTATTTTATCATATAATGTAATGAAAAAATGTCTTGAGTGGTGTGAAAAAAGTATTCTGCCATTTTTTTTTAAATGTTGTTTTTAGAGTATTTAGTGTGATAAAGAAAACCTGGAAACAGGATTCTCCAGATCAGTGCGATTACTGCAATAACAGTTTTGTAATTTAATTTTTTAAGTATGAGTATGCACAGAGTTTGACAGTGGCATGTGCTGTTAGGGTGCCTGACCTTGTAAGACACGGGCTACACTGACTTTAGCCGCGAAACATGTAAGGCTACGTTCACATTTGCGCCTTTTGGCGCAGCGTCGTCGACGCATATCGACGCATGCGTCATGCGCCCCTATCTTTAACATGGGGGGCGCATGGACATGCGCCGGTATGCGTTGTATGACGCATGCTTTTTTTGGCGCACCAGACAGGGCGCGGACGACGCTACAGGTTGCAGTTTTGATGCATCACATGATACAAAGAAAAACGCATGCAACGCACCTGCGTCGTAAATGCGCCAAAAAAACATATTAGTGTCTATGAAAAACGCATAGGGCGCAGTTGCCTGCGTTGACCCGTTTTTTGACGCATGCACCTTTTGACTAAATGTATTTTTTGGGGGGCGTTTTGGATCTTCAATTGTATAGGACAACGCATGCTTCAAAAAATGCTGCGTTGTGTATGTTTTTGACATGCGTTGTGCGTTGCGTCAACGACGCAAATGTGAACGTAGCCTAATTCTGCCAAAGATCACTATGTGCTGTTACTATGGTACATCACGGCATAATTCCTGTGAATGGGTGTCGCATTACAACTCCTAGGATACCACAAGGGGAAAGTCACAAAAAGGCTGACTTAGGGTATGTGTCCACGTTCAGGAAACGCTGTGTTTTTGACACAGCGTTGTTCCGCAGCGTCAAAAACGCAGCGTCCAGATGTTACAGCATAGTGGAGGGGATTTAATGAAATCCCGACTCCACTATGCGTTAAAAACGCATGCGTTTTTGCCGCGAAAACGCACATGCGGTGCGTTTTTCAAAACGCAGCATGTTGCTACTATGAGCAAAACACGCAGGCACACCGCAGGTGACCTGCCAGTGACCTCAGGTGCAGTTTTGGTCAGGATTTTACCTGCATAAAATCCTGACCAAAGCCTGAAGCAAAACTGAACGTGGACACATACCCTCAGACTTCTGCTTGTTGTGGTACTCAATGTCACTGCATTAGGGTACATTCCCGTTTAGTATCTTCTGCAGTTTTGACGCTGCATAATGTCCGCACCTAATATGCAAATTAGCAAATGCGTATTTACCTTTTTTACACATGCGGGAAGATGCCGTGATTTTAACTTTTGTATGAATAATGTTTGATAATTTAATTTTGTATTAAAAATTGATTACATAAACTGCTTTCATTTTTAAAATTTTTTTATTTAGCCACAGGAGGATGGCATTCTCATTGGTGGGGGAGTAATTGTCTAAGCATGACACTTGCACACCTCACGGCAGCCATGGGCATGAAAGAGCCTGCGGTCGGACGCCGACCACATCTCTAGCATTGAGGCCGCTTCTCCGGCCGCTTAGCTGTGATTTGGGTACGCATCCTGGGCTTTCAAGGTCACCGCTGTGGGAGGAGATCCCTGCCATTTTGTTGTAGCCCGGAGCGTATGCTTTAGGCTTAATTTTTCCTTGTCATCGCACAAACTGCTCAGTGCTGCATGGGGGAGAATATGCCAGGGAGCGGAGGTCCAGTGTAAGAATCTGCAGTGATTGCAGCCTGTAATTAGTAGTACAGTACAGGCTGCGATCACCTCTTCCCGTTGACCTGTACAGAGCATAGGGAGATCATCACACTGTTGCAGGGTGGATTGATTTAAATCACGCCGATTTAAATCATGATTTAAATCACGATTTAAATCAAAAGATTTTTTTCTATTTAAATCGGATCGATTTAAATCATGATTTTAATCATGATTTAAATCACTGATTTAAATCAAAAGGTTTTTTTTAATATAAATCACGATTAAAATGAGAAGTGAGAGCAGTGCGCATGTGCGCCCATAGTTACACAGACGAAACTAGGGGCAACGATCTAACGCCAGGGTGAGGGGGGGACCCCAAAGTAAGTAAAAATCTTTTTTGTTTTACTATATGGCAATAGGTAGGTGTTTAAAAGCAGCATGTCTTAATTGTATAAACTATTAATAGCCTCCACATTTTGTTCATACTGCCCCTTTAATTCCACACTTCTAGCTTGGTTTCACTTTTGGTTTAGTTTCTTTTTCCATTCAGTTGACATGCCCAAACTTGTTGGATAGTCAGCATCCTACAGAAACCTCTGGAAGAGCATGGCATTGTGAATGTTACACATATACAGCCTTTATTCTACTGAGTTAAACAACTCAGCTTTATCTCATGATGGAAGAACCTTTGGATGGTAAAATATTTTCCTCAAAAAGCAGTTTATTGAAAAAAATCCGATTTAAATCAAAAAAATCCGATTTTTTTTTGATTTTTTTAAAAAAACATTGATTTTTATCCACCCTGCACTGTTGTGCTCTGAACACTGTGTGAGCGTGGATGTGTATTATCCTGTGTGTGAGCGTGCGTGTGTGAACGTGCATGTGTATTTTACTGTGTGAGCGTGCATGTGCATTTTCCTGTGTGTGAGCATGCATTATTTTCTTGAGTACCTGCGGAGATCGCAGGCTGTAATTAGTAGTACAGTACAGGCTGCGATCACCTCCCCGTTGACCTGTTCAGAGCACAGCAGGGAGATCATCACACTGTTGTGCTCTGAACATTGTGTTTGAGTATGCACGTGTATTATCCTGTGTGTGAACGTGCATGTGTATTATCCTGTGTGTATGTGAACGTGCCTGTCTGTTCCTGTGTGAGCGTGCATGTGTATTTTTCTGTGTGAGCGTGCATGTTTATTATCCTGTGTGTGAACATGCATGTCTTGTATGTGTGAGCGTGCATGTGTATTCTGTGTGTGAATGTGTCTTTTCCTGTGTGTGTGTGAACATTCATGTGTATTTACCATTTGTGTGACCTTGCATGTGTGAGCATACATACAGTATGTATTTTCCTGTGTGTGTGTGAACGTGCATGTGTATTTTCCTGTGAGCGTGCATGTGTATTTTTCTTTGGTTGAGCGTGCGTGTCTTTTCCTGTTTATGGCCGGTGTCAGACATAACGTATAAAAATATGGTCAGTTTTTTACAGACCTAATACGCTGAAATGTTCCCTGTTCTCTGTTGAATCCATATTCAATGCGAGGATGCGATTTTTTTTTTTTTTCTCCAAAAAGCATCTGTGTGTCATCCGTAGAGCGAGGTTCTCTCGCCGGCTTGCAAAATGGACATATGGCATAATGGATCCATGGGCTCAAATATTCGTGAATATATACATACAGGGGTGGATTAAGGGTAGCCAGGGCCCCGGGCTGTTCAGACTCTGTGGGCCCCCCGGGTCATGCGACGGGGTCATCATATACCTGAACCAGATTATTCCAGAAAAATAGTTGCTGAGTGAAACTCCACTTCTCACCTATCACACATTAACAATTCCCATCACCAGATCACACATATAGCCGGCAGCTTTTGTTTTGGCCAAAAGATTTTTCAAGCAGCCACCATAACACGGTAGACACTTTTGGCCGGGCCCCACTCTACTGTAACCTGTTAAAGGGCCACTGTCACCCCCTCCAGCCATTATAAACTAAAAGAGCCACCTTGTGCAGCAGTAATGCTGCATTCTAACAAGGTGGCTCTTTTAGTTTTAGGTTCAAGTATACCCCAAATAAAGCGTTTTTATACTTAGCCACAATTCCTGTCTCTAGCCAGGGAGGCGGGTCCTCACTCCCCAGCTTGACCAGCTCCTCTGCCGTAACTCCAATCTCCTGCGCTTTCGGCGCCGCCCCCTCAGCGCTGTTATCGTTTCAAAACCGGCGCCTGCGCTGTGTACTGGTGTCCTGCACAGACGCAGTAAGCTCTGGCCGTCTGACGTCCCAGCCAGACTTGCACACTGCGTGGGCATTGCGGCCAGCCACCTTTGGAATCCCCGCACTGTGTTATGCATTATGCCCAGTGCGGGGCGGGGATTCCAAAGGTGGCTGGCCGCAATGCCCGCGCAGGCGCAGTGTGCAAGCCTGGCTGGGACGTCAGACGGCCAGAGCTTACTGCGTCTGCGCAGGACACCAGTACACAGCGCAGGCGCCGGTTTTGAAATAACAGCGCTGAGGGGGCGGCGCCGAAAGTGCAGGAAGATTGGAGTGACGGCAGAGGAGCTGGTCAAGCTGGGGAGTGAGGACCCGCCTACCTGGCTAGAGACAGGAATTGTGGCTAAGTATAAAAACGCTTTATTTGGGGTATGCTTGAACCTAAAACTAAAAGAGCCACCTTGTTAGAATGCAGCATTACTGCTGCACAAGGTGGCTCTTTTAGTTTATAACGGCTGGAGTGGGGTGACAGTGGCCCTTTAAATGTTCTTTTTTTTTTTAAACATTCCAAAAATTTCTGGAAAACACCTGAAGGGTTTATAAACTTCTTAAATGTGGTTTTGAGCACCTTGAGGGGTGCAGTTTTTAGAATGGTGTCACACTTGGGTATTTTCTATCATATAGACCCATCAAAGTGACTTCAAATGTGATGTGGTCGCTAAAAAAAATGGTGTTGTAAAATTGAGAAATTGCTGGTCAACTTTTAACCCTTATAACTCCGTCACAAAAAAAAATTTTGGTTCCAAAATTGTGCTGATGTAAAGTAGACATGTGGGAAATGTTATTTATTAACTATTTTTTGTGACATATCTCTCTGATTTAAGGGCTGTAGCATGGCTAAAGGGTGTGTAGTCGACGGGAGGTATGTGCCACATAAGTGCCTTGTTGCTGTAATGTAGCCCGGAGTATTTCTTTGTTGTATATAACCATGTATATATGTGTGTTCCAGGACCTGTGGTGATGTCAGACCACATGGCTAATCATGTGATGGGTTACTGGGTGTGGTTAGCTCTATATAAGACAGGCAAATGCTTAACACAGTGGATATGTGTGGAGGTGAAACCCTCCTGAGTGTGTTAAGGCTAGAGGACTGAGCCTGGTGGACTGGACACTTTGTTTTGCTTTTCCTGAACTTAAGGCTATTTGTTTGCTGTTATTTTTCCATGTGGTTTATGACGTAATAAACCCTGTGAACTTTAAAGGAACGTGCCTCCTGAGTGTCAGCCGTCGCACCTGAGTGAGTGAAATCCCTACAGGGCATAAAAATACAAAGTTTGGAAATTGCAAAATTTTAAATTTTTTTGCCATATTTCTATTTTTTTCATAAATAATCGCAAGTAATATCGAAGAAATGTTACCACTAACATGAAGTACAATATGTCACGAAAAAACAATCTCAGAATCAGCAGGATCCGTTGAAGCGTTCCAGAGTTATAACCTCATAAAGTGACAGTGGTCAGAATTGTAAAAATTGGCCTGGTCATTAAGTACCAAATTGGCTCTGTCACTAAGGGGTTAAAGTCGTAGTGGCGCTCCCCCACAAAATACCAAAGCACTGTGTTTAAGGCCACCATAAAATGCAGAGATGTGTAAATGAATGCCTTACGTGACTATCTTGCTAAGCTATGGTGGGTGTGGTAGTTCTACTCACTTAGCGGAACACAGAGGTAGAAAAACAGCAACACTGTCTCTTTAGTCTTCTGTTGGTTTTTTATATGGTAGCATAAACCAACAAAAAAAGGAAAGTAAACACAGCCCTTCAGGCAAATATAGGAAAACAATAAAGACAAAATGCTGTAACAGTCCATATATTGCGGGTAACATCCCACTCAGCAGCAACACAGGTTCAGTCTTTTCTCCACAAGACACAAAACCACTGGAGAATTCGCTCTCCAGTCTTGCTGAATAAAGACTGTCTCTGAAGCCCAACAATTGAAGCACCAGACCATGTGACTCCCATGTGACTAAACACCAGACAGTGACATCACACAGGTGCTTTGCAGGTGGAGATAAGGTGGACAACCTCCCACCTGCTCTATGGTTGGCCACATAAAAACCAGCCCATGTATACAACTTAGCTTAAACCACCCAACACGTAGTGTGCTGCAGGAAAATACTCTGGTTTTAAATTTCTGACGTCATTAAGCGTAGTGACACATATTTCTTCTACTGTACTTTACAAGTGACTTTGTCACATTTGGGTACAGAAAGCAATTGGGTCAAGTTCACACAAACATATTAAAAATTGTCCCGAGTTTCTTCTATAAAACTCAGACAATTTTTTTTCTTGTTTTGTCATCCTTTTGCAATCTTTGTACAATCCATTTTTATACATCAGAAGTTAATAAAAATTTACAAGACCAAATACAGTTTCCTGTGTCAGAGAAATGCAATGTGTCCATATTATTTGGATGCTCTATGGTGGCCCTGTGTGAAATGTGATGTTTTTTATATTTTTCGCAACCATTGTTCAAGTCTCATGCAAAATACGAAAGAAATTAATGCATGCTGCAATTTTTTTTTTCCACTTGCAGATTCAGTCTGTGAAAAAAAAAAAAAAAGCATCTGCATTGCCCCCATTAAATAACATTGTCCTGAGTGCTGTCCATGTGCTGTCGTGTTTTTTTTTCACAGAAAGCGCTCAGGTCAAAAATATGGTCATGTGATCTTAGACTTACAGAAATTAATGTGAGCACATACTTTGCAATACCTAATTATTATGTAAAATTGACTCTGAAATCTTGCATGTTGTGACAAGACAGCATTTTTTTTTTTTCTAGAGGAAGATCAGCAGATGTCTATACTGATGGATGCTGTGTTAACAATGGAAAATCCTCTGTAAGTAATTTCTGTAATGGGTTTTGTTAATGCTAATGTTTGGCAAAATGAAGTAAGAAAACATATTTCTTTTTTTAAATTTTTATTTTTCAATACATTTTTAACGTCTTCAGGACTGGGCAACATGATACTCCGGGGGTAGTCCTATTACGGTGATTTCAATCTATGTGCCCATGATCAGAAAATAGCAACGTTTTGGGCGCAGTTAAATCTGCATGTTCTTGGTGAACTGTGCGGATTTACTGCATCTAATGACTGCCAATAGGGAAAACTGCGCATGCTTCTAAACCTGCAAAGTGGGTGAGTATACGCCTCGCTAAATAGAAGCACAGTGGGCATGGGATTTCTGCAAATCCCATCCATTATGCTTCTAATGTAGATTGCAGCGTTTTGGAAGTAGTGCAGTTGAGCTGCGTCCAAAACACTGCTCTTCCTGATCGTGGGCACATAACCTGAAGATTTTTTTTTACATTTATTTTAGTGTTAAAAAAAGAAAACACATTTTGTAAAAAAAAAAAAATTAGCAATTTTGTTGTTTTCATTTTTCTGTGGGGGAAGCACAGCAGTAAAAAAAGAATCCGTTGCACTTGGCCTTTGCCCCCTTGTGCGTAAGGTTTCTTCCCTTGGGGATGGTGTAAAAACCAACATTTTCTGACATTTTTAGTAGTTTCTTTTACATCAGAAAAGTAACGAAAATTGCTTGAAAAATTGGGGTCTTTATGTTCGTTTTTGCCTATTTGAATGAGAACAGTTATGCATTGGCTTCAGCATTCTTCTGGGCAGGCACCAGTGTGTGTGGCAATAAGGTGCTCTTCCCACTTCCTTCCTCCCTCCATAGTTGGGAACCATACAGTTTCTGGTGCCTCTGTCACTCATGTATGCATGGTGGGGAGAGCACCTTATGGCCTTGCACGCCAGAGATCACTGCAACGCGCCTGCGCAAAAGAAAGCTGAAGACAATGCCCATAGAAAGGTGGAATAGGTACTGTATAATTATGCTACTGCAGGGCGAAGGCGTGGGATTCCGGGGCCACCATTACGCGGCACAGGGCACTCTTTGTTTCATTGCAGCCATTTGGTAAATTCAGAAAAGTTCATTTTTTTCTCATTAATGTACACTCTGCATCTTGACTGAAAATACAAATGTAGTAATTTTTGCAAATTTATTAAAGAAAAACTGAAATATCGCAAGGTCATCAGAAGTATTCAGACACTTTGATCAGTATTGAGTAAAAGCACCCTTTTGAGCTAGTACAGCCATAAGTCTTCTTGGGAATGATGCAACAAGTTTTCCGCACCTGGATTTAGGGATCCTCTGCCATTCTTCCTTGCAGATTCTCTCCAGTTCCGTCAGGTTGGATGGTGAACGTTGGTTGACAGCCATTTTCAGGTCTCTCCAGAGATGCTCAATTTGGTTTAGGTCAGGGCTCTGGCTGGGCCAGTCAAGAATGGTCACAGAGTTGTTCTTAAGCCACTCCTTTGTTATTTTAGCTGTGTCGTTAGGGTCATTGTCTTGTTGGAAGGTGAACCTTCACCCAAGTCTGAGGTCCAGCACACTCTGGAAGAGGTTTTCATCCAGGATATCTCCTGCTTGGCCGCATGAATGTTTCCTTCAATGACAACCAGTCGTTCTGTCTCTGCAGCTGAAAAACACCCCCATAGCATGGTGCTGCCACCACCATGTTTCACTGTTGGGATTTTGTTGGGCAGGTGATGAGCAGTGCCTGATTTTCTCCACACATACCGCTTAGAATTATCACTAAAAAGTTCTATATTCCTCCTCATCAGATCAGAGAATCTTATTTCTCATAGTCTGGGAGTCCTTCATGTGTCTTTTTAGCAAACTTTATTCAGGCTTTCATGTGTCTTGCACTGAGGAGAGGCTTCCGTCGGGCCACTCTGCCATAAAGGCCTGACTTGTGGAGGGCTGCAGTGATTTTTGACTTTGTGGAACTTTCTCCCTACTGCATCTCTGGAGCTCAGCCACAGTGATCTTGGGGTTCTTTTTTACCTCTCTCACCAAGGCTCTTCTCCCACGTTTGCTCAGTTTGGCTGGACAGCCAAGTCTAGGAAGACTTCTGGTGGTCCCAAACTTCTTCCATTTAAGGATTATGGAGGCCACTGTGCTCTTAGCAACCTTGAGTACTTCAGAAATTGTGTTGTAACCTTGGCCAGATGTGTGCCTTGCCACAATTCTGTATCTGAGCTCCTTGGCAAGCTCTTTTGACCTCATGATTCTCATTTGGTCTTACATGCACTGTGAGCTATGAGGTCTTATATAGACAGGTGTGTGCCTTTCCAAATGAAGTCCTATCAGTTTAATTAAACACAGCTGGACTCCAATGAAGGAGAAGAACCATCTCAAGAAGGATCACAAGGAAATGGACAGCATGTGACTTAAATATGAGTGTCTGAGCAAAGGGTCTGAATATTTATGACCATGTGATATTTCAGTTTTTCTTTTTTATTAAATTTGCAAAGATTTCTGCATTTCTGGCTTTTTTCAGTCAAGATGGGGTGCAGAGTGTACATTAACCCCTTTCTGCCATTGGACGTACTATTCTGTCCATGTGGGGTGGGCCCCA
The DNA here is from genome assembly GCF_051348905.1 of Ranitomeya variabilis. Classification (NCBI taxonomy): domain Eukaryota; kingdom Metazoa; phylum Chordata; class Amphibia; order Anura; family Dendrobatidae; genus Ranitomeya; species Ranitomeya variabilis. The sequence goes on from NC_135232.1 coordinate 494,930,343, forward strand.
CTTCCCAAGGATGGAATAGTACGTCCAGCGTGATCGGCCGCGCTCACGGGGGGATCGCGGCCGGGTGTCAGCTGCCTATCGCAGCTGACATCCGGCACTATGTGCCAGGAGCGGTCACGGACCGCCCCCGGCACATTAACCCCCGGCACACCGCGATCAAACATGATCGCGGTGTGCCGGCGATACAAAGAAGCATCGCGCAGGGAGAGGGCTCCCTGCGGGCTTCCCTGAGACCCCCGGAGCAACGCGATGTGATGGCGTTGCTGCGAGGGTCTCTTACCTCCTATCCCTGCAGGCCCCGGATCCAAAATGGCCACGGGGCTGCATCCGGGTCCTGCAGGGATTACTTCCGGGTGCAGACCAGGCTCTGGTAAGCCTGCAGCACTGGAACTCAGATCGGTGATCTGACAGAGTGCTGTGCAAACTGTCAGATCAGCGATCTGTGATGTCCCCCCTGGGACAAAGCAAAAAAAGTAAAAAAAAAATTTTTTCTACATGTGTAAAAAAAAAAAAAAAAATTTTCCTAAATAAATAAAAAAAAAATATTCCCATAAATACATTTCTTTGTCTAAATAAAAAAAAATCAAACAATAAAAGTGCACATATTTAGTATCGCCGCGTCCGTAACGACCCCACCTATAAAACTATATCACTAGTTAACCCCTTCCGTGAACACCGTAAAAAAAAACGAGGCAAAAAACAACGCTTTATTCTCATACCGCCAAACAAAAAGTGGAATAACACGCGATCAAAAAGACGGATATAAATAACAATGGTACCGCTGAAAACGTCATCTTGTCCCGCAAAAAACGAGCCGCCATACAGCATCATCAGCGAAAAAATAAAGTTATAGTCCTCAGAATAAAGCGATGCCAAAATAATTATCTTTTCTATAAAATAGTTTTTATCGTATAAAAGCGCCAAAACATAAAAAAATGATATAAATGAGATATCGCTGTAATCGTACTGAACCAAAGAATAAAACTGCTTTATCAATTTTGCCAAACGCGGAACAGTATAAACGCCTCCCCCAAAAGAAATTCATGAATAGCTGGTTTTTGGTCATTCTGCCTCACAAAAATCGGAATAAAAAGCGATCAAAAACTGTCACATGTCCGAAAATGTTACCAATAAAAACTCGTCCCGCAAAAAACAAGACCTCACATGACTCTGGACCAAAATACGGAAAAATTATAGGTCTCAAAATATGGAGACGCAAAAACTTTTTTGCTATAAATAGCGTCTTTTAGTGTGTGACAGCTGCCAATCATAAAAATCCGATATAAAAAACGCTATAAAAGTAAATCAAACCCCCCTTCATCACCCCCTTAGTTAGGGAAAAATAATAAAATTAAAAAAATGTATTTATTTCCATTTTCCCATTAGGGCTAGGGTTAGGGTTAGAGTTAGGGTTGGAGCTAAAGTTAGGGTGGGGCTAAAGTTAGGGATAGGGTTGGGGCTAAAGTTAGGGTTGGGGATAAAGTTAGGGTTAGGGTTTGGATTACATTTATGGTTGGGATTAGGGTTGAGATTAGAATTAGGGGTGTGTCGGGGTTAGGGGTGTGGTTAGGGTTACAGTTGGGATTAGGGCTAGGGGTGTGTTTGGATTAGTTTCAGGTAGAATTGGGGAGTTTCCACTGTTTAGGCACATCAGGGGCTCTCCAAACGCGACATGGCGTCCGATCTCAATTCCAGACAATTCTGCGTTGAAAAAGTAAAACGGTGCTCCTTCCCTTCCGAGCTCTCCCATGCGCCCAAACAGGGGTTTACCCCAACATATGGGGCATCAGCGTACTCGGGACAAATTGGACAACAACTTTTGGGGTCTAAGTTCTCTTGTTATCTCTGGGAAAATAAAAATTTGGGGGGCTAAAAATCATTTTTGTGGGAAAAAAAGCATTTTTAGTTTCACGGCTCTGCGTTATAAACTGTAGTGAAACACTTGGGGGTTCAAAGCTCTCAAAACACATCTAGATAAGTTCCTCAAGAGGTCTAGTTTCCAATATGGGGTCACTTGTGGGGGGGTTGTACTGTTTGGGTACATCAGGGGCTCTGCAAATGCAACGTGACGCCTGCAGACCAATCCATCTAAGTCTGCGTTCCAAATGGCGCTCCTTCCCTTCCGAGCTCTGTCATGCGCCCAAACAGTGCTCCCCCCCCCCACATATGGGGTATCAGCGTACTCGGGACAAATTGGACAACAACTTTTGGGGTCAAATTTATCCTGTTACCCTTGTGAAAATATAAAACTGGGGGCTAAAAAAATCATTTTTCTGAAAAAAAAAAGGAATTTTTAGTTTCACGGCTCTGCGTTATAAACTGTAGTGAAACACTTGGGGGTTCAAAGCTCTCAAAACACATCAAGATAAGTTCCTTAGGGGGTCTACTTTCCAAAATGGTGTCACTTGTGGGGGGTTTTAATGTTTAGGCACATCAGGGGCTCTCCAAACGCGACATGGTGTCCCATCTCAATTCTAGTCAATTTTGCATTGAAAAGTCAAATGGCGCTCCTTCCCTTTCGAGCTCTGCTATGCGCCCAAACAGTGGTTTACCCCCACATATGGGGTATCGTCGTACTCAGGACAAATTGAACAACAACTTTTGTGGTCTAATTTCTTCTCTTACCCTTGGGAAAATAAAAAATTGGGGGCTGGGGTTCCTGGGCATGCGCAGTGCGCTGTTTAGACGCTCCCCCAGCTCAGACGCTCCCCCGCCTTCCCAGGAACCCCAGCCCCGCACTGTGCATAATGAATAACACAGTGCGGGGCGGGGATTCAGCAACAGGGTGGCTGCACTGCCCGCACAGGCGCAGTCAGGCACCCTGCATCTGAGCTGTGACTGACAATGAAGACTGCGCAGGCCCCAGGCAGGCACGCACAGCGCAGGCGCCGGATTTAAGAAGAAACAGCGCTCAGGGGGCGGCGACCAGCGCCGCAGAAGAGAAGAGTGACGGCAGTTGGGAGATTCATAGAGGACGATTCGGACCGCCTCCAGGTACAAAATCTGGTATTTGTGGCCAATTTTTAAAACGCTTTATTGAGGTAATAACTGAATCAAAAACTAAAAGAGCCACCTTGTTAGACTGCAGCATTACTGCTGCACAAGGTGGCTTTTAGTTTAGAACGGCTGGAGGGGGTGACAGTGGCCCTTTAAGGGGTCTACTTTCCAAAATGGTGTCATTTGTGGGGGGTTTCAATGTTTAGGCACATCAGGGGCTCTCCAAACGCAACATGGCGTCCCATCTCAATTCCAGTCAATTTTGCATTGAAAAGTCAAATGGCGCTCCTTCCCTTTCGAGCTCTGCCATGCACCCAAACAATGGTTTATACCCACATATGGGGCATCAGCGTACTCAGGACAAATTGCACAACAATTTTTGGGGTCCAATTTCTTCTCTTACCCTTGGGAAAATAAAAAATTGGGGGCGAAAAGATCATTTTTGTGAAAAAATATGATTTTTTATTTTTACGGCTCTGCATTATAAACTTCTGTGAGGCACTTGGTGGGTCAAAGTGCTCACCACACATCTAGATAAGTTCCTTAAGGGGTCTACTTTCCAAAATGGTGTCACTTGTGGGGGGTTTCAATGTTTAGGCATATCAGGGGCTCTCCAAACGCAACATGGCGTTCCATCTCAATTCCAGTCAATTTTGCATTGAAAAGTCAAATGGCGCTCCTTCGCTTCCGAGCTCTGTCATGTGCCCAAAAAGTGGTTTACCCCCACATATGGGGTATCGGCGTACTCAGGACAAATTGTACAACATGTTTTGCGGTCCATTTTCTCCTGTTACCCTTGGTAAAATAAAACAAATTGGAGCTGAAGTAAATTTTGTGTGAAAAAAAGTTAAATGTTCATTTTTATTTAAACATTCCAAAAATTCCTGTGAAACACCTGAAGGGTTAATAAACTTCTTGAATGTGGTTTTGAGCACCTTGAGGGGTGCAGTTTTTAGAATGGTGTCACACTTGGTTATTTTCTATCATATAGACCCCTCAAAATGACTTCAAATGAGACGTGGTCCCTAAAAAAAAAATGGTGTTGTAAAAATGAGAAATTGCTGGTCAACTTTTAACCCTTATAACTCCCTAACAAAAAAAAATTTTGGTTCCAAAATTGTGCTGATGTAAAGTAGACATGTGGGAAATGTTACTTATTAAGTATTTTGTGTGACATATCTCTGTGATTTAAGGGCATAAAAATTCAAATTTGGAAAATTGTGAAATTTTCAAAAGTTTTGCCAAATTTCCATTTTTTTCATAAATAAACACAAGTTATATCGAATAAATGTTACCACTAATATGAAGTACAATATGTCACGAGAAAACAGTGTCAGAATTGCCAAGATCCGTTGAAGCGTTCCAGAGTTATAACCTCATAAAGGGACAGTGGTCAGAATTGTAAAAATTGGCCCGGTCATTAACGTGCAAACCACCCTCGGGGCTTAAGGGGTTAAACATTCCAAAAATTCCTATGAAACACCTGAAGGGTTAATAAACTTCTTAAATGTGGTTTTGAGCACCTTGAGGGGTGCAGTTTTTAGAATGGTGTCACACTTGGGTATTTTCTATCATATAGACCACTCAAAATGACTTCAAATGAGACGTGGTCCCTAAAAAAAAAATGGTGTTGTAAAAATGAGAAATTGCTGGTCAACTTTTAACCCTTATAACTCCTTAACAAAAAAAAATTTTGGTTCCAAAATTGTGCTGATGTAAAGTAGACATGTGGGAAATGTTACTTATTAAGTATTTTGTGTGACATATCACTGTGATTTAATTGCATAAAAATTCAAATTTGGAAAATTGCGAAATTTTCATAATTTTCGCCAAATTTCCGTTTTTTTCACAAATAAACGCAGGTAATATCAAATAAATTTTACCACTATCATGAAGTACAACATGTCACGAGAAAACAATGTCAGAATCACTAGGATCCGTTGAAGCGTTCCAGAGTTATAACCTCATAAAGGGACAGTGGTCAGAATTGTAAAAATTGGCCTGGTCATTAACGTGCAAACCACCCTTGGGGGTGAAGGGGTTAATGTGAAAAAATTGAACTTTTTTTAATTTACCTAAATGGCTGCACAATGAAACGAGTAAAAATTTAAAGGGGTCTCTACTTTCCGTACCAACTGTATGTTAACTGAAATATAGGGGGCTTTCACGTTACTGGCTGTAGAAAGGCTCAGGAAATCCGCTATAGTAACATGCCCCCCAAAAGAAATTCTGCAAATTCTACACATCCAAATGCTCCCCTCCCTTCCTAGAACCCAGAGTGCCTAAACCACATTTAGCGCCCACATGTTTGGCATTTCTGTAGCAATGACAGCCCGCCTAATTTACAGGTGCGTGTCTCCAGAAGCTTGAGCTGGGTACTACAACGTACTGGTGACTACAACATACCCGTACTAGTGACTTCAAGGTACTGAGCACAACAATGGCAGTTTGCAATTTCCACTCGGCAACATCCAATGCTGCTTGTTTCTGGAAAACACCCACCAAGTCAAAATCATTGCTACGCCTGTAGATAAATTCCTAAAGGGGTATAATTTCCAAAATGGGGTCATTTGAGGGGGGTTCTGCTTTTCTAGCACTTAGGGGCTCTGGTATTACGAGTCCGCAAACTATTCTATCAAAGCGGCTCTCCAGGGGAAAACAGCGCTCCGTCCCTCTGGAGTCTTGCCGTATGGCTATGCAGTATGCAGCCACATATGGGGTATTTCCACAGCAAATATTATGGGATAAACTTTGGTGACATTTTTTACCCATTTCTCAGTGTGAAAGTGTAAAATCTGGGGCTAAAACAAAATTTGGGATCTAAAAATGTAGTTATTTTCTTCACTGCCCAATGGTATAAAATTTAGTGACAAATCTGTGGTGTCAATATGATCACTACACCTGTAGATGAATTCATTGAGGTGTAGTTTGGAAAATGGGGTCGCTTGTGGGGTGTTCTGCTGTTTTAGCACCTCAGGTGATCTGTCAGTGTGACATGGCACCCTCAAAACCTGACCTCCAATATGGCGTTTCTTCCCTTCTGAGCTTTCCACTGTGCCTCAAAAGTACTTGTTGACCACATGTGGGGTATATGGATATACTCAGGAGAAATTGCACAACAAATATTGGAGTCCATTTTACCCTGTTAGTCTTGTAAAAATAAAATAAATTATGCCTAAAATCACATTTTTGTGGGAAAAAATTTGATTATTTTTTACTTTCATCACTTAACATTATAAACTTCTGTGAAGCACCTTAGGGTCCAGGGTGCTCAATAAACATCTAGATAAGTTTCTTGAGGGGTCTCGTTTCCAAAAGCATATCACTTGTGAAAGCGACATGGTGTCTGTTAATTATTCCAACAAAATTTACATTCAAAAAGTCAAATGGGGCTCCTTCCCTTCCGAGCTCTGCTGTGCTCCAAAATACTAGTTTTTGCCCAACATGTGGAGTATCGACGTACTCATGAGAAATTGCACAACAAATTTTGGGGTCCATTGTTTCCTGTTACCCTTGCGAAAATAAATAAATTTGGGACTAAATTCCATTAATTCCTGTGAAGCACCTGAAGGGTTAATAAGCACCTTGAGGGCTGTATTTTTTAGAATGGTGTAACTTTTTGGCATTTCTAAAAAAAGGGGTTTATAAATTTTATTGGAAAAATGAAAAATTGCTGGTCAAGTAAACCCTTATAACTTCCTAACAAAAGAAAATTCTGTCTAAAAAATTGTGCTAATGTTAAGTAGACATGGGAAATGTACAAATATCATTTAAATATCATGTGCTGTGCCCTCCTCTCTATCAAGTGGTCTGATGATGTTCCTGGCATCCAGCCCCTTGCTTGAGGCCTAGAGATTTAAGGATTAAGAAAAGACATCTGTGTGCTTGTAGGTTTGTAAGGTATAAGCATCCCAATGCTCTGCCCGTTTATTTGAATACTAAGAGATTGGTTTGATCTTTTTGACATTCGAAGACCTCTGTCCTGCAGGACTCGTTGGGGCATAGTAAGCTGGTCTGTAACCAAGGTATATTACGAGTCCAGGAGGATCGGTGAAAAAACAGTCCTGTGTTACTAAGCATATGCAAGGTTATTGGTCTGCAACAACCCTAAGGGCTCATTTCCACATGCGAGGCACACGTCCGTATCTCGCATGTGGAAACCAAGCTCTGGAGCCGGCACTCAGGAGCGGAGCTGTGCAGCTCCATGTGTTCCTATGCGGCCGCACTCTCCGCTCCTCAGTGCCGGCTCCACAGCTTGGTTTCCACATGCGAGATACGGACGTGTGACTCGCATGTGGAAATGAGCCCTAAAGGTGTTTGTGGCTGTGGCTTTCACCTTAGTTTTTGTCTGTGCAATAAGGTATTTAAGGTCTATTCTATGGCTGCGGTGTTTAGAGGAATAATCTATTTAACAATCACTGTGGTTCATTATTGGTGTTGGGGGTACAACAGTGGGGTGTCCCTCACTCTCCCGTCTCTGCTGTAGAATTTGTTAACCACATTTATACTGAATATTTTTCATTATAGACATATATCTCACAGTCGCTAGTGATTTCTTTGTTGATTTCTATAGTTGTCTATAATTTCTTCTGATCTTACAGATCGCTTCCATATCTACCTTGGTTCTTACACAGGACTTCAGTTTTTAGAGCTTGGAATTAGGAATTAGGCTATGTGCACACGTTGCGGAAAGGTGTGCGGCTCTTTCTGCACTGATTTTGGTAAATCCGCAGAAAATCCGCAGTGCGGAATTACCGTGGATTTAACGCTTTTTTTTTCTCGGTTTGTGTGCGGATTTCACCTGCGGTTTTACACCTGTGGATTCCTATTGAGGAGCAGGTGTAAACCTCTGCGGAATCTGCACAAAGAATTGACATGCTGCGTAATAAACAACGCAGTGTTTCCGCGCGTTTTTCTCTGCAACATGTGCACTGCAGATTTTGATTTCCATAGGTTTGCATGGTACTGTAAACTCATGGAAAACTGCTGCGGATCCGCAGCGTGTGCACATACCCTAAGACTAACCGGTAATCTGGTTTCCAGGAGTCACTCAGGACAGCACTTTTATTTTCCTTCCCTTGTGTTTATCTTTAGGCTTGCACAAGATCGATCTTCCTGTAGATCGTTCATTCATCAAGTCACCATGGCTCTAGCTGGTGGCCGTTAAAGTGTTTACCTTGCATAAAAGTTTTTAGTGGCTCACATAGACCATTTGCATCCATCCTTTGGTGGTACTTTGAAAAACACTGGCGGGTGAAGGTGGAAGGGACCTTTTAACCTCTCTGTGATCCTGTCCTGTTATGGGTCAAGGAAGGACTACATCCTGGTGTATTGTCAGGGGAATTCTGGAAACCGAATTAATGGTAGGTTTAATTACCTTTTCTCTTTCGGTAACAATCATTTTTGTATATCAGACATTTTTTGTTTTCCAAGTGCCGAGTAAGAGTGATTTGGATTGGTAGCTGCTTTTCATTTATTTTCTGATTTTAGTTATGTATTTATTTCCCATATTGTGCCCCACATACTGTGCCCCACATAATGTAATAACAGACCTCTTGGTGGCGTTTCTACATTGTAATCCTTTTTTTTTAAATAAAATCTTATTTCCTCTGTAATCAGGGCTGGTATATTAGCCAAAGCTACAGTGGAAACTCAGCCTTCAGGGTTCATTTTAGAGCTCACTTCGCTAGAACCTAGCAACTCCTGCTCCCTGTGATTACATGACCATCCCTGCCTTCTCTATGCAGAATCTGTATTTGACAGCTGATTTCCCGTCTCATAGCGGCATGATGTCATGCAGATGCTTTAGCACGTTTTAAAACACAACTGCAGAGATTTATTGTCTATGGGTGGTCCAGTAGTAGTTTGTGAATAAAACTGTCACTGAAAATGCAGGTCTTTCTGACACGTTTTATTGGGCTTGGGCTTCCAATCATGTGGGTGACGCTGTATATGTTGGTTCAGTCTTCAAGCTGGCTGTCAATGCAAAGTTGTGGGATTTCTTCAGGGAGCTACATGATGTCAGGGCTAGGGTTGAGCGAAACGGGTCGATCATTTTCAAAAGTCGCCGACTTTTGGCTAAGTCGGCGTCTCATGAAACCCGATCCGACCCCTGTGCTTGTCGGCCATGCGGTACGCGACTTTCGCGCCAAAGTCGCGTTTCAATGACGCGAAAAGCGCCATTTCTCAGCCAATGAAGGTGAACGCAGAGTGTGGGCAGCGTGATGACATAGATCCTGGTCCCCACCATCTTAGAGAAGGGCATTGCAGTGATTGGCTTGCTGTCTGCGGCGTCACAGGGGCTATAAAGGGGCGTTCCCGCCGACCGCCATCTTACTGCTGCTGATCTGAGCTTAGGGACAGGTTGCTGCCGCTTCGTCAGAAGCAGGGAGAGCGTTAGGCAGGGTCCACTAACCACCAAACCGCTTGTGCTGCAGCGATTTCCACTGTCCAACACCACCTTCGGTGTGCAGGGACTGTGGAAGCTATTTTTTTTTTTTTTTTTCCCCTCAGCGCTGTAGCTCATTGGGCTGCCCTAGAAGGCTCCGTGATAGCTGTATTGCTGTGTGTACGCCACTGTGGAAACCAACTGCTTTTTTCAAAGCACATATCCTCTTGTTCCTTCCTTTCTGCACAGCTATCTTTTTTGTTTGTCCACACTTTTTATTTAATTTGTGCATCAGTCCACTCCTATTGCTGCCTGCCATACCTGGCTTAGATTACTGCAGGGAGATAGTAATTGTAGGACAGTCCCTGTTTTTTTTTTGTTTTTTTTGTGGGAGATTAAGATTGGCATTTCTGCTACAGTGCCATCCCTGTGTGTGCCATCTCTCACTGAGTGGGCCATAGAAAGCCTATTTATTTTTTCCGTGATTTGTGTTCTAAATTCTACCTCAACACAAAAACACTACATCAATCAGTGGGAGAAAAATATTGGCCTCAGTCAGGGCTTGTGTGCCACTGCTGTGTGTGCTATCTCTCATTCAGTGGGCTATAGAAAGCCTATTTATTTATTTATTTTTTTTCTTATTATTTGGTTTCTAAAGTCTCCCTGAAAAAAAAAAAAAAAACATAAAAAAAACAGTGGGAGAGTAATATTGCCCTTTCAGCTTGTGTGCCAGTCTTGACTCCTGGGTGTGCCACCTCTCTCCCTCTCATTCAGTGGGCCATAGAAAGCCTATTTATTTTTTTTTTTAAATATTATTGGGTTTCTAAAGTCTCCCTTAAAAAACCAAAAATACATAAAAAAACAGTGGGAGAGTAATATTGCCCTTTCAGCTTGTGTGCCAGGCTTGACTCCTGGGTGTGCCACCTCTCTCCCTCTCATTCAGTGGGCCATAGAAAGCCTATTTATTTTTTTTTTTAAATATTATTGGGTTTCTAAAGTCTCCCTTAAAAAACAAAAAATACATAAAAAAACAGTGGGAGAGTAATATTGCCCTTTCAGCTTGTGTGCCAGTCTTGACTCCTGGGTGTGCCACCTCTCTCCCTCTCATTCAGTGGGCCATAGAAAGCCTATTTATTTTTTTTTTAAAATATTATTGGGTTTCTAAAGTCTCCCTTAAAAAACCAAAAATACATAAAAAAACAGTGGGAGAGTAATATTGCCCTTTCAGCTTGTGTGCCAGTCTTGACTCCTGGGTGTGCCACCTCTCTCTCTCATTCAGTGGGCCATAGAAAGGCTATTTTTTTTTTTGGTTTTTTTCTTATTATTTGGTTTCTAAAGTCTCCCTGAAAAAAAAAAAAAAAACATAAAAAAAACAGTGGGAGAGTAATATTGCCCTTTCAGCTTGTGTGCCAGTCTTGACTCCTGGGTGTGCCACCTCTCTCCCTCTCATTCAGTGGGCCATAGAAAGCCTATTTATTTTTTTTTTTAAATATTATTGGGTTTCTAAAGTCTCCCTTAAAAAACCAAAAATACATAAAAAAACAGTGGGAGAGTAATATTGCCCTTTCAGCTTGTGTGCCAGGCTTGACTCCTGGGTGTGCCACCTCTCTCCCTCTCATTCAGTGGGCCATAGAAAGCCTATTTATTTTTTTTTTTAAATATTATTGGGTTTCTAAAGTCTCCCTTAAAAAACAAAAAATACATAAAAAAACAGTGGGAGAGTAATATTGCCCTTTCAGCTTGTGTGCCAGTCTTGACTCCTGGGTGTGCCACCTCTCTCTCTCATTCAGTGGGCCATAGAAAGGCTATTTTTTTTTTTGGTTTTTTTAATATTATTTGGTTTCTAAAGTCTCCCTGAAAAAAAAAAAAAAACATAAAAAAACAGTGGGAGAGTAATATTGCCCTTTCAGCTTGTGTGCCAGTCTTGACTCCTGGGTGTGCCACCTCTCTCCCTCTCATTCAGTGGGCCATAGAAAGCCTATTTATTTATTTTTTTAAATATTATTGGGTTTCTAAAGTCTCCCTTAAAAAACAAAAAATACATAAAAAAACAGTGGGAGAGTAATATTGCCCTTTCAGCTTGTGCCAGGCTTGACTCCTGGGTGTGCCACCTCTCTCCCTCTCATTCAGTGGGCCATAGAAAGCCTATTTATTTTTTTTTTAAAATATTATTGGGTTTCTAAAGTCTCCCTTAAAAAACAAAAAATACATAAAAAAACAGTGGGAGAGTAATATTGCCCTTTCAGCTTGTGTGCCAGTCTTGACTCCTGGGTGTGCCACCTCTCTCCCTCTCATTCAGTGGGCCATAGAAAGCCTATTTATTTATTTTTTTAAATATTATTGGGTTTCTAAAGTCTCCCTTAAAAAACCAAAAATACATAAAAAAACAGTGGGAGAGTAATATTGCCCTTTCAGCTTGTGTGCCAGTCTTGACTCCTGGGTGTGCCACCTCTCTCTCTCATTCAGTGGGCCATAGAAAGGCTATTTTTTTTTTTGTTTTTTTTAATATTATTTGGTTTCTAAAGTCTCCCTGAAAAAAAAAAAAAACATAAAAAAACAGTGGGAGAGTAATATTGCCCTTTCAGCTTGTGTGCCAGTCTTGACTCCTGGGTGTGCCACCTCTCTCCCTCTCATTCAGTGGGCCATAGAAAGCCTATTTATTTTTTTTTTTAAATATTATTGGGTTTCTAAAGTCTCCCTTAAAAAACCAAAAATACATAAAAAAACAGTGGGAGAGTAATATTGCCCTTTCAGCTTGTGTGCCAGGCTTGACTCCTGGGTGTGCCACCTCTCTCCCTCTCATTCAGTGGGCCATAGAAAGCCTATTTTTTTTTTTTTTTAAATATTATTGGGTTTCTAAAGTCTCCCTTAAAAAACAAAAAATACATAAAAAAACAGTGGGAGAGTAATATTGCCCTTTCAGCTTGTGTGCCAGTCTTGACTCCTGGGTGTGCCACCTCTCTCTCTCATTCAGTGGGCCATAGAAAGGCTATTTTTTTTTTTGGTTTTTTTAATATTATTTGGTTTCTAAAGTCTCCCTGAAAAAAAAAAAAAACATAAAAAAACAGTGGGAGAGTAATATTGCCCTTTCAGCTTGTGTGCCAGTCTTGACTCCTGGGTGTGCCACCTCTCTCCCTCTCATTCAGTGGGCCATAGAAAGCCTATTTATTTATTTTTTTAAATATTATTGGGTTTCTAAAGTCTCCCTTAAAAAACAAAAAATACATAAAAAAACAGTGGGAGAGTAATATTGCCCTTTCAGCTTGTGTGCCAGGCTTGACTCCTGGGTGTGCCACCTCTCTCCCTCTCATTCAGTGGGCCATAGAAAGCCTATTTATTTTTTTTTAAAAATATTATTGGGTTTCTAAAGTCTCCCTTAAAAAACAAAAAATACCTAAAAAAACAGTGGGAGAGTAATATTGCCCTTTCAGCTTGTGTGCCAGTCTTGACTCCTGGGTGTGCCACCTCTCTCCCTCTCATTCAGTGGGCCATAGAAAGCCTATTTATTTATTTTTTTAAATATTATTGGGTTTCTAAAGTCTCCCTTAAAAAACAAAAAATACATAAAAAAACAGTGGGAGAGTAATACTGCCCTTTCAGCTTGTGTGCCAGTCTTGACTCCTGGGTGTGCCACCTCTCTCTCATTCAGTGGGCCATAGAAAGCATATTTTTTTTTTTTCCTTGATTTGTGTTCTAAAATCTACCTCAACACAAAAACACTACATCAATCAGTGGGAGAAAAATATTGGCCTCAGTCAGGGCTTGTGTGCCACTGCTGTGTGTGCTATCTCTCATTCAGTGGGCTATAGAAAGCCTATTTATTTATTTATTTTTTTCCTTATTATTTGGTTTCTAAAGTCTCCCTGAAAAAAAAAAAAAAAACATAAAAAAACAGTGGGAGAGTAATATTGCCCTTTCAGCTTGTGTGCCAGTCTTGACTCCTGGGTGTGCCACCTCTCTCTCTCATTCAGTGGGCTATAGAAAGCCTATTTTTTTTTTTTTTTATATTATTTGGTTTCTAAAGTCTCCCTGAAATAAAAAAAAAACTTAAAAAAACAGTGGGAGAGTAATATTGCCCTTTCAGCTTGTGCGCCAGTCTTGACTCCTGGGTGTGCCACCTCTCTCTCTCTAATTGTGGGCCATAGAAAGCCTTTTTTTTTTTTTTTTTTTTTTTAATATTATTTGGTTTCTAAAGTCTCCCTGAGAAAAAAAAAAAAATAAATTAGGTGGGAGATTAATATTGACATTAGTGCTTGAGTGACAGTCCTGCGTGTGTGTCATCTCTGTGATTTTGTGCCACAGAAAACAGAGTGTGTAACATTGTGCCTGATTTTCCTTGTGGTCTCACCAACCTGTTAAGGGATATTGAAATCATACTGAAGTTATAGCTCACCGTGTAAGTTGTTTGACAGCAACAAATAAAGTTACTTTGGTTAAGATTTTAAAACAATGAGGAAGTCTGGTGCAAGAGGTCGTCGTGGGCGTTCATTGTCAGCTGGTAATGATGGTAGTGGTAGTGGAGCATCAGGTGGTCGTGGGGATAAAAATATTCCACCTAAGTCTGGAGCTGTGGAGCCAGTTTCGTCGTCAGGCTACACAAGGCCTCGAACGCTCTCTTTTCTGGGAGTAGGAAAACCGCTTTTAAAGGCGGAGCAGCAACAGCAAGTTTTGGCTTACATTGCAGACTCAGCCTCTAGCTCTTTTGCCTCCTCTTCCGAAACTGGTAAATGTAAAAGCAGCGCGTCGCTTGTGGATGTTCACGGTCAGGGACAAGTCGCTTCCTTGTCCTCCTCAGCAAAAACTACAACAAGAGAGAAGGATGCAGCAGGCGACACAACGGGTCACTCCATGGAGCTCTTTACACATACCGTCCCTGGCTTAGAAAGTGAAACATTTAACAGGCCATGCCCATTACAAGTATATTCTGACATGGAGTGCACTGATGCACAGCCACAGCCAGAGTACTATGCTGCTCCTTTGACTCAGACCACCACATTGCCCTCTCAGGGTACAGATCCACAATCAGACCCTGATGAGACTATGTTGCCCCGCCACGAACGCTATACCACCGACCGACACAGTGACACAGACGAAGTTGCACACGAGCTCGAAGAGGAGGTAATAGATGACCCAGTTATTGACCCCGATTGGCAGCCATTGGGGGAACAGGGTGCAGGCGGCAGTAGTTCAGAAGCGGAGGTGGAGGAGGGGCCGCAGCAGGCATCAACATCGCAACAGGTTCCATCTGCCGGGCCCGTATCTGGCCCAAAACGCGTGTCAAAGCCAAAACCTGTTGGAGCACAGCGTTGCCATCCGGTTAAAGCTCAGTCTGCAATCCCTGAAAAGGGATCCGAGTCTAGGAAGAGTGCAGTCTGGCATTTTTTTAAACAACATCCAACTGATCAGCGCAAAGTCATCTGTCAAAAATGTTCAACTAGCTTAAGCAGAGGTCAGAATCTGAAAAGTCTAAATACTAGTTGCATGCATAGACACTTAACCACCATGCATTTTCAAGCCTGGACTAACTACCAAACGTCCCTCAAGGTTGTAGCACCCTCGGCCAATGAAGCTAGTCAGCAACGCAACATCCCTTCCGTCACTGTAAGGCCACCATTTTCCGCACCACCGGCAGTATCTGTGCAGGTTTCTTTGCCAGCCAAAAGCAGTCGGTCAGGGAATCACCAGTTTTGTAGGAGGAAATATTGCATCTAGGGCACCGGCGGAAACAATACCGTCTCCAACCGTCTCTCAGTCTGCCATGTACACCGGCACACCCGAAAGTTCCACGATCTCCAGCTCTCCAGTCCAGCTCACCCTACATGAGACTCTGGTTAGAAAAAGGAAGTACTTATCCTCGCATCCGCGTACACAGTGTTTTAACGCCCACATAGCTAGACTAATCTCGTTAGAGATGATGCCCTACCGGTTAGTTGAAAGCGAAGCTTTCAAAGCCCTGATGGAGTACGCTGAACCACGATACGAGCTACCCAGTCGACACTTTTTTTCCAGAAAAGCCATCCCAGCCCTGCACCAGCATGTTAAACAGCGCATCGTCCATGCACTCAGGCAATCTGTGAGTACAAAGGTGCACCTGACTACAGATGCATGGACCAGTAGGCATGGCCAGGGACGTTATGTGTCCATCACGGCACACTGGGTGAATGTGGTGGATGCAGGGTCCACAGGCGACATCAATTTAGGGACAGTTGTGCCTAGCCCACGGTCTAGGAAACAGTTGGCTGTAGGCGTTCGCACCCCCTCCTCCTCCTCGTCCTCCTGCAGAAGCTACAGCTCTTCCACAGAACGCAGTCTGCCAACCACTCCATCGGCAGATGACACTGTTGCACACCAGTTGTCCCATTATGGGCCAGCTACTGCCAAGCGTCAGCAGGCTGTATTGGCTATGAAGTGCTTGGGCGACAACAGACACACCGCGGAAGTTCTGTCCGAGTTCTTGCAACAAGAAACGCAGTCGTGGCTGGGCACAGTAGATCTTGAGGCAGGCAAGGTAGTGAGTGATAACGGAAGGAATTTCATGGCTGCCATCTCCCTTTCCCAACTGAAACACATTCCTTGCCTGGCTCACACCTTAAACCTGGTGGTGCAGTGCTTATTGAAAACTTATCCTGGGTTCTCCGACCTGCTCCTCAAAGTGCGTGCACTTTGCTCACATATCCGACGTTCGCCTGTACACGCCAGCCGTATGCAGACCTATCAGCGGTCTTTGAACCTTCCCCAGCATCGCCTCATCATAGACGTTGCAACAAGGTGGAACTCAACACTGCACATGCTTCAGAGACTGTGCGAACAGAGGCGTGCTGTTATTTATTTGTGGGAGGATACACGGGCAGGCAGTAGGATGGCAGACATGGAGTTGTCAGGTGTGCAGTGGTCTAAGATACAAGACATGTGTCAAGTCCTTCAGTGTTTTGAGGAATGCACACGGCTGGTTAGTGCAGACAACGCCGTAATAAGCATGAGCATCCCCCTAATGCGTCTGCTGATGCAAAGTTTGACGCACATAAAGGAGCAGGCGTCTGCACCAGAGGAAGAGGAAAGCCTTGATGACAGTCAGCCATTGTCTGGTCAGGGCAGTGTACAGGACGAGGTAGCGGGCGAAGAGGAGGTGGAGGACGAGGAGGATGATGGGGATGAGTATATTTTTAATGCCGAACCTTTCCCGGGGGCACAGGAAATTGGTTGCGTGTCACGGCCGGGTTCTGGTTTTTTGAGGGACACAAGTGACGTAGATTTGCCTGCAACTGCCCCTCAACCAATCACAACCGGAGATTTGACAACTGGAACTTTGGCCCACATGGCGGATTATGCCTTACGTATCCTAAAAAGGGACACACGCATTACGAAAATGATGAACGATGACGATTACTGGTTGGCCTGCCTCCTTGATCCACGCTATAAAGGCAAATTGCAAAATATTATGCCACATGAGAACTTGGAACTAATATTAGCAACCAAACAATCAACTCTTGTTGACCGTTTGCTTCAGGCATTCCCAGCACACAGCGCACGTGATCGTTCTCACACGAGCTCCAGGGGGCAGCAGACTAGGAGTGTTAGGGGTGCACACATCAGAAGTGGCGTTGGACAGAGGGGTTTTCTGACCAGGTTGTGGAGTGATTTTGCTATGACCGCAGACAGGACAGGTACTGCTGCATCAATTGAAAGTGACAGGAGACAACATTTGTCCAGTATGGTTACTAACTATTTTTCATCCCTTATCGATGTTCTCCCTCAACCGTCATTCCCATTTGATTACTGGGCCTCCAAATTAGACACCTGGCCAGAATTGGCAGAATATGCATTGCAGGAGCTTGCTTGCCCGGCAGCAAGTGTCCTATCAGAAAGAGTATTCAGTGCTGCAGGTTCAATATTAACCGAAAAAAGGACTCGTCTGGCTACCCAAAATGTTGACGATCTAACATTCATTAAAATGAACCACAACTGGATTTCGAAATCTTTTGCCCCACCTTGCCCGGCCGACACCTAGCTTTCCTATGAAAGGCTCTTGCCTGTGAATTACTTTTCTAATGTCTAATTTGCTGCAGCTGATTGTACAGCATACGACATGTTTACACCTCCCTAAATGGCCAAACTCCCCACACGGGGCCGTGGTATCGCGACTTGGCGCAAGCACCCGTGAGACTGCTGTTTGTCTGAAGAGGTGGGTGTGCTCGCTTTTGGTTGACGGCATTGCTACTGGGTCCCTCATAGTACAATGTAGTGTCTCTGGCGGTGGTGGTGCGCACCCAACGTCAGACACACCGTTGTAACATGAGGGGCCCTGGGGCGGTCCCGCCGGCCTCTAGAGAGTTCCCCCCTACCCCAGCTCAAAATGTGCTCTACCACGTGCAAAATTATGTCGCACAGCTCCACCAATCTTTAGTCTATTCGCTGACATCATTCAATGTCTGGCACTGACAATACAAATTTGTAGACATCTATGATGCAACTTAAAGTAGTCTGTGTCTGTGTCCTATATTGGCACCATTAAATAGTTACTGCCAAATTACTATGTCAGAAACTCAGCAGATGAGCCCACCCCTGTACCTAAGTATGCCACCTTTTTTTTTGTTTTGGTTGTTTTGCGAGACATTAACATCTATTTATATTTTGGGAGTACTGGGACAGACACTCCTTGCACTACTCCTCCACTCACCACCAAGCTGCCCGTGTATCCATGTAACCGCTGTAAAACTGCCATGAGCCTATTGTTTGTTATTTTAGGCCTTTGAAGCCTGTCTGCGGTCCCTCCTTCCACTAGTCCTCCACTGACCAGACCACTGCTGCCCGTGTACCCCTGGAACCAATTATAAAGTGCCTACAGCCAGCCCATTTTCTTATGTTAGGCCTTTGAAGCCTGTCTGCGGTCCCTACTTTAAATACTCCTCCACTGACCACCAAGCTGCCTGCCCGTGTATCCATGTAACCGCTGTAAAACTGCCATGAGCCTATTGTTTGTTATTTTAGGCCTTTGAAGCCTGTCTGCGGTCCCTCCTTCCACTAGTCCTCCACTGACCAGACCACTGCTGCCCGTGTACCCCTGGAACCAATTATAAAGTGCCTACAGCCAGCCCATTTTCTTATGTTAGGCCTTTGAAGCCTGTCTGCGGTCCCTACTTTAAATACTCCTCCACTGACCACCAAGCTGCCTGCCCGTGTATCCATGTAACCGCTGTAAAACTGCCATGAGCCTATTGCTTGTTATTTTAGGCCTTTGAAGCCTGTCTGCGGTCCCTCCTACCACTAGTCCTCCACTGACCAGACCACTGCTGCCCGTGTACCCCTGGAACCAATTATAAAGTGCCTACAGCCAGCCCATTTTCTTATGTTAGGCCTTTGAAGCCTGTCTGCGGTCCCTACTTTAAATACTCCTCCACTGACCACCAAGCTGCCTGCCCGTGTATCCATGTAACCGCTGTAAAACTGCCATGAGCCTATTGTTTGTTATTTTAGGCCTTTGAAGCCTGTCTGCGGTCCCTCCTTCCACTAGTCCTCCACTGACCAGACCACTGCTGCCCGTGTACCCCTGGAACCAATTATAAAGTGCCTACAGCCAGCCCATTTTCTTATGTTAGGCCTTTGAAGCCTGTCTGCGGTCCCTACTTTAAATACTCCTCCACTGACCAGACCACTGCTGCCCGTGTACCCCTGGAACCAATTATAAAGTGCCTACAGCCAGCCCATTTTCTTATGTTAGGCCTTTGAAGCCTGTCTGCGGTCCCTCCTTCCACTAGTCCTCCACTGACCAGACCACTGCTGCCCGTGTACCCCTGGAACCAATTATAAAGTGCCTACAGCCAGCCCATTTTTTTATGTTAGGCCTTTGAAGCCTGTCTGCGGTCCCTCCTTCCACTAGTCCTCCACTGGCCAGACCACTGCTGCCCGTGTACCCCTGGAACCAATTATAAAGTGCCTACAGCCAGCCCATTTTCTTATGTTAGGCCTTTGAAGCCTGTCTGCGGTCCCTACTTTAAATACTCCTCCACTGACCACCAAGCTGCCTGCCCGTGTATCCATGTAACCGCTGTAAAACTGCCATGAGCCTATTGTTTGTTATGTTAGGCCTTTGATAGCCTGTCTGCGGTCCCTACTTTAAATACTCCTCCACTCACCACCAAGCTGCCTGCCCGTCTATCCATGTAACCGCTGTAAAACTGCAATGAGCCTATTGTTTGTTATTTTAGGCCTTTGATAGCCTGTCTGCGGCCCCTACTTGCAATACTCCTCCACTGACCACAATGCTGCCTGGAGTGCCTGCCTGTGTATCCATGTAACCGATGTAAAACTGCCATGACTGCCTACTGTTTGTTATTTTAGGCCTTTGATAGCCTGTCTGCAGCCCCTACTTGCAATACTCCTCCACTGACCACACCAATGCTGCCCGTGTACCCCTGGAACCTATTTAAAAGTTCATAGAGCCTAGTTATATATTTTATTTACTATTAATAAGGCCATGATGGACTACGCTGTACCACGCTACAAGCTAACCAGTCGACACTTCTTTTGCGAGAAAAGCCATCCCAACCCTCCACCAGCATGTAGAAGACCGCATTGTCCATGCACTCTGGCAATCTGTGAGTACAAAGGTGCACCTGACAACAGACGCATGGACCTGTAGGCATGGCCACGGAAGATTACGTGTCCATTACGGCGCAATGGGTTAATGTGGTGGATGCATGGTCCACAGGGGACAGCCTACTAAGTCTGTCTGCAGTCCCTAATTCAAATTGTCCTCCACTGTCTAAATCGGAGCTTCCACCTTCTGGCTTTCGGCCTATAGTATCAGAAATTAAACTGCATTTGGCCTTCAACTTTGGTTAGGGCCTACTAACGGCTTCTGCCCCTCCCTGGTGTTGCCCTCAACTAAATAAAGCTGAGCTTCAACCTTCTGCTCCAAATTACCATTTTAAAAAATGCAATAGGCTTTTCCGGCCTACTAAAGGTGTCTGTCTGTGTGCCCCTGCCTGGTGTTGTCCTCAACTAAATAAAGCTGAGCTTCAACCTTCCGGCTCTCATTAAGTGGTTTTAAAAAAAAAAAATGGTGGTTAGGGCCTACTAACGGCTTCTGCCCCTCCCTGGTGTTGCCCTCAACTAAATAAAGCTGAGCTTCAACCTTCTGCTCCAAATTACCATTTTAAAAAATGCAATAGGCTTTTCCGGCCTACTAAAGGTGTCTGTCTGTGTGCCCCTGCCTGGTGTTGTCCTCAACTAAATAAAGCTGAGCTTCAACCTTCTGCTCCAAATTACCATTTTAAAAAATGCAATAGGCTTTTCCGGCCTACTAAAGGTGTCTGTCTGTGTGCCCCTGCCTGGTGTTGTCCTCAACTAAATAAAGCTGAGCTTCAACCTTCCGGCTCTCATTAAGTGGTTTTAAAAAAAAAAAATGGTGGTTAGGGCCTACTAACGGCTTCTGCCCCTCCCTGGTGTTGCCCTCAACTAAATAAAGCTGAGCTTCAACCTTCTGCTCCAAATTACCATTTTAAAAAATGCAATAGGCTTTTCCGGCCTACTAAAGGTGTCTGTCTGTGTGCCCCTGCCTGGTGTTGTCCTCAACTAAATAAAGCTGAGCTTCAACCTTCTGCTCCAAATTACCATTTTAAAAAATGCAATAGGCTTTTCCGGCCTACTAAAGGTGTCTGTCTGTGTGCCCCTGCCTGGTGTTGTCCTCAACTAAATAAAGCTGAGCTTCAACCTTCTGCTCCAAATTACCATTTTAAAAAATGCAATAGGCTTTTCCGGCCTACTAAAGGTGTCTGCCCCTCCCTGGTGTTGTCCTCAACTGAACAAAGCTGAGCTTCCACATTCTGGCTTTCGCCCTATACTATCAGATATTAAACTGCATTTGGCCTACTAGTGTGGTTAGGCCCTTGAAACAGTGTCTGCTGCTCTTGGGTTTGCTACTCCACTGAACAAAGCAATGCCGCCTGTTTAGTCCTGTTACCAATTTTGAACTGCATGTAGCCTACTTTATTCTTTGGCCCTATATCTGTTTCCTCCTCATCCTGCCCATTGCCCAGCCACTGCTAAATGAGTCTGCTGGTACATTGACCTAGACCACTACATTCCCCTTGTACTCTACACAGCCAGAATCTGACCCTGCTGAAAGTAAGGTTCCCCTTCCCGCATGTTATACCACCTTACACAGGGACAAAGAGGAAGGTGCAGATGAAAGTGCAGGTTCCTTCATCAGGTGGGGGGGCATACTCGTTGGCGACGTCACTGGCACAGGGCCCCTCAGAGTACGCAAAAGTGTCGCTGCTGGTGGGAGGCGCCCCCGCCATGCAAACACACCGCCGTACTTTGAGGGGCCCTGTGCCAGTGGCAATGCGAACGAGTGGGCCCCCCCCTGCTTGCTCAGGATCACAGCACTTGCAACGTTTAAATACTTACCTTTCCCTGCAACACCGCCGTGACGTAGTCCGCATTTCCTGGGCCCACGAAAAACTTGAGCCAGCCCTACTCCCCCCACAACTTTCCCCCAATTCCCTATGCCCAACTATTATTATACAGTTAATTAAGATTGGCAAGCTTCAGAAACAAGAATGGATGTTTTTGGCATTAAAATGGGCACTGTAGGTGTTTTCCTGGCCTCCACTCACTGCCGACTATGCTTCCCCATTGACTTGCATTGGGTTTCGTGTTTCGGTCGATCCCCGACTTTTAGCGATAATCGGCCGACTGCACTCGACTCGACTCTGGACAAAATCGGGTTTCCCAAAACCCTACTCGATCTTAAAAAAATGAAAGTCGCTCAACCCTAGTCAGGGCAGCTCAGCCCAACCTTCAAACTGCAGTGGACAAGACTACTGGGAAGAGTTTTATGACTGAACCAATATCCAGCACCACCCACATGACTGAAAGTCAGAGATTTACATAGAAGGTGAGTACAGATTAAAAGTGTTTTTTACTTATATAATAAGACCCCTGTTACAGATGAACATTATATTGCCTCTATGGCATTTAACCATCCAAATATAGGCGGTTGAGTGTGGCATCGGGATAAAAAATTAAATTTATGCATTATGCATAAAAGTTCCCTACTGTTTTTGTGCACTTTTAATGTTTATTCCTGATGCCAGACGCAATCCTCTATAATGTTTATGCAAATACTGGTGTTAAACCGAGCAGGATAGCACTAACAAGTGAGTGAATGGTTTTTGCAGACATTTTATATTCTTTTTTTCTTACAATTCCCTTTACAGCTCTATATAAGCTGGAGGAAGTTTCTTCTTGAAATTGTTGTGATGTATGCGATTATTGTATTCTTATTCTTAATAAGTAGATATTATGCAAGAAAAAATAGATTTGGTACATTAGCAAAAATTCTTAAACTTTCTGCTGTTTGCAAAATGCGGTTTTAGAATAATTCATGCTGTCATGACAATCGTCTTAAGCACTTTGTAGATCACCTTTGACTGTTGAGATTTGTTGCAAATGTGTTGCATTTGCAGACACCAGCTTCTGCCAGTGACAGTGGTCTCCAGTTTATTAACATTTTTGGATCTCCATGTTGCTACCTCCTTCAAACCTCTTTTAAGGTTTTCTATAATGTTCAAATGATGAGACTAATTTCCACTCCAGAATCTTCCAGGACTTGTTCTTAAACTGAGACCTGGTGAACTTTGAGGTACAGTATGCTTGGGAATATTGTCCGGTTAAAAGGTCCAGTGACCCCCAAGCTTCAGCTTTCTTGTAACATTTCCTGATACTTAAGTGAATACATTTTGTCCCTCCACACACAGCAATTTTCCAGTATCAGAGCAAGGAAAGGTAGCCACAAAGCATCACAGCCACCGCCATGCTTCACTACAGGCATCACTGAACCACCTGCATGCTACACTGTAGGCATTACCGAGCCACCGCCATTCTTCAATCCATAAAACTGAAAAGTTCCAGTTTTGTTTCATTGCTTCACAGAAAAGGATCTCAATAAGTCTATAGCTTCTGTATGTGGTTTTGAGCATATTTTTACTGTTAATTGCTCTCTTAATGTAAGTTTATGAAAGGCTCTTTCTGAGTCTCCCAGGCTTAAATTGAGAAAGTGACTTCTGGTCACATAGAAAACGCTGAAGTGATTCAGCTATTCATAACTGCAATTATGTGGTCCAAGAGAGAAGTGGAGCGGTGATAGAAATGCTAAAAAACTGTGACCGGTAAGTACTGTGTTATGGACTGGTAATTTAGGAGCGACATGCGACTAGCTCTGAGCAGGTGGTAACTATACAGACCGCAGTTCCTGATCTTAACACAACACTAGCAGTAGCCGTGGGATGTTCCTGTCACTCCCTGGACACCTCGTCGCAGCTGGAGAACTAGCTACCCCTAAAGGTAGAAACAGGAAAGCTATCTTGCCTCAGCGAAAATCCCCAAAGGATAGACAGCCCCCCACAAATAATGACTGTGAGAGGAGAAGGAAATGACATACGCAGTATGAAACAAGATTTAGCAAAGGAGGCCACTTGTAGCTAGATAGATAGTACAGGAAAGAACACTGTGCGGTCAGTAATAAAAACTAGAAAAAGTCCACCACAGAGAAATGCAAAAATCTCCACACCTGACTAAAGGTGTGGAGGGCAAAATCTGCTGCCCAGAGCTTCCAGCTTAGCTGAATAGATCAATACTGATAAGCTGGACAAATGAGCAAAACATAGAATGTGCTGAACAATAAAGTCCACAACAAGTGGACTGCAAAAGGAGAAGCAAGGACTTATCTTTGCAGAACTGGTCAGAGTGTCAGGGAAATCCAAAAGAGCAGTGACTCCAAGCAGGGTAAATTGACAACTGGCATTGATTGAGGGATAAGGCCAGACTAAAATAGCTGAGCCAGAAAGACGATCAGTGGAAGCAGCTGCTGATGCTAAATCCAAGAAGCAGCTATACCACTCAAAACCACAGGAGGGAGCCCAAGAGCAGAATTCACAAAAGTGCTACTTACAACCACCGGAGGGAGCCCAAGAACGGAATTCACAACAGTACCCCCCCCCCTTGAGGAGGGGTCACCGAACCCTCACCAGAGCCCCCAGGCCGATTAGGATGAGCCAAGTGAAAAGCACAAACCAAATCGGCGGCATGGACATCGGAGGCAACCACCTAAGAATTATCCTCCTGGCCATAACCCTTCCACTTGACAAGATACTGAAGCCTCCGCCTCGAAAAACGAGAATCCAAAATTTTTTCAACCACATATTCCAACTCCCCCTCAACCAACACCGGGGCAGGAGGATCAACAGAGGGAACAGGTACCACATATCTCCGCAACAAAGATCTATGGAAAACATTGTGGATGGCAAAAGAGGCTGGAAGGGCCAAACGAAAAGACACTGGATTAATAATCTCAGAAATCTTATAAGGACCAATAAACCGAGGCTTGAACTTAGGGGAAGAAACCTTCATAGGAACATGACGGGAAGATAACCAGACTAAATCCCCCACACGAAGCCGAGGACCAACACACCGACGGCGATTAGCAAAACGCTGAGCCTTTTCCTGAGACAACGTCAAATTGTCTACCACATGAGTCCAAATCTGCTGTAATCTGTCCATCACAGAATCTACACCAGGACAATCAGAAGGCTCAACCTGCCCTGAAGAAAAACGAGGATGGAAACCAAAATTACAAAAAAAAGGCGAAACCAAAGTAGCCGAACTGGCCCGATTATTAAGGGCAAACTCGGCCAACGGCAAGAAAGCCACCCAATCAGCCTGATCAGCAGACACAAAGCATCTCAAATAGGTTTCCAAGGTTTGATTAGTTCGCTCAGTTTGGCCATTTGTCTGAGGATGGAACGCCAAAGAAAAAGACAAATTAATGCCCATCCTAGCACAAAAGGCCCGCCAAAACCTGGAAACAAATTGGGAACCTCTGTCAGACACAATATTCTCCGGAATGCCATGCAAACGAACCATATGCTGAAAAAATAATGGAACCAAATCAGAGGAGGAAGGCAATTTAGGCAAAGGTACCAAATGGACCATTTTAGAGAACCGGTCACAAACCACCCAGATAACAGACATCTTCTGGGAAACAGGAAGATCCGAAATAAAATCCATGGAAATATGCGTCCAGGGCCTCTCAGGGACAGGCAAAGGCAAAAGCAACCCACTAGCGCGGGAACAGCAAGGCTTAGCCCAGGCACAGGTCCCACAGGACTGCACAAAAGAACGCACATCCCGCGACAAGGAAGGCCACCAAAAGGACCTAGCAACCAAATCTCTGGTACCAAAAATCC
Organism: Ranitomeya variabilis; assembly: GCF_051348905.1. Taxonomy (NCBI): domain Eukaryota; kingdom Metazoa; phylum Chordata; class Amphibia; order Anura; family Dendrobatidae; genus Ranitomeya; species Ranitomeya variabilis. Next base: position 494,955,978 of record NC_135232.1, read on the forward strand.
CAGGATGACCGGCCAACACAGAACAATGGACCTCAGAAATTACCTTACTTGTCCATCTATCAGGAACAAACAGCTTCCCCACAGGACAGCGGTCAGGTTTATCAGCCTGAAATTCCTGAAGCACTCGCCGTAAATCAGGAGAGATGGCAGAAAGAATCACCCCTTCCCTAGGAATGCCAACCGGCTCAAGAACCCCAGGAGAATAAGGCAAAAAACTCCTAGAGAGAGCATCCGCTTTAACATTCTTAGATCCTGGAAGATATGAAACCACAAAATCAAAACGGGAGAAAAACAGGGACCATCGAGCCTTTCTAGGGTTCAGCCGCTTGGCCGACTCGAGGTAAATCAGATTCTTATGATCGGTCAAGACCACAACGCGGTGCTTGGCTCCCTCAAGCCAATGTCGCCACTCCTCAAATGCCCACTTCATACCCAACAACTCCCGATTGCCGACATCATAATTGCGTTCCGCAGGCGAAAACTTTCGGGAAAAGAAAGCACATGGTTTCATCAAGGAACCATCAGAATTCCTCTGAGACAAAACGGCCCCTGCCCCAATCTCAGAAGCGTCAACCTGAAATGGAAGAGAAACATCCGGCTGACGCAACACAGGGGCAGAAGTAAATCGGCGCTTAAGCTCCTGAAAGGCCTCAACAGCCTCAGAGGACCAATTTGTCACATCAGCGCCTTTCTTCGTCAAATCGGTCAGGGGCTTAACCACACTAGAGAAGTTGGCAATGAAACGGCGATAAAAATTAGCAAAGCCCAAAAATTTCTGAAGGCTCTTCACAGATGTGGGTTGAATCCAGTCATGAATGGCTTGGACCTTAACAGGATCCATTTCTATAGACGAAGGAGAAAAAATAAACCCCCAAAAAGAGACCTTCTGAACTCCAAATAGGCACTTAGACCCCTTCACAAATAGAGCATTATCACGAAGGATCTTGAATACCATCCTGACCTGCTTCACATGAGACTCCCAATCATTGGAAAAAATCTAAATATCATCCAAATACACAATCAAGAATTTATCAAGATAATTGCGGAAAATATCATGCATGAAGGACTGGAACACAGAAGGAGCATTAGAAAGCCCGAAAGGCATCACCAGGTATTCAAAATGGCCTTCGGGCGTATTAAATGCAGTTTTCCATTCGTCACCCTGTTTAATACGGACAAGATTATATGCCCCTCGAAGGTCAATCTTGGTAAACCAACTAGCCCCCTTAATCCGAGCAAATAAATCAGAGAGCAAAGGTAAAGGGTATTGGAATTTGACCGTGATCTTATTAAGAAGGCGATAATCAATACAGGGTCTCAAGGGGCCATACTTCTTAGCAACAAAAAAGAATCCCGCTCCCAATGGTGACGAAGACGGCCGAATATGCCCCTTCTCTAAGGACTCCTTCACATAGCTCCGCATGGCGGCATGCTCTGGCACAGACAGATTGAAGAGTCGGCCCTTAGGGAACTTACAGCCAGGAACAAAGTCAATAGCACAATCACAGTCCCTATGTGGAGGAAGGGAACTGGACTTGGGCTCATCGAATACATCCTGGAAATCTGACAAAAATTCAGGAACATCAGAAGAGGAGGAAGAGGAAATTGACATTAAAGGAACGTCACTATGTACCCCTTGACAACCCCAACTAGTCATAGACATCGATTTCCAATCCAACACTGGATTGTGTACTTGTAACCATGGAAAACCCAGTACAACAACATCATGTAAATTATGCAACACCAGAAAACGACAATCTTCCTGATGTGCTGGAGCCATGCACATACTCAGCTGAGTCCAATACTGAGGTTTATTCTTAGCCAACGGTGTTGCATCAATACCCCTCAAAGGAATAGGGCTCTGCAAAGGCTGCAAAGAAAAACCACAGCGCCTGGCGAATTCTAAGTCCATTAAGTTCAGGGCAGCGCCTGAATCCACAAATGCCATGACAGAGAAAGATGACAATGAGCAAATCAGGGTCACAGACAGGAGAAACTTAGGCTGTACAGTACTAATGGTAACAGATCTAGCAACCCTCTTAATACGCTTAGGGCAATCAGAAATAGTATGAGCAGAATCACCACAGTAAAAACAGCCCATTCTGACATCTGTATCCCCTCTGTTCCGCTCTAGTCAGAATCCTATCACATTGCATAGGCTCAGGACTCTGTTCAGAGGACGCTGCCATATGGTGCACCACTTTGCGCTCGCGCAGGCGCCGATCAATCTGAATGGCCAGAGACATAGATTCGCTCAAACCAACAGGCGCGGGGAACCCCACCATAACATCTTTAAGGGCTTCAGAAAGACCCTTTCTGAAAATAGCTGCCAGAGCGTCCTCATTCCATTTAGTGAGCACAGACCATTTTCTAAATTTCTGGCAGTATAATTCTGCCGCTTCCTGACCCTGACACAGGGCCAACAAGGTTTTTTCCGCATGATCCACAGAGCTTAGGTTCGTCATACAATAATCCGAGCGATTGAAAAAAATGCATCTACATTAAGCAATGCCGGATCCCCCGACTCAAGCGAAAATGCCCAGTCCTGAGGGTCACCACGCAGCAGAGAAATAACTATTTTAACTTGCTGAGTGGGGTCACCAGAGGAACGGGGTTTCAGAGCAAAAAACAATTTGCAGTTATTTTTAAAGTTCAAAAACTTAGATCTATCCCCGTAAAACAAATCTGGAGTAGGAATTCTAGGCTCTAAGGCTGGAGTCTGAACAACATAATCTTGGATAATCTGTACTCTTGCAGCAAGCTGATCCACACGAGAAAACAAACCCTGAACATCCATGTCCGCACCCAAATCCTGAACCACCCAGAGATTAAGAGGAAGGAAAAAGACAAAACAGACTAAAGAAAAAAAAAATGCCTCAGAACTCTTTTTCTTTTCCTTCTTTTGAGATGCATTCAACTCATTTTTGGCTAGTTGTACTGTTATGGACTGGTAATTTAGGAGCGACATGAGACTAGCTCTGAGCAGGTGGTAACTATACAGACCGCAGTTCCTTATCTTAACACAACACTAGCAGTAGCCGTGGGATGTTCCTGTCACTCCCTGGACACCTCGTCACAGCCGGAGAACTAACTACCCCTAAAGGTAGAAACAGGAAAGCTATCTTGCCTCAGCGAAAATCCCCAAAGGATAGACAGCCCCCCACAAATAATGACTGTGAGAGAAGGAAATGACATACGCAGTATGAAACAAGATTTAGCAAGATTTAGCCACTTCTAGCTAGATAGTACAGGAAAGAACACTGTGCGGTCAGTAATAAAAACTAGAAAAAGTCCACCACAGAGAAATGCAAAAATCTCCACACCTGACTAAAGGTGTGGAGGGCAAAATCTGCTGCCCAGAGCTTCCAGCTTAGCTGAATAGATCAATACTGATAAGCTGGACAAATGAGCAAAACATAGAATGTGCTGAACAATAAAGTCCACAACAAGTGTACTGCAAAAGGAGAAGCAAGGACTTATATTTGCAGAACTGGTCAGAGTGTCAGGGAAATCCAAAAGAGCAGTGACTCCAAGCAGGAACAATTGACAACTGGCATTGATTGAGGGATAAGGCCAGACTAAAATAGCCGAGCCAGAAAGACGATCAGTGGAAGCAGCTGCTGATGCTAAATCCAAGAAGCAGCTATACCACTCAAAACCACAGGAGGGAGCCCAAGAGCAGAATTCACAAAAGTGCTACTTACAACCACCGGAGGGAGCCCAAGAACGGAATTCACAACAGTACTGCACACATAGAACATAAATTGTTGATATCGGAGGTGGTGAAATAATTAAAATAAAAAAAAAAAACCGCTGGAGTGGTACTTTATCTTTGAACTTGTGAACTACATACACTTCCAACTTTATCTCTAGGAACATTCAATGCCTTTTGTATATTTTTATATTCGTCTTGTTTGTGCAAGACAATGATTCTTAAAGCGAACCTGTCACCAGGTTTGGCCGATATAAGGTAAGGCCACTTCCCCTCAGTGCTGATATACAGAAAATAAAGAAAAATAAGTTGTATTATACTCACGGGGGGGTCTGTTCGATCCAATGGGGGTCACGGGTACGGCACCTCCCATCTTCTTATGATCACCTTATGAATATGAGGTATGAGCTATATGAATATAAGATTCCTTATGAATAATAGCCAGCAGTATATTCTGTAGCTGTCAAAGAGATTGGTCCAAAAAGTTAAAGGAAACCTGTCACCAGGTTTGGCCAATATAAGATACTATACATTCTATAATGCTGCAGATAAGCCCCCAATCCGATCTGAAAGATAAGAAAAATAAGTTATATTATACTGAAACGGGGCAGTCTGGTCCGATGGGTATCGTAGGTCCGGGTCAGGTATCTCCCATCTTCTTATGATCACCGCCCTCCTACTCGCTTCATGGCTCCCCGGCATCGCGCTCCTGTGCAGGCGTACTTATCTGCCTTGTTGAGGGCATACCAAAGTACTGCAGTGCGCAGGAGCCCGGAACCGTCAGAGAGGCCCAGCACATGCGCACTGCATTACTTTGCTCTGCCTGTGCAGGAGCGCGATTTTTGGACTTTTTGGACCAATCTCTTTGACAGCTACAGAATATACTGCTGGCTATTCATAAGGAATCTTAAGTGCTATAGTCTCCTGTCATAAGGGGAGGGGAAATAATTATCAGACTGTACTAGTCGTTAGTGGCATTTTCTTTTATATTTGAAGAATCCGTTTGTTATGGGGTCATTCCACATCAAGTGGACCAGTTTTAAAAATCGTCCCCACTCGACCTCCGATTTTGCTGAAAATTTATAAGGATGTACATGTATGTTTGAAAAGAGGTTCTGTAAATTTTTAGGGCCAGATCTCAAATACATTGGGCACTGTTGACCTTTCACTGGAGGTTCCACCAAGCCTGCGGCTTCAGCTAAGAGGATTTTGCAAACTTTGGCACATAGCCATTAGAGTTCTATACTGGCTATGATGCTGAAATTTGGCATACTAGCTCAACTTTTGCTGCTTAACACGATAAAATTATTACCGGCTATGACAAAACAATATTTTGGCCGCAATTTTGTGTCAAAGTAGCTTGAAAAACGCGTCGCATAAAATTTATGCCAAAATTTGCCCATATATACCGTATATACTCGAGTATAAGCCGAGATTTTCAGCCCAAATTTTTGGGCTGAAAGTGCCCCTCTCGGCTTATACTCGAGTCATGATCGGTGGTGGGGTCGGCGGGTGAGCACTGTCATATACTCACCTAGTCCCGGCGTTCCTGTCGCTCCCCCTGCCTGTCACACTGTCTTCGGTGCCGCAGCCTCTTCCCCAGAGCGGTCACGTGGGACCGCTCATTAGAGAAATGAATAGGCTGCTCCACCTCCCATAGGGGCGGAGCCGCATAATTCATTTCTCTAATCAGCGGTGCCGGTGACCGCTGACCGAGGAAGAGGCTGCGGCACCGAAGACCAGCTGTCCGGGGGAAGGAGCGGGACGCCGGGAGCAGGTAAGTATCGCATATTCACCTGTCCTCGTTCCACACGCCGGGCGTCGCGCCATCTTCCCGGCGTCTCTCCGCTCTGACTGTTCAGGCAGAGGGCGCGATGATGCATATAGTGTGCGCGCCGCCCTCTGCCTGATCAGTCAGTGCGGAGAGACGCCGGGAAGATGGCGCCGAGGAGCTGCAAGCAAGACAGGCGAGTATGTTTTTTTTTTTTTTTTTATTGCAGCAGCAGCAGCAGCAGCTATGGGGCAGTAATGGACGGTGCAGAGCACTATATGGCACAGCTATGGGGCAACGGTGCAGAGCACTATATGGCACAGCTATGGGGCAACGGTGCAGAGCACTATATGGCACAGCTATGGGGCAACGGTGCAGAGCACTATATGGCACAGCTATGGGGCAACGGTGCAGAGCACTATATGGCACAGCTATGGGGCAACGGTGCAGAGCACTATATGGCACAGCTATGGGGCAACGGTGCAGAGCACTATATGGCACAGCTATGGGGCAATGGTGCAGAGCACTATATGGCACGGCTATGGGGCAATGGTGCAGAGCACTATATGGCACAGCTATGGGGCAATGGTGCAGAGCACTATATGGCACAGCTATGGGACAATGGTGCAAAGCACTATATGGCACAGCTATGGGGCAACGGTGCAGAGCACTATATGGCACAGCTATGGGGCAACGGTGCAGAGCATTATATATATGGCACAGCTATGGGGCAACGGTGCAGAGCACTATATGGCACAGCTATGGGGCAACGGTGCAGAGCATTATATATATATGGCACAGCTATGGGGCAACGGTGCAGAGCATTGTATATATGGCACAGCTTTATGTGGAGTATCTATGGGGCAATGGTGCAGAGCATTGTATATATGGCACAGCTTTATGTGGAGCATCTATGGGGCCATAATGAACGGTGCAGAGCATTATATGTGGCACAGCTTTATGTGGAGCATCTATGGGGCCATAATGAATGGTATGGAGTATCTATTTTTAATTTTGAAATTCACCGGTACCTGCTGCATTTTCCACCCTAGGCTTATACTCGAGTCAATAAGTTTTCCCAGTTTTTTGTGGCAAAATTAGGGGGGTCGGCTTATACTCGGGTCGGCTTATACTCGAGTATATACGGTAACTCAAAACCAAAAACCAATAGTAACTGGTGCTTTGCCTTGTACACCAAACATCTACATGACTTTGCATTGCTGCAATATCACGGTCAAAGCATATGTATTTGTGGAAATATTCACACCCACATATGATGAAAAACTTAAAAAAAACTAATTTTACCTATTTTTAGGTCAAATTTCTCAAAAAGGGTACCCCTAAAATATATTAATTCTGATATCATTAGAAAGAGCACATTTTTCTCTACAAGGATCAGTTTGTTTTTTTTGGAGTCTCTCAGTTTAACCCCTTAATGACAGCCAATACGTCTTTTAACTGACCTGAAATATAAGAGAATAGCCTCCCCATACAGGTGACAATCCAGCAGCTGTCGGCTGTACACTATAGCTGACAACTTGCTGCATTAGCGACAATCGGTGTTTGCACCATACATATCTGTTTAACCCCTTACATGCTGCTGTCAATAGTGACTACATCATATAAATGGTTAACAGAGTGTGGGGGCTTCCTCTTTATCCAAATTGGTGCACTCAGATCATCATTGTATGGTCCTGATGTTTGCCATGGCAATTCACGACCAAATAGTGGCCTGAGAATCTAACGACTAGTAATCTGTTCAGAAGTTATAGAGACATTTAGGTGATAAAAATACACATTTTCATTTCTGTCATGCAACGTTGCATTAATTCCTGTAAAGCACCTGAAGAGTTAATAAACTACCTGACTGCAGTTTTCAATATATCAAGGGGTGCTGATTTAAAAATGGTATCACGTTTGGGGGTTTCCCAATCTATGAGACCCCTAAAGGCACTTCAAACATGGATAAGTCTCTAAAAAAATAAATTTTGTAAATTTCCTTGAAAAAATGAAAAATTGCTGCTACATTTTTTAATCCTCCTAAAATGCTAGCAAAATAAAATAACATTTTACAAATAGTGCTGATGTAAAACAGACATTTGGGAAATGTTATTTATTAATGGTTTGCTATGGTATGGCCATCTGTATTAAAGGGTCCATCTGTATTAAAGGGACCATCATTCAAATTTTGAAAATTGCTAATTTTTTTAACATTTTTCTCAAATTTTTTGATATTTTTTATAAATAAAAACAAAACATATTGACCTAAATTTACCATTATCATAAACTATAATGTGTCACGAAAAAACAATCTGAAAATCACTGGGATTTGTTGAAGCATTGCAAAGTTATTACCACATAAAGTGACACTGGTCAGATTTCAAAAATTTGGCTCCGTCACTAAGGGGTTAAGAAATGAAAAATGCCACTGAACATGGTGTTTATGCGCGTAATGCATTGATTTTGTGTTTGATTTTAAGATTCTTATCACATGTTACAGAGTTGTATTGTTGCTAGCAATGTCTATTATAATCAAAAACCTATAAACCTTTTTATTTATGAAAAGTTATTGACTATTGTTACATTTTAATGCATATATTATTTATTTTTTAGCGATGGAGAATGAAATTGATGAAGAATCGTCCCAGTGCGCTATCGGCCTTGCGAACAATTCGAAGTGCCACCTTAAGACATTCACCCATAGCAAGGATGAGTTGAAATTGTTAACAAGCTTTGGATTGGATGAACAGAAATTGCTGCGTCGACGAGTGGGACTAAATTTTGACGAACATTCACAAATCTGTTTACACCATGAAGCTTCATTCTTGACCAAATATGAGCATTTGCAAAAATCGTGTTGCAATCCCTTTTGGGAAGAAAGGTCATAACACCAAAAAGAATTTGCGAGCTATCAGTTTGTTAGCAGCTGACCACTTGAACGAATTTACAAAGAATGATGTGAAGCCTGGCCAGAAGATGTGTGCATCATGTTGAAAAGAATTTGCTAACAGGAAAAAAATCAGCTGATCCAGTTTCCTCTGAATCAGATCCAGATGGAATGGAATGTTCTCCTGAAAGTCTAAATTCAAGCTTAACATCCATTGGCATCTCTCCTCTGAAATATCCACGGGTAAGCCAGCGGGATTCACTTGGATATGCAAGGAGAAAGATAAGCCATGTACAAAATGCATTTTCTAGCAAGATTGCTTCAATTGGAGGGCTTGAGCCGAAAGACATGGAGCAAACAAAAACAGCACAGTGCAAAATGTCTGGATTACAATCACCTTTTGGCAAATTTGAAGCAAAAGCTGCAGGTGTCCAGTCGGGCAGAAAAGGTCCAAATCTTGACATTGGCACCTAAAAGTTGGTCCATTAAGGCTATATCAGATGAATTCGGGGTCTCTGAACGAATGGTCAAACAAGCTCGAAAGCTTAAATGTGAACATGGGATCTTAGCCTTACCTAGAATCAAGTGTGGCAAGAAAGTGTCTGAGGAAGTAAAGAAAAAGGTGCAGGCATGTTTTGAGGATGATGAATTCAGTCGAATGTGCCCTGGTAAAAAACTATGCTAAAAAAGCAGATGCAAAAGCGACTATTACTGAGCAATATGAGGGAAATGTTTGTTGCCTATCGGGATCGGAATGGCCCTGATGTTGGATTTTCCAGGTTTTGTGAGCTTCGGCCAAAGTGGTGCGTAACCGTTGGATCTGCTGGAACACATTCCGTTTGTGTGTGTACCATTCACCAAAATGTCAAACTAATGCTTGCAGCATGCCCAGTCAATGATGACTACAAAGAGCTCATATGCAACATGGTCTGTGGAATTGAATCCAAGGACTGTATGCTTGGCCGTTGTGATAAATGCCCGGGTCCTGAAGTTTTAAAAGAGTTTCTAGTCAATGTGTTTGTCAACAGTGACCCTGAAGATATTATTGAGTTCAAACAATGGATTCACACTGATCGAGACACGCTTGATACCAAACAACTGACTATAGAAGATTTCATTGAAGAATTGGTTTTGAAAATTTCTAAACTTTGTAGCCATCACTACATCGCCAAGCATCAAAGTTGCTATCTGAAATCGTTGAAGGAAAATCTGAGACCTGGAGAGCTTGTGATCCTTATGGACTTTGCTGAAAATTACTCATTTATTGTTCCAAGATGTCATTCAAGGTTTCCACTGGGAAAATAGTCAAGCTACAGTACACCCATTTGTAATTTACTTCAAGGAGTTAAATGGTGAAGCTGTGCAGAACATCAGCTTGTGCATAATCAGTGATTGCTCACGACATGACACAGTTGCAGTCCACACTTTCTTAACAGTAATTGTGGAGTATCTCAAGACTCTCATCTATGGAATTCGTCATATCCACTACTTCAGAGATGGATCTGCAGCCCAGTACAAAAATTTCAAACATTTTCTCAACTTGTGCCACCACAATGCTGATTTCAATATCAGCGCTGAATGGAATTTTTTTGGTACCAGTCATGGAAAGTCGTCCTGTGATGGGATTGGAGGGACAGCAAAGAGGTTGGCAGCTCGTGCCAGTCTTCAACGCCCAACTGAAAACCAAATACTGACCCTGGTGGATTTATTGAACTTTTGCAACCAGCAACTGCATGGAATCAAGTTTTTTTTTTTGTTCCAAAAGAAAAAAATTGACGAAATACGGGTAGTTCAAGAGGAAAGGTTCAAAGGTGAACATACAATTGCTGGAACAAGAGAAAATCACCAGTTTGTGCCAATTGATGACAAAAAGATTTGCATTTCAAGGGTGTCAAATGACCCATCATCTTTCATTGCCCATGTAGATAGATCTGTCAGATAAGAAATGCTTTGTGTGCCAATTGCAAACCTCCAGCCAGGGCAATACATTGCCTGCATTTACAATAGGAACTGGTGGATTGGAAATATTTCTGAAATTTCCCGCACTTCTTGTAACCGAAAACAAGTAGGAATAAATTAGCGCAAAACTTGTCTCCCTTTATTAGGTAGCCAGAACAGAGATACAAGCCCGTGATTACAAGATGGGAACACACTGGTAAATAAGAAAAGTCACTGGTGGTAGGCCAGTGCACCCCAGTGGCAGAATAAAAAGCCTAAGATGGGTGCCCCGGTGGTAGGTAGAAACTGCACCCCGTTACCAAGCTAAAATGCTCAGGAGGGGCAGCGAAAAGGCCGAAAAATGCCCCCCGGTAGCAATCTAAAATGCCCAAGATGGGTTCACCGATGGTAGGCGAGAGGCCAGACGGCACACCCCGGTGGCAGAATAAAAAGCCCAAGATGGGTGCCCCGGTGGTAGGTAGAAAGTGCACCCCGTTACCAAGCTAAAATGCTCAGGAGGGGCACAAAAAATGCACCCCGGTAGCAAGCTTAAATGCCCAAGATGGGTGCACCGGTGGTAAGCGAAAGGGCCAGAGTGTAACCCGGTGACAGGGTAAAAAGAACAAGATGGATGCCCTGGTGGTAGGCAATAAGGCCAATGAATGCAACTCAGTGGCAGGCTACAAAGCCCAAGATGTGGGCCACGCTGATAAATACAAAGGTCAGAAAATGCGCCCTGGTGGCAGAATAAAAAGCCCAAGATGGGTGCCCCAGTGGTAGGTAGAAAGTGCACCCTGTTACCAAGCTAAAATGCTCAGGAGGGGCAACGAAAATGCTGAAAAATGCACCCCGGTAGCAGGCTAAATTGCCCAAGATGGGTTCACCAGTGGTAGGCAACAGGCCAGACGGCACACCCCGGTGGCAGAATAAAAAGCCCAAGATTGGTGCCCCGGTGGTAGGCAGAAAGTGCACCCCGTTACCAAGCTAAAATGCTCAAGAGGGGCAGCATAAAGGTCAAAAATGCACCCCGGTGGCAAGCTATAAAGCCCATGATGGGTGTCCTGGTGGTAAGCAAAAGGGCCAGATCGTGTACCCCGATGACAGGGTAAAAAGCCCAAGATGGATGCCATGGTGGTAGGCAATAAGGCCAATGGATGCAGCCTAGTGGCAGGCTACAAAGCCCAATATGTGGGCCACGGTGGTAAATAAAAAGGTCAGTGAATGCATCCTGGTGGCAGAATAAAAAGCCCAGGATGGGTGCCCCGGTGGTAGGCAAACATGCCAGAGAGAACCCCGGTGTCAGGCTGAAATGCCCAAGATGGGCGCCTCCGGTGGTAAGCAAAAAGGCCAAGTCTTGTGCCCTTTTGGCGGGCCAACGGAAAATGGTGTGCTCCGGTGGCACACCAACGGGAAAGGGTGTGCTCCGGTGGCACGCCAATGGAAAAGGGTGTGCTCCGGTGGCATGCCAACGCGAAAAAGGTGTGCTTCGGTGGCACACCAACGGAAAAGGGTGTGCTGTGGCATGCCAACAGGAAAAAGGATGTGTTCTGATGTCACGCCAAGGGTGTGCTCCGGTGGCACGCCAACAGGAAAAGGGTGTGCTCCAGTGGCACGCCAACGGGAAAAGGGTGTGCTCCGGTGACACGCCAACGGGAAAAGGATGTGCTCCGGTGGCACACCAACGGGAAAAGGGAGTGCTCTAGTGGCACTGGTAGGGAAAGCTAAGTGCAGCACTTTTAATTATATGGAAAACCAAGTAGTACTCATATTAACCCCCAAGTGCACTCCAGTGGCAGGCTAAAAATCCCAAGATGGGCGCCACGCTGGTAAATAAAGAGGTCAAAGAATGCACCCTGGTGGCAGAATAAAAAGCCCAAGATGGGCTCCACCGGTAGTCGGCAATAAGGCCAATGAGTGCACCCCAGTGGCAGGCTAAAAAGGCCAAGATTGGTGCCCCGCTGGTAAATAAAGAGGTCAAAGAATGCACCCTGGTGGCAGAATAAAAATCCCAAGATGGGTGCCCCGGTGGTAGGTAGAAAGTGCACCCCGTTACCAAGCTAAAATGCTCTGGAGGGGCAGCGAAAAGGCTGAAAAATGCACCACGGTAGCACGCAAAAATGCCTATGATGGGTGTCCCGGTGGTAAGCAAAAGGGCCAGAGCGTGTACCCCGGTGACAGGGTAAAAAGCCCAAGATGGATGCCCTGGTGGTAGGCAATAAGGCCAATGAATGCACCCCAGTGGCAGGCTACAAAGCCCAAGATGTGGGCCACGCTGGTAAATACAAAGGTCAGAAAATGCACCCTGATGGCAGAATAAAAAGCCCAAGATGGGTGACCTGGTGGAAGGTAGAAAGTGCACCCCGTTACCAAGCTAAAATGCTCAGGAGGGGCAGCGAAAAGGCCGAAAAATGCACCCCGGTAGCAGGCTAAAATGCCCAAGATGGGTGCACCGGTGGTAGGCAAGAGGCCACATGGCACACCCCGGTGGCAGAAAAGCCCAAGACGGGTGCCCCAGAGGTAGGTAGAAAGTGCACCCCGTTACCAAGCTGAAATGCTCAGGAGGGGCAGCAAAAAGGCCAAAAAATGCACCCCGGTAGCAAGCTAAAATGCCCAAGATGGGTGCACCGGTGGTAGGCAAGAGGCCACATGGCACACCCCGGTGGCAGAAAAGCCCAAGACGGGTGCCCCGGAGGTAGGTAGAAAGTGCACCCCGTTACCAAGCTGAAATGCTCAGGAGGGGCAGCGAAAAGGCCAAAAAATGCACCCCGGTAGCAAGCTAAAATGCCCAAGATGGGTGCACCGGTAGTAGGCAAGAGGCCACATGGCACACCCCGGTGGCAGAAAAGCCCAAGATGGGTGCCCCGGAGGTAGGTAGAAAGTGCACCCCGTTACCAAGCTGAAATGCTCAGGAGGGGCAGCGAAAAGGCCAAAAAATGCACCCCGGTAGCAAGCTAAAATGCCCAAGATGGGTTCACCGGTGGTAGGCAAGAGGCCAGACGGCACACCCCGGTGGCAGAATAAAAAGCCCAAGATGGGTTCCCCAGTGGTAGGCAGAAAGTGCACCCCGTTACCAAGCTAAAATGCTCAGGAGGGGCAGCAAAAAGGCCGAAAAATGCACCCCGGTAGCAAGCTAAAATGCCCAAGATGGGTTCATCGGTGGTAGGCAAGAGGCCAGACGGTACACCCCGGTGGCAGAATAAAAAGCCCAAGATGGGTTCCCCGGTGGTAGGCAGAAAGTGCACCCCGTTGCCAAGCTAAAATGCTCAGGAGGGGCATCATAAAGGTCAAAAAATGAACCCCGGTGGCAAGCTAAAAAGCCCATGATGGGTGTCCCGGTGGTAAGCAAAAGGGCCAGATCGTGTACCCAGGTGACAGGGTAAATAGCCCAAGATGGATGCCCTGGTGGTAGGCAATAAGGCCAATGGATGCACCCCAGTGGCAAGCTACAAAGCCTAAGATGTGGGCCACGCTGGTAAATAAAAAGGTCAGAGAATGCACCCTGGTGGCAGATTAAAAAGCCCAAGATGGGTGCCCCGGTGGTAGGCAAACAGGCCAGAGAGCACCCCGGTGTCAGGCTGAAATGCCCAAGATGGGCGCCTCCGGTGGTAAGCAAAAAGGCCAAGTATTGTGCCCTTTTGGCGGGCCAACGGAAAATGGTGTGCTCCGGTGGCATGCCAATGGGAAATGGTGTGCTCCGGTGGCACGCCAACGGGAAAAGGGTGTGCTCCGGTGGCACGCCAACGGGAAAAGGGTGTGCTTCGGTGGCAGGCCAACGGGAAAAGGGTGTGCTCCGGTGGCACATCAACGGGAAAAGAGTGTGCTGCGGTGGTACGTCAATGGGAAAAGGGTGTGTCCCAGTGGCACGGCAACGGGAAAAGGGTGTGTTCCAAGTGACACGCCAGCAGGAAAAGTGTGTGGGATATTCATATATTAAATGGAGGGTGATGTGGGGCCCTCATATTAAATGGAGGCTATGTGGAGTTCCATATATTAAATGGATGGCTATGTGGGGCCCCCATGTATTAAATTGAGGGCTATGTAGAGGCCCGCATATATTAAATGGAGGGCTGTATGGAGGCTCCCATATATTAAATGTAGAGCTATGGTGGCTTCTGTATATTAAATGGATGTCTAAATGGGGCCCCATATATTAAGGGGAGGGCTATGTCAGGCCCCTGTATATTAAATGGAGGGCTATGTGGGGCTCCATATATTAAATTAAGGGCTTTCTGTGGGGCCCATTATATTGAAATAGGGCTTTCTGGGGTCCCCATATGAAATGGAGGGCTATGTGGGACCCCCATATATGAAATGGAGGGCTATGTCGGGCCCAAATGTATTGAATGAAAGACCCATTATATTGAAGTAGGGCGATGTGAAGCCCCCATATATTAAATGGGGGGCTATGTGGGGACGCCATATATTAAATTGGGGGGCTATGCGGGGCACCATATATTAAATGGATGGCTATGTGAGGACCCCTTATATTAAATGGAGGGCTATATGGGGGCCCTATAAAATGCAGGGCTACGTGGGGACCCTATTTATTGAATTTAGGGGCTATGTGGGGCCTCCATATATTAATTGGCTATGTGGGGTGCATTATAATAAAAGTACTATATGGGACTCCTTATATCAAATGGAGGGCTGTGCAGGGCCCATTATATTAAAATGAGGACTCTGGGGTCAATTATGTTAAATGGAGGGCTCTGTGGGGCCCATTTTATTAAATTGAGGGCTAAGTAGGGCCCATATGTATACTATGTGAGGCCTAAGATGGGCTCCACGCTGATAAATAAAAACTTCAAAGAATGCACCCCGGTGTCAGGCTGAAATGCCCAAGAGGGGCGCCTCCGGTGGTAAGCAAAAAGGCCAAGTATTGGGCCCTTCTGGCGGGCAAACGGAAAATGGTGTGCTCCGGTGGCACGCCAACGGGAAAGGTTGTGCTCTGGTGGCACGCTAACAGGAAAAGGGTGTGCTCCGGTGGCACGCGAACGGGAAAAGGATGTGCTCCGGTGGCACACCAACGGGAAAAGGGAGTGCTCTAGTGGCACAGGTATGGAAAGCTAAGTGCAGCACTTTTAATTATATGGAAAACCAAGTGGTACTTAACCCCCAAGTGCACTCCAGTGGCAGGCTAATAATACCAAGATGGGCGCCACGCTGATAAATAAAAAGGTCAAACAATGCACCCCAGTGGCAGAATAAAATGCCCAAGATGGGCTCTACCGGTAGTAGGCAATAAGGCCAATGAGGGCACCCCAGTGGCAGGCTAAAAAGCCCAAGATGGGTGCCCCGGTGGTAAGTAAAAGTGCATCCCGTTACCAAGCTAAAATGCTCAGGAGGGGCAGCGAGAAGGCCGAAAAATGCTCCATGGTAGCAATCTAAAATTACCAAAATGGGTGCACCGGTGGTAAGCAAAAGGGCCAGAGCATGTACCCCGGTGACAGGGTAAAAAGCCCAAGATGGGTTCACCGGTGGTAGGCGAGAGGCCAGACGGCACACCCCGGTGGCAGAATAAAAAGCCCAAGATGGGTGCCCCGGTGGTAGGTAGAAAGTGCACCCCGTTGCCAAGCTAAAATGCTCAGGAGGGGCAGCGAAAAGGCTGAAAAATGCACCACGGTAGCAAGCTAAAATTACCAAAATGGGTGCACCGGTGGTAAGCAAAAGGGCCAGAGCATGTACCCCGGTGACAGGGTAAAAAGCCCAAGATGGATGCCCTGGTGGTAGGCAATAAGGCCAATGAATGCACCCCAGTGGCAGGCTACAAAGCCCAAGATGTGGGCCACGTTGGTAAATACAAAGGTCAGAAAATGCACCCTGGTGGCAGAATAAAAAGCCCATGATGGTTGCCCCGGTGGTAGGCAAACAGGCCAGAGAGCACCCTGGTGTCAGGCTGAATTGCCCAAGATGGGCGCCTCCGGTGGTAAGCAAAAAGGCCAAGTATTGGGCCCTTCTGGCGGGCCAACGGAAAATTGTGTGCTTCGGTGGCACACCAGCGGGAAAGGGTGTGCTCCGGTGGCACGCCAACGGGAAAAGGGTGTGCTCCGGTGGCACGCCAACGGGAAAAGGGTGTGCTCCGGTGGCACGCCAACGGGAAAAGGGTGTGCTCCGGTGGCACGCCAACGGGAAAAGGGTGTGCTCCGGTGGCACGCCAACGGGAAAAGGGTGTGCTCCGGTGGCACGCCAACGGGAAAAGGGTGTGCTCCGGTGGCACGCCAACGGGAAAAGGGTGTGCTCCGGTGGCACGCCAACGGGAAAAGGGTGTGCTCCGGTGGCACGCCAACGGGAAAAGGGTGTGCTCCGGTGGCACGCCAACGGGAAAAGGGTGTGCTCCGGTGGCACGCCAACGGGAAAAGGGTGTGCTCCGGTGGCACGCCAACGGGAAAAGGGTGTGCTCCGGTGGCACGCCAACGGGAAAAGGGTGTGCTCTGGTGGCACGCCAACGGGAAAAGGGTGTGCTCTGGTGGCACGCCAACGGGAAAAGGGTGTGCTCTGGTGGCACGCCAACGGGAAAAGGGTGTTCTCCGGTGGCACGCCAACGGGAAAAGGGTGTGCTCCGGTGGCACGCCAACGGGAAAAGGGTGTGCTCCGGTGGCACGCCAACGGGAAAAGGGTGTGCTCCGGTGGCACGCCAACGGGAAAAGGGTGTGCTCCGGTGGCACGCCAACGGGAAAAGGGTGTGCTCCGGTGGCACGCCAACGAGAAAAGGGTGTGCTCCGGTGGCACGCCAACGGGAAAAGGGTGTGCTCCGGTGGCACGCCAACGGGAAAAGGGTGTGCTCCGGTGGCACGCCAACGGGAAAAGGGTGTGCTCCGGTGGCACGCCAACGGGAAAAGGGTGTGCTCCGGTGGCACGCCAACGGGAAAAGGGTGTGCTCCGGTGGCACGCCAACGGAAAAGGTTGTGCTCCGGTGGCACGCCAACGGAAAAGGTTGTGCTCCGGTGGCACGCCAACGAGAAAAGGGTGTTCTCCGGTGGCACGCCAATGGGAAAAGACTGTGCTTCGGTGGCACACCAATGGGAAAAGGGAGTGCTCTGGTGGCATGGATAAGGGAAGGCTAAGTGCAGCACTTGTAATTATATGGAAAACCGGACCCCATATATTAAATGGAGAACTATGTGGGGGCCCCCATATATTAAATAGAGGGCTTTATGGGCCCCCATATATTAAATGTAGGGCCAGGTGGGACACATTTTTTTGAATGGCGATCTAGATGGGGCCCATTGTATTGAAGTGCTATGTGAGGCCTCCATGTATTAATTGGAGTGGTTTGTAGGACCCTCATATATTAAATGGAGGAATATATGGGCCTCATATATTAAATGTAGGGCCCTTATTTATTAAATGGTGGGCTGTGTGTGGCCCCCATATATTAAATGGAGGGCTATGTGGGATATCCATATGTTAAATGGACGGTGATGTGTGGCCCTCATTAAATGGAGGCTATGTGGGGCCCCCATGTATTAAATGGAGGGCTATGTGGGCCCCTCATATATTAAATGTAGGGCCCTTATTTATTAAATGGTGGGCTGTGTGGGGCCCCCATGTATTAAATTGAGGGCTATGTGGAGGTCCGCATATTTTAAATGGAGGGCTATATGGAGGCGTCCATATATTAAATGGAGGGCTATGTGGGGCTCCCATGTATTAAATGGAGGGCTTTCTGTGGGGCCCATTATATTGAAATAGGGCTTTCTGGGGTCCCCATATTAAATGGAGGGCTATGTGGGGCCCCCATATATGAAATGGAGGGCTATGTGGGGCCCACAGGTATTGAATGAAAGACCCGTTATATTGAAATAGGACGATGTGAAGCCCGCATATATTAAATGGGGGGGGGGGCTATGTGGGGACCCCATTTTTTAAATTGGGGGGGCTATGCGGGGCACCATATATTAAATGGAGAGACTATGGTGGGCCCCTATATATTATATGCAGAGCTATGTGGGGACCCCATTTATTAAACTGAGGGGCTATGTGGGGCCTCCATATATTAAATGGAGGGCTATGTGGGGACCCCTTATATTAAATGGAGGGCTATATGGGGGCCCCATATATTAAATGGAAGGCTATGTTGGGCCCACATGTATTGAATGAAAGGCCCATTATATTGAAACTAGATGGTGGCCCGATTCTAATGCATCGGGTATTCTAGAATGTGTATGCGTAGTGTATAGCACAGCCCACGTTGTATATTGCGCAGCCCACGTTGTATATTGCGCAGCCCACGTTGTATATTGCGCAGCCCACGTTGTATATTGCGCAGCCCACGTTGTATATTGCGCAGCCCACGTTGTATATTGCGCAGCCCACGTTGTATATTGCGCAGCCCACGTTGTACATTGCGCAGCCCACGTTGTACATTGCGCAGCCCACGCAGTACATTGCGCAGCCCACGCAGTACATTGCGCAGCCCACGCAGTACATTGCGCAGCCCACGCAGTACATTGCGCAGCCCACGCAGTACATTGCGCAGCCCACGCAGTACATTGCGCAGCCCACGCAGTACATTGCGCAGCCCACGCAGTACATTGCGCAGCCCACGCAGTATATTGCGCAGCCCACTTAGTATATTGAGCAGCCCACGTTTATAGCAATGTGGGCATGATATCCCTGTTAAAAAAAAGAATTAAAATAAAAAATAGTTATATACTCACCTTCCGTTGGCGCCTGAATCCAGGAAGCGCTTGGGAGCCGCTCGCGCCGGCCGCCATCTTCCGTTCCCAGGATGCATTGCGAAGTTACCCAGATGACTTAGCGGTCTCACGAGACCGCTAAGTCTTCTGGGTAATCTCGCAATGCATCGCCGGGAACGGAAGATGGCGGCCGGCGCGAGCGGCTCAGCGGACTACGGACGGTGAGTATAGCAGGTGTTTTGTTTTTTGATTATTTTTAACATTACATTTTTTTACTATTGATGCCGCAAAGGCAACATCAATAGTAAAAAATTGGGGGGACACAGGGTTAATAGCAGCGGTTACGGAGTGCGTTACCCGCGGCATAACGCGGTCCGTTACCGCCGGCATTAACCCTGTGTGAGGGTGACCAGAGGGGAGTATGCGGGCGCCGGGCACTGAGTGCGGGGAGTAAGGAGCGGCCATTTTCTTCCGGACTGTGGCGTCGCTGATTGGTCGTGGCAATGGTTGTGGGCGTTTTGCCACGACCAATCAGCTACTTGGATTCCATGACAGACAGAGGCCGCGACCAATGAATATCCTTGACAGACGGAAGTGACCCTTAGACAATTATATAGTAGCTAGGACGATGTGAAGCCCCCAGGGGAGGGGCTGTGTGGGGCCTCATTTATGAAATGGGAGGGGCTATGTGGGGACCCCATTTATTAAATTGAGGGGCTATGCGGGGCACCATATATTTAATGGGGCTATGGTGGGCCCCTATATATTAAATGGGAGCTATGTGAGGCCTCCATATATTAAATGCAGGGCTATATGGGGCCCGATATATTAAATGCAGGGCTATGTGGGCCCCCATATATTGAATGGAGGACTATGTGGCACCCATTATATTGAAATGGGCCATTTTATTAAAATGTATATTAAATGGAGGTCTATATGGGACCCCCATATATTAACTGACGGGCTATGTTGGACCCCCATGTATTGAATATATGGCTGTGTGGTGCCCCCATATATTGAGTGGAGGGCTATGTGAAACCCATACCAAATAGAAGGCTATGTGGGGCCCATTATATGGAAATAGGGCTTTCTGGGGTCCCCATATATTAAATGGAGGGCTATGTGGGGCCCCCATATTAAATGGAGGGCTATGTGGGACTCCCATATATTAAATGGAGGGCTATGTGAGGCCCCATATATTAAATGAAGGGCTATGTGGCTCCCCATATATTAAATGGAAGGTTATGTGGAGCCCCCATATATTTAATGGAGGGCTATATGGGGGCCCCATATAGTAAATGGAGGGCTATATGCCGGCCCCATATATTAAATGGAAGGCTATATAGGGTGCATTATAATAAAAGGAGAACTATATGGACCCCTTATATCAAATGGATTGCTATGTGGAATCCATTATATTAAATGGAGGGCTCTGTGGGATCCATTTTATTAAATTGAGGGCACCTTGGTGGCAGAATAAAAAGCCCAAGATAGGTGCCCCGGTTGTAGGCAAACAGGCCAGAGAGCCTGTGTCAGGCTGAAATGCCCAAGATGGGCTCCTCTGGTGGTAAGCAAAAAGGCCAAGTATTGGGCCCTTCTGGTGGGCCAACGAGAAAGGGTGTGCTTCGGTGGCATGCGAACGAGAAAGGGTGTGCTCCGGTGGCACGCCAACGGGAAATGGTGTGCTCCGCTGGCACGCCAACTGAAAAGGGTGTGCTCCGGTGGCACGCCAATGGGAAAAAGGTTTGCTTCGATGGCATGCCAACGGGAAAAGGGTGTGTTCCGGTGGCACGCCAATAGGAAAAAGATGTGTTCCAGTGACACGTCAACGGGAAAAGGGTGTGCTCCGGTGGCATGCCAATGGGAAAAGTGTGTGCTCTGGTGGCACGCCAACTGGAAAACTATGTGCTCCGCTAGCACGTCAACGGGAAAAAGGTGTGCTTTGGTTGCATGCCAACGGGAAAAGGGTGTGTTCAGGTGTCACGCCGACGGGAAAAGGATGTGTTCCGGTGACACGCCAATGGGAAATTGGTGTGCTCCGGTGGCACTCCAACGGGAAAAGTGTTCAACGGGAAAAGGATGTGCTCTGATGGCACACCATCGGGAAAAGGGACTTCTCTAGTGGGACGGGTAAGGGAAGGCTAAGTGCAGCACTTTCTATTTTATGGAGAACCAAGTCCTTATTATATTAACCCCTTGCTGACATTCGCAGTATATGTACGTCGCTGCGTTCCCGCAAACAGGGCTATGTGTAGCCTCCATGTATTAAATGGAGAACTATGTGGGGGCCCCCATATATTAAATGGAGGTCTATATGGGGCCCCATATATTGAATGGAGGGCTATGTGGGACTTCTATACAATAAATGGAAGGTTATGTGAGGCCCTCATATTAAATGGGGGCTATGTGGGGCCCCCATATATTAAATGGAGGGCTATGAGGGGCTCCCGTATATTAAATGCAGGGCTATGTGGGCCCCCATATATTAAATGTTGGGCTATGTGGGCCCCCATATATTAAATGTAGGGCTATGCGGGACCTCCATATATTAAATGGAGGGCTATGTGGGGCCCCCATATATTAAATGAAGGGCTATGTGGGGCCCTCATTAAATAAAGGGCTATGTGGGGCCCCCATATATTAAATGGAGGGCTATGTGGGGCTTTATTCCGTTAAATGGAGGGCTATGTGGGCCCCCCATATACTAAATGTGAGGCCCTTATAAATTAAATGGTGGGCTGTGTGGGGCCCCCATATAATAAATGGAGGGCTATGTGGGGCCCACATGTATTGAATGAAATGCCCATTGTATTGAACTAGAGCAATGTGAAGCCCCCAGATATTAAATGTGAGGGGCTATGTGGGGCTCCATATATGAAATGGGGGGCTATGTGGGGACCACAATTATTAAATTGGGGGGCTATGCGGGGCACCATATATTAAATGGGGGGCTATGTGGGGCCCTCATATATTAAATGGATGGCTATGTGGGGCCCCCATATATTAAATGAAGGGCTATGTGGGGCCCCTTATAATAAATGCAGGGCTATATGTGGCCCCTTATATTGAATGGAGGATTATGTGGGGCCCCCATATATTAAATGAAGCTCTAGACATCTGCGGCCCCCACATATTAACTGATGGGCTATGTTGGACCCCCATATAGTGAATGGATTGCTGTGTAGAGCCACCATATATTGAATGGAGGGCTATGTGGGGCCCATTATATTAAATGGAAGGCTATGTGGAACCCATTATATTGAATGGAGGGCTATGCGGGGCCCATTATATTGAAATAGGGCTTTCTGGGGTCACCGTATATTAAATGGAGGGCTTTGTGGGGCCCCCATATTAAATGGAGGGCTTTGTGAGACCCCCATATATTAAATGGAGGGCTATGTGGGGCCCACATGTATTGAATGAAATGCCCGTTATATCAAAATAGGGCAGTGTGAATCCCCCATATATTAAATGTGTGGGGTTATGTGCTGCCCCATATATGAAATGGAGGGGCTATGTGGGGACCCCATTTATTAAATTGAGGGCTGTCTGGGCCCCATATATTGAATGGAGGACTATGTGGGGCCCCCATATATTAACTGATAGGCTATGTTGGACCCCCATGTATTGAATGGATTGCTGTGTAGAGCCACCATATATCGAATGAAGGGCTATGTGGGGCCCATTATATTAAATGAAAGGTAAAGTGGGGCCCATTATATTGAATAGAAGGCTATGTGGGGCCCATTATATTGAAATAGGGCTTTCTGAGGTCCCCATATTGAATGGATGGATATGAGGGGGCCCCATATTAAATGGAAGGCTTTGTGGGGGGCCCCCATATTAAATGGAGGGCTGTTTGGGGGCCGCATATATTAAGTGAAGGGCTATGTGGGAACCCCATATATTAAATGGAGGGCTATGTGGGGCCCCCATATATTAAATGGAGGGCTATATGAGGGCCCCTTATAGTAAATAAAGTGTTATGTGGGGCACCCTTATATTAAATGGAGGGCTATATGGGGGCCCCCATATATTAAATGCAATGATGTGTAGGGTGCATTATAATAAAAGGATGACTTTATGGGACCTCTTATCAAATGGAGGGCTATGTGGGATCCATTTTATTAAATGGAGGGCCATGTAGGGCCCATTATATTGATCAGTGGGCTATGTGGGGTCCATTATATTAAATGGAGGACTATATGGGGCCCATTATATTAAATGGAGGGCTATGTAGGGCCCACATGTATTAAATGGAGGGTTATGTAGGGCCCCCATATATAAAATGGAGGGCTATGTAGAACCCCCCAAATATTAAATGTTGGGCTGTGTGGGGCCCATTATTTTAAAATAAGGCTTTCTGTGGTGCCCATTATGTTGAAATAGGGCTTTATATTGAATTGCGGGCTAGGAGGGGCCCATTATAGTGAACTAGTGCTATGTCAGGCCTCCATATATTAAATTGAGGGCTTTGTAGGACCCTCATATATTAAATGGAGAGCTATGTATGTCCCCCATATATTAAATGGAGGACTATGGGGCCCCGTATATTAAATGAAGAGCTTTCAGTGCGGCCCATTATATTGAAATAGGGCTTTCTGGGGTCCCCATATTAAATGGAGGGCTAGTTTTGGGCCCCCTCATATTAAATGGAGGGTTATGTTGGGCCCCATTTTATTGAATTAAGGGCTATGTGGGTCCCCCTATATTAAATGAAGGGCTATGTTTGGCCCCATATATTAAATTGTGGGCTATGTGGGACCCCTATATATTAAATGGATGGCTATGTGGGGCCCATTATATTAAGATAGGGCTTTCTAGGGTCCCCATATTAACTGGAGAGCTATTATTGGGCTCCCATATTAAATGGTGGGCTTTGTGGGGCCCCCATATTAAATGAAGGCTATGTGGGGCCCCCATATTAAATGGAATGCTCTGTGGGTCCCCCATATATTAAATGGAGGGCTGTTTGGGCCCCATATATTAAATGAAGGGCTATGTGGGGACCCCATATATTAAATGGAGGGTTATGTGAGGCCGCCATATATTAAATGGAGGGCTATGTGGGGCCCCCATATATTAAATGGAGGGCTATATGAGGGCCCCTTGTAGTAAATAAAGGGCTATGTGGGGCCCCCTTATATTAAATGGAGGGCTATGTGGGGCCCCCTTATATTAAATGGAGGGCTATGTGGGGCTTCCATCTATTAAATTGAGGGCTATGTGGGCCCCCATATATTAAATGTGAGGCCCTTATATATTAAATGGTGGGCTGTGGGGCCCCCATATATTAAATAGAGGGCTATGTAGGACCCACATGTATTGAATGAAATGCCCATTATATCGAAATAGGGCGATGTGAATCCCCCATATATTAAATGTGAGGGGCTATGTGGGGACCCCATTTATTAAATTGGGTTGCTATGCGGACATCATATATTAAATGCAGGGCTATGAGGGGCCCCCATATATTGATTGGAGGACTATGTGGAGCCCCCATTTTTTAATGTGAGGCCCTTGTAAATTAAATGGTGGGCTGTGGGGCCCCCATATATTAAATGGAGGGCTATGTGGGGCGCACATGTATTGAATATAATGCCCATTATATTGAAATAGGGGATTGTGAAGCACTCAGATATTAAATGTGAGGGGCTATGTGGGGCCCCATATATGAAATGGGGGGCTATGTGGGGACCACATTTATTAAATTGGGGGCTATATGGGGCACCATATATTAAATGGGGGGCTATGTGGGGTCCTTGTATATTAAATGGATGGCTATGTGGGGCCCCCATATATTAAATGAAGGGCTATGTGGGGCTCCTTATAATAAATGCAGGGCTATGTGTGGCCCCATATATTGAATGGAGGACTATGTGGGGGCCCCCATGTATTAAATGAAGCTCTAGACATCTGCGGCCCCCATATATTAACTGATGGGCTATGTTGGACCCCCATATATTGAATGGATTGCTGTGTAGAACCACCATATATTGAATGGAGGGCTATGTGGGGCCCATTATATTAAATGGAAGGCTATGTGGAACCCATTATATTAAATGGAGGGCTATGTGGGGCCCATTATATTGAAATAGGGCTTTCTGGGGTCCCCATATTGAATGGAGGGCTTTGTGGGGGGGCCCCATATTAAATGGAGGGCTTTGTGGGGGGGCCCCCATATTAAATGGAGGGCTTTGTGGGGGGGCCCCCATATTAAATGGAGGGCTTTGTGGGGGGCCCCCATATTAAATGGAGGGCTTTGTGGGGCCCCCATATTAAATGTAAGGCTATGTAGGACCCATATATTAAATGGAGGGCTGTTTGGGGCCCCATATGTTAAGTGAAGGGCTATGTGGGAACCCCATATATTAAATGGAGGGCTATGTGGGGCCCCCATATATTAAATGGAGGGCTATATGAGGGCCCCTTATAGTAAATAAAGGGTTATGTGGGGCACCCTTATATTAAATGGAGGACTGTATGGGGCCCATTATATTAAATGGAGGGTTATGTAGGGCCCACATGTATTAAATGGAGGGTTATGTAGGGCCCCCATATATTAAATGGAGGGCTATGTAGGACCCCCCATATATTAAATGTTGGGCTATGTGGGGCCCATTATATTAAAATAAGGCTTTCTGTGGTGCCCATTATATTGAAATAGGGCTTTCTAAGGTCCCCATATTAAATGGAGAGCTATTTTTGGTCCACCCGTATTAAATGGAGAGCTATGTGGGGCCCCCTTATATTAACTGGATGGCTATGTGGTGTCTCATTGTATTAAATGGAGGGCTGGGTGGGCCCCCATATATTGAATTGCGGGCTAGGAGGGGCCCATTATAGTGAAATAGTGCTATGTCAGGCCTCCATATATTAAATTGAGGGCTTTGTATATTAAATGGATAGCTATGTAGGTCCCCCATATATTAAATGGAGGACTATGGGGCCCCCATATATTAAATGAAGAGCTTTCAGTGCGGCTAATTATATTGAAATAGGGCTTTCTGGGGTCCCCATATTAAATGGAGGGCTAGTTTTGGGTCCCCTCATATTAAATGGAGGGTTATGTTGGGCCCCATTTTATTGAATTAAGGGCTATGTGGGTCCCCCTATATTAAATGAAGGGCTATGTTCGGCCCCATATATTAAATTGTGGGCTATGTGGGACCCCTATATATTAAATGGAGGGCTATGTGGGGCCCATTATATTAAGATAGGGCTTTTTAGGGTCCCCATATTAACTGGAGGGCTATTATTGGGCTCCCGTATTAAATGGTGGGCTTTGTGGGGCCCTCATATATTAAATTAAGGGCTATGTGGGGCCCCCATATATTAAATGGAGGGCTATATGGGCCCCCATATATTAAATGGACGGCTATGTGGAACCCACGTGTATTGAATGAAATGCCCATTATATCAAAATAGGGCGATGTGAATCCCCCATATATTAAATGTGAGGGGCTATGTGGTGCCCCATATATAAAATGGGGGGGGCTATGTGGGGACCCCATTTATTAAATTGGGGGGCTATGCGGGGCACCATATATTATATGGAGGACTATGTGGGGCCCCCATATATTAAATGAAGGTCTATCTGGGGCCCCCATATATTAACTGATGGGCTATGTTGGACCTTCATATATTGAATGGATTGCTGTGTAGA
This sequence comes from Ranitomeya variabilis, assembly GCF_051348905.1. Taxonomy (NCBI): domain Eukaryota; kingdom Metazoa; phylum Chordata; class Amphibia; order Anura; family Dendrobatidae; genus Ranitomeya; species Ranitomeya variabilis. The sequence continues at coordinate 494,982,591 of NC_135232.1, forward strand.
GCCACCATATATTGAAAGGAGGGCTATGTGGGGCCCATTATATTAAATGGAAAGTAAAGTGGGGCACATGATATTGAATAGAGGGCTTTCTGGGGCCCCATATTAAATGGAGGCATATGTGGGGCCCCCATATTAAATGGAGGGCTTTGTGGGGCCCCCATATTAAATGGAAGGCTATGTGGGGCCCCCATATTAAATGGAATGCTATGTTGGACCCCCATATATTAAATGGAGGGCTGTTTGGGGCCCCATATATTAAATGAAGGGCTATGCGGGGACCCCATATATTAAATGGAGGGCTATTGGGAGGGCCCCCATATATTAAATGGAGAGCTATATGAGGGCACCTTATAGTAAATAAAGGGCTATGTGGGGCCCCCTTATATTAAATGCAATGCTGTATAGGGTGCATTATAATAAAAGGATGCCTTTATGGGACCCCTTATCAAATGGAGGGCTATGTGAGGCCCATTATATTGATCAGAGAGCTATGTGGGGGTCCATTATATTAAATGGAGGACTATATGGGGCCCGTTATATTAAATGGAGGGCTATGTAGGGCCACATGTATGAGAGTGTTATGTAGGGCCCCCATATATTAAATGGATTTCTTTGTGGGGCCCCCATATATTACATGGAGGGCTATGTAGGACCCCCCATATATTAAATTGAGGGCTATGTGGGGTACGTTATATTAAAATGGGGCTTTTTGTGGGGCCCATTATATTGAAATAGGGCTTTCTGGGGTCCCCATATTAAATGGAGAGCTATTTTTGGGCCACCCATATTAAATGGAGATATATGTAGGGCCCCCTTATATTAACTGGATGGCTATGTGGTGTCTCATTGTATTAAATGGAGGGCCCCCGTATATTGAATTGCTGGCTAGCAGGGGCCCATTATAGTGAAATAGTTCTATGTCAGGCCTCCATATATTAAATGGAGGACTTTGTAGGACCCTCTTATATTAAATGGAGAGATATGTAGGTCCCCTATATATTAAATGGAGGACTATGGGGCCCCCATATGTTAAATGAAGAGCTCTGTGTGGCCCATTATATTGAAATAGGGCTTTCTGGGATCCCCATATTAAATGGCTAGTTTTGGGCCCCCTCATATTAAATGGAGGGCTATTTTGGGCCCCATTATATTAAATTAAGGGCTATGTGGGTTCCCCTATATTAAATGAAGGGCTATGTTTGGCCCATCTATTATATTGAGGGCTATGTGTGTCCCCCATATATTAAATGTGAGGCCCTTGTATATTAAATGGTGGGCTGTGTGGGGCCCCCATATATTAAATGGTGGGCTGTGTGGGGCCCCCATATATTGAATGGATTGCTGTGTAGAGCCACCATATATTGAATGGAGGGCTATGTGGGGCCCATTATATTGAATAGAGGGCTATGCTGGGCCCATTATATTGAAATAGGGCTTTCTGGGGTCCCCATATTAAATAGAGGGATATATGGGGCCCCCATATTAAATGGAGGGCTATGTGGGGCCCCTATATTAAATGAAGGGCTTTGTGGGGCCCCCATATTAAATGGAAGTCTATGTGGGACCTCCATATATTAAATGGAGGGCTGTTTGGGGCCCCATATATTGAAGGGCCCCATATATTAATTGAAGGGCTATGTGTAGACCCCGTATATTAAATGGAGGGCTATGTGAGGGCCCCTTATGTTAAATGGAGGGCTATATGGGTGTCCCCATATATTAAATGCAATGCTGTATAGGGTGCATTATAATAAAAGGATGACTATATGGGAGCCGTTATATCAAATGGAGGGCTATGTGGGATCCATTGTATTAAAGGGAGGGCTATATGGGGCCCATTATATTGAATGGAGGGCTATGTGGGGTCCATTATATTAAATGGTGGACTATATGGGGCCCATTATATTAAATGGAGGGCTATGTAGGGCCCACATGTTTTAAATGGAGGGCTATATAGGGCCCCATGTATTAAATAGATTTCTATGTGGGGCCCCCATGTATTACATGGAGGGCTATGTAGGAACCCCATATATTAAAATGGAGGGCTATGTGGGGCCCATTATATTAAAATAGGGCTCTCTGTTGGGCCCATTATATTGAAATAGGGCTTTCTGGGGTCCCCATATTAAATGGAGAGCTATTTTTGGGCCACCCATATTAAATGGAGGGCTATGTGGGGCCCCCTTATATTACCTGGATGGCTATGTGGTGTCCCATTGTATTAAATGGAGGGCTGGGTTGGCCCCCATATATTGAATGGTGGGCTAGGTGGTGCCCATTATAGTGAAATAGTGCTGTCAGGCCTCCATATATAACAAATGGAGTACTTTGTAGGACCCTCATATTAAATGGAGAGCTATGTGAGACCCCCATATATTATGTGGGGCCCCCATATATTAAGTGACGGGCTTTCTGTGGGGCCCATTATATTGAAATAGTGTTTTCTGGGGTCCCCATATTAAATGGAGTGCTATGTTTGGCCCCATATGTTAAACTGGGCTATGTGGGACCCCCATATATTTAAATGGAGGGCTATGTGGGGCCCATTATATTACAATAGGGCTTTCTGTGAGGCCCTTTATATTGAAATAGGGCTTTCTGGGGTCCCCATATTAAATGGAGAGCTATTTTTGGGCCACCTATATTAAATGGAGGGCTATGTAGAGGGCAGCACAGTGGCGTAGTGGATAGCACTGCAGCCTTGCAGCGCTGGGTTCTAATCCCACCCAGGACAACATCTGCAAAGAGTTTGTAGGAAACCGTGTTTGCGTGGGTTTCCTCCGGGTACTCCGGTTTCCTCCCACATTCCAAAGACATACTGATAGGGAATCTAGATTGTGAGCCCCATCGGGGATAGCGATAATGTGTGCAAACTGCAGAATATGTTAGCGCTATATAAAAATAAATATTAGTATTATTATGTGGGCACCCCTTATATTAAATGGATGGCTTTGTGGTGTTCCCTTCTATGAAATGGAGGGCTGTGTGGGCCCCTATATATTAAATGGTGGGCTGTGAGGCCCCCATATATTAAATGGAGGGCTAAGTGGGGTCCCCATATAATGGAGGGCTATAGTGCGGCCCCCAATATTAAATGGAGTGCTATGTGGGGCCCCTGTATAATAAATGGAGGGCTAAGTGGGACCTCCATATATTGAATGGAGAGCTATGTGGGGCTTATTATATTGAAATAGGGCTTTGTGAGCCCCCATATATTAAATGGAGGGCTATGTGGGGCCCTCATTAAATGTGGGGCCCCCTTATATTAAATGAAGGGCTATGTGGTGCCCACGTATATTAAATGGAGGGCTAGGTGGGCCCCCATATATTGAATGGCGGGCAAGATGGGGCCCATTATTGTGAAATAGTGCTATGTGAGGCTTCCATATATTAAATGGAGGGCTTTGTGGGTCCTCCATATATTAAAAGGAGGGCTCTGTGGGGCCCCCATATGTTGATTGCAGGGCTATGTGGGTCCCATTATATTGAAATAGGGCTATGTGAAGCCCACATATATTAAATGAAGTACTATGTGGGGCCCCCATATATTAATTGGCGGGCTTTCTTGGACCTCTATATATTGAATGGATGGCTTTGTGGAGCCCCCATATATTGAATGGAGGGTTATGTGGGGCCCATTATATTGAAATTGGGCTGTGTGTGGCCCCATATGTTGAATGGATGGCTATGTGAAGCCCCCATTATTAAATGTAGGACTATGTGGGGCCCCTATAAACTGGCTGGCTATGTTGACACCCCATTATTGAATGGATTGCTATGTGGAGCCCTCTTATATTAAATGGAGGGCTATGTGGGGCCCATTATATTGAAATTGGGCTATGTGTGGCCCCATATATTGAATGGATGGCTATGTGGAACCCCCATATATTGAATGGAGGTCTGTGTGAGGCCCATTATATTGAAATTGGGCTATGTGAAGCCCTCATATATTAAATTGAGGGCTATGTTGGGCCAGTTATATTAAATGGAAGGCTATGTGGGGCCCATTTTATTGAATGGAGGGCTATGTGGGCCCATTATATTGAAATAGGGCTTTCTGGAGTCCCCTTATATTAAATAGAGGGCTATGTGGGGCCCCATATTTTCAGTAGGGATATGTGTGGGTATAATAGGGTATAATGCAGCCCCCTCATATAGAATAATGCAGCCCCCTCATATAGAATAATGCAACTCCCCTCATAGGGTATAATGCAGCCCCCTCATAGGGTATAATGCAGACCCCTTATAGGGTATAATCTAGCCCTTCTTGTATAGAATAATTCAGCCCCCCTCATAGGGTATAATGCTGCCCCCCTCATGGAGTGTAATGCAGCCCCCCTCATGGAGTGTAATGCAACCCCCCATGTAGAATAATGCAGCTCCACTCATGGGGTATAATGCAGCCCCCCTCATATAGAATAATGCAGCTCCATTCATAGGGTATAATACAGACAATCTTCCATGTTGTGCTGTCTTGGGTGGGAAGAAGCCAAGTGGTGAGTGTTGGCCGGCTATTAAGGGGTGGGAGAGGCCTGATTTTTTTTTTTTCAGTAGCACCTCCCACATGCCTGTGACACATTTATTACTTTATACAGATGTATCCACTGTATAGTAAGTTTTAAAACTAACTGGTAATGAGATTTCCTCTTGTTCATGACATCTGTCATAGGTGAGGGGAAAAGGGTGCGTGATGGCTAATTAGGGAGTTGAGCAGGCTGGATTTTTTTTTCAGTAACAATTAGCCTGTGACACCTATTTATTACTATATACTGAATCAGGGCCGCCATCAGGGCATTACTGCCTTTATTGGTACATGGGCCACGGTGAGCATAAGCAAAGAGGGGTACAGAACAGGGTGAGACACGCTGCGCAGCCTGCGCTGATGCACCACATCCGAGCCACTGTATAAACGATAAACGGCCGGGCAGACTGCGTGGCTCGCTGGGGTTCGCTGTAATTGCTTTGCTTCATTAAGCCCCAGGGCTCCTAAGTTAGAGAGAAGTAACAGAACAGACAGTAATATTTCAGTTGGGTGACCAGCACCTGACTGACCCAGCGATGTACTATCAGTACCCCAGATGGAAATACCTGTGTAATATTAGCGCTCAGACCTTAGGACAGTGCGCACTATTGTTTGTCATTCTTAGATTTATGGAAATATGTCTGTATTATTAGGCGTCAGTTCCTTAGATCATGTGCAACGTTTGTTGATTTTATATTATGTTTTTCTGGCCTCTCAAAATGACATTATTTTTATTCTAATAATTGGGTTATATGTGTTGTCTTTGTTCTTTTGTTTATTTGTTTTCTGTTTGTTTTGTTACTGACACTATAATTTTGCACTTTACACAATTGGCCAAAAGATTTAACTAAATGACTCTTATGAAAAATAGATTTAGTTAGGGAAATGTTTAGTGGGAATGTGTTATGAAGCTTTTATGTTAAGGGCATTGATCACTCTCTGGTTACTGTTGCCCAATGTGTTTGTGAAACGGATAAAAGGCAGAAATTCAGCATAGCCGATATTTCTATTTCGCATATTTCATATTTAGTGCCAATAATTCAAGAAAGGTCATATTAGTAAGTGCCTCATAATCATCTCAAACACATTGGTCAACAATAAGCAGAAATGGCAAGTCCTTTTATTCATAGATTAAAGTTTTGGAAGAATTTACTTTAAAGTTTACGTCACCCCTTATATCATAAAATAATAAACAAAAATTGCTTCTCTAATAGACTTGACACATCCAGAAAAGATCCCATTTCAGCAGTCACCTCATTATCATAACAAGCAGGATTACAATGAGATAACAGAATCCACCATTCACAGTAGTAGTGTCACAGCTCATCTCTTCCACTTCCTGTACAGTGACAATTGCATGTCACTAAACATGAGAAGATGTATAGAAAACGGTCCCAAGGAAATAAAGTCCCCTAAAATATCTTGTGTGTATATGTATGTATATATATATATATATATATATATATATATATATATATATATATATATATATATATATATATATATATATATATATATATCCAATGTTCTTAACTCCAAACAGGCAAGAGAGCAGGTTCAGTATGTATAGAAAACAGGATACAATAATCTGCAATCAGAAATACAGATTATAGAAAAAATATCACAATCTAGTTTCAGTTTAAAAAATATATATGACACATTCCCCTAAAACCATAAAGAAAAACATACCTAAAAAGAGTATTGGGTATTATAAGAAATGTTACTAGGTTAGAGTAGAGTAGGGCCCTGCCAGAAGAGTCTACCTTGTCGTGGTGGCAGGCTTAACAAATCTTTTGGCCAAAGCAAAAGCTGCTGGCTGTGTATGTGATATGGTGTTCAATGGGAACTGTTACTGTGTGATAGGGGAGGACGGGGTGCAGAAGTGGAGTTTTTCCAAGAGTGGGCGGTGAGACTGTGGAAGGCTCGCGGGGTGGAGGCGGAGCTGGGGTGGAGCCTGGGCGGAGTCTCAAGGGAGCCTGAAAATGTTTCCAGTATGGGGCCCTGAATTTCCTGGTGGCAGCGCTGTACAGAATTATCCACTGTGTATAGTAAATTACAAAAACTCACCGGTAATAAGATTTCCTCTTGTCCATGACGGAGCTATCACAGGTGAAGGGAAAATGGTGAGTGACCGCCGGCTATTAAGGGGTGAATGAGAACGGATTAACGGATATATTTATATATTTTTTTTTTAGATGCAAGATACTGAGAGACTCGACTACTGTACACCAGAAGATTAGCTCATACGATGTCAGAAATAGGAGCGGCAGAACATCTGTGCTCACACTTACCGCATGTATCAGACTCTTGAGGAAAGTGCAGACAACAACCGTATATTCGGGCCCCCGTATATTAAATAGGGGGGGGGGGGGGTATGTGTGGGTATAATAGGGTATAATGCAGCGTCCCTCCATAGGGTATAATGCAGCCCCCTCATATATTTTCCATGGTCTTATTGACTTGCATGGCCGAGTACAATCTGAATATCGGAAGCAAGTCGTGCCTGCTGCGCGGCCCCATAGAATAACATTGGTCCGAGTGCGATCTTTTGTTTTGTCTTATGACACGCGGACTGAAAATACAGTCACCTGTACCTGCTCTTCAAGGGGTTGTCCCACAAACAAAGTACATTTTAATCGATAGATCTTAGAATAAAAATAATTTCCACCATTGGTTGGTTTTGTTGAAAACATAAATTCCTGTCCTGAGATAATCTTATAAATTATTTGTGAGAAAACCCCTTTAACCCCTTCATGACCCCAGCTTTTTGCGGTTTTGCGTTTTTGTTTTTTGCTCCCCTTATTCCCAGAGCCATAACTTTTGTATTTTTCCGTCAATATGGCCATGTAAGGGCTTATTTTTGGCTGGACAAGTTGTACTTTTGAACGACATCATTGCTTTTAGCATGTCGTGTACTCGAAAACGGGAAAAAAATTCCAAATGCGGTGAAATTGCGAAAGAAAGTGCAATCTGCGCTTTTTTTTTGTTTGGCTTTTTTCCTAGGTTCATTAAGTGCTAAAACTGACCTGCCATTATGATTCTCCAGGTTATTACGAGTTCATAGACACTAATCATGTCCAGGTTCCTTTTCACCTAAGTGGTGAAAGAAAAATCCAAAGTTTGCTAAAAAATAAATAATTGCGCCATTTCCCCTCTATGACGGCAAGAAAGTCCCCAAATTTGAACAATATGCTTGTTCGGAGTCATTATGTTCCCCCCCGCCAGTAATCCCTTTGGTACCAGGGGTCCCCTTCTGGGATGTTTTCAATGTGGACACTGCCTGGCTTGCACCAATATTTTACGGACCTCATCGTTTTCATCATCCGATGGGTCCAGAACATTCTCTATTAGACATCATATTTCATGTGGCACCACAAATGTTATTTATTACGCCACCTGTGGGTGTTCTTTACTTTATATTGGCTTAACATCTAGGGAGCTACGCATTCGTACCAGGGAACACGTGCATGACATCTGGGCGGCGAGCGCCGCCGTCGATGCCTCTGACCTTAAGACTATCCCCCGTCACTTTAAACTATTTCACAATTGTGACGCGGGGTCGCTGCGGATCAGGGGCATCGACCGTATACAGTTAGGCACGCGAGGGGGTAATTATAAAAAGATACTGGCACAACGAGAGGCCAGCTGGATAGTACGGCTTCAATACCATCACACCTAACGGTTTCTGAGGAATCTCTCAGTTTTTCCTCATTTTTGTAGCCACTTCAGTTATTCATTCATGTTTTGTAGTTTTTGAAAAAATGTATATATTTTTTCTGAACAATATATTTTTTCTGAACAATATTGCATTGGCCGATTTTCCCCTTTTTTCCTCTGTCTCCATCCAGTCTCTCTTTATAAAAGCGGCTTTCCACTCCGGTTTCCGTTTTTATTATTTTTTGTTTTTACTTGTATATATGTATAATATTGTTTTCATAGTTTATTGTTATGCACTACTTATTTTCTTTTTCTTTTTTATTATAGTTTAATCTCATACTTTTATGCCAGAGGGGATGCACTTCGTTTGTCTTATCTACGGATGATCGGGCGTACATGCCACAACATTGTTTTTGATATAACCATCAATAGAGGATCCGCAAATATTGACACTCCATGCCTCCATAATATAATATATTTGCCTGACTATGGTAGTTACATTGTTTAGCTGTTATAACCTGCTGTATGGTTTATATGTGTTTTGGGGGGCATGGGGTCATTTTGACTCAAGGGTCTCCTTCTTGGTGGCCACTTATCTGTTTATTGTCGCATGTTTCGGGTATACTATTGGCCTTTGGGTACGTCACCCCCCTTCCTGTTTCTCCCTCCCTTTTTGTGGGGCTCCGGTTACATCCTGCTCCATTTTTTGCTGGTGTCCGTAACATTTTTATTATATCTGTGGCAGTCCGCATGCGTCCGTCTGACCCGCGGTCTTCTGCATCCGAGCGGTGTCTTCTTGGCTTCCCGCACGTGATCGGGGCACTTTTCCCCGCTTGCGTGCATGGACGCTTGACGCCGGTCTCTGATGCAGGACCCACCGATCGGCCGGCGCATGCGCCGCTATTGGCGCATCTCATTGGCTTTCACACATGTGACTGGTCACATGTACCTTCACCAGCTGTATTTGAAGGTCCTTTCTGGCATCACATCTCACTTCCCCTTGAGAAAGCATCAACACCAGAAGCGAAACGCGCGTCGGGGGTCTTGTCTTACCACGGTTCCAGCCCGGTGTGTCTCTCTGCCCGTTACTTTAGCGGTAAGCGCTGCTCAATACTTCTATTATATTTTACATCTTGCGTTAGGTTTTTAGGTTATTACCTGCAGCAGCCACTTGCAGCTATATATTACCAGGAGCTGATTACGCCAGACTTGTCTATAGATATGGCAGCGCACACCGGGGGATATCTGCTTTTCTAATCATCTTTATGCACTTTATATCTTTTTGTATGTATTGTACTTCTTGATATTAATAATGAATTACTTGTATATTTAATTGTATATTTAAATAAAATATAATTTTCTATACCCGATATACTCCTTTCTTCTCCTTGTACCATTTTCCAATACCCGTAGCGTCTCCATTTTTCATGATCTGGGGATGGGTGAGGGCTTATTTTTTGCATGCCAAGCTGACGTTTTTAATGATACCATTTTGGTGCAGATAAGTTCTTTTGATCGCCCGTTATTGCATTTTATTGCAATGTTGCAGCGACCAATTAAACGTAATTCTGTCGTTTTGACTTTTTCTCGCTACACCGTTTAGCGATCAAGTTACTCCTTTTTTTTTAATTGATAAATCGAGCAATTCTGAACACAGCGATACCAAATATGTGTAGGTTTGGTTTTTTTAATTATTATTTTGAATGGGGCGAAAAGGGGGTGATTTAAACTTTGTTTTTTTTTGTTTTTTTATCTATTTCATATTTTTAAAAACATTTTTTTTTTTATTTTTGGCATGCCTCAATAGCCTCCATGGGAGGCTAGAAGCTGCCATAACTCGATCGCCTCTGCTGCATAGTGGCGATGCTCAGGAGACCTCTGGTTGTTATGCCGATGACCCCCGATCACGTGACGGGGGTCAGCGGTGCGCGTATTTCTGGACCGATGGCCAGCAGTGCGCGTTAAATGCCGCGGTCAGAGTTTGACAGTGGCATTTAACTAAGTTACAGGTGCGGTTGGATTGCGATTCCGCCTTCGCCTGTTGCATGCACATGTCAGCTGTTCAAAACAGCTGACATGTCCCGGCTTTGAAGCAGGCTCATTGCCGGAGACCACATCAAAGCAGGGGTTCTCCCCTCGGATGTACTATTCCGTCCGAGGGCAGAGAGGGGTTAAGAAAATGTGTTTACTGGTAACTGGATTTCCTCACATTCATGACAGCACCACCATGTTGTGGTGCCTTGGTTTGTAGAAAACCAAACGGTGCATGATGGCTGACTATTAAGGTGTGGAAGAGGCCACATTTTTTTTTTTTTTTTTAAAGATGAAGTATGCTAATGGACCGGACTACATTATCAGTATCCGCTGCCCCATGCTTCCGATACTTTTACTGATTTTTTCCTTCAGTGCTTGGGCAGCTTACTGTACATGTATTTAATTATTAAAAGAGAATTTTTCTCAGCAGAGGGAAAGACGACGGCTGGAAGCAGATGTTTATAGCGTGGGAATGGGGTAATACCCAGGAAGCTTCTCGGGCTATTAACTGCTTTGTGACCGCCGACTGTTGATAAACGTCGGAGCTAGCATGGCTTTGTGCAGCACTGATGTTTGTCTAAGGTCTGTGGTTTTGTGCTCACCGGGACCCCCATTTACCTTATAACGAGGGGATTCCGATGCACAAGCTTCCTGTGACCCCTGACCTCATTGAGACCTGATTGGTTCAGGTCCCGATGACATCAGCGTCACACCAGCCAATGAGACAAATCACTGGGAAAGTTTGTTGTAGCAACGAACTTTCCCGGGCAATCTGCCTCATAATAGCGCTGTTTCTCCTCTGATCTCCTGTCAGAGATTTGAGTAGAAACTGTGTGACAAGTACTGCTGGCTACAGCTGTGCCAGTCAGCGATCTTGTTATAAAGTAAAAAAAAAAAAGATAAGGCAGGTTAGGGTTAGGCTAAAGTTAGGGTTGGGGCTAAAGTTAGGGTTAGTGTTAGGCTAAAGATAGGGTTGGGGCTATAGTTAGTTATGTTTGGGACTAAAGTTAGGGTTGCGGCTAAAGTTAGGGTTGGGGCTAAAATTAGGGTTAGGGGTGTGCTGGGTTAGGTTTGTGGTTAGGGTTAGGGGTTTGTTGGGGTTAGGGTTGTGGCTATGGTTAGGGGTGTGTTGGTGTTAGGTTTGTGGTTAGAGTTTTGGTTAGAGTTGGGATTATAGGTGTAAGAGGTGTGTTGGTGTTAGGGGTGGAATTAGAATGGGGGGGGGGGTTCCCACTGTTTAGGCACATCAGGGGCTCTCCAAACGCGACATGGCGTCCAATCTCATTTCCAGACAATTCTGCATTGAAAAAGTCAAACGGCGCTCCTTCCCTTCTGAGCTCTTCCATGCGCCCAAACAGTGGTTTATCCCCACATATGGGGTATTGGCGTAATCACTACAAATTGCCCAACTTTGGGGGTCTAATTTCTCCTGTTACCCTTGGAAAACTAAAAATTTGGGGGCAAAAAATCATTTTTGTGGAAAAAAAATGATTTTTTATTTTCACGGCTGTACGTTATAAATTTCTGTGAAGCACTTGGGGGTTCCAAGTGCTCACTACTCATCTAGATAAGTTCCTTGGGGGTCTAGTTTCCAAAATGTTGTCACTTGTGGGGGGTTTCCACTGTTTAGGCACTTTAGGGGCTCTCCAAATGCGACATGGTGTCTGATTTCAATTCCAGCCAATTCTGCATTGAAAGAGTGAAACAACGCTCCTACCCTTCCGAGCTCTGCCGTGCGCCCAAACATATGGAGTATCGTCGTATTCAGGAGAAATTGCACATATAATTTTGTTGTTCACTTTCTCTTTTTACACTTGTGAAAATAAAAAAAATTGGTTCTGAATTAAAATGTTTGAAAAAAATGTAAATGTTAATTTTTCCTTCCACATTGCTTCAGTTCCTGTAAAGCAAGTAAAGGGTTAATTAACTTTTTGAATGTGGTTTTGAACATCTTCAGGGGTGCAGTTTTTAGAATGGTATCACTTTTGGGTATTTTCTGTTATATTGACCCGCCAAACTCACTTCAAATGTGAGGTGGTCCCTTAAAAAATGGTTTTGTAAATTTTGTTGGAAAAATGAGAAATCGCTGGTCAACTTTTAACTCTTGTAACTTGCTAACAAAAAAATTATGTTTCAAAAATTGTGTTGATGTAAAGAATACAAATGTGAAATGTTATTAACTACTTTATGCGATATGACTCACTGATTTAAGGACTTAAAAATTAAAACTTTCATATCAAAGAAATTTTAACACTATCATAAAGTACAATATGTCACAGGAAAACAATCTCGGAATCACCGGGATCCGTTAAAGTGTTCTAGCGTTATGACCTCATAAAATGACACTGGTCAGAATTGAAAAAATTGGCCCGGTCACGAAATGGGGGACCCCCCAAAAAAATTACATTGGGTCCCCCTATAATTAATAACCAGCAAAGGCTAGAGAGACAGCTGCTGGCTGATAATAGCCTAGGAAGGGGCCATGAATACTGCCCCCTTCCCCAGGCTATTAACAGGTGCAGGCTATTAAGTGTTTTTCTGGGGACAGGTTCCCTTTATCTAATTCCTATAAGGACATGCAAGTTGTCCCCCCATAAGGTAGTAAAGTCATCCTTTGCCCCTTCCAGGTACGGTATATATACAACCCCCCCCCCCCATGGTCCCCTTCCTGGTATCTATGTCCACCATTCTGGTGTATGACCCCATCCTGGTATATGTGCCCCATTCTGGTATACGGCCCCCATCCTGGAATATGTCTCTCATCCTGGTATATGTTCCTCTTCCTGGAATACGGTTCCCATCCTGGTATATGTGCCCTATCAAGGTATATGTGTCTCATCCTGGTATATGTGCCTAATCCTGGTATATGTGCCTAATCCTGGTATATGTGCCTAATCCTGGTATATGTGCCTAATCCTGGTATATGTGCCTCATCATGGTATATGTCCCTCATACTGGCATATGTTGCCCATCCTCATATATGCGCCTCATTATGGTATATGTGACCCATCCTGGAATATGTCCCCCATTCTGGTATATGTTCCCCATCCTGGAATATGTGCTTCATTCTGGTATATGTCCCCCATCCTGGAATATGTGCCCCATCCTGGAATATGCCCCATCCTGGTATATGTGCCCTCATCCTGGTATATGTGCCCTCATCCTGGTATATGTGCCCCATCCTGGTATATGTGCCCTCATCCTGGTATATGTTCCCCATCCTGGAATATGTGCCTCATCCTGGTATATGTGCCCCATCCTGGTATATGTGCCTTCATCATGGTATATGTGCCCCATCATGGTATATGTGCCCCATCCTGGTATATGTGCCCTCATCCTGGTATATGTGCCCCATTCTGGCATATGTTCCCCAGCCTGCCAGCGCCTCTATTGTTCAATGCAGAAAACAAAACTATCTTCAAAAGCCGGCAGCTGACCGCATCCAAGCGACGGGAGCTCCTGACGTCACTGCGCCACCCCCCCAGTCACGTGCACGCCAACGTCAGCTGCTGGCCTCCATTATTCTCAGCAGTGCAGCCCTTTTATACAGAATGATGTGCTCCCAAGACCTTTTGCAGCACAAAACATCATTTCCCCAGATTACTGAGCCTTTTCCTTGTTGGTTAGGTCATCAGCAGCTTCTATAGACTGCACGGTTATCATGATGCAAGCATTCCTAAGATAGCTCATCCATGATAATTTTGCAGTGTAAATAGACCTGAACTAATTTCTGTGCCGGCTGACTACGTCTCACAGGCACATAGACATATGAGGCTCTTTAGTTTGAATCTAGAGTGGCATGGTCAGTCCATGCATCACGGTCTTTACTCGAACGTCAGAATAAGGGTATGTTTCCACCTTCAGGATGGCCGGCGGCTTGGACAGAGCGGCAAACCCGCTCCGCCCTAAGCCCCACCCCCTTCTGTGACGCGATGATGCCGGATGTGTTCATTGCACACATCCGGCATCATCGCGCCCCACACATAGGGCCCTGTGATATACCTTGCGGCGGCGCAGTGGCGCCGCAACGTACACGCTCCGATCTTAAAAGATGCGCAGCATGTCCGGAATCGCAGGGCCGACGGATGCGTGTTGCCACTCATAGTGGAGACGGGATTTTGATAAAATCCCCTCCACTATGCTGTAACATCTGGACGCTGCGTGTTTGGCGCTGCGCTTCTGCGCAGCGTCAAACACGCAGCGTTTCCTGCACGTGGAAACATACCCTTAGACGGCCGTCACACTATCAGTATTTGGTCAGTATTTTACATCAGTATTTGTAAGCCAAAACCAGGAGTGGGTGATAAATGCAGAAGTGGTGCATATGTTTCTGTTATACTTTTTCTCTTAATTGTTCCACTCCTGGTTTTGGCTTACAAATACTGATGTAAAATACTGACCAAATACTGCTAGTGTGACGGCAGCCTTAAGGTACCTTCACACGAAGCGACGCTGCAGCGATAGCGACAACGATGCCGATCGCTGCAGCGTCGCTGTTTGATCGCTGGGGAGCTGTCACACAGACCGCTCTCCAGCGACCAACGATGCCGAGGTCCCCGGGTAACCAGGGTAAACATCGGGTTACTAAGCGCAGGGCCGCGCTTAGTAACCCGATGTTTACCCTGGTTACCTAAGTAAAAAAAACAAACAGTACATGCTCACCTGCGCGTCCCCCCAGCGTCTGCTTCCTGACACTGACTGAGCTCCGGCCCTAACAGCAGAGCGGTGACGTCACCGCTGTGCTTTCACTTTAGGGCCGGCGCTCAGTCAGTGTCAGGAAGCAGACGCTGGGGGACGCGCAGGTGAGCATGTACTGTTTGGTTTTTTTACTTTTACGCTGGTAACCAGGGTAAACATCGGGTTACTAAGCGCGGCCCTGCGCTTGGTAACCCGATGTTTACCCTGGTTACCAGTGTAAAACATCGCTGGTATCGTTGCTTTTGCTTTCAAACACAACGATACACAGCGATCGGACGACCAAATAAAGTTCTGGACTTTATTCAGCGACCAGCGACATCACAGCAGGATCCTGATCGCTGCTGCGTGTCAAAAGAAACGATATCGCTAGCGAGGACGCTGCAACGTCACGGATCGCTAGCGATGTCGTTTCGTGTGAAGGTACCTTTAGGCTTAAGAATTCGCTCACACCATTGTATACATCGGATGAGTACGATCTGATTCTTTTTATCGGTTAGACCTCGAACCAATGTTATTCAATTGAGGCGGTGCAGATGTCTGATTCTGGTCACTGATAGAATCTGTCAGTGAATAAAATCACAGCATGCTGCGATTTCACTCTGATATCGGATGTCACTCACCCATTCAAGTGTATTAATGCAGTCTGATTTCCACAGACTTACACAATGGAGAAGACTGAGACACCTTGTTCTCCATCTTATCCTTACCGTGTGGTATGATCGGATCACACTATGATGACAGTGTCAGTAACGTGTAACACCCTGATTCTCTTGGATGAGAGAGAGCCTAATACTAAGTTTATTGTTTTTAACAGAGAAATTCTGTCCCCTAAAAACACATAAAAGTAGACAACCCCTGTAATAAATATTTTGGCAGTTATCATTTAAGGAAATTAGACCACAAAACTGACATAGTACATTTATTTTTTTTCATAGGAGAAAATCACTGATGAAACACTGATGCTGAAAACTGACACATTGACCAAACACTGATGAAACTTGGATGAAAAAGAATTGACATTTCTTGCACATGGAAAAAATCACGGATGTCTGAATGAGGCCTAACTGCTCATGTTCACTTCCTAAACCAAAAAGTGCCAATAACACTTTATCAGTCACAGTGCACCTTTACATTAGGTGCCCATTATCTTTAGGCTTTATTCACACAGCAGTATTGTTGATCAGTATTTCATCAGTATTGCTATGTGAAAAAACAGAAATGTCTCCAAAACACAGAACAGATGCCAATCTTTCAAATTCAGCTTCTCTCTGTAAGTCCCCCTCCTGGTTTTGGCACACAAACACTGGTGCAAAATATTGACCAAATACTGATGTGTGAATAAGCCCTAACGGTATGTGTCCACCTTCAGGATGGCCGGTGGTTTGGACGGAGCGGTAAACCCACTCTGCCCCCTTCTGTGAAGCGATGATGCCGGATGTGTTCATTGCACACATCCGGCATCATCGCACCCCACACATAGGGCCCTGTGATTTACCTTGGGGCAGCGCAGCGTCGCCGCAAGGTACACAGACATGCTGCGATCTTAAAAGACGCGCCGCATGTCCAGAATCACAGGGCCGACGGATGCGTGTTACCACGCATAGTGGAGACGGGATTTGATAAAATCCCCTCCACTATGCTGTAACATCTGGACGCTGCATGTTTGACGCTGCGGCTCTGCGCAGCGTCAAACGCAGCGTTTCCTGCATGTGGAAACATACCCTTAGACAAACAAAGCTGAAAAAGAATGACTTTGAGGTTGTTGGGGCTTACCAGGAAAGTCTGTGTAACGTACGCTGTAAGGGTGTGCCGTTGCCAGCGGCGATATGCATATTCTAGGTAACATTCCGATTAGACGTGACACTTGTATTGAGCGAGGTCAGACATGTCTAATCAGAAAGTGGCCGGAATTATGCATATCGCTTACTTGCGGTCAAATGACTGCTCGACCTCACCACTGACATCGGAGAATCCTCACAGCTTGCGCTGCATGTGATGTGAGGATTCACAAGTCTACAGTGACGTACAGTGAATAAAGACATTTGTGATAATTTGGGGGCCGTGGGGATGTAACTGAAACCTCCAAATATGTGTTTTCACTTTGTGTATTCTATCCTTAAACAAATCCTTTTGGGCCATACTGACACTAACCAGGTCCATATATAATATTGCGGCATATATAGTTCGGACAAAATTCTATATGATAAAACATTGCTGGATTGCATTTAACACTTTATGTCCTACTGAGTCCTTATACAACATCAATGATTAATGTAGACCAGAGCTGTAACTAAGGTTTTGGTTCTGGGGGGGTGGGTCGGAGGCAAACTTATGAGTGGGCCCCTAACCAGGTAACCTTGATTACAACTGGGTGACACACCCTACTAGTGGAGGAGAACCTCAGCAGATGACCGCGCTATTACTGAAGATAATCTCTATATTAAGACCAACATGGTTATTACCGCCATATGGTCAGTGTTAAATACCAGTCCTACAGAACATATAAAAGAATTCAGCACAGTTATAGATTGTGACTTACAGAGGACATTCTTTCTGATGAAATCATTCACTTTTCCAGTCTTTTACATCTGGCCCAGACCGATGTCATAGCTGTTTTTTGTTCAGACCCAAAGTCCGATATATCGGATCACCAGTGAGGCCAAATTAAGAGATTATAAACGTAAGGATGAATGACCTCGGGGATATCAAAACATCCAACACCGCGGAGACACCATCACGTGTTTCTCAACGCAAGCAATGAATAGCCAGGTCTTTCACCGGGAAGGAACAACCACGGGAAGGGCAGCATCCAATAAAGGAAAACCACCTATGCCAAAACATGGTATCCATCCACAGACAGCTGTTTCGGGGTATTTGCCCCTCATCAGTGTGGAGTAGGAAACTGGCTATTAGGAGCAGTGCCTAGTGAAAAGGTTATAAACATAAGGATGAATGACCTCGGGGAGATCAAAACATCCAACACCGCCAAGACACCATCACGTGTTTCTCAACGCAGTGATCCAGAACACTGCCCCCATTTGTTGGATGAATGACCTCCACTAGGCACTGCTCCTAATAGCCAGTTTCCTACTCCACACTGATGAGGGGCAAATACCCCGAAACAGCTGTCTGTGGATGGATACCATGTTTTGGCATAGGTGGTTTTCCTTTATTGGATGCTGCCCTTCCTGTGGTTGTTCCTTCCCGGTGAAAGACCTGGCTATTCATTGCTTGCGTTGAGAAACACGTGATGGTGTCTCCGCGGCTTTTCTACATAAATTAAGAGATTAGGCCCCACAAATAAGCGATTGGAGAAAAGAATGCAAACTGGTTGTGATCAAATCACTTTTTAGTTTATTCACACAAGAGGCAGTATTTTATACAATTTACAGCAATGTAACTCATGTAAATAAGGTAAATAAACGTCATCATCAATAAGGTAAATAAACGTCATCATGATCTGGGTAACGGGGGGGCCGTTACCCAGATCATGATGACGTTTATTTACCTTGTACCCAAAACATATTTTTTTTTGCAGGCTCTTGAAAACATTGCATACCAGATAAGAAGTATAAAATCCTTGAATCGGATACTATAAGGCTACAACTCTTCTATGGTATGACCTTTTGTCACAGGGTCAGTTGGTGTCAACAAAGGAGCTACTGTCTCATGGGTCTAGTACCCATAAGGGGGCTTTCTAACTGCTTTGCCCATCCACCCTTAGTGTGGACGCTCACCCCATCAGCAGTGGTTATCTGGGGTCTATGATACACTGGAAGGTTCAGGCTTAGATTCTTTTTTTTACACATACATTATTCAATAGCTTAGGTAATCCATATATCAGCGCTTTTACGGCTACATAGAGCAATAAACAAAACAAAATTTGCTTGCAAGTCTACAATACCAGAAATCCGTCCTGTTAGACCACTAAACCAGTTGGCTGGATTCTTTTTTTTTAATGCATTTTGAAACTTTTATAATGCATTTTCATTAGATTACAATATTTTTCACAGATGAGGGAAGTATGGGAGGGAAGAGGAAGGGAGGGATGGGAAAAGGATACAGGGAGAGGAAAGATAAAATAGGTATGTATGTAAGATTTTAGAGACAGGTGTCAATTACCTAATGTCCATACCTAAAAGAAAAAGCAGACAAACATGTACACGTAAATTAGGAATCTAAAGTATCTGAAGAAGTATCAGGCTTGAAGTACAAGTTCGGCTAAATCAAGAGAATGCTATAGAAGTGGAAATAAATTCTAGCTACCCTAACCTGTGTTTATAAAATATTAAGTAAGCTTTTTAGTACATTTCTTCGGTTAGGTCAACGGACCGGCTTTGTGTGGAGACTTCAGGAGAGGCCTTTGATATTTTTAATTTAGTGTATTCAAGAAAGTCGTTCCCTTCCTCTCGAGAAGAAATATAAAAGACGTCTGTCGCATATTTGACTTGAAGAGTCGAGGATCTACTGCAGATGTAGGGAATCCCAGCTCGCCAGAGATCAAATGTGAATTGGGAAAGAGCTTTCCTTTTTTTTAACGTGTCTTTTGATACGTCTTTAAAGAAGACCAAACCGCTGTATGGGGATGCAAGGAATTTTGAGTCATTTGATATTCCGAAGAGCGCGTTTTTTATCCAGTTTGGGTAGAATGAAACAGTAACATCCCTTGCTATATTATCTTGTGGTAGGGAGGGCCGTCTACGTACCTTGAAAGCTTTTTTTATCAGACAGTTCTCGCCTATATTAGGGAAAAAATGAGTAACCATTGAAAAGATGTATCCTTTTAGTTGATGAGTCTGAACTGACTCATGGATCCCCCTGATTTTTAGGTTCTTTCTCCTGAAATCTTAGTCAAGTAAGCTGGCTGAGATAAGCCATATCCTTTTTAATCTTGTCTAGTGAGTCAGAAATTGATGGTAGAATATGAAAAGCATCAAGATCGAGGTCCCCCTTAAAGGCGATTGCTGTATCAGGATCAGAAGTAGAATCAACCAAGATTCCGGAAGAAGTTGAGTGAGTGGCAGTAACCATTTTCAACAATGAGTCTCTAAAGAGTTTTTTTTTTTTATAAAGCCTTCTGAAGCTATAGTGTTATTAATTTCCTTTTGTTCCGAGAGTTGTGTGTCAAGACATTTCAGAAACTCATTTTCGCCTTCTCCAAAGACCTGTTTTACCAAGTGTTCAACTGCGGTTAAAAGAGCTGTATGTTAACCATGAAACCCTCTGTAGGGTGATTGACAGGATCCCTGATAATCACTAGTAGATCAGAGGATGGCCATCCCTGACCCAGTCCACCAGTTGATTTAGAATTTACGTGTTTGACCGCCTTCTTTGTGGAAGAATGAGCGGATGTGGATGAATCAGAGAAATCATTTTCCCCAGATTCTGATGAATCAATACCGTCAATGGATTCCTCTGAATATACGTTTTCCAGACTGTATGATGAGACAAGAGAACTGCCTGAATAATCTTTTAAGACTTCATTATGATCAATATGGGTGTCTCGGTTCTTATTTGTATGCATCAAATTGAGTTCCCTCAAGCAAGCTTTGAGTTCCTTCACAGGGAATTCAATGATTTTTATTTTGAGACTATCACGTAAATGATCAACGTAGCTTAGGGGCTCATTCGGAATTATTCCTTTAAGATCCTCCATGATGTATTCCGCGGTACTGTGAGGAGGTGGGACTATGCCATCGAAATTATAGTGTGAAGCCTGTCTGGCAGGTTTTGAAGATACAGGGAGGGACCCCATCTGCCAGCCCTTGCTCATATATTGCATGTCTCAGCTGGGAAGAATAAACATTAGATTCCAGAATTTGGCCAGGAATAGGTGTACCGCAATCAGAGTTCCTGGTGTACTGGCTCTTTAAAAACATACTTCTCCCTTGCTTCCTGATTGATAAAAGTATTGCTGATCATTATCAGTATGTTCAGCACAATGAGATGCAGTGTGAGGGAGTTATTTCCCATTGTTTTGGAGTGTCAGGGAAAAAACGCAAAAAATCCGCAAAAAAAACGAGTCAAATCCGTGTAAAAAACGCAAAAAAAGCGCATGCAGAATTCCTGCAGAAAACCTCAGGTTTATCTCAGGAAAATTCTGCATGTATTCCGGACGTGTGCACATACCCTGAAAGTGGCTGGTGTTGTTTTGGCAAGAGTGCAAACCCCTTTTATATCCGGGCTCACCCACCTGTAGGCACAATGTCCACAAACTAAGAATATTCCCTCTGGGAGTACACAAATATGACCAGGGGTCTATATATATTGGTATAAATTCAATAGTCCCAACATGGCTTTATGGGCGCACCAAGTATTATTCATTTGTTTTCCGGTTATACCAGATGTACATTTACCTATTTCATGCCTTACTATTTTACCGATATATATTTTACAGCCTTTAACACGCTCTTGGTACACTGTCTCATTAACCTGGGTCCGATAATGAGTATGTACGAAAGCATGAATCATACTCCCACCACCATAATTGTACCTTAAGTTGCGTTATATTTAACTGGAACCAGGGATTAGTTGCCTACCCGACTATAGTCAATGAGGCAGATATGTCACGAGGCACATCTTTTCCCCGAAACTTAGATTGAGTCCAGGTTTCTTTGTGTATGCAGTGTGGTGTTAATACCTTCCATGGCTCTAGAGGTCAGTCTAAGTACGGCATAGTCCTTGCAGATACTGGGCTGTGTACAGATCCAACAGTCCTTTGGTTTTTCTCCTTCCATGTCCTTGATAAGAAAAGCATGATAAGTTTGTTGTCCCAGTCTGTATTTGAAAGTTTATCAAGTGTATCTGTAGGGTGCAATAATCCTGCTACTCCCAGCAAGGTCATTAGTAGAGCAGTCATTCTGCTGGTGAAGTGACCTTTTTGCAGTGAGTGGCGTGGATCCAGGTGGACTTTCCCTCAAGTTTCACTTAGGTGAATGCGGTCAGCTGGAATTTAAAACCGTGGATCTAGGCTCCTCGCGTGTCTGGGTATGATCACCCAATCACCTGGATTCAGCTGATGCACATCTGCACTTTCATTAGGATAAGGAATGGATGAGAACACGTTTATGCACCACATTAAGTCTTTCCTGCAAGGCCTGGACATGGGCTGTCATAGAACCGTGTTGCATTTGTACCTGTGGGGAGTACAGACCCGTCTTTGGGGCACTATCAAACGACTTCAAAAGGAGCCTGTCTTTCTATTTGGAGTGTGTCTGACTGAATTTGGAGTGTGTCTAACTGAAAAGAGTACAAGAGGCAATCAGTCTACCTAGTTCTTAACTGTCAAGGCCTTTTGAAATTAAGTGTCGTTTTAGCATTAGCACATTTTACCAGATATGATTCTGGCCGACCAGAGAAGAGATCTACACTGCTAGGATATATTAATACACTCCTACCTTAAGTATGGGCACACGATGCGGATTTGCTGAGGATCCGCAGCAGATTTTTCCACGCAGAAACGCTGCAGATCCGCACTGTAATGTACAGT
This sequence comes from Ranitomeya variabilis, assembly GCF_051348905.1. Classification (NCBI taxonomy): domain Eukaryota; kingdom Metazoa; phylum Chordata; class Amphibia; order Anura; family Dendrobatidae; genus Ranitomeya; species Ranitomeya variabilis. The sequence goes on from NC_135232.1 coordinate 495,004,991, forward strand.
ACAATGTTATTCAATGGGGAAAAAAATAGCTGTGCGGAAAAATCAGTGCGGAATTGCTGCGGATTTCAAAGAAGTGCATGCCACTTTTGTGTGGATCTGCAGCGTTTCTGCACCCCTCCATGTTAAAAATCCGCAGTGGCAAAAACCGCAGAAAATCCGCATCAATTCCGCATAAAAACCGCAGCAAATCCGCGGCTGCGGAGTCTGCCAGGAGATGCGGATTTTGTGCAGAAAATTATGCACCTCTTTTCCTACATGTGCACATAGCCTTAGGTAGCTGTATTTAGTCAATCTGCAGTCTCTGAAATGGGTTGAGAGGCCTTGGTATCGCTTAGGAACTTTTATACCTGGGTTGTGCTGTGCACAGATGAGGCAGGACTGCAAGGCTATGTGTACACGTTGCAGATTTTACTGCTGATCCGCAGCGGATTGGCCGCTGCAGATTCGCAGCTGTTTTCCATGCAGTTTACAGTACCATGTAAACCAATGCAAAACCAAATCCGCTGTGCCCATGCTGCGGAAAATACAGTGCGGAAACGCGTTGTATTTTCCGCAGCATGTCAGTTCTTTGTGCGGATCTTACTGCGGTTTACACCTGCTCCACAATAGGAATCCGCAGGTGTCAAACCGCAGGTGGAAACTGCACAAAACTCCGCACTGAGTTTTACCTGTGGATTTTGCAAAACTGGTGCGGAAAAATACGCACATGATTCCGCAACGTGTACACATAGCCCAAGAGTTTTGCAGCTACGTAACGGAAATCAGGAGCGATCCAGAAGGCATTTACCATGGTACACGTGACTTTTTGAGGCATGAGTGAGGCCATGAGTTGCTTGTGCCATCACTGGGAACAGGGACCTCGCTAAACACAATTTATCCTTATTCTCCTATACTCCATTTGAGTTTAGCTCAGCTCCCATTTTCCCCAGTGTTCCTTCTCTGAGGGGGGAGCCTGTTGCTGGAGGGATTTCAGGACATCTAGGCGCAGTATGGCTGGAATTTGCTGACTCCCCGCCACCGTCCTCTGCTCCCTAGGCTGCTTTGCTGCTACTTTAGCAGCCTTGTCTCGTCTGCCCTCCTGTTGCAATCTACCTCCAGGGAGTCACCCTTTGTGTGTGCTTTCACCATGATTATGCCAACCTTGTAACATAAATTCCTCCATTAAGTGCAGCTCTGCATTGTTAATGGTCTTACCAGCTGATGTAAGAAAAGCTCTGTTTCTCCAGATAGGGCCATAATCATGGGATATTCTGCATCCATAATTAGAATTTGTGTAAATGTTAGCGGCTTTACCTGCAGCATCTCTACATGCCTTGGTGAGTGCCTCCAACTCTGCCTCATGTGCTGACATGTGAGGAGGGAGTGGTTCAGCTTGGATTACCTCATGTGAGGATACTACTGCATATCCCGTGTAGAATCGCCCATCCTGGTGGTATCTGGAGCCATCTACAAAAAAAAAATCTGCATTAGGAACAGGTTTTTCATGAACATTTGCAAAATCCACTGTCTTCTGACTCATCAGTTCTTTGCAGTCTTTTTCGTTTGTGCGTCATGTCAAAGTACGCTTGCTCACTTGCTAATACTGTCACCAATTCCCCTTTTCTGAGTCCACAAGCAGAAGGGTGGCTGGATTCAGAACATTACATCTTTTGAGGTTGACATATTCAGGAATTAGTAGAGCACATTCAAGTCTGACCTGTCTGGTCATAGGTGATCATTTCTCCTTGTGGGTGTACCTTACAACAGTACTGTCTCCATTCATGAGTGAAGGCAAAAAGATGTTGACAGGATGGAGGGGGACAGAGAAAAGTGAAACATTTGGAGGTGGCTTTGATGTGACAGTAAGGTGTGTGGGTTAGGAACAATTGAGGTCGCACTCTTTGTAACATCATTAATAGCCCTTAAATCATGAACCATTGTGTAAGTATCAGGGTCCTTTTTTCTTAATGGAATACAAAGGGGTGTTGCAGGGGGAAGATTTTTGCACCAGAGCCCCTGCCTTGACATACTCTTATATCCCTGGTCTGGGTCATGGATTTGGCTATGTTTAAAGGGGTATTGTTTTAGCACTAGAGTCTTGGGTTCAGGTGGAAAATCAGTCTGCTTAGTGTCCTTTGTCACTTCTGTAGGAGTCTTAATTATGCATCCTGGTACATCACCTTCCAAACTCTAGGTCTGCACAGGTGCACTTATACAGCCGTTGTATTGTCTGTTTTTCTTTCTGTAATATGGGAAAGGATGGTTCTCAGGGTCAGGCAACTGTTTCAGCATAGCTGGCTAGTCAGAGGGGCTCCATGGATAATACTGTGGCTGTCTTGCTCTAGTCACCCTCCTTGGATCTGATGTGGATGGTTGTCAGGTGGTGGAGGTGACCGGATGGTTGTTTGGGGGTGACATGATGTTCTACAACTTCCTCCCTTTCCTCTTCAGCTTCCTTCCCAAAAGTCAATGTCCCCACTACTGTGTCAGCTTCTTCTGTCACTACTTCGTATCAGATATGACAAGATAAAGGATTTTGTGGATGTAGTCCGCGCTGCCGAAGGTGTTTCATATACACAACAGTGGTTTAATTCAACGCGTTTCAAGGTTCAAATCACTTCTTCCTCAGGACGTAACCACAAGTGTACCAGTCTGGGATTCTTTTACAACAGTGTTTAAAAGTCCATTTATCTTGTCCGGGTCTCTGGGTATACAGAGATGGGGTGGTAGCTGTCATGTGGCGGTCATAGTCTTAAACTTTTGTGCATCAAAATGTCCATAATACACCTTACTTCTGTACTACTGCACTTTCTCAGCTCAACGACACTTGCTATTTTCTTCCCTTGTCTGCCATTTTTGTACATCCAAACATCCACACTCTGGCACGTTTGCCTTTTTCAATATTGGTCTCACATTCTTCACTGCTTATTTTCCTTCTCTATCTTTTACTATATGTATAGCTATTTTGGATCCCATTGGTGGCCCTGACTGCACACAGAACAAGTTGCCCGTGGCTTCAATTTATTCTCAAGACAGCTCACCTTTCTGCAAATGCCCTCTCAGTGTGCCTGGACCTTGTCTACAGGCCACACTCTAGCAAGTCAGAATTAGCTTGTCAACGTGTAGCAGGAAGACTCGTGGCTCTCTCCCAGTAGACCTGCAGGGTGTAGCGGGAAGGCTCTTTCCGCTCTCTTACCTGTTAGACCAGCTGACTAAAGTAGGAAGGCCCAGGTGTGATAGGCCTCACCTTCTAGACCAGCTCCATGGACAGTGGGAAGGCTCACATGGCTCTCTAACCCACAAAAAAAACCCGCTGACTAAAGTAGGAAGGCCTAGATGTGATAGGCCTTTCAACTACTAGATCAGCCGTGCAGTTGGCTACAACCCCTTCGGCTGATCCTCATCAATCACATAACTAGAAGAAGGTATAAACATATTGCTGACCAATCACTTTCAAGTTTTCTTCTAAAATAGGCACAATATTTTACTTTCAACTTACAATATTATTTTCCACTTCAATACAGGCCTGTTGCTATAAAAGCACAAATCTCTCAGCACACACCACACCCAACAACCCAGAAATACAGAGAACTTACACGCAGCTTCCTCACCCCTCTCCTCATTTACCAGCATAGATAAGAAGAACTTGCAGTATCCTTCACATAGAAAAGAAAGAATGCTTAGTTCTTGGCAGTTTCTATATTCAGCATGTCACAGAACACCCAAAAACTTCACATGAAAAAGTGAATCCTCAGCCATTACACCCAGGATACTTGTACACCTTTCATAGAATAGTCTGTGACGATTCATTCATATGTGCTCATTCAGGGGTTATTTCCCAGCTATCTGAATCAGCTGATTTTACAAAAAAGAACAATCCCTTATGTCAATTACTGTGCCTGATTCAGCTCAAAGTGAGTTGAATAATGTGTTCTAGAGGAAAACACCTAAAGCAGGGGTGGGCAATTAATTTTGCCATGGGGCCGCATGAGAAATTGGGATGGTTTTAGAGGGCCGGACTAATGTAATTAACTCATTTTTACCCAATAGTATACACATCATATGCTATCTTTTCATAAACAGTTTATGAAAAAAATAGTCTCATCAAGGAGGTATACACTGCAGTGACCGATGCTTCCATCGGTGCAGACAGTAGGCTGCATATTACTGACAAGTCCTACCTTCTTTAACCAAATTCTCGTTGTAGACTAGAGACTGTTGAGAATTGATGCAAAAAGATTCCCGTTGGCCAGAAGTATACCAGTGAGCATGGCCAGCTTATTCCTCTCAGACTCAGAAAAACCTTCAGAAACAGCAGCAACTCCAAGACAATATTTTCACACACCTTGGGTCAGATATGGCAATGCTAGACTAACAATGGATGTAAGCTTCGTCTCACAATGCAAATATGGATATGCAACTAACTTAGGCTTTATTCTCTCCTAGGGCATGCATCCATAGGACATTTCTTCTACAGACCCCCAGCAAAAATGTATTTATTGTGCAAATTCTGTGATTACAAAGCAAAGGGCTGCTAAACCCACAGAAACATCTGCAGCACCGGCCAATAACATATTCTTTGCAGTAGTTTCATGCTACACACAATGCTGGTACTAGTGCCGTTAGCTTAGCGCTGCTAATGTGTGATAGCCGTGGTAGCCCCCCTCCCTCACACTCCCCAGCAACACAGGGACCCCCTCTCCCCCCGACCGCGCGCATACAAATGAATCTTCTGTATCGAGCGCGGATACTCACTCGAAGGAGACCGCCAGCCAGCAAGCAACTTCACCGCAGCACATCCCGCGTGGCGCTGGAGTGACGTATGCACGTGACGTACAGGGCCAATGTGGAGCTCAGCCTCTTGTGACCGGTGGCATAATGCTGCCTCCGGTCACAAGAATGATTGACACAGCCAGGAGCCAATGGCTCCTGATGCTGTGTCTATCACATCCTGACCCCGGAACTGTATGCGCTGCGTGGGGGAGCTCGGGGCCTTCACTCCAGCCGCCAGCGGTCCTCCTTAGAAGCGATTATGGCGGCTGGCCGGGCCATTTAAAATCATCAGGCGGGCCGCATCTTGCCCAGGTCTGACCTAAAGGAACCCCTCATCAATCAGGGACTTGTTTGTCCCTTTTACTCAGTTGCTCATGTCATTCAGAGGTTCTCATAAACATGTACAAAGATTCATACTGCCTGCCTACTACTGTACATAATTGGCACGACTTATGAGGACTGCATGCTCACTCACACTCCTAGAATGGCCGAAGCCAACTGCATAAACATAAAACACAGCCTTATACAAAACAGCCTTATACAACGTACTGCTATTCCAAAGCAATGAAAGTGCACAGAGACTGTCCCAACTCTGCACTACGCAACTAGTTAGTAGTCTGACAGATAACACTTATTACTCTTATTATTCTTAAACTCATACAGACAAACACAAAACTCACTGGTGATGTCGGTTCTTGGACCGTGTTTGCAGCCTTTACCCAGAGATATGGAGAGATCCAGAGAGATTGCAAGTACAAAAACAAAAGTGTAAAAGGCTTTCTACCTTGCTGCAGCTGGAATATGTCCAATCTCAGGAAACTCCCACATACGGAATCAGAATAGGCCGTTCACCACCGGGCCCACGTTGGGTGCCAAATCTGTCGTAGATATTTTTGTTCTGACCCGGGTCACCAGTGTGGCCGAATTAAGAGATTAGGCCCCGCAAATAACGGGTGCTCAGAGAAAAGAATGCACAGGGGTTGTGTGCAAATCATTTCTAGTTTATTCATTCTTGAGGCAGTATTTTATATCATTTACAGCAATGTTACTCATGTAGCCTCCCATTACCCAGGTCATGATGACCTTTATTTACCATGTACCGAAAACGTTTTTTTTTTTTCAGACTCCATGAATCGGAGACTATATGGCTACAAAAATATAAGAACAAATTCTAGCAATAGAAGGAAAACACCAAGGTTACTTACCAGTAGATGGTTTTTCCGGAACCCATGACAGCACACCTGAGAGAGGGATCTGCCCAGCCAGGACAGGAAACCTACTGAAAACAAAAGGGTGGTAACTCTTCCTTGTTTCAGTTGGTTTACAGGCATGAGATGTTTCCCCGGTTAGTTCAAACTATTGCCACATAACAGCAAAAATGCACCCAACTATAGTGCATATCAAAAGAGAGAAAAGGGGGGGAATATATGGGCGCTATCATGGGATTTGGAAAAAATGGCTACGGGTAAGTAACCTTGGTGCTTTCCCTTCACCCGTGACAGCACACCTGAGAGATTTTTAGAGAATGACAACACCTTAGGCTAGTTTCACACTAGCGTTTTGCTGAGCTGTGGAGGGCTGCGGACTTCCTCCGTGAATCCCCGGCCATGACTGCACCTCCACCACTCAACTCCGCCCACTTCCGCATGCGGCCTGCGTACCTATCTTTAACATTAGGTACGCAGGTCGTGCGCATGTATGTGGATGCCTCCGCATGCGTCATTTTGACGATGCGGTAACCAGACAATCGCAGCTGGTTGGAATTTGTTTTCCTTTGCAGCGTCAAAACGACGCATGCGTAGGCATCCACATACATCAGTACGACCTGCGTACCTAATGTTAAAGATAGGTATGCAGGCCGCATGCGGAAGTGGGCGGAGCTGAGCAGCAGAGGTGTGGCTGTGGGAGGGACTTCACAGAGGAAGTCCGCAGCCCTCCGCAGCTCAGTAAAACGCTAGTGTGAAACTAGCCTTAGGGAGGACAACCACTTGCAGCACCCGTCTACCACCGCTTGCCGCACCCATCTACCAAAGGTTAGATCAGCCGAGGAAGACAGATTCGGTTGGTAGTGTTTAAAGATGGTGAGGACCAGGTAGCAGCCTTGCATATCTGGTCAACCGATACCTCTGCCTCTTCTGTCCAGGAAGTAGCCACGGCGTAGGCTTCCCTGATACATCTGGCAATGGTACTTTTGGATACCCCGTACCCCTTTCTGCTACACTGGAAGGCTACAAATACTGACTGATCTTAACTCCATTGACTAGTCATGGACATGTATTGTAATATGGACCTCACGTCTAAAGTATGGAATTTTTCCTCCCCTGGATTTCTGGGGTTATCACAAAATGATAGCAATGTCATCTCTCTTGACTTCTATGAAATGTAAGAATTATCCTCGGGAAATAGGCCGGATCTGGTCTTAGAACCACCCGTCGTCAAAAACCTGAGTGTATGGGGGACATATAGACAGGACTTGTATGTCACTTACCCTATGTGCTGATGTTAAGGCCACTAGTAACACTGTTTTAATAGTGAGGAATTTCGCTGACAACTCTTGTAAGGTCTCAAATGGACTCCTAGTTAGTGACTCTAAGACTAGGTTCATGTCCCATGGAGGAATCTTTGGAATCGTGACCGGTCTAGATCTGCAGGATTTAATAAACCAGGACACCCACCTATTAAATGCTAGGTTGCAATTATACATGGCTCCCAAGGCCTAGAAACTCCAGGAACTTCTTCCATGTCCTACCATAGACATGGGTGGAGACTAGCCCTGGTGAGAATCCCTGACAACTCAGTAACGCCCTCAAATTCCATGCTGCCGGATGGAAGCCCTTCACTTGAGAGTGGCATACTGGTCCCTGGGTAAGCAGGTCCGGAATCTGGTAGAATCCATGGATCAGTAACAGACATCCACCTTAGTAGGGAGAAATTGGTCTCTTTGGCCAAAATAGAGCAATGAGAATTACCCTCGCCTGATCCTCCTTGATCTTTCTCACACTGGAATCATTGCCATCAGTGAAAACATGTAGGCCATGCTGAACTTCCATGGTATCTGAAGGGCATCTACCACAACCGGATTTTCCCATGGATCTAACAAGCAGAAGTTCTTCACTTTTCTGTTGTGTAGAGTGGCAAACAGGTCTATCTCTGGCATGCCCAAGCCTGCACTATTTGCTGGAAAACTCAAGAGTTTAAAGACCCCATTCTCCCTGTCTCAGTTTCTTGTGACTCAGGCAGTCTGCTTTTATGTTTTCTATACCCATTATGTGAAGTGCTGTGAGAGATAGCAGGTGTTCTGCTAGCTGGAACAGGATGATGGCTGCCCCCATAAGGGAATGGGACCTCGTTCACCCTTGGAGTTTGATATAAGCTACCACTGCACGGTTGTCCAACATGACCCGGGTATGGCGACCATGAAAGAAAGGGAGAAAATGTCTTAAGGCCTTTTCCACAGCCCACAGCTTGTTTACATTTGAAACCTGATCTCTTTCTAAAGAAGACCAGGTTCCCACGTACAGAGAAGGACCTTAGGCCTTATTTCCACTTGCGAGGAAAACGGACAAGTGCAATCCGATAAAAAATCGGATTGCACTCGGATCAATGTTATTCAATAGGTGTCTTTTCATTTGCGATTTTTTTCTCAGCCAAAATCGGACTGAGAAAAAAATTGCAGCATGCTGTGTATTGCTGCGATTCTCGGACGAGACTCGCCAATGTAAGTCAATGGGTGCGAGGAAAAAAAAAAATCGCACAGCACTCCAGTGTCCTTTGAAGAGCCGGTAATTCAGCGCGGTGTACAGTAAAATCACACTGACAGGTTAGAATAGAGTAGATATATACACATAGAATAGGTACATATGCATATATATGTCAGTGAATATGCATATATATGTCAGTGAGACACCTATATATATATATACACTCACCGGCCACTTTATTAGGTACACCTGTCCAACTTCTTGTTAACACTTAATTTCTAATCAGCCAATCACATGGCGGCAACTCAGTGCATTTAGGCATGTAGACATGGTCAAGACAATCTCCTGCAGTTCAAACCGAGCATTAGTATGGGGAAGAAAGGTGATTTGAGTGCCTTTGAACGTGGCATGGTTGTTGGTGCCAGAAGGGCTGGTCTGAGTATTTCAGAAACTGCTGATCTACTGGGATTTTCACGCACAACCATCTCTAGGGTTTACAGAGAATGGTCCGAAAAAGAAAAAAAATCCAGTGAGCGGCAGTTCTGTGGGTGGAAATGCCTTGTTGATGCCAGAGGTCAGAGGAGAATGGGCAGACTGGTTCGAGCTGATAGAAAGGCAACAGTGACTCAAATCGCCACCCGTTACAACCAAGGTAGGCCTAAGAGCATCTCTGAACGCACAGTGCGTCGAACTTTGAGACAGATGGGCTACAGCAGCAGAAGACCACACCGGGTACCACTCCTTTCAGCTAAGAACAGGAAACTGAGGCTACAATTTGTACAAGCTCATCGAAATTGGACAGTAGAAGATTGGAAAAACGTTGCTTGGTCTGATGAGTCTCGATTTCTGCTGCGACATTCGGATGGTAGGGTCAGAATTTGGCGTAAACAACATGAAAGCATGGATCCATCCTGCCTTGTATGGAGCATCTTTGGGATGTGCAGCCGACAAATCTACGGCAACTGTGTGATGCCATCATGTCAATATGGACCAAAATCTCTGAGGAATGCTTCCAGCACCTTGTTGAATCTATGCCACGAAGAATTGAGGCAGTTCTGAAGGCAAAAGGGGGTCCAACCCGTTACTAGCATGGTGTACCTAATAAAGTGGCCGGTGAGTGTATATATTTATATTTAATGCAGCGCTAGATAGCAGAAAAGCCGGTAATTCAATTGCTGGCTTTTGCTATCTCCTTCACAAACCCGACAGGATATGAGACATGGTTTACATGGTTTTTTTTGCATATTTCACACTACTAATGTTAGTAGTGTGTATGTGCAAAATTTGGGCGCTCTAGCTGGTAAAATAAAGGGTTGAATCGCGGAAAAAATTGGCATGGGCTCCCACGCAATTTTCTCCGCCAGAGTGGTAAAGCCAGTGACTGAGGGCAGATATTATTAGCCTAGGGAGGTACCATGGTTATTGGCCCCCCTGGCTAAAAACATCTGCCCCCAGCCACCCCAGAAAAGGCACATCTGGAAGATGTGCCTATTCTGGCACTTGGCCACTCTCTTCCCACTCCCGTGTAGCGATGGGGTAATGAAGGGTTAATGTCACTTTGCTATTGTAAGGTGACATTAAGCCAGGTTAATAATAGAGAGGCGTCAATTATGACACCTATCCATTATTAATCCAATAGTACGAAATGGTTAATAAAACACACACACATTATTACAAAGTATTTTAATGAAATAAAGGCACAGGGTGTTTTAATATTTTATTGTACTCTTAATCCACCTGAAGACCCTAATTCTGTAAAAAAGGAAAAATAAAAAATCAACAATATCCCATACCTTCCGTCGTTCAGTCATGTCCCACGATGTAAATCCATCTGAAGGGGTTAAATAATTTTACACCCAGGAGCTCTGCTAATGCAGCTGTGCTCCTGTCTGTAAAATTTTGTGAATGAATGGAATGCAGGGGAATGTCCTGTAGTTACCTTGAGTCGCGGTGATGCGCCCTCTGCTGGATGTCCTCATATGAACTTGAGCATGGGAAAATATTCTGAAAAGTTCCCACGCTCGAGTTCACATGAGTTCATCCAGCAGAGGGCGCATCACCGCGACTCGAGGTAACTACAGTACATTCCCCTGCATTCCATTCATTCACCAAGTTTTACAGTCAGGAGCACCGCAGAATTAGCAGAGCTCCTGGGTGTAAAATGATTTAACCCCTTCAGATGGATTTACAGCATGGGACAAGACTGTTAGGACGGAAGGTATGGAATATTGTTGTTTTTTTTTTTTAACTTTATTTCAGGTGACAAGGGTCTTCAGGTGGATTAAGAGCATAATAAAATATTACAACACCATGTGTCTTTATTTCATTAAAATACTTTTTAATAATGTGTGTTTTATTAACCATTTCATACTATTGGATTAAAAATGCATAGGTGTCATAATTGATGCCTCTCCATTATTAACCTGGCTTAATGTCACCTTACAATAGCAAGGTGACATTAACCCTTCATTACCCCATATCCCACCGCTACAGGGGAGTGGGAAGAGAGAAGCTAAGTGCCAGAATAGGCGCAACTTACAGATGTACCTTTTCTGGGGTGGCTGGGGGCAGATGTTTTTAGGCAGTGGGGGGCCAATAACCATGGTCCCTCTCTAGGCTATAATTATCTGCCCTCAGTCACTGGCTTTCCCACTCTGGCGGAGAAAATTGCACGGCAGCCATGCCAATTTTTTCCGGGATTTAACCCTTTAATTTAATAGCTAGAGCCCCCAAATTTGACACAAAGACACTTCTTACATTAGTAAAGAGGAATATGTAATAAAAGAAGGGATATGAGATGGTTTACTGTATGTAAAAACCATGTCTCATATCATGTCGGGTTTGTGAAGGAGATAGGAAAAGCCGGCAATTGAATTACCTGCTTTTCTGCTATCTAGCGCTGAATTAAACATAAATAAATAAATATATATATATATATATATATATATATATATATATATACATATATACCTATTCTATGTGTACACATTTATTCTACCTATTCTATTCTGTCAGTGTGATTTTACTGTACACTGCACTGAATTGCCGGCTTTTCTATAGAACACCGGTGCGTATTTCTCGCAAGTCACACTGATGGTCCGTGTGTAATCCATAATTTTCTCGCCCCCATAGAGTTTCATTGGCGGATTTTTTGCGCAATACGCTGACAAACGCAGCATGCTGCTGTTTTCTATGCCCGTAACATACCGTATATTACGGATGCGTAATATACGGCAGATAGGAGCTGCCCAATAGAGAATCATTGGGCCGTGTGCACTGCGTATTTTCTGGACGTATTTTCTGCGCTCATACATCTGTAAAACTCGCTAGTGTGATGCCGGCCAAAGAGTGACAGAGAAAGAGGAGGATAGAGAAGAGAATTCCTCCCCTCTCTGTGCAGTCTGAGAGGGCATGGTTGGAACAATGATGCCCTCTCCCTGTAGAGAGGGACAGGGCGCGCCACATACTGTGCAAAAAATCCCTATACCATGGATTCTGTTGAGAGCAGACTGCACATGTCTAATATCTCCCGTCTTATACACATAAAAATCACTTCCTGGTTTGCTCACATATCTTTCTGTACCACCTAAAGGATGTAAGCTCTGCTGCAACTTCTAAGTCCAAATATCAGCCAGTGTATGACCCCAGCACATGCTATCACAACTATTCCTCTGATGAAGATGAGGAGGGAACATCATACATGCGGCCCAGTACTAGGAAAAGAAACCCACAGGCACCAAAAAATGCAGGGGCAGAGAGAGGCACCACCATTACAGTATGTGCACTTCACCCCAAGTCAGGTGACAATCTTCCAGACCCAGGGATGCATCCTATGCCATTTTACCGAAGAATGTAGCAGAACCAGCAAACATATGCAGCCACCTGGAATGATCTCTGGGCCATAAATGGAAATAAAAGCAGGTGATGCCCTCTGGCCAATCATGAAGGAACAATTCAAACTTCCAGCAGAATTAGGGTATGTTTCCACGTTCAGGAAACGCTGCTTGTTTGACGCTGCGCAGCGCTGCAGCGTCAAACAAGCAGCGTCCAGATGTTCCTGCATAGTGGAGGGGATTTGATGAAATCCTGTCTCCACTATGCGTGGAAACCCGCCCTGCGACTCCGGACATGCTGCGCGTCTTTTCAGATCGCAGCATGCCCGTACACCTTGCGGGGACGCAGCGTCCCCGCAAGGCATATCACGGCCCTATGGGAGAGAGCGATCATCCCGGATGTGAAGAGTTAACACATCCGGCATGATCGCGTCCCATTAAGGGGGCGGGGCTTAGCGCCGAGCGGCTTCGCCGCTGCGGCGATACCGCCGCCCATCCGTACCGTGGAGACATACCCTTAGATGTACACGCTTGGGAGTCAGGGCCACAGATAATTGAACAGCTCAGAGAGTGGGCCAAAGGCAGATTGGCAGGACAAGCCCTCAGCTTACATGACATGAGCCAAGACAAGACAGAGTCTGTAAAGAAGTTTCATGGCAAAGTAATGCAAGTTTTCCAAGACTTGGGATTCACCATTCATGACCAGATACACAGGCAAATGTTGGCACAGGCCTTGGTGCATAGACTGAGACAGCCAATCAGGAAACCACTGATAGGCCCGAGAACAGGTCAATAGCAGTGGACTGGCCCAGCAAAACGGGTCATGTGCGCCTGGGAGACTGTTTATTGTCAATTGCCGCCAAAACTGCTGCCATTATAGCGCCACGAAGAGCGCGAGGGAAGAAGAGGCATACCTTCGTGGGCGGAGCCAGCTGGAAAGAGCGTGAAGAAGGAAACTTGGTGCCATGCTGCTGAGAACGCCGGAAGGGGAACCAGAAGTGAAGATGTTGCAAAGTGCCGAGCGACACACCGGAAGAACCGCTGCAGACTCCAGAGAGGAGACACCGACCTCAATAAGGTTAGCAAAGGGGAGAAGCTATGTCAGACCAGGGGGAAGAAGTGATGGCAAATGCAGCCGCAGCTCCTGTAATGCCCCAAGACCTCGGGTTGGAAGCAGCCGCCTGTCTCATGGCACCCCGGGCCTTGCCACGGACTCACATGCAGGCCCCATCTTACCACCAGGCCCCGCAGGGCCCGTAGCTTCAATCAGCAGGCCGGACCCCACTGCCGCTACAGTGCCCCTCATACCGTTGTCCAGGAGTGCAGAACACAGCCCCTCTCATGGTGACCACTGACCTGGAAGCGCAACCACCCTACAAAGACAGAAGAAGTGTCAAGTGTTACATCTGTGGCAAGTTTAGCCATTTCTGGGACCAGTGCAGAGCACCCATGCAACCCGAGAGTTGGTCCAGAGAAACAGGTCAAGGAAGAAGTACAGAAAGCAGTGAAGTACCCCATCCATAGGACAGGGGCAAGCAAGCCAGGTCCGCAAGACACTACGCTCCTGACATGTAAAACCCCATCTGCAGGACCAATACATCAAATTACCCTGAAAGTGGATGGCGTTGTCAGATCTTTTCTTCTGCACACCGGTGCAGCCAGAAGTGTGATGGGAACTGTGGAACTCCCCGATCCCACCTGCCTATCAGAATCCTGTGTCTTGCATGGGCATTGATGGTCAAGTCAGACATTCTCAGCTTACAAAGCCTCTGAGCGTGTGCACTCAGCCAGGACACTATCCTGTCCCAGTTTGTGGTGTCAGGGACCTGCCACTCAACCTGCTGGGAGCAGACCTACTGCAGAAGCTGAAGGCAACCACAGTGTTCCAGGAAGATGGGACCGTGACACTTTTTTCATCCCTGACCCAAGAAGAATTATGCTGGTAGCCCTACAAGAACCTCAAACAACCGACGGAGGCCTACCCAAGGAGGTACTGGACATTGTACCAGAAGGTCTATGGTCTAAGGGACCCCAAAACGTGGGAAAACCTCAAGTTGCCCCAGTGCGGGTATCACTCAAGCCAGGCACTCCATATCCTCGTAAGGCCCAGTATCCCTTGTCCATCGCCCAGAGTCAAGCTGTCTCAGACCAATTGAAGGTGTTCCTGGAAATAGGGGTCGTTATCCCCTGCACGTCTCCTTGCAATACCCCGCTTTTCCCTGTCAAGAAAAAGACTGTAAAAGGAGAGCAAGCGAAGTTCAGAATGGTACATGACCTGAGAGCTGTGAATGACACCACGGTGTTTGAAACTCCAATTGTGCTGAATCTGCACACTCTGCTCTCAAAAGTGCCTTCCACAGCAAAAGTTTTCACAGTGACCGACCTGGTTAATGTTTTCTTCAGTGTTCCCCTTCACCTGGATGACCAGTACCTGTTTGCCTTAACGCACCAGGGGGCACAGCACACATGCACAGTGATGCCACAGCGAGCCCAGAATAGCCCCTCTCAATTCACCAAAGCAATGTCCACAGTCCTCGCCAACTGGATCACAGAACATGCAGAAGTGACCCTACTGGATCACAGAACATGCAGAAGTGACCCTGCTACAATCGATCTACTCCTTTGTGCAGTTGACTTTGACACGTGTAAAGCACATTCCGTGTCTCTCCTACTCTACCTGGTGCAGCAGCGCTGCAAGGTCTCGAGAACAAAGTCCAGTGGTGTCTGAAGCGAGTTACGTTCCTGGGGCACTGTATTGCTCACCAGACGAAACACCTGACAGATGACTGGAAGACCACAGTGGAGAAGATGGTTCCTCCAACAACTCCAAAGGTGCTACAGGCCTTCCTTGGTCTGGTTTCGTATTGCAGAGCCTGGATCCCTGATGCTTCAGTCCTAATGCAGCCTCTGTATGATTGCGTCAACATAACCCCGTTCCTCCTGACAGATGCAGACTTCAGCTCTTTCAAGAAGTTAAAAGGCTCTGTAGTCTCAGCGTCAGCACTAGGCTTACCTGACTACGAGAAGCCATTCTGTCTCTACCTGATGGAAAAAGAAGGCCTTGCTACTGGAGTCCTGACGCGGCTTCAGTGGGGAAATCAGAGACCTTTAGGCTACTTTTCAGCTCACCTGGATCCAGTTGCAAGGGGAGCTCGCCTCCTGCATGAGAGCAGCATTTACAGCACACGCCCTCCTGGACAGGACTGCTGACATCATTCTTGGATATCCATTGGAAATCCTGGCTCCGCATGACATCTCAGCAATCCTCAACCAAACCCAGCCAAAACATCTCTCCACCGCCAGGCATCTTCGCCTCTAGGGCTCTCTACTCCTTCCCGACAATGTCACCATCTCCAGATGCACAGTCCTCAACCCGTCCACTCTACTCCCACTCCCAAGGGGGTATACAGATATGGACCCTCAGATCAAAATTCTGATCAAAATCTGCATGATACCTTCCGCAGGGATCTGGATTTGCTCCGGACGAATGACCATGATTGCTTCAGCATCATGCAACAGGAAACAGCAGGACTACCCAAGGTGGCAGAAGAGTCACTGACCAACCCAGAGTTGATCCTCTATGTGGATGGCTCCAGATTTGCAGATGATGAAGATTCCACACAGGATGTGCAGTGACTTGCAATCAAGAGATCCTGTGGTCCAGAAGTCTTCTGCCTAGTCTGTCAGCTGTAGGGATTGTACTCACTCAGGTGCGACGGCTGACACTCAGAAGGCACGTTTAATTAAAAGTTCACAGGTTTATTGCTCCATAAACCTCATAGTAAGCAGAGACAACAAATAGCCTTTAGCTCAGGAAAGGAAAATACAAATGTCCAGTCCTTCAGGCTCAGTCCTGAAGCCTTAACACAGACAGACTCCTGTCTGTAGTGTCCACCCTGGACACATGGAAAACTGTCCACACTGACAGACTCCCAAACACTCACTCAGGTGTGTCAAACACTCCTCCATTATGTAGCCTGAAACCACACCCATTGGTGAGGTAACATCACATGATTAGACATGTGGTTATGACATCACCACAGGTCCTGAAGCAAACATAGATAGGCATGGTTATGCCCCTTACCCAGGGGTGAGGTATATGGGTAGCCTGACCCTCCCATCTCTCATAGCTACCTGTAACCCGGACCCAAATAAACTAAACATTTCCTTATTGCTTTATGTGCATTAAAGAAAACACTCCGGGTTACATCACAGCGACAAGCCTTCTTTGTGATACATACCTCCCATCGACTATACAACCTTTAGCCACGCTACATACCTCCCCCCTCTGCCTAAAGCCGTGGGGCTTGGCACTTGTCCTAAACCGACTAGAGACCCCTCTCAGTCGTCCAGAGACCCCTCTCAGTCATCCCTGACAGTCAAACCGTCTGTCTAAGTCAGGGCCTGTTATTGAACCCTTTCGTCGGCATTCGTCACTCCTTTCCGTCACATCCTTTGATAATGATGACCCCTTGTCATCTAGTCTGCTACAGGATCTCCTGCTTAGGTCACTTAGCCCAGAGCTAACTGAGGCATCACTGCTTCTACCTGTTTCATCAGGCCACCTTCTCCCATGGTCTTTATTGCCTGGAGAGCAATCCATCCACTTTTCTTTCTCTATGTCCTCTGTTAGCTTCAGCTTGAGGACTTCCGGTCTTACGCAAACTTCTTTGCCTCTCTGGCAGCTGTTTATTAACTTGCAGTCTCGCAAGTCTCAGCTGCTCTACCTCCCTTAGGTATACCATGCGATATTCCAGGAGCATGCAGATATTCCTAAGACTCTCTCTGGATCTGACAACGAAGAAGAGAACCATACCCTTTTCTCGGGGTATTTGGTCTTCATGGACACCAGGTATTCTCAACCTTACCACTCCAGACTTATCCACCATCTCTTGCATGGCTTGACCATTCCTTCCAATGACTTTCTTCACCCTAGAGATGGGTACCTGTATTACATCTTCTCGAAGACTCCGAGCTTTCCTCACATGCTCCAGTCGTCTAGCAGCTTCTTCATTCCGCAATTGGGACATCCATTTTGTACGCACATATCTCAGGTGCATGTCACTCAGGGTAGCTACCCTCTTAGCTGTGACATCAGTTGTGGACAGTATCACTAACTGATTAGTTTCTGGGGTCCAGTTCACCTTACACGCCCCCACAGCCTTCTTGAACTCTTCATGCATAGACTCCCCGGCACAGGCCTCTCTCAGGTCTTCAGGTACATCTATCATGCATTTGAACAAGGAACTCTCCTTCTCTTCAGCTGTCATTAGACACCCATCTTGTTCAGCTTTCAGAGCCAACTTCCTCTGAACATCACCAGCTTCCAGACGTTTGGCCAGGATAGACACCTGCCACTCCACCTTCTCCCAGGCTGCTTTATACATTGACTGGCTTTCTTTCAGGCGACCTCTGAGCTCCGCCACCTCTTTCTCTAAGGCACTCACACGACACTCAGCGGCCAGTCTCCGAAGCTCCTCTTGCTTCAAACGGGTATCCACAGCCTCTTGGACCATGCTTAGCTCGCTCCCTCCATCCTCTGGATTGGCTGAGCTTTCATCACGCTAGGTGGTATCTACTTCAGGCCCCACTCCTTTGGTGGCCTCCTCCAGCTCTTCACAAGGTGCAACTGGTACCACTTCTTTGCATCCTTTACGTCTCCGGCGACGAGAGGACTTTTCCTTCTGGTGGGGCTCTTCTTTACTGTACTCCCTTACTTCCTCAGAGTCACAGTCACCAGCATAGTCTGTGTCATACCCCACAGTATGGTGAACCCCCAAGTCACACTCTTTCCGGGTGTCAGCTCCACATGTTTTATCTACCACATCACTAACAGTCATAATGTGGCACACATCAGGTGACGTCATGTCCGTAAGTTGGGACCCTCCACCATTTTCCTTGGTCACGCCTGACTTAGGACTGTCAACTATAGTGGGTGCATTCTCTGCATTAATTTTCATACACATCAATTCCACAGACACTTTCTCTTTTATCCACCAGTCCCACTGGGTTTCCAAATCTCGCCCTAGTACCATAGTGTACAGTAAGTCCAGGACTACTCTTAAATCATGATACGTAGACTCCTCTGTCAGGTCAATGTAGAGGCAGGCTGCCAAATGTCCTTTAAGGTCCTGACCTGTGTCATTCACTCTTGTCCCTAACCCAGGTGACACAGTGTATTCAGAAGGGGTTCTCAGCAAAGTCGCTTTACTCCCTGGGTCTATCAGTCCTATCACACATTCACCATCCAACAAAAAAGAGCACTGTTGTGATAAACCATTAGCTGAGCAATCCACAGTATAACATGGACCTGCATAGTACAATTTCCCCTGGGGCCCACCGGTCTGTGTCACCCCTTTAACTTCAGGAGGCTCCGCCCTTTTTTTGGACACTGGCATTCCCCGGGTTACCGCTCCCTTTTGGGACTCCACCCCCTTTAGGGTTACCACCCTGTGGTCCAGAAGTCTTCTGCCTAGTCTGTCAGCTGTAGGGATTGTACTCACTCAGGTGCGACGGCTGACACTCAGAAGGCACGTTTCATTAAAAGTTCACAGGTTTATTGCTCCATAAACCTCATAGTAAGCAGAGACAACAAATAGCCTTTAGCTCAGGAAAGGAAAATACAAATGTCCAGTCCTTCAGGCTCAGTCCTGAAGCCTTAACACACACAGACTCCTGTCTGTAGTGTCCACCCTGGACACAGACTCCCAAAACTCACTCAGGTGTGTCAAACACACCTCCATTGTGTAGCCTGAAACCACACCCATTGGTGAGGTAACATCACATGATTAGACATGTGGTTATGACATCACCACAGGTCCTGAAACAAACATAGATAGGCATGGTTATGCCCCTTACCCAGGGGTGAGGTATATGGGTAGCCAGACCCTCCCATCTCTCATAGCTACCCGTAACCCGGACCCAAATAAATGAAACAATTCCTTATTGCTTTATGTGCATTAAAGAAAACACTCTGGGTTACATCACAGCGACAAGCCTTCTCTGTGATACATACCTCCCATCGACTATACAACCTTTAGCCACGCTACACAGCCTAGGAAGCAGAACTGATAGCGCTGACGAAGGCCTACTTGTTGGCAGAAGGCAAAACTGTGAACATATACACCGATTCAAGGCACTCGCATGGCATAGCACACAACTTTGGACCCATCTGGGCTGCAAGAGACTTCCTCACAGCAAGCAGAACCTCCGTGAAGCATCATGGAGCCATCAAGGACCTGATGGACGCACTCCAACTTCCAAAAATGGTGGCAGTACTAAAGGTCAAAGCACAGGGAAAACTGAACACAGAGGCACAGGGCAATAATATGGTGGATATGGCAGCCAAAGAAGCAGCTAAAGGAAGACAATATGGAGAAGTGGGAGAGGTCGTAGAGCCGGACGGCTACTACATGATGACTCAAGACAAAAAACCTCACCAGATGACATCCTGGGATCTGCTCAAGAAGCTGCAAGAGCAAGCCCCAAAAGGACAAGAAGGAATGCTGGATGCGGAAGGGAGCAACACATGAAGAAGGAAGGGTATACGCAATGGACTATAAACCCTGTTTACCCCGAAGCATGTACCCTATGGTGGTCCAGTGGGCACATGGGCCCACACACAGATCAAAGACACAGATGAATGATCTGATTGGTGCTTACTGGTTCACTCCAGGGATCTCCACCCTAACAGCCAAGTTCACTAGCTGCTGTTTGACCTGCGGTAAATGCAACCCTAGAAGAATGGAGAAAGTTCCCACACATCATCTTGCCAGACCACTGTACCCCTTCCAGAGGATCCAGATAGACCACATCCAGATGTCGCCAAGTGGGGGATTCGAATATGCCCTTGTGGTCGTGGACGTGTTCTCAGGATGGCCAGAAGTTTTTCCCAATGAGGAACCAGTCAGCAAAGACTACTGCAAAGAAGCTACTCTTGGAGATGAGATATACAGATATGGGGTCCCTGAAGTGATAAAGAGTGACCAGGGACCCGCATTCACAGCAAATCTCACACGAGAGATCTGGACAACAGTAGGGTCAGACTTAGGCCTACACACTCCTTACAATCCCCAGAGTAGCGAGAAAGTGGAAAGACTGAATGGGACACTTAAGAACAGGATGTTGAAAGTTGCCAAAGAGACAAACAAACCATGGCAGGAGAAACTCCCAATCACACTACTTAGTGTTAGGCACACTCCCAGAGGCCCAGAAAAGCTGTCACCATATGAAATTTTGTTTGGGTCTAGTCCCAGGTTAGGGGTATTCTTCCCTCAGCAGCTGACTATGCAATATGATACTTTGTCTGCTTATGTAATTGAACTCACCAAGAAACTTGCTAATATCCATACTCGAGTTTTTTCTTCATATCCAGATTCAGTGTCTGGTACGCACTCCTTGAAGCCAGGAGACTGGGTGTTGGTGAAAACAGTTTGTAAGGAGAACACTCGATCCCAGATATGATGGTCCTGTCCAAGTGCCGCTGATGACACCAACCTCTGTGAAGCTGGAGGGGAGACCCACTTGGATCCAATCATCGCATTGCAAGAAAGCTCCCCTACCAGAGGATGACATCCAAGCCAGAATGATGTTGTGGATGCCCTGCCTGACCGGATAGATGACCTACCTAATAAAGAATACACACTTCTCACTACACATGCTGTTGACTAAGAGACTGATTGCAACAAACGCCCATTTGGGACAGATCTCCTGACCGCCCATTTGCGAAAAGTCTGTATGGAGGGGGCGTATGCGCTAGGCATGCGTCAGCTCACCGGCAGCATAAAAGAGTTGCAACGCTTTGGGACAGGAGGCTAGGATTAGGACAAGTGATATCTAAGGGGGGATTGTAATGGAAATATATATATCATGTAGATATCACTTGCATGTATACTCCTTTATAATCATATATACTCATATAAACGCAACTATATCTATATACTCAGCTAGTTTATAATCAATTGCTCAACTTGACCACATGAGCTAGGCTAGATGGTTCCTCGGTACTTTCCAGACACCCAAAAACCAGAACTTAGGCCAGATGTCTTGAACTAATGTCTAAGAATCCTGCTGAATAGCAGGATAAATGTGGCAGCTACATTTTAGTTGCTTAATCAGCATTCATATGTGCATTAATCACAGAATTCCATATATATATTGAGATAACCAATAACAGAGGAGCTAGGCAATATGGTAATTAACTAACCACCCCTAACCACCACCTTTCTATATGCAATTATAAATCCATGTATGTACAATAAATCATCAGTATTGATGGAATTGGACTGGAATTGACTGGAAGATAAAGGAATAGAAAACCACTATCATGTTTCGGTTTCTTTTAACATTCACCCCCATACTACTTTATTTCTTCCTATCTCCTGAAATCCCTCCACCCAGTAAGGAACTAGCTATTTCTTCCTCCATCCTCCCCAGCCACCTCACCTCCTCCACAGAACTATTCCTCAACATACAATCCTTTCTCTCCAGGCACACACGGCCACATCATGACCTATCCTGCTCACACCTTCTAATGCTCGGTCTGCTGCTCCTCATTGCTGGCGACATATCCCCAAATCCTGGCCCTCCTCATCACATCCCCACACTCATTTCTAATCCCCTGCCACAATCCTCTACACGTCTTCACAACCACAGTAACCTCATACCCATTCATCCAGCCCCCACTCCCCCAATTTCCCTATCTGGAGCACTATAGAATGCATGCTCTGTCTGCAATAAACTGTAATTTATCCACGACCTCTTTATCAATAACAAACTCTCCTTCCTCAGCATCACTGAAACCTGGCTCACCCCCTCTGACTCAGCCTCTCCAGCCGCACTTTCCTATGGTGGATTCCACCTCTCTCACACCCCTCGCCCCAGCAGCAAGCATGGCAGAGGAGTTGGTTTAATCCTGTCAGATAACTGCTCCTTCACCCCAATCCCACTTCCACCCTCTGTTACCCTCCCTTCCTTTGAGGTGCACACCATGCGCATCTACTCCCCCTCCATCCTCCAACTGGCTGTCATCTACCATCCCCCAGGGCCAGCCACCACCTTCTTTGACCACTTCACCACCTGGCTACTCCATTTCCTTGCCGCTGACATCCCCACTATCATCATGGGCGACTTCAACATCCCCATTGACACTTCCCTCTCAGCTGCCACTAAACTTCTATCTCTCACTTCCTCCTTTGACCTTGCCCAATGGTCTTCTACAGCCACTTACAAAGATGGTCACACACTGGACCTCATCTTCACCCGCCTCTGCTCCCTATCTAACCTCTCTAACTCACCTCTTCCTCTTTCTGACCACAACCTACTCACATTCTCTTCCCTCTCCACTCCTTGTCTACAATCCCCACCCCACAAACTTTCACACCCTCACAGAAATCTTAAACACCTTGATCTACACTCTGCTGCTCTATATAACACCACAATAGCTGCAGCTTTGGAATCTCTTGCCCCTCTCACACATACCAAAGCTCGCAAAATCAACAGACAGCCCTGGCACACCCGCCTGACCAAAGAACTGAGGCGAGCTTCCAGGGCTGCTGAGCGCAGATGGAAAGGATCCCACTCCAACAAGCACTTCATCACATTCAAACAGTCCCTCACTACTTTCAAGACCACACTCGCCACAGCAAAACAAACCTACTTCTCATCTCTCATATCCTCTCTGTCTCACAACCCCAAACAGTTATTCAACACCTTCAATTCTCTCCTCCGCCCCCCAGCACCTCCTCCCTCCCCACTCATCTCAGCTGAAGACTTTGCCTCATTCTTCAAGCAGAAGATTGAGAACATCAGATACAGTTTTAGTAAACAACCCCCAGAACCCTTCCTCCCGACTTCCCAGCCCTCCACCTCCAAAACCAACTTCTCCACCATTACAGAAGACAGACTCTCCACTCTGCTCTCAAGATCACATCTCACCACCTGTGCACTTGACCCGATCCCATCCCACTTCATCCCAAACCTCGCCACAGTCTTCATCCCAACCCTAACCCATCTCTTCAACCTATCACTAACAACTGATGTTTTCCCCTCAAGCTTTAAACATGCCTCAATCACACCTATCCTCAAAGCCCTCTTTTTGACCCATCCTCTGTATCTTGCTATCGCCCTATATCACTTCTCTCCTATGCCTCAAAACTACTGGAACAATATGTCCATCTTGAACTTTCCTCCCATCTGTCTTCCTGCTCCCTCTTTGACCGCTTTCAATCAGGCTTCTGGTCACACCACTCCACTGAAACTGCCCTAACTAAGGTCACCAATGACCTATTAACTGCCAAGAGCAAGCGGCACTACTCTATCCTCCTCCTCCTGGACCTGTCCTCTGCCTTTGACACAGTGGACCATTCCCTGTTGCTGCAGACCCTCTCATCCCTTGGCATCACAGACTTGGCCCTATCCTAGATCTTGTCATACCTAACTGACCGGACATTCAGCATCTCCCACTCACGCCACCTCCTCACCTCGCCCCCTTTCTGTCAGAGTCCCGCAAGGTTCAGTTCTAGGGCCCCTGCTCTTCTCCATTTACACCTTTGGCCTGGGACAGCTCATAGAATCTCACGGCTTTCAGTATCATCTCTATGCTGACGACATACAGATCTACATCTCTGGACCAGATATCACCACCCTACTAACCAGAATCCCTCAATGTCTATCTGCTATTTCATCCTTCTTCTCCGCTAGATTTCTAAAACTTAACATGGACAAAACAGAAATCGTCTTTCCCCCATCTCACACGACCTCCCCAACGAACCTATCCATTCCAGTAACCGGCTGCCCACTCTCCCCAGTCCCACAAGCCCGCTGTCTTGGGGTAATCCTTGACACAGGTCTCTCCTTCAAACCACATATCCAAACCCTTTCCACTTCCTGCCGCCTCCAACTCAAAATATTTCACGGATCCGTACATTCCTAAACCAAGAATCTGCAAAAACCCTAGTCCATGCCCTCATCATCTCCCGCCTCGACTACTGTAACCTCCTGCTCTGTGGCCTCCCCTCTAACACTCTCGCACCCCTCCAATCTATTCTAAACTCTGCTGCCCGACTAATCCACCTGTCCCCCCGCTATTCCCTGGCCTCTCCCCTCTGTCAATCCCTGCACTGGCTCCCCATTACCCAGAGACTCCAGTACAAAAGCCTAACCATGACGTACAAAGCCATCCACAACCTGTCTCCTCCATATATCTGTGACCTCGTCTTCCGGTACTTTCCTGCACGCAACCTCCGATCCTCACAAGAGCTCCTTCTCTACTCACCTGTTATCTCCTCTTCCCACAATCGCATACAAGATTTCTCTCGTGCATCCCCCCTACTCTGGAACTCTCTACCACAACACATCAGACTCTCGGCTACCATCGAAACCTTCAAAAAGAACCTGAAGACCCACCAAGCCTACAACCTGCAATAACCACCGATTGACCAAACCGCTGAACGACCAGCTCTACCCTCACCTACTGTATCCTCACCCATCCCTTGTAGATTGTGAGCCCTCGCGGGCAGGGTCCTCTCTCCTCCTGTACCAGTTGTGACTTGTATTATTCAAGATTATTGTACTTGTTTTTATTATGTATACCCCTCCTCACATGTAAAGCGCCATGGAATAAATGGCGCTATAATAATAAATAATAATAATAAATAATAATAATTGTCACAATATTGTGCAGTCTCATTCTTGAGCGCTCAAAATACTCAGTTTAATTGGGAACGGCCGCAGCACACACAGGGATAGATTTATCCAAAACAAATTTCCATAACAACAGCACCATGGAATCAATGGTGCTATATAAATAAATAATAATAATAGATATATCTATGGATACAGAGATATAGAGAGATATAGATAGATAGATATAAAGATATATCTGTAAACAAAGAGAAGAATTAGAGCAGCACAAAAAGACAAAAGTAAAGCGAAGAAAAATCGGGTGCAGGGCCCCCCAGGCATAGACCAAACCTCAATTACAGGAATCCAAAAAATGGAGGCAGCACACCATTTGTAGTGAAAAAGCAGGAGCTGGGTTTGGCTAATAAAAGTAGCTCCTGCTTTTTCACTACAAATGGTGTGCTGCCTCCATCTTTTGGATTCCTAGATATATCTATAGATAGATAGAGATAGATAGATAATTATCTATATAAAATAAAAGATAGATATATCAATAGATAGATCTATAGATAGACAGATAGATAAATAGATATATCTAGAGATAGATAGAGATAGATAATTATCTATATAAAATAAAAGATAGATATATCTATAGATAGATCTATAGATAGATAATAAATAGATAGATCTAGAGATAGATAGACAGAGAAAAATCTAGATAGATATAGATAGATAATAGATATTGATATAGACAGGTATATCTATAGATAGATAGCTATAGATAGACAGATAGATAGATCTATAGATAGATCTATAAAAGATACATAGATAGATATATCGATAGATCTATAGATAGATGAAAGATAGATATTAGATAGATAGAAGGAATGATAGCTAGATAGATATTAGAAAGATAAATAGAAGGAATGATAGATAGATATAGATAGATATAGATAGATAGATAGATAAAATGAATTATAGATAGGTATAGATAGACAGATAGATAATAGATATATAGATAGATACAGTATAGATAGATAGATATATCTATAGATAGGTAGATAGATGAACAGATAGATAATAGATAGCTATATCTATAGATAGATAGATAATAGATATAGATAATAGATAGATAGAAGGAATTATAGATAGATATATATAGATAAATAGATAGATATATCTATATATATAGATAGATGGACAGATAGATAATAGATAGCTTTATCTATAGATAGATAAATATAGATAGATCTATAGATAGATATATCTATTGACAGATAAATAGATCTATAGATAGATGATAGATATTATATATATATATATATACACTCACCGGCCACTTTATTAGGTACACCTGTCCAACTTCTTGTTAACACTTAATTTCTAATCAGCCAATCACATGGCGGCAACTCAGTGCATTTAGGCATGTAGACATGGTCAAGACAATCTCCTGCAGTTCAAACCGAGCATCAGTATGGGGAAGAAAGGTGATTTGAGTGCCTTTGAACGTGGCATGGTTTTGGTGCCAGAAGGGCTGGTCTGAGTATTTCAGAAACTGCTGATCTACTGGGATTTTCACGCACAACCATCTCTAGGGTTTACAGAGAATGGTCCGAAAAAGAAAAAAAATCCAGTGAGCGGCAGTTCTGTGGGCGGAAATGCCTTGTTGATGCCAGAGGTCAGAGGAGAATGGGCAGACTGGTTCGAGCTGATAGAAAGGCAACAGTGACTCAAATCGCCACCCGTTACAACCAAGGTAGGCCTAAGAGCATCTCTGAACGCACAGTACGTCGAACTTTGAGGCAGATGGGCTACAGCAGCAGAAGACCACACCGGGTACCACTCCTTTCAGCTAAGAACAGGAAACTGAGGCTACAATTTGTACAAGCTCATCGAAATTGGACAGTAGAAGATTGGAAAAACGTTGCTTGGTCTGATGAGTCTCGATTTCTGCTGCGACATTCGGATGGTAGGGTCAGAATTTGGCGTAAACAACATGAAAGCATGGATCCATCCTGCCTTGTATGGAGCATCTTTGGGATGTGCAGCCGACAAATCTGCGGCAACTGTGTGATGCCATCATGTCAATATGGACCAAAATCTCTGAGGAATGCTTCCAGCACCTTGTTGAATCTATGCCACGAAGAATTGAGGCAGTTCTGAAGGCAAAAGGGGGTCCAACCCGTTACTAGCATGGTGTACCTAATAAAGTGGCCGGTGAGTGTATATACTAGATGGCAGCCCGATTCTAAAGAATCGGGAGTCTAGAATCCATATATACTTTATTTATTCAAATGTAAGAATAATACAATTAATAAATAATAGTAAGAAAGAACAAAAAATGGCTGCACTCACCAGCTCTTGACAATTCTTGACAGTACGGCACATTTCTGATTGGTCGCTCGCGGCAGGCGGCAACCAATCAGAAAAGTGCCGCACACCACGAAGGCATATATCTTTGTCCACCCTGAGCGGGTGTAGGACGCTGGTGACGTCACTTATCTCCGGACATTATCTCCGGACAAAGCCACGGAAGTTGGCACAAATTGCCGGAAGTAGTATTCTAGGCAATTATATATTAGATTTTAATGTTATCAGTGTTTACCTTTGAACGTTTATATTGTATTGTCCTGTCACCAGCCATGTGTACGATTATCGTCCGAAAGCCTCTCTGGAACCAATAATCACCCCATGTAAAGGTATGTTTATAAGTTAAAGATTCAGAATACTATGACTTTTATCATATCCTGAACAGTCAAGTTTTTTATGAACCGTTAAGGTTTTCTGGTTGAAGTAAAAAAAACTCTGAGTGTTTACAGTTTGAAACCATAAAATGTTGAAAAATTATGTCATTCTTGAGTATATCACTCAATGGTGCTCATAATCGTGTCAAATTTGATCTATAATATACTTTAATATACGTTACTTTAATCTTTAATATACTTAAGAACAGGGCCCCAGACATCACACAGGGGGTCTGAAACACCGCACAGTGGTCCAAAATATCGCTGTGCTCTGCCTGGGGCCCCATATGCTGCCTGGGGCCCCTGTGCTCTGCCTGGGGCCCCATATGCTGCCTGGGGCCCCTGTGCTCTGCCTGGGGCCCCTGTGCTCTGCCTGGGGCCCCATGTTCTGCCTGGGGCCCCTGTGCTCTGCCTGGGGCCACTGTGCTCTGCCTGGGGCCCCATATGCTGCCTGGGGCCCCTGTGCTCTGCCTGGGGCCCCATATGCTGCCTGGGGCCCCTGTGCTCTGCCTGGGGCCCCATAGGCTGCCTGGGGCCCCTGTGCTCTACCTGGGACCACTGTGCTCTGCCTGGGGCCCCATAGGCTGCCTGGGGCCCCTGTGCTCTGCCTGGGACCACTGTGCTCTGCCTGGGGCCCCATATGCTGCCTGGGGCCCCTGTGCTCTGCCTGGGGCCACTGTGCTCTGCCTGGGGCCCCATATGCTGCCTGGGGCCCCTGTGCTCTGCCTGGGGCCCCTGTGCTCTGCCTGGGGCCCCATGTTCTGCCTGGGGCCCCTGTGCTCTGCCTGGGGCCACTGTGCTCTGCCTGGGGCCCCATGTTCTGCCTGGGGCCACTGTGCTCTGCCTGGGGCCCCATAAGCAGCCTGGGGCCCCTGTGCTCTGCCTGGGACCACTGTGCTCTGCCTGGGGCCCCATATGCTGCCTGGGGCCCCTGTGCTCTGCCTGGGGCCACTGTGCTCTGCCTGGGGCCCCATATGCTGCCTGGGGCCACTGTGCTCTGCCTGGGGCCCCATATGCTGCCTGGGGCCCCTGTGCTCTGCCTGGGGCCCCATATGCTGCCTGGGGCCCCTGTGCTCTGCCTGGGGCCCCATGTTCTGCCTGGGGCCCCTGTGCTCTGCCTGGGGCCACTGTGCTCTGCCTGGGGCCCCATATGCTGCCTGGGGCCCCTGTGCTCTGCCTGGGGCCCCATATGCTGCGTGGGGCCCCTGTGCTCTGCCTGGGGCCCCATATGCTGCCTGGGGCCCCTGTGCTCTGCCTGGGGCCCCTGTGATCTGCCTGGGGCCCCATGTTCTGCCTGGGGCCCCTGTGCTCTGCCTGGGGCCACTGTGCTCTGCCTGGGGCCCCATAGGCTGCCTGGGGCCCCTGTGCTCTGCCTGGGACCACTGTGCTCTGCCTGGGGCCCCATATGCTGCCTGGGGCCCCTGTGCTCTGCCTGGGGCCACTGTGCTCTGCCTGGGGCCCCATATGCTGCCTGGGGCCCCTGTGCTCTGCCTGGGTGTAGGACACTGGTGACGTCACTTATCTCCGGACATTAGCTCCGGACATTAGCTCCGGACATTATCTCCGGACATTAGCTCCGGACATTATCTCCGGACATTAGCTCCGGACAAAGCCACGGAAGTTGGCACAAATTGCAGGAAGTAGTATTCTAGGCAATTATATATTAGATGGGCATTTCCTGAAGGAAATACATGGTGCTTGAACAGCGCTACCAGCTTTACAGCAGCACTTTTCACACACGGGACTGGGGGGCGCGCTTACTTTTGCACCCGGGGCCGGGGTCGCGCTTACTTTTGCACCCGGGGGCGCACTTACTTTTGCACCCGGAGGCGCACTTTTGCACCCGGGGGCGCACTTACTTTTGCACCCGGGGGCGCACTTACTTTTGCACCCGGGGGCGCACTTACTTTTGCACCCGGGGGCGCACTTACTTTTGCACCCGGGGGCGCACTTACTTTTGCACCCGGGGGCGCACTTACTTTTACACCCGGGGGCGCACTTACTTTTGGGGCCGCACTTACTTTTGGTGGGCGGGGCTCCTCGGCCTCCGATTTGGTTGGTGGGGCCCCTCGTCCTCCGATTTGGTGGGTGGGGACCCTCGGCCTCCGATTTGGTGGGCGGGGACCGGCCTCCGATTTGGTGGGCGGGGACCCTCGGCATCCGATTTGGTGGGTGGGGACCCTCGACCTCCGATTTGGTGGGCGGGGACCCTCGGCCTCCGCTTTGGTGGGCGGGGCCCCTCGGCCTCCGATTTGGTGGGCGGGGTCCCTCTGCCTCCGATTTGGTGGGCGGGGACCCTCGGCCTCCGCTTTGGTTGGCGGGGCCCCACAGCCTCCGATTTGGTGGGCGGGGTCCCTCTGCCTCCGCTTTGGTGGGTGGGGCCGCTCGGCCTTCGATTTGGTGGGCGGGGCTCCTCGGCCTCCGATTTGGTTGGTGGGGCCCCTCGGCCTCCGATTTGGTGGGCGGGGCCTTTTATCCTCCGATTTGGTGGGCGGGGACCCTCGGCCTCCGATTTGGTGGGCGGGGCCCCTCGGCCTCCGATTTGGTGGGCGGGGCCCCTCGGCCTCCGATTTGGTTGGCGGGGCCCCTCGGCCTCCGATTTGGTGGGCGGGGACCCTCGGCCTCCCATTTGGTGGGCGGGGACCCTCGGCCTCCCATTTGGTGGGCGGGGCCCCTCGGCCTCCGATTTGGTTGGTGGGGCCCCTCGGCCTCCGATTTGGTGGGCGGGGACCCTCGGCCTCCGATTTGGTGGGCGGGGCCGCTCGGCCTTCGATTTGGTGGGTGGGGCTCCTCGGCCTCCGATTTGGTTGGCGCGGCCCCTCGGCCTCCGATTTGGTGGGCAGGGACCCTCGGCCTCTGATTTGGTGGGCGGGGCCCCTCGGCCTCCGATTTGGTTGGTGGGGCCCCTCGGCCTCCGATTTGGTGGGCGGGGACCCTCGGCCTCCGATTTGGTGGGCGGGGACCCTCGGCCTCCGATTTGGTGGGCGGGGACCCTCGGCCTCCGATTTGGTGGGTGGGGACCCTCGGCCTCTGATTTGGGGGGCGGGGCCCCTCGGCCTCCGATGTGGTGGGCGGGGCCCCTCGGCCTCCGCTTTGGTGGGCGGGGCTGGGCCCCTCGGCCTCCGCTTTGGTGGGCGGGGCCGCTCGGCCTTCGATTTGGTGGGCGGGGCTCCTCGGCCTCCGATTTGGTTGGTGGGGCCCCTCGGCCTCCGATTTGGTTGGCGGGGCCCCTCGGCCTCCGATTTGGTGGGCGGGGACTCTCGGCCTCCGATTTGGTGGGCGGGGACCCTCGGCCTCCGATTTGGTGGGCGGGGACCCTCGGCCTCCGATTTGGTGGGCAGGGACCCTCGGCCTCCGATTTGGTGGTCGGGGACCCTCGGCCTCCGCTTTGGTGGGCGGGGCCCCTCGGCCTCCGATTTGGTGGGCGGGGACCCTCGGCCTCCGATTTGGTAGGTGGGGCCCCTCGGCCTCCGATTTGGTGGGCGGGGACCCTCGGCCTCCGATTTGGTGGGCGGGGACTCTCGGCCTCCGATTTGGTGGGCGGGGACCCTCGGCCTCCGATTTGGTGGGCGGGGACCCTCGGCCTCCGATTTGGTGGGCAGGGACCCTCGGCCTCCGATTTGGTGGTCGGGGACCCTCGGCCTCCGCTTTGGTGGGCGGGGCCCCTCGGCCTCCGATTTGGTGGGCGGGGACCCTCGGCCTCCGATTTGGTAGGTGGGGCCCCTCGGCCTCCGATTTGGTGGGCGGGGACCCTCGGCCTCCGATTTGGTGGGCGGGGACCCTCGGCCTCCGATTTGGTGGGCGGGGACCCTCGGCCTCCGATTTGGTGGGCGGGGCCCCTCGGCCTCCGCTTTGGTGGGTGGGGCCGGGCCCCTCGGCCTCCGCTTTGGAGGGCAGGGCCGCTCGGCCTTTGATTTGTTGGGCGGGGCTCCTCGGCCTTCGATTTGGTTGGCGGGGCCCCTCGGCCTCCGATTTGGTTGGCGGGGCCCCTTATCCTCCGATTTGGTGGGCGGGGACTCTCGGCCTCCGATTTGGTGGGCGGGGACCCTCGGCCTCCGATTTGGTGGGCGGGGCCCCTCGGCCTCCGATTTGGTTGGCGGGGCCCCTCGGCCTCCGATTTGGTGGGCAGGGCCCCTCGGCCTCCGATTTGGTGGGCGGGGCCCCTCGGCCTCCGATTTGGTGGGCGGGGCCCCTCGGCCTCCGATTTGGTGGGCGGGGCCCCTCGGCCTCCGATTTGGTTGGCGGGGCCCCTCGGCCTCCGATTTGGTGGGCAGGGACCCTCGGCCTCCGATTTGGTGGGCGGGGCCCCTCGGCCTCCAATTTGGTTGGTGGGGCCCCTCGTCCTCCAATTTGGTGGGCGGGGACCCTCGGCCTCCAATTTGGTGGGCGGGGACCCTCGGCCTCCAATTTGGTCGGCGGGGACCCTCGGCCTCCGATTTGGTGGGTGGGGACCCTCGGCCTTTGATTTGGTGGGTGGGGACCCTCGGCCTCCGATTTGGTGGGCGGGGCCCCTCGGCCTCCGATGTGGTGGGCGGGGCCCCTCGGCTTCCGCTTTGGTGGGCGGGGCCGGGCCCCTCGGCCTCCGCTTTGGTGGGCGGGGCCGCTCGGCCTTCGATTTGGTGGGCGGGGCTCCTCGGTCTCCGATTTGGTTGGCGGGGCCCCTCGGCCTCCGATTTGGTGGGCGGGGACTCTCGGCCTCCGATTTGGTGGGCGGGGACCCTCGGGCTCCGATTTGGTGGGCGGGGACCCTCGGCCTCCGATTTGGTGGGCAGGGACCCTCGGCCTCCGATTTGGTGGTCGGGGACCCTCGACCTCCGCTTTGGTGGGCGGGGCCCCTCGGCCTCCGATTTGGTGGGCGGGGCCCCTCGGCCTCCGATTTGATGGGCGGGGACCCTCGGCCTCCGATTTGGTGGGCGGGGCCCCTCGGCCTCCGATTTGGTGGGCGGGGCCCCTCGGCCTCCGATTTGGTTGGCGGGGCCCCTCGGCCTCCGATTTGGTGGGCGGGGACCCTCAGCCTCCGATTTGGTGGGTGGGGCCCCTCGGCCTCCAATTTGGTTGGTGGGGCCCCTCGGCCTCCGATTTGGTGGGCGGGGACCCTCGGCCTCCAATTTCGTGGGCGGGGACCCTCGGCCTCCAATTTGGTGGGCGGGGACCCTCGGCCTCCGATTTGGTGGGCGGGGACCTTCGGCCTCCGATTTGGTGGGTGGGGACCCTCGGCCTCCGATTTGGTGGGCGGGGCCCCTCGGCCTCCGATGTGGTGGTCGGGGCCCCTCGGCCTCTGCTTTGGTGGGCGGGGCCGGGCCCCTCGGCCTCCGCTTTGGTGGGCGGGGCCGCTCGGCCTTCGATTTGGTGGGCGGGGCTCCTCGGCCTCCGATTTGGTTGGCGGGGCCCCTCGGCCTCCGATTTGGTTGGCGGGGCCCCTCGGCCTCCGATTTGGTGGGCGGGGACTCTCGGCCTCCGATTTGGTGGGTGGGGACCCTCGGCCTCCGATTTGATGGGCAGGGACCCTTGGCCTCCGATTTGGTGGTCGGGGACCCTCGGCCTCCGCTTTGGTGGGCGGGGACCCTCGGCCTCCGATTTGGTGGGCGGGGTCCCTCTGCCTCCGATTTGGTGTGCGGGGACCCTCGGCCTCCGCTTTGGTGGGCGGGGCCCCTCGGCCTTCGATTTGGTGGGCGGGGCCCCTCGGCCTCCGATTTGGTTGGTGTGGACCCTCGGCCTCCGATTTGGTGGGCGGGGACCCTCGGCCTCCGATTTGGTGGGCGGGGACCCTCGGCCTCCGATTTGGTTGGCGGGGCCCATCGGCCTCCGATGTGGTGGGCGGGGCCCCTCGGCCTCCGATTTGGTGGGTGGGGACCCCCGGCCTCCGATTTGGTGGGCGGGGCCCCTCGGCCTCCGATTTGGTGGGCGGGGACCCTCGGCCTCCGATTTGGTGGGCGGGGACCCTCGGCCTCCGATTTGGTAGGCGGGGCCCCTCGGCCTCCAATTTGGTGGGCGGGGACCCTCGGCCTCCAATTTGGTGTGCGGGGACCCTCGGCCTCCGATTTGGTGTGTGGGGACCCTCGGCCTCCGATTTGGTGGGCGGGGCCCCTTGGCCTCCGATTTGGTGGGCGGGGCCCCTCGGCCTCCGATGTGGTGGTCGGGGCCCCTCGGCCTCCGCTTTGGTGGGCGGGGCCGGGCCCCTCGGCCTCCGCTTTGGTGGGCGGGGCCGCTCGACCTTCGATTTGTTGGGCGGGGCTCCTCGGCCTCCGATTTGGTTGGCGGGGCCCCTCGGCCTCCGATTTGGTTGGCGGGGCCCCTTATCCTCCGATTTGGTGGGCGGGGACTCTCGGCCTCCGATTTGGTGGGCGGGGATCCTCGGCCTCCGATTTGGTGGGCGGGGCCCCTCGGCCTCCGATTTGGTTGGCGGGGCCCCTCGGCCTCCGATTTGGTTGGCGGGGACCCTCGGCCTCCGATTTGGTGGGCGGGGACCCTCGGCCTCCAATTTGGTGGGCGGGGACCCTCGGCCTCCGATTTGGTGGGCGGGGACCCTCGGCCTCCGATTTGGTGGGCGGGGACCCTCGGCCTCCGATTTGGTGGGCGGGGACCCTCGGCCTCCGATTTGGTGGGCGGGGCCCCTCGGCCTCCGATGTGGTGGGCGGGGCCCCTCGGCCTCCGCTTTGGTGGGCGGGGCCAGGCCCCTCGGCCTCCGCTTTGGTGGGCGGGGCCGCTCGGCCTTCGATTTGGTGGGCGGGGCTCCTCGGCCTCCGATTTGGTTGGCGAAGCCCCTCGGCCTCCGATTTGGTTGGCGGGGCCCCTGGGCCTTCGATTTGGTGGGCGGGGACTCTCGGCCTCCGATTTGGTGGGCGGGGACCCTCGGCCTCCGATTTGGTGGGCGGGGACCCTCGGCCTCCGATTTGGTGGGCAGGGACCCTCGGCCTCCGATTTGGTGGTCGGGGACCCTCGGCCTCCGATTTGGTTGGCGGGGACCCTCGGCCTCCGATTTGGTGGGCGGGGACCCTCGGCCTCCGATTTGGTGGGCGGGGACCCTCGGCCTCCGATTTGGTGGGCGGGGACCCTCGGCCTCCGATTTGGTGGGCGGGGACCCTCGGCCTCCGATTTGGTGGGCGGGGACTCTCGGCCTCCGATTTGGTGGGCGGGGCCCCTCGGCCTCCGATGTGGTGGTCGGGGCCCCTCGGCCTCCGCTTTGGTGGGCGGGGCCGGGCCTATCGGCCTCCGCTTTGGTGGGCGGGGCCGCTCGGCCTTCGATTTGGTGGGCGGGGCTCCTCGGCCTCCGATTTGGTTGGCGGGGCCCCTCGGCCTCCGATTTGGTGTGTGCTCTGCCTGGGGCCACTGTGCTCTGCCTGGGGCCCCATATGCTGCCTGGGGTCCCTGTGCTCTGCCTGGGGCCCCATATGCTGCCTGGGGCCCCTGTGCTCTGCCTGGGGCCCCTGTGCTCTGCCTGGGGCCCCATGTTCTGCCTGGGGCCCCTGTGCTCTGCCTGGGGCCACTGTGCTCTGCCTGGGTGTAGGACACTGGTGACGTCACTTATCTCCGGACATTAGCTCCGGACATTAGCTACGGACATTAGCTACGGACATTAGCTACGGACATTAGCTCCGGACAAAGCCACGGAAGTTGGCACAAATTGCAGGAAGTAGTATTCTAGGCAATTATATATTAGATAAGGAATGATAGATAGGTAGATAGAATTATAGATAGATAATAGTTAGCTATAGATAGGTCGAAGGAATGCTAGAAAGATAGATAGTTGTGCTGTGTTTTCAATAAATAGTACATGGAAGAAATATGACTTTCATAAGCATTTACTTGAGTGAACACAAGGTGGCAGTAGTGTTGCACTCCTCTTTGTGCACACCTGTCATACTGTTGCTACAGTAACCACACATACAATGGCGGATTGCAGGGTTCCTATATAAACATATAAACATATACATTTTCTTTTAAAGTAGATAAAATTACATTCTGTCACTAAAAGAAAAATACTGATGCGTCACTGATATTCCAAAGTCTCTATACATTAATTCCAGGCTTCTCCTCCGGCTGTGTACACAAACACCATTAGCGTAGCTGCCAGGCTTCTGTGTGTCCAGTTACTGTTACCAGGCAAACCCCAGCAGGCTGAGCATCATCAACACTTTCTGCAAAAATGCCTATCATTTTACCACAGCTCCCTGAGTCTCTATTTTCCACCTATGACCCAAAATATGTGCCAGGGTAAGTGAAACTAATTTTAGTTTTTAGTGGGGTTTTTGTATTAGTTGTTTCATATGCAAAACTGTCAATGTAAAAATATGACTACTACGGGGGCTCGTCAGTTCTGCCCATCTCAATGTACATTATACAACATGGTGTCAGTACGTGTCTCACAACTTAGCCCAGGATTTCCTTAGTATTGCACAGGTGAGAGTAATAATTCCATCTCCTGTGCAATATCTTGAAAACATGATCTGTTAGGGTCCGTGAGGACTGGAGTTTGGGAAACATTGATTTAGATCACTCAGTATTATTTATTACTATAAATAGGCCGGATGGAATCGCATCGGGAGTGCGGTGAAATTAACATCTGTGAATGCTTAGTGGTGCTGACAGGAGCAGCAGACATGTCTCACACTATTTGCGCTTTCCAACATACTGTATTTTTCAGATTATAAAATGCTCCGGATTATAGGAAGCACCCCAAATTTTGAGGAGAAAAATAGGAAAAAATGTTTTTTTTAAAAAAATGGTGGTGCTTCTTATAATCCTTGCATCTTATTGCTTACCGGGGATGGTGGCTGCAGTGAAGCAGGGTCCCAGGGTCGCTGCTGGAGGAGGCAGGAGTGGGGTGATGCTGCAGGCAGGGATGAGGGGGCTCTGATGTGTGGTGCGCTGCTGCGGGGGTCTTGTGCTGCTGCTGGGTGTCTCCAGGTGCCTGGCGGTTGCTGGCTGGTGCTGCGGATGTCTCTGGTGCCCAACGGTGCTGCTAGTATCTCCAGTGCCCAGCGGTGCTGCGGGAGTCCCCGTGCCCATGGTTGCTGCGGGTGTCTCTAGTGCCCAGCGGTGCTGCGTGGGAGTCTGGCGCTGCCCGGGGCTCTGCCAATATTTTGCAACAGGCCAGAGGCCCGGCACTTCCACGGTTCCATGTGCGGTGGTCTTCGGGAATATGGCCACTGCCGTGGGCGGCATATGCGCAGATGGTGATCTCGGGACCAAGATCTCGAGAGATGAGAATAGCGGCGGTGATATTCCCAGAGTCCACCGCACATGGAACCGTGGAAGTACCGGGGCTCTGGCCTGTCGCAAAATGTTGGCTAATAAGTAGCCAAGAGGCCCATGGTCACTTTGGAGGAGCTGCAGAGATCAAAAGCTCAGGTGGGAGAATCTGTCCACAGGACAGCTATTATTCATATTGGCAACCAATCCGGCCTTTATATTACACATGCAAGAAGAAAGACATTTTTGAAAATAAGCCATAAGTAGCCCCCTATGCAGTTTGCGAAAAGCCATGTAGGGGACACTGCTAGTATGTTGAAGAATGTGCTCTGGTCATACACCTCACCTTGAAAACACCATCCCCACCGTCAAACATGGTGGTAGCAGGATCATGATGTGGGGAATGGGGATGCTTTGCTTCAGCAGGGACAGGTAAGTGGATCAAAATTGATGGGAAGATGGATTGAGCTAAATAGACTGCTCAAAAATAAAGGGAACATCCTAGATATCACTGAATGAAATAGTCCGGTTGCAAATCTTTTTTCATTACATAGTGAAATGCGTTGAGAACAATAAAACCTAAAAATGATGAATGTAAATCACAACTAATATTCCATGGAGGTCTGGAGTTGGAATGATGCTCAAAATCAAAGTGGGAAATCAAATTCCAGGCTGATCCAACTTCAGTGGAAATGCCTAAAGACAAGGAAATGATGCTCAGTAGTGTGTGTGGCCTTCACGTGCCTGTATGACCTCCCTACAATGGCTGGGTATTGTCCTGACGAGGCGGTGGATGTTATCCTGAGGGATATTTTCCCAGACCTGGATTAAGGCATCAGTGAACTTCTGGACTGTCTGTGGTGCAATGTGGCGTTGGTGGATGGAATGAGACAAGGTGTCCCCGATGTGCTCGATTGGATTCAGTGCTGGGGAATGGGCAGGCCAGTCCATAGCATCTATGCCTTCAACATGCAGGAACTGATGACACACTTCAGCCTCATGAGGCCTAGCATTCTCATGCATCCGAAGGAACCCAGGGCCCACTGCACCTGCATATGGTCTCACAAGGGGTCTGATGATCTCATCCTGGTACCTACTGGCAGTCAGGGTACCTCAGGCTAGCCCATGGAGGTCTGTGCAACTCTCCAAAGAAAGGCCTCCCTACACCATTCCTGACTCACTGCCAAACCGGTCACGCTGGAGGATGTTGCAGGCAGCAGAACGCTCTCCACGGCATCTCCAGACTCTGTCACATCTGCCTCAGTGTGAACCTGCTTTCATCTGTGAAGACCAAAGGGCGCCAGTGTCGAATCTGCCAATCTTGGTGTTCTCTGGCAAATCTCCCTGCATGGTGTTGGGCTGTAAGCACAACACCCACTTGTGGATATTAGGCCCTCATAACACCTTAATGGAGGCTGTTTCTAACAGTTTGAGCAAACACATGGGTGTTAGTGGCCTACTGAAGGTCATTTTGCAGGGCTCTGGCACTGCTCCTTCTGTTCCTCCTTGCATAAAGGAGGAGATAGCAGTCCTGCTGCTGGGTTGTTGCCCTCCTATGCCCCCCTCCATGTCTCCTGGTGTACTGGCCTGTCTCTTGGTATCTGCTCCATGCTCTGGACACTGTGGTGACAGACACAGCTACCCTTCTTACAGCTCGCATTGATGTGCCATCCTGGATGAGCTGCACTACTTGAGCAACTTTTGTGGGTTGTAGACAACACCTCATGTTACTGTACAGGACCTCTAGGGGTGAGAGCAATGACAAAATGCAAAAGTGACAGTGACAAAAACAGCCAAAAAAGGATGAGAACAGAGAAATGGTCAGTTGTTCTTCCCGGAAAAACCACTCCTTTATAGGGGTTGTCTTGCTAATTGCCTATAATTTCTAACTGTTGTCTGTTACACTTGCACAACAGCAGGGGAAATTGATTCACAATCAGTGTTGCTTCATAACTCGATGGGTTGATTTCACAGAAGTGTGATTGACTTGTAGTTACATTATAATGTTTAAGTGTTACCATTGCAATTCTGGAGGAAAACTTGAAACAACTTAAGACTGGAGAGTAGGTTCACCTTCCAGCATGACTACAACCCTAAACATACTGACATATCTACAATGTAATTGTTTGGAGCAAAGCAGATTTATTCATGTGGGTGAATGGCCCAGTCATAGTCCAGAACTAAATCCCACAGAGAATCTGTTGAAAAACTCGAAAATAACTGTTCTGATGCACCCCATCCAATGTCACTGAGCTAGAGCTAGTTTACAATGAAGAATGGGCAAAAGTCTATGTTTCTAGATGTGCAAAGCTGGTAGAGATACTGTATTTCCCAAAAGACTTTCAGCAGTAATTGCAGCAAAATGTGTGTGGTCGTACAACGTATTGAGTCACAATTTTCAAGTTTATATTTTTAAAACTACTAGAAAACCATCTATCATTTCCTTTACACTTCACAAATAATTGTACTTTGTGTTGGTATATAACATAAAATCCCAATATAATACATTTAACTTTGTGGATGTAAAGTGAAAAAAAGGTGGAAAAGTTCACCGGGTATGAATACTTTTTCAAGGTGTCAATGTGTAAATAAGAAGGGTAAAGTAGTAAAGAATGAAGCGTTCTTTCGTAGAATATTTAGAATACTGCCTTTTTTTGTTAACCTCAGTAGCTTTGTAAGGAGCAGAAATCTTCATTAAAAGGTCTATGTGGGAGAACTTCAGCTCCGCAAATGCTTGAATGATTCATTCACAAGCTGGATTAAAGGGCGCAATGATTAAATCTACATTTAGTGCAGCAAGAATAAAAACTCTCCTATATTTGACTCATCATCTGGGAATCTTTGAGAGGGTCAAATTTCCAACAATAGTAAGCTACGAATGAGATGAATGTATGTACACTATGTTCCAAATTATTATGAAAATTGGATTTAAGTGTCTTAAAGATTTAATTGTTTTGTTTTTCAAATAAACTCGTGGATGGTATTGTGTCTCAGGGCTCAATGAATCACTGAAATCAATCTTAAACACATGTGATAATTAGTTTTCCAGGTGATTCTAATTAAAGGAAAACTACTCAAAAATGAAGTTCCACATTATTATGCAGGTCACAGGTTTCAAGCAATATGGGAAATAAAAAGGATCTCTCTGCTGCGGAAAAGCATTAAATAGTGCAATGCCTTGGACAAGGTATGAAAAAATTAGATATTTCACGAAAACTTAAGAGTGATCATCATACTCTGATGACATTTGTGAGTGAAACAGAGCACAGACAGAGTTCATGCAAATAAAGGCATAATGGGGAAGTTTTCTGGCAGACAAATGCATTGGATTAAGAGAGCAGCTGCCAAAATACCATTACAAAGCAGCAAACAGTTATTTGAAGCTGCTGGTGCGTCTGAAGTCCCTCGAAACTCAAGGTGTAGGATCCTTCAAAGGCTTGCTGTGGTGCATAAACTGTTGTGGATTCTGTTTGCGGGCTCCCTCTGGTGGTTACTGCTGGTACTGGGTGACTTTGGTGGGTTGCGGCCTTTGGTTTCCATCTGTCCATCAGAGGCTGGGTGTTTCCTATTTTACCTGGCCTTTCTGTCATTTCCCTTGCCGGCTATCAATGTGTTCAGATGTGCTCTGTTTGGTTCCTGCCTACCTGCTCCCAGATCTTTCAGGATAAGCTAAGTGCTGATTTTCAGTTGTTTGGTTTTTTTGTCCAGCTTGCTTAGAATGTCTCTTTGTTAGCTGGTTGCTCTAGTGGACTGAGGTTCTCCCCATGTGCCATGAGTTGGCACATGGGTTCTTGTAATCTCAGGATGGTTTTTTTGATTAGGGTTTTTTGCTGACCGCTCAGTCCCCTTTTGTGTCATTCTGCTTTCTAGTTTTCAGCGGGCCTCTATTTGCTAAAGCTATATACATCATCTCTATGTGTGTGCCTTCCTCTCATTTCACCGTCAATATTTGTGGGGGGCAACTATATCTTTGGGGTTAATTCCTCTGGAGGCAAGTGAGGTCTTTGTTTCCTCTGCAGTACTAGTTAGCTCTTAGGCTGGTGCGTGGCGTCTAGAACCAACGTAGGCACGCTCCCTGGCTATCTCTAGTTGCGTTTGTCAGGCGTAGGGCAGCGGTCAGCCCAGGTTCCATCACCCTAGAGCTCGTCCGATATTTATTATACTTTGCTAATCCTGTGCTATCCCTAGCCATTGGGGATTCATGACAGTATAGCCGGCCAACAAAGTGTTAATTGTTTGGGCTGAAGCAGGAGATATAGAAGTGTTCAAGGGAAATTTTTTTTTTTTTTTCCTTCAGAGTTTTGCTGCCTAGCCCTTAATTGCTGTCTAGCTGCTTCTTACCTCCTCTTAACCCTTGAATGGCTCTGATCTTAGCTGTTTGTGCTTTCTTCTCTAGAAAATTCTCGCCCGCCGAGCGCAATTATGATGTGGGTAATCGGGAGCTTTTGGCCATGAAGTGGGCATTTGAGGAGTGGCGTCATTGGCTTGAGGGTGCTAAACATCGCGTGGTGGTCTTGACTGATCACAAGAATCTCATTTACCTTGAGTCTGCCAGGCGTTTGAATCCTAGACAGGCTCGTTGGTCGTTATTTTTTTCTCGTTTCAATTTCGTGGTTTCATACCTGCCAGGTTCAAAGAATGTGAAGGCAGATGCTCTTTCCAGGAGTTTTGTGCCTGACTCTCCTGGAGACACTGGGCCTGCTGGTATCCTTAAGGATGGGGTAATATTGTCCGCCGTATCCCCAGACTTGTGACACGCATTGCAGGAGTTTCAGGTGGATAAACCGGATCGATGTCCACCAGAAAGACTGTTTGTTCCGGATGATTGGACCAGTAGAGTCATCTCCGAGGTCCATTCTTCTGTGTTGGCTGGTCATCCTGGAATATTTGGTATAAGAGACTTGGTGGCCAGGTCTTTTTGGTGGCCTTCCTTGTCTAGGGATGTGCGTACCTTTGTGCAGTCTTGTGAAGTGTGTGCTTGAGCTAAGCCTTGCTGTTCACGGGCTAGTGGGTTGTTGTTATCCTTGCCCATCCCGAAGAGGCCTTGGACGCACATTTCCATGGATTTTATTTCTGATCTCCCGGTTTCACAGAAAATGTCCGTTATCTGGGTTGTGTGTGACCGCTTTTCTAAGATGGTTCATTTGGTGCCCTTGCCTAAGTTGCCCTCCTCCTCTGAGTTGGTTCCTTTGTTTTTTCAGAACGTGGTTCGTTTGCATGGGATTCCGGAGAATATCGTTTCTGACAGGGGATCCCAGTTTGTGTCTAGATTTTGGCGGACGTTTTGTGCCAAGATGGGCATTGATTTGTCTTTCTCGTCTGCATTCCATCCTCAGACGAATGGCCAGACGGAGCGAACTAATCAGACCTTGGAAACTTATTTGAGGTGTTTTGTTTCTGCTGATCAGGATGACTGGGTTGCTTTTTTGCCACTGGCCGAATTTGCTCTTAATAATCGGGCTAGTTCGGCCACGTTGGTCTCCTTTTTTTTGTAATTCGGGGTTTCATCCTCGTTTTTCCTCTGGTCAGGTGGAGTCTTCGGATTGTCCTGGAGTGGACGTGGTGGTGGACAGGCTACATCACATTTGGAATCAGGTGGTGGACAATTTGAAGTTATCTCAGGAGAAGACTCAGCAGTTTGCTAATCGCCGTCGCCGCGTGGGCCCCCGACTTTTTGTTGGGGACTTGGTGTGGTTGTCTTCTCGTTTTGTCCCTATGAAGGTCTCTTCTCCTAAGTTCAAGCCTCGGTTCATCGGTCCTTATAGGATCTCGGAGATTCTTAACCCTGTATCTTTCCGTTTGGATCTCCCAGCATCGTTCGCTATTCATAATGTGTTCCATCGGTCGTTGTTGCGGAGGTATGAGGTGCCTGTTGTTCCTTCGGTCGAGCCTCCTGCTCCGGTGCTGGTGGAGGGAGAATTGGAGTATGTTGTTGAAAAGATCTTGGATTCTCGTGTTTCCAGACGCAAACTCCAGTATTTGGTTAAGTGGAAGGGTTATGGTCAGGAGGACAATTCCTGGGTGGTCGCCTCCGATGTTCATGCGACTGATTTGGTCCGCGCCTTCCATAGAGCTCACCCTGATCGCCCTGGGGGTTCTCGTGAGGGTTCGGTGACCCCTCCTCAAGGGGGGGGTACTGTTGTGGATTCTGTTTGCGGGCTCCCTCTGGTGGTTACTGCTGGTACTGGGTGACTTTGGTGGGTTGCGGCCTTTGGTTTCCATCTGTCCATCAGAGGCTGGGTGTTTCCTATTTTACCTGGCCTTTCTGTCATTTCCCTTGCTGGCTATCAATGTGTTCAGATGTGCTCTGTTTGGTTCCTGCCTACCTGCTCCCAGATCTTTCAGGATAAGCTAAGTGCTGATTTTCAGTTGTTTGGTTTTTTGTCCAGCTTGCTTAGAATGTCTCTTTGTTAGCTGGTTGCTCTAGTGGACTGAGGTTCTCCCCATGTGCCATGAGTTGGCACATGGGTTCTTGTAATCTCAGGATGGTTTTTTTGATTAGGGTTTTTTGCTGACCGCTCAGTCCCCTTTTGTGTCATTCTGCTTTCTAGTTTTCAGCGGGCCTCTATTTGCTAAAGCTATATACATCATCTCTATGTGTGTGCCTTCCTCTCATTTCACCGTCAATATTTGTGGGGGGCAACTATATCTTTGGGGTTAATTCCTCTGGAGGCAAGTGAGGTCTTTGTTTCCTCTGCAGTACTAGTTAGCTCTTAGGCTGGTGCGTGGCGTCTAGAACCAACGTAGGCACGCTCCCTGGCTATCTCTAGTTGCATTTGTCAGGCGTAGGGCAGCGGTCAGCCCAGGTTCCATCACCCTAGAGCTCGTCC
Source organism: Ranitomeya variabilis (assembly GCF_051348905.1). Lineage (NCBI taxonomy): Eukaryota > Metazoa > Chordata > Amphibia > Anura > Dendrobatidae > Ranitomeya > Ranitomeya variabilis. The sequence continues at coordinate 495,048,664 of NC_135232.1, forward strand.
GATATTTATTATACTTTGCTAATCCTGTGCTATCCCTAGCCATTGGGGATTCATGACAATAAACCTACTATTCGGCCACCGCTAAACAGTGTTCACAAGCAGAAACGGTTGCAGTGGGCCCAGACATACATGAAGACTAATTTCCAAACAGTCTTGTTTACTGATGAGTGTCGAGCAACTCTGGACGGTCCAGATGGATGGAGTAGTGGATGGTTGGTGGATGGCCATCATGTCCCAACAAGGTTGCGACGTCAGCAAGGAGGTGGAGGAGTGATGTTTTGGGCTGGAATCATGGGGAACCACCTGGTAGGGCCCTTTAAGGTTCCTGAAGGTGTGAAAATGACCTCAGCAAAGTAAATAGAGTTTCTGACTGACAACTTTCTTTCATGGTATAAAAAGCAGAAACGTGCCTTCAGGAACAAAATCATCTTCATGCATGACAATGAATACCTCTGAGTAATTGGCTGCTATGGGCATAAAAGGAGATAAACTCATGGTGTGGCCACCATCTTCCCCTGACCTCTGTTGTGAATTCCGTTCTGGAGCTCCCTCCTGTGATTGCTAATGGTATTTTTGTGAGTTCTGCTCTTGGGCTCCCTCTGGTGGTTTCGAGTGGAACTGCTGCTCCTTTAGGTAGCTGTAGCAGCTGCCTTCACTAATCGCCTTGGCTGGGTTTGTTATTTAAACCTGCTCTGGGCTTTAGTTCATGCCAGCTGTCAATGTTCTTGGTTGGATTTGGTTCTCTCCTTGGATTTCTCATATGGCCTGTCCTTGTCAGCAAAAGATAAGTTTTTACTAGTTCTTGTTTGTCCATTTGCTTGGACTCTATTGCTCTGCAAATATGTCTCTTTTTGTCCAGCTTGTCATTATGTAATTTCAGGCTAGCTGGAAGCTCTGGGAAAGCAGATTTGCCCCTCCACACCATGAGTCGGTGTGGAGTTCATTTTTGTAAACTCTGCGTGGATTTTGTAGTTTTTAATACTGACCGCACAGTATCCTTTTCTCTCTGTCTATCAAGTTTAGTATTGGCCTCCTTTGCTGAAATCTGATTTCATTTCTGTGTACGTCATTTCCCTCTCCACTCACAGCCAATATTTGTGGGGGGCTGTCTTTCCTTTTGGGGTTTTCTCTGAGGCAAGATAGCTTTCTATTTCCTTCTTTAGGGGTAGTTAGTTCTTAGGCTGTGAAGAGGTGTCTAGGGAGAGTCAGGAACATCCCACGGCTATTACTAGTGTTGTTAGGATTAGGGACTGCGGTCAGTAGAGATACCACCTTCTCAGAGCTCGTTCCATGTTGCGTTTTAGCCACCAGGTCATATCAGTGTGGCCTCTTAAGCACCAGGTCATAACAGACCTCAACCCTATAGAGAACCTTTGGAGTATCATCAAACAAAAGATCTATGAGGGTGGGAGGCAGTTCACATCAAAACAGCAGCTCTGGGAGGCTATTCTGACTTCATGCAAAGAAATACAAGCAGAAACTCTCCATAAACTCACAAGTTCAATGGATGCAAGAATTGTGAAGGTGATATCAATGAAGGGCTCCTATGTTAACATGTAACTTGGCCTGTTAGGATATTTTGGAGTTAAATAGCTTTTTTGTTCAGTGAATGTGACCTCCTAATGCTGCAAATTCCACAAATGAGCATTTTCAGTTCTTTAAAACATATCAAATGTTTAGAAATACTACTGTGCGTAATAATTTGGAACAGTGCATTTTGAGTTTTTATTCATTTTGGAGATTATACTGTTATCATTGGGAGGTTTCTTCAATAAAATTCGATGTATACTCTAACGGGTGATGACTTTTATTAGACTGACTGTCATTTGCACTGACCATTTAGGAAAATCCGAGAAAAATGTCATTTGCATATTAATTTGGAACATAGTGTAATATGACATACGGATATGCAATTTTTAACCCCTTGCAGACACTGCCATTTTTATTTCTTTTTGCTTTTATTGGTTTCTTCATCATGTGGTGCAATGAACACAGAATGGATGCTACTTTCACAACTGACAGCAGACTCTATGTGGTTAAATTAGCTCCAATAGCTGCAGTTAGTTTCAGGTGCCTACTGTATAAGGCCTCATTCAGACGTCAGTTTTTCGCGTACGAATTCTGTGTTTTTTACAGATACAACTCCTACCTATTATATTCTATATATAGTCAGTGTCGGACTGGAGCACCTTGGGTCCACCAGAGAAAATCATTCTTGGGGCCCACTATGTAGCTACATAGAAATAAATACAAGACCACCAATTGTGTGATAAAACACGCTAATATCATGGTATAATATAGGGTAGTACACGTTTAATTATGTAGCAGGGGTAGCCCCCCTCATAGAATATAAAGTAGCCCCCTCATAGAATATAATGTAGCCCCTCATAGAATATAATGTAGCCTCTCTCAAAGAATATAATGTAGCCTCCCTCTTGGAATAAAATGCAGCCCCCCCATAAAATAACTTAGCCCCCTCAAAGAATATAATGCATATAATGCATCCCCCTCTCATAGAATATAATGCAGCCCACCTCATAAAACATAATGCAGCACCCCACAAAATATAATGCAACCCCCTCATAAGGTATAATACAGTCCCCACCATAGAATATAGTGTAGCACCCTCATAGGGTATAATGCAGCCCCCCTCATACAGCATAATGCAGCCCCCCCATAGAGTATACTGTATCCCCCTCTTAGAGCATAATGCTGGCCCCCTCATATAGTATGATGTAGCCCCGCAGAATATAATGTAGTCCCCTGATAGAATAATGCAGCCTCACCATAGAATATAATGTTGCCCCCCATAGAGTATACTGTATCCCCCTCTTAGAGCATAATGCTGGCCCCCTCATATAGTATGATGTAGCCCCGCAGAATATAATGTAGTCCCCTGATAGAATAATGCAGCCTCACCATAGAATATAATGTTGCCCCCCATAGAGTATACTGTAGCCACCTCATAGGGCATAATGCTGCCCACCTCATATAGTATGATATAGCCCCCAGAATATAATGTAGTCCCCTGATAGAATAATGCAGCCCCACCACAGAATATAATGTAGCCCCCATAGAGTATACTGTAGCCCCCTCATATAGTACCATGTAACCCCCAGAATATAATGTAGTCCCCTGAGAGAATAATGGAGTCCCCCCACAGAATATAATGTAGCCCCCTCATAAAGTATAATGCAGCCCCCCTCATAGGGTATAATGCCGCCCCTCTCCACCTCCATCATTGTTCTCCCCCCCACTCCCATCATTGCCTTCTCCCCACCACCCCTATCATTGCCCTTTCTACCACCTCCATCATTGCCTTCTCCCCCACAACCCCCATCATCGCCCATTCCACCACCACCATTGTCTTTTTTACCACTACCACCATTGTCCTTTACACCACAACCATCACCACACCACATATGCACACACCACCGCAAACACACACAAAGTGCCGCACCACATTGCACCACATACAAACACATGCATGCGCACACAAACACACAGCACCACTCACCTCTTGCAGCACCTCCCAGCAGCCTCTTCCTCGCTGGCAGCTCTCTGTCTGAAACAGCCAAGCGCTGAATCATGACGTCATCCAGCTGTGTTGTCTCAGACAGGAAGCGAGGGAAAGGAAGCAAGATGCCGGGATGTGCTGCGACACGTGCCTGTGTGTATGTGGTATGGTGCTTTGTGTGTGAGTGTGAGAGAGTGGTGCGGTGGTGGTGAGGTTTTACATGCGGGCAGTGTTAGCTGCACCCTGCGGCTAACGCTGCCTGCTATTAAAGTGAAATGGTATTCACTCCTCTCCACGCCCATGGGGGCGTGGAGAAACATGAATATTCATTTCTCTTTAACAGCGGGGACAGGCATGGCTTTCTGTCACCCGCTGCTGCTCCATTGGCACAGGGCAGGCCCCCTTGACTCAGGGGCCCCATAGCCACTGGCTGGGGGCCCCTAGAGCAGTGAGGGCCTTAGGCAGCTGCTGGCCAGTATGCCAGCAGTTATCAGTGCCTGGGCCCACCAGAAAATTCTCCGGTTCTCCGGTGGGCCAGTACGACCCTGTATATAGCCCGCATATTTTCGTGGACTGACTGGTTCTCACAGAATCATGGAGACAAGTCTGTTATTATCCGAGTCTTTTGCATGCAAGAAAAATTACTGATGTCTGAATGAGGCCTTACATAGTTGGCAGGTCACACTTCTGGAATACATGTACAGTAGATGTTGCAAAGGTGTTAAAGGGGTTGCACAGGATCAGAAGAACATGGCATCTTTTCCAAAAAATAATGCCACACTGGTCCACAGGTTGCGTGTAGTAGTACAGCTCAGCCAAATTTGCTTAAATGGAGCTGAGTTGCAATGTTATATTTCTGTTTTCTGAATGCTTGCCCCTTAAGCAAAATTGTAGAAACAGCTTGTAAAGTTAATTTACTCTATTTGATTACCTTATTTCTCAGCACACTATGTGTAGTTACTATTATACTCAAGGTTTTTATGAGGTTTGCCCTGCTGGAGTAAAATGAATTTATGAGTCATCATGAACAAATTACATTCATCAAATGGCTTTATAAACATGAATCATGGATGAAAACAAGTTTATTACACGTATAAAAGCCACATAGTCATTGTATGGAAAATTCTTCATAGAAAACTGTGTATTGCTCATGAGCACCCCACAATGAGTCCATGTCCATTAGGACAAAAGGCGCACGTCAAAACCAGGGAGTCCAACCCAGAGTGTATTCCATATCAAAAAGATCAAAAGACAGCACCTCACATAGTGGTGAAAAGTCAATCTTACATTTTATTCTGCCTCCTGTGGTGATGTTTCAAGGTCAGTAGACCTTGAAAAAGGAGGCAGAATAAAATGTAAGATTGACTTTTCACCACTATGTGAGGCGCTGTCTTTTGATCTTTTTGATATGAAACTTTAAAGTACAGTATTTTCAAACAACTCAATCTTATTTGATAGATGATGTGCTAAACAGACAATTTGTATTAGTTTTTAAAATTATATGGTCTTATTCTCCAAAAAATCACTCAAAAGTGTCAACTATGAGGTGTCTCTTTGCATGTGTCAAATTCAGTCTCTCTCTAGAAGCATAGATGGAAGGAAGTAGGGTCACATCTCTCCTCTCCTGCTGTCTTGTCTGTCAAACGCAATAGAGGCATAATAACACAGAGGTGGGCTTTCAGCTCAGTGCAGGTAAGTCATTTTACAATGGCAGTAGCCATCCTCTGGATCAACATGTTAGGGCATGATAGGTTAGGCTATGGGTAGAACTAGAAGGACTTAAAGTCTTCCCTCAACCTTAATAACTATGTTACTAATATACCATTTCCATGTTTCTCTATATTTAACTTTAATTTAAGAAGATAAAGAGAACTTAGAAATTTGAACATAGAAATTATATGAGCCAAAAATATGAAAAATTAATTATTTTCTTGAGGAAAATAATCTAATATCATGTGAGTAGCAAAAGTATATGAACCTTTAGGATTAGTAGATCATTTGAAGGTGAAATTAGAGTCTGGTGATTTCAGTCAAAGATGTGAGTAGGTAACCTGTTTTATTTAAAGAACAGGGATCTATGAAAGTTTGATCTTCACAACACTTGTTTGTGGAAGTGTATCATGGCATGAACAAACGGGATTTCTTAGGACCTCACAAGAGGAGTTGTTTATGCTCATCAGGCTGGAAAAGGTTAGAAAACCATCTCGAAAAAAGTGGATTTCAACAATAAATAAACAGATAGATTGTGTGCAAATGTTCAAGACCGTTATTAACCTCCCCAGGATTGGTTGTGCAACAAAGATCACTCCACGAGCAGGTGTATAGTTGTTCACATGGCCACAAAGGAACCCAAGATAATCTCTAAGCAACTAAAGACCTATCTTACATTAACTAATGCTAATGTCCATGAGTCCACCACAAAAAGAACATTGAACATTAATTTTGTACATGACATGATTGTAAGGAAAAAGCCACTGGTCTGTAAAATGAAAATTGCTGCTTGTCATCTGCAGTTTGCTAAAGATCACATGGACAAGACACAAGGCTAGTAAAACAATGTCCTGGAGCCGATTTAACTCCCCCCCCCCCAAAAAAAAAAAAAAAGTGCATTATATAAAAAAACTCATATTATCTGTGAAACACGGTGATTGTAGTATCTGTGAAACACAGTGATGGTAGTATCTGTGAAACACAGTGATGGTAGTATCATGGTTTGGGGCTTTTTTTTGGTGCATCTTGGCCAGGAAGGCTGCCATCATTGATGGAGCATTAAATTCTGAATTTTATAAGCAAATTGTAAAAGAAAATGTGAGGACAGCGCTGTCTTGCCAACAGGCAGTACTGTCTCTGGATAAAACTAGCATCTGCAACTCTGATGGATGATAGCGCTGACATGCCCAAAACACATCTGTGCAAAATCTTAAGAGAACGTTGGTAATGCAGCAAGATGAAAAAAAAAAATTCCCAAAATTCCTGTGAAACACTTGAAGGATTAATGAACTTCTTGAATGTGCTTTTGAGCACCTTGAGGGGTGCAGTTTTTAGAATGGTGTCACACTTGGTTATTTTCTATCGTATAGACCCCTCAAAATGACTTCAAATGAGATGTGGTCACTAAAAATGGTGTTGTAAAAATGAGAAATTGCTGGTCAACTTTTAACCCTTATAACTCCCTAACAAAATTGTGGTGATGTAAAGTAGACATGTGTGACATCTTACTTATTAAGTATTTTGTGTGACATATCTCTGTGATTTAAGGGCATGAGAAGTCAAAGTTGGAAAATTGTGAAATTTTCAAAATTTTTGCCAAATTTCCTTTTTTTTGACAAATAAATTAAAGTAATATCAAGGAAATGTTACCACTATCATGAAGTACAATATGTCATGAGAAAATGTTATCAGAATCACCGGGATCCATGGAAGCATTCCAGAATTATAACCTCATAAACGGACAGTGGTCAGAATTGTAAAAATTGGCCTAGTCATTAACGTGCAAACCACCCTTGGGGGTAAAGGGGTTAATACTATAGAATTGTTGCTTCGGGTGGATCAGATAATTATGCTTCAATCAGAATTTTGATTTATTCAATGACTCAATGACTAAACATAACATAATCTCATGCAGCAATACAGTAGCAGCAACAAGACATGCATTTGGCCCATTCACAACTGTATTTCTGCATGAAATTATGTATCATGAAGTCATGAAATAAATAAAAATTCTGACTGCTTAAACTCTAATTACTCAGGGTTGAGCGTTTTCCTTTAAATTGTTGTGGACAGAGGCCTGATCCATAAGCACCACAATGGTAGAGTGCCAACTGGAGTATTAAACATTGAGAGTGAGACTCAGCTCCTGGACATATTATCCTGCATGTGGACCAAATCAGTTGTAAAGTGAGTCTGTCATCCCCAATACACAACATAAACCAATCACATACTCATATACGGGACTGAGCCCCTGTAAAAATCATACAGCCTGGATGGGGACAGGAAATGCCAACTGCAGTGCATAAAAAATATGGGTTTAAAATGGTCACTATATTTAGAATGGCATGAGGCATATATTCATAAACTCCCATTCATAACTGTTAGATATCCGGTCCCATGATACTAACAAACAGAATATAAAGCACTGCTTTGTTTTACAGAAAGCAGGGTCCCAATTCATTCTTATCGGGGGGAGTTTAAGTGACTTTTCTTTTTTTTCGTCTTGTGGTATTTGTTTACTTTTTTAGCCAAATTTTTGAATTCTACACCAAATCTCTATTTTAAACTTTGACCTGTTTTGTGACTTTTTAGGGCAAAAACTGTCACTCTTTGCTAAATGAAACAAAATTTGTGACAAAATATCTGACAAACAAAATCACTTCAGGGAAATACTTGGAGTGGGACACATTTTTGCTAAATTTTGCATCTTTTTAAAAAGAACTGGAGCACCCGCTAGGGCCTAGAGGATACTTGGTATGGGTCCGGAGGTCGTTAAAGGGTTGGTCACGGTGGCAGCGACCCGGTCCGTGGCCCTGGGCATACAAGTTAAAGGGAAGGTCTTTAAAGGGGTTGTTGAATAAAGAATAAAGTTTGTTTGTGACGCCACCTGTAGTATTCGGTCAGGGATGAAAGATGCTGCTTAAAGGGGTCCACTGGGGTGATGATACTGCAGCAGGGATGGTATGGCTTCCCACAGGTGAAGCTTAATCCCCAGGGCTCCTGGTGTAGTAGGTAAAGATGGTAGATGGCGAAGTGTAGAAAGGAATGAGAGGACACAAGGTTGCAGTCTCTTTACCCTTTACTGGTATTATGCAGCCACAGACCAGGGTACAAGTAACAAGTGATGGTGAGGCCTGGCCAGGGTTGGAAGCCTTCCTTACTGCGCAGTGTTGTAGTCCCTTGCTGCCTTAGGATTCACACAAGGTCCTTACATTCTCTCTGTCCCTTTTAAGTAGGACACTACCCGCATGGCAGGCAACTCGAGCCTTTTTACAGGTGTCTCTAATTATGACTCTCGGCTCTATCTGTCACTGTGCCTTCAGCTGTTAATGGTGGACAGGCGACCTGAAATCTCCTGCCCGCCGGTTTCTGATGTGGGGCATACAGTTACCCCCACAACCTCAGAATTCCTGTCTCCGGTACTCTGCTCTTCAGCGTGGAGGGAGTTCAGTCGCAACTCCCCTCCAGCTCTTTCCTCTCCTTCGATTCTTCTCCCTTATCAGTCTCCTACAGACTGCTGTTTCTCTTTCCCCTTTCCAGGAGCTGCAGCTTCTGGACTGGAGTCAGAACAGTTTTGTATGTACTTGTTACCTGTTAAAGGGATCCTCTTCGATTCCAAGCATACCACTGTAACAACCGGTTACTTGGGGTGTTACCAGGGCCGTATTTAGAGTTTCTGCTGCCCTAGGCACTTTTCGTGCTGCCTCCCCCACTGGTGAGTATGACTAATGCAGACACTGTCGGCAGTGACTTGGGCTACTTTCACATCAGCGGTTTTTACCAATCGTGGCAGATCCGGCAGTTTTTCTGCATCTGCCACGTAACGCATCACTTACAGCAACACTGCGTTCAGTCTCATTCATTCCCTGTGGGACTTGTGGACATGTGCGGCACTTGCAGTTTAGCCGCAATCCGGTAAATGCGGTACTTGCAGCAGCGGAAAAAAAACGCTGCTAGCAGTGTTTTTTTTGTCTCGTCGTAAGTGTAAAACCGCAAGTGCTGCACATGTTCGCAAGTCCCATAGGGAATCAGTAGGGGGTCCAAATCTATATATATGCCCATGTAGCTCTTTCAAAGACAATTCCAGCAATATTTTTACATGTTCAGTCCATTCATCTGAAATCGGTTTGCATACATATGCAAATGAGGGAGTAGATCTGTTACTCCAGCTCTATACCCCCTCAGTGCTGTATTTTATAGTATATAACAGAGCCACGTAGTATATAGGAGCCACGTAGTATATAGCAGCCACTTAGTATATAGCACAGCCCATGCAGTATATAACACAGCCCACGTAATATATAGCACAGCCCACACAGTATATAACACAGCCCATGCAGTATAAAGCACAGCCCACGTAGTATATAGCACAGCCCATGCAGTATTTATCACTGCCCACGTAGTATATAGCAGCCAAGCAGTATATAACACAGCCCACGCAGTATATAATACAGCCCACGTAGTATATAACACTGCCCACGTAGTGTATAACACTGCCCACGTCGTATATAACACTGCCCACGTAGTATATATCACTGCCCACGTAGTATATAGCAGCCAGGCAGTATATAACACCACACACGTAGTATATAACACTGCCCACGTAGTATATAACACTGCCCACGTAGTGTATAACACTGCCCACGTAGTATATAACACTGCCCACGTAGTATATAACACTGCCCACGTAGTATATAGCACAGCCCACGTAGTATATAACACAGCCCACGTAGTATATAACACAGCCAGGCAGTGTATAACACAGCCCACGCAGTATATAACACAGTCCATGCAGTATATAACACAGCCCATGCAGTATATAACACTGCCAGTGTTGTGAATTTGGTTTTTGGGCTCCCCCGGTGGTCACTGGTGGTACTGGACTTGTGTGCTTCACTTTCTCTGTTCACCTGTTTCCATCAGGATATGGGAGTATCCTATTTAGCCTTGCTGCTCAGTTATTCTAGTGCCGGCCATCAATGTAACCAGAGCCTTTCTGTTGCATGTTCCTGCTTCTAGACTACTATCAGCTAAGTTGGACTCTTAGTCCTAAGTTTGTTTTGCATTTTTGTTCCAGTTCACAGTTATGTTATTTTTCTGTAGCTGGAAGCTCTTGTGGGCCGAAATTGCCACTCCGGTGTCATGAGTTGACACATGAGTCTTAAAGTAATTTCGGGATGGTATTTTAATAGGGTTTTCAGCTGACCGTGAAGTTCCCTATTGTATCTTCTTGCTATCTAGTAAGCGGACCTCGCTTTGCTGAACCTACCTTCATACTGCGTATGTCTTTTCCTCTGAACTCACCGTCAATATATGTGGGGGGCTTCTGTCTCCTTTTTGGGGGAATTTCCCTAGAGGTAAGCCAGGTCTGTCTTTTTCCTCTATTAGGGTTAGTTAGTCCTCCGGCTGGCGCTAGGCGTCTAGGGATAAAACGTAGGTACGTCACCCGGCCACTGTTAGTTGTGTGGTAGGTTTAGCTCACGGTCAGCTCGAGATTCCATCACCCAAGAGCTAGTCTGTTACTTAAGTTCTCTGACGTTCCCTTGCCATTGGGAATCATGACAGTATGGCCGGCCAAGGGTTAAAACCGTTGGCAGAAGAAAGGAGAGAAAAAGAAGTCTGCAGATTTTTTTTTTTTTTTCCCTCTGAGCTTGCTCTATAGTTGACTTAGTTGCATTTCTGCTCTAATTGCAGCCTTTGTCTCTCTCTCTCCTTCTAATCCTTGAATGGCTCTGATCTCACCTGATTAAAATGGATCCTCAGAGTTTGGCTACAGGTTTGAATAATCTTGCTACGAAGGTTCAAAATTTACAGGATTTTGTTATTCATGCTCCTATATCTGAACCTAGAATTCCTATACCAGAATTTTTCTCCGGGGATAGATCTCGTTTCCTGAATTTCAAAAATAATTGTAAATTATTTCTTTCCCTGAGATCTCGCTCCGCTGGAGATCCCGCACAGCAGGTTAGGATAGTAATTTCCTTGCTGCGGGGCGACCCTCAAGACTGGGCATTTGCATTGGCACCCGGGGATCCTGCGTTGCTCAATGTGGATGCGTTTTTTCTGGCTTTGGGGTTGCTTTATGAGGAACCTAACTTAGAGATTCAGGCTGAAAAAGCCTTGATGGCCCTATCTCAAGGGCAAGATGAAGCTGAAATATACTGCCAAAAATTTCGTAAATGGTCTGTGCTTACTCAGTGGAATGAGTGCGCCCTGGCGGCGAATTTCAGAGAGGGTCTCTCTGATGCCATTAAAGATGTTATGGTGGGGTTCCCTGCACCTACAGGTCTGAATGAGTCCATGACAATGGCTATTCAGATTGATCGGCGTTTGCGGGAGCGCAAACCTGTGCACCATTTGGCGGTGTCTTCTGAGAAGGCTCCAGAAAATATGCAATGTGATAGAATTCTGTCCAGAAGCGAACGGCAGAATTTTAGGCGAAAAAATGGGTTGTGCTTCTATTGTGGTGATTCAACTCATGTTATATCAGCATGCTCTAAACGTACAAAAAAGGTTGATAAGTCTATTTCAATTGGCACCTTACAGTCTAAGTTTATTCTGTCTGTGACCTTGATTTGTTCATTATCGTCAATTACCGCGGATGCCTATGTCGACTCTGGCGCCGCTTTGAGCCTAATGGATTGGTCCTTTGCCAGGCGCTGTGGGTTTGATCTAGAGCCTCTGGAAGTTCCTATACCTCTGAAGGGTATTGACTCTACACCATTGGCTAGTAATAAACCACAATACTGGACACAAGTGACTATGCGTATGAATCCAGACCATCAGGAGATGATTCGCTTCCTTGTGTTGTACAATCTACATGACGTTTTGGTGCTCGGATTACCATGGTTACAATCTCATAACCCAGTCCTTGACTGGAAAGCAATGTCTGTGTTAAGCTGGGGATGTCAGGGGGCTCATGGGGACGTACCTTTGGTTTCCATTTCGTCATCTATTCCCTCTGAGATTCCGGAATTTTTATCTGATTATCGTGATGTTTTTGAGGAGCCTAAGCTTGGTTCACTACCTCCTCACAGAGATTGCGATTGTGCCATAGATCTGATTCCGGGCAGTAAATTTCCAAAGGGTCGTTTATTTAATCTATCTGTACCTGAACATGCTGCTATGCGAGAATATATTAAGGAGTCCCTGGAAAAGGGACATATTCGTCCTTCTTCATCTCCCTTAGGAGCCGTTTTTTTCTTTGTATCTAAAAAAGATGGCTCTTTGAGGCCGTGTATTGATTATTGACTCTTGAATAAAATTACAGTCAAATATCAGTATCCTCTGCCACTGCTTACTGATTTGTTTGCTCGAATAAAAGGGGCTAAGTGGTTCTCTAAGATCGATCTCCGTGGGGCGTATAATTTGGTGCGAATTAAGCAGGGAGATGAGTGGAAAACCGCATTTAATACGCCCGAGGGCCATTTTGAGTATTTAGTAATGCCTTTTGGTCTTTCAAATGCCCCTTCAGTCTTTCAGTCCTTTATGCATGACATTTTCCGTGAATATTTGGATAAATTTATGATCGTGTATCTGGATGATATTTTGATTTTTTCGGATGACTGGGATTCTCATGTCCAACAGGTCAGGAGGGTTTTTCAGGTTTTGCGGGCTAATTCCTTGTGTGTGAAGGGTTCTAAGTGTATTTTTGGGGTTCAAAAGATTTCTTTTTTGGGGTACATTTTTTCCCCCTCTTCCATTGAGATGGATCCTGTCAAGGTTCGGGCTATTTGTGATTGGACGCAACCTTCTTCTCTTAAGAGCCTTCAGAAATTTTTGGGCTTTGCTAATTTTTATCGTCGATTTATAACTGGTTTTTCTGATGTTGCTAAACCTTTGACTGATTTGACCAAAAAGGGTGCTGATGTTGCTGATTGGTCCCCTGCTGCTGTGGAGGCCTTTCGGGAGCTTAAGCGCCGCTTTTCTTCCGCCCCTGTGTTGCGTCAGCCTGATGTTACTCTTCCTTTTCAGGTTGAGGTCGATGCTTCCGAGATCGGAGCTGGGGCGGTCTTGTCGCAGAAAAGTTCCGACTGCTCCGTGATGAGACCTTGTGCGTTCTTTTCTCGAAAATTTTCGCCCGCCGAGCGAAATTATGATATTGGTAATCGGGAGCTTTTGGCTATGAAGTGGGCTTTTAAGGAGTGGCGTCATTGGCTTGAGGGGGCTAGACATCAGGTGGTGGTATTGACCGATCACAAGAATTTGATTTATCTTGAGTCTGCCAGGTGCCTGAATCCTAGACAGGCGCGCTGGTCGTTGTTTTTCTCTCGGTTTAATTTTGTGGTCTCATACTTACCAGGTTCTAAAAATGTGAAGGCAGATGCCCTTTCTAGGAGTTTTGAGCCTGATTCCCCTGGTGATTCTGAACCTACAGGTATCCTTAAGGATGGGGTGATGTTATCTGCTGTTTCCCCAGACCTGCGACGGGCTTTGCAGGAGTTTCAGGCGGATAGACCTGATCGTTGCCCGCCTGGTAGACTGTTTGTTCCTGATGATTGGACCAGTAGAGTCATCTCGGAGGTTCATTCTTCTGTGTTGGCAGGTCATCCCGGGATCTTTGGTACCAGGGATTTGGTGGCTAGGTCCTTCTGGTGGCCTTCCCTGTCTCGAGATGTACGAGTTTTTGTGCAGTCTTGTGATGTTTGTGCTCGGGCCAAACCTTGTTGTTCTCGGGCTAGCGGATTGTTGTTATCTTTGCCTATTCCGAAGAGGCCTTGGACTCACATCTCTATGGATTTTATTTCTGATCTCCCTGTTTCTCAGAAAATGTCTGTCATCTGGGTGGTGTGTGACCGTTTTTCAAAGATGGTTCATTTGGTGCCCTTGCCTAAGTTGCCTTCCTCATCCGAGTTGGTTCCTCTGTTTTTTCAAAATGTGGTTCGCTTGCATGGTATTCCGGAGAATATCGTTTCTGACAGGGGGACCCAGTTCGTGTCTAGATTTTGGCGGGCGTTCTGTGCTAGGATGGGCATTGATTTGTCTTTTTCGTCTGCGTTCCATCCTCAGACTAATGGCCAGACTGAGCGAACTAATCAGACCTTGGAGACTTATTTGAGGTGTTTTGTGTCTGCGGATCAGGATGACTGGGTTGCCTTTTTGCCGTTGGCGGAGTTTGCCCTCAATAATCGGGCTAGTTCTGCCACTTTGGTTTCTCCTTTCTTTTGCAATTCGGGGTTTCATCCTCGTTTTTCTTCCGGTCAGGTGGAGTCTTCAGATTGTCCTGGAGTGGATACTGTGGTGGATAGGTTGCATCGTATTTGGGGACAGGTGGTGGACAATTTGGAGTTGTCCCAGGAAAAGACTCGGCATTTTGCTAACCGCCGTCGTCGTGTTGGTCCTCGTCTTCGTGTTGGGGACTTGGTGTGGTTGTCTTCTCGTTTTGTCCCTATGAGGGTTTCTTCTCCTAAGTTTAAGCCTCGGTTCATTGGCCCGTATAAGATTTTGGAGATTCTTAACCCCGTGTCCTTTCGATTGGACCTCCCAGCATCTTTTTCTATCCATAATGTCTTCCATCGGTCATTATTGCGCAGGTATGAGGTACCGGTTGTGCCTTCCGTTGAGCCTCCCGCTCCGGTGTTGGTTGAGGGTGAATTGGAGTACGTTGTGGAGAAGATCTTGGACTCCCGTGTTTCCAGACGGAAACTTCAGTATCTGGTCAAGTGGAAGGGCTACGGTCAGGAGGATAATTCTTGGGTGACAGCCTCTGATGTTCATGCCTCTGATTTGGTCCGTGCCTTTCATAGGGCTCATCCTGATCGCCCTGGTGGTTCTTGTGAGGGTTCGGTGCCCCCTCCTTGAGGGGGGGATACTGTTGTGAATTTGGTTTTTGGGCTCCCCCGGTGGTCACTGGTGGTACTGGACTTGTGTGCTTCACTTTCTCTGTTCACCTGTTTCCATCAGGATATGGGAGTATCCTATTTAGCCTTGCTGCTCAGTTATTCTAGTGCCGGCCATCAATGTAACCAGAGCCTTTCTGTTGCATGTTCCTGCTTCTAGACTACTATCAGCTAAGTTGGACTCTTAGTCCTAAGTTTGTTTTGCATTTTTGTTCCAGTTCACAGTTATGTTATTTTTCTGTAGCTGGAAGCTCTTGTGGGCCGAAATTGCCACTCCGGTGTCATGAGTTGACACATGAGTCTTAAAGTAATTTCGGGATGGTATTTTAATAGGGTTTTCAGCTGACCGTGAAGTTCCCTATTGTATCTTCTTGCTATCTAGTAAGCGGACCTCGCTTTGCTGAACCTACCTTCATACTGCGTATGTCTTTTCCTCTGAACTCACCGTCAATATATGTGGGGGGCTTCTGTCTCCTTTTTGGGGGAATTTCCCTAGAGGTAAGCCAGGTCTGTCTTTTTCCTCTATTAGGGTTAGTTAGTCCTCCGGCTGGCGCTAGGCGTCTAGGGATAAAACGTAGGTACGTCACCCGGCCACTGTTAGTTGTGTGGTAGGTTTAGCTCACGGTCAGCTCGAGATTCCATCACCCAAGAGCTAGTCTGTTACTTAAGTTCTCTGACGTTCCCTTGCCATTGGGAATCATGACATGCCAGGCAGTATATAACACTGCCCACGCAGTATATAACACTGCCCACGTAGTATATAACACTGCCCACGTAGTATATAACACAGCCCACGTAGTATATAACACTGCCCACGTAGTATATAGCACAGCCCACGTAGTATATAGCACAGCCCACGTAGTATATAACACAGTCCGCGTAGTATATAACACAGCCAGGCAGTGTATAACACAGCCCACGTAGTGTATAACTCAGCCCACGTAGTATATAACACAGCCAGGCAGTATATAACACTGCCCACGCAGTATATAAAACTGCCCACGCAGTATATAACATTGCCCACGCAGTATATAACTCAGCCCAGGCAGTATATAACACAGCCCATGCAGTATATATCACTGCCCACGTAGTATATAGCAGCCAGGCAGTATATAACACAGCCCACGCAATATATAACACAGCCCACGTAGAATATAACACAGCCCACGTAATATATAGCAGTATGGGCACCATATCCCTGTTAAAAAAAAGAATTAAAATAAAAAATAGTTATATACTCACCCTCCGGCGTCCACCGAAGCTGTCCCGATGCACGCGATGCTGCCGCCAGCTTCCATTCCCAGTGATGCTGTCATGAATCCCCAATGGCTAGGGATAGCACAGGATGAGCAAAGTATAATAAATATTGGACGAGCTCTAGGGTGATGGAACCTGGGCTGACCGCTGCCCTACGCCTGACAAACGCAACTAGAGATAGCCAGGGAGCGTGCCTACGTTGGTTCTAGACGCCACACACCAGCCTAAGAGCTAACTAATACTGCAGAGAAAACAAAGACCTCACTTGCCTCCAGAGGAATTAACCCCAAAGATATAGTTGCCCCCCACATGTATTGACGGTGAAATGAGAGGAAGGCACACACATAGAGATGATGTATATAGCTTTAGCAAATAGAGGCCCGCTGAAAACTAGAAAGCAGAATGACACAAAAGGGGACTGAGCGGTCAGCAAAAAACCCTAATAAAAAAAAAACATCCTGAGATTACAAGAACCCATGTGCCAACTCATGGCACATGGGGAGAACCTCAGTCCACTAGAGCAACCAGCTAACAAAGAGACATTCTAAGCAAGCTGGACAAAAAACCAAACAACTGAAAATCAGCACTTAGCTTATCCTGAAAGATCTGGGAGCAGGTAGGCAGGAACCAAACAGAGCACATCTGAACACATTGATAGCCGGCAAGGGAAATGACAGAGAGGCCAGGTAAAATAGGAAACACCCAGCCTCTGATGGACAGATGGAAACCAAAGGCCGCAACCCACCAAAGTCACCCAGTACCAGCAGTAACCACCAGAGGGAGCCCGCAAACAGAATCCACAACAGTACCCCCCCCTTGAGGAGGGGTCACCGAACCCTCACGAGAACCCCCAGGGCGATCAGGGTGAGCTCTATGGAAGGCGCGGACCAAATCAGTCGCATGAACATCGGAGGCGACCACCCAGGAATTGTCCTCCTGACCATAACCCTTCCACTTAACCAAATACTGGAGTTTGCGTCTGGAAACACGAGAATCCAAGATCTTTTCAACAACATACTCCAATTCTCCCTCCACCAGCACCAGAGCAGGAGGCTCGACCGAAGGAACAACAGGCACCTCATACCTCCGCAACAACGACCGATGGAACACATTATGAATAGCGAACGATGCTGGGAGATCCAAACGGAAAGATACAGGGTTAAGAATCTCCGAGATCCTATAAGGACCGATGAACCGAGGCTTGAACTTAGGAAAAGAGACCTTCATAGGGACAAAACGAGAAGACAACCACACCAAGTCCCCAACAAGAAGTCGGGGACCCACGCGGCGACGGCGATTAGCAAACTGCTGAGTCTTCTCCTGAGATAACTTCAAATTGTCCACCACCTGATTCCAAATGTGATGTAGCCTGTCCACCACCACGTCCACTCCAGGACAATCCGAAGACTCCACCTGACCAGAGGAAAAACGAGGATGAAACCCCGAATTACAAAAAAAAGGAGAGACCAACGTGGCCGAACTAGCCCGATTATTAAGAGCAAATTCGGCCAGTGGTAAAAAAGCAACCCAGTCATCCTGATCAGCAGAAACAAAACACCTCAAATAAGTTTCCAAGGTCTGATTAGTTCGCTCCGTCTGGCCATTCGTCTGAGGATGGAATGCAGACGAGAAAGACAAATCAATGCCCATCTTGGCACAAAACGTCCGCCAAAATCTAGACACAAACTGGGATCCCCTGTCAGAAACGATATTCTCCGGAATCCCATGCAAACGAACCACGTTCTGAAAAAACAAAGGAACCAACTCAGAGGAGGAGGGCAACTTAGGCAAGGGCACCAAATGAACCATCTAAGAAAAGCGGTCACACACAACCCAGATAACGGACATTTTCTGTGAAACCAGGAGATCAGAAATAAAATCCATGGAAATGTGCGTCCAAGGCCTCTTCGGGATGGGCAAGGATAACAACAACCCACTAGCCCGTGAACAGCAAGGCTTAGCTCGAGCACACACTTCACAAGACTGCACAAAGGTACGCACATCCCTAGACAAGGAAGGCCACCAAAAAGACCTGGCCACCAAGTCTCTTGTACCAAATATTCCAGGATGACCAGCCAACACAGAAGAATGGACCTCGGAGATGACTCTACTGGTCCAATCATCCGGAACAAACAGTCTTTCTGGTGGACATCGATCCGGTTTATCCACCTGAAACACCTGCAATGCGCGTCGCAAGTCTGGGGATACGGCGGACAATATTACCCCATCCCTAAGGATACCAGCAGGCCCAGTGTCTCCAGGAGAGTCAGGCACAAAACTCCTGGAAAGAGCATCTGCCTTCACATTCTTTGAACCTGGCAGGTATGAAACCACGAAATTGAAACGAGAAAAAAATAACGACCAACGAGCCTGTCTAGGATTCAAACGCCTGGCAGACTCAAGGTAAATGAGATTCTTGTGATCAGTCAAGACCACCACGCGATGTTTAGCACCCTCAAGCCAATGACGCCACTCCTCAAATGCCCACTTCATGGCCAAAAGCTCCCGATTACCCACATCATAATTGCGCTCGGCGGGCGAGAATTTTCTAGAGAAGAAAGCACATGGCTTCATCACCGAGCCATTAGAACTTCTCTGTGACAAAACCGCCCCCGCTCCAATCTCGGAAGCATCAACCTCCACCTGGAAAGGAAGTGAAACATCTGGTTGACACAACACAGGAGCAGAAGAAAACCGGCGCTTAAGTTCCCGAAAAGCCTCCACGGCCGCAGGAGACCAATCAGCAACATCAGCACCCTTTTTAGTCAAATCAGTCAAAGGTTTAACAATACTGGAAAAATTAGCAATGAACCGACGATAAAAATTAGCAAACCCCAAGAACTTCTGAAGGCTCTTAACAGATGTAGGTTGTGTCCAGTCACAAATAGCCTGAACCTTAACGGGATCCATCTCAATAGTAGAAGGAGAAAAAATGTACCCCAAAAAAGAAATCTTCTGGACTCCGAAGAGACACTTTGAGCCCTTCACAAACAGAGAATTGGCCCGCAAAACTTGAAACACCTTCCTGACCTGTAGAACATGAGACTCCCAGTCATCAGAAAACACCAAAATATCATCCAAATACACAATCATAAACTTATCCAGATATTCACGGAAAATATTGTGCATAAAGGACTGAAAGACTGACGGAGCATTGGAGAGTCCAAAAGGCATTACCAAATACTCAAAATGGCCCTCAGGCGTATTAAATGCGGTTTTCCACTCATCACCCTGTTTTATCCGCACCAGATTATACGCACCACGAAGATCTATTTTAGTGAACCACCTAGCCCCCTTAATGCGAGCAAACAAATCAGTAAATAATGGCAATGGATACTGGTATTTGACTGTAATCTTATTCAGAAGGCGATAATCTATACAAGGCCTCAGGGAACCATCTTTTTTTGCCACGAAAAAAAAACCTGCTCCCAGAGGGGACGAAGATGGACGAATATGTCCCTTTTCCAAGGACTCCTTAATATAATTCCGCATAGCAGTATGCTCTGGCAGTGACAGATTAAATAAACGACCCTTAGGGAACTTACTGCCAGGAATCAAATCTATAGCACAGTCACACTCTCTATGGGGAGGGAGCGAATTGAGCTTAGGCTCCTCAAAAACATCCCTATAATCCGACAAAAACGCAGGGATCTCCGAAGGAGTAGATGAAGCTATAGAAATCGGAGGTGCATCATCATGAACCCCGTGACAACCCCAGCTTAGCACAGACATTGTTTTCCAGTCCAGGACAGGATTATGAGTTTGTAACCATGGCAGACCAAGCACTAGTACATCATGTAAATTATACAGTACAAGGAAGCGAATCACCTCCTGATGAACGGGAGTCATGCGCATGGTCACTTGTGTCCAATACTGCGGTTTATTCATAGCCAATGGTGTAGAATCAATTCCTTTCAGAGGAATAGGAACTTCCAGAGGCTCTAGACTAAAACCGCAGCGTTTAGCAAATGACCAATCCATAAGACTCAGGGCAGCGCCTGAATCCACATAGGCATCGACGGAAATGGAAGACAGTGAAAAAATCAGAGTCACAGACAAAATGAACTTAGACTGCAGAGTATCAATGGCAAAAGATTTATCAACCCTTTTTGTGCGTTTAGAGCATGCTGATATAACATGAGCTGAATCACCACAATAAAAACACAAACCATTTTTCCGCCTATAATTTTGCCGTTCACTTCTGGACTGAATTCTATCACATTGCATAGTCTCAGGTGCCTGTTCAGAAGACACCGCCAACTGGTGCACGGGTTTGCGCTCCCGTAAACGCCGATCAATCTGAATGGCCATAGCCATAGACTCATTCAGACCTGTAGGCGCAGGGAACCCCACCATAATATCCTTAATGGCCTCAGAAAGACCATTTCTAAAGTTTGCAGCCAGGGCGCACTCATTCCACTGAGTAAGCACCGACCATTTCCGAAATTTCTGACAATATATTTCTGCTTCATCATGCCCCTGAGAGAGGGCTAATAAAGCCTTTTCAGCCTGAATCTCTAGGTTAGGTTCCTCATAGAGCAATCCCAATGCCAGAAAAAACGCATCCACACTGAGCAATGCAGGATCCCCTGGTGCCAATGCAAATGCCCAATTCTGAGGGTCGCCCCGTAGGAACGATATAACAATCTTGACCTGTTGAGCAGGGTCTCCAGAGGAGCGAGATTTCAAAGAGAGAAACAATTTACAATTGTTCCTGAAATTCAGGAAGGTAGATCTATCTCCAGAAAAAACCTCTGGAATAGGAATTCTAGGTTCAGACATGGGAGTGTGAACAACGAAATCCTGTATGTTTTGAACCTTTGCCGCGAGATTACTCAGGCTGGAAGCCAAACTCTGGACATCCATGATAAACAGCTAAGATCAGAGCCATTCAAGGGTTAAGAGGAGGTAAGAAGCAGCTAGACAGCAATTAAGGGCTAGGCAGCAAAACTCTGAAGGAAGAAAAAATAAAAAATAAAAAAAAAAAAATAAACATTTTCCTTGAACACTTCTTTTCCTCCTGCTTCAGCCCAAACAATTAACACTTTGTGGGCCGGCTATACTGTCATGAATCCCTAATGGCTAGGGATAGCACAGGATGAGCAAAGTATAATAAATATCGGACGAGCTCTAGGGTGATGGAACCTGGGCTGACCGCTGCCCTACGCCTGACAAACGCAACTAGAGATAGCCAGGGAGCGTGCCTACGTTGGTTCTAGACGCCACGCACCAGCCTAAGAGCTAACTAATACTGCAGAGAAAACAAAGACCTCACTTGCCTCCAGAGGAATTAACCCCAAAGATATAGTTGCCCCCCACATGTATTGACGGTGAAATGAGAGGAAGGCACACACATAGAGATGATGTATATAGCTTTAGCAAATAGAGGCCCGCTGAAAACTAGAAAGCAGAATGACACAAAAGGGGACTGAGCGGTCAGCAAAAAACCCTAATAAAAAAAAAACATCCTGAGATTACAAGAACCCATGTGCCAACTCATGGCACATGGGGAGAACCTCAGTCCACTAGAGCAACCAGCTAACAAAGAGACATTCTAAGCAAGCTGGACAAAAAAACCAAACAACTGAAAATCAGCACTTAGCTTATCCTGAAAGATCTGGGAGCAGGTAGGCAGGAACCAAACAGAGCACATCTGAACACATTGATAGCCGGCAAGGGAAATGACAGAGAGGCCAGGTAAAATAGGAAACACCCAGCCTCTGATGGACAGATGGAAACCAAAGGCCGCAACCCACCAAAGTCACCCAGTACCAGCAGTAACCACCAGAGGGAGCCCGCAAACAGAATCCACAACAGTACCCCCCCCTTGAGGAGGGGTCACCGAACCCTCACGAGAACCCCCAGGGCGATCAGGGTGAGCTCTATGGAAGGCGCGGACCAAATCAGTCGCATGAACATCGGAGGCGACCACCCAGGAATTGTCCTCCTGACCATAACCCTTCCACTTAACCAAATACTGGAGTTTGCGTCTGGAAACACGAGAATCCAAGATCTTTTCAACAACATACTCCAATTCTCCCTCCACCAGCACCAGAGCAGGAGGCTCGACCGAAGGAACAACAGGCACCTCATACCTCCGCAACAACGACCGATGGAACACATTATGAATAGCGAACGATGCTGGGAGATCCAAACGGAAAGATACAGGGTTAAGAATCTCCGAGATCCTATAAGGACCGATGAACCGAGGCTTGAACTTAGGAAAAGAGACCTTCATAGGGACAAAACGAGAAGACAACCACACCAAGTCCCCAACAAGAAGTCGGGGACCCACGCGGCGACGGCGATTAGCAAACTGCTGAGTCTTCTCCTGAGATAACTTCAAATTGTCCACCACCTGATTCCAAATGTGATGTAGCCTGTCCACCACCACGTCCACTCCAGGACAATCCGAAGACTCCACCTGACCAGAGGAAAAACGAGGATGAAACCCCGAATTACAAAAAAAAGGAGAGACCAACGTGGCCGAACTAGCCCGATTATTAAGAGCAAATTCGGCCAGTGGTAAAAAAGCAACCCAGTCATCCTGATCAGCAGAAACAAAACACCTCAAATAAGTTTCCAAGGTCTGATTAGTTCGCTCCGTCTGGCCATTCGTCTGAGGATGGAATGCAGACGAGAAAGACAAATCAATGCCCATCTTGGCACAAAACGTCCGCCAAAATCTAGACACAAACTGGGATCCCCTGTCAGAAACGATATTCTCCGGAATCCCATGCAAACGAACCACGTTCTGAAAAAACAAAGGAACCAACTCAGAGGAGGAGGGCAACTTAGGCAAGGGCACCAAATGAACCATCTAAGAAAAGCGGTCACACACAACCCAGATAACGGACATTTTCTGTGAAACCAGGAGATCAGAAATAAAATCCATGGAAATGTGCGTCCAAGGCCTCTTCGGGATGGGCAAGGATAACAACAACCCACTAGCCCGTGAACAGCAAGGCTTAGCTCGAGCACACACTTCACAAGACTGCACAAAGGTACGCACATCCCTAGACAAGGAAGGCCACCAAAAAGACCTGGCCACCAAGTCTCTTGTACCAAATATTCCAGGATGACCAGCCAACACAGAAGAATGGACCTCGGAGATGACTCTACTGGTCCAATCATCCGGAACAAACAGTCTTTCTGGTGGACATCGATCCGGTTTATCCACCTGAAACACCTGCAATGCGCGTCGCAAGTCTGGGGATACGGCGGACAATATTACCCCATCCCTAAGGATACCAGCAGGCCCAGTGTCTCCAGGAGAGTCAGGCACAAAACTCCTGGAAAGAGCATCTGCCTTCACATTCTTTGAACCTGGCAGGTATGAAACCACGAAATTGAAACGAGAAAAAAATAACGACCAACGAGCCTGTCTAGGATTCAAACGCCTGGCAGACTCAAGGTAAATGAGATTCTTGTGATCAGTCAAGACCACCACGCGATGTTTAGCACCCTCAAGCCAATGACGCCACTCCTCAAATGCCCACTTCATGGCCAAAAGCTCCCGATTACCCACATCATAATTGCGCTCGGCGGGCGAGAATTTTCTAGAGAAGAAAGCACATGGCTTCATCACCGAGCCATTAGAACTTCTCTGTGACAAAACCGCCCCCGCTCCAATCTCGGAAGCATCAACCTCCACCTGGAAAGGAAGTGAAACATCTGGTTGACACAACACAGGAGCAGAAGAAAACCGGCGCTTAAGTTCCCGAAAAGCCTCCACGGCCGCAGGAGACCAATCAGCAACATCAGCACCCTTTTTAGTAAAATCAGTCAAAGGTTTAACAATACTGGAAAAATTAGCAATGAACCGACGATAAAAATTAGCAAACCCCAAGAACTTCTGAAGGCTCTTAACAGATGTAGGTTGTGTCCAGTCACAAATAGCCTGAACCTTAACGGGATCCATCTCAATAGTAGAAGGAGAAAAAATGTACCCCAAAAAAGAAATCTTCTGGACTCCGAAGAGACACTTTGAGCCCTTCACAAACAGAGAATTGGCCCGCAAAACTTGAAACACCTTCCTGACCTGTAGAACATGAGACTCCCAGTCATCAGAAAACACCAAAATATCATCCAAATACACAATCATAAACTTATCCAGATATTCACGGAAAATATTGTGCATAAAGGACTGAAAGACTGACGGAGCATTGGAGAGTCCAAAAGGCATTACCAAATACTCAAAATGGCCCTCAGGCGTATTAAATGCGGTTTTCCACTCATCACCCTGTTTTATCCGCACCAGATTATACGCACCACGAAGATCTATTTTAGTGAACCACCTAGCCCCCTTAATGCGAGCAAACAAATCAGTAAATAATGGCAATGGATACTGGTATTTGACTGTAATCTTATTCAGAAGGCGATAATCTATACAAGGCCTCAGGGAACCATCTTTTTTTGCCACGAAAAAAAAACCTGCTCCCAGAGGGGACGAAGATGGACGAATATGTCCCTTTTCCAAGGACTCCTTAATATAATTCCGCATAGCAGTATGCTCTGGCAGTGACAGATTAAATAAACGACCCTTAGGGAACTTACTGCCAGGAATCAAATCTATAGCACAGTCACACTCTCTATGGGGAGGGAGCGAATTGAGCTTAGGCTCCTCAAAAACATCCCTATAATCCGACAAAAACGCAGGGATCTCCGAAGGAGTAGATGAAGCTATAGAAATCGGAGGTGCATCATCATGAACCCCGTGACAACCCCAGCTTAGCACAGACATTGTTTTCCAGTCCAGGACAGGATTATGAGTTTGTAACCATGGCAGACCAAGCACTAGTACATCATGTAAATTATACAGTACAAGGAAGCGAATCACCTCCTGATGAACGGGAGTCATGCGCATGGTCACTTGTGTCCAAAACTGCGGTTTATTCATAGCCAATGGTGTAGAATCAATTCCTTTCAGAGGAATAGGAACTTCCAGAGGCTCTAGACTAAAACCGCAGCGTTTAGCAAATGACCAATCCATAAGACTCAGGGCAGCGCCTGAATCCACATAGGCATCGACGGAAATGGAAGACAGTGAAAAAATCAGAGTCACAGACAAAATGAACTTAGACTGCAGAGTATCAATGGCAAAAGATTTATCAACCCTTTTTGTGCGTTTAGAGCATGCTGATATAACATGAGCTGAATCACCACAATAAAAACACAAACCATTTTTCCGCCTATAATTTTGCCGTTCACTTCTGGACTGAATTCTATCACATTGCATAGTCTCAGGTGCCTGTTCAGAAGACACCGCCAACTGGTGCACGGGTTTGCGCTCCCGTAAACGCCGATCAATCTGAATGGCCATAGCCATAGACTCATTCAGACCTGTAGGCGCAGGGAACCCCACCATAATATCCTTAATGGCCTCAGAAAGACCATTTCTAAAGTTTGCAGCCAGGGCGCACTCATTCCACTGAGTAAGCACCGACAATTTCCGAAATTTCTGACAATATATTTCTGCTTCATCATGCCCCTGAGAGAGGGCTAATAAAGCCTTTTCAGCCTGAATCTCTAGGTTAGGTTCCTCATAGAGCAATCCCAATGCCAGAAAAAACGCATCCACACTGAGCAATGCAGGATCCCCTGGTGCCAATGCAAATGCCCAATTCTGAGGGTCGCCCCGTAGGAACGATATAACAATCTTGACCTGTTGAGCAGGGTCTCCAGAGGAGCGAGATTTCAAAGAGAGAAACAATTTACAATTGTTCCTGAAATTCAGGAAGGTAGATCTATCTCCAGAAAAAACCTCTGGAATAGGAATTCTAGGTTCAGACATGGGAGTGTGAACAACGAAATCCTGTATGTTTTGAACCTTTGCCGCGAGATTACTCAGGCTGGAAGCCAAACTCTGGACATCCATGATAAACAGCTAAGATCAGAGCCATTCAAGGGTTAAGAGGAGGTAAGAAGCAGCTAGACAGCAATTAAGGGCTAGGCAGCAAAACTCTGAAGGAAGAAAAAATAAAAAATAAAAAAAAAAAAATAAACATTTTCCTTGAACACTTCTTTTCCTCCTGCTTCAGCCCAAACAATTAACACTTTGTGGGCCGGCTATACTGTCATGAATCCCCAATGGCTAGGGATAGCACAGGATGAGCAAAGTATAATAAATATCGGACGAGCTCTAGGGTGATGGAACCTGGGCTGACCGCTGCCCTACGCCTGACAAACGCAACTAGAGATAGCCAGGGAGCGTGCCTACGTTGGTTCTAGACGCCACGCACCAGCCTAAGAGCTAACTAATACTGCAGAGAAAACAAAGACCTCACTTGCCTCCAGAGGAATTAACCCCAAAGATATAGTTGCCCCCCACATGTATTGACGGTGAAATGAGAGGAAGGCACACACATAGAGATGATGTATATAGCTTTAGCAAATAGAGGCCCGCTGAAAACTAGAAAGCAGAATGACACAAAAGGGGACTGAGCGGTCAGCAAAAAACCCTAATAAAAAAAAAACATCCTGAGATTACAAGAACCCATGTGCCAACTCATGGCACATGGGGAGAACCTCAGTCCACTAGAGCAACCAGCTAACAAAGAGACATTCTAAGCAAGCTGGACAAAAAAACCAAACAACTGAAAATCAGCACTTAGCTTATCCTGAAAGATCTGGGAGCAGGTAGGCAGGAACCAAACAGAGCACATCTGAACACATTGATAGCCGGCAAGGGAAATGACAGAGAGGCCAGGTAAAATAGGAAACACCCAGCCTCTGATGGACAGATGGAAACCAAAGGCCGCAACCCACCAAAGTCACCCAGTACCAGCAGTAACCACCAGAGGGAGCCCGCAAACAGAATCCACAACATGATGCATTGCGAAATTACCCAGATGACTTAGAGGAGAGCGCTAAGTCATCTGGGTAATTTCGCAATGCATCACTAGGAACGGAAGCTGGCGGCAGCATCGCGTGCATCGGTGGACGGCGGAAGGTGAGAATAGCACAATTTTTAAATTTTTAAATTATTTTTAACATATCTTTTTACTATTGATGCTGCATAGGCAGCATCAATAGTAAAAAGTTGGTCCGGAATGGGGCGACACACTGGCACTGACAGCTCCGCACACACATACAGCTCCGCTGCCTGCGCACACACACACACATACAGCTCTGCTGCCCGCGCACACACACACAGCTCCGCTGCCCGCACACACACACACATACAGCCCCACACACATATAGCTCCGCACACAAACACACATACAGCACCGCACAGACACACACATACATACAGCTCCGCACACACACAGAGCTCCGCACACACACACATACAGCACCGCACAGACACACACATACATACAGCTCCGCACACACACAGAGCTCCGCACACACACACATACAGTACCGCACAAACACACATACAGCTCTGCACACACAGAGCTCCGCTGCCCACGCACACATGCACATACAGCTCCGTTGCCCGCACATACAGCCCCACACACATACAGCTCCTCACACACACATACATACAGCTCTGCACACACACACACACACACACACACATGCAGCTCTGCACACACACACATACAGCCACACACACCAGCACTGGCAATGTTTGCTCCCAGGACCCAGATAGAGTGAGTGGGGGTGAATTATACCCACCCCCACCACTCTCTGGGTCCGTCTGCCGGAAGCAAAGATCAAACAGACATCAAACATTAAGGGCTGCTGTGTTTGCACGGCTCCTCCAGCCTCAGGCACTACAGGCAGAAACGAGGCTGAGGAATGTGAGGGAAGGGGTGAGGACCGTGAGGTGAGTCACAGACAGAGCCGTGCAGCAGGCAGCGCGCGGGCAGTAGCCAGGAGGGAGATCATTACAGACAGAGACAGTACACTACTCACTGTGTATGTACTCCTCTACTGCGAGTCCTCCAGGCCAGCAATGTGTGAGTCCAGGACAGGACCCAGGGTCAGAACACAGGGCGCCATCGCTCCACCTCAGCAGTCAGTCACATTTCGGCCGGGCACCAGTGAGGCTGTGAGCAGGGGGTCACTGTGTCTCAGCAGGGGGAGTAGGGAGAGTCGGCACCAGCACCACGTGTCCTGGCTGCCGCTCTGCCGCCCCCTGTCTTCAGGAAGGGACGCACAGGACTAGTATTAAAAAAAAAAAAGAGAAAGAAAAAAAAACCTTGCTCAGGTGCCGCCCCCCGCCTGTTCCCGCCCTAGGCACGTGCCCTCAATTGCCTAGTGGCAAATGCGGCCCTGGGTGTTACAGAAGCAATTGAAGATTCACCCAAAAACATCTGGAAACCTCAAACTCTACCCACAATGGCAAACATAAAAAATACCACATACACAAATAAAATAAACTTTAAAGGGAACCTGTCACCCCCCTCAGGCATTTGTAACTAAAAGAGCCATCTTGTGCAGCAGTAATGCTGCATTCTGACAAGGTGGCTCTTTTAGTTATGCTCAATGCACTCGCTGAAAGAAACGCTAATAAAATGTGCCCCCTCACACTGTGAAATCGTCCTGGGGCGCAGCAAAGCCGTCTCTCCAGGCCTCTGCGCGCCGGGCGCCGCCTCCTCTTGCTTCATTAGCGGTCCCACTGCCAGCACCGGGAACGCTAATGAAGCAAGAGGAGGCGGCGCACAGGCCCGGAGTGACAGCTGTGCTGCGTTTGATTAGGGGGGAAAAACCCGCCTCCCTGGTGATTTCACAGTATGAGAGGGCACATTTTATAAGCGTTTATTTTAGCGTGTGCAGAGAGCATAACTAAAAGAGCCACCTTGTCAGAATGCAGCATTAGTGCTGCACAGGGAGGCTCTTTTATTTACAAACGCCTGAGAGGGCTGACATGTTCTCTTTAAAAATGGCATAAATTACAAGAAGAGCAAATGAAAATCAGATGACAAATATTGGAAACAAGACAAAAATAAAGCGCAAATGCAATAATGAATCGATCCCATAGTTTTAGCACTGGCTCACAGCCAGTTCAGGGTTAAATGTATCAGATGTTCATTATGTATTTTGTGGCAAATTTTATCCTATGTGTTGAAGAAAATAAAATCACATTTTAAAATTTGCTACATTTTTGCAAAATTTGAAGATCTGTCAGAATGTTGCATAATTTGTTTATGCTATGTGAATAGAGTTCTCAAAAATCCATCCACATGTATGTGATCTCAACCATATTATTGTAAGTATTCAGAAAGACTTCTATATGTTATTCATGACAATCATAACAAATCCTAATGATCTCTGGCGCCTGGCAGGTTTTTTTTCAGGGTTCCAATATTTTTTTATGCACTGCAGACTCTACAACACTTAAAGGGTTATTTCCGTAATTATTATCATTATTATTTACTATTAAAGCGCCATTTATTCCATGGCGCTTTACATGTGAGGAGGGGTATACATAATGAAAACAAGTACAATAATCTTGAACAATACAAGTCACAACTGGTACAGGAGGAGAGAGGACCCTGCCCGCGAGGGCTCACAATCTACAAGGGATGGGTGAGGATACAGTAGGTGAGGGTAGAGCTGGTCGTGCAGCGGTTTGGTCAATCGGTGGTTACTGCAGGTTGTAGGCTTGTTGGAAGAGGTGGGTCTTCAGGTTCTTTTTGAAGGTTTCGATGGTAGGCGAGAGTCTGATGTGTTGTGATAGAGAGTTCCAGAGTAGGGGGGATGCACGAGAGAAATCTTGTATGCGATTGTGGGAAGAGAAGATAACAGGTGAGTAGAGAAGGAGATCTTGTGAGGATCGGAGGTTGCGTGCAGGAAAGTACCGGGAGACGAGGTCACAGATGTATGGAGGAGACAGTTTGTGGATGGCTTTGTATGTCATGGTTAGGCTTTTGTACTGGAGTCTCTGGGTAATCGGGAGCCATTGCAGGGATTGACAGAGGGGAGAGGCCGGGGAATAGTGGGGGGACAGGTGGATTAGTCGGGCAGCAGAGTTTAGAATAGATTGGAGGGGTGCGAGAGTGTTAGAGGGGAGGCCACAGAGCAGGAGGTTACAGTAGTCGAGGCGGGAGATGATGAGGGCATGGACTAGGGTTTTTGCAGATTCTTGGTTTAGGAATGTACGGATCTGTGAAATATTTTTGAGTTGGAGGCGGCAGGAAGTGGAATGGGTTTAGATATGTGGTTTGAAGGAGAGATCAGTGTCAAGGTAATCACATTATTTTTCACAAAGTACATTAAATGCATACTTACTGTTGACATACACTTAGCCCAGCATAGCATTTCTCTCATGTATATTTGTGTCTAATCTCCATCTGCCCCTCTCTGCATATATTTTCATATACCTGAATGAGCGGTCCTATTCATACAAATTTCCCTGTAGCAGACTACTTATCTTCAGTGCTGCAGACCCTTCCCCCTTGTGTGTTCCTGACTAGCCCAACCATGAGTTATAATCTAACTAAACTAAGGCTGCTTTCACTCTAGTGTCGGCACGGGACCGTCGCTATGCATCGGCCCGACGTGCTGACGCGCGTTGTGAAAATAATGCCCAACGTGGGCAGCGGAAGCAGTCTTATTATGCTTCCGCTGCCCCGTTGTAAGGTCCGGGGAGGAGGGGGCGGAGTTTCGGTTGCGCATGCACAGTCAAAAATGGCGGACTCGACGCACAAAAAAAGTTACATGTATCTTTTTTTGTGCCGACGGTCAGCCAAAACACGACGCAACCGTCGCACGACGGTTGTGACGTGTGGCCATACATCGCAATGCGTCGCTAATGTTAGTCTATGGGGAAAAAACGCATCCTGCGGACAACTTTGCAGGATGCGTTTTTTCTCCTAAACGAAGCATTGCGACGTACACCCAACAACGCTAGTGTGAAAGTAGCCTAAGTGAAAAATTCACCTTATGCTTTTGCCCATTCTCTGCACCTGTATCCTGCCTGACCAATTTTATCCTCTGCCATTTACATCAATAACAAAACCTGTCAGACCCCCTAAGAAGAAGCTAAACGCGAAACGCGCGTCGGGGAGCAGGCACCGCATATACAGGTTATGTATTAACTTATATTTACTCTATCCTACTATAGCCCATATATAGGCGCATGTTTATGGAGCACTTGCTATAGATTTTGTTTAACTCCTGCACTATTTTTTGATAATGGTATTTCTAGCAGTATTATGAGATAAGACTGGGATATATAAACATACTTGCACTTTTGCAATTATATTTAGTTGGCACTAAGCACTTTTTTTGTAATTATCCCTAAATGGCTATATATGCACTGGGCACTTTACTCTGATTGAGAAACCTAGGATACTTGTATAGTGGATCAAATATACCTTTGTCTAAAGGAATAGGAGTTTTTTGCGTCTATTTATTCAGAACTAGATGGTAGTACAACTAGTGATGTGATTGATGCAACTTTAATTATATAAAACTGGATGAATACTGAAAGGGTTCTGAATATATACGTTTCTACTTTTACCTATATATGGCAGTACTATTTTTTTGCATTGTATCTCCGTCTTGTAAAAAAAATTTTTAAATGATTAATTAATAAAGATGTATTGTTTATTTGGAAACTTGGCATTGGCTTCCTTGTTTTGTAGGTTTTACCTGTAAATAGATAGTTTATTATAAAGATCAAAAATTGACATCCACAATTTCTTTATGAGTGGGCATTCCCACCAGATGTGTATAAACGTTCCCTGCTCTTCCAAGCATCTCCAGCATGTATCTGGGATTACTGGAAACAAGGCATGAATGGAGGAAGGGCATCTATACCACCTTGATAAGATCTAGTAGCTCCTCTCCTGTGACACACAGGACAACGAGGTCCTGGACGTAAATAAAAGGATCTTGTCTCTCTCCTCTTGAGATAAAGATATTCCCAAGTCACCTTCCCATTTTGAAAAGAACTTTGGGACATCTTGCGACGGGGTTTGGTTTCTTTGGAAAAGATTATACAGCAGAGAGACCGTGTGGACCGGAGGCTCCTCAGTGATGCAAAGCTCTTCAAAAGGTGTTAATGTTCTAATAATATTGTTATGTTTAGATGTTGTGTTTATGTAACTTTTTAGTTGTTCATAAAAAAAAACAGGAGCTCGAAGGAGGCTCCTCTCCCTGAAATAGATTTGATTTAAATAGTCAGAGATGATAGGTCTTGATTCTCTGCATTTATTTAAATAAGTTTCCCTGTGGAACCTAGCAGGAAAACTTGGATTGTCGTATATTGGAGTTAATGGCCCAGGTGATGTTGATGTTTGAAGTCCCCTGCCGCTCTGCTGGACGAGTAGGGTCATGTTTCTGGTCATAAAAGGTAGGCATGACCCTCTTCCTCCCCTTCCTTTTGTGGTCCTTAGTAATATTTGAGGGTCGCATCCATTGAGGTCATGTTCCAAATGAACCCATTTCTTACTGCTCCTGTTGTGATATAAGTCCAAAATACAAGTTCCTATCGATGCCCAACTATAGACTAAGAAATCTGGTAATCCAATTCCTCCCGCCCGCCTAGGCCTGCTTAATAGAAAGTGTGAAGTACGTGGTCTAGTATGTGACCAGACAAATCGTGTGACTGCCCTCTTAAGACGAGAGAAAAAGGAGGCCGGCAGGTATAATGGGATTGTCTGAAAGTGGTCCAGAAGACGTGGCTTACATTAACTCTACCAAACCCAGACAATTGAAGCCCGTGCCACCTCTCCAGATCCAATTCCGCCCTATGTAGTGCATTCTTGAAGTTTGCATCATATAGCTTAGTGACGTCAGCTGTTATTTTGACTCGTAAATACGTAAGCGAATCAAAACGCCACCCAAACGGGAAAGAGGCGCGTAACTGACCTACTACCGGTAATTGTAATGAAATATTTAGAATCTCGGTTTTATGTGAGTTCATTTTAAAGTTGCTCAAGAGACCAAACCTATGCAACTCCGAAACAATATTTGGTATGCTATTTAATGGGGAGGTGATACATAAGAGAATGTCATCCGCAAAGAGAGCCAATTTATGCTCTTCTGATCTTAGTTTAATTCCTTTAATGGAAGGATCATTGCGTATTGCGGTGGCCGGGAATTCCATCGTCAGAACGTACAGGAGAGGGGAAAGTGGGCTCCCCTGCCTCGTGCCATTCCGGATTAGGAATGCATCGGAAAGGGCACCATTTACCTTTACCCGCGCACTGGGAGAGGTAATACCTGTGGTTTTATGCGGGCCCTAAATATGCATTTCTTTAGTCTGGCCTATTGCCCCTCCTCATTTGGCCCATACAAAATTTTGTGCAAAATCATGACCCCCGAAGCATCTGTTTACACCCTCCATTCACCTAATAGCCCTCTGTGTCTGTATCGTACACACGCTGGCTGGCGATCAGTTCATGCAGCATTATGTGCATACCCTAGTTAATATATTATGGCTGTATCATACAATATAAGCACATTTTACCATTTACCTTTCGTGTCTCCCCTATTTCCTCATCAATTGTAAGCTTGTGAGTAGGGTCCTCACTCCTTTTGATACCTGAGTTATGCTTATTCTATGATGTCTTTATTATCTGTACAATTTGCCTCTAAAATTCTATAGTGCTACGGAATATGTTGGCACTATAAAAGTTAAAATTATTATTATAAATATAATTATGTGGTTTTACATAATTGTTAGCTAGTTTCTCTCAGAGCTCAAGTCTCCTGCACTTCTCATCATCAGAGCTAGTATTACTAGGCATATTCGGCCATCTTCTTCACCATTGGGAGCAGGTTTTTTTTTTTGTTGCCAAAAAAGATGGCTCCTTGAGACCCTGTATTGATTATCGCCTCTTGAATAAGATCACGGTCAAATTCCAATACCCTTTGCCTTTGCTTTCTGATCTGTTTGCTAGGATTAAGGGGGCTAGTTGGTTTACTAAGATTGACCTTCGAGGGGCATATAATCTTGTTCGTATTAAGCAGGGTGACGAATGGAAAACTGCGTTTAATACGCCCGAAGGCCATTTTGAATACCTTGTGATGCCATTCGGACTCTCTAATGCTCCATCTGTATTTCAGTCCTCCATTGTTGTGATCCGCTTTTTGGCTCCCCTGGTGGTGGCTGGTGGTACTGGAGACTTGTGTGTGCTTTTCTGCCTCAGCTCACCTGCTTCCATCAGTTTTGGGAGTTCCCTATTTAGCCTTGCTCTCCAGTCACTTCCTTGCCGGTCATCATTGTAACCTGAGTCATTCAGTTGCATGTTCCTGCTACTAGTCTGCTGATCAGCTAAGTGGACTCTTGTCCTTATTGTTTTGTTTTTCTTGTCCAGTTTACAGTTTTGTCATTTCCTGTTACTGGAAGCTCTTGTGGACTGAAATTGCCACTCCTGTGTCATGAGTTGACACAGGAGTCTTAAAGTAATTTCAGGATGGGTTTTTGAAAGGGTTTTTCAGCTGACCGTGAAGTCCTCTTTTGTATCCTTCCTCTATCTAGTAAGTGGACCTCGCTTTGCTAAATCTACCTTCATACTGTGTATGTCTTTTCCTCTGAACTCACCGTTAATATACGTGGGGGCTACTATCATCTTTGGGGAATTTCTCTAGAGGTAAGCCAGGTCTGTTCCTTCCTCTTCCAGGCGTAGTTAGTTCTCCGGCTGGCGCATGGCATCTAGGCAGCCGTAGGAATGCTTCCTGGCTACTGTTAGTTGTGTGGTAGATTTACGTCACGGTCAGCTTGAGTTTCCATCACCCGAGAGCTAGTCTGTTCTTTTTGTGTTTCTGATGTTCCCATGCCATTGGGGAATCATGACATCCATGCATGATATATTTCGGAATTATCTTGATAAATTCATGATTGTATATTTGGATGATATTTTGATTTTTTCAGATGATTGGGAGTCTCATGTGAAACAAGTCAGGATGGTATTTCAGATCCTTCGTGATAATGCCTTGTTTGTGAAGGGGTCTAAGTGCCTCTTTGGAGTACAGAAGATTTCTTTTTTGGGTTTCATTTTTTCTCCCTCATCTATAGAAATGGATCTGGTTAAGGTTCAGGCCATTCATGATTGGATCCAGCCCACATCCGTGAAGAGCCTTCAGAAATTTTTGGGCTTTGCTAATTTTTATCGCCGTTTCATTGCCAACTTCTCCAGTGTGGTTAAACCCCTGACCGATTTGACGAAGAAAGGCGCTGATGTGACGAATTGGTCCTCTGCGGCTGTTTCTGCCTTTCAGGAGCTTAAACGCCGATTTACTTCTGCCCCTGTGTTGCGTCAGCCGGATGTTTCTCTTCCTTTTCAGGTTGAGGTTGACGCTTCTGAGATTGGGGCAGGGGCCATTTTGTCTCAGAGGAATTCTGATGGTTCCTTGATGAAACCGTGTGCCTTCTTTTCTCGAAAGTTTTCGCCTGCGGAACGCAATTATGATGTCGGCAATCATGAGTTGTTGGCTATGAAGTGGGCATTTGAGGAGTGGCGACATTGGCTTGAGGGGGCCAAGCACCGTATTGTGGTCTTGACCGATCATAAGAATCTGATTTATCTCGAGTCTGCCAAACGGCTGAATCCTAGACAGGCCCGATGGTCCCTGTTTTTCTCCCGTTTTGATTTTGTGGTCTCGTATCTTCCGGGTTCTAAGAATGTTAAGGCTGATGCCCTCTCTAGGAGCTTTTTGCCTGATTCTCCTGGGGTCCTTGAGCCGGTCGGTATTCTGAAGGAAGGGGTGATTCTTTCTGCCATCTCCCCTGATTTACGACGGGTTCTTCAGAAATTTCAGGCTGATAAACCTGACCGCTGTCCAGTGGGGAAATTGTTTGTTCCTGACAGATGGACTAGTAAAGTGATTTCGGAGGTTCATTGTTCTGTGTTAGCCGGTCATCCTGGGATTTTTGGTACCAGAGATTTGGTTGGTAGTTCCTTTTGGTGGCCTTCTTTTTCACGGGATGTGCGTTCTTTTGTGCAGTCCTGTGGGACTTGTGCGCGGGCCAAGCCTTGCTGTTCCCGCACTAGTGGGTTGCTTTTGCCTTTGCCTGTCCCTGAGAGGCCTTGGACGCATATTTCTATGGATTTTATTTCGGATCTTCCGGTTTCCTAGAGGATGT
Organism: Ranitomeya variabilis; assembly: GCF_051348905.1. Taxonomy (NCBI): domain Eukaryota; kingdom Metazoa; phylum Chordata; class Amphibia; order Anura; family Dendrobatidae; genus Ranitomeya; species Ranitomeya variabilis. The sequence continues at coordinate 495,084,974 of NC_135232.1, forward strand.
CAGTTATCTGGGTGGTTTGTGATGGTTCATTTGGTACCTTTGTCTAAGTTGCCTTCCTCTTCTGATTTGGTTCCGTTTTTTTTTCAGCATGTGGTTCGTTTGCATGGCATTCCAGAGAACATTGTGTCCGATAGAGGTTCCCAGTTTGTTTCTAGGTTTTGGCGGGCCTTTTGTGCTAGGCTGGGCATTGATTTGTCTTTTTCTTCCGCATTTCATCCTCAGACAAATGGCCAAACCGAGCGAACTAATCAGACTTTGGAAACTTATTTGAGATGCTTTGTGTCTGCTGATCAGGATGATTGGGTGGCTTTCTTGCCATTGGCCGAGTGTGCCCTTAATAATCGGGCTAGTTCGGCTACTGTCATGATCTCTGCAGGCAGAGATCATAGCAAGCCTATAGAGGGACAAGCTCTCGGAAGATGGAACTATACTGACCATGAACTAAGCCTGCCGCGCAACTAGAAATAGCCAGGTAGCATTTCCTATTTATCGCTAGATGCCCAGCTCTGGCCTAAGACCTAAATAGCTAGCAGAGGGAAATATAAGACCTGGCTCACCTCTAGAGAAATATTCCAAAGAAGACAGTAGCCCCCCACATATAATGACGGTGAGTTCAGATGAAACAACAAACGCAGCAGGAAAATAGTCTTAGCAAATTTGAGGTCCGCTTACTAGATAGCAGAAGACAGATAGTATACTTTCATGGTCAGCAGAAAAACACTAACAAAACACCATCCAGAGATTACCTTAAACTCTGGCATTAACTCATAACGCCAGAGTAGCAATCCCTGATCAACGAGAGCTTTCCAGACACAGTAACAAAACTTCAGCTGTGAACTGGAACAAATAGGCAAAACAAAACATGGACAAAAGTCCAACTTATCTAGTAGTTGTCTAGAAGCAGGAACAAGCACCGAGAGGCATCAGATAACATTGTTGACCGGCAAGAAACCACCAGAGAAATGAGCTTAAATAGCGACACCCACTACTGATGGAACCAGGTTGAAACAGGAAAGAGGATGACAAGTCCAATTCCACAAGCGGCCACCGGGGGAGCCCAGAATCAAAATTCACAACAGTACCCCCCCCTCAAGGAGGGGGCACCGAACCCTCACCAGATCCACCAGGGCGACCAGGATGAGCCCTATGGAAGGCACGAACAAGATCAGAAGCATGAACATCAGATGCATTGACCCAAGAATTATCCTCCTGGCCGTAACCCTTCCAGTTGACCAGATACTGGAGTCTCCGTCTGGAAACACGAGAGTCCAAAATTTTCTCCACAACGTACTCCAACTCACCCTCAACCAACACCGGAGCAGGAGGCTCAACTGAAGGTACAACAGGTACCTCATACCTGCGCAATAACGACCGATGAAAAACGTTATGAATGGAAAAGGACGCAGGGAGGTCCAAACGGAAAGAAACAGGATTAAGAATCTCCAATATTCTATAAGGGCCGATGAACCGAGGTTTAAACTTAGGAGAAGAGACCCTCATAGGGACAAAACGAGAAGACAACCACACCAAATCTCCAACACAAAGCCGAGAACCAACACGACGATGACGGTTGGCAAAACGCTGAGTCTTCTCCTGGGACAACTTCAAATTGTCCATAACCTGCCCCCAGATGTGATGCAATCTCTCCACCACCGAATCCACTCCAGGACAATCCGAGGATTCCACCTGACCGGAGGAAAATCGAGGGTGAAACCCCGAATTACAGAAAAACGGGGACACCAAGGTGGAAGAGCTGGCCCGATTATTGAGGGCGAACTCTGCCAATGGCAAAAAAGCAACCCAATCATCCTGGTCAGCAGAGACAAAACACCTCAGATATGTCTCAAGGGTCTGATTAGTCCGCTCGGTCTGGCCATTAGTCTGAGGGTGAAAAGCAGATGAAAAAGACAAATCTATGCCCATCCTAGCACAGAATGCCCGCCAAAATCTAGACACAAATTGAGTACCTCTGTCAGAAACAATATTCTCAGGAATACCGTGCAATCGGACAACATTCTGAAAAAACAGAGGAACCAACTCAGAAGAAGAAGGCAACTTGGGCAGAGGAACCAAATGGACCATTTTAGAGAAACGGTCACAGACCACCCAGATGACAGACATCTTCTGGGAAACAGGCAGATCTGAAATAAAATCCATCGAGATGTGTGTCCAAGGCCTCTTAGGAATAGGCAAGGGCAACAGCAGTCCGCTAGCCCGAGAACTACAAGACTTGGCCCGAGCACAAACGTCACATGACTGCACAAAGACTCGCACATCTCGTGACAGGGAAGGCCACCAGAAGGATCTTGCCACCAAATCCCTGGTACCAAAAATTCCGGGATGACCTGCCAATGCAGAAGAATGTACCTCAGAGATGACTCTGCTGGTCCAATCATCCGGAACAAACAGTCTATCAGGCGGACAACGATCCGGTCTATCCGCCTGAAACTCTTGCAAGGACCGCCGCAGATCAGGAGAAACGGCCGACAAAATTACTCCCTCCCTAAGGATACCTGTGGGTTCAGAATTACCAGGAGAGTCCGGGTCAAAACTCCTAGAAAGGGCATCTGCCTTAACATTCTTAGAACCCGGTAGGTATGACACCACAAAATTAAAGCGAGAAAAAAATAAAGACCAGCGCGCCTGTCTAGGATTCAGGCGTCTGGCAGTCTCAAGATAAATCAAATTTTTGTGGTCAGTCAATACCACCACCTGATGCCTAGCCCCCTCGAGCCAATGGCGCCACTCCTCAAACGCCCACTTCATGGCCAAAAGCTCCCGATTCCCAACATCATAATTCCGCTCTGCGGGCGAAAATTTGCGAGAAAAGAAGGCACAAGGCCTAATGACGGAGCAGTCGGAACCTTTCTGCGACAACACTGCCCCAGCTCCGATCTCCGAAGCGTCAACCTCAACCTGAAAAGGCAGATTCACATCAGGCTGACGCAACACAGGGGCAGAGGCAAAACGGCGCTTAAGCTCCTGAAAGGCCTCTACAGCATGAGGGGACCAATTAGCAACATCAGCGCCTTGTCTGGTCAAATCAGTCAGTGGTTTAACGACATCCGAAAAACCAGCAATAAATCGGCGGTAAAAGTTGGCAAAGCCCAAAAATCTCTGAAGACCCTTAAGAGAGGAGGGCTGAGTCCAGTCACAAATAGCTTGCACCTTGACGGGATCCATCTCAATGGAAGAGGGAGAAAAAATATACCCCAAAAAGGAAATTTTCTGGACCCCAAAAACGCACTTAGACCCCTTCACACATAAAGAATTAGACCGCAGAACCTGAAAAACTCTCCTGACCTGCTGGACATGAGAGTCCCAGTCATCAGAAAAAATCAGAATATCATCCAGATATATTATCATAAATTTATCCAGAAAATCGCGGAAAATATCATGCATAAAAGACTGGAAAACTGAAGGGGCATTAGAAAGACCAAAAGGCATGACCAAATACTCAAAGTGGCCCTCGGGCGTATTAAATGCGGTCTTCCACTCATCCCCCTGCCTGATCCGCACCAAATTATACGCCCCACGAAGATCAATTTTAGAGAACCACTTAGCACCCTCTATACGAGCAAACAAATCAGTAAGCAATGGCAATGGGTATTGATACTTAACAGTGATCTTATTCAGAAGCCGATAATCAATACATGGTCTCAAAGAGCCGTCTTTTTTTGAGACAAAGAAAAACCCAGCTCCCAAGGGAGAAGAAGATGGACGAATATGTCCCTTTTCCAAAGACTCCTTTATATATTCCCGCATAGCAGCATGTTCCGGCACAGACAGATTAAACAAACGACCCTTTGGATATTTACAACCCGGTATCAAATCTATGGCACAATCGCACTCACGGTGCGGAGGTAACGACCCAAGCTTGGGTTCGTCAAAGACGTCTTGATAATCAGAGAGGAACTCAGGGACTTCAGAGGGAATGGACGACGAAATAGAAACCAAAGGTAAGTCCCCATGAATACCCTTACATCCCCAGCTCAACACAGACATTGCTCTCCAGTCCAAGACTGGGTTGTGAGACTGCAACCATGGCAATCCCAGTACCAAATCGTCATGTAAATTATACAGCACCAGGAAACGAATAATCTCCTGGTGATCCGGATTGATACGCATGGTTACTTGTGTCCAGTATTGTGGTTTATTATTAGCCAATGGGGTGGAGTCAATCCCCTTCAGAGGAATAAGAGTCTCCAAAGGCTCTAAATCAAAACCACAACGATTGGCAAAGGACCAATCCATAAGACTCAGAGCGGCGCCAGAGTCAACATAGGCGTCCGTGGCAATGGATGACAAAGAGCAAATCAGGGTTACAGACAAAATAAACTTAGACTGAATGGTGCCAATGGAAACAGACTTATCAAGCTTCTTTGTACGCCTAGAGCATGCTGATATAACATGAGTAGAATCCCCACAATAGAAACACAATCCATTCTTCCGTCTAAAATTCTGTCGCTCGCTCCTGGACAGAATTCTATCACACTGCATACTTTCTGGCGTCTTTTCCATAGACACCGCCAGATGGTGCACCGGTTTGCGCTCCCGCAGACGCCTATCAATCTGAATAGCCATTGTCATGGACTCATTCAGACCTGCAGGCACAGGGAACCCCACCATAACATCCTTAACGGCATTAGAGAGACCTTCTCTGAAAGTTGCCGCCAAGGCGCACTCATTCCACTGAGTAAGCACAGACCATTTACGGAATTTTTGGCAGAAAACTTCAGCTTCGTCTTGCCCCTGAGATAGTGCCATCAAAGTTTTTTCTGCCTGAAGTTCCAAATGAGGTTCCTCATAAAGCAAGCCCAAGGCCAGAAAAAACGCATCCACATCGCGTAACGCAGGATCCCCTGCTGGCAATGAGAAGGCCCAATCTTGAGGGTCACCCCTGAGCAAGGAAATCACAATCCTAACCTGCTGAGCAGGGTCTCCAGCTGAACGAGACTTCAGGGACAAATAAAGCTTACAATTATTTCGGAAATTCTGGAAGCTAGCTCTATTCCCTGTGAAGAACTCCGGCAAAGGAATTCTCGGCTCAGATACCGGAGCATGTACCACAAAATCTTGTAAATTTTGTACTTTCGTGATGAGATTATTCAAACCCGCAGTTACACTCTGGAGATCCATGATTGTCAGGTGCACACAGAGCCATACAGAGATTAGGAGGAGAGAGAGAAAAAAGACTGCAGCAAGGCAGACTGGAGGAAAAAAAAAAAAAAAAAAAAAATTCCAGCAGACTTCTTATAACTCTCCTTTCTCAACCTGGGTCTTTAACACTTTAAGGCCGGTCAAACTGTCATGATCTCTGCAGGCAGAGATCATAGCAAGCCTATAGAGGGACAAGCTCTCGGAAGATGGAACTATACTGACCATGAACTAAGCCTGCCGCGCAACTAGAAATAGCCAGGTAGCATTTCCTATTTATCGCTAGATGCCCAGCTCTGGCCTAAGACCTAAATAGCTAGCAGAGGGAAATATAAGACCTGGCTCACCTCTAGAGAAATATTCCAAAGAAGACAGTAGCCCCCCACATATAATGACGGTGAGTTCAGATGAAACAACAAACGCAGCAGGAAAATAGTCTTAGCAAATTTGAGGTCCGCTTACTAGATAGCAGAAGACAGATAGTATACTTTCATGGTCAGCAGAAAAACACTAACAAAACACCATCCAGAGATTACCTTAAACTCTGGCATTAACTCATAACGCCAGAGTAGCAATCCCTGATCAACGAGAGCTTTCCAGACACAGTAACAAAACTTCAGCTGTGAACTGGAACAAATAGGCAAAACAAAACATGGACAAAAGTCCAACTTATCTAGTAGTTGTCTAGAAGCAGGAACAAGCACCGAGAGGCATCAGATAACATTGTTGACCGGCAAGAAACCACCAGAGAAATGAGCTTAAATAGCGACACCCACTACTGATGGAACCAGGTGAAACAGGAAAGAGGATGACAAGTCCAATTCCACAAGCGGCCACCGGGGGAGCCCAGAATCAAAATTCACAACAGGCTACCTTGGTTTCACCCTTCTTTTGTAACTCTGGTTTTCATCCCCGTTTTTCTTCAGGGCAGGTTGAGCCTTCTGATTGTCCTGGGGTGGACTCTGTGGTTGACAGGTTGCAGGAAATTTGGGCTCATGTTGTTGACAATTTGGTGTTGCCTCAGGAGGGGGCTCAGCGTTTTGCTAACCATCGTCGGTGTGTTGGTTCCCGGCTTCGGGTTGGGGATTTGGTCTGGTTGTCTTCCCGTCATGTCCCTATGAAGGTTTCTTCCCCTAAGTTTAAGCCTCGGTTTATTGGCCCTTATAGGATTTCTGAGATTATCAATCCAGTGTCTTTTCGTTTGGCCCTTCCAGCCTCTTTTATCATCTATGATGTTTTTCATAGATCTTTGTTGCGGAAATATTTGGTGCCCGTTGTTCCCTCTGTTGATCCTCCTGCCCCGGTGTTGATTGATGGGGAGTTGGAGTATGTGGTTGAGAAGATTTTGGAGTCTCGTTTTTCGAGGCGGAGGCTTCAGTATCTTGTCAAATGGAAGGGTTATGGCCAGGAGGATAATTCTTGGGTTGTTGCCTCCGATGTTCATGCTGATGATTTGGTTCGTGCCTTTCATTTGGCTCATCCGGATCGGCCTGGGGGCTCTGGTGAGGGTTCGGTGACCCCTCCTCAAGGGGGGGGTACTGTTGTGAATTCTGCTCTTGGGCTCCCTCCGGTGGTTGTAAGTGGTAGCGCTGCTGTCTCTGAATCGCAGCATTTATCAGGTGTGTTCACTTTGTGCAATTTTGACTGGGCTATTTAGTCTTGCTTCACCCTTTAGTCAGTGCCAGTTGTCCATTGTTCCTGGAGGATTCACAACTCTGCCTGTTCTCTCCTGCTTTGCAGTTCTTTTCAACAAAGATAAGTTCTGGCCTTGATTTTTTGCTGTCCACATGCTGTGGCCTTATTGTTCAGTTGTTTTCCATGTTTTTGTCTTGTCCAGCTTGGTCTGTATAAGGATTTGTTTAGCCAAGCTGGTATCTCTGGAGATGCAGATATACCCTCCATATCTTTAGTTAGCTGTGGAGTTTTTGTATTTTCTGTGGTGGATATTTTCTAGTGTTTTAATACTAACCGCATAGTACTCTGTCCTATCCTTTCTATTTAGCTAGAAGTGGCCTCCTTTGCTAAATTCTGATTTCAGTCTGTGTATGTTTTTTTCCCTCTCCTCTCTCAGTCAATATTTGTGGGGGCTGCCTATCCTTTGGGGATTTTCTCTGAGGCAAGATAGTTTTCCCTTTTCTATCTCTAGGGGTAATTAGTCCTCCGGCTGTGTCGAGATGTCTAGGGAGCGCTAGGTACATTCCACGGCTACTTCTAGTTGCGGTGTTAGGTTCAGGGTCTGCGGTCAGTACAGGTATCACCTTCTCCAGAGTACGTCTCATGCTGCTCCTAGGCCACCAGTTCATAACAGGGTCCAATTTCTCCTGTTACCCTTGGGAAAATACAAAACTGGGGGCTAAAAAATAATTTTTGTGGAAAGAAAAATATTTTTTATTTTCACGGCTCTGCGTTATAAACTGTAGTGAAACACTTGGGGGTTCAAAGTTCTCACAACACATCTAGATAAGTTCCTTGGGAGGTCTAGTTTCCAATATGGGGTCACTTGTTGGGGGTTTCTACTGTTTGGGTACATCAGGGGCTCTGCAAATGCAACGTGATGCCTGCAGACCAATCCATCTAAGTCTGCATTCCAAATGGCGCTCCTTCCCTTCCGAGCACTGCCATGTGCCCAAACAGTGGTTCCCCCCACATATGGGGTATCAGTGTACTCAGGACAAATTGGACAAAAACTATTGGGGTCCAATTTATCCTGTTACCCTTGTGAAAATACAAAACTGGGGGGCTAAAAAAATCATTTTTGTGAAAAAAAAATATATTATTTTCACGGCTCTGCGTTATAAACTGTAGTGAAACACTTGGGGGTTCAAAGCTCTCAAAACACATCTAGATAAGTTCCTTAGGGGGTCTGCTTTCCAAAATGGTGTCACTTGTGGGGGTTTTAATGGACAAATTGCACAACAACTTTTGTGGTCTAATTTCTTCTCTTACCCTTGGAAAAATAATAAATTGGGGGCGAAAAGATCATTTTTGTGAAATAATATGATTTTTTTATTTTTACGGCTCTGCATTATAAACTTCTGTGAAGCACTTGGTGGGTCAAAGTGCTCACCACACATCTAGATAAGTTCCTTAGGGGGTCTACTTTCCAAAATGGTGTCACTTGTGGAGGGTTTCAATGTTTAGACACATCAGGGGCTCTCCAAACGCAACATAGCGTCCCATCTCAATTCCAGTCAATTTTGCATTGAAAAGTAAAATGGCGCTCCTTTCCTTCCGAGCTCTGCCATGCGCCCAAACAGTGGTTTACCCCCACATATGGGGTATCAGCGTACTCAGGACAAATTGTACAACAACTTTTGGGGTCCATTTTCTCCTGTTACCCTTGGTAAAATAAAACAAATTGGAGCTGAAATAAATTTTGTGTGAAAAAAAGTTAAATGTTCATTATTATTTAAACATTCCAAAAATTCCTGTGAAACACCTGAAGGGTTAATAAACTTCTTGAATGTGGTTTTGAGCACCTTGAGGGGTGCAGTTTTTAGAATGGTGTCACACTTGGGTATTTTCTATCATATAGACCCCTCAAAATGACTTCAAATGAGATGTGTTCCCAAAAAAAAATGGTGTTGTAAAAATGAGAAATTTCTGGTCAGATGTTAACCCTTATAACTCCCTAACAAAAAAAAATGTTGGTTCCAAAATTGTGCTGATGTAAAGTAGACATGTGGAAATGTTACTTATTAAGTATTTTGCATGGCATATCTCTGTGAATTAAGGGCATAAAAATTGCGAAATTTTCAAACTTTTCGCTAAATTTCCGTTTTTTTTCACAAATAAAAGCAAGTTATATCGAAGAAATTTTACCACTATCATGAAGTACAATATGTCACGAGAAAACAATGTCAGAATCGCTAAGATCTGTTGAAGCGTTCCAGAGTTATAACCTCATAAAGGGACAGTGGTCAGAATTGTAAAAATTGGCCCGGTCATTAACGTGCAAACCACCCTTGGGGGTAAGGGGGATATAGAGCCCCATCATGCAGTACATCACATGTGTCAGACCCTTTATACACAGCAAGTGTACAATGCTTCTCCAGTTACCAGTACCCACTTACACTACTGATTCTTGCTATAAGCTCTCTGTACTGTAATAAAGGAGGCTACGCCTCTTCCCGTGACATTATTCCTCGCAGGAGCAGCTCAGTTCCAGATACGTCTAATAGCAATACTGCCAGGAAACCAGCTGAGAAAGACTGGACTACACATGAATGACCTGGAGACAATATATAGTTCCTCTAAAAATTAGGAAAAAAGATCCCTCCATATTAATGCATGTGAACCTATAGAGACTATGAAGCAGCATATGATCCACAGTATTTCAGTATATCAAAGTTTATTAGAATTGCAAAATACATTGATTAAAGACTACCTATCAGCATCAGTTTTCAATAAAATCAACACATAATAAAGACAGAATACAGAAAACACAAGCTGTAACCCTATGAAAAGTTCATATGTTACTGCAGGCAGAAAAGTATAGTACACTCCCTGACAGAAGTTAAGTCGCTTATCCATTTTATGTAAATAAAAGCTTATAACCTGATGTTAAATTCATCCATTGTTTGTATAAATTATTCTTTTGAAAGCTGTTACCCTCCAAAATGTGGTTTAAGTTAAGAAAATAAATTGGTGTCAATGCAGAAATATTGATCAGTTAATGGACACGGAATGGTCAGATTTTGGCAAGACAAAAGTTTTGTCGCTTGGTCATATAATGCACCCAATCCTAGTTTACATCCTCACCTGTGCTCAGTAAATGATCGGTTAATTAGTGTGTGTGCGTGTGTGTATATAAAAAGAAACCCAGCACCCCAGACCTTCACTTGAACTGCAACTTGAGCTCTGACAACATGCCAAAAATCTACCCTGTGACCAAAGCCTATATTATCAAGAGGCTGAAGACCCGATCCATTGCAGAGGTGGCTGGCACCTTTAATGTGTCTCAGCGTCAAGTACAAAGAATTGAAAAAAGATTTGAAGTGAGTGGAAATGTGGTTGACAAGCCCAGGTCCGGCAGACCCCACAAGACAACTGCTCAGGAGGAACGTTTGTTGGTTAGAAAATCCAAAGGAAACCCCTCTTCCACTACAGCAGAGCTCCAACAGTGTACATGATTATAAGACTATTATAAGTCTATTATAAGACTATTGTCATGATCCAGACCGGGTTTTGGGTCTTTCCTCTCCTTTCCCGATCTGGTCATGTCAGGGTGAAGTTTCACAGCCTCATTCCCATGTCAGGTCTGCTATATCTGTGCTGCTCCCTGTATTCGGTGCCAGTTATATTTCCTGCCTACGGTGTGTGTAGCTGGCTCTGGTGAGACCCTGATTTGTCCTGCTGTATTTAGCTTGCTTTGGCCGTGTCTGTTCATTCCTCTCTTCCCACCCCAACTCTGTGTGTACCTGTGTGTTTGGATTCCCCGGTACTCAACTCTGCTTTGGCTCTGACCTGATTCTGTCTCTTTCCTCCTGTACTTCTGCTGCGGACCGTTACTGACCTTTTAGCGCTCCTCTGACTCTGTGTTTGGGATTTCCCTTGGTACTATTCTACTCTCTGGTATTGACCCAGGCTTGTCTGACTTTTCTGCTGCCAATTGGTGGTAGCCTCACTGCAGTTCTGCTGGTCTGATCTGAGCAGGTTTTTCAGCCCTCTTTCCACTCTGCTGCCATCTAGTGGAGTTTGCATTTACCTGCAGTGCTGCAGCATGACATTATAACTGGCCCTAGACAGATTTTTTTTGTCTCTTGTTCCTCTCTTTATGGATCCGCTTTGTTCCCTGGCGGATCAGATGTCTAATCTGACTCAAATGATGCAGGAATTGTCTGTGGAACATAGAGCCCTGGCCACTTCCCATAATCAACTTCAGGGGGAACTTACTAAGATGGTTAAGTCTTTTCAGGGTTCTATGACACAATCAGCCTGTAAGCACTTGGACCCCATGGATGTCTTTTTACACTCTCCTGAACCTACGGTCAGGCTCCCAGATACTTTCTCTGGAGAAAAGGAGAAGTTCAATACATTCAGGGAGAGTTGTAAACTGCTTTTCTCCCTTAGACCCCGATCCTCAGGTGATTAGAGTCAACAGGTGGGGATAATTATTTCCCTACTCCGGGAGGGCCCTCAAACCTGGGCTTTTTCTTTACCTGCTACTGCCCCCGAACATATGTCTGTGGATAGGTTCTTTGAGGCTTTAGGATTGATTTTTGACAAACCAGAATGGGTCAGGGTGGCAGAGGAAACGATCACAGGTCTCTTCCAGGGTAAACTCACTGCCGAATGGTACTGTTCAGAGTTCAGACGGTGGTTCACCGAGATGTCCTGGAACAACTCTGCGCTAAGATGTCAGTTCAGGAGAGGACTGTCAGATCATCTTAAGGACGCTCTGGCTCTCCATCTGCCACCCAGCTCCTTGGAGGAGGCCATGATACAGGCCAGTCGTAATTCAGTGTGAGGTTCCTTTACATCCTGCTAATTATGATGTGATGCCATATACAGAACCTATGGAGGTTGGGGCCATTAACCTCAAGGAGAAGGAGAGGAAGCGACAACGTGAGGGGAGATTATGTTTTTATTGTGGAGGTTCTGGACATTGGAAAAATGACTACCCCTCTTGTCCACCGACTAGCAAGTTGTCAGGAAATGCCTAAGTGTTGGTGATTGCCTTTTTCTCCAAGAAATTTTCTCCTGCTGAGAGAAATTATGATGTCGGGAATCGGGAGTTATTAGCCATAAAATTGGCTTTTGAAGAATAGAGGCATTTTTTGGAAGGGGCTGTTCATGGATCACGGTGATTACGGACCACAAGAACCTCTCTTAAATTGAGTCCGCCAAACATTTGACTCCTAGACAGGTGAGGTGGTCGCTTTTTTTTTCATGTTTTGGTTGCTGGGGTGTCTTCCGAATTGGAACTTGAAATCCGTGAGGCTCAGTCTCTTGCTCCTCCGTCATTGCCCGATAATAAGCTCTTCATCCTAGTTCAGTATCTGTTGAGGTTTCTCTGGGAGTTCCACAAATCTGCTCTCAGTGGACACCCCGGAGTCGCGGCCACCCGGAGAGCTATTGCTAGACTGTTTTGGTGGTCCTTCATGTCTTCTGATATTGCTGTGTTTGTGTCTGCTTGTGATACATGTGCCAGTGCTAAAGTCTCCCTTAAGCGGCTGGCCGAGGAATTGGTGCCATTGCCAATTCCGGATAGACCTTGGACTCATTTGTCCATGGATTTCATCACTGATCTCCCTTTGTCCAATGGCAAAACTGTGGTCTGGGTAGTGGTTGACAGATTTAGCAATCAAGCGCATTTTGTTCCTTTGGCAGGACTACCTAAAGCTGAAACACTATCTAAGTTGTTTATTGAGCATGTTGTGCGGTTGCATGGCATGCCTCTAAATTTGGTGTCTGACAAAGGGTTGCAATTCGTGTCAAAATTTTGTACGTTTTTGGGTATTAGCTTGACCTTCTCCTCTGCCTACCATCCCGAGACCAACGGTCAGACGGAGAGGACCAATCAGTCACTAGAACAGATTTTGCGGTGTCTTGCCACATCTCAGCAGGATGATTGGTGTTCCTCATTGCCCGTGGCTGAGTTCGCATTTAATAATTGGGTTAATCAGCCCACTGGCACTTCTCCGTTTTTCTGTAACTACGGTTTTCACCCCTATTTTGGTGAATTTTCCAGGCCGGATTCGGGGTATTAATAAATACAAGAAGATATATTGGTATAGTGCTTTAGCAGACTGACATATTACCTAATACCTAAAATTAACTTTTTATTAATATAGCAATTAAAATATCATAGACAAAAACCCCTACAAAACCCGCAACTTCAAACCAAACAATACAGTATATGCATATACCCCTAATAAACCCTACCAAACCCTGATATACCCTTCCTACCAGCGGAGGTTGGCACCCTAACTTGTACGCAAAAATGGCGCCCCAGCTCCACGATGGCTCACCCAGGATTCACACTGGTCCACCCTAGTTAGCGATATAACAACCAGTACATCAAACCAAAAGCCACGAACCAAAGGTGCCATTGAAAAATTAGAAAGGAAAGGAGGTAGAGAATATGCTGTAGGTGAAATCACCTCAACAGAGTATGCTAGTCAACACTCTAAATAAAAGGAGCCAAATGCAAAATAATGTAACAAAACCAAACAATAACTGACTGATATAACAAATTGGATACCCAGATATAGACGTATACCAGGACATGGGTAGGGAGAAGGAAAGCCTGAATTGCTGACCCTCTAATCTCCCTAGATATGTCCCTGCCTTGCTGCGGAGGTTGGCACCCTAAATTGAATCGCAAGTGGCGCCCCCGCTCTCGTCGGCTCACCCTCGTGTGACCCTTCACACTTACCCTCTCAACTCTAAAAATTGAATAGAGATTAGTAACCAGCAAGAGATTGAGGGAACCACGTGTGGAGGGATCCCTAAAAACAGGTGTGTGTATAAGATAATATAAGATAATAGACAAGCCCAGATCTTAAGACGCTGCAAAATCTGCTTAAGGCTATGTGCACACTCTGCGGCGTGCTCTGCGGGTTCTCCCGCAGCGGAATTGATAAATCTGCAGGGCAAAACCGCTGCGGTTATCCCTGCAGATTTATCGCGGTTTGTTTTGCGATTTCCGCTGCGGGATCACTCCTATACTATTGATGCTGCATATGCAGCAATATGCAGCATCAATAGTAATGGTAAAAATAATAAAAATTGGTTATACTCACCCTCCGATGTCCGGATCTCCTCGGCGCTGCACGCGGCGCTCCGGTTCCAAAGATGCTGTGCCGAGAAGGACCTTCGTGACGTCACGGTCATGTGACCGCGGCGTCATCACTGTCATGTGACCGCGACGTCACCGCAGGTCCTGCTCGCACAGCAACCAGACCGGACAGCCGCGTGCAGCGCTGAGAGGTGAATATAGCATCATTTTTTATTTTAATTCTTTTTTTTACACTATTTATGCTTCCCAGGGCCTGGAGGAGAGTCTCCTCTCCTCCACCCCGGGTACCACCCGCACATTATCCGCTTACTTCCCGCATCGTGGGCACAGCCCCATGCGGGAAGTTAGCGGTTCAATGCATTCCTATGGGTGCAGAATCGCTGCGATTCTGCACAAAGAAGTGACATGCTGCGGTTTTTCCCGCAGCATGTTCACTGCGGTTTGCGGTTTCCATAGGGTTTACATGTTAATGTAAACGCTATGGAAACGGCTGCGGACCCGCAGCATCAAAATCGCCGCGGATCCGCGGTAAAAACTGCGAAGTGTGAACATGGCCTAAGGGTATTGACAGGGAGTAAACAACTGTCGGGACAAAGAACAGCAACCAATAGTCAATTGCAAATAATACACTTAGCAAGTGCTAAATTGCTTGCCGTCAAGCCATTATATACAAGTGACAACAGCCCTTTATTTTGTGTTACCCGACAGCGCCAAGTACCATACCATGGCACTATTGCAGCTTTCCTTATTACACAATCCCGCAAGACACAGCATCACTTTCAGCAAAGAAAAAAGGAAAAACCAGTCTTATCTGGGGTCCAGAAGATAAACATATGCCTCAACGCCTTTCCCTGCCATGGTGCCAGTTCATCAGGAGGCTAATGGAACAGCCGTTGCCAGTATATACACAGCCAACGGCAGTCAGGACATCCTAGTTGCAGGTCCTGACTAAAGTTACCGTAATTTAGGGATTCGGGGTATCCAGGGGCTGATTCTGTGGTTCAACGGTTGGGGGAGGTTTGGAGGGAGGTCCAGAAGAACATTGGGGTGGCTCATGGTAAACAGAAACATTTTGCTGATAAGTGACGATTTGTAGGGCCTAAATTTCTGGTAGCAGATAAAGTGTGGTTGTCTACCAAGAACATACATCTGAAATTGCCTTCCGTTAAGCTGGGTCCCAAGTTTATTGGTCCCTACGAGATCATTGAGGTTGTCAATCCTGTTGCCTTTCGTCTACGCTTACCTCCGTCGCTTCGTATCCCCAATGTGTTCCATAAGTCCCTTCTTAAGTCATTTGTACCTTCCTCTGCCGGGTCTCCACCCCCTCCACATCCTGTCTCTGTGGATGGACAAACTGAGTAAGAAATCGATTCGGATGGTTCACAGTTCGCTTCAGTACTTGGTACATTGGAGGGGTTATGGTCCGGAGGATCGATCTTGGGTTATCGTCCATGCTAATCAGTTGGTTCAGGCTTTTCATGCATGTTATCTACGACCTACGGTCTGGTAGCCCCCCTTGTCATGATCCAGACCAGGTTTTGGGTCTTTTATCTCCTTTCCCGGTCTGGTCATGTCAGGGGTTAACTTTCACAGCCTTGTTCCCGTGTCAGGTCTGCTACATTTGTGCTGCTCCCTGTATTCAGTGCCAGTTATATTTCCTGCCTACGGCATCTGTATCTGGCTCTGGTGAGACCCTGATTTGTCCTGCTGCGTTTAGCCTGCTTTGCCCGTGTCTATTCATTTCTTTCTTCTGACCCCGACTCTGTGTGTACCTGTGTGTTTGGATACCCCGGTACTCGACTCTGCTTTGTCTCTGACCTGATTCTGTCTCTTTCCTCCTGTACTTCTGTTGCGGACTGTTACTGACATTTTGGCACTCCTCTGACTCTGTGTTTGGGATTTCCCTTATTACTATGCTACTCTCTGGTATCGACCCAGGCTTGTCTGACTTTTCTGCTGAGACTTGGTGGTAGCCTCGCTGCAATTCTACTGGTCTGCTCGGAGCAGGGTTTTCAGCCCTCTTTCCACTCTGCTGCCATCTAGTGGAGTTTGCATTTACCTGCAGTGCTGCAGCATGACCACTATATTGTGATTTTGGGAGTAACCCTTTCATATAAAATTAGCAGAAGTCTTGACTAAAGGCGAATGACATCAGTGTAAGAAGAGCATATATCCAGACTTTCAGCAGAAAAGATATCCTGCACTCAGCTTATTGCTTTGTATACATAGACTGTTTTAAGACAGCCTTTTTTTGCCTGAGCTGTGTATTCAGATTCATGAAGTCGGGAATAGGAAGAAATGAGCTATTTATAAAGGAGATGGATGACAAGGAACCTTGGAAGTTTGGCTGATTGACTCCAGAAACCTATTTTTATGATAAATATGAATTTTTCCCATCCCTTGTTTTATATGATGCCTCCCTCACATATGTAACATATCTGATCACATTAAATTCCATTTTTTCCTTTAGTTACACAAGTTTTAGTCCAAAACTCCACAGTATACAAGGTGAAGTATATGGCAATGCTATTCTACGATCAGTCAACTATGAACCTGGCCATCAGAGATGTGGAGGCAATCACATTCCTTCCTTCAATATAGAGTTGGGTGGAAACATTTCTCATATTCCAAGAGATGATGCTGGAAACTGGAACAATAAGCATGGTAAGTTTCATTTTGTAATTATCTATACAGTATCAGTATACACAAGGCTGCCACCAGAAATTTCAGGACCCCATACTGGTAAAATTGGTAAAATATTGATAACATTTTCAGGCCCCCTTGAGCCACCCAGGCTCCACCCCAGCTCTACCTCCACACCACGTACATCTCCACCCCAGCTCTGTCTCCACCTCTCGAACCTTACACAGTCCCACAGTCCACTATTGGAAAAATTCCACTTCTACCCCATGTCCTCACCAATCATCCATGAACAGTTCCCATCGAACACCATATCACATTCAAATCCATTAGCTTTTGATTTGGTGCAAAAAATTTTTAAACCTTCCATCACGACAAGGTAGAGTCTTTTGGCAGGGCCCTACTCTATTTTAACCTGTTAAAATTTGTTAAAATATCCAATACTCTTTTTAGATATATTTTTCTTTAAGAGAACATGTCACATACATTTTTTTAAATGATCAATAATGCCACACACAAGGAATAAATACCGTCACACTATGGCCGGACCGTATATTGCCACCACATAGTGACTGAATAATACCACATACAGGGGACAAATATCACCACACCATGGCCGGACCACATATCACCACCACACAGTGACCAAATGATACCACAAATACCGCAACACAATGACCAGACCACATATTATTACTACCAGAAAGTGATCAAATAATATCAATGTACAAGAAACAAATACCATCACACCATGACTAAACCACATATTACAACTACATAGTGACCAAATACTACAATAATGATGATTAATAAAAAAACACACAATACTAGTATTACCATAAGTGCCATTATACACAGGAGCTCTATACATAGTATACAGTATATAGTATAAGTGTGCAGGTAATACAGTGACTCACCAGTTATATACAGGAGCTGTGTATATACGGTTGTGTGAAAAAGTACTTACCTCCTTCCTGATTTCCTATTCTTTTGCATGTTTGTAACATTTAAATGTTTCAGATCACCAAACAAATGTAAATATTTGACAAAGATAAAAAAATTCCAAGTGTGGTGAAATTGCAAAAAAAGTGCAATTCCACAGTTTTTACCATGTTCACTAAATGCTAAAACTGACCTGCCATTATGATTCTCCAGGTCATTATGATTTCATAGACACCAAACATATCTAGGTTTTTTATTTATGTGGTAAAACAAAAACAATCCAAAATTTTGTAAAAAAAAAAAAAAATGGCGCCATTTTCCAACACCTGTAGCGTCTTCATTTTTCATGATCTGGGGCTGGGTGAGGGCATATCTTTTGCAGCCCGAGCTGATGTTTTTATTGATATTATTCTTGAGTAGACATGATCTTTTGATCGCCAGTTATTGCATTTCATTTTATTGCAATGTAGCAGTGTTCAAAAAATTCTTGTGTCTTGACTTATATTTCTAAGCAAATTTGTTGTATTTTGTGAAGCCTGCAAGCTTTATTTTTGCCTTCATCCTCATTCCTCTGGGAGTGAGGAGCATCAAGTTGGGATTTTTATTTCTTTCCTTCAAGAAGATCCTTAATCCTGGGCCTTTTCACTTCCGTCAGACTTACTGTCGGTTGATGTATTTTTTAGTCTAAGCTACGTTAGCTACAGCAGGGAGACCGACCGGAAGAGGAATTCTGCTCAGAGTTCCATAGATTGGGCCACTGACACCCAATGGAACGATCCTGCTCTTAAGAGTCAGTTTGGTCAGGGCCTGTGTGAATGATTAAAAGACGCAGTAGCATTTTACAAAGCTCCTATGTCATCGGAGACCTCCAAGGCTCTGGCCATACGCATAGATAGACCTGTTGTGACTTCGCCCCCCATGGTACTCCCTAAAGGTACCGTCACATTAAGCGACGCTGCAGCGATAGCGACAGCGATGCCGATTGCTGCAGCGTCGCTGTTTGATCGCTGGAGAGCTGTCACACAGACCGCTCTCCAGCGACCAACGATGCCGAGGTCCCCGGGTAACCAGGGTAAGCATCGGGTTGCTAAGCGCAGGGCCGCGCTTAGTAACCCGATGTTTACCCTGGTTACCAGCGTAAAAGTTAAAAAAACAAACGGCACATACTCACCAGCGCGTCCCCCAGCCTCTGCTTCCTGACACTGACTGAGCTCCGGCCCTAACAGCACAGCGGTGACGTCACCGCTGTGCTTTCACTTTCAGTTTAGGGCCGGCGCTCAGTCAGTGTCAGGAAGCAGAGGCTGGGGGACGCGCTGGTGAGTATGTGCTGTTTGTTTTTTTAACTTTTACGCTGGTAACCAGGGTAAACATCGGGTTACTAAGCGCGGCCCTGCGCTTAGTAACCCGATGTTTACCCTGGTTACCAGTGTAAAATATCGCTGGTATCCTTGCTTTTGCTGTCAAACACGGCGATACACGGCGACCTAGCGACCAAATAAAGTGCAGACCTTCTAGCAGCGACCAGCAATTTCACAGCGGGATCCAGATCGCTGCTGCGTGTCAAATACAGCGATATCGCTATCCAGGTCGCTGCAACGTCACGGATCGCTGGCGATATCGCCTAGTGTGACGGTACCTTTAAACCTCGTGCTCTGAAGAACCGATGCAGTTAGGAGGGGCCTTCACTCGGAGTCCCTTTACCGCAAAATAGGGTTGTGTATTTTCTATGGTCAAAAGGGACATTTCAGTGGCATCTGTCCTACTTTACCAAAGCACAGAAATGATACCCTATTACAATCAAATTCTAAAATATGTGAAATATGAAAAATAAAACTTGTGTTGCCATTTTCCGAGAACTCTAACTTTTTTTTCTAATTCCGTAGATGGGGTTCATTTCTTTGCAGGGTTAGCTGTAGTTTTATTATTGTCATTTTGGGATACATATGCCTTTATGATTGCTTTTTGGCGCTCGTGCTATCGTCAGATAGGTGAAGTGAGTTCATTGGATGTGAACTCCCAGGATCTTTCTGATGGCATCAGGAGCAGGAGAACATTCTCACGCTCGTAGTGACATCAGACAGGTCCTACGAATTCACTGTGAGACACTGGGCATGCAGCCTGCCATCTAGATGTAGCAGAGCTAGACCAGTCGCAGGACAAATGGATTATCATTTTCTGTGCGGAAAGGTGAGGAATATTGTTGTTTTTTATTTTAAGTTTTTAACTCTTTTGCAGAAGACAATGGCGTTGGTGGAATGGGCGATGTCATAAGCATGGTTTAATTAAGATTTATTAAAGGAGTCTGTGTCATTATTTCAATTCAAGGACTTTTTTTCTGGGTATCTGTGTTTGATACAATGTGACTATTATTGATGCCTCTCCATTACTAACCTTGGGACTTGATGTCACCTGACAATACAAAGGTGACATAACCACCCCAGCTGTCCTAACTATCACCCCACTTGCCACTGCTAAAGGGCAAGTGGGTAGAGCAAGGCTAAGTCCCAAAGTTGGCACATCTTTATCTTATAGATGCGCCTTTTCTGGCATGGCTGAGAGCTGATGTTTTTAGCCTGGGAGGGCCAGTATCCATGACCCCTTTCCAGGCTATTAATATCAGCACACAGCTGTCTGCATAACCTTTGCTGGTTATTAAGTATAGGGGACCCTACGTCATTTTTTTGGTGGGTTCCCCCATTTTAATATCCAGTAATGGCTTAGTGTACAGCTGTGAGTTGATGCTAATAGTGTGGGAAGCTCCATGGGTATTACCCCCTTCCCCAGTTATAAACATCTGCCCCCATCTGTCAGCTTTCCCACTGCTGGTTAAGAAAATTACATGGGAGCCCACACCATTTCTATTTTGTAATAATTAAATACATGTACGGTAAGCTGCACACACACTGAACCAACTGTATTTGTAACTGACATCTGTATGACTATCTATTCTATGTGTATATACTGTGTGTAATCCATGGTTTTAACGGAACTTAATTCTTTCATGAGTTATTTACGGGTGTCAGTGGTCGCTGGTCTGTGTGGTGCTGGTGCTCCCTGGACGGAGCACTCCTCTCTTTGAATACTGCAGCACCTGACTTGGCTCTGCTCTGCGGGCACGGCTCTGCAAGACTCTGCTCCTCTCGGCTCTCTCCACAGGCAATGGGGGCTTTTTCTATATGGCCCATCGCAAAGTCAGTCCTCTCAGGTGGGGGAAGCAGAGCGTGCCGCTCACCATTCTGCACTCTGCTCTCTGCACTGCTCTCCGCCGACACCAGACTGCTCTGCCTCGAGTGCTTTCCTCCTCTCTTACTCCTTCGCTGCACGCACTTCTTTAGCTCTTCCTGCCCTCCTGGGACAGCAGGAAGCTTCGTCTCGCTCAGGCTTCCCACGGACAGCCAGGTAAGGTCTGCCCCACTCAGGCTTCCCCCCGGGAGCAGAGGATGCAACTCTTTCAGTTCCGGACCCGGCATGCAGGTACTCGCGGTCCTGTCTATCTTCTTACATCGGAAAGGAGTTAATGCATTTAAAAAAAAATAATAAACATCACAAATCAGCAAATAACAGACATATTTGGTGTCCCTGTATTTGTCATGACCCTCACATCACAGCGATCAGATTATTAAGGCTATGTGCACACGTTGCGGAACTGCAGCAGATTGGCTGCTGCGGATTCGCAGTACCATGTAAACCTATGGAAAATCAAATCCGCAGTGCCCATGGTGCGGAAAATACTGCGCGGAAAAGCTGTGTTGTATTTTCCGCAGCATGTTAATTCTTTGTGCGGATTCCGCAGTGGATTACACCTGCTCCTCAATAGGGATCCGCAGGTGTAAAACCTCAGGTGGAATCCGCACAAAAACCGCAGGAAACCGCAGTGCGTTTTACCTGCGGATTTTGCAAAAATGGTGCGGAAAAATCCACACACAAATCCGCAATGTGGGAACATAGCCTTACAAGGATCAGTAAATGGCGTAAAGAATGGTGTAATTGATACTTTTTCTCTACAAAACCCATGAAAAATGTAATCAATATGTAGAGCTGAGGCCGTGTTCACATGTAGAATAAATGCTGCTTTTTTCCCTGCCTGTTTTCTGCGGGTGTCCACACCACATGACACAATAACAATCTTCTCTGATTATTGTGTTTGCTGCTCTTTATGTATTTTTCGCGCTTATTTGATGCGATTTGGGGGCAGATATGAAGCAGAGTTTCTAACTCTTTTTCAATAGTACAGAAAAGCATTGAGTCTGCGTTTAAAAATGCAACAACAATTCAGACCACAGGTGGCGAAATTGTTATGGAATCACATTCACTTTGCATAAAATAAATATTTAGATCGTTTTCACATGTAGCGTAAATTCAGCATATTTTCTGCAGCTTGTTTTTTGCACAGAAATTCTGCTGTGTTTAACTGTCCAAGCAAAATGTATGGGATTTCATGAAAACTGCACCCCCTGGGCAGCTAAAGACGCGGCCGATATTCTGCCTTTCTCCACGTATGATGCTGTGTGGATTCTAGCTTACGGCTAAACCTTCATCCATTGCTTCAGTAAACAGACTGTATAGGTTCTTAAGTCTATATTTATTGAGATGGTGAACGATGAACAACAATAGTAGATGATATTGTGAGATATTCGATATAATGGATGATTAGGTAAAAACTACAAAGGAAATAACAGTGCATCAGTACTCGGCACATTACAGCATGTTACAAGATGCAATAACATGAATAACAGAGAGATTAGAGAGCTAACACTGAACACAGGATAAGACAGATACACAGTTATCATGGCTATCTTAGGGCAAGTTCAGCATTGTATTACTTTATACAGGCAAGCACTTATCTGCATACAGAGAAACAGCAATATGAAACAAAGCACAACATGCCTGACTACACACTCTGCTATACAGTGGCTGCATAACTGTTGTAACATAACACACACATATAAGTAAATTTGTGCCTCACCGGAATCCGCTTATCAAGAGCAATGATCTGTAGGAAGAGAGAGCCAGGAACATGTGTGTAAGACTCAAGGTCTAGGGGAAAATGGCTACTTTTGCCCGGGAAACCAGGGGAGGCGGTTCTAGTCAGAATACAGACTTAAAGCGATAAGCTCCTGGATAGAGAACAGTATAAATGTGTACCTAATGACCTCTAATGGTGACAGCTGGTACTACATTGTGAATTAACTTGCTGCTGTCATGTCGGACGCTGTTCAGACCAGGTCATCCGACAGACAGCGGTAATTCCGCTTTTGACCACTATTTACTCATTGGCGTCTACTAGATTTTGTCTAGCTGTTCCGGGGTTAATTTACCTGATCCTCGGATTGGAAGCTGGGCCATTTCCATGGCCTTTAAATAGTTCTCCTGATCATTGGGCGTCGCCGATTATAGCTTCTGTCTTGTGTTGTTATCTCGGTCTGGAGTGGAGAGCTGGTGCTTGGAGACTCTTTGCTGGTGGTGTATATTCCTTTGTCTTATTTACTCCTTCCTATATTTGTGTTTATTTTGCCCTGCACATTTATAGTGTATTCCTTAGTGTCTGCAGCGTGGTGTATATTTTCCTTTATCCTTGTCTGTGCTAACTGTGGGTATTTAAGTATTACCTCTTCACTGGGTGGTGGGCGGAGGTTTCAGCCTAGGGCTGAGCTCAGGAGTTAGGGTGAGGTTCGAGGCCTGAACATGCACACCATCAATGTAAACTTCAGGTAGAGGGTCAGTCAGGATTTCCCTAGTCTTAGGGAAATTGCAGGAGCCCGGGTTATTAGCTCTCGCTCACCAAGTCTCTCCCTGACAGCTGCACAGTAATGGGCAGAACACTCCCCACTTGGCATCAACAGATGCCACTATTTGGTTCTTTTGGGGAAAATAACAATACAAGTTCAGTAACTGTCCTGAGGAACAGTTTGTTCTCCCCAAGCTTGCACACTCTGACCTCTACTTTGTGCACCTTCCCATCCTTGCTCGGAAAGGGCTTGGTGACTAGGTCAAGTGGCCACTCATTTCGATTCGACTGACTGTCTCTGACAAGAACAACATCGCCAGGTTGGATGTTTGGGCAGTCTTTCTGCCACTTTGTCCTGATTTGCAGAGTGGAGAGATTTTGCTTTCTCCATCTGTCCCAAAAGACATTGGACATGCTTTGTACAACACAAAGTATTGTAACCTTTCCAGGTTGGGAGCGGTAAACGCATGATTGCAGTGATGCCAACCTTTACAAGGCTTCTGGCATGCAGGTAGGACTTGTAGGACTGGGCTACATGAAGTAGACAAGTGATGGCTTGAACAAGTGACTTCCAGGTTGAGAACCTGATGAACCGATGAGATTTGAGGTGTTGACTTGAAATCACTGTATGTAGAGCAGACACTCGAGGACGGAGCTCTTCGTCGATATCTGGATCCACTAGTTCGAATGTATCAGACCTGCTGATTTGAGGCATAGAACGGTTCAAGGAGGCAGGGCCTGTGAACCATGTAGTGTCCTTAAGATGACTTGGTGCAACGGATCTAGTCGCATAGTTTGCAGGATTGTGGTGAGTAGGCATGTAGTGCCACTGATTAGAGCAGGTGGATCTTCTTATCCTCAGTACCCGGTTGCTGATGTAGACATAGAAGTGTCGCGTTTCATTGCAGATGTATCCCAGTACCACCTTGCTATCAGTGTAGAACTCTGCATCTTTGATCTCTAGATTCATCCCATCTGAGATAAGCTCGGCTAACTCCACTGTAAGGACAGCAGCACAGAGTTCCAATTTGAGTATCATGTGTTCACGGAGTGGCGCCAGTTTAGTGCGGCTCATCACAAACCCGATATGGCATTGTTCATTCTCGTCTATGGTTTTGAGGTACGCTACTGCTGCGATCGCTTTGACTGATGCGTGACAGAAGATACAAAGCTTTTGTGTTTTGACTTCTGTGGATGGCACAGGAGCATACAGTCTTTCACAAGAAGGTCAGTCAAGGCTTCGAGAGACTTCCTCCACTCTGCCCACAGGTCAGCCTTCTCTGCCGGAAGTGGATCGTCCCAATCAGATGTGTCTTGGGTGAAGTCCCTTAGCATCATTTGTCCTTGGATGGTTACTCTGAAGATGGGCAAGTACCAACACTCTTCTGACTGCAGAAGTGCGATCTCTGCGTGGTTGTTCTGGAATATCTTCCCCATGAATGTAAAGAAATGTTCCTTCATCTCAGGTGACTTCTGAAACTTGTGTCTGAGGGAGTTGAATCGGTTGTAGACCAGTTCCTTGCTGTTGGGTAGGTGTCTTCTCCGAGGTTGAAATGGTAATGGTGCGACCCAACTGTTTGACTTTTCTAGACAATTTGACTATACATGATGTCCAAGAACGTCCTGTCTTCTATAGACATTGCTACCTTGTCGTCTTCCTTCATCCTGTGGAAGACTGTACATCCTATGTGGTCTTGTTCACCCTCACAGGGGTGGTCTTCGTCGGTAAGAACTGAGAAAGGGCAAGGTAGGGAAGTGCTGTTTGGTAATTCCTTTACCAGTAGACTATTGTTACATGGCTGGAAGAGAGACGGACGTCCATTTTCAAGTGTGCTGGTAAGCATACTGTTGACTGAGGCCAGCTTGTGTGCTCCTCCTAGACAGACATCTCCTATAATGACCCATCCAAGGTCGAGCCTCTGTGCATATGGAGCGTTCTGGGAGCCGTTGATATATTCTCTAGTCTTGTGGGCTCGTAGTATATCCCTTCCCAGGAGTAGAGCTATTTGGGCTTCTGGGTCCAACTCTGGTATCAGGTGGGCTATATGCTTCAGGTGGGGGTAATGTGCTGCCACCTCCGTTTACAGTATCTCTGACCTGTTGTCGGGAATCTGGTTGCACTCCAGGATGGTCGGTAGTGATAGGCAGGTCTGGCTATCTATGGACTCCACCTTGTATCCAGTTGCTTTCCTCCCCGCCGTCATAACAGTACCTGAACACGTTCTCAAGGAGTAGGGAGAACCGGGGCCTACAATGCAGAAGTTTTCAAAGAAGATGGACTTGGCTAGAGACCTGTTACTTTGGTCATCCAGGATTACATATATCTTGAACGCTTTGTCCCTATGGCCTGCTGGGTAGACTCAGAAAGGCAGATTTTTTAACAGGATCATCCTCCTGTGAGTCCCTTACAGATCTCCGTACATTGAGAGGTGACCTGTTATGGACCTGGTGGTTAGGAGCACCCGAAATGACCTGATGAGTAAACTCAAAATCGGGACTAGCTCTGGGGAAGTGGGAACTCTGCTGACCGCAAACCCTACTCCTATCACACACACTAGAAATAGCCGTGGAGCGTACCTAACTCTCCCTAGACGCCTCTTCACAGCCTAAGAGCTAACTACACCTAAAGATAGAAATAGAAGCCTTACCTTGCCTCAGAGAAATTCCCCAAAGGTAAAGGCAGACCCCCACATATATTGACTGTGAGTTAAGAGGAAAGTCACAAACACAGGAATGAAACAGGTTTTAGCAAAGGAGGCCAGATTTCACTAAATAGTCAGAGGATAGAAAAGGGAACTATGCGGTCAGCACAAAAGACTACAAAAAACCACGCAGAGTAAGCAAAAAGACTCCCCACACCGACTCACGGTGTGGAGGTGCCACTCTGCACCCCAGAGCTTCCAGCTAGCAAAGGAATATCATGATAGCAAGCCAGACTAGAAATAGCAGTACTAAGAAATATATTCAGGAAGCAGTAACAACAAATGAACTAGCAAAGACTTAGCTTCTGCTGGAGTAGACAGGTCCTCAGAGAAGGCCAAGAGAGATCTGAACCAATACTGGAACATTGACAGCTGGCATGTAGTAACGATCTTAGTGGAGTTAAATAGGAAGCCAGCAGAAATAAACGAGAGCAGCTGATAAAGCCAACCTCAGTGACCAGCAGTTCCGCTCGAAGCCACCAGAGGGAGTCCAAGAGCAGAACTAACCAAAGTACCATTCATGACCACAGGAGGGAGTCCGAGAATGGAATTCACAACAGTACCCCCCCCTTGAGGAGGGGTCACCGAACCCTCACCAGTGCCCCCAGGCCGATCAGGACGAGCCAAATGAAAGGCACGAACTAAATCGGCAGCATGGACATCGGAGGCAACAACCCAGGAATTATCCTCCTGACCATAGCCCTTCCACTTAACCAGGTACTGAAGCTTCCATCTCGAAATACGAGAATCCAAAATTTTTTCCACCACATACTCCAACTCCCCCTCAACCAACACCGGAGCAGGAGGATCAACGGAGGGAACCATAGGCGCCACGTACCTCCGCAACAACGACCTATGGAACACATTATGGATGGCAAAAGAAGCTGGAAGGACCAAACGAAATGACACAGGGTTGAGAATTTCAGAAATCTTATAAGGACCAATGAAACGAGGCTTAAACTTAGGAGAAGAAACCTTCATAGGAACATAACGAGAAGACAACCAAACCAAATCCCCAACACGAAGTCGGGGACCAACACAACGACGGCGGTTAGTGAAACGTTGAGCCTTCTCCTGGGACAATGTCAGATTGTCCACTACATGAGTCCAAATTTGCTGCAACCTGTCCACCACAGAATCCACACCAGGACAGTCAGAAGGCTCAACCTGCCCCGAAGAAAAACGAGGATGAAAACCAGAATTGCAAAAAAAAGGCAAAACCAAAGTAGCCGAACTAGCCCGATTATTAAGGGCGAACTCAGCCAATGGCAAGAAGGTCACCCAATCATCCTGATCAGCAGAAACAAAGTATCTCAGATAGGTTTCCAAAGTCTGGTTGGTTCGTTCGGTTTGGCCATTTGTTTGAGGAATGAAAGCCAAAGAAAAAGACAAATCAATGCCCATCTTAGCACAAAAGGACCGCCAAAACCTAGAGACAAACTGGGAACCGCTGTCCGACACAATGTTCTCCGGAATGCCATGCAAACGAACCACATGTTGAAAAAATAATGGCACCAAATCAGAGGAGGAAGGTAATTTGGGCAAGGGTACCAAATGGACCATCTTAGAAAAGCGATCACAAACCACCCAGATGACAGACATCCTTTGAGAGACAGGAAGATCTGAAATAAAATCCATGGAAACATGCGTCCAAGGCCTTTTCGGGACTGGCAAGGGCAAAAGCAACCCACTGGCACGAGAACAGCAGGGCTTAGCCCGAGCACAAGTCCCACAGGACTGCACAAAAGAACGCACATCCCTTGACAAGGAAGGCCACCAAAAGGACCTAGCCACCAAATCTCTGGTACCAAAAATCCCAGGATGACCAGCCAACACTGAGCAATGAACCTCAGAAATAACTCTGCTAGTCCATCTATCAGGGACAAACAGTTTCTCCGCTGGACAATGGTCAGGTCTATCAGCCTGAAACTCCTGCAGCACCTGCCGCAAATCAGGGGAGATGGCAGACAGAATTACCCCCTCTTTGAGAATACCAGCCGGCTCAGGGACTCCCGGAGAATCAGGCACAAAACTCCTAGAAAGGGCATCCGCCTTCACATTCTTAGAACCTGGAAGGAATGAGACCACAAAATCGAAACGGGAGAAAAACAGCGACCATCGAGCCTGTCTAGGATTCAACCGCTTGGCAGACTCGAGATAAGTCAGATTTTTGTGATCCGTCAAGACCACCACGCGGTGCTTGGCTCCCTCAAGCCAATGTCGCCACTCCTCGAATGCCCACTTCATAGCTAGCAGCTCCCGGTTGCCAACATCATAATTACGCTCAGCAGGCGAAAACTTTCTAGAAAAGAAGGCACATGGCTTCATCACAGAGCCATCAGAACTTCTTTGAGACAAAACAGCCCCTGCTCCAATCTCAGAAGAATCAACCTCGACCTGAAAAGGGAGCGAAACATCTGGCTGATGCAACACAGGGGCCGAAGAAAAACGACGTTTCAGCTCCTGAAAAGCCTCAACGGCCGCAGAGGACCAATTCACCACATCAGCACCTTTCTTTGTCAAATCAGTCAAAGGTTTAACCACACTAGAAAAATTGGCGATGAAGCGATGGTAAAAATTAGCAAAGCCCAGGAATTTCTGGAGGCTCTTCACAGATGTAGGTTGAGGCCAATCATAAATGGCCTGAACTTTAACAGGATCCATCTCGATAGTAGAAGGGGAAAAAATGAAGCCCAAAAAGGAAACCTTCTGAACTCCGAAGAGACATTTAGACCCCTTCACAAACAAGGAATTAGCACGAAGGACCTGGAATACCATTCTGACCTGTTTCACATGAGACTCCCAATCATCCGAAAAGACCAAAATATCATCCAAATATACAATCATGAATCTATCCAGATACTTTCGGAAGATGTCATGCATAAAGGACTGAAACACAGATGGAGCATTTGAAAGCCCGAATGGCATTACCAGGTACTCAAAATGGCCCTCGGGCGTATTAAATGCTGTTTTCCATTCATCGCCCTGTTTAATATGCACAAGGTTATACGCCCCTCGAAGATCTATCTTGGTGAACCAACTAGCCCCCTTAATCCGAGCAAACAAATCAGACAGCAGAGGCAAAGGGTACTGAAATTTGACCGTGATTTTATTGAGAAGGCGGTAATCTATACAGGGTCTTAGAGAACCATCCTTCTTGGCCACAAAAAAGAACCCTGCTCCCAACGGTGATGAAGACAGGCGAATATGCCCTTTCTCCAAGGACTCCTTTATATAACTCCGCATAGCGGCGTGCTCTGGCACAGATAAATTAAAAAGTCGGCCCTTAGGAAGCTTACTACCAGGAATCAAATTTATAGCACAATCACAATCCCTATGAGGGGGTAGGACACTGGATTTGGGCTCATCAAATACATCCTGGTAATCCGACAGAAACTCAGGGACTTCAGAAGGAGTGGAAGCAGAAATTGACACCAACGGAACATCGCCATGTACCCCTTGACAACCCCAACTAGACACAGAGATTGATTTCCAATCCAATACTGGATTATGAACCTGTAGCCATGGCAAACCCAACACGACCACATCATGCAAATTATGCAACACCAAAAATCGAATATCTTCCTGATGTGCAGGAGCCATGCACATGGTCAACTGAGTCCAGTACTGAGGTTTATTCTTGGCCAACGGCGTGGCATCAATTCCCCTTAATGGAATAGGATACTGCAAAGGCTCCAAGAAAAAACCACAGCGCCTGGCAAACTCCAAGTCCATCAAATTCAGGGCAGCGCCTGAATCCACAAATGCCATAACCGAGTAGGATGACAAAGAGCAAATCAGAGTAACAGACAAAAGAAATTTAGGCTGTACAGTACCAATGGTGACAGACCTAGCGAACCGCTTAGTGCGCTTAGGACAATCAGAGATAGCATGAGTGGGGTCACCACAGTAAAAACACAGCCTATTCTGACGTCTGTGTTCTTGCCGTTCAGTTCTGGTCAAAGTTCTATCACATTGCATAGGCTCAGGCCTCTGCTCAGAGGACACCGCCAAATGGTGCACAATTTTGCGCTCGCGCAAACGTCGATCAATTTGGATGGCCAAGGACATTGATTCATTCAGACCAGCAGGCGTGGGGAATCCCACCATAACATCCTTAAGGGCTTCAGAAAGACCCTTTCTAAAAATTGCTGCCAGGGCACACTCATTCCATTGAGTAAGCACAGACCATTTTCTAAACTTCTGACAATAT
Source organism: Ranitomeya variabilis (assembly GCF_051348905.1). Taxonomy (NCBI): domain Eukaryota; kingdom Metazoa; phylum Chordata; class Amphibia; order Anura; family Dendrobatidae; genus Ranitomeya; species Ranitomeya variabilis. The sequence continues at coordinate 495,115,099 of NC_135232.1, forward strand.
ATCTCTGCTTCATCCTGACCCTGACACAAAGCTAGCAAGATTTTCTCTGCCTGATCCACTGAATTCGGTTTGTCATAAAGCAATCCAAGCGCCAGAAAAAACGCATCTACATTAAGCAATGCAGGATCTCCTGGCGCAAGGGAGAATGCTGTTATGACCCCAATGGCAGAGGGTCTCAGAAATAAATACTAAGTCTGCAAACACAAAAAACCAGCTCATAGGGCAGTGGTAACTGGGCTGACTGTATATCTAATCCTAGCACCACAAATAGCAGCAGCCGGGGAACGTGCCTACGTTGGTTCTAGACGTCTCGCGCCAGCCGGAGAACTAACTAACCCTGGAAGGGAAAAGATAGACCTTTCTTGCCTCCAGAGAAAAGACCCCAAAAGTTGGATACAAGCCCCCAACAAATAATAACGGTGAGGTAAGAAGAAAAGACAAACATAAGAATGAACTAGGTATTTAGCAAAGAGAGGCCCACTGACTAATAGCAGAATATAGTAAGATGACTTATACGGTCAGCAAAAACCCTATCAAAATTTCCACGCTGGATATTCAAGAACCCCCGAACCGTCTAACGGCCCGGGGGGAGAATACCAGCCCCCTAGAGCTTCCAGCAAAATCAGGAATCACATTTAGTACAAGCTGGACAAAAAATAAGAGCAATGCAAATAACCAAAAGACAAGGAAGCAGGACATAGCTTAATTTTGCAAGAACCCGGACCAGCAGACAGGAGCAAACAGAAAGAACTGATTACAACGATGCCAGGCACCAGACTGAGAATTCAGGAAGTTCATATAGCAACACCCCTGGACTAACGACCCAGGTGGTTGCCAAACTGAGGAAAGACAATCCCAGAGTCATATCACTAGTGACCACAAGAGGGAGCCAAAAAAGTCTAATTCACAACAGTACCCCCCCTTTAAGGAGGGGTCACCGAACCCTCACCAAGACCACCAGGGCGATCAGGATGAGCAGCGTGAAAGGCACGAACTAAATCGGCCGCATGCACATCAGAGGCAACCACCCAGGAATTATCCTCCTGACCATAGCCCTTCCACTTGACCAGATACTGAAGCCTCCGCCTGGAGAGACGAGAATCCAAGATCTTCTCCACCACGTACTCCAACTCGCCCTCAACCAACACCGGAGCAGGAGGCTCAACAGAAGGAACCACAGGTACAACGTACCGCCGCAACAAAGACCTATGGAACACGTTGTGAATGGCAAACGACACCGGAAGATCCAAGCGAAAGGACACAGGATTAAGGATTTCCAATATCTTGTAAGGACCGATGAAGCGAGGCTTAAATTTAGGAGAGGAGACCTTCATAGGAACAAATCGAGAAGACAGCCATACCAAATCCCCAACACGAAGTCGGGGACCCACACCGCGGCGGCGGTTGGCAAAACGCTGAGCCTTCTCCTGTGACAACTTTAAGTTGTCCACCACATGATTCCAAATCTGCTGCAACCTATCCACCACAGAATCTACCCCAGGACAGTCAGAAGGCTCCACATGTCCCGAGGAAAAACGAGGATGGAAACCAGAGTTGCAGAAAAATGGCGAAACCAAAGTAGCGGAACTAGCCCGATTATTAAGGGCAAACTCAGCCAACGGCAAGAAGGTCACCCAATCATCCTGATCTGCAGAAACAAAACACCTCAAATAAGCCTCCAGAGTCTGATTAGTTCGTTCCGTTTGTCCATTAGTCTGAGGATGAAAGGCAGATGAAAACGACAAATCAATGCCCATCTTAGCACAAAAGGATCGCCAGAACCTGGAAACAAACTGGGATCCTCTGTCAGACACGATATTCTCAGGAATGCCGTGTAAACGAACCACATTCTGAAAGAACAAAGGAACCAGATCGGAAGAGGAAGGCAGCTTAGGCAAAGATACCAAATGGACCATCTTGGAAAAGTGATCACATACCACCCAGATGACAGACATGCCCTGAGACACCGGAAGATCTGAAATGAAATCCATGGAAATGTGTGTCCAAGGCCTCTTCGGGACAGGCGAGGGCAAGAGCAACCCGCTGGCACGAGAACAGCAAGGCTTAGCTCGAGCACAAGTCCCACAGGACTGCACAAATGACCGCACATCCCGTGACAAGGAAGGCCACCAAAAGGACCTAGCCACCAAATCTCTGGTGCCAAAAATTCCCGGATGCCCTGCCAACACCGAGGAATGAACCTCGGAAATGACTCTGCTGGTCCACTTAACAGGAACAAGCAGTCTGTCAGGTGGACAAGAGTCAGGTCTACCAGCCTGAAATCTCTGCAACACACGTCGCAAATCCGGAGAAATGGCTGACAAGATTACTCCCTCTTTAAGAATACCAACTGGTTCTGCGACTCCAGGAGAGTCAGGCACAAAACTCCTTGAAAGAGCATCAGCCTTCACATTCTTTGAACCTGGTAAATACGAGACCACAAAGTCAAAACGGGAGAAAAACAATGACCAACGGGCCTGTCTAGGATTCAGGCGTTTAGCAGACTCGAGATACATCAGATTTTTGTGGTCAGTCAAGACCACCACACGATGCTTAGCACCCTCGAGCCAATGACGCCACTCCTCAAATGCCCACTTCATGGCCAGCAACTCCCGATTGCCAACATCATAATTCCGCTCAGCAGGCGAAAACTTCCTAGAGAAAAAAGCACATGGTCTCATTACAGAGCAACCAGGGCCTCTCTGCGACAAAACAGCCCCTGCCCCAATCTCAGAAGCATCCACTTCAACCTGAAAGGGAAGTGAGACATCAGGCTGGCACAAAACAGGCGCTGAACTAAACCGGCGCTTCAACTCTTGGAAAGCCTCCACGGCTGCAGGAGCCCAGTTAGCAACATCAGAACCTTTCTTGGTCATATCCGTCAAAGGTTTAACAATGCTAGAAAAATTAGCGATAAAACGACGGTAGAAGTAAGCAAAACCCAAGAACTTCTGAAGACTCTTAACTGACGTGGGTTGAGTCCAATCATGAATAGCTCGGACCTTGACTGGGTCCATCTCCACCGCAGAAGGGGAAAAAATAAAACCCAAAAAGGGAACCTTCTGTACTCCAAAGAGACACTTTGAGCCCTTAACAAACAAAGCATTCTCACGCAAAACCTGAAACACCATCCTGACCTGCTCTAAATGCGAGTCCCAATCATCAGAAAAAACCAGAATATCATCCAGATAAACAATCATAAATTTATCCAGATACTTCCGGAAAATATCATGCATAAAGGACTGAAACACTGAAGGAGAATTAGAGAGCCCAAAAGGCATCACCAAGTACTCAAAATGACCTTCGGGCGTATTAAATGCAGTTTTCCATTCATCTCCCTGCTTAATGTGCACAAGGTTGTACGCACCACGAAGATCTATCTTGGTGAACCACTTGGCACCTTTAATCCGGGCAAACAAGTCCGACAACAGAGGCAAAGGATACTGAAATTTAACAGTGATTTTATTCAGAAGCCGATAGTCAATACAAGGTCTCAAAGATCCGTCCTTCTTGGCCACAAAAAAGAATCCCGCACCAAGAGGGGAAGAGGATGGACGGATATGCCCCTTCTCCAGAGATTCCTTGATATACGAACGCATTGCGGTATGCTCAGGTACAGACAGATTAAATAGTCTTCGCTTAGGAAATTTACTACCTGGAATCAAATCTATAGCGCAGTCACAGTCCCTATGAGGAGGCAGAGCACTGGACCTGGACTCGCTGAATACATCCTGAAAATCAGACAAATATTCAGGAACTTCCGAAGGAGTAGAGGAAGCAATAGACACCGGCGGGGAATCACCATGAATTCCCTGACAGCCCCAACTTGACACCGACATTGCCTTCCAATCTAAGACTGGATTATGGGTCTGTAACCATGGTAGACCCAAAATGACCAAATCAGAACCCCCGAACCGTCTAACGGCCCGGGGGGAGAATACCAGCCCCCTAGAGCTTCCAGCAAAATCAGGAATCACATTTAGTACAAGCTGGACAAAAAATAAGAGCAATGCAAATAACCAAAAGACAAGGAAGCAGGACTTAGCTTAATTTTGCAAGAACCCGGACCAGCAGACAGGAGCAAACAGAAAGAACTGATTACAACGATGCCAGGCACCAGACTGAGAATTCAGGAAGTTCATATAGCAACACCCCTGGACTAACGACCCAGGTGGTTGCCAAACTGAGGAAAGACAATCCCAGAGTCATATCACTAGTGACCACAAGAGGGAGCCAAAAAAGTCTAATTCACAACAGAATGCCCAGTCTTGAGGGTCGCCATGCAACAAAGAAATAATAATTTTTACTTGCTGAATGGGGTCACCAGAGGAGCGGGGTTTCAAAGCAAGAAACAGTTTACAATTATTTTTGAAATTCAGAAACAGATCTATCCCCAGAAAACAAATCAGGAATTGGAATTCTAGGCTCTAACATCGGATTCTGAACTACATAATCTTGAATGCTTTGTACCCTTGCAGTGAGATGATCCACACAAGAGGACAGACCTTGAATATCCATATCTACACCTGAGTCCTGAACCACCCAGAGGTTAAGGGGAAAAGAGAGACAAAACACACTGCAAAGAAAACAAAATGGGTTCAGAACTTCTCTTATCCCTCTTTTGAGATGCATTAACACTTTATGGGCCAGCTGTACTGTTATGGACCTGGTGGTTAGGAGCACCCGAAATGACCTGATGAGTAAACTCAAAATCGGGACTAGCTCTGGGGAAGTGGGAACTCTGCTGACCGCAAACCCTACTCCTATCACACACACTAGAAATAGCCGTGGAGCGTACCTAACTCTCCCTAGACGCCTCTTCACAGCCTAAGAGCTAACTACACCTAAACATAGAAATAGAAGCCTTACCTTGCCTCAGAGAAATTCCCCAAAGGTAAAGGCAGACCCCCACATATATTGACTTGTGAGTTAAGAGGAAAGTCACAAACACAGGAATGAAACAGGTTTTAGCAAAGGAGGCCAGATTTCACTAAATAGTCAGAGGATAGAAAAGGGAACTATGCGGTCAGCACAAAAGACTACAAAAAACCACACAGAGTAAGCAAAAAGACTCCCCACACCGACTCACGGTGTGGAGGTGCCACTCTGCACCCCAGAGCTTCCAGCTAGCAAAGGAATATCATGATAGCAAGCCGGACTAGAAATAGCAGTACTAAGAAATATATTCAGGAAGCAGTAACAACAAATGAACTAGCAAAGACTTAGCTTCTGCTGGAGTAGACAGGTCCTCAGAGAAAGCCAAGAGAGATCTGAACCATTACTGGAACATTGACAGCTGGCATGAAGTAACGATCTGAGTGGAGTTAAATAGGAAGCCAGCAGAAATAAACGAGAGCAGCTGATAAAGCCAACCTCAGTGACCAGCAGTTCCGCTCGAAGCCACCAGAGGGAGTCCAAGAGCAGAACTAACCAAAGTACCATTCATGACCACAGGAGGGAGTCCGAGAACGGAATTCACAACAGTGACCACAGGGGTGTCTTCTTCAGTGTTCTTTTGCTTCCCATCATGCTCCTCTGCTTGCAACAATGCTTGTGGAGGTGGTCCAGGGTGCAAGGCTGTGTTGTGATCCGTGCTGCTGCATTCGGCACATTTCACGCTAGCTTCACAGTTCCTGGCGAGATGAGAGGTTGTGGCACAGCACTTGAAACAGATGTTGTCTTCCTTGAGGAAACCTTTGTGATCCTCCAGAGACTTCTCCCTGAAGGACAGTGTAGAGGACACTGCTTACTGACATTTTGAGGTTTGTTCTCTTCTGGAGGGGGCTTACTTGTATTGTGAGGAGGACCTGTGGAAACAATATTAGTTTTGTGGAATGCAACAGGTGTCTTACTGGGTTTCACACCAGGGGCAGTGGAACATGCCAGAGTGAAGTAAAAACTAGGGTCATTTCTGATCCTAGCTTGTTGGGTGACAAATTCCACAAATACAATAAAAGGAGGGAATGGTACATTATGAGTTTGCTTATACCGTGAACCATGTGTAACCCACTTTTCTTGTAAGTTGTAAGGGAGTTTCTGTACTACAGTATTGGTTTGAGACCCCTAGCAGTGTCTAAGAATGCCAATCAGGGCAAGTGACCTTCCTTCTGGGCAACCTGTAACTCTATCAATAAATCACTCAATTCTCTAAGCTTCTGTTAACCTTTAGGCCCTGTCTTAGGGAAATCATCAATTCTTTTGTATAAAGCATTCTCTATGACTTCTATGGACCCATAGCATTCATCAAGTGTTTCCCACACTTTACGTAGACCTATGCGTGGATACTTTATATTAATGCCTCTTAGTCTTTTGGCATGCTCGACCGACTCACTTCCGGGCCACTTTACCAGCAGACCTAATTTGTCGCTACTAGAAAGGTCCAGTCCCTGAATGGTGTTCTGGAATGAGGCACGCCATGATCTATAGTTTTCGGCTGTATCAGTGAACTTTACAAGGCCTTTAGTAACCAGTTCTCGGTGGTCAAAGAACTTTGCAAAGTCCATGGTGGCTTGGTCAGTGCTGGTATGAGCCGGTGTGTTATAGTCATGTCTAATGTGTGGTGTACCACCATACCTGTGAGATGCTCCAGGCTTTGGATAGTCTGCTTAGTACCTTTTTGGTGAAGGTGTCTATTTAAGGCGGGACGGGAGCTGTACCTTCTGATCAGTGGAATGGTAGCTGTGGTCGACATCTCTATACTGGGCGTCCTCTTGTCTATAGTAGCGAAGTTCGGGTTTGGATCGCTGGTAATCAGCATAGGCTGGTCGATGTAGTGTGTCAGGGCTGTCATCCATGTCAGAATGTTGATGGACGTACTCTGCTCCAAGAACGTTGCTGCGTCTCTCATCATCAGGATCCTCCATAGCTTCCAAGTTCTCTGCCTTAGCTATTGCAGCTGCTGTCTCTTTGTCTGCTGCAAGTCTTTCTAGAGACGCTCGCAGGCGCGCACTCTCCTTTTCTTTCTCTGCCTGCAAACGTGCGGTTTCGGCTTCTTGTTCTGCTTCATGTTCTGCTTGTCTCATCTTTAGATGCATCTCTTGTTCGGTGAAAGAGGACCTCACTTTGGCCGCTTCAGCTTCGGCACGAGCAACAGCAGCAAGCTCTTTTATTGATGACTTGTTAGAGCCTGCTTGTGACCTCGTTTTGAGCGAAGATGTATCGCGTCGAGACATTGTGCCCTTAGCTGCGTACTACTGAGTGTTTCGGCGGGAAACTGAGTCTTTGTGCGGGTGAGCTTCCGCTCGGCGGGAATGGCGTAGCACTTCTTTGTGGGCTTCGTTCTGCGGCTGTATGGCGGCTGCTGTGATACCCGTATGTGGAGCAGTGTGGGTGTGAGCGGTCCCGTACAGTCTGATCAACTACAGCCTGTGACCGGCTATTAGTTTCACTGAAGGGCTAATCTGCTCTTACTGGGTCCTGGGTTCTATTCCCTGCGGCAGTATGGCGGCTGCTGTAATACCCATATGCGGAGAAGTTTGGATGGTAGCGGTCCCATACAGTCTGTGTAATCATCGCGTGCGACCGGCGGTCAGTTTTTACTGTTGCCTGGACTCTTGTTTCCTGCAGCTGTAAGGCGGCTGCTGTTACACCCGTATGCGGTGCAGTCTGGGTGGTAGCGGTCCCGTACAGCCTGTACAACCACCACCTGCAGCCAGCGGTTCCGTTTTTACTGTTGCCTGGACTCTTGTTCCCCGCGGCTGTATGGCGGATGCTGTAATACCTGTATGCAGAGCAGTTTGGGTGGTAGCGGTCCCATACCATCTGTGTAACCACCAACTGCAGCCAGCGGTCCCGTTTTTACTGTTCTGCCTTCCTCCACGTATGATGCTGTGTGGATTCTAGCATATGGCTAAACCTTCATCCATTGCCTCAGTAAACAGACTGTATAGGTTCTTAAGTCTATATTTATTGAGATGTGAACGATGAACAACAATAGTAGATGATATTGTGAGATATTCAATATAATGGATGATCAGGTAAAAATTACAAAGGAAATAACAGTGCATCAGTACTCGGCACATTACAGCATGTTACAAGATGCAATAACATGAATAACAGAGATTAGAGAGCTAACACTGAACACAGGATAAGACAGATACACAGTTATCATGGCTATCTTAGGGCAAGTTCAGGTTGTCAGCATTGTATTTCTTTATATAAGCAAACATCTATCTGCATACAGAGAAACAGCAATATGAAATAAAGCACAACATGCCTAACTACACACTCTGCTATACAGTGGCTGCATAACTGTTGTAACATAACACACACATGTAAGTACATTTGTGCCTCACCGGAATCCGCTTATCAAGAGCAATGATCTGCAGGAAGAGAGAGCCAGGAACATGTGTGTAAAGGTACCGTCACATTAAGCGACGCTGCAGCGATAGCGACAGCGATGTCGATCGCTGCAGCGTCGCTGTTTGGTCGCTGGAGAGCTGTCACACAGACCGCTCTCCAGCGACCAACGATGCCGAGGTCCCCGGGTAACCAGGGTAAACATCGGGTTACTAAGCGCAGGGCCGTGCTTAGTAACCCGATGTTTACCCTGGTTACCAGCGTAAAAGTTAAAAAAACAAACAGCACATACTCACCAGCGCGTCCCCCAGCCTCTGCTTCCTGACACTGACTGAGCTCCGGCCCTAACAGCACAGCGGTGACGTCACCGCTGTGCTTTCACTTTCAGTTTAGGGCCGGCGCTCAGTCAGTGTCAGGAAGCAGAGGCTGGGGGACGCGCTGGTGAGTATGTGCTGTTTGTTTTTTTAACTTTTACGCTGGTAACCAGGGTAAACATCGGGTTACTAAGCGCGGCCCTGCGCTTAGTAACCCGATGTTTACCCTGGTTACCAGTGTAAAATATCGCTGGTATCCTTGCTTTTGCTGTCAAACACGGCGATACACGGCGACCTAGCGACCAAATAAAGTGCAGACCTTCTAGCAGCGACCAGCAATTTCACAGCGGGATCCAGATCGCTGCTGCGTGTCAAATACAGCGATATCGCTATCCAGGTCGCTGCAACGTCACGGATCGCTGGCGATATCGCCTAGTGTGACGGTACCTTAAGACTCAAGGTCGGGGGGAAAATGGCTACTTTTGCCCGGGAAACCAGGGGGCAGTTCTAGTCAGAACACAGACTTAAAGCGATAAGCTCCTGGATAGAGAACAGGATAAATGTGTACCTAATGACCTCTAATGGTGACAACTGGTACTACATTGTGAATTAACTTGCTGCACATTAATGATCAGAACAGCCGAGCTGTGCCGTTTTGGTGCTTTTTTTCTCTCTTGACCTTCTATGTGGAGCATAAAAAACACATGTAAAAGAACTGCAGTTACTTTATTAAGTGTAGAATCAAAGCTATTCCATAATATAAAAAACACTTTAAAAATACGGCTTCACTTCTGTACTAAAAACACATCAATAAAAGGGGAAAAGGCACAAATAAAATGCAGCAATAATCAGAGAATATTGTGAGTCATCAGTCAGGGCTGTGGGGTACTCGGTACCGGGTCCATTACTTAAAGGGATGTGTCACGGTGGCAGCGACCTGGTCCGTTGCCCTGGGCGCCCATGTTAAAAGCATAGTCTTTAAAGGGGTTTTTGAAATCAGGAAAGTTCGTGAAGCCACCTGTGGTTCTCGGTCGGAGGTGACCGACGCTGCTTAAAGGGGTCCTCTGGGGGCGATGGTGCTGCAGCAAAGATGCTGTCGCTTCCCACAGCTGAAGCGGTGTCCCCAGGGCTCCCAGTGTATTTGGCAGGGATGGTGAATGCCGCAAATAATTGGAGGACACGGGGTTGCAGTCTTTACCTGGTTTACTGAGAACTGTCTCAGTCCAAGTTACTGGTAACAGGTGTAGCTGGAGTCCAGGCAGCCTGAAGACAGGTGGAAATCCCCTTGACAGGTCAGTTTGGGAGCCTTCCACTATTCGCTGGTCTGTGGTCCCTTGCTGCCTGTAGCTCTCTAACAAGGCCCTCTTTCTTCCCTGTCCGAAGACAGTGACGTTGAGGTGTCCGGAGCTGCGGCCAGCGAAGAGAGGTGAGTATTTCATTTTTTTCAATGCTTGGAGCAATATATCGGTCTCCTTCTGTATGGAGCATTATATGGGGCCCATCATATACTGAATCATTATATGTGGCCCATTATGTATGGAGCATTATGTGAGGCTCATTTTGTATGGAGCATTATATGGGTCCCATTATATATGAAGCCTTATATGGGTCCCATTATATGTGGAGCAATATATGGGGCCAATCATATACTGTATGGAGCAATATATTGGGTTCATTATGTATGGAGCAATATATGGGGCTCATTATGTATGCAGAAATATATGTGGTCCATTATTCTGTATGAAGCATTATATGGGGTCCATTATTCTGTATGGAGTATTATATGGGGTCCATTATACTGTATGGAGCAATGTGTGGGCTCATTATACTGTTTGGAGAATTATATGGCACTCATTAGACTGTATGGAGCAATATTTGGGGCTCATTATACTGTTTGGAGAATTATGTGGGGCTCATTATACTGTGTGGAGAATTATATTGGGTCCAGTATTCTGTATGGAGCAATATACAATGGGGGAAATAAGTATTTGATCCCTTGCAGATTTTGTAAGATTGCCCATTAACAAATACATGAACAGTCTATAATTTAAAGGGTAGGTTAATTTTAACATTGAGAGATAGAAAATCAAAAATAGAGTCCAGAAAATCACATTGTATGCATTTGCATTTTGCAGTGAGAAATAAATATTTGATCCCTCTGGAAAACAAGACTTAATACTTGGTGGCAAAACCCTTGTTGGCAAGCACAGCAGTCAGACATTTTTTGTAGTTGATGATGAGGTTTGCGCACATGTCAGGAGGAATTTTGGTCCACTCCTCTTTGCAGATCATCTCTAAATCATTAAGATTTTGAAGCTGTCTCTTGGCAACTCGGAGTTTCCACTCCCTCCATCAGTTTTGTATGGGATTAAGGTTTGGACTGGCTATGCCACTCCATGACCTTAATGTGCTTCTTTTTGAGCCACTCCTTTATTGCCTTGACTCTATGTTTTGGGTCATTGTCTTGCTGGAAGATCCAACCACGGCCCATTTTTAATGTCCTGGCGGAGGGAAGGAGGTTGTCACTCAGTATTTTACGGTACATGGCTCCATCCATTCTCCCATTGATGCAGTGAAGTAGTCCTGTGTCTTTAGCTGAGAACCCCCCCCAAAACATGTTTCCACCTCCATGCTTGACAGTGGGGACGGTGTTCTCTGGGTCACAGGCAGCATTTCTCTTCCTCCAAACACGGCGAGTTGAGTTAATGCATCAATTTTTGTCTCATCTGACCACAGCACCTTCTCGCAATTACTCACAGAATCATCCAGGTGTTCATTGGCAAACTTCAGAGCAGGGGACCTTGCGGGCGCTGCAGTATTTTAAACCTTTACGGCGTAATGTGTTACCAATGGTTTTCTTGGTGACTGTGGTCCCAGCTGCCTTGATCTCTCACCTTCCTTTTGACCAAGGATACTCCACGAGATGAGATTTTGCATGGTGCCCCAGATTGATGTCGATTGACAGTCATTTTGTATTTATTCCATTTTCTTACTATTGCACCAACAGTTGTCTCGTTCTCACCCAGCATCTTACTTATGGTTTTTCAGCCCATTCCAGCTTTGTGCAGGTCTATGATCTTGTTCATGACATCTTCAGAAAGCTCTTTGGTCTTGCCCATGTTGTAGAGGTTAGAGTCTGACTGATTAATTGAGTCTGTGGACAGGCGTCTTTTATAAAGGTGACTATGTAAGACAGCTGTCTTTAATGTAGGTAACAAGTTGATTATGAGCATCTATTTGGTATGTAGGAGCCAGAACTCTTAATGGTTTGTAGGAGATCAAATACTTATTTCTCACTGCAAAATGCAAATAAATGTATATAATTTATACAATGTGATTTTCTGGATTTTATTGTTGATATTCTATCTCTTAATGTTAAAATTAACATCCCTTACAATTATAGCCTGTACATGTCTTTGTTAGTGGACAAACTTACAAAATCAGCAAGGGATCAAATACTTATTTCCCCCACTGTATGGGGCTCATTATTCTGTATGGAGCATGATGTAGCGCCCATAATACTGTATGAAGCAATATATGGGGCTCATTATACTGTAAGGAGCAATATATGGGGCTCATTATACTGTATGGAGCAATATATGGGGTTCATAGTTGTGCTGAGATATTTATATTGTTCTTGTTTCAGTGCTTAATCCAAACTTTGGAAGTTTTTTTTGTTAATAAATCTAATGTGCAATAGGGCTACCTAGGAAATCTTCACAATAAAACCGCTAACATTTAAACCTTTTAATCACTTCTCATACTGATATGACCTATGTCGGGTACAGGCGAATGAAGGAGACTCAGTATACAGACAGTACAAGCCGGTGTGGTCAATGAATGTCTGCAGTATTGATGTGCACTGCAGCCTGTAAATCATAGGAGCAGTGACAAAGATCAGATGCTAGATCAAGGGAAGGTGACTACTAGCTCAGTATATTATTTTATATACTGAAGAAAAAGCTTTGAAACTGGAAAATCCCTTTAAGTTTTGATGCACACTCCCAAGGTCATCCTGGTGCATAACCCAGACAGTCCCTAAATGTGATGTGAACGATATATTTTACGAATGAAGGGACCTTTTTGTTCCAAACCCTGCAATTATCTTTTTTTTCAGTTAGTTAATAAAGGTATTACATCATGAATACAGAAAACTCAGAGGCATCCTAAATAGAAATAATATAATTTGGTATTTCCCTCTTTCAGTTCAAGAATATTTTCATCCATCAAGTGGGAAGTATCTGTTCACTCAAAGAAAACACACTTATGATGGAAATCCTCAGACCTCATCTGCAATAAAAGCCATAGAGGAAATAAAGTATGAGCTGAGCACCCCTGTAAAGTGTGCGTCGTCTGAAATAAACAGATGGGCATCCCTGAGAGGCAGTACTTCAAGGGAGAGGTCAAAGTCTTATGGAAGAACTGAACAGGTTTGTTCTTGCATTATTTCATGCGGTATGCAATATTATATGCATTTATTCTTATAAAACAAAATTATTATAATATTTTAAATTACAGCTATAAATTACAGCTATGCGTTACACTATTTGTAGATTTTCTGCCAGGATAGAAAAAATTAATATTACACTTTGTAATGCATGCTAGAAGAATGATCCTCTGTAGTGAGACAACTAGATCTAAAAGGATGAAATATCAGAGTACATTTGGTCCACCAAAGAAATTGATTCTGAGATTGCATTTCTTATTCAAATAATAGGAGGAGTGTGTCCTTAAGAGTCATTGAGGTGATTTCTCATTCACTTAGAAAGGGGGATTGGAATCGGCTACTAGACCAGAATGAAAACCAATGAATTTTCCTCTTTGAATCTGTTGAACTTGAAGGGTTGATAATAACCAGCCAAGGTAAAGCAGACAACTGGGCTTTTATTCTTAGGCTGGGAAGATCTATGGATATTTGGTCCTCCCAGCCTAAGGATAGCAGCCTACAGCCACCCCAGAAAAGGCGTATCCATTAGATTCGCTATTTCTGGTTCTTTGCCTGGCTTTTCCCCCTTGCCCTGATGCATTGGCAAGCGGGTAATATTTTAGGGTTGATGTCAGCTGTGCAATGTCCGATGACATCAAGCTCAGGGATTTGCAATGGAGAGGTGTCTATTAGAGATAGGCAGATACCTGGATGTTTGGGTCTGGCGGGTTTGGTCAAACAGTTATAAAAAGTTTGAGTTTAGGCACCAGAACAGTACCCAAACTCGAACCCCATTCACTTGAATGGGGGGCCTGAACATCTAGTGTTTTTTGTGCTGTCATGTGCATGACAGCACGTCAAACACAGCTTCTGATCGGTGGTGAAATCATCCCCACCGGCCAGAGAGCTCCGGTTCCCACGCTGTCAAAAGACAGCATGAGCGCTCAGCTGTGATCAGAGGTATAAAGTTTACCTCCGGTCACTGGTGTCAGCTGATGGGACAACTGCACCCATCATCTGACACCTGCTGCCGCTAATAACAGAAAGAGCAGGAGCAGCAGAAGGGAGTATTCATCAGCCGCTCCTGTGCTGTAAATAAATAATAAAAAAAACACGATGAGGGTTCCCCTGTATTTTCATTTACCAGCCAGGCAAAACTCATAGCTGGAGGCTGCAACCCTCAGCTGTCAGCTTCAGTAGGGTTAGTTATCAAGAATAGAGGGGTCCCAACAATGTAATTTTTAATTATTTAAATAAATAATTTTAAAAAATGACGTGGGATCCCCCCCATTTTTGACAACCAGCCTTGCTAAAGCAGACAGCTGGATGGATGCTGGTATTCTCAGGCTGGTAAGGGGCCATGGATATTGGCCCCCAGCATAAAAATAGCAGCCTGCAGCTGCCCAGAAAAGGCACATCTATTAGATGCACCAATTTTGGCACTTTGTCGGGCTCTTCCTACTTGCCCTGTAGTGGTGGCAAGTGGGGTTCATATTTTTGGGGTTGATGTCACCTTTGTATTGTCAGGTGACATCAAGCCCACGGCTTAGTAATGGAGAGGCGTCTGTAAGACACCAATCCATTACTAATCCTACAGTTGTATTGTAAAAAAAAGACACAGCCAGAATAAAGACCTTTATTAGAAATAAAATAAAACACAGTTTTAAATGTAAAAATAACAAACACAGTTATACTCACCTAACTCCTAATTCCACCGAAGCCCTCGTTCTCCTGTAATAAAACTAAATAAAAAAACAACAACAATATCCCTCACCTCTCCGTCATTCTGTCCCACGCCGTAATCCATGTCTGGGGAAAAAACAGTTTTCAACCTGGACGGTGCCAAAATGGGACCGTCCAGGCTGAGAACCAGTGGTGACTGAACTGCTGAGAGCGCAGCCTCAGTGACTAGCGGTGACATCATCGAGGTTACCTCCGGTCACTGAGGCTCCGTTCCCAGCTGGGCTGAATTGCTGTGACCTCAGTGACATCTCCGCTAGCACAGTTAGAGATGAATACTCCCATCCGCCACTCCTGCTCTCGCTGTTAATAACAGCAGCAGGTGTCGGATGATGGGAGCAGTTGTGCCATCAGCTGACACCAGTGACCGGAGGTAAACTTTATACTTCCCATCACAGCTGAATGGTAACCGCAGCTCTCTGACCGACGGGGATGGTTTCACTGCCGATCAGAAGCAGTGTTTGCCATTCTGTCATGCACATGACAGCGTGACAAACACCTGGTGTAAGGGCAGCCGAACTCAAACAGTGACACAGACCTTCTGATGAAGTCCGTGTTCGGTGTCCGTGCTCAAACAGTAGGTGTTCGGTACGGACACTGAACTTTACTGTTCGGGTTTGCTCATCTCTATCATTACTGATGTCACCGCTCAGCACTGCATCCGGATGTAGCAGAGTCAGGGATCGTTGTGGGACATGGGATGAATTCATGGCGGACCCCTTTGTATTATTCTGTTTTTTAGTTAATAAATGGGTAAAAGAGGGACCACTTAGAATTTGCTCAACTCGAAGGGTTGAATGAACAACTTACGTCCAGTTGTTTCCTTTAATGTCCTTTCTCTTCCACCCTCCTTTGCATCTCCCTCCCCTCCTTCCCTATCATGACATCCTTGATGCTGATACAGTTGAACATGCAATGAGGGTGGGAAGGCTCAATGTTGGCAGTGGAATTAGCCCCCCGACTCAGGGGCAGTATGGTCTGTGTACTATTTCTGGGCATTATGCCTTGTTGATTTATGCAAAGTTGTTAAAATGTCAGTGACTTAGAAACAATACTGGCCACATACTTGAGTTGAAAATTGTTCAAACTTGCCGATTTCTGGAAGACCGGAGAACACATTTATTATTATTATTATTATTATTATTATTATTATTATTATTATCCACTAAACTCCTCTAGTGGCATGCAAACAAGCAATGTGTTTATTGCCTTTAACTTGTGATTTTAGATTTGTGATTTTAAATAAATTCTTCAACTTATGAAAAAGTAAAACTGGTAGAGTACAATGAACTAGCAACATCAATGGGTTCTACCAGTAACAATGGGACCAAATTTTGCAAACATACTGTCACAAGAAGCAGAATTTCCTACACTGCAGGATGCACCACTTGATTGTTAAACACTCACTGTATTTCTTTTATCTGTTTGTCACCAGAAACCATCTTTACTTTTCAATGTCATCCTGTATCCTGCTAAATTCTGGTGAGCTAAAGGATCCTTGATGATGTTATCTAGGCATGGGTGAACCTGAACAGTAAAGTTTGGAGTCCATACCTAGCGTCCATGCACAGACCCTGAACAAGGACTTCCCCTGGATGTCCATGTTACTGTTCAGGTTCGGAAGCCCAAACAAAGTTTGTTGAAAGGCTGTAGCGCAATCAACAAACTTTTCTGGTGTGAGCACTTTTGGCTCTATTGGCAGGCACAATATGTAGAAGAAAAAAAAGATGTGGGGTCCTCTCAATTTTTGATAACATGCACAGGTAAAACAGATAGCTGCTGGCTGGCTGGTTTATCTTGGCTGGTTATCAAAAAAGAGAGTCCCCAACAACATTTTTTTATTATTTAAACAAATAAAGAAAAACTGCATAGATTCCCCTTATTTTTTTATAACCAGCCAAGGTAGACCATACAGCCGGGGGCTGGTGTGCTCAGGCTGTGAAGATCCATGGATATTTGGCCCTCCCAGCCTAAATATAGCAGCTCACAGCCACTCCAGAAAAGGTGCATCCATTAGATGCACCAATTCTTGTTCTTTGCCTGGATCTTCCCGCTTGACCTGGTGCATTGGCAAGCTGGGTAATATTTAGGATTGATGTCTGCTGTGCAATGTCCGATGACATCAAGCCCAAAAATGGAGAGGTGTCTATCATTACTGATGTCACCACTCAGCACTGCATTGGGATGTATCAGATTCAGGGATTATCGTGTGACATGGGATGGAATAAGGCACACCCCTTTGTATTATTTCATTTTTTAAAGTTAATAAATGGGTAAAAGAAGATTGAGGACTTTTGTGCGTGTTTTACTTTTGACTATGTGGTTATTATTGGAGGTGTATTATAGATACCTCTCCATTACTAACTCCTGGGCTTGATATCAGCGGACATTACAAAGCTGATATCAACTGCAAACCCATTAATTTGCTTGTCAACGCACCAGGGCAAGCAGGAAGACCCAATGCTAAGCATCAGAACTGGTGCATCTAATGGATGCACTATTTCTGGGGCAGCTGAGTGCTGGTGTTATTAGTCTGAGAGATGGCCAATATCCATGGCCTTCCCAGCTTATTGATATCAGCCTGCAGCTGTCTTCTTATACTTTTCTGGTTATAAAGAATAGGGTTTCCCCCTTTCTAATAACCAGGAAAAGCTACACAGACAGCTGTGAGCTAATATTAATAGCCTTCCGAAGCTACATGTTTGTTGCCTCTTCACCAGCGCTCAGCTGTCTGCTTTCTCTCAGCTGGGTGTTAAAAATAAGGGGGACTCCAGGTCATGTGATAGTACCACCAGCAGTGTCACAGAACATCTCCACACCATCCCATGGAAGTATTCAGCGTTCCATCCCCCAAACCTTTGAGACAAAGAGGAAACATCCCCCTAACCACCCACGAGCCATGGTCCTGAATGACAGGATTTAAGTCAGCTGCGAAATGACAACTGACATAGATTCCAGAGGTTAATGGGGCGGCTTCTATCGGACAACCCCATTACTAATCCAGTAAGTGAATAGTTAAAAAACACACACAAATACTTTATTTGAATAAAGATACCCCCCACACTCCTTCGTTCACCAATTTATTATCAAAACTGAATAAATAAATGTAAAAAGACAACATGGTGTCCCCCCATTTTTGATAACCAGCCATGTTAAAGCAGATAATGGGGGTATCTTATAGACACTTCTCCATTACTAAAGTCTGGACTTGATGTCAGCAGACATTACACAGTTGATATCAACCCCAAAACCATTACCCCACTTGCCAATAAACCAGGGCAAGCGGAAGAGCCCAGGCTAAGAGTCAGAATTGGCACATCTAATGGTTGCACCATTTCTGGGGTGGCTGAGGACTAGTGTTAGTTTGAAAGGGGGCCAAATATACATAGCCCCTTTCCAGCCTATAATATCATCCTGCGGCTGTCTACTTAGCCTCTGTTCATTATTAAAAATAGAGGGGACGCCTTGTCATTTTTTGGTGATCATCCCTTTTTAACCCCTTCCTTCCTTCCTTCCCATATCGCAGCTGACATCCGGCACTATGTGCCAGGAGCGGTCACGGACCGCCCCCGGCACATTAACCCCCGGCACACCGCGATCAAACATGATCGCGGTGTACCGGCGGTATAGGGAAGCATCACGCAGGGAGGGGGCTCCCTGCGGGCTTCCCTGAGACCCCCGGAGCAACGCGATGTGATCGCGTTGCTCTGAGGGTCTCCTACCTCCCTCCTCGCCGCAGGTCCCGGATCCAAGATGGCCGCGGCATCCGGGTCCTGCAGGGAGGGAGGTGGCTTACCGAGTGTCTGCTCAGAGCAGACACTTGGTAAGCCTGCAGCCCTGCACAGCAGATCGCAGATCTGGCAGAGTGCTATGCACACTGCCAGATCAATGATCTGTGATGTCCCCCCCTGGGACAAAGTAAAAAAGTTTAAAAAAAATTCCCCACATGTGTAAAAAAATAAATAAAAAAAATATCCTAAATAAAGAAAAAAAATATATATATTATTCCCATAAATACATTTCTTTTGCTAAATAAAATAAAAAAAACAATAAAAGTACACATATTTAGTATCACCGCGTCCGTAACGACCCAACCTATAAAACTGCTCCACTAGTTAACCCCTTCAGTAAACACCGTAAGAAAAAAAAAAAAAAAACGAGGCAAAAAACAACGCTTTATTATCATACCGCCGAACAAAAAGTGGAATAACACGCGATCAAAAAGACTAAAATAACCATGATACCGCTGAAAACGTCATCTTGTCCCGCAAAAAACGAGCCACCATACAGCATCATCAGCAAAAAAATAAAAAAGTTATAGTCCTGAGAATAAAGCGATACCAAAATAATTATTTTTTCTATAAAATAGTTTTTATCGTTTAAAAGCGCCAAAACATAAAAAATGATATAAATGAGGTATCGCTGTAATCGTACTGACCCGAAGAATAAAACTGCTTTATCAATTTTACCAAACGCGGAACGGTATAAACGCCTCCCCCAAAAGAAATTCATGAATAGCTGGTTTTTGATCACTCTGCCTCACAAAAATCGGAATAAAAAGCGATCAAAAAACGTCACGTGTCCGAAAATATTACCAATAAAAACGTCAACTCGTCCCACAAAAAACAAGATCTCACATGACTCAGTGGACTCAAATATGGAAAAATTACAGCTCTCAAAATGTGGTAACGCAAAAAATATTTTTTGCAATGAAAAGCGTCTTTCAGTGTGTGACGGCTGCCAATCATAAAAATCCGCTAAAAAAAACGCTATAAAAGTAAATCAAACCCCCCTTCATCACTCCCTTAGTTAGGGAAAAATTAAAAAATTAAAAAATGTATTTATTTCCATTTTCCCATTAGGGTTAGGGTTAGGGCTAGAGTTAGGACTAGAGTTAGGACTAGAGTTAGGGCTAGGGTTAGAGCTAGGGTTAGGGCTAGGGTTAGGGTTAGGGCAAGGGTTAGGGCTAGGGTTAGGGTTGGGGCTAGGGTTGGGGCTAGAGTTAGGGTTAGGGCTAGGGTTGGGCTAGGGTTAGGGCTAGGGTTAGGGCTAGGGTTGGGGCTAGGGTTAGGGCTAGGGCTAGTGTTACGGCTAGTGTTAGGGCTAGTGATAGGGCTAGGGTTATTGCTTGGGTTAGGGTTAGGGCTAGGGTTGGGGCTAGGGTTGGGGCTACAGTTAGGGTTGGGGCTAAAGATAGGGTTAGGGTTTGGATTACATTTACGGTTGGGAATAGGGTTGGGTGTGTCTGGGTTAAAGGAGTGGTTAGGGTTACTGTTGGGATTAGGGTAAGGGGTGTGCTTGGATTAGGGTTTCAGTTATAATTGGGGGGTTTCCACTGTTTGGGCACATCAGGGGCTCTCCAAACGGGACATGGCATCCGATCTGAATTCCAGCCAATTCTGCGTTGAAAAAGGAAAACAGTGCTCCTTCCCTTCAGAGCTCTCCCCTGTGCCCAAACAGGGGTTTATCCCAACATATGGGGTATCAGCATACTCAGGACAAATTGGACATCATCTTTTGGGGTCCAAGTTCTCCTGCTACCCTTGGGAAAATACAAAACTGAGGGCCAAAAAATAAGTTTTGTGGGAAAAAAAAGATTTTTTATTTTCACGGCTCTGCGTTGTAAACTGTAGTGAAACACTTGGGGGTTCAAAGTTCTCACAACACATCTAGATAAGTTCCTTGGGGAGTCTAGTTTCCAATATGGGGTCACTTGTGGGGGGTTTGTACTGTTTGGGTACATCAGGGGCTCTGCAAATGCAGCGTGAAGCCTGCAGACCAATCCATTTAAGTCTGCATTCCAAATGGCGCTCCTTCCCTTCCGAGCTCTGTCATGCGCCCAAACAGTGGTTCCCCCCCACATATGGGGTATCAGCGTACTCAGGACAAACTGGACAACAACTTTTGGGGTCCAATTTATCCTGATACCCTTGTGAAAATACAAAACTGGGGGCTAAAAATCATTTTTGTGGGAAAAAATTATTTTTTATTTTCACGGCTCTGCGTTATAAACTGTAGTGAAACACTTGGGGGTTCAAAGCTCTCAAAACACATCTAGATAAGTTCCTTAGGGGGTCTACTTTCCAAAATGGTGTCACTTGTGGGGGTTTTTAATGTTTAGGCACATCAGGGGCTCTCCAAACGCAACATGGCATCCCATCTTAATTCCAGTCAATTTTGCATTGAAAAGTAAAATAGCGCTCCTTCCCTTCCGAGCTCTGCTATGCGCCCAAACAGTGGTTTACCCCCACATATGGGGTATCGTCGTACTCAGGACACATTGCACAACAACTTTTGTGGTCTAATTTCTTCTCTTACCCTTGGGGAAATAAAAAAATGGGGGCGAAAAGATCATTTTTGTGAAAAAATATGATTTTTTATTTTTACGGCTCTGCATTATAAACTTCTGTGAAGCACTTGTTGGGTCAAAGTGCTCAACACACATCTAGATAAGTTCCTTAAGGGGTCTACTTTCCAAAATGGTGTCACTTGTGGGGGGTTTCAATGTTTAGGCACATCAGGGGCTCTCCAAATGCAACATGGCGTCCCATCTCAATTCCAGTCAATTTTGCATTGAAAAGTCAAATGGCGCTCCTTTCCTTCCGAGCTCTGCCATGCGCCCAAACAGTGGTTTACCCCCACATATGGGGTATCAGCATACTCAAGACAAATTGTACAACAAATTTTGGGGTCTATTTTCTCCTGTTACCCTTGGTAAAATAAAACAAATTGGAGCTGAAATAAATTTTGTGTGAAAAAAAGTTAAATGTTTATTTTTATTTAAACATTCCAAAAATTCCTGTGAAACACCTGAAGGGTTAATAAACTTTTTGAAAGTGGTTTTGAGTACCTTGAGGGGTGCAGTTTTTAGAATGGTGTCACACTTGGGTATTTTCTATCATATAGACCCCTCAAAATTACTTCAAATGAGATGTGGTCCCTAAAAAAAAATGGTGTTGTAAAAATGAGAAATTGCTGGTCAACTTTTAACCCTTATAACTCCGTCACAAAAAAAAATTTTGGTTCCAAAATTGTGCTGATGTAAAGTAGACATGTGGGAAATGTTACTTATTAAGTATTTTGCGTGACATATGTCTGTGATTTAAGGGCATAAAAATTCAAAGTTGGAAAATTGCGACATTTTCTAAATTTTCGCCAAATATTCGTTTTTTTCACAAATAAACGCAAGTTATATCGAAGAAATTTTACCACTATCATGAAGTACAATATGTCATGAGAAAACAATGTCTGAATCGCCAAGATCCGTTGAAGCGTTCCAGAGTTATAACCTCATAAAGGGACAGTGGTCAGAATTGTAAAAATTGGCCCGGTCATTAACGTGCAAACCACCCTTGGGGGTGAAGGGGTTAATAACCATTGAAAGGTAGGCAGACAGCTGTGAGCTGATATTTAATAGACTGCTATGTTCTATGACAAGCAGGAAGAGCCAACACCCCAGGGCAAGCAGGAATAGCTGAGGCTAAGCTCCAGATTTGATATCTAATGAATGCACCATTTCTGGGGTGGCTGAGAGCTGGTGTTATTATTCTGTGATGGGGCCAATATCCATGGCCCCTTCTCAGTCTATTAATATCAGCCATTAGCTGTCTGCTTAGTCTTTGCTAATTATTAGAAATAAGGGGGACCCCACATCAATATTTTGGGGGAGATGGGAAGCCGATGTGTATAAGATTTCACTAACCAAACAAATAGACTTCTCAGTCTATTAATATCAGCCATTAGCTGTCTGCTTAGTCTTTCATAATTATTAGAAATAAGGGGGACCCCACATCAATATTTTGGGGGAGATGGGAAGCCGATGTGTATAAGATTTCACTAACCAAACAAACAAGAGAAGATGGACATGAATAAATGAAAGTAACAATCATACAAAATACACATAATAAACAACAAAGTGGAACATAGGGGAGTTAAAGGAACATAAACAAAAATCCAAGCAACAATCTCCTGAACAAATATCCAAACGTCAACTCCAACCACGAACTACACCTCCAATTCCAAACCAGGCAGTAAGAGCTAGCACTGGCAATTCCTAAGTACCAGAGGCAAGCATATATAGCCGAGGGGAGTGGTTAACAATGAACAACTGAGACAATCCAGGTAGGAAAGCTACAGGAGCTTCAACTGAACAGATTAATTCTTGCACTGCCAACAAGGAAAAAAATCTGCACTGTTTAATAAGATGATGAAGTACTTCTAAACAGTGCGCAGGAGTATGTGAAACCAAACATTGTGATCCTCTAGCTCCTCACTGTCTCGATATCCCCATGACAATGAGTGACACATAGATCTCCATTAACCAGGTAGGAAAAATTGCTCTATAGTGCCTGATTCAGACTATTTCTATGCAACTATGTGATATGTAGAGATAAAAGCAGCAAGAAAAACAACTAGAAATAGACAGACACATGGAATTACATAACTGACCACATAAGAAACCTTTGATTTGTTTTGACTGGAGTGTACTTTTAAATTTGGAAGAATTCTTACACTTTAATATACGATTACAATTTTAGAGCATGAACTCAGAAAATATCTTTTTTTTTCTTATTATCACAGTATCAGTCATGCATATGTTTTTTTTTGGTTTTGCAAAGACAGGTGAAATGTCCGGATTTCCTTCTTACAGAAACGAAAAGATGAAAAATATCTTCAAGGAAGATTTGTCAGAAAAAAATGCTCTCACAAAGCTAACTGATACAAATGTTTATCTACAGAAAAGACAAGGAAAATTAATATACAGAACTAACAGTGGCCTCCTTCCTAACTACTCAGGATACACCCCTGGTACAGTAGTGTTTCTTTTAGAATTAGATCTATTTTGATGGTTTGTAAGTATGGCATCTCTTGTAGGTAATAAGTACTTAAAGTGGATCTGCTAACAGATTTTACATTCCAAAGTGCACACATTATAAACATTTTCCCAATATAGGATGTACAGGTGCTTCTCACAAAATTAGATTATTATCAAAAAGTTAATTTATTTCAGTTCTTCAATACAAAAAGTGAAACTCATGTATTATATAGAGATATTACAGACAGAATGATGTATTTCAAGTGTTTATTTCTGTTAATGTTTATGATTTTGGCTTACAGCCAATGAAAACTCAAAAGTCATTATCTCAGAAAGTTAGAATACTTTATGACAACAGCTTGAAAAATTATTTTAAAATCCAAAATTTTGGCCTACTGAAATGTATATTCAGTAAATGCACTCAATACTTGTTCGGGGCTCCTTTTGCATCAATTACTGCATGAATGCGGTGTGGCATATTCAGACTGTGGCACTGCTGAGGTTTATGGAAGCCAGAGTTGCTTTGATAGCAGCCTTCAGCTCGTCTACATTGTTGGGTCTGGTGTCCCTCATCTTCCCCATACCCCATAGATTCTCTATAGGGTTAAGGTCAGATGAGTTTTATGGCCATTTAAGCACAGTGATACTGTTGTTTTTAAACCATGTATTGGTATTTTTGGCAGTGTGGATAGGTGCCAAGTCTTGCAGGAGAATCAAATTTCCATCTCAAAAAGCTTGTCAGCAGAGGGAATCATGAAGTGCTCTAATATTTCCTGGCAGACGGCTGCATTAACTTTGATCTGGATAAAACACAGTGGACCTTCACCAGAAGATGACATGGCTCCCCAAACCATCACTGACTGTGGAAACTTCAGACTAGACCTCAAGCAGCCTTGAATTGTGTGCCTCACCACTTTTTCTCCAGGCTCTGAGACCTTGATTTCCAAATGAAATGCAAAATGTACTTTCATCTGAAAACAATACATTGGACCACTGAGCAACAGTCCAGTTCTTTTTCTCTTTGGCCCAGGTAAGACGCCTCTGGAGTTCTTTATTGGTCATGACTCATGAGTGGCTTGACACAAGGAATGCAGCCCATGTCCTGGATACGTCTGTGTGTGGTGGCTCTAGAAGCAATGACTCTAGCAGCTGTCCACTCCCTGTGAATCTCCCCAAAATTTTTGAATGTCCTTGAATTAACAATCCTTTCAAGGTTGCAGTTATTCCAGTTGCTACTGCACCTTTTTCCACACTTTTATCTTCCACTCAACTTTCCATTAATGTGCTTGGATACAGCACTCTGTGAACAGCCAGCTTCTTTAGCAATGACCTTTTGTGGCTTACCCTAGACATCTGTCAAGTCAGCAGTCTTCCCCATGATTGTGGAACCTACTGAAATAGACTAAGGGACCTTTTTAATCGCTTAGGAAGCCTTTGCAGGTTTTTTTTGTTAAGTATTCTAATTTACTGAGATAACCTCTTTTGGGTTTTCATTGGCTGTAAGCCATAATCACCAACATTAACAGAAATAAACACTTGAAATAGATCACTCTATTTGTAATGACTCTAAATAATATATGAGTTTCATTTTTGTATTAAAGAACTGAAATAAATTAACTTTTTGATCATATTCTAATTTTGCGAGAAGCACCTGTATGTCCTAATTGGGAAGGTGATACCACAAATAGATGTAGTGGTTCACTCTGGTGATTGATCAGGCACAGGAACTGTGTCCAGCATGATCAATGCAGAAGCTTGGTTAAACTGGCAGCCAAGCTCACACAGCAACAGCCATGGTTGATTCCAGCACCAATACAGGCTATTTATGCCTTGAGATATTGACTATGGCATCTGGACTGTTGTGAAAAGGAAGTGGACTCTCTTTCACTCCATCGTGCCACCCGTGACTCTATTGCAGGATGTCAATGGTTGTGTCACGCTGGGGGCAAAAGGATGCCCAGAGTGCAACGCAAACATGGGAGGAACACTAAGGAAGATGTACAAGAAAGGCCCTGGCGATAGGGAGAAGGGAGAGGGGTCACCTCTAGTGATGAGCGAACGTGCTTGGATAATGTCTTATTAGAGCATGCTCGGGTGTTATCCGAGTGTCTATAGTGTGCTAGAAAAATATATTTGAGTTCCTGCAGCTGCATGTCTCGCAGCTGTTCAGCATCCACAACATTTGAAGGGATTGCCTGTTTGTTAGGCATTCCCTGCATGTGTTGAGCCTATCGAACAGTCCGCAAGATATGCAGTCGTGGGGACTCAAACATATTTTTTGAGCACGCCGAAAACACTCGGTTAGCCCCCAAGCATGCTCGGATAAGACCTTATCTGAGCATGTTCGCTCATCACTAGTCACCTGTTAACATAAACCTGAGTCAGATCCCTGCACTCTCTACACGGGTCCATTTCCCCGTGGGTGTTCATGTGCCTAAGCGATACATTAGTCCCACTACTACAATAAGACAACATGAGGAAGTTAAGAAAAACAGGTGGGCAAAAACACAATAAATAGCACTCCTCAGCTTCTCCAACAGGAAACTTCGCTGCTGCAACAAGAACATACACTGCAGCTTATCCAGAGACAGGCTAATAGAGGTCATTATAGAGGATCTATAACTGACAAAGAATGAAGCTAGCAGTGGGTTTATATAGTGGAAGTGAGTGGTCCCAATCAGGAGATTTCTAAAGCTACAAGTTCACAGCCAGAAGGGAAAGTGTCCTTAACCCCTTCAGCACTGAATGACAGTGAATCCACTCCAATTCAAGGTAATAATTAGTGATGAGTGAGTATACTTGTTGCTCGGGTGGTCTCTGAGTATTTGTGAGTGCTCGGAAATTTAGTTTTCCTCACCACAGCTGAATGATTTGCGACTACTAGACAGCTTGATGCATGTGGGGATTCCCTAGCATCCAGGCAACCACCACATGTACTCAGGCTG
Organism: Ranitomeya variabilis; assembly: GCF_051348905.1. Classification (NCBI taxonomy): domain Eukaryota; kingdom Metazoa; phylum Chordata; class Amphibia; order Anura; family Dendrobatidae; genus Ranitomeya; species Ranitomeya variabilis. The sequence goes on from NC_135232.1 coordinate 495,141,637, forward strand.
GCTAGCAGAAGTAAATCATGCTGTGTCAACAAAAACGAAATCTCTGAGCAGTCACAAATACTCGGAGACCACCCGTGCGTGCTCGGGAAAACCCGAACAACGAGTATACTCGCTCATCACTAGTAATAATCAAGCAGGCTCCAAGAAGGACCTGGGATCAATTAAGAGCTGTGACCTTCTGAACCCAGATGCCACAGTTGTCATATCAGGAAGCCACCGACTAGTAACAGGTTAATTTGGCAGCTGTAAACCAAGCAATGGCTTCTTGGTCTGTCAGCAATAGTCAGTGTAAAACTATCACACTAGTTAATCCCTTCAGTGAACACCACAAAAAAGAAAAAAATGAGGAAAAAACTATGCTTTTTCAAAATAACTCTGAACAAAAAGTGGAATAAAATGAGATTAAAAAGACGAATGTAAATAAAAATGGTATCGCTAAAGATGTAATCTTGTCCTGCAAAAATCAATCATATAACTTTTTACTGTGTAAAAGTGTTAAAACATTTAAAAAATTATGTAAATGTGGTATCGCTATAATCGTACTGACCCGAAGAATAAGGCTACCTTATCAATTTTACCACACGTGGAACGGCATAAAAATCCCCAAAAACAGTTCCTGAATTGCTGATTTTTGTTCATTCTGCCTCTCAGAAAACCTTATGTGACTGAAAATAGTACCAATAAAAGCTTCAACTTTTCCCGCAAAAAAACAAGCTTTAAAATGACTGTCAGCTGAAATATAGAAAAATTATAGCTCTCAAATATAACGATGCAAAAACTTTTTCTTGCAAAAGAAACATCTTAGTGTGACATCAAAATAAACAAGGCCTGCACCCCAAACCACCAAGGAACGGTGCAGAAATAATCATGATAGGTGCCAAAATTAATTGGAAATCATATAAGAATGGAACACCATAGCAAAGTAATATTAAAAATAGCAAAAGTTTATTAGAAATACTGTTACATGAAATGACCAAAACAAAATAAACTAAAACAGGGATATGACAAGGCAAACCAATAGTAGATGGCACCACAGAACAAAGACCAGAACCGAGTCAGGTATGTACTAAAAAGTGTAAAGGACATGCTCAAAGATCAGATACCATATTAGTGCATAGTCACAAAAGCATCAGAAATAGTGCACAGGGGGCTGTAAACCACCCTTAAGACTTAGAGCAGAGTAAAACCAATAAAGTCACTAAGTGCTTAAAGCAGATTACCTGAGTGGGTCCTGGAGCTCTGAGGTGCCACCGTCCCCAACGCGCGTTTCGGCGCTATAAGCCTTCTTCCGGGGGATGGCATCCAGAACACACCAGAGTCTTTAAATAGGAGAACTTGCCCAGTAAAGTTAATTCAGCTGTCATAATCACCGTATAGAAGCGGCGCATGTGGACGCCGACACAACCGGAAGTGGGTGCGGGCGAGGACGTCACCGGGCGAGCCAACCCGAACGCGAAGCCCCGCCCACACAAGATCACGTGAGCGGAGCCCCGCGCACAAGAAAGAACACCCGGATGAAGACGCCGTCACACGCGTCCAGCCGCCAGGGGCAGGCGCACATGCGCACAACAGTGAGGTACCAGAGTTGGAGGACAGCAGCCATAATATATGAATAAAGTGCAATGCAATACATTAAGGTAGGTATATGATAAGAGGTGGTACACAAGAAAGTGGAAATAAAACCAAATCAGTGATACATGGGTACATATATAAAAGAAATAATAAGAATACATATACCGAAGGCATGTAAAATACACATGAGATATACAATAAAAAAACCAATAAATACATGAAAAAGCAGCAAAATACATATTTAATATATTTAAAGTGCAAATCGTGAAAAATCCAGTGTGGATCCATAGTGAAGTGGCTGATTGAAGAAAGTTAGTTTTCTCCTCCAAAGCTGAACAGAGGCAAGTAAACACCAAAATAGCGACAAAACTAAAAGATGGAAAATCAAAATAAAAATAAAAACTGTTAAAAAATGATAAAAAACACATCATAAATTAAGATGCCATTAAAAACAAATCAGCAAGGGAGATCAAGGGATTTTCAAAAAGGGAATAAAGCTTAAAACCTCATTCAAACCCTGTGGCTGTAGGGTACGGAGTTTCCAGATCCAAAACGATTCTTTTTGCGCCAAAAGGCGACTCAAATTACCCCCACGTAGACCGGAAACAATGCGGTCAATGCCCTTAACTCGGAAGCCAGAGGGATCACAGGAATGAAATTTCCTGAAGTGGCGTGGAATTGTTTTTAAGGCTTCAATATCTTCCTCCACAGCAGCAGCTAAAGCTAAAAGCTTTACACTTTTTAGTACATACCTGACTGGGTTCTGGTCTTTGTTCTGTGGTGCCATCTACTATTGGTTTGCCTTGTCATATCCCTGTTTTAGTTTATTTTGTTTTGGTCATTTCATGTAACAGTATTTCTAATAAACTTTTGCTATTTTTAATATTACTTTGCTATGGTGTTCCATTCTTATCTTAGTGTGACAGCAGTCAAACATAAAAAACCAATATAAATCTGGTATCTCTCTAATCGCAATGATCCGAAGAATAAAGTCATCCAATCACTTATACTGGACCTGGAATTGTGTAAAAAATAAAAGCATTTCTTCACCTGCTTTTGATTTGTTAATTCTGCATCCCACAGATTGCAGTAAGGCTCATTTTTATCTTGTGATCTACTCCAAGCGCTTATACCTGGTTTTCCGTGTAAGTCTCTGAAATAGGTGATTCAGACGGAATCCTCTGCGGAAGATTCCCTGTAAGGAGGCAGATGGAGGCACTGTGGGCGCCATCTGGCCTATGATCCAGTAGTGTCTGTCTTTTCAAGCGTGCATAAAAGCGCTTTCCACCACAGTTTTGTGTACTTCTGAGAAGAAGGACAATGCTGAACTGAGGCCAGGCGAAGTCCAGAGTAACTCTGCTGCCTCATTATAGTGAATGGATCCGTCGAGGCGTTTAATCTGAATCACATCAGAGATTTTGAGGGAACCCCCAATGTAAAATGTAAAATGTTCACAACAAAAGCTTCAAATCAATCCACAAAAAAGTCCCCAAAGTGGGGTCAGAGGTATTATTTCAAAAGTGGGGTCACCTGAAGGGGTATTCTGCTCATTTACCACTTAAGGGCTCTGTATATGGAGTCTGCAAGCTATTCTAGGAAAATCTGTGCTCCAGGAGACAAATAGCGTTCCGCCCCTCCCTAGTCTCGCCGTATGGCTAAGCAGTACTGTACTGCCACATACGAGGCATTTATACGTTCAGCAGATGTTGTGTGACAAATTTTGGTTCAATTTTTAGCCATTTGCCATGTGAAAATGTAAAATCCATGGCTAAAACAATTTTTTGTGGTAAAAATGTAATTATTTTTTCTTTATTGGTCAATGATATAAAATTCTGTGACCCACCTCTGGTGTCAAAATGATCACTGCACCCCTAAATGAGTTCATTGTGAGGTGTATTTTGTAAAATGGGGTTACTTATGGGGAGTTCTGCTGTTCTGGCACCTCAGGAGCCCTTCCAGTGGGTCATAGCACCCACAAGCCATAACAATAAAATCTGCACTATAGTATGGCGCTCCTTTACTTCTGAGCTTTGCACTGTGCCTCAAAGTAGTTCCCAATTACATGTATGGTATTGGTGCACTGCAAAGAAATTGCACAATACACTGAAAAGTCATTTTTTTCCTATTAGTGCTTATAAAATTTAAAAACTTGAGGCTAAAACAACATTTTAGTGATTAAAATGTAATTATTCTTTCTTCATCGCCCAATGGTATAAATTATGTGAGTCCACATGTGGTGTCAACATTCTCACTCCACCCCTGGATTAATTTATTGGGTGATGTAGTTGTAAGATGTAGTCACTTAAGGGGGGTTTCTGTTGTTATAGCACCTCAGGGGCTCTGCTAATGTGACATGGCACTCTCAAACCATTTCAGCAAAATCTCAACTCTAATATAATGCTTCTTTCCTTTTGAGCTATGCACTGTGCTTCAAAAGTATTTTTTTTTACCACATTTGGGGTGTCAGGGTACTCAGGAGAAATTGCACAACAAATTCCGAGGTTCATTTTCTCCTGCAATCCTTGTGAAAATGGAAAAAAATTGGGACTAAAACAAACTTTTTGTGGGAACATTTTTTTTTTCATTTTTACTAATAAACATTGTAAAATTCTGTGAAGCACCTGTGAGTTCAAGGTTTCTCACCACATATCTATAGAAATTCCTTGAGGGGTCTAGTTTCCAAAATGGGGTCACTTGTGGAGTGATTTCCACAAAATGGGGGGTTTCCACTGTTTAGGCACATCAAGGGCTTTCCAAACATGATGCCCGCAGACCATTTAATGAAAGTCTGTGTTCCAAAATGTAACTTCTTCCCTTCTGACCCCTACCATGCACCTAAACAGTAGTTTTCCCCTACACATGTGATATCAGCGTACTCAGGAGAAATTGCACAACACATTTTGCGGTTAATTTTTTCCTGTTACCTTGGAAGAAAAAAATGGGGGCTAAAATAACATTTTTGTGAAGAAAAGTAAACTTCTTTCCACATTGCTTTAATTCCAGTGAAGCACCTGAAGGATTAATAAACTTCTTGAATGTGGATTTGAGCACCTTGAGGGGTGCAGTTTTTAGAATGGGTGTCACTTTTGGATATTTTCTGTCATATAGGCCTCTCCAAGTCACTTCAAATGTGATGTGGTCCCTAAAAAAGTTTTGTAAATTTTGTTGGAAAAATTAGAAATTGCTTATCAACTTTTAACCTTTCTTAACCCTAACTAAAAAATTATGCAGATATAAAGCAGACATAAAGGAAATGTTATTTATTATCTATTTTGTGTGACACAGCTTTGTGGTGCATAATAATTAAAAGTTTGAAAATTGCTAACATTTCAAAATTTTTGCCAAATTTCAGATATTTTCACAAATAAACACAAGTCATATTGAACAAATTTTACAACTATCATGAATTACAATACGTCAAGAAAAAACAGTCTCACAATAACTGGGATGCGTTGAAGCATTCAGAATTGTTACGTCATATAGTGACAATGGTCAGAATTGAAAAATTTGGCCTGGTCATGAAAGTGAAAATAGGCTGGGAGGTGAAGGGGGTTATTATGATTGATGGATTTTTGCTATTCCAATTTTTGTGACGTGCCTGGATAACTGACATAACTCCCATGAGTAAGTTGGCAAAACTATGTATGAATTTTACACAATTCGCAATTCCAAAGTCTCGCCTAAATCTTATTTGCATAGCTATCCTCACCCAGATTTTTAGAAGTGGTGTCTTCAAGTTTGACCTATTATTCCTTTCAAGTTCTTATCTTAAAAACATATTTTAACCCCTTAATCCCATATGACGTACTATCCCGTCGAGGTGACCTGGGACTTAACTCCCAGTGACGGGATAATACGTCATATGCAATTGGCCGCGGTCACGGACCTCTCCTGGCACATTAACCCCCGAAACACTGCGATCAAACATGATCGCAGCAATCCGGGGGCATAGGGAAGCATTGCACAGGGAGGTGGCTCCCTGCGTTCTTCCCTGAGACCCTCGGTACAAGGCGATGTGCTCACCTTGTACTGAGTGTCTCCTCCCAGCAGGCCCTGGATCCAAAATGGCCGTGGGGCTACTTCCGGGTCCTGTAGTGAGGTGGCTTACAAGCGCCTGCTCAGAGCAAGAGCTTGTAAGCCTGCAGCGCTGCTTGTCAGATCGCTGATCTGACACAGTGCTGTGCAAAGTGTCAGATCAGCGATCTGACTCTATAGTGTGATGTCCCCCCCGGGACAACGTAAAGTAAAAAAATAAAATTTAGAAGTGTAAAAAAAAAAAAAAATAAAAAATAAAAAAAATATATTGTTCCTATAAATACATTTCTTTATCTAAATAATAAAGAAAAAAATAAAAGTACACATATTTAGTATTTGTCAGGACTCTGAACATTTTTTACCTTTTGTGCATTACTGCCCTTTTCCAAGATGGCATCTTTGGTATCATGTGCACTGTGTCTTCCTGCTATAAAACTCCACCCCAGCCTTCAGTCTGTGCTAGAGTATTCTGCCTTGCATCCAGCTCCTGACCTCTGATTACTCCCTGGCTATATACCTGCTCCTGTGAACCTGTGTGGTGATCCTGCTACTCTGCTCTGAGTTCCTGCTGCATACACCAGTTTCCAGTAATCCTCCTTCATCTGCTGCTCGTGTTTGCTTCCATCTGCATTTGCTGGACATGTAAGCTGTTTCTGCTCTGCAAAAACCTGAGACTATTAACCAGGCCTCCGTGGTTGAGCTAAGATATGATTTGAACTGCCTTATAAGCTTATCTATCTGTGTTTGGACTAAGACAAGGATTTATTCGTGTCAAGTATCCTCAAGAATAACTGTGCTTGATAGACTTTCTGCTTGATTGCATTTTCCTCTGAAGTTTCCTATAGACTGCTAAGCTGCATTTAATATTTACACCAAGTGTTGTGGACTTGAGTTTCTCTCTGCACGTGTTTGAATCATCGTGTGATAATATAGACTTTACCACTTATAAAACTGTGTCCTGTAGTTGTCTTGTTCCATGCAAAGAGTCTCCCGAGTTATCCCCTATAATTATTACAGTATTGCAGCGTCTGTAACGACCCCACCTATAAAACTGTCCCACTAGTTAACCCCTTCAGTGAAAGCCGTAAAAAAAACGAGGCAAAAAACAACGCTTTATTATCATACCGCTGAACAAAAAGTGGAATAACACGTGATCAAAAAGACAGATAAAAATAACCATAGTACCGCTGAAAACATCATCTTGTCCCGCAAAAAACGACCTGCTATTCAGCGTCATCAGTGAAAAAATAAAAAGTTACAGTCCTCAGAATAAAGCGATGCAAAAATAATTATTTTTTCTATAAAATAGTTTTTATTGTATAAAAGTGCCAAAACATAGAAAAGATATAAATGAGGTATTGCTGTGATCGTTCTGACCCGAAGAATAAAACTGCTTTATCAATTTTACCAAACATGGAGTGGTATAAATGCCCGCCTCCCCAAAAGAAATTCATGAATAGCTGTTTTTTGGTCATTCTGCCTCACAAAAATCTGAATAAAAAGCGATCAAAAAACGTCATGTGCCCGAAGATGATACCAATAAAACGTCAACTAGTCCTGCAAAAAACAAGACCTCACATGACTCTGTGGACCAAAATATGGAAAAATTATAGCTCTCAAAATGAGGAGATGCAAAAACTATTTTTTGCAATAAACAGAGTCTTTTAGTGTGTAACAGCTGCCAATCATAAAAATCCGCTAAAATGCCCACTTACCCACTATAAATAGTAAATCAAATCCCCCTTCATCACCCCCTTAGTTAGGGAAAAATAATAAAATTAAAAAAAATGTGTTTATTTCCATTTTCCCATTAGGGTTAGGGTTAGAGATAAGGTAAGGGCTAGGGTTAGGGTTTGGGTTAGGGCTAGGGTTAGGGTTTGGGTTAGGGCTAGGGTTAGGGCTAGGGTTATGGTTAGGGCTAGGGTTAGGGCTAGGATTAGGGCTAGGGTTAGGGCTAGGGTTAGGGTTGGGGCTAGGGTTAGGGCTACAGTTGGGGTTGGGGCTAAGGTTAAAGTTAGGGCTGGGGCTAAAGTTAGGGTAACGGTTGGGGCTAAAGTTAGGGTTAGGGCTACAGTTAGGGTTGGGGCTAAAGTTAGGGTTAGGGTTGGGGCTAAAGTTAGGGTTAGGGTTGGGGCTAAAGTTAGGGTTAGGGCTACAGTTAGGGTTGGGACTAAAGTTAGGGTTTGGATTACATTTACAGTTGGGATTAGGGTTAGGGGTGTGTCAGGGTTAAGCGTGTGGTTAGGGTTATGGTTGGGATTAGGGATAGGGGTGTATTTGGGCTCTCCCGTGTGCCCAAAAAGGGGTTTACCCCAACATATGGAGTATAATCATACTCAGGAAAAATTGGACAACAACTTTTGGGGTCCAATTTCTCTTGTTACCCTTGGGAAAATAAAAATTTTGGGGGCTAAAAAACATTTTTGTGGGAAAAAATTATTTTTTATTTTCACGGCTCTGCGTTATAAACTGTAGTGAAACACTTGGGGGTTCAAAGTTCTCACAACACATCTAGATAAGTTCCTTGGGGGTCTAGTTTCCAATATGGGGTCACTTGTGGGTTGTTTCTACTGTTTAGGTACATTAGGGGCTCTGCAAACGCAATGTGACGCCTGCAGAACATTCCATCAAAGTCTGCATTCCAAACGGCGCTCCTTCCTTTCCGAGCTCTGCCATGTGCCCAAACGGTGGTTCCCCTCCCACATATGAGGTATCAGCATACTCAGGACAAATTGGACAACAACTTTTGGGGTCCAATTTCTCCTGTCACCCTTGGGAAAATACAAAATTGGGGGCTAAAAAATAATTTTTGTGGAAAAAGAAAAGAATTTTTATTTTCACGGTTCTGCGTTATAAACTGTAGTGAAACACTTGGGGTTCAAAACTCTCACAACCATCTAGATAAGTTCCTTAGGGGGGTCTACTTTCCAAAATGGTGTCACTTGTGGGGGGTTTCAATGTTTAGGCGCATCAATGGCTCTCTAAACGCAACATGGCATACCATCTCAATTCCAGTCAATTTTGCATTGAAAAGTCAAATGGCGCTCCTTCCCTTCCGAGCTCTGCCATGCGCCCAAATAGTAGTATACCCCAACATATGGGGTATTGGCGTACTCAGGATAAATTGTGCAACTACTTTTGGGGTCCATTTTCTCCTGTTACCCTTGGTAAAATAAAACAAATTGGAGCTGAAGTAAATTTTTTGTGAAAAAAAGTTAAATGTTCATTTTTTTTTAAACATTCCAAAAATTCCTATGAAACACCTGAATGGTTAATAAACTTCTTGAATGTGGTTTTGAGCACTTTGAGGGGTGCCGTTTTTAGAATGGTGTCAAACTTGGATATTTTCTATCATATAAACCCCTCAAAATGACTTCAAATGTGATGTGGTCCCTAAAAGAAAAATGGTGTTGTAAAAATGAGAAATTGCTGGTCAACTTTTAACCCTTATAACTCCCTAACAAAAAAAAATGTTGCTTCCAAAATTGTGCTGATGTAAAGTAGACATGTGGGAAATGTTGCTTATTAAGTATTTTGTGTGACATATCTCTGTGATATAACGGCATGAAAAATTCAAATTTGGAAAATTGCTAAATTTTCAAAATCTTTCGCCAAATTTCCATTTTTTTCACATATAAACGCAGGTAATATCAAATAAATGTTACCACTATCATGAAATACAATATGTCACGAGAAAGCAATGTCAGAATCATCAGGATTCGTTGAAGTGTTCCAGAGTTATAACCTCATAAAGGGACAGTGTAAAAATTGGCCCGGTCATTAACGTGCAAACCACCCTTGGGGCTTAAGGGGTTAAAGAATTTTGGAGGTTGAATTTTTAAGTTTTCCATGCTGCTATGTGAGAAAAAAAAGATATGTTACCATTTTCACTTTCGAGTACTGAGGCTCATAACAGACTGACACTACTTCTTTTGTAGCCATTACTTTTCTGCAGTTATGTCATGACATAACTAAAATTGCTAGGAATGTGTACTAAATGCTGGGTAACTCCTCCCAAAAAAAAACAGAAAACACCCATCAACAATTAGAGTCTAAACACTTTAACATAAAAAATACAATAATCTTGATCTGTTACTTGCACATTATTAAAAAAACACACACAATTGTGTGTGCAGGTGTAGTGACCCAGTCAAGAGTGTGTCCTTCCCTTTAAGTAATCCTGCATTGTGAGTAGCTTCTGTACACTACAGCTCACGCTCTAAGTGCTCATCTACGTTATCCCCTGCATTTGTGAGCTGTAATTCTCTATTTCTAGTCAACTCCATTTTAGATGCAATGCATTTCTCATTTGCTGTGTTCTGCCATCATCTATGGTGGAAGTGTACAATGACTCATAATTATTGTTTTGTAAGAATCTGAGATGTGAATCCAGTGTCCTATTGGCCATCTCCTAGTCACATGGTTAATAGGAGGAGCTGTTTTCCAGGCAAGTCTAGAATGTTCTTTAGTCTGAGGGATGCCCTCAGGGAGAGAAGAACACACGTGGAGGCTGTTTTCACTACAAGATCTCCTGCAGGCTTAAGAGCCTGAGTTCCCTCTAAAACCTCTACAGACATCATTCTAAAGTCTTTCTGACTGGAATCACCTCAGTTTTTTTACATTTGCCTATGAGTAACATCATTGTAAAGTCTTTCTGACTGGAATCACCTCAGTTTTTTCATTCACCTTTGAGTGACATTATTCTAAAGTCTTTCTAACTGTAATCACCTCAGTTTTTTACATTCACCTTTGAGTGACATTATTCTAATATCTTTCTAACTGGAATCACCTCAGTTTTTACATTCACATATTAGTACTTGTGCACGTGCCGTGACACACTGTGGAGTTAACCCAAAGTACAGGTCTGTAAGCTCTAATTGCTGCGTCTACTTCCTTCTGTAAACCACCAAAAGACACTGTCCAGTGCTCTTAAAGCTCCAGACCCCAATCACATCTCAGCATCTAAGTGTGAACTGTAATTGCTGTGGACTACCCATGAGAGATTGTTCCTTATTTGTTCCAAGTTATAATTCCCGTTCCAGCTGAAGTAAAAGCAACTGTTATCCCCAAGACCAGTGTGTGTCATAATTCCTTCGGCTGTGGACACCGTGTGGGGGTGGATGGCCTGGTCATTACACAGGCTGTGGAAAAAGACAGAAAACTGTCTATAATAACCCAGAACCTTGAAGAAATTTGTCCAGCAATCCATCAGCAAAGTAGGGTAAGGCCAGATTCAGATAGCTATAATAAAAAAAAGTGCCAGTCGCATTTGCAAATTGCAAAGATGACTGACTCCTTTTTGCTCATCCACATTGGGAACGGCTGCCAGATCAGCCTCAAAATTGCATGTAATTTATATATTAACAGAAGTCTAATGGCTCAATCAGACTTACGATTTTCGCGTTCGAGTGCTATACATGTTTTTTTCCAATTTTAATCCTAGGGTCCGATCAAAATTGGCAATGCAGGTAAATAGGTTTGTCAAAAAATCTGACTGCACTTGGATAACATTTTCACAGACTGTCAGAATGGAAAAGGTGGAGAAACATTTTTTTTAATTTCTCCACTTTTGAGAAAACTAATGTCTCTCTGATCAAAGTCTAATCAGAATAATCCGTCCATTTCTCTCATACATGGAAAAATCAGACTTGTGAATCAGCTCTTAACTTGATAGGAGCAGAGCTTTACTAAAGATAACTCACTACTAGGGTTGAGCGAAACGGATCGGACAAATTCAAAAATCGCCGACTTTCGCCAAAGTCGAGTTTCATGAAACCCGACCCGATCCCAGTGTGGGATCGGCCATGAGGTTGGCAATCTTCGAGCCAAAGTCGCGTTTCGTATGACGCTTTCAGCGCCATTTTTCAGCCAATGAAGGAGGACGCAGAGTGTGGGCAGCGTGATGACATAGGTCTCTGTCCCCACCATCTTAGAGAAGGGCATGACAGTGATTGGCTTGCTTTCTGCGGCGTCACAGGGGCTATAAAGGGGCGTGCATGCCGACCGCCATCTTACTTCTGCCGATCTCAGCATAGGGCGAGGTTGCTGCAGCTTCATCAGAAGCAGGGATATCGTTAGGGAGGGAAGATTAACCCCCAAACCGCTTGTGCTGCAGCGATTTCCACTGTCTAATACCACCTTTTCTTTGCAGGGACAGTGGAGGCTAGATTTTTGTGCATCAGCTCTGTAGCTTATTAGGCTGCCTTATAAGGCTCCCTGATAACTGCATTGCTGTTTGTACGCCGCTGTGCAAACCAACTGCTTCTTTAAAAGCAAAAATCCTGTTGCTCCTTTCTGCAGTTATCTTGTTTATTTGTCCACACTTTTGTGTGCAGCAGTCCTTTTTATTGCTGGCTGCCATACTTGTCCTGAGATCATTGTAGGGAGATTGAAATTGTAGTACAGTCCTTGTATTTTTTGATATATCTTCCAGCCACGTTCTGCCACATACATTGTATAGTCTAATACACAGGGCCTGTTTTTTGCTGCAGTCTCCCCCCCAAAAAAGGGAGATTTAAATTGCCAACAAGTTTATATACGTCAGTTCTGTTTGTCGTATATCTGCCAGCCACGTTCTGCCTTTTACATTGTGTAGTGTAATACATAGGGCCTGTTTTTTGCTGCAGTCTCCCCCCCAAAAAAGGGAGATTTAAATTGCCACTAAATGGATCTACGTCAGTTCTGTTTATCTACCAGCCACGTTCTGCCTTTTACTTTTACATTGTGTAGTGCAATACATAGGGCCTGTTTTTTGCTGCAGTCTCCCCCCCCAAAAAAGGGAGATTTAAATTGCCACTAAGTGGATCTACGTCAGTTCTGTTTGTCGTATATCTACCAGCCACGTTCTGCCTTTGACATTGTGTAGTGTAATACATAGGGCCTGTTTTTTGCTGCAGTCTCCCCCCCAAAAAAGGGAGATTTAAATTGCCACTAAGTGGATCTACGTCAGTTCTGTTTGTCATATATCTGCCAGCCACATTCTGCCTTTTACATTGTGTAGTGTAATACATAGGGCCTGTTTTTTGCTGCAGTCTCCCCCCCAAAAAGGGAGATTTAAAATGCCACTAAGTGGATCTACGTCAGTTCTGTTTGTCGTATATCTGCCAGCCACGTTCTGCCTTTTACATTGTGTAGTGTAATACATAGGGCCTGTTTTTTGCTGCAGTCTCCCCCCCCAAAAAAGGGAGATTTAAATTGCCACTAAGTGGATCTACGTCAGTTCTGTTTGTCGTATATCTGCCAGCCATATTCTGCCTTTTACATTGTGTAGTGTAATACATAGGGCCTGTTTTTTGCTGCAGTCTCCCCCCAAAAAAGGGAGATTTAAATTGCTACTAAGTGGATCTACATCAGTTCTGTTTGTCGTATATCTGCCAGCCACGTTCTGCCTTTTATATTGTGTAGTGTAATACACAGAGCCTGTATTTTGCTGCAGTCTCCCCCCCCAAAAAGGGAGATTTAAATTGCCAACAAGTTTATATACATCAGTTCTGTTTGTCGTATATCTGCCAGCCACGTTCTGCCACTTACATTGTGTAGTGTAATACACTGGGCCTGAGTTTTGCTGCAGTCTCCCCCCTCAAAAAAGCAGATTAAAATTCTCAACAAGTTTATATATTCCTTCTACCTTGTTTTACAGTACCATATAACGGTTGTTAGTTTGGTTACATTTTCCCAAAAATGAGGAAGTCTGGTGAAAGAGGCCGTGGGCGGTCATTGCCAGCTGGTAATGATGGTGGTGGTGGTGGTGGAGCATCTGGTAGTAGTGGGAAAAGCAAAATAGAACCTAAGGGTACCGTCTCACTATACGATTTACCAACGATCACAACCAGCGATACGACCTGACCGTGATCGTTGGTAAGTCGTTGTGTGGTCGCTGGGGAGCTGTCACTCAGACCGCTCTCCAGCGACCAACGATGCCGAGGTTCGCTGGTAACCAGGGTAAACATTGGGTTACTAAGCGCAGGGCCGCCGTACGTGACGTCACCGCTGTGATCTGCTCTCACTTTCCGGCCGGCAGTCAGTCAGAGCGGGAAGCAGACGGCATTGGGTTACTAAGCGCAGTGCCGCCGTACATGACGTCACCGCTGTGATCTGCTCTCACTTTCCGGCCGGCAGTCAGTCAGAGCGGGAAGCAGACGGCAAGGGACCTGACGGACATCAGATGGTGAGTATGTACGGTTTGCTTTTTTTTCCTTTTACGCTGGTAACCAGGGTAAACATCGGGTTACTAAGCGCGGCCCTGCGCTTAGTAACCCGATGTTTACCCTGGTTACCAGCGAACGCATCGCTGGATCGCTGTCACACACAACGATCCAGCGATGACAGCGGGAGATCCAGCGACGAAAGAAAGTTTCAAACGATCTGCTACGACGTACGATTCTCAGCAGGGTCCCTGATCGCTGCTGCATGTCAGACACTGCGAGATCGTAACTATATCGCTAGAACGTCACGAATCGTGGCGTCGTAGCGATGAAAATGCCACTGTGTGACGGTACCCTAAGGCTCGAGTTGTTGAGCCAGCGTCATCGTCTGGCTACACAAGGCCTCGAAGGCTCCCTTATCTTGGAGTAGTAAAACCACTTTTAAAGCCGGAGCAGCAGGAAAAAGTTTTGGCTTTCCTTGCTGACTCAGCCTTTAGCTCTTTCGCCTCCTCTTCAGAAAATTCGAAATATAAAAGCAGCGAGTCGTCAGTGGATGCTCCCAGTCAGGAACAAGTTGCTTCCTTGTGTCCTTCACCCAAAACAAAAGTGAAGGATGCGGCAGGCGACACTACAGTTTACTCCATGGAGCTCTTTATACATACCGTGCCAGGGTTAGAAAGGGAAATAGTTAACAGCCCATTACAAGATGAATCGGACGTGGAGTGCACAGATGCACAGCCACAGCTAGATTATTATGCTGTTCCATTGACTCAGATCACTACATTGCCCTCGCAGTGTACTGAGCCAGAACCTGACCCTGATGACACTATGGTGCCCCGTCCCGAATGCTATAGCACCTTACACGGTGACACAGAGGAAGGTGCACATGACATTGAAGAGGAGGTGATAGATGACCCAGTTGTTGACCCAGACTGGCAGCCATTGGGGGAACAGGGTGCCGCTGGCAGTAGCTCTGAAGCGGAGGAGGATGATCCGCAGCAGGCATCTACATCGCAACAGCTTTCATCTGGCAGGCCCGTATCTGGCCAAAAACGTTTGACAAAGCCAAAAACACTTTTAGGACAGCGTGTCCATCCGGTGAAAGTAGCATAGTGTGCAATGCCTGAAAAGGTATTCAATAGTAGGAAGAGTGCAGTGTGGGAATTTTTTAACCAAGATCCAAATGATCAGTGCAAAGTTATCTGTAAAAAATGCTCAAAGACCTTTAGCAGAGGGAAGAATGTCCAAAATTTAAATACAACATGCATGCGTAGACATTTAACCAGCATGCACTTGCAAGCCTGGATTAACTACCAAACGTCCTGTACCATTGGTGCACCCGCTCAGAATGAAGGTAGTCAGCAACGCTACATTGCTTCCCTCACTGTAAGCCCACCGCTTAGGACACCACCAGCAGCAAATGTGGAGGTATCGTCGCAAGGCCAAAGCAGTCAGGGAATCACAAGGTTCTTGGTAGGAAACACTGTATGTAGGCCAACATCAAGAATACCATCACCAACCCTCTCTCAATCTGCCGTGTCCACCACCACCCCCGCTAGTTCCACCATATGCAGCTCTCCAGTCCAGCTCACCCTACAAGAGAATCTCGTTAGGAAAAGGAAGTACTCATCCTCTCATCCGCTTACACATGGTTTGAACGCCCACATTGCTAGACTAATCTCATTAGAGATGATGCCCTACCGGTTGGTTGAAAGAGAAGCTTTCAAAGCCCTGATGGCCTACGCAGTACCACGCTATGACCTACCCAGTCGACACTTTGTGAGAAAAGCCATCCCAGCCCTCCACCAGCATGTCAAAGACTGCATTGTCCATGCACTGAGGCAATCAGTCAGTAGAAAGGTGCACCTCACAACAGATGCATGGACCAATAGGCATGGCCAGGGACGTTACGTGTCCATCACGGCACACTGGGTTAATGTGGTGGATGCAGAGTCCACAAGGGACAGCCATAGTGGGACAGTTCTGTCTAGCCCATGGTCTAGGAAACAGTTGGCTGTAGTCATTCGCCACCCCTCCTCCTCCTCCTCCAGAAGCAAGATCTCGTCCACAGAGCGCAGTCGCATGACCACTCCATCCGCAGCTGCCAGTGTTGCACGCGAGGTGTCCCATTATGGAACAGCTAGTGGTAAGTGTCAGCAGGCTGTGTTGGAAATGAAGTGTTTGGGCGACAACAGACACACCGCAGAAGTACTGGCCGAGGACTTGCAGCAAGAAACTCAGTCAGGGTTGGGCAGTGTACATCTTGAGGCAGGCAAGGTAGTCAGTGATAACGGAAGGAATTTTATGGCTGCCATAGCCCTTTCAGAACTGAAACACATACCTTGCCTGGCTCACACCTTGAACCTGGTGGTGCAGTGCTTTCTGAAACATTATCCGGGGATACCAGCCCTGCTCCTGAAGGTGTGAAGACTTTGCTCGCACATCCGCCGGTCTACCGTACACTCCAGCCGTATGCTGAACAATCAGCGATCGCTGAAGCTTCCCCAGCACCTCCTAATAATCGACGTTGCAACAAGGTGGAACTCCACACTGCACATGCTTCAGAGGCTGTGCAAACAGAGGCGTGCTGTAATTTATTTGTGGGAGGATACACATACGCGGGCAGACACTTGGATGGCAGACATGGAGTTGTCTGGTGTGCAGTGGTCGAAGCTACAAGACCTCTGTCAAGTCCTTCGGTGTTTTGAGGAATGCACATGGCTGGTAAGTGCAGACGACGCCATCATAAGCATGAGCATCCCACTAATGCATCTGCTGATGCAAAGTTTGATGCACATTAAGGCCGGCGTCACACTTGGCGTAAGACAATACGCCACGTATTATACGTCCGTACTATGGCCGTAATACGGAGAAATGTTCCCAAAATAGTGATCCGTAGTCAGGGTGTGTCAGCGTATTTTGCGCATGGCATCCTCCGTATGTAATCCGTATGGCATCCGTACTGCGAGATTTTCGCGCAGGCTTGCAAAACCGACATCTAATGGATTTATGTGCTCAAATGTTCATTAAAACATATATACAGTATATATATATATATATATATATATATATATATATATATATATGTCATTGAGACACATATATATATATTCTGTATTTAGATTTCATTCAGCGCGATATCTGTGAACAGCCGGTAATTCAATTGCCGGCTTTTCATTTCTCCTGCACAAACCCGACAGGATATGAGACATGGTTTACATACAGTAAACCATCTCATATCCCCATTTTTTTTGCATATTCCACACTACTAATGTTAGTAGTGTGTATGTGCAAAATTTCAGCGCTGTAGCTGCTAAAATAAAGGGTTAAATGGCGGAAAAAATTGGCGTGGGCTCCCGCGCAATTTTCTCCGCCAGAATGGTAAAGCCAGTGACTGAGGGCAGATATTAATAGCCAGGAGAGGGTCCATGGTTATTGGCCCCCCGTGGCTAAAAACATCTGCCCCCAGCCTCCCCAGAAAAGGCACATCTGGAAGATGCGCCTATTCTGGCACTTGGCCACTCTCTTCCCACTCCCTGTAGCAGTGGGATATGGGGTAATGAAGGGTTAATGCCACCTTGCTATTGTAAGGTGACATTAAGCCAGATTAATAATGGAGAGGCGTCAATTATGACACCTATCCATTATTAATCCAATTGTATGAAAGGGTTAAAAAACACACACACACATGATTTAAAAGTACTTTAATGCAATAAACACAGCGGTTGTTTTAATAATTTATTGCTCTCTCAATCCATCAGCAACACCCTCGCTTGGAAAAATAATAAACGCACAAGATACATACCCTCAGCTGAACCGTCACGTCCCACGAGGTAATCCATCTGAAGGGGTTAAAATATTTTACAAGCAGGAGCCCTGCAAATGCAGCTGTGTGCTCCGTGCCTGTAATCCCCGGCGAATGAATGAAATGTAGGTCATTGACCTACATTTCCTTCAGTCGCGGTGATGCGCCCCCTGGTGGATGTCCTCATATGACCTGGAGCGTGGGAAAAAGTTCCCAGGCTGCAGTTCATGAGAACATCCAGCAGGGGCGCATCACCGCGACTGAATGTAAGTATAGATCACTGCTTTCCTTTCAGCACCCGGGGGATTACAGGCACGAGCGAGTGGTTTATCGCAGCTCGTGCCTGTAATATTAGTTAACCCCTTCAGATGGATTTCCTCGTTGGATGTGATAGGACATCAGAAGGTATGTATCTTGTGCGTTTATTATTTTTCCAAGCGAGGGTGTTGCTGATGGATTGAGAGAGCAATAAATTATTAAAACAACCGCTGTGTTTATTGCATTAAAATACTTTTAAATCATGTGTGTGTGTGTGTGTGTGTGTGTGTGTGTGTGTGTGTGTGTGTGTGTTTTTTAACCCTTTCATACAATTGGATTAATAATGGATAGGTGTCATAATTGACGCCTCTCCATTATTAATCTGGCTTAATGTTACCTTACAATAGCAAGGTGGCATTAACCCTTCATTACCCCATATCCCACCGCTACAGGGAGTGGGAAGAGAGTGGCCAAGTGCCAGAATAGGCGCATCTTCCAGATGTGCCTTTTCTGGGGTGGCTGGGGGCAGATGTTTTTAGCCAGGGGGGCCAATAACCATGGACCCTCTCTAGGCTATTAATATCTGCCCTCAGTCACTGGCTTTACCATTCTGGAGGAGAAAATTGCGCGGGAGCCCACGCCAATTTTTTCCACCATTTAACCCTTTATTTTAGCAGCTACAGCACTGAAATTTTGCACATACACACTACTAACATTAGGTGGAATATGCAAAAAAAAAGGGGATATGAGATGGTTTACTGTATGAAAACCATGTCTCATATCCTGTCGGGTTTATGCAGGAGAAATGAAAAGCCGGCAATTGAATTACCGACTTTTCACTAACACCGCTGCGTATTTCTCGCAAGTCACACTGCTGGTCCGTGTGGAATCCGTATTTTTCTCGCCCCCATAGACTTTCATTGGTGATTTTTTGGCGCAATACACTGACAAACGCAGCATGCTGCGATTTTGTACGGCCGTAGAAAGCCGTATATTACGGATCCGTAATATACGGCTGATAGGAGCAGCCCCATTGAGAATAATTGTGCCGTATGTTATGCGAGTTTTACGGACGTAGTTTCTGCGCTCTTACGTCCGTAAAACTCGCCAGTGTGACGCCAGCCTAAGGAGCAGGCGTCTGCGGCCGAGTAGGAGGGAAGCCTTGATGACAGTCAGCCATTGTCTGCTCAGGGAACTCTCCTGGATGAGGTGGCAGACGAAGAGGAGGAGGAGGAGGAGGATGATGGGGATGAATATTTATGGGAGAAGGATGCTTAAAGGGGGCAATAGAAACTGGTGGCGTTGCAAGGTCAGGTACAGGGTTTTTGCGGGAGACAAGTGATGTTGATTTGCAAGAAAGTGCTCCTCAACCCAGCACAAGCAGTGAATTGACACCTGGAACATTGGCCCACATAGCTGATTATGCCTTGCGTATCCTAAAAAGGGACCCCCGCATTATAAAAATGATGACCGATGACGATTACTGGTTGGCCTGCCTCCTGGAACCACGATATAAAGGGAAATTACAAAATATCATGCCACATGAGAACCTTGAGCAAATATTGGCTCCAAATAAATAACTCTTGTAGACCATTTGGTTCAGGCATTCCCAGCACACAGCGGCGGTGATGGTTCTCACACGAGCTGTAGGGGGCAACATGGCAGAGGTGTTAGAGGTGCACAAATCAGAAGTGGCGTTGGACAGAGGGGTTTTATGACCAGGTTGTGGAGTGATTTCGCAATGACCGCAGACACGACAGGTACTGCTGCATCGATTCAAAGTGACAGGAGACAGCATTTGTCCAGTATGGTTACAAACTATTTTTCCTCCCTTATCGATGTTCTCCCTCACAGGTCATTCCCCTTTGATTACTGCGCATCTAAAATAGACACCTGGCCTGAATTGGCAGAATATGCATTACAGGAAATCGCTTGCCCAGGTGCTAGTGTGCTATTAGAAAGAGTCTTCAGTGCTGCTGGTTCAATACTGACCTAAAAAAGGACTCGTCTGGCTACCCGAAATGTTGATGATCTAACCTTCATAAAAATGAACCAATCATGGATTTCAAATTATTTTGTCCCACCTTCCCCTGCTGACACGTGGCTTGCCTGAAAAATGTCTTGCTTTTGGCCTCCTCTTACTGACTGCTCCAATTCCTCCATTTGCAGCTGCTGAATGTCCACCATAGGCCATTTTTATACCTCCCTAAATGGCCGGGACAGGTGGGTGTGCCCACTTTTGGGCGACGGCATTGGCACAGGGTCCCTCATAGTACAATGAAGTGTCTCTGACGGTGGTGGTGCACACCCAACGTCAGACACACCGTCGTAATATGAGGGGCCCTGTGCCAGTACCGCCGCCCACGAGAGAGTGTTCCCCCCAGCTCAAACAGTGCTCTACCACTTGCAAAACTTACCTCTCACTGCTCCACCACTGTTTAGTCTGTGCTGTTAAATCCTTCAATGGCACTGCCAAATTAATTTGTTTTGTCGCCCCTGACGAAGGCTCCGCCGAAACGTGCGTCGGGGCGATGTGGTGATCTCTGACTTCCTGTTGTGCCCCTTTTTGATTGATTTCGCTGATCCACTGGACCTATACCCGGGTATGCTATACTATTTCATATGACTATTCTATGTCACTGTCTTGCATTCAGCTTTAGGCCAGTGTACCCATGTTTACATTCTGGGGCCATCAGTAGGATTTTCTCTTATGATTTGATTTTGCATTATTCTTTGTACTATTTTGACTTTATTAGCCAGGGTCCCCATGTCCCGTTTTGGTCCAATTTTTCATATGCACTGTGGTGGTATCTACCTTTCTACCTGTTTAGTTTTTTGTATTACACTTCAATAAAGTTTTTTCTACTTTCACATTTATATTGGCCTATTTTTCATCCTTTGTCCTCCTGCTGTGTGTTATACCTTATAGTTTGGGCCTACTACTTGTGTCTGTGTGTGCCACTCCATACAGTTGTCCTCCACTGCACAAAGCTATGCCGCTTGTGTAGTCCTGTTACAAATTTTGAATTGCATTTTGCCTACTTTTTAATGTAGGCCTACAAACTGTGTCTGCGCCACTCATTACAGTTGTCCTCCATTGAACAAAGCGATGCCGCCAGTTTACTCCTGTTACCAGTTTTGAACTGGATTTAGCCTACTTACTTTTTTAGGCCTACTAACTGTGTCAGCCCCTCCTTACAATTGAATTGCTGAACAAAGCAATGCCGCCTGTTGAGTCCTGTTACCAATTTTGAACTGCATTTAGCCTACTTTTTTATTTTAGGCCTACTACCTGTGTCTGTCTGCGCCACTCATTACAGCTGTCCTCCATTGAACAAAGCTATGCCGCCTGTGTACTCCAATTACCAAATTTTGAACTGCATTTAGCCTACTTACTTATTTAGGCCTACTAACTGTGTCTGCCTCCCATTACAGTTGTCCTCCACTGAACAAAGCTGAACCTCAATTTTCATCCTGTTTCAGATATTAAACTGCATTTGGCCTACTTGTTTGGTTGGGCCTACTAACGGTGTCTTCTGCTCCTTGCTTTTCTCCTCCACTGAACAAAGCTGAGCCTCAATTTTCATCCTGTTTCGAATATTAAACTGCATTTGGCCTACTTGTTTGGTTGGGCCTACTAACGGTGTCTGCCGCTGCTTGTTGTTCTCCTCCACTGAACAAAGCTGAGCCTCAATTTTCATCCTGTTTCGGATACTAAACTGCATTTGGCCTACTTGTTTGGTTGGGCCTACTAACAGTGTCTGCCGCTGCTTGTTGTTCTCCTCCACTGAACAAACCTGAGCCTCAATTTTCATCCTGTTTCGAATATTAAACTGCATTTGGCCTACTTGTTCAGTTGGGCCTATTAACGGTGTCTGCCGCTGCTTGTTGTTCTCCACTGAACAAAGCTGAGCCTCAATTTTCATCCTGTTTCAAATATTAAACTGCATTTGGCCTACTTGTTTGGTTAGGCCTACTAACGGTGTCTGCCGCTGCTTGTTGTTCTCCTCCACTGAACAAAGCTGAGCCTCAATTTTTATCCTGTTTCCGATATTAAACTGCATTTGGCCTACTTGTTTGGTTGGGCCTACTAACAGTCTCTGCCGCTCCTTGTTTTTCTCCTCCACTGAACAAAGCTGAGCCTCAATTTTCATCCTGTTTCAGATATTAAACTGCATTTTGCCTACTTGTTTGGTTGGGCCTACTAACGGTGTCTGCCGCTCTTTGATTTTCTCCTCCACTGAACAAAGCTGAGCCTCAATTTTCATCCTGTTTCGGATATGAAACTGCATTTGGCCTTCTTGTTTGGTTGGGCCTACTAACGGTGTCTGCCGCTCTTTGCTTTTCTCCTCCACTGAACAAAGCTGAGCCTCAATTTTCATCCTGTTTCGAATATTAAACTGCATTTGGCCTACTTGTTTGGTTGGGCCTACTAATGGTGTCTGCCACTCCTTGCTTTTCTCCTCCACTGAACAAAGCTGAGCCTCAATGTTCATCCTGTTTCGAATATTAAACTGCATTTGGCCTACTTGTTTGGTTGGGCCTACTAACGGTGTCTGCCGCTCCTTGCTTTTCTCCTCCACTGAACAAAGCTGAGTCTCAATTTTCATCCTGTTTCGAATATTTAACTGCAGTTGGCCTACTTGTTTGGTTGGGCCTACTAACGGTGTCTGCCGCTCCTTGCTTTTCTCCTCCACTGAACAATGCTGAGCCTCAATATTTATCCTGTTTCGGATATTAAACTGCATTTGGCCTACTTGTTTGGTTGGGCCTACTAACGGTCTGCCGCTGCTTGTTGTTCTCCTCCACTGAACAAAGCTGAGCCTCAAATTTCATACTGTTTCGGATATTAAACTGCATTTGGCCTACTTGTTTGGTTGGGCCTACTAACGGTGTCTGCTGCTCTTTGCTTTTCTCCTCCATTGAACAAAGCTGAGCCTCAATTTTCATCCTATTTCGAATATTAAACTGCATTTGGCCTACTTGTTCGGTTGGGCCTACTAACGGTGTCTGCCGCTGCTTGTTGTTCTCCTCCACTGAACAAAGCTGAGCCTCAATTTTCATCCTGTTTCAGATATTAAACTGCATTTTGCCTACTTGTTCGGTTGGGCCTACTAACGGTGTCTGTCGCTGCTTGTTGTTCTCCTCCACTGAACAAAGCTGAGCCTCAATTTTCATCCTGTTTCGAATATTAAACTGCATTTGGCCTACTTGTTTGATTGGGCCTACTAACGGTGTCTGCCGCTCTTTGCTTTTCTCCTCCACTGAACAAAGCTGAGCCTCAATTTTCATCCTGTTTCGAATATTAAACTGCATTTGGCCTACTTGTTCGGTTGGGCCTACTAACGGTGTCTGCCGCTGCTTGTTGTTCTCCTCCACTGAACAAAGCTGAGCCTCAAATTTCATACTGTTTCGGATATTAAACTGCATTTGGCCTACTTGTTTGGTTGGGCCTACTAACGGTGTCTGCTGCTCTTTGCTTTTCTCCTCCATTGAACAAAGCTGAGCCTCAATTTTCATCCTGTTTCGAATATTAAACTGCATTTGGCCTACTTGTTCGGTTGGGCCTACTAACGGTGTCTGCCGCTGCTTGTTGTTCTCCTCCACTGAACAAAGCTGAGCCTCAATTTTCATCCTGTTTCGGATATTAAACTGCATTTTGCCTACTTGTTTGGTTGGGCCTACTAACGGTGTCTGTCGCTGCTTGTTGTTCTCCTCCACTGAACAAAGCTGAGCCTCAATTTTCATCCTGTTTTGAATATTAAACTGCATTTGGCCTACTTGTTTGGTTGGGCCTACTAACGGTGTCTGTCGCTCTTTGCTTTTCTCCTCCACTGAACAAAGCTGAGCCTCAATTTTCATCCTGTTTCGAATATTTAACTGCAGTTGGCCTACTTGTTTGGTTGGGCCTACTAACGGTGTCTGCCGCTCCTTGCTTTTCTCCTCCACTGAACAATGCTGAGCCTCAATATTTATCCTGTTTCGGATATTAAACTGCATTTGGCCTACTTGTTTGGTTGGGCCTACTAACGGTCTGCCGCTGCTTGTTGTTCTCCTCCACTGAACAAAGCTGAGCCTCAAATTTCATACTGTTTCGGATATTAAACTGCATTTGGCCTACTTGTTTGGTTGGGCCTACTAACGGTGTCTGCTGCTCTTTGCTTTTCTCCTCCATTGAACAAAGCTGAGCCTCAATTTTCATCCTATTTCGAATATTAAACTGCATTTGGCCTACTTGTTCGGTTGGGCCTACTAACGGTGTCTGCCGCTGCTTGTTGTTCTCCTCCACTGAACAAAGCTGAGCCTCAATTTTCATCCTGTTTCAGATATTAAACTGCATTTTGCCTACTTGTTCGGTTGGGCCTACTAACGGTGTCTGTCGCTGCTTGTTGTTCTCCTCCACTGAACAAAGCTGAGCCTCAATTTTCATCCTGTTTCGAATATTAAACTGCATTTGGCCTACTTGTTTGATTGGGCCTACTAACGGTGTCTGCCGCTCTTTGCTTTTCTCCTCCACTGAACAAAGCTGAGCCTCAATTTTCATCCTGTTTCGAATATTAAACTGCATTTGGCCTACTTGTTCGGTTGGGCCTACTAACGGTGTCTGCCGCTGCTTGTTGTTCTCCTCCACTGAACAAAGCTGAGCCTCAAATTTCATACTGTTTCGGATATTAAACTGCATTTGGCCTACTTGTTTGGTTGGGCCTACTAACGGTGTCTGCTGCTTTTTGCTTTTCTCCTCCATTGAACAAAGCTGAGCCTCAATTTTCATCCTGTTTCGAATATTAAACTGCATTTGGCCTACTTGTTCGGTTGGGCCTACTAACGGTGTCTGCCGCTGCTTGTTGTTCTCCTCCACTGAACAAAGCTGAGCCTCAATTTTCATCCTGTTTCGGATATTAAACTGCATTTTGCCTACTTGTTTGGTTGGGCCTACTAACGGTGTCTGTCGCTGCTTGTTGTTCTCCTCCACTGAACAAAGCTGAGCCTCAATTTTCATCCTGTTTCGAATATTAAACTGCATTTGGCCTACTTGTTTGGTTGGGCCTACTAACGGTGTCTGCCGCTCTTTGCTTTTCTCCTCCACTGAACAAAGCTGAGCCTTAATTTTCATCCTGTTTCGAATATTAAACTGCATTTGGCCTACTTGTTCGGTTGGGCCTACTAACGGTGTCTGCCGCTGCTTGTTGTTCTCCTCCACTGAACAAAGCTGAGCCTCAATTTTCATCCTGTTTCGGATATTAAACTGCATTTTGCCTACTTGTTTGGTTGGGCCTACTAACAGCGTCTGTCGCTGCTTGTTGTTCTCCACTGAACAAAGCTGAGCCTCAATTTTCATCCTGTTTCAGATATTAAACTGCCCTTGGCCTACTTGTCTGGTTGGGCCTACTAACGGTCTCTGCCACTCTTTGATTTTCTCCTCCACTGAACAAAGCTGAGGCTCAATTTTCATCCTGTTTCGAATATTTAACTGCATTTGGCCTACTTGTTTGGTTGGGCCTACTAACGGTGTCTGCCGCTCCTTGCTTTTCTCCTCCACTGAACAAAGCTGAGCCTCAATTTTCATCCTGTTTCGAATATGAAACTGCATTTGGCCTACTTGTTTGGTTGGGCCTACTAATGGTGTCTGCCACTCCTTGCTTTTCTCCTCCACTGAACAAAGCTGAGCCTCAATTTTCATCCTGTTTCAAATATTAAACTGCATTTGGCCTACTTGTTTGGTTGGGCCTACTAACGGTGTCTGCCACTCCTTGCTTTTCTCCTCCACTGAACAAAGCTGAGCCTCAATTTTCGTCCTGTTTCGAATATTTAACTGCATTTGGCCTACTTGTTTGGTTGGGCCTACTAACGGTGTCTGCCGCTGCTTGTTGTTCTCCTCCACTGAACAAAGCAGTGCCGCCTGTTTACTCCTGTTACCAATTTTGAACTGCATTTGGCCCACTTTATTACTTGGGCCTACTAACTGTGTCTGCCACTTATTACAGTTGTCCTCCACTGAACAAAGCAATGCCGCCTGTTTAGTCCTGTTACCACATTTGAACTGCATTTAGCCTACTTTATTATTTGGGCCTACTAACTGTGTTTCCTTCTCATCCTGCCCATTGCCCAGCCACTGCTAGATGAGTCTGCTGGTACATTGACCCTGACCACTACATTCCCCTTACACTCTACACAGCCAGAATCTGACCCTGCTGAAAGTCAGGTTCCCCTTCCCGCATACTATACCACCTTACACGGGGACAAAGAGGAAGGTGCAGATGAAAGTGCAGGTTCCTTCATCAGGTGGGGCACATACTCGTTGGCGACGTCACTGGCACAGGGCCCCTCATAGTACGCAAAAGTGTCTCTGCCAGTGGGAGGCACCCCCGCCGTCAAACACACTGCCGTACTTTGAGGGGCCCCGTGCCAGTGCCAATGCGAACGAGTGGGCCCTCCCTGCTTGCTCAGGATCACAGCATTTGCAACGTTTAAATACTTACTTCTCCCTGCTCCACCGCCGTGATGTAGTCCGAGTTTCCTGGGCCCACAAAAAACTTGAACCAGCCCTACCCCCCCACAACTTTAGCCAAATGACCCCCAATTTTCAATGACTAACTATTGTTGTAAGGTAAATTAAGATTGACAAGCTTAAGTAACAAGAATTGATGTTTTTGGCATTAAAATGGGCACTGTAGGTGTTTTCCTGTCCTCCACTCACTGCCAACTTTGATTCCCCATTGACTTGCATTGGGTTTCGTGTTTCGGTCGGCCCCCGACTTTTCGCAATAATCGGCCGATTTCACCCGACCCGACTTTTGAGAAAGTCGGGTTTCGCAAAACCCGACTCGATCCTAAAAAACTAAAAGTCGCTCAACCCTACTCACTACCCAAAACATTTACTTAAGTGAAGTTGCTGGCTGGTGGCAGGCTAGGAAAGTGTGTGAGTGTTTTACTTTAATATCTGATCAAATTTTCTCTGTCACAACTAACTCATGGCATTGCGGGAACCTACCCTGTACACTATCACACCGCAGTGGTGGTGCCACCTCCACAGGCCACACAAAGACTAGCTACCGTTACTCGCTCAAATAGTACGGTATTGGGGCTATTCGCTACTCGGCGAGTATTTAGGTATTCGCCTCAATATATTCCAGTCACCTGCCCAGCATGTTTGCCGCTTTATTTGCAGCCAATGAACATGCTGGGCTGGCTTGCCAATCTCAGTAATGCTGTGGTGTGGCATTACTGTGATTGGCTGGCCTTCCAGCATCATAGGGGATATTTATTGCTTATAGGATAGGAGATTATAGTGAGCATTATTTATTACTAAAAGCTCTTTTAAGAGCTGAAGATGTAAAGATTAGTTGTTTATTAGGTGGGGATTTAGTAGGGAGAGATTTAATAGGAGGGAGAGTGAAAGGCAGGCACTTGGGTGTTATCATCATTGCAAGTACATGCTGCAGATCTCTGCTATTTTCCATTGTGTTGTATAGTAGTTAGTAATGGGAATAGACTGTGGGATTATGGTGAAATAGGTAGGGTTTCATCCACTACCAAAATATAAAAATCAGCTATTTGTAGAGGGAAATAATATTAGGTAGTAACAGCATATACAAAACCGTTTTTTGGGAACTGCATAATATTTCTAGCAGCCTATAATTTTTTTTTATAGAAAATTAATATTCCTCAGTGCCAGCATATAGTAACATCTATTTTAAAATCTAATTGCTAAATGATATTCCTCATCTATTACCTAATATTTGTCTAGCAGTTGTGCGACTGGCGCAAAACCTCTTGAGATACGTTAATGAGACTATTTACCATTAATTTCCCTGAGTCTGCTGTTGGTGTGTCTCATAAAGGCAATGTAAAAAAATCCCCCTAAAAATATGTTTGATTAAAAAATAACGTGTTGTTATCTAGCATTTGTTCGACTGGCGCAATCCAGGTAGAGATAATTTTATGTGACATTTTAGAAGGGGCAATAATCTTCATTAGTTCTCATCTGGAGTGTGTCAGCAAGGCTACCTAAAAAACACATAATTTTCTATTGGTTTAAAAAATAGCATATCTTTATCTATCAGTTGTGCGACTGGCGCAGAGCCTGTAGAGTTACGCAAACGTTGACTATTTACCTGTAATTTGCATCATTCTGCTGTTTCCATGTATAATGAAGCTGCGATCTACAAAAAATATCCACACATTGCTAGATACAGTGAATTTGTACATAAGATGTTTGTAAGGGTACTTGTGAAAATAAAGCGAGTATTTTCTTGTTTCATAAGCATAACACATTCAAGATGAGAAAGGGTAACATTAAAGGACATGGATGTGGTGGTGCCCACGAAGGCTGTGTGACAGATCATAAGGTGACTGGATCTCATTCTAGCTTCCTGTCAAAATTTGGTCAGAGCGCTACACCACTAACAAACGCAGACAAGTGTGAAGATGTTGTGGGTTGGATGGCAGACAAAGACTCCATTGTGTTGGCAAGCAGCACCAAGACGTCTTCCACACAATCCAGTCTCAGTTGGCCTCAGAATCCTCAACCTGGTCCTCCTTCCTCCCAGCATCAAAAGTCCCAGGAGACACATGACCCCAACGCTGGCCACTCTGAGGAACTGTTTACATTCCCTTCTAATTTGTCAGGCCTCTTTTAAAAACATGCCCCGACTTTCCTGACATACTTGTCAAGGTACCCTGTGTCAGCGCACATTTCTGAAAGTCATCTCAGGCTTATGCCGGTCTAGCTTCACAGCAGCAGCGCTTTAATTTGCCTCGTCACCGAATGATTTGTGACCTGCTCACATGCTGGAATTCGACCTTCCATAAGTTGGCAAGGCTTAGTGAGCAGCAGAGGACAGTCTCTGGATTCCAGCTTCTCAATGCCCGTCAGAGTAACACTCAGCCCCCATACAAAACAACTGCTGAGTGGGTGTGATCGCTGACCTGTGAAGGTTCTTCAAAACTTATATTACTGCACAAAGATGGCGAGAAATTGTGCAAGATTGTACAGTGGCTGATACCACACAGCCCAGCCTCACACAGTATTCTCAGGCCACATTGGGTGATGAAAAGGAACAGGAGGAGGAACAGGAGTTTTTGCTCTGTGCTACAGAGGTGACTCCCAATCCCAGCTTCATGCCTGTCCAGCATGGATGGCCTGAAGATGAGGAGGATATGCATCGTGAGGAGGATAGGATGGTTAATGTTCTTCCTGATGAGGACACTGAACATTTGACTCTTTGTAGTCTGCCACACATGGCAGAGTTCATGTCCAGATGCCTTTCCCAAGACTGTCGTATGAAAGACATTTTGTCCACCACGAAATACATGCTGAGCACCCTTCTTGACCCATGGAACAAGGAGAAATTTGCTTCTCTAATGTCGGAGGCAGACGTGCCATTTTCAGTGCATGCATGCCAGAGGGCCGAAGTGGAAGACTTGCTCAAAAGATTACCCTCAGACAATGCTGGCTCTTTTCACCCACAAGGACTCACACCAGCAGCAACTCGGGGGGGGGATAGAAATGTCCACCAACTGGGCCATTTTCATGAGACCATCCCATCAGCAAGGGCAATCTGTTGGTGTAACTATGATGAGGATGGAGAAGTTGACCAAGATGGTGAAGGGCTACTTAACCCCTTCGTGTCCTTGGGATTTTTCCTTTTTCCGTGTTCGTTTTTCACTCCCCTCCTTCCCAGAGCCATAACTTTTTTATTTTTCCGTCAATTTGGCCATGTGAGGGCTTATTTTTTGCTGGACGAGTTGTACTTTTGAACGACATCATTGGTTTTAGCATGTCGTGTACTAGAAAATGGGAAAAAAATTCCAAGTGCAGTGAAATTGCAAAAAAAGTGCAGTCCCACACTTGTTTTTTGGTTGGCTATTTTGCTAGGTTCACTAAATGCTAAAACTGACCTGCCATTATGATTTTCCAGGTCACTATGAGTTCATAGACACCTAACATGACTAGGTTATTTTTTACCTAAGTGGTGAAAAAAAATTCCAAACTTTGCTAAAAAAAAAAAAAAATTGCGCCATTTTCTGATACTCGTAGTGTCTCTATTTTTCATGATCTGGGGTCGGTTGAGGGCTTATTTTTTGCATGCCGAGCTGGTGTTTTTAATGATAGCATTTTGGTGCAGATACGTTCTTTTGATCGCCCGTTATTGCATTTTAATGCAATGTTGCGGCGACCAAAAAAAACGTAATTCTGGCGTTTCACTTTTTTTCTTGCTACTCCATTTAGCAATCAGGTTATTGCTTTTAAATAAAATAAATCAAAAAAGATAGATCGGGCGATTCTGAACGCGGCGATACCAAATATGTGTATGTTTGATTTTTTTTTTATTGATTTATTTTGATTGGGGCGAAAGGGGGGTGATTTAAACTTTTATATTTTTTTTATTTTTTTCACATTTTTTTTAACTTTTTTTTTTACTTTTGCCATGCTTCAATAGCCTCCATGGGAGGCTAGAAGCAGGCACAGCACGTTCGGCTCTGCTACATAGCAGCGATCTGCTGTTCGCTGCTATGTAGCAGAAAATCAGGTGTGCTGTGAGCGCCGACCACAGGGTGGCGCTCACAGCTGCCGGGGATCTGTAACCATAGAGGTCTCAAGGACCTCTATAGTTACTATTCAGAAGCATCGCCAACCTCCGATCATGTGACGGGGGTCGGCGATGCCGTCATTTCCGGCCACCCGGCCGGATGCGGTAGTTAAATGCCGCTGTCTGCGTTTGACAGCGGCATTTAACTAGTTAATAGGCATGGGCAGATCGCGATTCTGCCCGCGCCTATTGCGGGCACATGTCAGCTGTTCAAAACAGCTGACATGTCACGGCTTTGATGCGGGCTCACCGCCGGAGCCCGCATCAAAGAGGGGCTTCTGACCTCGGACGTACTATCCCGTCCGAGGTCAGAAAGGGGTTAAGTAACCATACCAGCATCCTTCCTTATTCTTCAATGCCCTTTAACTATTGGTTGTCCAAGCTGCACACTTGTCTCAACCTCTCCTTGTACTCCTTGGAGGTACTGCCATGCCCTGCCGCGAGTGTGTTGTCTGAACGGGTTTTTAGTTCGGTAGGTGCAATCATAACAGATAGATGTACTGTACATGCCTGTCAACGCAAAATGCAGACAGACTGACTCTTCTAAAATTGAACAAGAGCTGGATTTCCTCTGACTTTGTAAGCCCTACAGATGACAGCAACGTTATGTAAATGCATGCCAAATGTATTTTTTGGGAAGTTGTCTTAACGGCCATCCCTTACAATCCAAAGCCATTTTGTTCAAGAAATCACCTCCTCCTCCTCCTTCTTCTGCAACAAGTTCTTAGTGTTCATCTATGTATACCCCATGTGGCTATTGTTTTGTACTTTTTGAAACCTTTGCACATTGTGCAATGGTGAAACTTGTACTCCATATCTCTACCTCTTGTAATAACTGCAAAGTGTATTGTGATGTCCCCATCACAGCGTTTTTCAGCTGGTCTAATACAGACCCCTTAGGGTAATTTTTTCAAACCTTTGGACATTGTGCAAATGTCATATTTCTACTTTCAATCTCTATATATTCTATTATTATTATTTTTTTATTGTGTTGCCCTTCTCACAGTCTCTTTAAGCGTGTATCTGGTAGCCTGATGTTGATTTTTGGGTCTGCACTTGGACATTTTGGAACATGAATGCATTTATATGCCCCACACAATTCTTCAGGTTTGAGCCTTACACAGAATAATAATATGAATAATACCCACACATTCTTTCATAAAGGGAAATTCAACATAATACTTCTGTTAGCATATGCCATATACTCCTCATATATGCAGCACCTTAGTAACTGGGCGGAATGCCTGGGTATAAAATCTGTGTCTGACGGTGAAACCACTGCTTCCAACTAAAATGAGGCTTGTACATGTTCCTGACATGGGTTTCAGGTCTGACAGACTGACCACAATACAGGCCCTCGATTGCATACACTGTTTTCCGAATTTAATTCTAATGCTTTTGGTATCTGGTAGAATCCAACTTCCTGACATTGATCATACAGCTCCCACAATCACTGTATTATATTCACCTTATGGGGCTTCACCTGCTATAACAGTTGCTACATTGGGATTCTGTGGCAAAAATGAACTGTTCAGCTTACAAAACGCAGATTTCACAACACCTGCTCTAAAAATGTGAAGCGAGGGCCGCATAATGAGATGGTGGTGGACGTGGTGGTGGTGGCATCGGGTAAAGCCCAAAATTCAAATGGGCATGTTTTAAATGGCATTGTACAGTAATGGGGAATATATATTCCACTATCGTGTTAACTATTTGTTGTGAGGGAGGGCCCTCCCAAATATAGGAGTGAGAGCTCTCCCAAATGTATGAAACAGAGCCATCTGAGGGCCCTAATAGCATTGTAAAGGGATGGGGAACAATGGGGAACATGTATTCCACTATCTTCCTAACTATTTGGCATGACAGAGGGACCTCCCAAATGTAGGAGTGAGAGCTCTCCCAAATGTATGATACAGAGTCACCTGAGGGCCCTTACCAAACTCAGGTTTTAAAGCATCTGCTGGCACTCTGCAAATTGTAAGCGAGGGCCACATAATGACATAACTGAGGACAAGGTGGCGGTGGCGGGCAAAGCCCAAAATTCAAATGGGCATGCATGAAATGGCATTGTACAGAGATGGGGAATATGTATTTCACTATCTTGCTAACTATTTGTCATGAGGGAGAGACCTCCCAAATGTAGGAGTGAGAGCTCTCCCAAATGTATGATAGAGGGCCACTTGAGGGCCCTTACCAAACTCAGGTTTCACGGCATCTGCTGGCACTCTGCTATTTGTCAGGGAGGGTCGCATAATGGCATGGTGGTGGACATGGTGGTGGTGGCGGGTGAAGCCCAAAATTCAAATGGGCATGTTTGAAATCGTAAAAACATGACTTGTTGGGGTCCTTGAGCATGGGGTTTGGGAAACACTGGTTTAGATCAAAGCATAGTCGTGTGTGTGAATGGCCCAGCCAGAGTCCAGACCTAAATCCCTTTGAGAATCTGTGGCAAGACTTGAAATCACTGTTCATAGACATCTCCATCCAATCTCAGTGAGCTAGAGCTAGTTTCCAAGGAAGAATGGGCAAAAATCTCGGCCTTTAAGTTGCTAGCCACATACTCCAAAATACTTGTAGCAGTAATTGCAGTGAAAGGTGGTCCTACAGAGTATTGACTCAGGGGGGCTGAATATAAATGTATGTAGAGGCACAGATGATTGGCCTCGGGGAGACCAAAACATCCAACACCGCGGAGACACCATCACGTGTTTCTCAACGTAGTGATCCAGAACACTGCCCCCATCCCTTATGGGAAATATGCAAATGCATGTGGGATAGCTGCGGAGACACCATCACGTGTTTCTCAACGCAAGCAGTGAATAGCCAGGCCTTTCCCCGGGAAGGAACAACCACGGGAAGGGCAGCATCCAATACAGGAAAACTACCTATGCCAAGCATGGTATCCATCCATAGACAGCTGTTTCGGGGTGTTTGCCCCTCATCAGTGTGGAGTAGGAATCTGGCTATTAGGAGCAGTGCCTAGTAAAAGGCTGTAGAGGCACAGATGATTGGCCTCGGGGAGACCAAAACATCCAACACCGCGGAGACACCATCACGTGTTTCTCAACGCAGTGATCCAGAACATTGCCCCCATCCCTTATGGGAAATATGCAAATGCATGTGGGATAGCTGCGGAGACACCATCACGTGTTTCTCAACGCAAGCAGTGAATAGCCAGGCCTTTCCCCGGGAAGGAACAACCACGGGAAGGGCAGCATCCAATACAGGAAAACTACCTATGCCAAGCATGGTATCCATCCACAGACAGCTGTTTCGGGGTGTTTGCCCCTCATCAGTGTGGAGTAGGAATCTGGCTATTAGGAGCAGTGCCTAGTAAAAGGCTGTAGAGGCACAGATGATTGGCCTCGGGGAGCCCAAAACATCCAACACCGCGGAGACACCATCACGTGTTTCTCAACGCAGTGATCCAGAACACTGCCCCCATCCCTTATGGGAAATATGCAAATGCATGTGGGATAGCTGCGGAGACACCATCACGTGTTTCTCAACGCAAGCAGTGAATAGCCAGGCCTTTCCCCGGGAAGGAACAACCACGGGAAGGGCAGCATCCAATACAGGAAAACTACCTATGCCAAGCATGGTATCCATCCACAGACAGCTGTTTCGGGGTGTTTGCCCCTCATCAGTGTGGAGTAGGAATCATACATATAAATGTATGTCACAATTTTCAGATTTATATTTTAAAAATATTTAGAAAACCATGCATCATTTCCTTTATACTTCACAAATACTTGCTACGCTGTGTTGGTTTTTAATATCACATAAAATCCCAAGAAAATGCGTTTACGTTTGTGAGTTTAATGTTAAAAAATGTGGAAAAGTTCACACGGTATGATTGCTACCTGAAGGCACTGTACATGAATGTAAAGTTGAGAAATCATATGTCATCCATATATATGAGGAATCTCATTGGAATTTCACTGGTGTACGAGTAACCAGTAAACTAGCTACAGATACAATTTTTCATTGAGGGACTCTATGTCAGATAAGAATGGAAGTAGGATGGGGAAAGGATTCTTTCTTTTGGACTTTTGGAAGTCTGTGAAAAAAGGGGACAAAAAAGGATATTCCAAATTTGGACCACAAAATTGGGTATCAGTAAATATGTCCATAACAACAGCTTTATAGACGATTTCACAAAAAATGCAGGTGTAGGATAGTACTAAGGTTTATTGTTCTCCCAAATTTCAATGGCCATCTGTTTATACATGTCCTTTTCTAATATTACAATATTTTCCCCTTTGTCTGCCATATGTATTACTATTTTGTTGCCCCATTTCAATTGATCCACTGCTTGCATTAGCAAGACATTAGCAGACAAGTTGAAATTCTTCTGGAATAATAGTCTAATTACAAAGTCAGCTCCTTCACCTTTGTGTTCTTCTCCACTGTAAATCTGCAATCAACCTTAAGCTCTGCATGCTAGTCAGGCATCTAAGAGTCCAGCGTAGGAGTCCAGAGATGCATTATAATGCACAGCACTGACTGAGTAAATTTTCTCCCCTCTCCGTACGGTCCTAGATGTAAGAGGACAATAAATTCGTAAAAGTGTATGTAGATCCCCTAGTGATCCAGCCCTTCTCTAACAGGTCATAAAAAAAATAGTTAATAGCTCAGTTAAAAAAAAAAAGAGTGAGTCAAAGTGAAATTAAAAGCAGATTGTGCCCGTTTCACTGTGTGAGATTGCTCACAGCATTATGTGGTGCTTTAACCCCTTAATGACTGCCGATACGCCTTTTAACGGCGTTTTTTTAAGGGTACTTAAACCACAGCGCTGTTAATTAACGGCGCAGTGGAAAAAGTGTATAGCGCTCCCCAGAGTCGGATTTTCTCCGGGGTCTCAGTTGCCAGGGGTAGCCAAGACCTCAGAGAACATGATTCGGGTCGGTTTTTACCGACCCTTGTTTTGCGATCGCCGTTACTAACCGTGTAACCGCAAAAAAAAAGTCTGATGTGCCATTTAATTTCTCTCTCCTCTGATGTGATCACACATCAGAGGAGAGAGAAATAGGGTCTCCATTCCCTCCCTGGTACTTCATGGTGCTCCTCGTGCTTACCCCATGTGCACTGACATCTTCTCCCTGGAAGAAAATGGGGGGTGCATGTGCAGTGCGCCCGCCGAGATCTGCCGGCCGGCACCCTGAAACAATAGGAAGATTTTTTCTATTGGTTCTTTTTGGTCACTGTGATAGACCCTATCACAGTGATCAAAATAAAAAAAATTGAAAAAAAAAAACCCTTTATCACCCCCTTAGTCAGAAAAAAAATAAAATAAAGAAAATGTATTTATTTCCATTTTTCAATTAGGGTTACAGTTGGGCTAAAGTTAGGGTTAGGGCTAGAGTTAGGGTTGGGGCTAAAGTTAGGGTTGGATCTAAAGTTAGGGTTAGAGTTGGGATTAGGGTTAGAGTTTGAATTAGGGTTAGGGTTGAGATTAGGGTTAGGGTTGGGATTAGGGTTAGGTTTGGTATTAGGGTTAGGTTTGGGATTAGGGTTATGCTTGGATTAGGGATATGGCTAGGGCTGGATTAGGGTTACGGGTGTATTGAGATTAGAGTTGGGATTAGGGTTAGATTTGTGGCTAGGGTTGGGATTAGGGTTAGGGGTGTGTTGGGGTTAGGGTTGGAGTTAGAATTTGGGGGTTTCCTCTGTTTAGATAGAGTACAGACCAAAAGTTTGGACACACCTTCTCATTTAAAGTTTTTCCTGTATTTTCATGACTATGAAAATTGTACATTCACACTGAAGGCATCAAAACTATGAATTAACACATGTGGAATTATATACTTAACAAAAAAAAGTGTGAAACAACTGAAATTATGTCTTATATTCTAGGTTCTTCAAAGTAGCCACCTTTTGCTTTGATGACTGCTTTGCACACTCTTGGCATTCTCTTAATGAGCTTCAAGAGGTAGTCACCGGGAATGGTTTTCACTTCATGGGTGTGCCCTGTCAGGTTTACTAAGTGGGATTTCTTGCCTTATAAATGGGGTTGGGACCATCAGTTGTGTTGTGCAGAAGTCTGGTGGATACACAGCTGATAGTCCTACTGAATAGACTGTTAGAATTGTTATTATGGCAAGAAAAAAGCAGCTAAGTAAAGAAAAACGAGTGGCCATCATTACTTTAAGAAATGAAGGTCAGTCAGTCTGAAAATTTGGGAAAACTTTGAAAGTGTCCCAAAGTGCAGTTGCAAAAACCATCAAGCGCTACAAAGAAACTGGTTCGCATGAGGACCGCCCCAGGAAATAAAGACCAAGAGTCAGCTCTGCTTCTGAGGATAAGTTTATCCGAGTCACCAGCCTCAGAAATCGCAGATTAACAGCAGCTCAGATTAGAGACCAGGTCAATGCCACATAGAGTTCTAGCAGCAGACTCATCTCTACAACAGCTGTTAAGATGAGGCTTTGTACAGCAGTCCTTCATGGTAAAATAGCTGCTAGGAAATAATAATAATAATAATAATTTTTATTTATATATCGCCAACATATTCCGCAGCGCTTTACAACTTATAGAGGGGAGTTGTACAGACAATAGACATTACAGCATAACAGAAATCACAGTTCAAAACAGATACCAGGAGGAATGAGGGCCCTGCTCGCAAGCTTACAAACTATGAGGAAAAGGGGAGACACGAGAGGTGG
Organism: Ranitomeya variabilis; assembly: GCF_051348905.1. Taxonomy (NCBI): domain Eukaryota; kingdom Metazoa; phylum Chordata; class Amphibia; order Anura; family Dendrobatidae; genus Ranitomeya; species Ranitomeya variabilis. The sequence continues at coordinate 495,178,709 of NC_135232.1, forward strand.
ATGGTAACAATTGCTTTAGTTATTTGGACCAGCCATAGTGTAAGACTCGGGTGTTCATGTAAAGCTGCATGAACCAGTTAACTGCCTAAGTATGTAGCAGTACAGACACAGAGTGCTATTAACTGCATAAAGTGTATGAGAACATGATGCGAGGAACCTGACTACGTTTTTTGTTTTTTTTAATAGGCCACACAGTGATAGTTAGGTTAATGCATTGAGGCGGTAGGCCAGTCTGAACAAATGAGTTTTTAGTGCATGCTTAAAACTGTGGGGATTGGGGATTAATCGTATTAACCTGGGTAGTACATTCCAAAGAATCGGTGCAGCACGTGTAAAGTCTTGGAGACGGGAGTGGGAGGTTCTGATTATTGAGGATGCTAACCTGAGGTCATTAGCGGAGCGGAGGGCACGGGTAGGGTGGTAGACTGAGACCAGAGAGGAGATGTAGGGTGGTGTTGAGCCATGGAGTGCTTTGTGGATGAGGGTAGTAGTTTTGTACTGGATTCTGGAGTGGATGGGTAGCCAGTGTAATGACTGGCACAAGGTAGAGGCATCGGTGTAACGGTTGGTGAGGAATATGATCCTGGCAGCAGCATTCAGGACAGATTGGAGCGGGGAGAGTTTGGTAAGAGGGAGGCCGATTAGTAGAGAGTTACAATAGTCCAGACGAGAATGAATAAGTGAGACAGTAAGAGTTTTTGCAGAGTCGAAAGTAAGAAAAGGGCGAATTCTAGAAATGTTTTTGAGATGCAGATAAGAAGAGCGAGCCAGTGATCGGATGTGGGGGGTGAATGAAAGCTCGGAATCAAGGATGACCCCAAGGCAGCGGGCATATTGCTTTGGAGTAATGGTGGAACCGCACATGGAGATGGCAATGTCAGGCAAAGGTAGGTTAGTAGAGGGAGAGAACACAAGTTCAGTTTTTGACAGATTCAGTTTCAGATAGAGGGAGGACATGATCTTAGAGACAGCGGTAAGACAATCACTGGTGTTTTCTAAAAAGGTCGGCGTGATAAAAGGAGAAGAGGTGTATAATTGGTTGTCGTCAGCATAGAGATGGTACTGGAAACCAAATCTACTGATTGTTTGTTCAATAGGGGCAGTATACAAAGAGAAGAGGAGGGGCCTAGGACTGATCCTTGAGGAACCCCAACAGTAAGGGGAAGGTGAGAGGAGGAGGAACCAGCAAAACATACAGTGAAGGATCGGTCAGAGAGATAGGAGGAGAACCAAGAGAGAACGGTGTCCTTGAGGCCGATGGAGCGGAGCATAGTGAGGAGGAGCTGATGACCACAGTATCATATGCTGCAGAGAGATCCAAGAGAATCCAAGGAAACCATTGCTAAGGACAGGCAACAAGCAGAAGAGACTTGTTTGGGCTAAAGAACACAAGGAATGGACATTAGATTTGAGATCTTTGGTTCCAACCACTGTGTCTTTGTGCGACGCAGAAAAGGTGAATGGATGGACTCTACGTGCCTGATTTCCACCGTGAAGCATGGAAGAGGGGGTGTGATGGTGTGGGGGTACCTTGCTGGTGAAGGCATATTGAACCAGCATGGCTACCACAGCATCTTGCAGCGGCATGCTATTCCATCCGGTTTCCGTTTAGTTGGACCATCATTTATTTTTCAACAGGACAATGACCCCAAACACACCTCCAGGCTGTGTAAGGGCTATTTGACCAAGAAGGAGAGTGATGGGATGCTATGCCAGATGACCTGGCCTCCATATTCACTGAACCCATTCGAGATGGTTTGTGGTGAGCTGGACCACAGAGTGAAGGCAAAAGGGCCAACAAGTGCTAATCATCTCTGGGAACTCCTTCAAGATTGTTGGAAGACCATTCCCGGTGACTACCTCTTGAAGCTCATCAACAGAATGCCAAGAGTGTGCAAAGCAGTCATCAAAGCAAAAGGCGGCAACTTTGAAGAACTTAGAATATAAGACATAATTTCAGTTGCTTCACACTTTTTTGTAAAGTATTTAATTCCACATGTGTTAATTCATAGTTTTGGTGCCTTCAGTGTGAATGTTCAATTTTCATAGTCATGAAAATACAGAAAAATCTTTAAATGAGAAGGTGTGTCCAAACTTTTGGTCTGTACTGTACATCAGGAAGTATCCAAAAGCGACATGGCTCCACCATTGATTCCAGCCAATTTTGCGTTCAAAAAGTCAAATGGTGCTCCCTCTCTTCTGAGCTCTGCCCTGCGCCCAAACAGTGGTTTACCCCCACATATGGGGCATCAGTGTACGCAGGACAAATTGGACAACAACTTTTGGGGTCCAGTTTCTCCTGATACCCTTGGAAAAATAAAAAAATTGCGGGCTAAAAATCATTTTTGTGGAAAAAAAATGGTTTTTTATTTTCACGGCTCTGCGACATAAACTTCTGTGAAGGACTTGGGCGTTGAAAGTGCTCACCACACATCTAGATAAGCTGCTTGGGGGGATATAGTTTCCAAAATGGGGTCACTTGTGTGGAGTTCTTACTGTTTAGGCACATCCGGGGCTTTGAAAACACAACATGATGCCCGCAGACCATTTTATCTTAGTCTGCATTTTAAAACGTCACTACTTCCCTTCCGAGCCCCGATGCATGCCCAAACAGTGGTCCCCCCACATATGGGGTATCAGCGTACTCAGGACACACTAGACAACAACTTTTGGGTCCAATTTGTCCTGTTACCCTTGTGAAAATAAAAAATTGCAAGCTAAAACATCATTTTTGAGGAAAAATTTTTTTTTTTATTTTCACGGTTCTGCGTTATAAACTTCTGTGAAACACTTGGTGGTTCAAAGTGCTCACTACACATCTAGAAAAGTTCCTTAAGGGGTCTAGTTTCAAAAATGGTGTCACTTGTAGGGGTTTTCCACTGTTTAGGCACATCAGGGGCTCTTCAAACGCGACATCCTGTCCGATCTCAATTACAGTCAATACTGCATTGAAAAAGTAAAACGGCAGTGCTTCCCTTCCGAGCTCTGTCGTGCGCCAAAATAGTGGTTTACCCCCACACATGAGGTATCGGCGTACTCAGGGCAAATAGCACAACAACGTTCATGGTCTAATTTCTCCTATTACCCTTGTGAAAATAAAAATTTGGGGGCAAAAATATCATTTTTGTGAAAAAAATACGATTTTTTATTTTCACGGCTCTATGTATAAACTTCTGTGAAGCACATGGGGGTTCAAAGTGCTCACCACACATCAAGATAAGCTCCTTAAGGGGTCTAGTTTCCAAAATGGTCTCACTTTTGGGGGGTTTCCACTGTTTAGGCACATCAGGGGCTCTTCAAACGCAACATGGCGTCCGATCTCAATTCCAGCCAATTCTGCATTGAAAAAGTCAAACGGCACTCCTCTTCCAAGCTCTTCCGTGAGCCCAAACAGTGGTTTACCCCCACATATCAGGTATCGACGTACTCAGGACAAAAAGCACAACAACTTCCATGGTCTAATGTCTGCTGTTACCCTTGTGAAAATAAAAATTTGGGGCAAAAAATCATTTTTGTGGAAAAAATGCAATTTTTTATTTTCATGGCTCTACGTTAAATACTTCTGTGAAGCACTTGGTTGTTCAAAGTGCTCAACAAACATCTTGATAAGTTCCTTAAGGGGTCTAGTTTCCAAAATGGTGTCACTTGTGGGTTTCCACTGTTTAGGCACATCAGGGGCTCTGCAAACGCAACATGGCGTCCAATCTCAATTCCAGACAATTTTGCATTGAAAAAGTCAAACGGCACTCCTTCTCTTTCAAGCTCTGCTGTGCCCCAAACAGTGGTTTACCCCCACAAATGGGGAATCAGCGTATTCAGGAGTAATTTCACAACAAATTTTATGGTTCATTTTCTCTTTTTACACTTGTGAAAATAAAAAAATTGGTTTTGAAGTAAAATGTTTGCAAAATAAAGTTAAATGTTAATTTTTTCCTTCCACGTTGCTTCAGTTCCTGTGAAGCATGTGAATGGTTAATAAACTTCTGGAATGTGGTTTTGAGCATCTTGAGGGGTGTAGTTTTTAGAATGGTGTCACTTTTGGGTATTGTCTTTCATGTACACCCCTCAAAGTGACTTTACATGTGAGATGGTTCCTAAAAAAAAATGGTTTTGTAAATTTTGTTGTAAAAATGAGGAATCGCTGGTCAACTTTTAACCTTTATAACTTCATAACAAAAAAAATGTGTTTCCAAAATTGTGCTGATGTAAAGTAGACATGTGGAAAATGTTATTTATTAACCATTTTTTGTGACACAGCTCTCTGATTTAAGGGCATAAAAATTCAAAGTTTGAAAATTGCTAAATTTTTTAAAAATTTTCAACATATTTCCGTGTTTTTCATAAATAAAGGCAAGTAATATCAAAGAAATGTTACCACTGACATGAAGTACAATATGTCACAAAAAACAATCTCATAATCAGCGGGATCCATTAAAGCGTTCCAGAGTTATAACCTTATAAAGTGACAGTGGTCAGAATTGTAAAAATTGGCTTGGTCATTGAGCTGCAAATTGGCTCCGCCACCAAGGGGTTAAAACAAATAGACCTCGATTCATTACTGCATTTGTGCCTATTTTTTGTCTAGCTTTGTGTGTTTTGTGATTTTCAATATTCAATTTCAATTCAATATTCTATTTGTGCTTTTTCTTGAAGTCTGTTTTATATGTGCTCACCTATGAAGAATTTGGAACCAAAAACAGAAACTAATACCACAAGACACAAAAAGAAAGTTATATATAAAAAAATGTAATTGAAGAATTGGTGCGATTGAGTAACAAGACCCTAAAGAAACCAGATTCCCAGTTTCATATTCCCAGTTCTCATATTATGTGAAAAAGAATAAATATATCCATGAGTTAGTTTTATGTCTTTTCCGGTTGTAAAAGTAAACTGTAACGTTATAATTATTATTATAATAAAAGAATACTATTTTGTATAATAAAATTCATACTTCTCTTTGTATTGCACTAGGACAAATGTTTTCCATTGGGTCCACATGGGGAAGGAGCAGCGTAGATGCCATAGGAAAGCTGCACGAGCAAAAATTCCAATGGACGTCTCTCTTCTAAAATTACACATTCAATTAAGCAACATCAAATATTGCCATATGTGATTTACTAAATAAATAAAGAAAAAAATATTACACATTCTAAAGTATTGTTTTGTTATTTATAATGGCATAAAAATATAAAACACAGAACTTTGTTCTTTCTGCAACAGCAACTAAAGTTCCAGGTTTGTTCTAGGGAAGGTAGTACTAAAAAAGGATGTTCTAAGTAATGGCCAAATGTTTGCACCCTTGAAATTGTTCTAGAAAATGAAGCATTTCTCCCAGAAAATTATTGCAATTACACATGTTTTATTATACACGTTTATTTCCTTTGTGTATTTTGGAACAACACAAAAAAATTGTGGAAAAAAAAGGCAAATTGGACAATATTTCAGACAAAGCCCAAAAATGGGCTGGACAAAATTGTTGGCACCCTCAGCTTAATATTTGGTTGCACACCCTTTGGAATAAATAACTGTAATCAATCACTTTCCATAGCCATCAACAGGCTTCTTACACCTCTCACTAGACTTTTGGACCACTCTTCTTTTGCAAACTGCTCCAGGTCTCTCATATTTGAAGGGTGCCTTCTCCCAACAGCAATTTTAAGATCTCACCACAGGTGTTCAATGGGATTTAGATCTGGACTCATTGCTGGACACTACAGAACTCTACAGTTCTTTGTTTCCGTCCATTTCTGGGTGATTTTTGCAGTAAGTTTGGGGTCATTGTCTTGCTGGAAGGCCCAAGACCAGGGTCGCAAACTCAGCTTCCTGACACTGTTCAGTATATTGCGACCCAAAAGTCTTTGGTAATCTTCAGATTTCATGATGCATTGCACATAGTCAAGGCACCCAGTACTAGAGACAGCAAAACAACTTCAAAACATATTTGAACCGCCACCATATTTGACTGTAGGTACTGTGTTCTTTCCTTTGTAGGCATCATTCTGTTTTCAGTAAACAGTAGTATGATGCGCTTTACCAAACAGCTCTATCTTGCTCTCATTTGCCTAAAAGATGCTTTCCCAGAAGGATTTTGGCTTACTCACGTACATTTTGGAAAACCAAGACCATGGCAGGGCAGAAAAGGATATGACAAGTGTAATGAGCTATTTCACTCAAAGCTTTGAGCTGAAACAAAGTATAAGGTCAAGTGTCCATGCAAGGACTATGACCAAGCAATATCAGCTGCAGTCGATCATACCCACGCCCCCTAGATCTTTAGGCCTGCTTAGAATGTTAGCTTTGATCCTAGGAAGACCTGTAAACCACATGAAAGCAATTAAATTAATGCTGAATTTTGTGCAAGAAGTAGGAGGGGATATGTACTGGGATAGTTTGAAAGAGATATAGTGGTCTGGGAAGGACAGTCATTTTGAGAATATTAATTCTGCTGAACAAGGAAAATTTACCCAGATTCCTGGAGCTAATTCCCTCTCTAGTCTGGATACGAATGATTGAAAATTAAGAGAAAAGATAAATCTGATGATATATGGATGCTGAAGTAATTAATGTCATTTGTGGGCCATCTATAAGGGAAATTATGTTTTAGGGTTTCTGTTACACGATGTGATAATGAAATGCTGAGAGTTTCAGATTTGGTCAATGTTGATTTTAAAGTTGGACCATTTCCCAAAACGTGACAACTCTGCCATCAACGAGGGGAGAGATATATGTAAATTAGTGAGCTAAATCAAGAGATCATCAGCAAAACTCAAGCATTATATTCCCGGACCTTAACCTCAATACTTCGTATGTCAGAATTAGCATGAATGGCACCCATGAGCCTCTCTATGATTAACACATATAGAAGTGGTGATAATGGACAGCACTGATGGGTACTATTATTAATTAGAAAAGGGTCCGAAACAGTACCATTCATTTTGAGTTTAGCTGATACGGATTAGTGTAGAGCACCGATTTTAGATTTTAATGTTGTGCCTAGGCCTAAATGATCTAGGGTTTGGGAGAGGGATAGTTATGAGACCCTGTGGAAGGCCTTCTCAGCATCTAAAGACAAGATCAAAGTTATTTTATTAGAAGTGTAATTAATAATTTTTATTATTTTGAGGGTGTTATTGCAAGCTTCTCTACCTGGGACAAAGCCTACCTTGTCTGGATGGCTAAGGCACAGTAGGAGATGGTTAAGCCTGTTCACAATTAATTTTGAGTATATTTTCAAATCAAGATTTAAGAGTAATATTGGTTTGTAGCCATCGCATGAGAGGGTACTTTCCAGTTTTAGAAATGACCGTAAGATGGGGAATTAGCTTGGGGAAGGAAGAGAGCAGAATCAGAGACATGCTTGAAAGTCTGATGTATTAAAGGGTTTAGTTGCTTGGAGAAGGTTTATAGAATTTGGATGTACGGACTTTTATTTCTTGGGAGTTCTTTTATTATTTGTAGAAGTTTCTGAGTGGAGAAATGGACTTCTGAGTCTATTATCATTTTCTCAGAATTTTTTTTAAGTGGAGATGATAGAAGGGTTAGTGGATCTGAGTTTAGCTTTGTTGGGGAAGATTGGATAATTTAGAATAATAAGAACGAAACACATCAGTGATTTTAAAGGTGGTAAGAACCAAAGCCTTTTGGAGATTTTTAATGCAAATAATATGATTCTGAGTTAATTTAGATTTCCAGGCTCTAGCTAGCATTGTTTTCAGTTTGCTTCAATATTCATAGAATTCGCAACAATTTGTTTGAAGGAAAATATTATAGGAGGTCTCCACAAGATGTTTGACCTCTAACCTAACCTTGAAGAGGTCTCTCAGAGTTGAATTGAAAGAGCATGTTTGTGGATCAGTTCTGGCTTAGTCACTTCTTGGAGAGCGATTTTGAGAGTCAGGGCCCAGCCCTCTTATCCTAGAACCGTGCTTGATGAAGATCCCCAAAGAATGCATTTAATAGTTTGCCATTTAATTGTTGGGAAAGTATTGTCGAATGAAGGGTCCGAGATAAAGTTAGCAATTGATGTCTGGATATCAGAGATCCATAGTGTGTTTAGAAGTAAAGATTCGTTAAGATGCCAAGACTACACAGTTTTTCTGAGCGAGAGAATTTCCGCCGAACTAGTACAGCGCATGTCGTGTCTCCCCCTTTGATGTGAGCTCCGTCACTGATCCCACATCTTTCCCGGCACATATCCGCTGTTTTGAACAGCTGACATGTGCCCAGAACAGCCGCGGGTGGAATTGCGATCCACCTGCGGCTATTAACCAGTTAAATGCCACTGTCAATCTCTGACAGCGGCATTTAACATGCACTTTCGACAATCGCGCCAGAAATCTGACCATCAGTGACTCCCGTGATCGTGGGTCCTTGAAGGGTTATCATGGCTACCAGAGGTCTCCTGCAGACCTCCATGGTTGTCAATGCCGACTGGTTGGCGCTCATAGCAAGTCAGCAATTCTGCTACATACAGGAGATGTGATTATTGCCTGTATGCAGCAGAGTCAATTGGGTTATGGCAGCTTCTAGTCTCCCATGGAGACGATTGAAGCATGCCAAAAGTAAAAAAAAAATGTTTTTAAAAATATTAAAACAATAAAAAATTAAAAGTTCAAATCACCCCCCTTTCACCCCATTCAAAATACAATATAAAAATCAAACATACACATATATGGTATCACCGTGTTCAGAATCGCCTGATCTATCAATATAAAAAAATAATTAATCCGACCGCTAAACGGCATAACGAGAAAAAAAGTCAAAATGCCAGAATTAGTTTTTTTTTTGTCGCCGCAACATTGCATTAAAATGCAATAACGGGCAATCAAAAGATCGTATCTGCGCCAAAATGGTATCATTAAAAATTTCAGCTCGGCTCGCAAAAAATGAGTCCTCACCCAACCCAAGATCACGAAAAATGAAGACGCTACGGGTCTGAAAAATGATGCAATTTTTTTACATTTTTTTAATCAAACTTTGCTGTTGTTTTTTCGTCACTTAGATGAAAGAGAACCATTATGGAGAATCATAATGGCAGGTCAGTTTTAGCATTTGGTGAACATGGTAAAAAAAAATCCCAAAAAAGTTGTGGAATTGCACTTTTGTGGCAATTTTATCGCACTTGCGTGCATAAAATAATTATTATGAGGACTTGGCCTTCAATGGAGAGGAAAAGGATGATATACAGTCATATGAAAAAGTTTGGGCACCCCTATTAATCTTAAGCTTAATGTTTTATAAAAATGGTTTATTTTGCAACAGCTATTTCAGTTTCATATATCTAATAACTGTTGGACACAGTAATGTTTCTGCCTTGAAATGAGGTTTATTGTACTAACAGAAAATGTGCAATCTGCATTCAAACTAAATTTGACAGGTGCATAGGTATGGGCACCCTTATCATTTTCTTGTTTTAAATACTCCTACCTACTTTTTACTGACTTACTAAAGCACTTTTTTTGGTTTTGTAACCTCATTGAGTTTTGAACTTCATAGCTAGGTGTATGCAATCATGAGAAAAGCTACTTAAAGTGGCCACTTGCAAGTTGTTCTCCTGTTTGAATCTCCTCTGAAGAGTGGCATCATGGGCTCCTCAAAACAACTGTCAAGTGATCTGAAAACAAAGATTATTCAACATAGTTGTTCAGGAGAAGGATACAAAAAGCTGTCTCAGAGATTTAACCTGTCAATTTCCACTGTGAGGAACATAGTAAGGAAATGGAAGAACACAGGTACAGTTCTTGTTAAGGCCAGAAGTGGCAGGCCAAGAAAAACATCAGAAAGGCAGAGAAGAAGAATGGTGAGATCAGTCAAGGACAATCCTCAGACCATCTCCAGAGAGCTGCAGCATCAACTTGCTGCAGATGGTGTCACTGTGCATCGGTCAACTATACAATGCACTGTGTTTTTGCCGCCATGCATAACGCCTTTTTGTATTACCAAACAACTCAATCTTGGTTTCATGAGTCCACAGGACCTTCTTCCAAAAAGAAATTGGCTTCTCCAAATGTGCTTTTGCATACCTCAGCCGACTCTGTTTGTGGCGTGCTTGCAGAAACGGCTTCTTTCGCATCACTCTCTCATACAGCTTCTCCTTGTGCAAAGTGCGTTGTATAGTTGACCGATGCACAGTGACACCATCTGCAGCAAGTTGATGCTGCAGATCTCTGGAGGTGGCCTGAGGATTGTCCTTGACTGATCTCACCATTCTTCTTCTTTGCCTTTCTGATATTTTTCTTGGCCTCCCACTTCTGGCCTTAACAAGAACTGTACCTGTGTTCTTCCATTTCCTTACTATGTTCCTCACAGTGGAAATTGACAGGTTAAATCTCTGAGACAGCTTTTTGTATCCTTCCCCTGAACAACTATGTTGAATAATCTTTCTTTTCAGATCATTTGACAGTTGTTTTGAGGAGCCCAAGATGCCACTCTTCGGAGGAGATTCAAACAGGAGAACAACTTGCAAGTGGCCACTTTAAGTAGCTTTTCTCATGATTGCATGGCATACACCTAGCTATGAAGTTCAAAGCTCAATGAGGTTACAAAACCAAAAAAAGTGCTTTACTAAGTCAGTAAAAAGTAGGTAGGAGTATTTAAAACAAGAAAATGATAAGGGTGCCCATACTTATGCACCTGTCAAATTTTGTTTGAATGCAGATTGCACATTTTCTGTTAGTACAATAAACCTCATTTCAAGGTAGAAACATTACTGTGTCCAACAGTTATTAGATATATGAAACTGAAATAGCTGTTGCAAAAAAAACCATTTTTATAAAACATTAAGCTTAAGATTAATAGGGGTGCCCAAACTTTTTCATATGACTGTATCTACAAATGCTTCTCACTAAATTAGAATATTATCTAAAAGTTAATTTATTTCAGTTCTGCATTACAAAAAGTGAAACTCATATATTATATAGAGTCATTATAAACAGTGATCAATTTCAAGTGTTTATTTCTGTTAATGTTGATGAATATGGCTTACAGCCAATGATAACCCAAAATTCATTATCTCAGTAAATTAAAATAATTAGCAAAAAATACCTGCAAAGGCTTCCTAAGCATTTAAAAAGGTCCATTAGTCTGTTTCTCTAGGATCCACAATCATGGGAATACTGCTGACTTGACAGATGTCCAGAAGGCAGTCATTGACACACTCCACAAGGAGGGGAAGCCACAAAAGGTCATAACCAAAGAAGCTGGCTGTTCACAGAGTGCTGTATCCAAGCATATTAATGAAAACTTGAGTGGAAGGAAAAAGTGTTGTAGAAAAATGTGCACAAGCAACTGGGATAACCGCAGCCTTGAAAGGATTGATAAGATAAGGCCATTCAAAAATGTGATGGGAGATTCACATGCCGGGGGGGGATTAAGGGTAGCCAGGGCCCTGGGCTGTTCAGACACTGTGGGCCCCCCCGGTCATGTGACGGGGGGGGGGTTCATGTGACGGGGGAGTCATGTTATACCTGAACCAGATTATTCCAGAAAAATGGCCGGGCCCTACTCTACTGTAACCTATTAAATATTTGTTAAATATGCAATACAATTTAGCTACAGTGGGGCAAAAAAGTATTTAGTCTGCCAGCAATAGTGCAAGTTCCACCACTTAAAAAGATGAGAGGCGTCTGTAATTTACATCATAGGTAGACCTCAACTATGGGAGACAAACTGAGAAAAAAAAATCCAGAAAATCACATTGTCTGTTTTTTTATCATTTTATTTGCATATTATGGTGGAAAATAAGTATTTGGTCAGAAACAAACAATCAAGATTTCTGCCTCTCACAGACCTGTAACTTCTTCTTTAAGAGTCTCCTCTTTCCTCCACTCATTACCTGTAGTAATGGCACCTGTTTAAACTTGTTATCAGTATAAAAAGACACCTGTGCACACCCTCAAACAGTCTGACTCCAAACTCCACTATGGTGAAGACCAAAGAGCTGTCAAAGGACACCAGAAACAAAATTGTAGCCCTGCACCAGGCTGGGAAGACTGAATCTGCAATAGCCAACCAGCTTGGAGTGAAGAAATCAACAGTGGGAGCAATAATTAGAAAATGGAAGACATTCAAGACCACTGATAATCTCCCTCGATCTGGGGCTCCACGCAAAATCCCACCCCGTGGGGTCAGAATGATCACAAGAATGGTGAGCAAAAATCCCAGAACCACGCGGGGGGACCTAGTGAATGAACTGCAAAGAGCTGGGACCAATGTAACAAGGCCTACCATAAGTAACACACTACGCCACCATGGACTCAGATCCTGCAGTGCCAGACGTGTCCCACTGCTTAAGCCAGTACATGTCCGGGCCCGTCTGAAGTTTGCTAGAGAGCATTTGGATGATCCAGAGGAGTTTTGGGAGAATGTCCTATGGTCTGATGAAACCAAACTGGAACTGTTTGGTAGAAACACAACTTGTCGTGTTTGGAGGAAAAAGAATACTGAGTTGCATCCATCAAACACCATACCTACTGTAAAGCATGGTGGTGGAAACATCATGCTTTGGGGCTGTTTCTCTGCAAAGGGGCCAGGACGACTGATCCGGGTACATGAAAGAATGAATGGGGCCATGTATCGTGAGATTTTGAGTGCAAACCTCCTTCCATCAGCAAGGGCATTGAAGATGAAACGTGGCTGGGTCTTTCAACATGACAATGATCCCAAGCACACCGCCAGGGCAACGAAGGAGTGGCTTCGTAAGAAGCATTTCAAGGTCCTGGAGTGGCCTAGCCAGTCTCCAGATCTCAACCCTATAGAAAACCTTTGGAGGGAGTTGAAAGTCCGTGTTGCCAAGCGAAAAGCCAAAAACATCACTGCTCTAGAGGAGATCTGCATGGAGGAATGGGCCAACATACCAACAACAGTGTGTGGCAATCTTGTGAAGACTTACAGAAAACGTTTGACCTCTGTCATTGCCAACAAAGGATATATTACAAAGTATTGAGATGAAATTTTGTTTCTGACCAAATACTTATTTTCCACCATAATATGCAAATAAAATGATAAAAAAACAGACAATGTGATTTTCTGGATTTTTTTTTCTCAGTTTGTCTCCCATAGTTGAGGTCTACCTATGATGTAAATTACAGACGCCTCTCATCTTTTTAAGTGGTGGAACTTGCACTATTGCTGACTGACTAAATACTTTTTTGCCCCACTGTATATTTTGATTTATTTTTCAATTTTTAAAATGACCAATATCACATACAAGGAACAAATACCACCGCACTATGACCAGACCACAAATTACAACCACAGTGATCGAATAATATCACATACAAGGAACAAATACCACCGCACCATGTCAAGACCACATATTACCACCACTTGGTGACCAAATAGCACATACAAGGGACAAATACCGCAACACCATTTCCAGACCACACATTACCACCACATAGTGAATGAATACTACAATACTGATCAGTAATAAAAAAAAAACAACACAATACTATCACCATAAGTGCCAGTATTCACAGGAGATCTGTACTTAGTATGCAGTGTCTGTGTAGAGGTAATACAGAGATCACTGGTGGTGTTATACACAGGAGCTCTGTATATAATGTATAGGTAATACAGTGATCACTGGTGACATTGTACACAGGAGCTCTGTATATAGTATACAGTGTATAGTGTCAGTGTATAGGTAACACTGACTCACCAGTGACATCTCTAGGTGAAGTCCTTCATCTTTCATCCAGCACAGACCGCCATCATTTCTTCCAGCCAGGACTCGTTTCTGCAGGAAATAACACAGTTATCTCGAGCTCCGCTTGCAGAACACATTACTTAATTTTTCCCAACTTCTACAGTACACCACATGAAGAAAAAAAGGCGACATAGTGTCACTCTGCACAGTAACAGGACCGCCCCCCATTTAAAACAGTATACTCAAAAAATAAAATAAATACATCACTGCAGTAATAATATCCCTTAATTAGCCCCTATGTCCAGCATTGCCCCCAGACAGTGTGTTCAACAATCTGCCCCAGTATGTCCAGCATATTGCCCCAGAGTGTTCAGCATTGCCCCCAGTGTGTCCAGCAATCTGCCCCAATGTGTCCAGCATATTACCCCCAGTGTGTCCAGCATATTACCCCCAGTGTGTCCAGCAATCTGCCCCAGTATGTCCAGCAATCTGCCCCAGTGTCTCCAGCATTGCCCCAGTGTGTCCAGCAATCATCTGCCCCAGTGTGTCCTCCAGCATTGCCCCAGTGTGTCCAGCAATCTGCCCCAGTGTCTCCAGCATTGCCCCCAGTGTCTCCAGCATTGCCCCCAGTGTGTCCAGCAATCATCTGCCCCAGTGTCTCCAGCATTGCCCCCAGTGTATCCAGCATTGCCCCAGTGTGTCCAGCAATCTGTCCCAGTGTGTCCAGCATATTGCCCCGGGCCCCCCGGATTGCCCTTCGCAAAAAAAACCAAAAAAAACCGAGTTCTCCTCACCTGACCAGCGCTCCAGCGGCGAGCTCCCTCCAGCAGCGCACACTCGCCGGCGACTGACAATGACGTCAGACGCCGGCGACATGTGCGCTGCGCCTGCAGCCGACTTCAGCTGCCAGCCTCCAATTGGCTGGCAGCTGTTGTTAACTATTAACGTGCGGGCGCGCACCCGCACGTCAATAGGAAGCCGCCGCAGCGCCGGTAAGGGCCCGGTGAGCAGATGAGAAGGGGCCCGATGCGGGCCCCCTCTCTCTGCCCACCAGGCTCATAAATGATACGCCAGTCAGGGCACGGGGACACTCGGGCAGTAATGTCCTGAATGGCGGCGGGCAATCTGTGTGGTAGCCCAGGGTCCCCCCACACCACTGGGCCCTGGGCTACCACCCAGATTGACCCTCTTATAATCTGCCTCTGTTCACATAGAGTTGACTGCTGCTGGAGTCATTGCTCCAAGAGCCACCACACACAGACGTATCCAGGACATGGGCTGCAAGTGTCGTATTCCTTATGTCAAGTCACTCATGACCAATAGACAACACCAGAAGCGTCTTACCTGGGCCAAGGAGAAAAAGAACTGGACTGTCGCTCAGTGGTTCAAGGTGTGTTTTCAGATTAAAGTAAATTTTGCATTTCGTTTGGAAACCAAGGTCCCAGAGTCTGGAGGAAGAGTGGAGAAGCACACAATACAAGCTGCTTGAGGTCTAGTGTGAAGTTTCCACAATCAGTGATGGTTTGGGGAGCCATGTCATCTGCTGGTGTAGGTCCACTGTGTTTTTTCAAGACCAAAGTCAGTGCAGCCGTCTAGCAGGAAATTTTAGAGCACTTCATACTTCCCTCTGCCGACTTTTTGGAGATATAAATGTCATTCTCCATTAGTACTTTGCACCTGTCTACTCTGCCAAAAGTAACAATGCCTGGTTTAAAAACAACAGTATCACTGTGCTTGATTGGCCAGCAAACTTGCCTGACCTTAACCCCATAGAGAATCTATTGGATAAAGTCAAGAGGAAGATGAGAGACACCAGACCCAACAAAGCAGACAAGGTGAAGGCTGCTATCAAAGCAACCTGGGCTTCCATAACACCTCAGCAGTGCCTCTGGCTGATCATTGATGCAGTAATTGATGCAAAAGGAGCCCAGACCAAGTATTGAGTGCATTTACTGAACATACATTTCAGTAGGCCAACATTTCAGATTTTACAATCATTTTTTCAAGCTGGTGTTATAAAGTATTCTAATTTACTGAGATAATGAGTTTTGGGTTTTCATTTGCTGTAATCCATAATCACCAACATTAGCAGAAATAAAACACGTGAAATAGATCACTCTGTTTGTAATGACTATATTATATATGTTTCACTTTTTGCATTGAGGAACTGAAATAAATTAACTTTATATTGATATTCTAATTTAGTGAGAACAACTTGTAGCATCAGGGTCTATAGTGCAGTGAATTACATGATGGGCCAATTATCTAATGATAGCGATTGCTTCTCTTTTTTGATTGGATATCGGGTTCCAACTTGTATAATGTTTGTTTTTAATTATCGGAGAGTGATTTGTTTTAATAAAGTGTGTTTCATGAAAGCAAATGAAGGATACCTTACGTTGGCGGAACGGTGAAGGACCTAAGCTTGTTTTCAGGGGTATTGAACCCCTTTGTAATAAAGGAGGCAATATTTAAGTCCACCATAGTTGCGTGAAGGAATATTCTTCTGAAAGTACTTTGTCAAAACATATCCTAGTCAGATGATCCCGAGAGTATAGTTTAATATAGTAGCCACCTGAGGAAACCCAAAACGCAAAACGTGCGCCGGGAGGATGAACAAACATGCACCTGGCTATTTCCCGCACTGCATTGGACTTTAGTACACTTTAGGACTGTGGATTAAGACACTTTTTCACTCACACAGCCTCTGACTTTGAATCTAGATACACATGTGAGAACACTTTTTCTCCACTTTGAGGCCATCTTGTGACTGCATCACGTTACTGTCCATTTATGTATTATACTTTTCCTCAAGATTAGGATTTGTTGCTTTGCACACCAGACAATTTTTCTTGTTAAATACTATGTGATTATTCATTGTTCTTCTAAGCATGCTGGTTTATATTTATTATTATTATCATGAGTGTTATTCCAGTGTCACTCATTTCAGGGCACATTGCTCCATTCTTTTGTAGGCTCTATCTACAAGTGCTTCTCACAAAATTAGAGTACCATCAAAATGTTAATTTAGGCTGGTTTCACATTTGCATTGGCCAGAGCTGTGGAGGGCTGCGTACTTCCTCTGTTAAGCCCTGCCCAATGGTGCACCTCTTCCCTTCAGCTCTGCCTACATCTGCATGCGTTCTGTGTACCTATCTTTAACATTGGGTACACAGGCCATGTGGATATATGCAGATGAGTCCACATGCATCTTTTTGACACTGCACTGAACTGCGTCGAACGCAACATGTTGCATTTTGTTGCAGTCAGCGCAACATCAAAACGACGCACGCAGATACATCCGCATATATCCGCATGGCCTGCGTACCCAATGTCAAAGATAGGTATCCAGTACGCATGCACACATAGGCGGAGCTGTATGGAAGAGATGCGGCAGTGGATGGGGCATAACAGAGGAAGTACGCAGTCCTCCGCAGCTCTGCCCAATGCAAATGTGAAACCAGCCTTATTTCAGTTCTTCAAAACAAAAAGTGAAACTCATTTATTATATAGAGTCTTTACAGATCACTTAACAGAGTGATCTATTTCAAATGTTTATTTCTGTTAATCTTGATGATTATGGCTTATAGCTAGGGTTCAGCGAAACGGATCGTTCATTTTCATAAGTCGCCGACTATTGGCAAAGTCGGCGTCTCATGAAACCCGACCCGATCCCTGTGTGGGGTCGGCCATGCAGTACGCGACTTTCGCGCCAAAGTCGCATTTCAATGACGCTAAAAGCGCCATTTCTCAGCCAATGAAGGTGGACGCAGAGTGTGGGCAGCGTGATGACATAGATCTCAGTCCCCACCATCTTAGAGAAGGGCATTGCAGTGATTGGCTTGCTTTCTGCGGCGTCACAGGGGCTATAAAGGGGCGTTCCCGCCGACCGCCATCTTACTGCTGCTGATCTGAGCGTAGGGAGAGGTGCCGCTTCGTCAGAAGCAGGGATAGTGTTTTGCAGGGTACATTCACCCCCAAATCGCTTATGCTGTAGCGATTTCCACTGTCCAACACCACCTTTTGTTTGCAGGGACAGTGGAAGCTACATTTTTTTTTCCTCAGCGCTGTAGCTCATTGGGCTGCCCTAGAAGGCTCCCTGATAGCTGCGTTGCTGTGTGTGTACGCCGCTGTGCAAACCAACTGCTTTTTTTAAAGCACAAATCCTGTTGTTCCTTCCTTTCTGCACAGCTATCTTGTTTGTTTGTCCCCACTTTTGTGTGCAGCAGTCCTTTTTATAGCTGCCTGCCATACTTTTCTAAGATTACTGCAGGGAGATAAAGATTGGCAAGTCTACCTCTGTGCCAGTGCTGTGTGTGGCATCTGTCTCTCATTGTGTGCCACAGAAAACCTAGTGTGTAATACTGGGCCTTTTTTTTTTTTAATTCTCCCTGAAAAAAAAAAAAAAAATAGTGGGAGATAAAGATTGTCAAGTCTGCCTCTGTGCCATTGCTGTGTGTGGCATCTGTCTCTCATTGTGTGCCACCGAAAACCAGTGTGTAATACTGGGCCATTTTTTTGGGGGGGGCGGTAAATTCTCCCTGTAAAAAAAAAAATTATTAGTGGGAGATAAAGATTGGCAAGTCTGCCTCTGTGCCATTGCTGTGTGTGGCATCTGTCTCTCATTGTGTGCCACCGAAAACCAGTGTGTAATACTGGGCCATTTTTTGGGGGGGGTAAATTCTCCCTGTAAAAAAAAATTATTAGTGGGAGATAAAGATTGGCAAGTCTGCCTCTGTGCCATTGCTGTGTGTGGCATCTGTCTCTCATTGTGTGCCACCGAAAACCAGTGTGTAATACTGGGCCTTTTTTTGGGGGGGGTAAATTCTCCCTGTAAAAAAAAAAATTATTAGTGGGAGATAAAGATTGGCAAGTCTGCCTCTGTGCCATTGCTGTGTGTGGCATCTGTCTCTCAAGGTGTGCCACCGAAAACCAGTGTGTAATACTGGGCCACTTTTTTTGGGGGGTAAATTCTCCCTGTAAAAAAAAAAATTAATAGTGGGAGATAAAGATTGGCAAGTCTGTCTCTGTGCCATTGCTGTGTGTGGCATCTGTCTCTCATTGTGTGCCACCGAAAACCAGTGT
Organism: Ranitomeya variabilis; assembly: GCF_051348905.1. Taxonomy (NCBI): domain Eukaryota; kingdom Metazoa; phylum Chordata; class Amphibia; order Anura; family Dendrobatidae; genus Ranitomeya; species Ranitomeya variabilis. The sequence continues at coordinate 495,197,442 of NC_135232.1, forward strand.
GTAATACTGGGCCTTTTTTTTTTTGGTAAATTCTCCCTGTAAAAAAAAAAATAATTAGTGGGAGATACAGATTGGCAAGTCTGCCTCTGTGCCATTGCTGTGTGTGGCATCTGTCTCTCATTGTGTGCCACCGAAAACCAGTGTGTAATACTGGGCCTTTTTTTTTTTTTTGGTAAATTCTCACTGTAAAAAAAAAATTATTACTGGGAGATAAAGATTGGCAAGTCTGCCTGTGTGCCATTGCTGTGTGTGGCATCTGTCTCTCATTGTGTGCCACCGAAAACCAGTGTGTAATACTGGGCCTTTTTTTTTTTTTTTTTTTAATTCTCCCTGAAAAAAAAAAAAAATAGTGGGAGATTAAGATTGGCATTTCTGCTTGAGTTCCGGTCCTGTGTGTGCCATCTGTCTCAAATTATTGGGGCACAGAAAACCTAGTGTGTAACATTGGGCCTGATTTTCCTTTCAGTGTCAGGCACCTATAAAGGTATATATAAATCCTACAGAAGTTTGAGTTCACCTTATAAGTTGTTTTACAGTAACAAATACCGTTACTTTGGTTACGTTTTGCAAACAATGAGGAAGTCTAGTGGAAGAGGTCGTGGCCGTGGGCGGTCATTGTCAGTTGGTAATGATGGTAGTGGTGGTGGAGCATCAGGTGGTCGTGGTAAAAGCAGTACAGCACCTAAGTCTCGAGTTGTTGAGCCAGGTTCGTCGTCTGGCTACACAAGGCCTCGAACGCTCCATTTTCTGGGAGTAGGAAAACCACTTTTGAAGCCGGAGCAGGAGGAACAAGTATTGGCTTTCATTGCTGACTCTGCCTCTAGCTCTTTCGCCTCCTCCTCGGAAAGTGCCAAATGTCAGAGCATTGCATCATCAGTGGATGCTCCCGGTCAAGAACAAGTCACTTCCTTGTGTCCTTCACCCAGAACAACAGTGAAGGATGCGTCAGTCGACACAACAGGTTACTCCATGGAGCTCTTTACACATACCGTTCCTGGGTTAGACAGTGAAACAGTTAACAGGCCATGCCCAGATTACTATGCTGTTCCTTTGACTCAGACCAGAACATTGCCCTCGCAGTGTACTGAGGCAGAATCAAACCCAGCGGAGACTATGGTGCCCCGTCACGAACGCTATACCACCGGCATACACGGTGACACAGACAAAGTTGCACACGACATAGAAGAGGAGGTCATAGATGACCCAGTTGTTGACCCCGATTGGCAGCCATTGGGGGAACAGGGTGCAGGCGGCAGTCGTTCTGAAGTGGAGGAGGAGGAGCCACAGCAGGCATCAACATCACAACAGGTTCCATCTGCCGGGCCCGTATCTGGCCAAAAACGCTTGGCAAAACCAAAACCAGTTGGAGACAGGGTGGCCATCCGGTTAAAGAAGCTCAGTCTGCAATGCCTGAAAAGGTATCCGATAGTAGAAAGAGTGCAGTCTGGCATTTTTTTAAACAACATCCAAATGATCAGCGCAAAGTCATCTGTCAAAAATGTTCAACTACCTTAAGCAGAGGTCAGAATCTTAAAAGTCTAAATACAAGTTGCATGCATAGACATTTATCCACCATGCATTTGCAAGTCTGGACTAACTGCCAAACGTGCCTAAAGGTTGCAGCACCCTCGGCCAATGAAGCTAGTCAGCAACGCTACATCCCTTCCCTCACTGTATCCCCACCATTTCCCGCAACACCTGCAGTATCTGTGCAGCTTTTGTCTCCAGGTCAAAGCAGTCAGGGAATCACCAGGTTCGTAGTAGGAAACACTGCATGTAGGGCACCGGCAAGAATACCATCTCCAACCCTCTCTCAGTCTGCCATGTCCACCGGCACCACCGCTAGTTCCATGATCTCCAGCTCTCCAGTCCAGCTCACCCTACATGAGACTCTTGTTAGGAAAAGGAAGTACTCATCCTCGCATCCGCGTACACAGGGTTTGAACGCCCACATTGCTAGACTAATCTCATTAGAGATGATGCCCTACCGGTTAGTTGAAAGCGAAGCTTTCAAAGCGCTGATGGACTACGCTGTACCACGCTACGAGCTACCCAGTCGACACTTCTTTTCTAGAAAAGCCATCCCAGCCCTCCAACAGCATGTTAAAGACCGCATCGTCCATGCACTCAGGCAGTCTGTGACTACAAAGGTGCACCTGACAACAGATGCATGGACCAGTAGGCATGGCCAGGGACGTTACGTGTCCATCACGGCACACTGGGTGAATGTGGTGGATGCAGGGTCCACAGGGGACAGCAATATTGGGACAGTTCTGCCTAGCCCACGGTCAAGGAAAGAGTTGGCTGTAGGCGTTCGCCCCCCCTCCTCCTCTTCCTCATCCTCCTGCAGAAGCGAGAGCTCGTCCACAGACCGCAGTCGCACATCCACTCCATCCGCAGCTGCCACTGTTGCACACCAGGTGTGCTATTATGGGACAGCTAGTGGCAAGCGTCAGCAGGCTGTATTGGCAATGAAGTGTTTGGGCGACAACAGACACACCGCGGAAGTTCTGTCCGAGTTCTTGCAGAAAGAAACTCAGTCATGGCTGGGCACTGTACATCTTGAGGCAGGCAAGGTAGTGAGTGATAACGGAAGGAATTTCATGGCTGCCATAGCCCTTTCCCAACTGAAACACATTCCTTGCCTGGCTCACACCTTAAACCTGGTGGTGCAGTGCTTCCTGAAAAGTTATCCGGGGTTACCCGACCTGCTCCTCAAAGTGCGCAGACTTTGCTCGCATATCCGCCGTTCGCCCGTACTCTCCAGCCGTATGCAGAACTATCAGCGGTCTTTGAACCTTCCCCAGCATCGCCTAATCATTGACGTTGCAACAAGGTGGAACTCCACACTGCACATGCTTCAGAGACTGTGCGAACAGAGGCGTGCTGTTATGTTTTTGTGGGAGGATACACATACACGGGCAGGCAGTTGGATGGCAGAAATGGAGTTGTCAGGTGTGCAGTGGTCGAAGCTACAAGACCTGTGTCAAGTCCTTCAGTGTTTTGAGGAATGTACATGGCTGGTTAGTGCAGACAACGCCATAATAAGCATGAGCATCCCCCTAATGCGTCTGCTGATGCAAAGTTTGACGCACATAAAGGAGCAGGCGTCTGCAGCCGAGGAAGAGGAAAGCCTTGATGACAGTCAGCCATTGTCTGGTCAGGGCCGTGTAGAGGACGTGGTAGCGGGCGAAGAGGAGGAGGACGAGGAGGATGATGGGGATGAGTACTTTTTTAATGAGGAAGCTTCTCCTGGGCCAACCGAAATTAGTGGCGTTGCAAGGCCGGGTTCTGTTTTTTTAAGGGAGACAAGTGACGTAGATTTGCCTGTAACTGCCCCTCAAACCAGCACAACCGTAGATTTGACAACTGGAACTTTGGCCCACATGGCGGATTATGCCTTATGTATCCTCAAAAGGGACCCACGCTGGTTGGCCTGCATCCTTGACCCTCGCTATAAAGGCAAATTGCTAAATATTATGCCACATGAGAACCTCGAACAAATATTAGCAACCAAACAAGCTACTCTTGTAGACCGTTTGATTCAGGCATTCCCAGCACACAGCGCCGGTGATGGTTCTCACACAAGCTGCAGGGGGCTACAGGGCAGAGGTGTTAGAGGTGCACAAATCAGAAGTGGCGTTGGACAGAGGGGTTTTCTGACCAGGTTGTGGAGTGATTTCGCAATGACCACAGACAGGACAGGTACTGCAGCATCTATTCAAAGTGACAGGAGACAACATTTGTCCAGTATGGTTACTAACTATTTTTCATCCCTTATCGATGTTCTCCCTCAACCGTCATTCCCATTTGATTACTGGGCATCCAAATTAGACACCTGGCCTGAATTGGCAGAATATGCATTGCAGGAGCTTGCTTGCCCAGCAGCTAGTGTGCTATCAGAAAGAGTATTCAGTGCTGCTGGTTCAATATTAACCGAAAAAAGGACTCGTCTGGCTACCCAAAATGTGGATGATCTAACCTTCATTAAAATGAACCACTCCTGGATTTCAAATTATTTTGCCCCACCTTTCCCGGCTGACACCTAGCTTTCCTATAAAAAGGTCTTGCTTGTGGACTGGTCTTACTGAGTGTTCCAATCTCTTAATTTGCAGCAGCTGTTTGTCCAGCATACGACATGTTTACACCTCCCTCAATGGGAAAACTACCCCCACGGGGCCGTGGTCTCGCCACTTGGCGCAAGCACCCGTTAGAGTGCCGTTTGTCTGAAGAGGTGGGTGTGCCCGCTTTTGGTCGACGGCACAGCCACTGGGTCCCTCATAGTACAATAAAGTGTCTCTGGCGGTGGTGGCGCGCACCCAACGTCAGACACACCGTTGTAACATGAGGGGCCCTGGGACGGTACCGCCGGCCACAAGACAGTTCACCCCCCCCCAGCTCAAACTGTGCTCTACCACGTGCAAAATTATCTCTCACAGCTCCACCAATGTTTAGTCTATGCGCTGACATCATTCAATGCCTGGCACTGACAATACCAATTTGTTGACATCTATGATGCTAGTTAAAGTAGTCTGGGTCAGTGTCCTATATTGGCACCAGTAAATACTTACTGCCAAATTACTATGTCAGAAACTCAGCAGATGAGCCCACCCCTGTACCAAAGTATGCCACACTTTTTTTTTTTTTTTTTTGCGAGACATTAACATTAACGCGCTCATTCTTAGGAACGGAGGCTGCCGGTTACATCGGTAAGGTCCAGGGGCCGCCGGAGAGGTGAGTATATCCATATACTCACCTCTCCGGCAGCCCCTGAACCTTACCGCTGTAACCGGCAGCCTCCATTCCTAAGATTGAGGAGTTTAGGACCTTCGATGACGTCGCGGCTTGTGATTGGTCGCGTGAGCGGTCACATGAGCGGTCACGCGACCAATCAGAAGCCGAGACGTCATCGAAGGCCCTTCACGCGCTCATTCTTAGGAATGGAGGCTGCCGGTTAACAGCGGTAAGGTCCAGGGGCCGCCGGAGAGGTGAGTATATCCATATTTATTATTTTAATTCTTTATTTTTTACATTAATATGGATCCCAGGGCCTGAAGGAGAGTTTCCTCTCCTTCAGACCCTGGGAACCATCCAGGATACCTTCCGATACTTGAGTCCCATTGACTTGTATTGGTATCGGGTATCGGTATCGTCGATATCCGATATTTTTCGGGTATCGGCCGATACTATCCGATACCGATACTTTCAAGTATCGGAAGGTATCGCTCAACACTACTTATTACACCTTGAGGGAAGCTGGTTTACTTAAATGAGTGCAAAGCACTGGCTCACCTGTGGTTTAGCACAGTGATTCATAACCCAAAGAATATATACAGAGAGGGCCATGTATATGGATACACCTAAATAAAATGGGAATGGTTGGTGATATCAACTTCCTGTTTGTGGCACATTAGTATATGGGAGAGGGAAAATTTTTCAAGATGGGTGGTGACCATGGTGGCCATTTTGAAGTCGCCCATTTTGGATCCAACTTTATTTTTTCCAATGGGAAGAGGGTCATGTGACACATCAAACTTATTGACAATTTCACAAGAAATACAATGGTGTGCTTGGTTTTAACATAACTTTATTCTTTCATGAGTTATTTACAAGTTTATCTTTGTTTACAGCCATTGACATGTTGCAGAGGTTAACATGTAAGGAGCGGATAGAAATTGTATTGATGTCTGGTGAACGCAGTACCCGGTTCATTGTGAAGACTTACAGAAAATGTTTGACCTCTGTCATTGCCAACAAAGGATATTTTACAAAGTATTGAGATGAAATTTTGTTTCTGACCAAATACTTATTTTCCACCATAATATGCAAATAAAATGATAAAAAAACAGACAATGTGATTTTCTGGATTTTTTTTTCTCAGTTTGTCTCCCATAGTTGAGGTCTACCTATGATGTAAATTACAGACGCCTCTCATCTTTTTAAGTGGTGGAACTTGCACTATTGCTGACTGACTAAATACTTTTTTGCCCCACTGTATGTGCTGTAATTGCTATACCTTGTATTGTGTAAGTTCCCCCTTAATGACTATGTATAGAGTCAGGGACAGAAATAGTTAATATAGGGGCTGGTCCAGCAGCAGCAGAAAGGCTGAACTTGCAGCCACGAGAGGAGAGGAAGCTGTTGCTTCCTCAGAACTGCCCGGATACGTTGGCCAGGGCAGACGTGTATGACAGACGGGGCACTGCCAGACCCCCCGTATGGGAGAGGTCTGGTGCCCCAGATTCTAAGGACTCTAAGGATTCTAAGAACTTCAAGGACCTCAAGGACTCCAGGGACTACAGGACTAATGACCGCAACACTCTGGAAGGGCCCCCCACTGAAGGGGTCTCAGGCGCCCAGATTCCAGCATTCGGACTACTGCAGATCTTCGGCTGCTGCAGCTGCTGTGGATGTGGCTGTAGAGAGTGCAGGGAGAGATCAGGAAATCCTGTGTTGTACTTGTGCCCTTCTTCTTCTTCATCTTTCATCATTGTTTAAATAAAGTTACTTTTCCCCATTGGAGTACAGCTGCACTCCGGACCCTTATTTGCCTGGACTGTTTTGTTGGTCCCGTCTATCTATGTTCAAGGGACTGGGGGTGCTTGCTGAACGTGTGCTCAGTGGACTCTGTCTGTGAACTGTACTTAAATAACTCGGTCATAACTAACCCCCCGCCCCAGTTGCCCTTGTTACACCCCTGAGTGATAAGGACCTCATATAGGAACAAGCTTTTGTACATTTGGTTAGTTTGCCGATGAAAGGGCAGAGAAAGCTGATGTTAATCCTGGTAACAGCACAGAAGCTCAGAATCATGTTTCTTCACTCCAGCATGGCTATCCATGCCCTATGGTTGTTTTTTTTTTCACTCCATTGAATTATGAATAATCCGCTATCGTTTCTTTAAGGATTTTTAAACAGAAAAGAAGCAAACTGCTCCAAAAAACATTGATGCATCTTCCAGGTGTCTTTTGGGCTTTACCATTGACTTGTATTTTAAAGTATGGAGCTGATTCCAGGCAAAAAACGACAGAAAAATGGACGTTATTTCTGTTATGAAACAATAGGAGAAAATTCAGAGTTTTTATGTATTTTAAAAGGTATATTTTTATTACATATAAAAAATCAGTTTAGACAAAAAATTCATGGTAACAGTAATGATAAGACAATATATCATTTGTATGGACATTAACGTGATCCAACCAGGTGGCAGCGCAGCGTGATCGCTAAATCAGGGCTGACGATGTCAAGTTTCAAAAAAATTACCACCAAATGGGCATATACAAAAAGGCATGAAACAAAAAAAGGTGCTCTTATTTCATGCATGTGCAACCCAAGCAGGGACATAATATTCCCAATAATGATGTAAAAAAGGTAAGTATCGCACATGAAATCAATTGAAACAATGCACATACAGATACTGTGGTAAAAGGTTAATTACCCATATTCTCAGACGTCAGACCTGGGAGCGATCACTCTCCCCGATGCGCGTTTCGCGAGACTGATTCTCGCTTCCTCAAGGGGGCGTGGTCTTACAAATGTAGACGTCTGCATGAAATGCACATTCATTCCGGTCACGGGATCAGAGACTGGCCAATAGCATCTCATGCCTAAACACCTGCGTGAATGCCGTTCTCGAGCTCCACAATTACCAATCAGTATCCCCATGCACACACTGGGAGCAGCGGCCGGTACCAAGACACATACCACCCGACATGCAACAGGAGGCCACTGAAAGCAAGTACAGAGCCGGACAACAGCAAAACCACGCGGAGGAGAAAAACCAATCCATACTGACAATGATTCTAACAATCCATGTGAGACAATATATATAATATTAACAGATAAAAAGAAAACAATCGATAAACATGATAAGCAATACTATTTATATCTATAATAAGTGAACGTGATGAAGTAATACATGAAAAATAATAATGGACTAAAATCAAGCTGTTACAGTACAAGTGATATGAAGTGTAAATATTAAACACATATAAAAAGGATTACATGATATAATATATAAAATATAAAAATGTGACACAGTGAGTTTTATTATTTGTGAACGTGATCTTCATTGTGAAATAAAGTTGCTTGAAGAGGTAGATTGCCTGTCATATAAATATTCATCAATCGCCATATTCTGAATAAATAAATAAAAAAGATTAATAAAAGGCACAGAGAAACATAAAAACAAGACGCAAGAAAAAGACCAAAGACAAAGGAAGGTGGTATATCTGGAGAAAGGGCCTCAAAGAATGGGCCAATTTGTGTTGTTATAAATATGATGAATAACCTGTGGTTTCATTTAATCCGTCTGGCACCATTGTACCCAGAGTGAAAATCCACCTGCCTTCTTTTTGCGCTAAAAGACCTTTAATGTCACCACCCCTAATGCCGCATTGTATATGTTCTATACCCCTAACCGAAAGATATTTAGGATTGCAGTTATGAAATAATCGAAAATGGCGGGGTAACGTTTTGAGAAGTGAAATTTTAGTTTCTGATTCTGCAGCCGCAATGTCACGAACATGCTCACGAATACGAGTGCCCAAGCGCCTAGAAGTTAAATCCACATATATTTTTGGACATGTACACGTTGCATAATAAATAACTTGTGTGGTATTGCACACAATACACTTGTCGAGTCCCTCCCCTCCTATGCCAGAGACACCTCTGATGTCTTGACTAGAATCAATGGTATACAACTTGAAGGAGACATGATTCTAGTCACTGCAGATAGAGAAACCCTTTACACCTGTATCCGCCATGAGGATGGCCTGGAGGCGGTCCGCTTCTTTCTGGGGACTAGCAACTGGGATGGCCACACATGTGAACTTATTTTAGAATTATTAGATTTCATTTTAACAAAAAAATTTTTTTGTGTTTAAGGATGTTTTTTATTTACAGAAACGCGGCACTGCCATGGGCGCGGCCTGTGCGCCATCTTTCGCCAGCCTCTTCCTGGTTTACTGGGAATGGGTTTTTTTTGGCGAAGATGGCGTCCGTGGCGCGGACCATGTGCAGTGCTGGTTATGTTATTTAGATGATTTATTTATTATTTGGCATGGAACAGAAATACAATTACAAGAGTTTATGCAACATTTAAATTCTAATGATTTGAATATTAACCCCTTCCCGACATTTGACGTACTATCCCGTCGAGGTGGGGTGGGCCCGTATGACCGCCGACGGGATAGTACGTCATCATCGATCAGCGGCGCTCACGGGGGGAGCGCGGCCGATCGCGGCCGGGTGTCAGCTGCATATCGCAGCTGACATCCGGCACTATGTGCCAGGAGCGGTCACGGACCGCCCCCGGCACATTAACCCCCGGCACACCGCGATCAAACATGATCGCAGTGTACCGGCGGTATAGGGAAGCATCGCGCAGGGAGGGGGCTCCCTGCGGGCTTCCCTGAGACCCCCGGAGCAACGCGATGTGATCGCGTTGCTCTGAGGGTCTCCTACCTCCCTCCTCGCCGCAGGTCCCGGATCCAAGATGGCCGCGGCATCCGGGTCCTGCAGGGAGGGAGGTGGCTTACCGAGTGTCTGCTCAGAGCAGACACTTGGAAAGCCTGCAGCCCTGCACAGCAGATCGTCGATCTGGCAGAGTGCTGTGCACACTGCCAGATCAATGATCTGTGATGTCCCCCCCTGGGACAAAGTAAAAAAGTTAAAAAAAAATTTTTCCACATGTGTAAAAAAAAAAAAAAAAAAAATTCCTAAATAAATAATAATAAAAAAAATATATTATTCCCATAAATACATTTCTTTATCTAAATAAAAAAAACAAAACAATAAAAGTACACATATTTAGTATCGCCGCGTCCGTAACGACCCAACCTATAAAACTGCCCCACTAGTTAACCCCTTCAGTAAACACCGTAAGAAAAAAAAAAAAAAAACGAGGCAAAAAACAACGCTTTATTACCATACCGCCGAACAAAAAGTGGAATAACACACGATCAAAAAGACGCATATAAATAACCATGGTACCGCTGAAAACGTCATCTTGTCCCGCAAAAAAAAAGCCGCCATACAGCATCATCAGCAAAAAAATAAAAAAGTTATAGTCCTGAGAATAAAGCGATACCAAAATAATTATTTTTTCTATATTTTAGTTTTTATCGTATAAAAGCGCCAAAACATAAAAAAATGATATAAATGAGATATCGCTGTAATCGTACTGACCCGACGAATAAAACTGCTTTATCAATTTTACCAAACGCGGAACGGTATAAACGCCTCTCCCAAAAGAAATTCATGAATAGCAGGTTTTTGGTCATTCTGCCTCACAAAAATCGGAATAAAAAGCGATCAAAAATGGTCACGTGTCCGAAAATGTTACCAATAAAAACGTCAACTCGTCCCGCAAAAAACAAGACCTCACATGACTCTGTGGAGCAAAATGTGGAAAAATTATAGGTCTCAAAATGTGGAGACGCAAAAACTTTTTTGCTATAAAAAGCGTCGCTGGTTTCACACTTGCGTTTTTGTCTGCAGCGTTTTTTGCACAAAAAAACGCATGCGTTTTTTCCCTATATTTAACATTGAAAACGCATGCGGTTTTTCCCTATATTTGACATTGAAAACGCATGCGGTTTTTTTGTACGCGTTTGGTCGCGTTTTCAAACGCATGCGGTTTTTTTCTGCATGCGTTCATTTTCAGAAATACAACCTGCAGTATTTTCTTGCGTTTTTAAGCACATGCGTTTGTTTGCGTTAAAAACGCATGCATTTTTATCGAAAAAAAACAGAAAACACACTGAAAAGCCACCCACCACCATCAAGGTGATAAAGGGATCCAAACCCTAACCCTAACTCTACCCCTAACATCACCCCTAACCGTTTAATTAACATTTTCTGACAGTCATAGTGCCACGTATTTCAGTGCCACGTATTTCAGTGCCACGTATTTCAGTGCCACGTATTTCAGTGCCACGTATTTCTGTGCCACGTATTTCTGTGCCACGTATCACGTATTTCAGTGCCACGTGTTTCAGTGCCACGTATTTCAGTGCCACGTATCACGTATTTCAGTGCCACATATTTTAGTACCACGTATTTCAGTGCCACGTATTTCAGTGCCACGTATTTCAGTGCCACGTATTTCAGTGCCACGTATTTCAGTGCCACGTATTTCAGTGCCATGTATCACATATTTCAGTGCCACGTATTTAAGTGCCACGTATTTCAGTGCCACATATTTCAGTGCCACGTATCACGTATTTCAGTGCCACGTGTTTCAGTGCCACGTATTTCAGTGCCACGTATTTCAGTGCCACATATTTCAGTGCCACGTATTTCAGTGCCACGTATTTCAGGGCCACGTATTTCAGTGCCACGTATTTCAGTGCCACGTGTTTCAGTGCCACGTGTTTCAGTGCCACGTATTTAAGTGCCACGTATCACATATTTCAGTGCCACGTATTTAAGTGCCACGTATTTCAGTGCCACGTATTTCAGTGCCACGTATTTCAGTGCCACGTATCACGTATTTCAGTGCCACGTGTTTCAGTGCCACGTATTTAAGTGCCACATATCACGTATTTCAGTGCCACGTATTTCAGTGCCACGTATTTCAGTGCCACGTATTTTAGTGACACGTATTTTAGTGACACGTATTTCAGTCACGTTTAGGGTTAGGGTGAGGGGTAGGGTTAGGGTTAGGGCTAGGGTTGGAGGTAAAGTTAGGGTTAGGGTTTGGATTACATTTACGTTTGGATTAGGGTTGGGATTAGAATTATGGGTGTGTCAGGGCTAGGGGTGTGGTTAGGGTTACCGTTGGGATTAGGGTTAGGGGTGTGTTTGGGTTAGGGTTTCAGGTAGAATTGGGGAGTTTCCACTGTCCAGGCACATCAGGGGCTCTCCAAGCGCGACATGGCGTCCAATCTCAATTCCAGCCAATTCTGCGTTGAAAAAGTAAAACAGTGCTCCTTCCCTTCCGAGCTCTCCCGTGCGCCCAAAAAGGGGTTTACCCCAACATATGTGTTATCAGCGTACTCGGGACAAATTGAACAACAACTTCTGGGGTCCAAGTTCTCTTGTTATCCTTAGGAAAATAAAAATTTGGGGGGCTAAAAATCATTTTTGTGGGAAAAAAAAGATGTTTTATTTTCACGGCTCTGCGTTATAAACTGTAGTGAAACACTTGGGGGTTCAAAGTTCTCACAACACATCTAGATAAGTTCCTTGGGAGGTCTAGTTTCCAATATGGGGTCACTTGTGGGGGGTTTGTACTGTTTGGGTACATCAGGGGCTCTGCAAATGCAACGTGACGCCTGCAGACCAATCCATTTAAGGCTGCATTCCAAATGGCGCTCCTTCCCTTCCGAGCTCTGTCATGCACCCAAACAGTGGTTCCCCCCCACATATGGGGTATCAGCGTACTCAGGACAAATTGGACAACAACTTTTGGGGTCTAATTTATCCTGTTACCCTTGTAAAAATACAAAACTGGGGGCTAAAAAATCATTTTTGTGAAAAAAAAAAAGAATTTTTATTTTCACGGCTTTGCGCTATAAACTTTAGTGAAACACTTGGGGGTTCAAAGTTCTCAAAACACATCTAGATAAGTTCCTTGGGAGGTCTAGTTTCCAATATGGGGTCACTTGTGGGGGGTTTGTACTGTTTGGGTACATCAGGGGCTCTGCAAATGCAACGTGACAGCTGCTGACCAATCCATTTAAGTCTGCATTCCAAATGGCGCTCCTTCCCTTCCGAGCTCTGTCATGCGCCCAAACAGTGGTTCCCCCCCACATATGGGGTATCAGCGTACTCAGGACAAATTGGAAAACAAATTTTGGGGTCCAATTTTTTCTGTTACCCTTGTAAAAATACAAAGCTGGGTGCTAAAAAATCATTTTTGAGAAAAAAAATAAAAATTATTTTCACGGCTCTGCGTTATAATCTGTAGTGAAACACTTGGGGGTTCAAAGCTCTCAAAACACATCTAGATAAGATCCTTAGGGGGTCTACTTTCCAAAATGGTGTCACTTGTAGGGAGTTTCAATGTTTAGGCACATCAGGGGCTCTCCAAACGCAACATGGCGTCCCATCTCAATTCCAGTCAATTTTGCATTGAAAAGTCAAATGGCGCTCCTTCCCTTCCAAGCTCTGCCATGCGCCCAAACAATGGTTTACACCCACATATGGGGTATCATCGTACTCAGGACAAATTGGCCAACATTTTTTGGGGTCCAATTTCTTCTCTTACCCTTGGGAAAATAAAAAATTGGGGGCGAAAAGATCATTTTTGTGAAAAAATATGATTTTTTATTTTTACGGCTCTGCATTATAAACTTCTGTGAAGCACTTGGTGGGTCAAAGTGCTCACCACACATCTAGATAAGTTCCTTAGGGGGTCTACTTTCCAAAATGGTGTCACTTGTAGGGAGTTTCAATGTTTAGGCACATCAGGGGCTCTCCAAACGCAACATGGCGTCCCATCTCAATTCCAGTCAATTTTGCATTGAAAAGTCAAATGGCGCTCCTTCCCTTCCAAGCTCTGCCATGCGCCCAAACAATGGTTTACACCCACATATGGGGTATCATCGTACTCAGGACAAATTGGCCAACATTTTTTGGGGTCCAATTTCTTCTCTTACCCTTGGGAAAATAAAAAATTGGGGGCGAAAAGATCATTTTTGTGAAAAAATATGATTTTTTATTTTTACGGCTCTGCATTATAAACTTCTGTGAAGCACTTGGTGGGTCAAAGTGCTCACCACACATCTAGATAAGTTCCTTAGGGGGTCTACTTTCCAAAATGGTGTCACTTGTAGGGAGTTTCAATGTTTAGGCACATCAGGGGCTCTCCAAACGCAACATGGCGTCCCATCTCAATTCCAGTCAATTTTGCATTGAAAAGTCAAATGGCGCTCCTTCCCTTCCAAGCTCTGCCATGCGCCCAAACAATGGTTTACACCCACATATGGGGTATCATCGTACTCAGGACAAATTGGCCAACATTTTTTGGGGTCCAATTTCTTCTCTTACCCTTGGGAAAATAAAAAATTGGGGGCGAAAAGATCATTTTTGTGAAAAAATATGATTTTTTATTTTTACGGCTCTGCATTATAAACTTCTGTGAAGCACTTGGTGGGTCAAAGTGCTCACCACACATCTAGATAAGTTCCTTAGGGGGTCTACTTTCCAAAATGGTGTCACTTGTAGGGAGTTTCAATGTTTAGGCACATCAGGGGCTCTCCAAACGCAACATGGCGTCCCATCTCAATTCCAGTCAATTTTGCATTGAAAAGTCAAATGGCGCTCCTTCCCTTCCAAGCTCTGCCATGCGCCCAAACAATGGTTTACACCCACATATGGGGTATCATCGTACTCAGGACAAATTGGCCAACATTTTTTGGGGTCCAATTTCTTCTCTTACCCTTGGGAAAATAAAAAATTGGGGGCGAAAAGATCATTTTTGTGAAAAAATATGATTTTTTATTTTTACGGCTCTGCATTATAAACTTCTGTGAAGCACTTGGTGGGTCAAAGTGCTCACCACACATCTAGATAAGTTCCTTAGGGGGTCTACTTTCCAAAATGGTGTCACTTGTAGGGAGTTTCAATGTTTAGGCACATCAGGGGCTCTCCAAACGCAACATGGCGTCCCATCTCAATTCCAGTCAATTTTGCATTGAAAAGTCAAATGGCGCTCCTTCCCTTCCAAGCTCTGCCATGCGCCCAAACAATGGTTTACACCCACATATGGGGTATCATCGTACTCAGGACAAATTGGCCAACATTTTTTGGGGTCCAATTTCTTCTCTTACCCTTGGGAAAATAAAAAATTGGGGGCGAAAAGATCATTTTTGTGAAAAAATATGATATTTTATTTTTACGGCTCTGCATTATAAACTTCTGTGAAGCACTTGGTGGGTCAAAGTGCTCACCACACATCTAGATAAGTTCCTTAGGGGGTCTACTTTCCAAAATGGTGTCACTTGTAGGGAGTTTCAATGTTTAGGCACATCAGGGGCTCTCCAAACGCAACATGGCGTCCCATCTCAATTCCAGTCAATTTTGCATTGAAAAGTCAAATGGCGCTCCTTCCCTTCCAAGCTCTGCCATGCGCCCAAACAATGGTTTACACCCACATATGGGGTATCATCGTACTCAGGACAAATTGCACAACATTTTTTGGGGTCCAATTTCTTCTCTTACCCTTGGGAAAATAAAAAATTGGGGGCGAAAAGATCATTTTTGTGAAACAATATGATTTTTTATTTTTACGGCTCTGCATTATAAACTTCTGTGAAGCACTTGGTGGGTCAAAGTGCTCACCACACATCAAGATAAGTTCCTTAGGGGGTCTACTTTCCAAAATGGTGTCACTTGTAGGGGGTTTCAGTGTTTAGGCACATCAGGGGCTCTCCAAACGCAACATGGCGTCCCATCTCAATTCCAGTCAATTTTGCATTGAAAAGTCAAATGGCGCTCCTTTCCTTCCGAGCTCTGCCATACGCCCAAACAGTGGTTTACCCCCACATATGGGGTATCAGCGTACTCAGGACAAATTGTACAACAACTTTGGGGGTCCATTTTCTCCTGTTACCCTTGGTAAAATAAAACAAATTGGAGCTGAAATAAATTTTGTGTGAAAAAAAGTTAAATGTTCATTTTTATTTAAACATTCCAAAAATTCCTGTGAAACACCTGAAGGGTTAATAAACTTCTTGAATGTGGTTTTGAGCACCTTGAGGGGTGCAGTTTTTAGAATGGTGTCACACTTGGGTATTTTCTATCATATAGACCCCTCAAAATGACTTCAAATGAGATGTGGTCCCTAAAAAAAAATGGTGTTGTAAAAATGAGAAATTGCTGGTCAACTTTTAACCCTTATAACTCCGTCACAAAAAAAAATTTTGGTTCCAAAATTGTACTGATGTAAAGTAGACATGTGGGAAATGTTACTTATTAAGTATTTTGCGTGACATATGTCTGTGATTTAAGGGCATAAAAATTCAAAGTTGGAAAATTGCAAAATTTTCAAAATTTTCGCCAAATTTCCATTTTTTTCACAAATAAACGCAAGTTATATCGAATAAATTTTACCACTAACATGAAGTACAATATGTCACGAGAAAACAATGTCAGAATCGCCAAGATCCGTCAAAGCGTTCCAGAGTTATAGCCTCATAAAGGGACAGTGGTCAGAATTGTAAAAATTGGCCCGGTCATTAACGTGCAAACCACCCTTGGGGGTGAAGGGGTTAAATTGACATATGTTTTCAGTGCAAATTCCATTAATTTTTTGGACATCAACATCCAAGTTGATCGGGATTTATTTTTGCAAACTGATGTACATAGAAAACCAACCTCTACCAACTCATTGTTACACGCCAACTCTAGTCATCCTTATAGCACCATTAAGGCCATCCCAGTTGGCCAATTCCTCAGAATGAGGCGGATTTGTTCCTCAGAATCTAATTTTCAATCTCAGGCTAATGATCTCCGTGAGAGATTTTTGGAGAGAGGATACTCTAAGAAATGTGTTAAAGCAGGATATAATAGAGCAAAATCCTGTGTAAGAGAGGATTTGTTGCGCCCCAAGATTAAACACAATGAAAAGGAAAATAAAGTCCGCTACATTTCAACATACAATGGACAGTGGCAAGAGATGAGAACCTGCATCCAAAAACACTGGCATGTGTTAAAAACCGATGCGGTATTGGCTAGGAGTCTCACCAGTACTCCCCTTATGACCTCAAGACACAGCAAAAATTTGGGGGATTTATTAATGAGCAGCCACTATGTTCCAACTATAGATCGCAGTGGTGCCCTTTTTGGTTCTAGTGGTCCCACTAAAGGATGTTTTGCATGCGGCAATTGCATAGCATGTAAAAACATCATTCTATCTACAACTTTTCAATCAGTAGATGGAAAACAATTTAATATCAGACAACGTATCACTTGCAATACCACACAAGTTATTTATTATGCAACGTGTACATGTCCAAAAATATATGTGGATTTAACTGCTAGGCGCTTGGGCACTCGTATACGTGAGCATGTTCGTGACATTGCGGCTGCAGAATCAGAAACTGAAATTTCACTTCTCAAAACGTTACCCCACCATTTTCGATTATTTCATAACTGCAATCCTAAATATCTTTCGGTTAGGGGTATAGAACATATACAATGCGGCATTAGGGGTGGTGACATTAAAAGTCTTTTAGCGCAAAAAGAATGCAGGTGGATTTTCACTCTGGGTACAATGGTGCCAGACGGATTAAATGAAACCGCAGGTTATTCATCATATTTATAACAACATAAATTGGCCCATTCTTTGAGGCCCTTTCTCCAGATATACCACCTTCCTTTGTCTTTGGTCTTTTTCTTGCGTCTTGTTTTTATGTTTCTCTGTGCCTTTTACTAGGCCATGTTCACACGCTGCGGTTTTTACCGCGGAACCGCCGCGATTTTGATGCTGCGGGTCCGCAGCAGTTTCCATAGCGTTTACATTAACATGTAAACCCTATGGAAACCGCAGTGCACATGCTGCGGGAAAAACCGCGCAGAAACGCAGCGGTTTACAACCCGCAGCATGTCACTTCTTTGTGCAGAATCGCTGCGATTCTGCACCCATAGGAATGCATTGAACCGCTTACTTCCCGCATGGGGCTGTGCCCACGTTGCGGGAAGTAAGCGGATAATGTGCGGGTGGTACCCGGGGTGGAGGAGAGGAGACTCTCCTCCAGGCCCTGGGAACCATAAAATAGTGTAAAAAAAAGAATTAAAATAAAAAATGAAGCTATACTCACCTATCAGCGCTGCCCGCGGCCGTCCGGTCTCAGTTGCTGTGCCGAACAGGACCTGTGGTGACGTCGCGGTCACATGACCGTGATGACGCCGCGGTCACATGACCGTGACGTCACGAAGGTCCTTGTCGGCACAGCCGCTTGCAGCGCCGGGGAGATCGCGACGTCAGAGGGTGAGCATAGCCAATTTTTATTATTTTTTACATTACTATTGATGCTGCATATTGCTGCATATGCAGCATCAATAGTACAGCAGTAATCCCGCAGCGGAAACCGCGGAACAAACCGCGATAAATCTGCAGGGATAACCACAGCGGTTTTGCCCTGCAGATTTTCAATTCCGCTGCGGGATTAACCCGCAGAGGAACCCGCAGCGTGTGAACATGGCCTTATTAATCTTTTTTATTTATTTATTTATTCAGAATATCGCGATTGATGAATATTTATATGACAGGCAATCTACCTCTTCAAGCAACTTTATTTCACAATGAAGATCACGTTCACAAATAATAAAACTCACTGTGTCACATTTTTATATTTTATATATTATATCATATAATCCTTTTTATATGTGTTTAATATTTACACTTCATATCACTTGTACTGTAACAGCTTGATTTTAGTCCATTATTATTTTTCATGTATTACTTCATCACGTTCACTTATTATAGATATAAATAGTATTGCTTATCATGTTTATCGATCGTTTTCTTTTTATCTGTTAATATTATATATATTGTCTCACATGGATTGTTAGAATCATTGTCAGTATGGATTAGTTTTTCTCCTCCGCGTGGTTTTGCTGTTGCCCGGCTCTGTACTTGCTTTCAGTGGCCTCCTGTTGCATGTCGGGTGGTATGCGTCTTGGTACCGGCCGCTGCTCCCGGTGTGTGCATGGGGACTACTGATTGGTAATTGTGGAGCTCGAGAATGGCATTCACGCAGGTGTTTAGGCATGAGATGCTATTGGCCGGTCTCTGATCCCGTGACCGGAATGAATGTGCATTTAATGCCGACGTCTACATTTGTAAGACCTCGCCCCCTTGAGGAAGCGAGAATCAGTCTCGCGAAACGCGCGTCGGGGAGAGTGATCGCTCCCAGGTCTGACGTCTGAGAATATGGGTAATTAACCTTTTACCACAGTATTTGTATGTGCATTGTTTCAATTGATTTCATGTGCGATACTTACCTTTTTTACATCATTATTGGGAATTTTATGTCCCTCCTTGGGTTGCACATGCATGAAATAAGAGCACCTTTTTTTGTTTCATGCCTTTTTGTATATGCCCGTTTGGTGGTAATTTTTTGAAACTTGTTACATTGTCAGCCCTGATTTAGTGATCACGCTGCGCTGCCACCTGGTTGGATCACGTTAATCTCCATACAAATGATATATTGTCTTATCGTTACTGTTACCATGAATTTTTTGTCTAAACTGATTTTTTATATGTAATAAAATATACCTTTTATACATAAAAACTCTGAATTTTCTCCTATTGTTTCATATTTTTGAGTTAGTATATTTATTTATACATTTATTATGCTGGTTTCTTTATATGTTATTTCTGTTAACTGCTTGGCACTAGAGTTGAGCGACTTTTACTTTTTTAGGATCGAGTCGGGTTTCACGGGTGAAGTCGGGTGAAGTCGGCCGATTATTGCGCAAAGTTGGGGGCCGACTGAAACACGAAACCCAATGCAAGTCAATGGGGAATCAAAGATGGCAGAGAGTGGAGGACAGGAAAACACCTACAGTGCCCATTTTAATGCCAAAAACATCAATTCTTGTTACTTAAGCTTGTCAATCTTAATTTACCTTATAATAACAGTTAGGCATTGAAAATTGGGGGTCATTTGGCTAAAGTTGTGGGGGGGGGGGTAGGGCTGGCTCAAGTTTTTCGTGGGCCCAGAAAACGCGGACTACGTCATGGCGGTGGAGCAGGGAGAGGTAAGTATTTAAACTTTGCAAGTGTTGTGATCCTGAGCAAGCAGGGGGGGCCCACTCGTTCGCATTGGCCCTGGCACAGGGCCCCTCAAAGTACAGTGGTGTTTTTGATGGCAGGGGCGCCTCCCACTGGCAGAGTCACTTTTGCATACTATGATGGGCCCTGTGCCAGTGATGTCGCCAATGAGTATGCCCCCCCACCTGATGAAGGAACCTGCACTTTCATCTGCACCTTCCTCTTTGTCCCCGTGTAAGGAGGTATAGCATGCGGGAAGGGGAACCAGACTTTCAGCAGGGTCAGATACTGGCTGTGTAGAGTGTAAGGGGAATGTAGTGGTCTGGGTCAATGTACCAGCAGACTCATCTAGCAGTGGCTGGGCAATGGGCAGGATGAGGAGGAAACACAGATATAGGCCCAAATAATAAAGTAGGCTAAATGCAGTGCAAAATTGGTAACAGGACTAAACAGGCGGCATTGCTTTGTTCAGTGGAGGAAAACTGTAATGAGTGGCAGACACAGTTAGTAGGCTCAAGTAATAAAGTGGGCCAAATGCAGTTCAAAATTGGTAACAGGAGTAAACAGGCGGCCCAGCTTTGTTCAGTGGAGGAGAACAACAAGCACCGGCAGACACCGTTAGTAGGCCCAAACAAACAAGTAGGCCAAATGCAGTTTAATATTTGATATAGGCTGAAAATTGAAGCTCAGCTTTATTCAGTGGAGAACAACAAGCAGCGGCAGACACCGTTAGTAGGCTCAACCAAACAAGTAGGCCAATGCAGTTTAATATTTGATATAGGCTGAAAATTGAAGCTCAGCTTTGTTCAGTGGAGGATAAGGGCAAGGAGCGGCAGACACCTTTAGTAGGCCCAACCAAACAAGTAGGCCAAATGCAGTTTAATATTTGATATAGGCTGAAAATTGAAGCTCAGCTTTGTTCAGTGGAGGAGAAAAGCAAGGAGCGGCAGACACCTTTAGTAGGCCCAACCAAACAAGTAGGCCAAATGCAGTTTAATATTTGATATAGGCTGAAAATTGAAGCTCAGCTTTGTTCAGTGGAGGAGAAAAGCAAGGAGCGGCAGACACCTTTAGTAGGCCCAACCAAACAAGCAGGCCAAATGCAGTTTAATATTTTATATAGGCTGAAAATTGAAGCTCAGCTTTGTTCAGTGGAGGAGAAAAGCAAGGAGTGGCAGACACCTTTAGTAGGCCCAACCAAACAAGTAGGCCAAATGCAGTTTAATATTTGATATAGGCTGAAAATTGAAGCTCAGCTTTGTTCAGTGGAGGAGAAAAGCAAGGAGCGGTAGACACCGTTAGTAGGCCCAACCAAACAAGTAGGCCTGATGCAGTTTAATATTCGAAACAGGATGAAAATTGAGGCTCAGCTTTGTTCAGTGGAGGACAGCTGTATTGAGTGGCACAGACAGACACAGGTAGTAGGCCTAAAATAAAAAAGTAGGCTAAATGCAGTTCAAAATTGGTAACTGGAGTACACAGGCGGCATAGCTTTGTGAAGTGGAGGACAGCTGTATTGCATGGCGCAGACAGGCACAGGTAGTGGGCCTAAAATAAAAAAGTAGGCTAAATGCAGTTCAAAATTGGTAACTGGAGTACACAGGCGGCATAGCCTTGTGCAGTGGAGGACAACTGTATTGAGTGGCGCAGAGAGACACAGGTAGTAGGCCTAAAATAAAAAAGTAAGCTAAATGCAGTTCAAAATTGGTAACTGGAGTATACAGGCGGCATAGCCGTGTGCAGTGGAGGACAGCTGTATTGAGTGGCGCAGACAGACACAGGTAGTAGGCCTAAAATAAAAAACTAGGCTAAATGCAGTTCAAAATTGGTAACTGGAGTACACAGGCGGCATAGCCTTGTGCAGTGGAGGACAGCTGTATTGAATGGCGCAGACAGGCACAGGTAGTAGGCCTAAAATAAAAAAGTAGGCTAAATGCAGTTCAACATTGGTAACTGGAGTGCACAGGCAGCATAGCCTTGTGCAGTGGAGGACAGCTGTATTGAGTGGCGCAGACAGGCACAGTAGTAGGCCTAAAATTAAAAAGTAGGCTAAATGCAGTTCCACATTGGTAACTGGAGTACTCAGTGTTGTGGATTCTGTTTGTGGGCTCCCTCTGGTGGTTACTGCTGGTACTGGGTGACTTTGGTGGGTTGCGGCCTTTGGTTTCCACCTGTCCATCAGTGGCTGGGTGTTTCCTATTTTACCTGGCCTTTCTGTCATTTCCCTTGCCGGCTATCAATGTATTCAGATGTGCTCTGTTTGGTTCCTGCCTACCTGCTCCCAGATCTTTCAGGATAAGCTAAGTGCTGATTTTCAGTTGTTTGGTTTTTTGTCCAGCTTGCTTATTATGTCTCTATGCTAGCTGGTAGCTCTAGTGGACTGAGGTTCTCCCCATGTGCCATGAGTTGGCACATGGGTTCTTGTAATCTCAGGATGGTTTTTTTTTGATTAGGGTTTTTTGCTGACCGCTCAGTCCCCTTTTGTATCGTTCTGCTTTCTAGTTTACAGCGGGCCTCAATTTGCTAAAACTATATATATCATCTCTATGTGTGTGCCTTCCTCTCATTTCACCGTCAATACATGTGGGGGGCAACTATATCTTTTGGGGTTCATTCCGCTGGAGGCAAGTGAGGTCTTTATTTTCTCTGCAGTGCTAGTTAGCTCTTAGGCTGGTGCGTGGCGTCTAGAACCAACGTAGGCACGCTCCCTGGCTATCTCTAGTTGCGTTTGTCAGGCGTAGGGCAGCGGTCAGCCCAGGTTCCATCACCCTAGAGCTCGTCCGTAATATATTTGTACTTTGCTTGTCCTGTGCTATCCCTAGCCATTGGGATTCATGACAGTATAGCCGGCCCACAAAGTGTTAATTGTTTGGGCTGAAGCAGGAGAAAGAGAAGTGTTTAAGGGAAATTTTTTTTTTTTTTTTTTTCCCTTCAGAGTTTTGCTGCCTAGCCCTTAATTGCTGTCTAGCTGCTTCTTACCTCCTCTTAACCCTTGAATGGCTCTGATCTTAGCTGTTTAACAGGGATGTCCAGAGTTTGGCTTCCAGCCTGAGTAATCTCGCGGCAAGAGTTCAAAACATACAGGATTTTGTTGTTCACACTCCCATGTCTGAACCTAGAATTCCTATTCCAGAGTTCTTTTCTGGAGATAGATCTACCTTCCTGAATTTCAGGAACAATTGTAAATTGTTTCTTTCTTTAAAATCTCGCTCCTCTGGAGACCCTGCTCAACAGGTCAAGATTGTAATATCTTTCCTGCGGGGCGACCCTCAGAATTGGGCATTTGCATTGGCACCAGGGGATCCTGCATTGCTCAGTGTGGATGCGTTTTTTCTGGCATTGGGATTGCTCTATGAGGAACCTAACCTGGAGATTCAGGCTGAAAAGGCTTTATTAGCCCTCTCTCAGGGGCATGATGAAGCGGAGATATATTGTCAGAAGTTTCGGAAATGGTCGGTGCTTACTCAGTGGAATGAGTGCGCCCTGGCTGCAAACTTCAGAAATGGTCTTTCTGAGGCCATTAAGGATATTATGGTGGGGTTCCCTACGCCTACAGGTCTGAATGAGTCTATGGCTATGGCCATTCAGATTGATCGGCGTTTACGGGAGCGCAAACCCGTGCACCAGTTGGCGGTGTCTTCTGAACAGGCACCTGAGACTATGCAATGTGATAGAATTCAGTCCAGAAGTGAACGGCAAAATTATAGGCGGAAAAATGGATTGTGTTTCTATTGTGGTGATTCAGCTCATGTTATATCAGCATGCTCTAAACGCACAAAAAGGGTTGATAAATCTTTTGCCATTGGTACTCTGCAGCCTAAGTTCATTTTGTCTGTGACTCTGATTTTTTCACTGTCTTCCATTTCCGTCGATGCCTATGTGGATTCGGGCGCTGCCCTGAGTCTTATGGATTGGTCATTTGCTAAACGCTGCGGTTTTAGTCTGGAACCTCTGGAAGTTCCTATTCCTCTGAAGGGAATTGACTCTACACCATTGGCTATGAATAAACCGCAGTATTGGACACAAGTGACCATGCGCATGACTCCCGTTCATCAGGAGGTGATTCGCTTCCTTGTACTTTATAATTTACATGATGTACTAGTGCTTGGTCTGCCATGGTTACAAACTCATAATCCTGTTCTGGACTGGAAAACAATGTCTGTGTTAAGCTGGGGATGTCAGGGGGTTCATGATGATGCACCTCCGATTTCAATCGCTTCATCTACTCCTTCTGAGATCCCTGCGTTTTTGTCTGACTATAGGGATGTTTTTGAGGAGCCTAAGCTCAATTCGCTCCCTCCGCATAGAGATTGTGACTGTGCTATAGAATTGATTCCTGGCAGTAAGTTCCCTAAGGGTCGTTTATTTAATCTGTCACTGCCAGAGCATACTGCTATGCGGAATTATATTAAGGAGTCCTTGGAAAAGGGACATATTCGTCCATCTTCGTCCCCTCTGGGAGCAGGTTTTTTTTTTGTGGCAAAAAAAGATGGTTCCCTGAGGCCTTGTATAGATTATCGCCTTCTGAATAAGATTACAGTCAAGTATCAGTATCCATTGCCATTATTGACTGATTTGTTTGCTCGCATTAAGGGGGCTAGGTGGTTCACTAAGATAGATCTTCGCGGTGCGTATAATCTGGTGCGGATAAAACAGGGTGATGAGTGGAAAACCGCATTTAATACGCCTGAGGGCCATTTTGAGTATTTGGTAATGCCTTTTGGACTCTCCAGTGCTCCGTCAGTCTTTCAGTCCTTTATGCACAATATTTTCTGTGAATATCTGGATAAGTTTATGATTGTGTATTTGGATGATATTTTGGTGTTTTCTGATGACTGGGAGTCTCATGTTCTACAGGTCAGGAAGGTGTTTCAGGTTCTGCGGGCCAATTCTCTGTTTGTGAAGGGCTCAAAGTGTCTCTTCGGAGTCCAGAAGATTTCTTTTTTGGGGTACATTTTTTCTCCTTCTACTATTGAGATGGATCCCGTCAAGGTTCAGGCGATTTGTGACTGGACACAACCTACATCTGTTAAGAGCCTTCAGAAGTTCTTGGGGTTTGCTAATTTTTATCGTCGGTTCATTGCTAATTTTTCCAGTATTGTTAAACCTTTGACTGATTTGACTAAAAAGGGTGCTGATGTTGCTGATTGGTCTCCTGCGGCCGTGGAGGCCTTTCAGGAACTTAAGCGCCGGTTTTCTTCTGCTCCTGTGTTGTGTCAACCAGATGTTTCACTTCCTTTTCAGGTTGAGGTTGATGCTTCCGAGATTGGAGCGGGGGCGGTTTTGTCACAGAGAAGTTCTAATGGCTCGGTGATGAAGCCATGTGCATTCTTCTCTAGAAAATTCTCGCCCGCCGAGCACAATTATGATGTGGGTAATCGGGAGCTTTTGGCCATGAAGTGGGCATTTGAGGAGTGGCGTCATTGGCTTGAGGGTGCTAAACATCGTGTGGTGGTCTTGACTGATCACAAGAATCTCATTTACCTTGAGTCTGCCAGGCGTTTGAATCCTAGACAGGCTCGTTGGTCGTTGTTTTTTTCTCGTTTCAATTTCGTGGTTTCATACCTGCCAGGTTCAAAGAATCTGAAGGCAGATGCTCTTTCCAGGAGTTTTGTGCCTGACTCTCCTGGAGACTCTGGGCCTACTGGTATCCTTAGGGATGGGGTAATATTGTCCGCCGTATCCCCAGACTTGCGACGTGCATTGCAGGAGTTTCAGGTGGATAAACCGGATCGTTGTCCACCAGAAAGACTGTTTGTTCCGGATGATTGGACCAGTAGAGTCATCTCCGAGGTCCATTCTTCTGTGTTGGCTGGTCATCCTGGAATATTTGGTACTAGAGACTTGGTGGCCAGGTCTTTTTGGTGGCCTTCCTTGTCTAGGGATGTGCGTACCTTTGTGCAGTCTTGTGAAGTGTGTGCTCGAGCTAAGCCTTGCTGTTCTCGGGCCAGTGGGTTGTTGTTATCCTTGCCCATCCCGAAGAGGCCTTGGACGCACATTTCCATGGATTTTATTTCTGATCTCCCGGTTTCACAGAAAATGTCCGTTATCTGGGTTGTGTGTGACCGCTTTTCTAAGATGGTTCATTTGGTGCCCTTGCCTAAGTTGCCTTCCTCCTCTGAGTTGGTCCCTTTATTTTTTCAGAACGTGGTTCGTTTGCATGGGATTCCGGAGAATATCGTTTCTGACAGGGGATCCCAGTTTGTGTCTAGATTTTGGCGGACGTTTTGTGCCAAGATGGGCATTGATTTGTCTTTCTCGTCTGCATTCCATCCTCAGACGAATGGCCAGACGGAGCGAACTAATCAGACCTTGGAAACTTATTTGAGGTGTTTTGTTTCTGCTGATCAAGATGACTGGGTTGCTTTTTTGCCACTGGCCGAATTTGCTCTTAATAATCGGGCTAGTTCGGCCACGTTGGTCTCTCCTTTTTTTTGTAATTCGGGGTTTCATCCTCGTTTTTCCTCTGGTCAGGTGGAGCCTTCGGATTGTCCTGGAGTGGACGTGGTGGTGGACAGGCTACATCAGATTTGGAATCAGGTGGTGGACAATTTGAAGTTATCTCAGGAGAAGACTCAGCAGTTTGCTAATCGCCGTCGCCGCGTGGGTCCCCGACTTCTTGTTGGGGATTTGGTGTGGTTGTCTTCTCGTTTTGTCCCTATGAAGGTCTCTTCTCCTAAGTTCAAGCCTCGGTTCATCGGTCCTTATAGGATCTCGGAGATTCTTAACCCTGTATCTTTTCGTTTGGATCTCCCAGCATCGTTTGCTATTCATAATGTGTTCCATCGGTCGTTGTTGCGGAGGTATGAGGTGCCCGTTGTTCCTTCGGTTGAGCCTCCTGCTCCAGTGCTGGTGGAGGGAGAATTGGAGTATGTTGTTGAGAAGATCTTGGATTCTCGTGTTTCCAGACGCAAACTCCAGTATTTGGTTAAGTGGAAGGGTTATGGTCAGGAGGATAATTCCTGGGTGGTCGCCTCCGATATTCATGCGACTGATTTGGTCCGCGCCTTCCATAGAGCTCACTCTGATCGCCCTGGGGGTTCTCGTGAGGGTTCGGTGACCCCTCCTAAAGGGGGGGGTACTGTTGTGGATTCTGTTTGTGGGCTCCCTCTGGTGGTTACTGCTGGTACTGGGTGACTTTGGTGGGTTGCGGCCTTTGGTTTCCACCTGTCCATCAGTGGCTGGGTGTTTCCTATTTTACCTGGCCTTTCTGTCATTTCCCTTGCCGGCTATCAATGTATTCAGATGTGCTCTGTTTGGTTCCTGCCTACCTGCTCCCAGATCTTTCAGGATAAGCTAAGTGCTGATTTTCAGTTGTTTGGTTTTTTGTCCAGCTTGCTTATTATGTCTCTATGCTAGCTGGTAGCTCTAGTGGACTGAGGTTCTCCCCATGTGCCATGAGTTGGCACATGGGTTCTTGTAATCTCAGGATGGTTTTTTTTTGATTAGGGTTTTTTGCTGACCGCTCAGTCCCCTTTTGTATCGTTCTGCTTTCTAGTTTACAGCGGGCCTCAATTTGCTAAAACTATATATATCATCTCTATGTGTGTGCCTTCCTCTCATTTCACCGTCAATACATGTGGGGGGCAACTATATCTTTTGGGGTTCATTCCGCTGGAGGCAAGTGAGGTCTTTATTTTCTCTGCAGTGCTAGTTAGCTCTTAGGCTGGTGCGTGGCGTCTAGAACCAACGTAGGCACGCTCCCTGGCTATCTCTAGTTGCGTTTGTCAGGCGTAGGGCAGCGGTCAGCCCAGGTTCCATCACCCTAGAGCTCGTCCGTAATATATTTGTACTTTGCTTGTCCTGTGCTATCCCTAGCCATTGGGATTCATGACACTCAGGTGGCATAGCTTTGTGCAGTGGAGGACAACTGTAAGGCGCAGACAGACACAGGTAGGAGGCCCAAATGATAAAGTAGGCTAAATGCAGATCAAAATTTGTAACTGGAGTACACAGGCGGCATTGCTTTGTTCAGTGAAGGACAACTGGAAGGAGTGGCTGACAGAGTTAGTAGGCTAAAATAGTAAAGTGGGCTAAATGTCTGCCAAAACAATGTTCCTAAATAAACAGGTGGCATAGCTAGGTACAAAGGTGGGCTCCTCTGCTGAGTAGCAGACAGTGGTAGTTCACGCACAGTATCAACTGGTCTAAATGGAGGGCAGGGCCCCTGTATATTTTTACTATCATCTATCATTTCAACAAATTTGTATTGGCAGCGCCATTGAAGGATTTAACAGCACAGACTAAACAGTGGTGGAGCAGTGAGAGGTAAGTTTTACAAGTGGTAGAGCACTGTTTGAGCTG
Source organism: Ranitomeya variabilis (assembly GCF_051348905.1). Classification (NCBI taxonomy): domain Eukaryota; kingdom Metazoa; phylum Chordata; class Amphibia; order Anura; family Dendrobatidae; genus Ranitomeya; species Ranitomeya variabilis. The sequence goes on from NC_135232.1 coordinate 495,225,472, forward strand.
GGGGGAACACTCTCTTGTGGGCGGCGGTACTGGCACAGGGCCCCTCATATTACGACGGTGTGTCTGACGTTGGTTGTGCACCACCACCGTCAGAGACACTTCATTGTACTATGAGGGACCCTGTGCCAGTGCCGTCGCCCAAAAGTGGGCACACCCACCTGTCCAGGCAAACGGCACTCGCACAGGTGCTTGCACCAAGTGGTGACCACGGCCCTGTGGGGGTAGTCAGACCATTTAGGGAGGTATAAAAATGGCCTATGGTGGACATTCAGCAGCTGCAAATGGAGGAATTGGAGCAGTCAGTAAGAGGAGGCCAAAAGCAAGACATTTTTCAGGCAAGCTACGTGTCAGCAGGGGAAGGTGGGGCAAAATAATTTGAAATCCATGATTGGTTCATTTTAATGAAGGTTAGATCATCAACATTTTGGGTAGCCAGACGAGTCCTTTTTTCGATCAGTATTGAACCAGCAACACTGAAGACTCTTTCTGATAGCACACTAGCAGCTGGGCAAGCGAGTTCCTGTAATGCATATTCTGCCAATTCAGGCCAGGTGTCTATTTTGGATGCCCAGTAATCAAAGGGGAATGACCTGTGAGGGAGAACATCGATAAGGGAGGAAAAATAGTTTGTAACCATACTGGACAAATGCTGTCTCCTGTCACTTTGAATCGATGCAGCAGTACCTGTCGTGTCTGCGGTCATTGCGAAATCACTCCACAACCTGGTCATAAAACCCCTCTGTCCAACGCCACTTCTGATTTGTGCACCTCTAACACCTCTGCCATGTTGCCCCCTACAGCTCGTGTGAGAACCATCACCGCCGCTGTGTGCTGGGAATGCCTGAACCAAACGATCTACAAGAGTTGTTTGTTTGGTAGCCAATATTTGCTCAAGGTTCTCATGTGGCATGATATTTTGTAATTTCCCTTTATATCGTGGATCCAGGAGGCAGGCCAACCAGTAATCGTCATCGGTCATCATTTTTATAATGCGGGGGTCCCTTTTTAGGATACGCAAGGCATAATCAGCCATGTGGGCCAATGTTCCAGGTGTCAATTCACTGTTTGTGCTGAGTTGAGGAGCACTTTCTTGCAAATCAACATCACTTGTCTCCCGCAAAAAACCTGTACCTGACCTTGCAACGCCACCAGTTTCGTTTGCCCCCTGAGAAGCATCCTTCTCCCATAAATATTCATCCCCATCATCCTCCTCCTCTTCGTCCGGCACCTCGTCCAGGATAGTCCCCTGAGCAGACAATGGTTGACTGTTATCAAGGCTTCCCTCCTCCTCGGCCGCAGACACCTGCTCCTTAATGTGCGTCAAACTTTGCATCAGCAGATGCATAAGTGGGATGCTCATGCTTATGATGGCGTCGTCTGCACTTACCAGCCATGTGCATTCCTCAAAACACTGAAGGACTTGACAGAGGTCTTGTAGCTTCGACAACTGCACACCAGACAACTCCATGTCTGCCATCCAACTGCCTGCCCGTGTATGTGTATCCTCCCACAAATACATTACAGCACGCCTCTGTTCGCACAGCCTCTGAAGCATGTGCAGTGTGGAGTTCCACCTTGTTGCAACGTCGATTATTAGGCGGTGCTGGGGAAGCTTCAGCGATCGCTGATGGTTCAGCATACGGCTGGAGTGTACGAGAGACCGGCGGATGTGCGAGCAGAGTCTTCGCACCTTCAGGAGCAGGGCTGGTAACCCCGGATAATTTTTCAGGAAGCACTGCACCACCAGGTTCAAGGTATGAGCCAGGCAAGGTATGTGTTTCAGTTCTGATATGGCTATGGCAGCCATAAAATTCCTTCCATTATCACTGACTACCTTGCCTGTCTCAAGATGTACACTGCCCAACCCTGACTGAGTTTTCTTGCTGCAAGTCCTCGGCCAGTACTTCCGCGGTGTGTCTGTTGTCGCCCAAACTCTTCATTTCCAACACAGCCTGCTGACACTTACCACTAGCTGTTCCATAATGTGACACCTCGTGTGCAACACTGGCAGCTGCGGATGGAGTGGTAGGGTGACTGCGCTCTGTGGACGAGCTTTCACTTCTGGAGGAGGAGGAGGAGAGGTGTCGAACGCCTACTGCCAACTGTTTCCTAGACCGTGGGCTAGGCAGAACTGTCCAACTATGGCTGTCCCCTGTTGACCCTACATCCACCACATTAACCCTACTGGTCCATGCATCTGTTGTGAGGTGCACCTTACTACTGACTGATTGCCTGAGTGCATGGACAATGCGGTCTTTGACATGCTGGTGGAGGGCTGGGATGGCTTTTCTCGCAAAGCAGTTTCGACTGGGTAGGTTATAGCGTGGTACTGCCATCAGGGCTTTGAAAGCTTCGCTTTCAACCAACCGGTAGGGCATCATCTCTAACGAGATTAGTCTAGCAATGTGGGCGTTCAAACCATGTGTAAGCGGATGAGAGGATGAGTACTTACTTTTCCTAACGAGAGTCTCTTGTAGGGTGAGCTGGACTGGAGAGCTGCATATGGTGGAACTAGCGGGGGTGGTGGTGGACATGGCAGATTGGGAGAGGGTTGGTGATGGTATTCTTGATGTTGGCCTACATACAGTGTTTCCTACCAAGAACCTTGTGATTCCCTGACTGCTTTGGCCTTGCAACGATACCTCCACATTTGCTGCTGGTGGTGTCCTAAGTAGGGTTGAGCGACTTTCATTTTTTTAAGATCGAGTAGGGTTTTGGGAAACCCGATTTTGTCCAGAGTCGAGTCGAGTGCAGTCGGCCGATTATCGCTAAAAGTCGGGGATCGACCGAAACACGAAACCCAATGCAAGTCAATGGGGAAGCATAGTCGGCAGTGAGTGGAGGCCAGGAAAACACCTACAGTGCCCATTTTAATGCCAAAAACATCCATTCTTGTTTCTGAAGCTTGCCAATCTTAATTAACTGTATAATAATAGTTGGGCATAGGGAATTGGGGGAAAGTTGTGGGGGGAGTAGGGCTGGCTCAAGTTTTTCGTGGGCCCAGGAAATGCGGACTACGTCACGGCGGTGTTGCAGGGAAAGGTAAGTATTTAAACGTTGCAAGTGCTGTGATCCTGAGCAAGCAGGGGGGGGCCCACTCGTTCGCATTGGCACTGGCACAGGGCCCCTCAAAGTACGGCGGTGTGTTTGCATGGCGGGGGCGCCTCCCACCAGCAGCGACACTTTTGCGTACTCTGAGGGGCCCTGTGCCAGTGACGTCGCCAACAAGTATGCCCCCCCACCTGATGAAGGAACCTGCACTTTCATCTGCACCTTCCTCTTTGTCCCTGTGTAAGGTGGTATAACATGCGGGAAGGGGAACCTTACTTTCAGCAGGGTCAGATTCTGGCTGTGTAGAGTACAAGGGGAATGTAGTGGTCTAGGTCAATGTACCAGCAGACTCATTTAGCAGTGGCTGGGCAATGGGCAGGATGAGGAGGAAACAGATATAGGGCCAAAGAATAAAGTAGGCTAAATGCAGTTCAAAATTGGTAACAGGACTAAACAGGCGGCATTGCTTTGTTCAGTGGAGTAGCAAACCCAAGAGCAGCAGACACTGTTTCAAGGGCCTAACCACACTAGTAGGCCAAATGCAGTTTAATATCTGATAGTATAGGGCGAAAGCCAGAATGTGGAAGCTCAGCTTTGTTCAGTTGAGGACAACACCAGGGAGGGGCAGACACCTTTAGTAGGCCGGAAAAGCCTATTGCATTTTTTAAAATGGTAATTTGGAGCAGAAGGTTGAAGCTCAGCTTTATTTAGTTGAGGACAACACCAGGCAGGGGCACACAGACAGACACCTTTAGTAGGCCGGAAAAGCCTATTGCATTTTTTAAAATGGTAATTTGGAGCAGAAGGTTGCAGCTCAGCTTTATTTAGTTGAGGGCAACACCAGGGAGGGGCAGAAGCCGTTAGTAGGCCCTAACCACCATTTTGTTTTTTAAAAACCACTTAATGAGAGCCGGAAGGTTGAAGCTCAGCTTTATTTAGTTGAGGACAACACCAGGCAGGGGCACACAGACAGACACCTTTAGTAGGCCGGAAAAGCCTATTGCATTTTTTAAAATGGTAATTTGGAGCAGAAGGTTGCAGCTCAGCTTTATTTAGTTGAGGGCAACACCAGGGAGGGGCAGAAGCCGTTAGTAGGCCCTAACCACCATTTTGTTTTTTAAAAACCACTTAATGAGAGCCGGAAGGTTGAAGCTCAGCTTTATTCAGTTGAGGACAACACCAGGCAGGGGCACACAGACAGACACCTTTAGTAGGCCGGAAAAGCCTATTGCATTTTTTAAAATGGTAATTTGGAGCAGAAGGTTGAAGCTCAGCTTTATTTAGTTGAGGGCAACACCAGGGAGGGGCAGAAGCCGTTAGTAGGCCCTAACCACCATTTTGTTTTTTAAAAACCACTTAATGAGAGCCGGAAGGTTGAAGCTCAGCTTTATTTAGTTGAGGACAACACCAGGCAGGGGCACACAGACAGACACCTTTAGTAGGCCGGAAAAGCCTATTGCATTTTTTAAAATGGTAATTTGGAGCAGAAGGTTGAAGCTCAGCTTTATTTAGTTGAGGGCAACACCAGGGAGGGGCAGAAGCCGTTAGTAGGCCCTAACCAAAGTTGAAGGCCAAATGCAGTTTAATTTCTGATACTATAGGCCGAAAGCCAGAAGGTGGAAGCTCCGATTTAGACAGTGGAGGACAATTTGAATTAGGGACTGCAGACAGACTTAGTAGGCTGTCCCCTGTGGACCATGCATCCAACACATTAACCCATTGCGCCGTAATGGACACGTAATCTTCCGTGGCCATGCCTACAGGTCCATGCGTCTGTTGTCAGGTGCACCTTTGTACTCACAGATTGCCAGAGTGCATGGACAATGCGGTCTTCTACATGCTGGTGGAGGGTTGGGATGGCTTTTCTCGCAAAAGAAGTGTCGACTGGTTAGCTTGTAGCGTGGTACAGCGTAGTCCATCATGGCCTTATTAATAGTAAATAAAATATATAACTAGGCTCTATGAACTTTTAAATAGGTTCCAGGGGTACACGGGCAGCATTGGTGTGGTCAGTGGAGGAGTATTGCAAGTAGGGGCTGCAGACAGGCTATCAAAGGCCTAAAATACCAAACAGTAGGCACTCATGGCAGTTTTACATCGGTTACATGGATACACAGGCAGGCACTCCAGGCAGCATTGTGGTCAGTGGAGGAGTATTGCAAGTAGGGGCCGCAGACAGGCTATCAAAGGCCTAAAATAACAAACAGTAGGCAGTCATGGCAGTTTTACATCGGTTACATGGATACACAGGCAGGCAATCCAGGCAGCATTGTGGTCAGTGGAGGAGTATTGCAAGTAGGGGCCGCAGACAGGCTATCAAAGGCCTAAAATAACAAACAGTAGGCAGTCATGGCAGTTTTACATCGGTTACATGGATACACAGGCAGGCACTCCAGGCAGCATTGTGGTCAGTGGAGGAGTATTGCAAGTAGGGGCCGCAGACAGGCTATCAAAGGCCTAAAATAACAAACAATAGGCTCATTGCAGTTTTACAGCGGTTACATGGATAGACGGGCAGGCAGCTTGGTGGTGAGTGGAGGAGTATTTAAAGTAGGGACCGCAGACAGGCTTCAAAGGCCTAACATAAGAAAATGGGCTGGCTGTAGGCACTTTATAATTGGTTCCAGGGGTACACGGGCAGCAGTGGTCTGGCCAGTGGAGGACTAGTGGAAGGAGGGACCGCAGACAGGCTTCAAAGGCCTAACATAAAAAAATGGGCTGGCTGTAGGCACTTTATAATTGGTTCCAGGGGTACACGGGCAGCAGTGGTCTGGTCAGAGGAGGACTAGTGGAAGGAGGGACCGCAGACAGGCTTCAAAGGCCTAACATAAAAAAATGGGCTGGCTGTAGGCACTTTATAATTGGTTCCAGGGGTACACGGGCAGCAGTGGTCTGGTCAGTGGAGGACTAGTGGAAGGAGGGACCGCAGACAGGCTTCAAAGGCCTAACATAAAAAAATGGGCTGGCTGTAGGCACTTTATAATTGGTTCCAGGGGTACACGGGCAGCAGTGGTCTGGTCAGTGGAGGACTAGTGGAAGGAGGGACCGCAGACAGGCTTCAAAGGCCTAACATAAAAAAATGGGCTGGCTGTAGGCACTTTATAATTGGTTCCAGGGGTACACGGGCAGCAGTGGTCTGGTCAGTGGAGGACTAGTGGAAGGAGGGACCGCAGACAGGCTTCAAAGGCCTAAAATAACAAACAATAGGCTCATGGCAGTTTTACAGCGGTTACATGGATACACGGGCAGCTTGGTGGTGAGTGGAGGAGTAGTGCAAGGAGTTTCTGTCCCAGTACTCCCAAAATATAAATAGATGTTAATGTCTCGCAAAACAACCAAAACAAAAAAAAAGGTGGCATACTTAGGTACAGGGGTGGGCTCATCTGCTGAGTTTCTGACATAGTAATTTGGCAGTAACTATTTAATGGTGCCAATATAGGACACAGACACAGACTACTTTAAGTTGCATCATAGATGTCTACAAATGTGTATTGTCAGTGCCAGACATTGAATGATGTCAGCGAATAGACTAAAGATTGGTGGAGCTGTGCGACATAATTTTGCATGTGGTAGAGCACATTTTGAGCTGGGGTAGGGGGGAACTCTCTAGAGGCCGGCGGGACCGCCCCAGGGCCCCTCATGTTACAACGGTGTGTCTGACGTTGGGTGCGCACCACCACCGCCAGAGACACTACATTGTACTATGAGGGACCCAGTAGCAATGCCGTCAACCAAAAGCGAGCACACCCACCTCTTCAGACAAACAGCAGTCTCACGGGTGCTTGCGCCAAGTCGCGATACCACGGCCCCGTGTGGGGAGTTTGGCCATTTAGGGAGGTGTAAACATGTCGTATGCTGTACAATCAGCTGCAGCAAATTAGACATTAGAAAAGTAATTCACAGGCAAGAGCCTTTCATAGGAAAGCTAGGTGTCGGCCGGGCAAGGTGGGGCAAAAGATTTCGAAATCCAGTTGTGGTTCATTTTAATGAATGTTAGATCGTCAACATTTTGGGTAGCCAGACGAGTCCTTTTTTTGGTTAATATTGAACCTGCAGCACTGAATACTCTTTCTGATAGGACACTTGCTGCCGGGCAAGCAAGCTCCTGCAATGCATATTCTGCCAATTCTGGCCAGGTGTCTAATTTGGAGGCCCAGTAATCAAATGGGAATGACGGTTGAGGGAGAACATCGATAAGGGATGAAAAATAGTTAGTAACCATACTGGACAAATGTTGTCTCCTGTCACTTTCAATTGATGCAGCAGTACCTGTCCTGTCTGCGGTCATAGCAAAATCACTCCACAACCTGGTCAGAAAACCCCTCTGTCCAACGCCACTTCTGATGTGTGCACCCCTAACACTCCTAGTCTGCTGCCCCCTGGAGCTCGTGTGAGAACGATCACGTGCGCTGTGTGCTGGGAATGCCTGAAGCAAACGGTCAACAAGAGTTGATTGTTTGGTTGCTAATATTAGTTCCAAGTTCTCATGTGGCATAATATTTTGCAATTTGCCTTTATAGCGTGGATCAAGGAGGCAGGCCAACCAGTAATCGTCATCGTTCATCATTTTCGTAATGCGTGTGTCCCTTTTTAGGATACGTAAGGCATAATCCGCCATGTGGGCCAAAGTTCCAGTTGTCAAATCTCCGGTTGTGATTGGTTGAGGGGCAGTTGCAGGCAAATCTACGTCACTTGTGTCCCTCAAAAAACCAGAACCCGGCCGTGACACGCAACCAATTTCCTGTGCCCCCGGGAAAGGTTCGGCATTAAAAATATACTCATCCCCATCATCCTCCTCGTCCTCCACCTCCTCTTCGCCCGCTACCTCGTCCTGTACACTGCCCTGACCAGACAATGGCTGACTGTCATCAAGGCTTTCCTCTTCCTCTGGTGCAGACGCCTGCTCCTTTATGTGCGTCAAACTTTGCATCAGCAGACGCATTAGGGGGATGCTCATGCTTATTACGGCGTTGTCTGCACTAACCAGCCGTGTGCATTCCTCAAAACACTGAAGGACTTGACACATGTCTTGTATCTTAGACCACTGCACACCTGACAACTCCATGTCTGCCATCCTACTGCCTGCCCGTGTATCCTCCCACAAATAAATAACAGCACGCCTCTGTTCGCACAGTCTCTGAAGCATGTGCAGTGTTGAGTTCCACCTTGTTGCAACGTCTATGATTAGGCGATGCTGGGGAAGGTTCAAAGACCGCTGATAGGTCTGCATACGGCTGGCGTGTACAGGCGAACGTCGGATATGTGAGCAAAGTGCACGCACTTTGAGGAGCAGGTCGGAGAACCCAGGATAAGTTTTCAATAAGCACTGCACCACCAGGTTTAAGGTGTGAGCCAGGCAAGGAATGTGTTTCAGTTGGGAAAGGGAGATGGCAGCCATGAAATTCCTTCCGTTATCACTCACTACTTTGCCTGCCTCAAGATCTACTGTGCCCAGCCACGACTGCGTTTCTTGTTGCAAGAACTCGGACAGAACTTCCGCGGTGTGTCTGTTGTCGCCCAAGCACTTCATAGCCAATACAGCCTGCTGACGCTTGGCAGTAGCTGGCCCATAATGGGACAACTGGTGTGCAACAGTGTCATCTGCCGATGGAGTGGTTGGCAGACTGCGTTCTGTGGAAGAGCTGTAGCTTCTGCAGGAGGACGAGGAGGAGGAGGAGGAGGGGGTGCGAACGCCTACAGCCAACTGTTTCCTAGACCGTGGGCTAGGCACAACTGTCCCTAAATTGATGTCGCCTGTGGACCCTGCATCCACCACATTCACCCAGTGTGCCGTGATGGACACATAACGTCCCTGGCCATGCCTACTGGTCCATGCATCTGTAGTCAGGTGCACCTTTGTACTCACAGATTGCCTGAGTGCATGGACGATGCGCTGTTTAACATGCTGGTGCAGGGCTGGGATGGCTTTTCTGGAAAAAAAGTGTCGACTGGGTAGCTCGTATCGTGGTTCAGCATACTCCATCAGGCCTTTGAAAGCTTCGCTTTCAACTAACCGGTAGGGCATCATCTCTAACGAGATTAGTCTAGCTATGTGGGCGTTAAAACCCTGTGTACGCGGATGCGAGGATAAGTACTTCCTTTTTCTAACCAGAGTCTCATGTAGGGTGAGCTGGACTGGAGAGCTGGAGATCGTGGAACTTTCGGGTGTGCCGGTGTACATGGCAGACTGAGAGACGGTTGGAGACGGTATTGTTTCCGCCGGTGCCCTAGATGCAATATTTCCTCCTACAAAACTGGTGGTTCCCTGACCCTGACTGCTTTTGGCTGGCAAAGAAACCTGCACAGATACTGCCGGTGGTGCAGAAAATGGTGGCCTTACAGTGACGAAAGGGATGTTGCGTTGCTGACTAGCTTCATTGGCCGAGGGTGCTACAACCTTGAGGGACGTTTGGTAGTTAGTCCAGGCTTGAAAATGCATGGTGGTTAAGTGTCTATGCATGCAACTAGTATTTAGACTTTTCAGATTCTGACCTCTGCTTAAGCTAGTTGAACATTTTTGACAAATGACTTTGCGCTGATCTGTTGGATGTTGTTTAAAAAAATGCCAGACTGCACTCTTCCTAGACTCGGATCCCTTTTCAGGGATTGCAGACTGAGCTTTAACCGGATGGCAACGCTGTGCTCCAACAGGTTTTGGCTTTGACACGCGTTTTGGGCCAGATACGGGCCCGGCAGATGGAACCTGTTGCGATGTTGATGCCTGCTGCGGCCCCTCCTCCACCTCCGCTTCTGAACTACTGCCGCCTGCACCCTGTTCCCCCAATGGCTGCCAATTGGGGTCAATAACTGGGTCATCTATTACCTCCTCTTCGAGCTCGTGTGCAACTTCGTCTGTGTCACTGTGTCGGTCGGTGGTATAGCGTTCGTGGCGGGGCAACATAGTCTCATCAGGGTCTGATTGTGGATCTGTACCCTGAGAGGGCAATGTGGTGGTCTGAGTCAAAGGAGCAGCATAGTACTCTGGCTGTGGCTGTGCATCAGTGCACTCCATGTCAGAATATACTTGTAATGGGCATGGCCTGTTAAATGTTTCACTTTCTAAGCCAGGGACGGTATGTGTAAAGAGCTCCATGGAGTGACCCGTTGTGTCGCCTGCTGCATCCTTCTCTCTTGTTGTAGTTTTTGCTGAGGAGGACAAGGAAGCGACTTGTCCCTGACCGTGAACATCCACAAGCGACACGCTGCTTTTACATTTACCAGTTTCGGAAGAGGAGGCAAAAGAGCTAGAGGCTGAGTCTGCAATGTAAGCCAAAACTTGCTGTTGCTGCTCCGCCTTTAAAAGCGGTTTTCCTACTCCCAGAAAAGAGAGCGTTCGAGGCCTTGTGTAGCCTGACGACTAGTGTTGAGCATTCCGATACCGCAAGTATCGGGTATCGGCCGATACTAGCGGTATCGGAATTCCGATACCGGGATTCCGATACTTGGCGCGTATCGGATACCGGAATCGGAAGTTCCATGATTCAAAATTCAGAAATTCAGCCAATGAGAAAGATTCCAAGTGTGGGCACATCCTGTTTAGCATGGAGGGCATGAAAGTACTGGCAAGGCTGTGATTGGCTGCTGAAATGATGTCATGATGCAGTTTAAAAGTCGCTGGCGCCATTTTGCGATCACTCTGCTGTGAATTCAGTTAGTGACAGGACGCTGTTTGCTGACTGAGGGACAGTTTAGAGATAGCGATTTGCTTCTTTGTGCTTTCCAAAGGCTAATTTAGCAACCGCTGTGTTCACCTACTATTCACCTTGCTTTTGCCTTGTAGCGCTGTTTTCACAGCGATCTGCAAGGTCTCTCTGTGTGTGTGTGTGTGAGTGCAGCCCACTCTCTAGTCTGAGTGCAGCCACATAGGCCATCCATAGCTGGTTGTATTCAGTTCAGGGAGGGTGGTTCATTGCCTCATACTGTCCTTTTTTTTTTTTTTTTTTGAAGTAGTGCAGGCTGCTGCACATTTTTTCAAATAATTCCTATTAGTGTCTTTCCACCCGTCTCCATCTAATTTGTGGAAAAACACTACATAGGATAAAGTAGAGGAGGGTTTTTGGGCCTTGCAGCGCCGTTTACGGCTGTCTGCACGGTCTCCGTGTGACTGCAGCTCGCCCTGTAGTCTGTGAGCAGCCGTAGCTTGGTTGTCTCCAGCTCAGGGTTGTTCACTGCGTCATACCGCCAAATCAATTTTAATTTTTTTTCAAGTACTGTAGTCTGCTGTTAATTAATTTAAAAAAATCCTATTAGTGTCTTTCCACCCGTCTCCAGCTAATTTGTGGAAAAACACTACATAGGATAAAGTAGAGGAGGGTTTTTGGGCCTTGCAGCGCCGTTTACGGCTGTCTGCACGGTCTCCGTGTGACTGCAGCTCGCCCTGTAGTCTGTGAGCAGCTATAGCCTGGTTGTCTCCAGCTCAGGGTTGTTCACTGCGTCATACCGCCAAATCAATTTTAATTTTTTTTCAAGTACTGTAGTCTGCTGCTAATTAATTTAAAAAAATCCTATTAGTGTCTTTCCACCCGTCTCCAGCTAATTTGTGGAAAAACACTACATAGGATAAAGTAGAGGAGGGTTTTTGGGCCTTGCAGCGCCGTTTACGGCTGTCTGCACGGTCTCCGTGTGACTGCAGCTCGCCCTGTAGTCTGTGAGCAGCCGTAGCTTGGTTGTCTCCAGCTCAGGGTTGTTAACTGCGTCATACCGCCAAATCAATTTTAATTTTTTTTCAAGTACTGTAGTCTGCTGCTAATTAATTTAAAAAAATCCTATTAGTGTCTTTCCACCCGTCTCCAGCTAATTTGTGGAAAAACACTACATAGGATAAAGTAGAGGAGGGTTTTTGGGCCTTACAGCGCCGTTAACGTCTGTCTGCACGGTCTCCGTGTGACTGCAGCTCTATCCGTTGTCAGTTCAGCCCCCAAAAAAGAAATAAATAATAAAGTTCACCAAACACACCAGTTACACCACTTTACATTTGTGTAGGCCACATTAACTCATATTAAAGTCTAGTCCACACTTTAGCTAATTAGTGTTTCTTATACCTGTTAGGAGGAGTTTTTCAGGAATAAGCACACAAAGCCGTTAGTACTTTTCTGCTTTTCTTTATCAGTCAACCACGATGAAGAAGGCAGTGAGTAAGGCACGTGGGCGTGGGCGCGGAGCAGGGAGGGGACGTGGGGATTCTGTGCCCGCTGCGGGCACCGGTGACTCATCAGCACCCACTTTCACGAGGGAACAGTCGTTCATGCGCAGCTTTGTCGCCGAGCGCCGTACACCGCTGCTGCGTGAAGACCAAATTGAAGCCGTTGTGGGATGGATGGCAGCTAATGCATCAACTTCCATTAGTGCCACATCCTCTCAGACACAGAGCACTGGAGAGCAGCCATCTGTCTCTTCACCACCTGCCAAATTGCCCAGGCAGACAGAGAGCCCAGGACAGGAGCCGTCTCTACTTCTGTTCTCTGAATCTCTTGGCTTGGAAACAGGGGGCCAGCCAAGCAGCATTGGAGAAATGGAAGAAGAGGCAGGGTGCAGTGATGCCCAACAGCTTTTTCTGTCTTCCTCTGAAGAGGCGGGTGGGCCAGTGGCTCCGTTCACCACATCGCAGGCCGCATCAGCTGATGATGACACTCAGGTGCCACTTACTGGTGCGTGCTCTGCTGCTGAGACTACCCGGGAGGAGCAGTTGGGGGCAGAGGGTAGTGTGGATGACGAGGTCCTTGACCCATCTTGGCGTCAGGGACAGGAAGGTGGTGGGAGCAGCTCTGAGGAAGAGATTCCCCGTACGGTCCAAAGAGGGAGAGGGAGGGGGAAGACTGCGGATCCTGCAGCCTCCGCTTTGGCACCCGTAAGGAGCATGTCTCTTCCAAAAGTCAAAAGGGGGGCTCCCAAGACTTGCAGTGCCTGGTCCTTTTTTGACACAGTTGCAGATGACATTTGCTATGTCAGATGCAAGGTGTGTCATCAAAAAATCAAAAGAGGTCAAAAAGTCGCCAACCTCAATACCTCCAACATGTGGAAACATGTGCGCAACAGGCACCCGGCGGAGTTAGACAAACACACTGAAGAGCTAGGCCAACCAACAGCGGCAGCTACCACCTCTTCAGCTCGTGTTGCCTCTTCCTCTAGCTCACACGCAGCTGGTTCGGCTTCCTCCCAGGATCGCCGTGGAAGAACCTCTGGCCCTGTTGTCCAGAGACCCGCTGTAATTCCACCCGCAGCACCACTTTCCCAGTCAACCACACACTCCCAGCCCAGTCTACAGCCATCGGTAGTACAGGCATGGGAGAAAAGGCGGCCTTTCTCGTCAAACCACCCACGAGCACAGGCTCTGACTGCAGGCATTGCCAAACTTCTGTCACTGGAAATGCTGTCATTCAGGCTGGTGGAGACTGACAGCTTCCGTGACTTGATGTCATTGGCAGTCCCACAGTACAGTGTGCCCAGCCGCTTTTACTTCAGCAGGCAAGCCGTCCCTGCCCTGCACAAGCATGTGGAGGGACACATAAAACACGCGCTACTGAACGCCGTCAGTAGCAAGGTCCACCTCACCACCGATGCGTGGACCAGTCAACATGGACAGGGGCGATACCTTTCCCTCACTGCCCATTGGGTTAATGTAGTTGAGCCGGGTACAGACCGTGCGAGTGGCGCAGGACGTGTCCTGCCCACTCCAAGGATTGCAGGAATCCATTCTGTACGCATTGACTCCTCCTCTTACACCAGTTCCTCAGAATCATCGCTGCAGGAGCCGTCACAGTCCACCTCCACATGGACCCGTGATGAACGTGTACCTGTTACGACCGACATGAGCACAGCCGTGGCCAAACGTCAACAGGCCGTCTTGAAATTAATTTTTTTGGGGAATCGTAGCCACACAGCGCAGGAGCTCTGGAATGCCATCAAGCAGGAGAGCGATGTGTGGTTTGAGCCAGCGAATCTCCAGCCAGGCATGGTAGTGTGTGATAATGGCCGAAATCTGGTGGCAGCCCTGGGCCTCGGCAACCTCACTCACATCCCATGTCTGGCACATGTGCTCAATTTGGTCGTGCAGAGTTTTTTGAGGGACTATCCGGATCTTGATGCACTGCTGCACAAGGTCCGCCTAGAGTGTGCTCACTTGCGGCGTTCCAGCACGGCAAAAGCGCGCATTGCGGCTCTGCAGCGCCGACACCGCCTGCCGGAACATCGCATCATATGTGACCTACCTACCAGGTGGAATTCCACGTTACATATGTTGGAGCGGTTGTGTGAGCAGCAGCAAGCTGTAATGGAGTACCAGCTGTATCAGGCGCACAAAAGTCGCAGTCAGCGCCGTACAGACTTCACAACCACAGAGTGGGCCACTATGAAGGATGTCTGCCAGGTTTTGCGTCCCTTCGATTATTCCACGCGGATGGCGAGTGCAGATGATGCACTAGTCAGCATGACTGTCCCCCTTATCTGCCTGCTTGAAAAATCACTGCAAGCGCTAAGGGATGATGTTGTGGAAGAGGTGGAGGATGAGGATTCACCACTTCCATCATCTTCTGGACAGTCAGCGCCACGTGGTTCCTCACAAACGCGTAGGCAGGGGACAGTTTGTGAGGAGGATGAGGAGGAGTCAATGGAGGAGGAAGACATCCGTCCAGAGGAGGGAGTTACACAATTGTCCAGTACTCAGTGTGTACAGCGAGGGTGGGGTGATGACGAGCGGGCAGAGATCACGCCTCCAGCTGGGGACAGCGTTTCTTGGGCAGTTGGCAGTCTGCAGCACATGGTGGATTACATGCTGCAGTGCCTGAGAAACGACCGCCGCATCGACCACATTCTCAACATGTCTGATTACTGGGTGTTCACCCTCCTCGATCCTCGCTACCGGGACAACGTAGAAAGCCTCATCACACCGTTGAACCGGGAGCGAAAAATGCGGGAGTACCAAGACACACTGGTCAGTTCCATCATCTTCTCCATTCCAACTGAGAGAAGTGCTGCTAGTGCATTCCAAAGCAGCTCAGTGCGTCCAGGCAGTGGTGGAGGCTCTGCACAAAGAGGGAGCAGAAGCAGTGCCTCTGCCCAAGGCAAGACCAGTATGGCCCAACTGTGGCACAGTTTTGTGTGCCCCCCACAAAAGTCTACACCATCACAGACGGCTCCAGTCAGCAGGAGGCAACGGTTCCGTCAGATGGTGACAGACTACATGTCTTGCCCTCTTGCTGTACTCCCAGACGGCTCTTCCCCTTTCAAGTTTTGGGTCTCAAAGCTGGATACATGGCCAGAGCTAAGCCAGTATGCATTGGAGGTGCTGTCTTGCCCTGCGGCCAGTGTATTATCGGAACGTGTCTTTAGTGCTGCAGGTGGTGTACTAACTGACCGTCGCATGCGACTATCCTCCGATAACGTTGACCGGCTTACTTTCCTGAAAATGAACAAGGCCTGGATCTCGCAGGAATTTGCCACTCCTCCTCCTGATTAAATAATTAGGTCACTGTATACGTTATCCAGGTCTCCTGTTGTGTTCATCTTTCAACCACCTGAACTTACATTCCTGGGCTCCAACAACGCCAGTTGAGGCTCAGAAGTGCCATCTGCACAGTCAAAACATACGACCCAGTGTTATTGGGTTTCAGTAACGTCAGCTGATCCCCAGCTGTGTAGCCGGCAATGTGTCCTGCGACCGCCACGCTGACACAACTGAAATGTAAGGGAACCTGTCCCCCCCCCCCCCCAAGGCGTTTGTTACTGAAAGAGCCACCTTGTGCAGCAGTAATGCTGCACAAGGAAAAGGTAGCTATTTTCATTATGCTCCTTGCACACGCAGAACTTAACACTTATAAAATGTGTCCACTGATACCGTAAAACCGTCCCGGAGGTGGGACTTTCCTTCGTAATATGACGCAGCACAGCTGTCATTCCTACCCCCTCGGCGCCGTGCCCCGGCTCCTCATCGTTGTTTGATTCCGTCCCGGAGCCTGCGCTGTTATGTTATCCCTTGGCCAGGCACACTTAGCGCTGCCCATCTTCTGACATCATTTGGTGTCAGGCTGGCTGCGCCTGTGCGGCCGCGCTGTCCGAGAGCCCGCCTCGCAGTGTGGTCTAATGTAATCCCACCGCGGGCCTGGGATCAGTGGCCATGCGCAGTGCATATCCTCGCCTCTCGCTCCACTCCCTACGGCTTCTTCAGACTGTGCGGTGCCAGCTGATCCGTAATAGCATGCCACGGCCGTGGCAGCGCACAGTCTGAAAAAGCCGTAGGGAGGGGAGCGAGAGGCGAGGATATGCACTGCGCATGGCCACTGATCCCAGGCCCGCGGTGGGATTACATTAGACCACACTGCGAGGCGGGCTCTCGGACAGCGCGGCCGCACAAGCGCAGCCAGCCTGACACCAAATGATGTCAGAAGATGGGCAGCGCTAAGTGTGCCTGGCCAAGGGATAACCTAACAGCGCAGGCTCCGGGACGGAATCAAACAACGATGAGGAGCCGGGGCACGGCGCCGAGGGGGTAGGAATGACAGCTGTGCTGCGTCATATTACGAAGGAAAGTCCCACCTCCGGGACAGTTTCACGGTTTCAGGGGACACATTTTATAAGTGTTTAGTTCTGTGCTTGCAAGGAGCATAATTAAAAGAGCCACCTTTTCCTTTTGCATCTTTTGAGCTGCACAAGCTGGCTCTTTCAGCTACAAATGCCTTGGGGGGGGGGGTTAAAGGTTCCCTTTCTCCAATCAGGCTTCGGCCTACATTGTGTTCCTCTGCTTCTACTGCTGTCCCTGGGCTCCAACACCGCTAGTTGTTGCCTGGTAGTGCTGTACGCACAGTCAACAGTCGCTCCTCTGTTATTGGGGTTCAGTAACGTCAGCTGTTCCCCTGCTGTGTGTGTGGCAATCCCTCCAACCTCCTCCAACCTCATCCAAACTCCTCCTCCTCCACCTGTCCCTGGGCTCCAACACCGCTAGTTGCCGTCCAGAAGTGCTGTACGCACAGTCAACAGTCGCTCCTCTGTTATTGGGGTTCAGTAACGTCAGCTGTTCCCCTGCTGTGTGTGTGGCAATCCCTCCTACCTCCTCCAACCTCCTCCTACCTCCTCCTCCTCCACCTGTCCCTGGGCTCCAACACCGCCAGTTGCCGTCCAGAAGTGCTGTACGCACAGTCAACAGTCCCTCCTCTGTTATTGGGGTTCAGTAACGTCAGCTGTTCCCCTGCTGTGTGTGTGGCAATCCCTCCTACCTCCTCCAACCTCCTCCTACCTCCTCCTCCACCTGTCCCTGGGCTCCAACACCGCCAGTTGCCGTCCAGAAGTGCTGTACGCACAGTCAACAGTCCCTCCTCTGTTATTGGGGTTCAGTAACGTCAGCTGTTCCCCTGCTGTGTGTGTGGCAATCCCTCCAACCTCCTCCAACCTCATCCAAACTCCTCCTCCTCCACCTGTCCCTGGGCTCCAACACCGCTAGTTGCCGTCCAGAAGTGCTGTACGCACAGTCAACAGTCGCTCCTCTGTTATTGGGGTTCAGTAACGTCAGCTGTTCCCCTGCTGTGTGTGTGGCAATCCCTCCTACCTCCTCCAACCTCCTCCTACCTCCTCCTCCTCCACCTGTCCCTGGGCTCCAACACCGCCAGTTGCCGTCCAGAAGTGCTGTACGCACAGTCAACAGTCCCTCCTCTGTTATTGGGGTTCAGTAACGTCAGCTGTTCCCCTGCTGTGTGTGTGGCAATCCCTCCTACCTCCTCCAACCTCCTCCTACCTCCTCCTCCACCTGTCCCTGGGCTCCAACACCGCCAGTTGCCGTCCAGAAGTGCTGTACGCACAGTCAACAGTCCCTCCTCTGTTATTGGGGTTCAGTAACGTCAGCTGTTCCCCTGCTGTGTGTGTGGCAATCCCTCCTACCTCCTCCTACCTCCTCCTCCTCCACCTGTCCCTGGGCTCCAACACCGCCAGTTGCCGTCCAGAAGTGCTGTACGCACAGTCAACAGTCCCTCCTCTGTTATTGGGGTTCAGTAACGTCAGCTGTTCCCCTGCTGTGTGTGTGGCAATCCCTCCTACCTCCTCCTTCCTCCTCCACCTGTCCCTGGGCTCCAACACCGCCAGTTGCCGTCCAGAAGTGCTGTACGCACAGTCAACAGTCGCTCCTCTGTTATTGGGGTTCAGTAACGTCAGCTGTTCCCCTGCTGTGTGTGTGGCAATCCCTCCTACCTCCTCCAACCTCCTCCTACCTCCTCCTCCTCCACCTGTCCCTGGGCTCCAACACCGCCAGTTGCCGTCCAGAAGTGCTGTACGCACAGTCAACAGTCCCTCCTCTGTTATTGGGGTTCAGTAACGTCAGCTGTTCCCCTGCTGTGTGTGTGGCAATCCCTCCTACCTCCTCCAACCTCCTCCAACCTCCTCCTCCTCCACCTGTCCCTGGGCTCCAACACCGCTAGTTGCCGTCCAGAAGTGCTGTACGCACAGTCAACAGTCCCTCCTCTGTTATTGGGGTTCAGTAACGTCAGCTGTTCCCCTGCTGTGTGTGTGGCAATCCCTCCTACCTCCTCCTTCCTCCTCCACCTGTCCCTGGGCTCCAACACCGCCAGTTGCCGTCCAGAAGTGCTGTACGCACAGTCAACAGTCCCTCCTCTGTTATTGGGGTTCAGTAACGTCAGCTGTTCCCCTGCTGTGTGTGTGGCAATCCCTCCTACCTCCTCCTTCCTCCTCCACCTGTCCCTGGGCTCCAACACCGCCAGTTGCCGTCCAGAAGTGCTGTACGCACAGTCAACAGTCCCTCCTCTGTTATTGGGGTTCAGTAACGTCAGCTGTTCCCCTGCTGTGTGTGTGGCAATCCCTCCTACCTCCTCCAACCTCCTCCAACCTCCTCCTACTCCTCCACCTGTCCCTGGGCTCCAACACCGCTAGTTGCCGTCCAGAAGTGCTGTACGCACAGTCAACAGTCGCTCCTCTGTTATTGGGGTTCAGTAACGTCAGCTGTTCCCCTGCTGTGTGTGTGGCAATCCCTCCTACCTCCTCCAACCTCCTCCTACCTCCTCCTCCTCCACCTGTCCCTGGGCTCCAACACCGCCAGTTGCCGTCCAGAAGTGCTGTACGCACAGTCAACAGTCCCTCCTCTGTTATTGGGGTTCAGTAACGTCAGCTGTTCCCCTGCTGTGTGTGTGGCAATCCCTCCTACCTCCTCCTACCTCCTCCACCTGTCCCTGGGCTCCAACACCGCCAGTTGCCGTCCAGAAGTGCTGTACGCACAGTCAACAGTCCCTCCTCTGTTATTGGGGTTCAGTAACGTCAGCTGTTCCCCTGCTGTGTGTGTGGCAATCCCTCCTACCTCCTCCAACCTCCTCCAACCTCCTCCTCCTCCACCTGTCCCTGGGCTCCAACACCGCTAGTTGCCGTCCAGAAGTGCTGTACGCACAGAGCCAAACACCTCGCCAATGTGTTAGTGGGGTTCAGCACCGCCAGCTGTTCCCCTGCTGTGTATACGGCAACGTGTACTGCGACCGCCACGCAGACACAACAAGTTAAATGTAAGGGAACCTGACCCCCCCCCCCCCCAGGCGTTTGTTACTGAAGGAGCCACCTTGTGCAGCAGTAATAATGCAAAGGGAAAAAGTGCCTCTTTTCGTGATGCTCCTTGCACATGCTGAACCTAACACTTATGAAATGTGTCCCCACACAGCGTTAAACCGTCCGGTAGGTGGAACTTTCCTTTGTCGTGTGACGCAGCACAGCCATCATTTTTACCCCCTTGGCGCCGTGCGCCCACTCCTCAGCGTTGTTTGAATCTGTCCCGGAGCCTGCGCTGTTAGGTTAGCCCTTGGCCATGCACACATGTTGCGCTGCCCGTCTTCTGACCTCATTTGGTGTCAGGCTGGCTGCGCCTGTGCGGGTGCGCTGGTCGAGATCCCGCCTCGCAATGTCGTCTAATGTAATCCCACCGCGGGCCTGTGATCCGTGCCCGTGCGCAGTGCATATCCTCTCCTCTCACTCCCCTCCCTACGGCTTCTTCAGACTGTGCGATGTCAGCTGGTCCCTAATAGCATGCCACGGCCGTGACAACGCACAGTCTGAAAAAGCCGTAGGGAGGGGAGTGAGAGGACAGGATATGCACTGCGCACGGGCACGGATCACAGGCCCGCGGTGGGATTACATTAGACGACACTGCGAGGCGGGATCTCGGCCAGCGCACCCGCACAGGCGCAGCCAGCCTGACACCAAATGAGGTCAGAAGACGGGCAGCGCAACATGTGTGCATGGCCAAGGGCTAACCTAACAGCGCAGGCTCCGGGACAGATTCAAACAACGCTGAGGAGTGGGCGCACGGCACCAAGGGGGTAAAAATGATGGCTGTGCTGCGTCACACGACAAAGGAAAGTTCCACCTACCGGACGGTTTAACGCTGTGAGGAGACACATTTCATAAATGTTTGGTTCCGCATGTACAAGGACCATAATTAAAAGAGCTAAGTTTACCTTTTCCAGCATTAGTGCTGTACACAATGGCTCTTTCAGCTACAAACGCCTGGGGGGGGGGGTGTTAAAGGTTTCCTTTCAACTTGCTCGAGTGCAGGCTTCGGCCTACACTCCGCTCCCCCTGCTCCTCCTGCTGACCCTGGGCTCTAACACCGCCAGTTTTTGCCCAGATGTGCTAGCTGCACAGAGAAAAACACCAGCCAATGTGTCAGTGGGGTTCAGCACCGCCAGCTGTTCCCCTGCTGTGTAGCCGGCAACGTGTCCTGCGACCGCCACGCAGACACAAGAACTGAAATTGAAGGGAACCTGTCCCCCCTCCCCCAGGTGTTTCTATGTTTTACAGCTACCTTGAACAGCAGTAATGCTGCATGTGTTCAAGGTGGCTCAGAAACTTATTCTCCTTGCCCATGTTGAAGTGAACACGTCTAAAATGTGTCCTCTGTGACCATTAAAACGTCCCTCAGGTGTGATTTGACTTTGTATTGACACACGCAACAAGCTCCTTGGTAGCGCTGCCCGTCTTCTGGCATCATTGTTTGGCTGGCTGCGCCTCTGCGGCCGCCCTGACCCACACAACGCCCCTCGGTGTCTTATTTATTGGGACTGCGAGGGTGTGATTGATGGGCAGGATCAGTGCATCAGTTCGCCTGTCCCTCCTCTCCTTCCGCCTTCTTCAGACTGTGCGGCTTCATGGCCGTGGCATGCGATAAGGGATCAGATGACGCCGCACAGTCTGAAGCGGGTGTAAGGACCCGCGTGTGAGAGGCGAACATATGTGCTGCGCCAGGCCCTGAATCCCAGCCCCGCAGTGTTTTAACAATGTTAAGACACTGCGGGGCTGGGATTCATGGTCATCGCGAACCGCAACGGCCGACATTAAATGATGTCAGAAGATGGGCAGCGCTAACGGCGCTAGGCCAGGGGATAACACGACAGCGCAGACTCCTGTACAGCAAATAACAACGCTCAGGAGGCTGCACCCAGCACCAAGGTGGGATTCTTGACATCTGTGCTGCGTCTCATTACAAAGGGAACTCTCGCCTCCATTACACAGTTTGACTGTATAAAGGGCTAAATGTTATACGTGTTCCATTCAGCGTGTGCAAGGAGAAAAATTACAAGAGCAACCTTTGACTTGCGCAGCACTACTGCTGCATAAGCTGTGGCTCTTCTACTTTGTAACCCCTGAGGGGGGGTTAAAGGTGACTTTTGAAATCGGTTCAATTAGGCTTCGGCCTACACTCTGCTCCACCTGCAGAGCCCGGGCTCCAACAACGCTAGTTGCTGTCCGGAAGTGCTGGCTGCACAGAGCCAAACACCTCGCCAATGTGTCAGTGGGGTCCAGCACCGCCAGCTGTTCCCCTGCTGTGTAGCCGGCAACGTGTCCTGCAAAAGCCACGCAGACACAACACACCCAAAGCTGCCGCCTGTGCAGGCTTCGGCCTACACTCCCCTCCCCCTGCTCCTCCTCCTCCTGCTCCTCCTCCTGCTGTCCCTGGGCTCTAACACACCGCCAGTTTTTGCCCAGATGTGCTAGCTGCACAGAGAAAAACACCAGCCAATGTGTCAGTGGGGTCCAGCACCGCCAGCTGTTCCCCTGCTGTGCAGCCGGCAACGTGTCCTGCAAAAGCCACGCAGACACAAGAACTGAAATTGAAGGGAACCTGTCCCCCCTCCCCCAGGCGTTTTTACGTTATCCAGCCACCTTGTACAGCGGTAATGCTGCATGTGTGCAAGGTGGCTCATAAACGTATTCTCCTCGCACATGTGGAACTGAAAACACGTCTGAAATGTGTCCTCTGTGTGACCATTTAACCGTCCCGGGGGTGTGACTTTCCTTTGTAATGACACGCTGCAACCCCCTTGGTAGCGCTGCCCGTCTTCTGGCATCATTGTTTGGCTGGCTGCGCCTCTGCGGCCGCCCTGACCCACACAACGCCCCTCGGTGTCTTATTTATTGGGACTGCGAGGGTGTGATTGATGGGCAGGATCAGTGCATCAGTTCGCCTGTCCCTCCTCTCCTTCCGCCTTCTTCAGACTGTGCGGCTTCATGGCCGTGGCATGCGATAAGGGATCAGATGACGCCGCACAGTCTGAAGCGGGTGTAAGGACCCGCGTGTGAGAGGCGAACATATGTGCTGCGCCAGGCCCTGAATCCCAGCCCCGCAGTGTTTTAACAATGTTAAGACACTGCGGGGCTGGGATTCATGGTCATCGCGAACCGCAACGGCCGACATTAAATGATGTCAGAAGATGGGCAGCGCTAACGGCGCTAGGCCAGGGGATAACACGACAGCGCAGACTCCTGTACAGCAAATAACAACGCTCAGGAGGCTGCACCCAGCACCAAGGTGGGATTCTTGACATCTGTGCTGCGTCTCATTACAAAGGGAACTCTCGCCTCCATTACACAGTTTGACTGTATAAAGGGCTAAATGTTATACGTGTTCCATTCAGCGTGTGCAAGGAGAAAAATTACAAGAGCAACCTTTGACTTGCGCAGCACTACTGCTGCATAAGCTGTGGCTCTTCTACTTTGTAACCCCTGAGGGGGGGTTAAAGGTGACTTTTGAAATCGGTTCAATTAGGCTTCGGCCTACACTCTGCTCCCCCTGCAGAGCCCGGGCTCCAACAACGCTAGTTGCTGTCCGGAAGTGCTGGCTGCACAGAGCCAAACACCTCGCCAATGTGTCAGTGGGGTCCAGCACCGCCAGCTGTTCCCCTGCTGTGTAGCCGGCAACGTGTCCTGCAAAAGCCACGCAGACACAACACACCCAAAGCTGCCGCCTGTGCAGGCTTCGGCCTACACTCCCCTCCCCCTGCTCCTCCTCCTCCTGCTCCTCCTCCTGCTGTCCCTGGGCTCTAACACACCGCCAGTTTTTGCCCAGATGTGCTAGCTGCACAGAGAAAAACACCAGCCAATGTGTCAGTGGGGTCCAGCACCGCCAGCTGTTCCCCTGCTGTGCAGCCGGCAACGTGTCCTGCAAAAGCCACGCAGACACAAGAACTGAAATTGAAGGGAACCTGTCCCCCCTCCCCCAGGCGTTTTTACGTTATCCAGCCACCTTGTACAGCGGTAATGCTGCATGTGTGCAAGGTGGCTCATAAACGTATTCTCCTCGCACATGTGGAACTGAAAACACGTCTGAAATGTGTCCTCTGTGTGACCATTTAACCGTCCCGGGGGTGTGACTTTCCTTTGTAATGACACGCTGCAACCCCCTTGGTAGCGCTGCCCGTCTTCTGGCATCATTGTTTGGCTGGCTGCGCCTCTGCGGCCGCCCTGACCCACACAACGCCCCTCGGTGTCTTATTTATTGGGACTGCGAGGGTGTGATTGATGGGCAGGATCAGTGCATCAGTTCGCCTGTCCCTCCTCTCCTTCCGCCTTCTTCAGACTGTGCGGCTTCATGGCCGTGGCATGCGATAAGGGATCAGATGACGCCGCACAGTCTGAAGCGGGTGTAAGGACCCGCGTGTGAGAGGCGAACATATGTGCTGCGCCAGGCCCTGAATCCCAGCCCCGCAGTGTTTTAACAATGTTAAGACACTGCGGGGCTGGGATTCATGGTCATCGCGAACCGCAACGGCCGACATTAAATGATGTCAGAAGATGGGCAGCGCTAACGGCGCTAGGCCAGGGGATAACACGACAGCGCAGACTCCTGTACAGCAAATAACAACGCTCAGGAGGCTGCACCCAGCACCAAGGTGGGATTCTTGACATCTGTGCTGCGTCTCATTACAAAGGGAACTCTCGCCTCCATTACACAGTTTGACTGTATAAAGGGCTAAATGTTATACGTGTTCCATTCAGCGTGTGCAAGGAGAAAAATTACAAGAGCAACCTTTGACTTGCGCAGCACTACTGCTGCATAAGCTGTGGCTCTTCTACTTTGTAACCCCTGAGGGGGGGTTAAAGGTGACTTTTGAAATCGGTTCAATTAGGCTTCGGCCTACACTCTGCTCCACCTGCAGAGCCCGGGCTCCAACAACGCTAGTTGCTGTCCGGAAGTGCTGGCTGCACAGAGCCAAACACCTCGCCAATGTGTCAGTGGGGTCCAGCACCGCCAGCTGTTCCCCTGCTGTGTAGCCGGCAACGTGTCCTGCAAAAGCCACGCAGACACAACACACCCAAAGCTGCCGCCTGTGCAGGCTTCGGCCTACACTCCCCTCCCCCTGCTCCTCCTCCTCCTGCTCCTCCTCCTGCTGTCCCTGGGCTCTAACACACCGCCAGTTTTTGCCCAGATGTGCTAGCTGCACAGAGAAAAACACCAGCCAATGTGTCAGTGGGGTCCAGCACCGCCAGCTGTTCCCCTGCTGTGCAGCCGGCAACGTGTCCTGCAAAAGCCACGCAGACACAAGAACTGAAATTGAAGGGAACCTGTCCCCCCTCCCCCAGGCGTTTTTACGTTATCCAGCCACCTTGTACAGCGGTAATGCTGCATGTGTGCAAGGTGGCTCATAAACGTATTCTCCTCGCACATGTGGAACTGAAAACACGTCTGAAATGTGTCCTCTGTGTGACCATTTAACCGTCCCGGGGGTGTGACTTTCCTTTGTAATGACACGCTGCAACCCCCTTGGTAGCGCTGCCCGTCTTCTGGCATCATTGTTTGGCTGGCTGCGCCTCTGCGGCCGCCCTGACCCACACAACGCCCCTCGGTGTCTTATTTATTGGGACTGCGAGGGTGTGATTGATGGGCAGGATCAGTGCATCAGTTCGCCTGTCCCTCCTCTCCTTCCGCCTTCTTCAGACTGTGCGGCTTCATGGCCGTGGCATGCGATAAGGGATCAGATGACGCCGCACAGTCTGAAGCGGGTGTAAGGACCCGCGTGTGAGAGGCGAACATATGTGCTGCGCCAGGCCCTGAATCCCAGCCCCGCAGTGTTTTAACAATGTTAAGACACTGCGGGGCTGGGATTCATGGTCATCGCGAACCGCAACGGCCGACATTAAATGATGTCAGAAGATGGGCAGCGCTAACGGCGCTAGGCCAGGGGATAACACGACAGCGCAGACTCCTGTACAGCAAATAACAACGCTCAGGAGGCTGCACCCAGCACCAAGGTGGGATTCTTGACATCTGTGCTGCGTCTCATTACAAAGGGAACTCTCGCCTCCATTACACAGTTTGACTGTATAAAGGGCTAAATGTTATACGTGTTCCATTCAGCGTGTGCAAGGAGAAAAATTACAAGAGCAACCTTTGACTTGCGCAGCACTACTGCTGCATAAGCTGTGGCTCTTCTACTTTGTAACCCCTGAGGGGGGGTTAAAGGTGACTTTTGAAATCGGTTCAATTAGGCTTCGGCCTACACTCTGCTCCCCCTGCAGAGCCCGGGCTCCAACAACGCTAGTTGCTGTCCGGAAGTGCTGGCTGCACAGAGCCAAACACCTCGCCAATGTGTCAGTGGGGTCCAGCACCGCCAGCTGTTCCCCTGCTGTGTAGCCGGCAACGTGTCCTGCAAAAGCCACGCAGACACAACACACCCAAAGCTGCCGCCTGTGCAGGCTTCGGCCTACACTCCCCTCCCCCTGCTCCTCCTCCTCCTGCTCCTCCTCCTGCTGTCCCTGGGCTCTAACACACCGCCAGTTTTTGCCCAGATGTGCTAGCTGCACAGAGAAAAACACCAGCCAATGTGTCAGTGGGGTCCAGCACCGCCAGCTGTTCCCCTGCTGTGCAGCCGGCAACGTGTCCTGCAAAAGCCACGCAGACACAAGAACTGAAATTGAAGGGAACCTGTCCCCCCTCCCCCAGGCGTTTTTACGTTATCCAGCCACCTTGTACAGCGGTAATGCTGCATGTGTGCAAGGTGGCTCATAAACGTATTCTCCTCGCACATGTGGAACTGAAAACACGTCTGAAATGTGTCCTCTGTGTGACCATTTAACCGTCCCGGGGGTGTGACTTTCCTTTGTAATGACACGCTGCAACCCCCTTGGTAGCGCTGCCCGTCTTCTGGCATCATTGTTTGGCTGGCTGCGCCTCTGCGGCCGCCCTGACCCACACAACGCCCCTCGGTGTCTTATTTATTGGGACTGCGAGGGTGTGATTGATGGGCAGGATCAGTGCATCAGTTCGCCTGTCCCTCCTCTCCTTCCGCCTTCTTCAGACTGTGCGGCTTCATGGCCGTGGCATGCGATAAGGGATCAGATGACGCCGCACAGTCTGAAGCGGGTGTAAGGACCCGCGTGTGAGAGGCGAACATATGTGCTGCGCCAGGCCCTGAATCCCAGCCCCGCAGTGTTTTAACAATGTTAAGACACTGCGGGGCTGGGATTCATGGTCATCGCGAACCGCAACGGCCGACATTAAATGATGTCAGAAGATGGGCAGCGCTAACGGCGCTAGGCCAGGGGATAACACGACAGCGCAGACTCCTGTACAGCAAATAACAACGCTCAGGAGGCTGCACCCAGCACCAAGGTGGGATTCTTGACATCTGTGCTGCGTCTCATTACAAAGGGAACTCTCGCCTCCATTACACAGTTTGACTGTATAAAGGGCTAAATGTTATACGTGTTCCATTCAGCGTGTGCAAGGAGAAAAATTACAAGAGCAACCTTTGACTTGCGCAGCACTACTGCTGCATAAGCTGTGGCTCTTCTACTTTGTAACCCCTGAGGGGGGGTTAAAGGTTACCTTTGAAATTGGTTCAAGTAGGCTTCGGCCTACACTCTGCTCCCCCTGCAGAGCCCGGGCTACAACACCGCTCGTTGCTGTCCGGAAGTGCTGGCTGCACAGAGCCAAACACCTCGCCAATGTGTCAGTGGGGTCCAGCACCGCCAGCTGTTCCCCTGCTGTGTAGCCGGCAACGTGTCCTGCGACCGCCACGCAGACACAACACACCCAAAGCTGCCGCCAGTGCAGGCTTCGGCCTACACTCCCCTCCCCCTGCTCCTGCTCCTCCTCCTTCTCCTGCTGTCCCTGGGCTCTAACACACCGCCAGTTGGGGCCCAGATGTGCTAGCTGCACAGAGAAAAACACCAGCCAATGTGTCAGTGGGGTTCAGCACCGCCAGCTGTTCCCCTGCTGTGCAGCCGGCATCGTGTCCTGCAAAAGCCACGCAGACACTTGCTCTTGTACCTTCTGCTCCCCATCCTGGTTCCAGTACCGTCAGCTGGTTCCGGGCAGAGCCTTTGGCTTAGGTGCCTCCCTTTGGTATCCGAGTTCCACCAACGTCAGGTGGTCCTTGGTAGTGCTTTCAGGCACGGGTACCTCCTGCTTAGTAACCGGGTTCCAGTAACGTCAGCTGGTCCTCGGTAGTTCCATTGGCTCTTGGACCTTCGGCTACCCATCCGGGTTCCAGCACCGTCAGCTGGTTCTCGGCAGTGTCTTTTGCTCTTGTACCTTCTGCTCCCCATCCTGGTTCCAGTACCGTCAGCTGGTTCCGGGCAGAGCCTTTGGCTTAGGTGCCTCCCTCTGGGTATCTGAGTTCCACCAACGTCAGGTGGTCCTTGGTAGTGCTTTCAGCACGGGTACCTCCTGCTTAGTAACCGGGTTCCAGTAACGTCAGCTGGTCCTCGGTCGTTCCATTGGCTCTTGGACCTTCGGGTAGCCATCTGAGCTCCAGTTCCATCAGCTGGTTCTCGGCATTCTCTCAGCCTTCTTGTACCTTCTGCTGCATTTCCAAGTTCAAGAGACTAAACACGATGACCCGGAAGACCACCCCTAAGATGACGACGACACCAGAGACGACAACCACCGTGATGACGACGACCCTGGAGACGATGACCCTGAAGACCACCCCGATGACGACGACCCCGGAGACGACCCCGATGACGACGACCCCGGAGACGACGACCCTGGAGACGACGACGACCTGGAAGACCGAGAAGCAGAAGAACAAGAGGCTGCAGAACAAAGAGCAGAAGGACATTAAGCATAACACAAAATATCAGAGCAAAAAATATTATGTAAATTATAAGCAGAAGAAGACTAAGCAGTGTATGGGGGTGAGTCCGTTCCTCCTCGTGGTGCCCCTGGATAAAGCCTGATGCTGCAGGCCAAACTGAACGCGGACAAATGTAACTGTTTTGTGACAGGCAGAACGGAAGGTGTAATCTTCAAACTTTTATAGATAACAACTACGGGAATGCCTGTCACAAATAAGAATATGATGAAGAAGTAGAATATGATGAAGATAATAGTAAAATAAAAAGAATATGAACAATGTAACCCAAAAAATAATAGGTAGAAGATGAAGAAGAAGATGAAGAAGGTGAAGAAGTTGATGTCAAAGAAGCTGATGATGAGGATAATGAAGAAGAAAGCGTGGGAGAAGTAAAAAAGAAGGTGAAGGGCGTGGAAGTAGTGAAACATCAATATCTGACATAAAAAAAAAAAATAACATAGTCAAATTCTTTCTAACGCCGAACGTCATAAAAAAAAAAAAAAAATCCTGCTATTCTATTAGATTGGGCTAAACCTCTGTGCCTTTAATGTCTCCGCCACGTCCCCCAATACATCCTACATTATTCTTAGTTGTTTTCCTTCATGTAGAATGAACCTACAAGTGTATAAAGGGTTTATTTTAATTCCGATATTTTCGTCCCATTGACTTGCATTGGGATCGGGTATCGGTATCGGATTGGATTCCGATACTGTGACGGTATCGGCCGATACTTTCCGATTCCGATACTTTCCGATATCGGAAAGTATCGCTCAACACTACTGACGACGAA
The DNA here is from genome assembly GCF_051348905.1 of Ranitomeya variabilis. NCBI lineage: Eukaryota > Metazoa > Chordata > Amphibia > Anura > Dendrobatidae > Ranitomeya > Ranitomeya variabilis. Next base: position 495,254,644 of record NC_135232.1, read on the forward strand.
ACTGGCTCCACAGCTCCAGACTTAGGTGGAATATTTTTATCCCCACGACCACCTGATGCTCCACTACCACTACCATCATTACCAGCTGACAATGAACGCCCACGACGACCTCTTGCACCAGACTTCCTCATTGTTTTAAAAACTTAACCAAAGTAACTTTATTTGTTGCTGTCAAACAACTTACACGGTGAGCTATAACTTCAGTATGATTTCAATATCCCTTAACAGGTTGGTGAGACCACAAGGAAAATCAGGCACAATGTTACACACTCTGTTTTCTGTGGCACAAAATCACAGAGATGACACACACGCAGGACTGTCACTCAAGCACTAATGTCAATATTAATCTCCCACCTAATTTATTTTTTTTTTTTTCTCAGGGAGACTTTAGAAACCAAATAATATTAAAAAAAAAAAAAAAAAAAAAGGCTTTCTATGGCCCACAATTAGAGAGAGAGAGGTGGCACACCCAGGAGTCAAGACTGGCGCACAAGCTGAAAGGGCAATATTACTCTCCCACTGTTTTTTTATGTTTTTTTTGTTTTTTTCAGGGAGACTTTAGAAACCAAATAATATTAAAAAAACAAAAAAAAAAAATAGCCTTTCTATGGCCCACTGAATGAGAGAGAGAGGTGGCACACCCAGGAGTCAAGACTGGCACACAAGCTGAAAGGGCAATATTACTCTCCCACTGTTTTTTTATGTTTTTTTTTTTTTTTTCAGGGAGACTTTAGAAACCAAATAATATTAAAAAAAACAAAAAAAAAATAGCCTTTCTATGGCCCACTGAATGAGAGAGAGAGGTGGCACACCCAGGAGTCAAGACTGGCACACAAGCTGAAAGGGCAATATTACTCTCCCACTGTTTTTTTATGTTTTTTTTTTTTTTTCAGGGAGACTTTAGAAACCAAATAATATTAAAAAAACCAAAAAAAAAATAGCCTTTCTATGGCCCACTGAATGAGAGAGAGAGGTGGCACACCCAGGAGTCAAGACTGGCACACAAGCTGAAAGGGCAATATTACTCTCCCACTGTTTTTTTATGTATTTTTTGTTTTTTAAGGGAGACTTTAGAAACCCAATAATATTTAAAAAAAAAAATAAATAGGCTTTCTATGGCCCACTGAATGAGAGGGAGAGAGGTGGCACACCCAGGAGTCAAGACTGGCACACAAGCTGAAAGGGCAATATTACTCTCCCACTGTTTTTTTATGTATTTTTTGTTTTTTAAGGGAGACTTTAGAAACCCAATAATATTTTAAAAAAAAAATAAATAGGCTTTCTATGGCCCACTGAATGAGAGGGAGAGAGGTGGCACACCCAGGAGTCAAGACTGGCACACAAGCTGAAAGGGCAATATTACTCTCCCACTGTTTTTTTATGTTTTTGGTTTTTTTTTCAGGGAGACTTTAGAAACCAAATAATATTAAAAAAACCAAAAAAAAAAATAGCCTTTCTATGGCCCACTGAATGAGAGAGAGAGGTGGCACACCCAGGAGTCAAGACTGGCACACAAGCTGAAAGGGCAATATTACTCTCCCACTGTTTTTTTATGTATTTTTTGTTTTTTAAGGGAGACTTTAGAAACCCAATAATATTTAAAAAAAAAAATAAATAGGCTTTCTATGGCCCACTGAATGAGAGGGAGAGAGGTGGCACACCCAGGAGTCAAGACTGGCACACAAGCTGAAAGGGCAATATTACTCTCCCACTGTTTTTTTATGTATTTTTTGTTTTTTAAGGGAGACTTTAGAAACCCAATAATATTTTTTAAAAAAAATAAATAGGCTTTCTATGGCCCACTGAATGAGAGGGAGAGAGGTGGCACACCCAGGAGTCAAGACTGGCACACAAGCTGAAAGGGCAATATTACTCTCCCACTGTTTTTTTATGTTTTTTTTTTTTTTTTCAGGGAGACTTTAGAAACCAAATAATATTAAAAAAACCAAAAAAAAAAATAGCCTTTCTATGGCCCACTGAATGAGAGAGAGAGGTGGCACACCCAGGAGTCAAGACTGGCACACAAGCTGAAAGGGCAATATTACTCTCCCACTGTTTTTTTAGGTATTTTTTTTTTTTTCAGGGAGACTTTAGAAACCAAATAATATTAAAAACAAAAATAAAATAAATAGGCTTGCTATAGCCCACTGAATGAGAGATAGCACACACAGCAGTGACACACAAGCCCTGACTGAGGCCAATATTTTTCTCCCACTGATTGATGTAGTGTTTTTGTGTTGAGGTAGAATTTAGAACACAAATCACGGAAAAAATAAATAGGCTTTCTATGGCCCACTCAGTGAGAGATGGCACACACAGGGATGGCACTGTAGCAGAAATGCCAATCTTAATCTCCCACAAAAAAAACAAAAAAAAAACAGGGACTGTCCTACAATTACTATCTCCCTGCAGTAATCTAAGCCAGGTATGGCAGGCAGCAATAGGAGTGGACTGATGCACAAATTAAATAAAAAGTGTGGACAAACAAAAAAGATAGCTGTGCAGAAAGGAAGGAACAAGAGGATATGTGCTTTGAAAAAAGCAGTTGGTTTGCACAGTGGCGTACACACAGCAATACAGCTATCACGGAGCCTTCTAGGGCAGCCCAATGAGCTACAGCGCTGAGGGGAAAAAAAAAAAAAAATAGCTTCCACAGTCCCTGCACACCGAAGGTGGTGTTGGACAGTGCAAATCGCTGCAGCACAAGCGGTTTGGTGGTTAGTGGACCCTGCCTAACGCTCTCCCTGCTTCTGACGAAGCGGCAGCAACCTGTCCCTAAGCTCAGATCAGCAGCAGTAAGATGGCGGTCGGCGGGAACGCCCCTTTATAGCCCCTGTGACGCCGCAGACAGCAAGCCAATCACTGCAATGCCCTTCTCTAAGATGGTGGGGACCAGGATCTATGTCATCACGCTGCCCACACTCTGCGTTCACCTTCATTGGCTGAGAAATGGCGCTTTTCGCGTCATTGAAACGCGACTTTGGCGCGAAAGTCGCGTACCGCATGGCCGACAAGCACAGGGGTCGGACCGGGTTTCATGAGACGCCGACTTAGCCAAAAGTCGGCGACTTTTGAAAATGATCGACCCGTTTCGCTCAACCCTAGTCCTAAGCGGTGGGCTTTCAGTGAGGGAAGCAATGTAGCGTTCCTGACTACCTTCATTCTGAGCGGGTACGCCAATGGTATGGGACGTTTGGTAGTTAGTCCAGGCTTGCAAGTGCATGCTGGTTAAATGTCTAAGCATGCACATCGTATTTAAATTTTGGACATTCTTCCCTCTGCTAAAGGTCTTTGAGCATTTCTTACAGATAACATTGCACTGATCATTCGGATCTTGGTTAAAAAATTCCCACACTGCACTCTTCCTACTATTGAATACCTTTTCAGGCATTGCATGCTGTGCTACTTTCACCGGATGGCCACACTGTCCTAAAAGTGTTTTTGGTTTTGTCAAACATTTTTGTTCAGATACGAGCCTGCCAGATGACAGCTGTTGCGATGTAGATGCCTGCTGCGGATCATCCTCCTCCACTTTAGAGCTACTGCCAGCGGCACTCTGTTCCCTCAATGGCTGCCAATCTGGGTCAACAACTGGGTCATCTATCACCTCCTCTTCAATGTCATGTGCACCTTCCTCTGTGTCACCGTGTAAGGTGCTATAGCGTTCGGGATGGGGCACCATAGTGTCATCAGGGTCAGATTATGGCTCAGTACACTGCGAGGGCAATGTAGTGATATGAGTCAATGGAACAGCATAATAATCTAGCTGTGGCTGTGCACTCCATGTCCGATTCATCTTGTAATAGGCTGTTAACTATTTCCCTTTCTAACCCTGGCACGGTATGTGTAAAGAGCTCCATGAAGTAAACTGTAGTGTCGCCTGCCGCATCCTTCACTTTTGCTTTGGGTGAAGGACACAAGGAAGCGACTTGTTCCTGAAGGGAGCATCCACTGACGACTCGCTGCTTTTATATTTCGAACTTTCTGAAGAGGAGGCGAAAGAGCTAGAGGCTGAGTCAGCAATGAAAGCCAAAACTTTTTCCTGCTGCTGCGGCTTTAAAAGCGGTTTTCCTACTCCCAGATAAGGGAGCCTTCGAGGCCTTGTGTAGCCAGATGATGACGCTGGCTTAACAACTTGAGCCTTAGGTGCTATTTTGTTTTTCCCACTACCACCAGATGCTCCACCACCACCACCACCATCATCATTACCAGCTGGCAACGACCGCCCACGGCCTCTTCCACCAGACTTCCTCATTTTTGGGAAAATTTAACCAAACTAACAACCGTTATATGGTACTGTAAAACAAGGTAGAAGGTGTATATAAACTTGTTGAGAATTTAAATCTCCCTTTTTTGAGGGGGGAGACTGCAGCAAAACTCAGGCCCAGTGTATTACACTACACAATATAAGTGGCAGAACGTGGCTGGCAGATATACGACAAACAGAACTGACGTATATATAAACTTGTTGGCAATTTAAATCTCCCTTTTTTTTGGGGGGGGGAGACTGCAGCAAAAAACAGGCCCTGGGTATTACACTATACAATGTAAAAGGCAGAACGTGGCTGGCAGATATACGACAAACAGAACTGACGTAGATCCACTTAGTGGCAATTTAAATCTCCCTGTTTTGGGGGGGAGACTGCAGCAAAAAACAGGCCCTGGGTATTACACTATACAATGTAAAAGGCAGAACGTGGCTGGCAGATATACAACAAACAGAACTGATGTATATAAACTTGTTGGCAATTTAAATCTCCCTTTTTCTGGGGGGGAAGACTGCAGCAAAAAACAGGCCCTGGGTATTACACTATACAGTGTAAGTGGCAGAACGTGGCTGGAAAATATATAAAAAAATACAAGGACTGTACTACAATTTTCAGGACAAGTATGGCAGCCAGCAATAAAAAGGACTGCTGCACACAAAAGTGTGGACAAATAAACAAGATAACTGTGCAGAAAGGAGCAACAGGATTTTTGCTTTTAAAAAAGCAGTTGGTTTGCACAGCGGCATACAAACAGCAATGCAGCTATCAGGGAGCCTTATAAGGCAGCCTAATAAGCTACAGAGCTGATGCACAAAAATCTAGCCTCCACTGTCCCTGCAAAACAAATGTGGTGTTGGACAGTGGAAATCGCTACAGCACAAGCGGTTTGGGGGTTAATCTTCCCTCCCTAACGATATCCCTGCTTCTGATGAAGCTGCAGCAACCTCTCCCTATGCTGAGATCGGCAGAAGTAAGATGGCGGTCGGCGTGCACGCCCCTTTATAGCCCCTGTGACGCCGCAGAAAGCAAGCCAATCACTGTCTGGCCCTTCTCTAAGATGGTGGGGACCGAGACCTATGTCATTACGCTGCCCACACTCTGCGTCCTCCTTCATTGGCTGAAAAATGGTGCTGAAAGCGTCATACGAAACGCAACTTTGGCGCGAAGATCGCCGACCTCATGGCCGATCCCACACTGGGATTGGGTCGGGTTTCATGAAACCTGACTTTGCCGAAAGTCGGCGATTTTTGAATTTGACCGATCCGTTTTGCTCAACCCTACTTGGCACTATTAGAAACCTGAAGAGGTTAAAAGACCTCCAAAAGACTGAACATACACAAAGCAAGTCATTTTTACATAGAATTGCTTATGTTCACTCTTTTGAAGTTTTTCCGCCTAAAAAATGCCATTGTGTGTACATACCTTAACCCCTTAATCCCATATGACGTACTATCCCGTCAAGGTGACCTGGGACTTAATTCGCAGTGATGGGATAGTACGTCATATGCGATCGACTGCAGTGCAAGCAGACTATCGCAGCTGACATCCGGCACTATGTGCCAGGAGCGGTCACGGAGAGCTCCCGGCACATTAACCCTGGAACACTGCGATCAAAAATGATTGCAGTGTTCCGGCGGCATAGGGAAGCATCGTGCGGGAAGGGGGCTCCCTGCGTGCTTCCCTGAGACCCTTGGAGCAACGCGATGTGATCGCGTTGCTCCGAGGGTCTCCTACCTCCTCCTCCCTGCAGGCCCCAGATCCAATATGGCCGCGGGGCTGCTTTCGGGTCCTGCAGGGAGGTGGCTTGCAAGCGCCTGCTCAGAGCAAGCGCTTGCAAGCGTCCCTGCACTGCCTGTCAGATCGCTGATCTGACACAGTGCTCTGCAAAGTGTCAGATCAGCAGTCTGACCCTATATCATGATGTCCCCCATGGGGCAATGTTATAAAGTAAAAAAAAAATATTCACATATGTAAAAAAATAAATAAAAAAAATCCTAAATAAAGAAAAAAAAATATTGTTCCCATAAATACATTTCTTTATCTAAAAAAACCAAAACTATAAAAGCACACATATTTAGTATCGCCGCATCCGTAAGGACCCAACTTATAAAACTGTCCCACTAGTTAACCCCTTCAGTGATCACCGTAAAAAAAAAAAACGAGGCAAAAAACGCTTTATTATCATACCGCCGAACAAAAAGTGGAATAACACGCGATAAAAAATACGGATATAAATAACCATGGTACCGCTGAAAACGTCATCTTGTCCCGCAAAAAACAACCCACCATACAGCATCATCAGTGAAAAAATAAAAAAGTTATAGTCCTCAGAATAAAGCGATGCAAAAAATAATTATTTCTTTTATAAAGTAGTTTTTATTGTATAAAAGCGCCAAAACACTAAAAATGACATAAATGAGGTATCGCTGTAATCGTACTATCCCGAAGATTAAAATGGCTTCATCAATTTTATCAAACGTGGAATGGTATAAATGCCCCCCCCAAAAAATAAATTCATGAATAGCTGGTTTTTGGTCTTTCTGCCTCACAAAAATCAGAATAAAAGGCGATCAAAAAATTTCATGTGCCCAGAAAATGGTACCAATAAAAACGTCAACTCGTCCTGCAAAAATCAAGATCTCACATGACTCTGTGGACCAAAATTTGGAAAAATTATAGCTCTCAAAATGTGGAGACACAAAAACTATTCTTTGCAATAAAAAGCGTCTTTTAGTGTGTGACAGCTGCCAATCACAAAAATCCGCTAAAAAACTCGCTATAAATAGTAAATCAAACCCCCCTTCATCACCCCCTTAGTAAGGGAAAAATAATAAAATAAAAAAAATGTATTTATTTCCATTTTCCCATTAGGGTTAGGGTTGGGGCTAGGGTTAGGGTTTGGGGCTAGCATTAGGGCTAGGGTTAGGGTTGGTGCTAGGGTTAGGGTTGGTGCTAGGGTTAGGGTTGGGGCTAGGGTTAGGGTTGGGGCTAGGGTTAGGGTTTGGGCTAGGGTTAGGGTTGGAGCTAGGGTTAGGGTTAGGGATGGGGCTAGGGATAGGGTTGGGGCTAGGGTTAGGGTTGGGGCTAGGGTTAGGGTTGGGGTTAGGGTTAGAGTTGGGGTTAGGGCTAGGGTTAGGGTTGGGGCTAGGGTTAGGGATGGAGTTAGGGCTACAGTTAGGTTTGGGGCTAAAGTTAGGGTTGGGGCTAAAGTTAGGGTTAGGGTTGGGGCTAAAGTTAGGGTTAGGGATGGGGCTAAAGTTAGGGCTAGGGTTTGGATTACATTTACGGTTGGGATTAGGGTTAGGGGTGTGTCAGGGTTAGGGGTGTGGTTAGGGTTATGGTTGGGATTAGGGTTAGGGGTGTGTTGGATTTAGGGGTGTGGTTAGGGTTGGGATTAGGGGTGTGTTGGGGTTAGGGGTGTGGTTGGGGTTAGGCTTAGGGGCATATTCAGGTTAGGGGTGTGGTTAGGGTTATGTGTAAAGTTGGGATTAGGGTTAGGGGTGTGTTTGGGTTAGGGTTTCAGTTAGAATTGGGGGCATCCACTGTTTAGGCACATCAAGGGCTCTCCAAACGCGACATGGCGTCCGATCTCAATTCCAGCCAATTCTGCGTTGAAAAAGTAAAACAGTGCTCCTTCCCTTCCGAGCTCTCCCGTGCACCCAAACGGGTTTACCCTAACATATGGGGTATCAGCGTACTGAGGACAAATTGGACAACAACTTTTGGGGTCCAATTTCTCTTGTTACCCTTGGGAAAATAAAAATTTGGGGGGCTGTCATGATCTCTGCAGGCAGAGATCATAGCAAGCCTATAGAGGGACAAGCTCTCGGAAGATGGAACTATACTGACCATGAACTAAGCCTGCCGCGCAACTAGAAATAGCCAGGTAGCATTTCCTATTTATCGCTAGATGCCCAGCTCTGGCCTAAGACCTAAATAGCTAGCAGAGGGAAATATAAGACCTGGCTCACCTCTAGAGAAATATTCCAAAGAAGACAGTAGCCCCCCACATATAATGACGGTGAGTTCAGATGAAACAACAAACGCAGCAGGAAAATAGTCTTAGCAAATTTGAGGTCCGCTTACTAGATAGCAGAAGACAGATAGTATACTTTCATGGTCAGCAGAAAAACACTAACAAAACACCATCCAGAGATTACCTTAAACTCTGGCATTAACTCATAACGCCAGAGTAGCAATCCCTGATCAACGAGAGCTTTCCAGACACAGTAACAAAACTTCAGCTGTGAACTGGAACAAATAGGCAAAACAAAACATGGACAAAAGTCCAACTTATCTAGTAGTAGTCTAGAAGCAGGAACAAGCACTGAGAGGCATCAGATAACATTGTTGACCGGCAAGAAACCACCAGAGAAATGAGCTTAAATAGCAACACCCACTACTGATGGAACCAGGTGAAACAGGAAAGAGGATGACAAGTCCAATTCCACAAGCGGCCACCGGGGGAGCCCAGAATCCAAATTCACAACAGTACCCCCCCCTCAAGGAGGGGGCACCGAACCCTCACCAGATCCACCAGGGCGACCAGGATGAGCCCTATGGAAGGCACGAACAAGATCAGAAGCATGAACATCAGATGCATTGACCCAAGAATTATCCTCCTGGCCGTAACCCTTCCAGTTGACCAGATACTGGAGTCTCCGTCTGGAAACACGAGAGTCCAAAATTTTCTCCACAACGTACTCCAACTCACCCTCAACCAACACCGGAGCAGGAGGCTCAACTGAAGGTACCACAGGTACCTCATACCTGCGCAATAACGACCGATGAAAAACGTTATGAATGGAAAAGGACGCAGGGAGGTCCAAACGGAAAGAAACAGGATTAAGAATCTCCAATATTCTATAAGGGCCGATGAACCGAGGTTTAAACTTAGGAGAAGAGACCCTCATAGGGACAAAACGAGAAGACAACCACACCAAATCTCCAACACAAAGCCGAGAACCAACACGACGATGACGGTTGGCAAAACGCTGAGTCTTCTCCTGGGACAACTTCAAATTGTCCATAACCTGCCCCCAGATGTGATGCAATCTCTCCACCACCGCATCCACTCCAGGACAATCCGAGGATTCCACCTGACCGGAGGAAAATCGAGGGTGAAACCCCGAATTACAGAAAAACGGGGACACCAAGGTGGAAGAGCTGGCCCGATTATTGAGGGCGAACTCTGCCAATGGCAAAAAAGCAACCCAATCATCCTGGTCAGCAGAGACAAAACACCTCAGATATGTCTCCAGGGTCTGATTAGTCCGCTCGGTCTGGCCATTAGTCTGAGGGTGAAAAGCAGATGAAAAAGACAAATCTATGCCCATCCTAGCACAGAATGCCCGCCAAAATCTAGACACAAATTGGGTACCTCTGTCAGAAACAATATTCTCAGGAATACCGTGCAATCGGACAACATTCTGAAAAAACAGAGGAACCAACTCAGAAGAAGAAGGCAACTTGGGCAGAGGAACCAAATGGACCATTTTAGAGAAACGGTCACAGACCACCCAGATGACAGACATCTTCTGGGAAACAGGCAGATCTGAAATAAAATCCATCGAGATGTGTGTCCAAGGCCTCTTAGGAATAGGCAAGGGCAACAGCAGTCCGCTAGCCCGAGAACTACAAGACTTGGCCCGAGCACAAACGTCACATGACTGCACAAAGACTCGCACATCTCGTGACAGGGAAGGCCACCAGAAGGATCTTGCCACCAAATCCCTGGTACCAAAAATTCCGGGATGACCTGCCAATGCAGAAGAATGTACCTCAGAGATGACTCTGCTGGTCCAATCATCCGGAACAAACAGTCTATCAGGCGGACAACGATCCGGTCTATCCGCCTGAAACTCTTGCAAGGACCGCCGCAGATCAGGAGAAACGGCCGACAAAATTACTCCCTCCCTAAGGATACCTGTGGGTTCAGAATTACCAGGAGAGTCCGGGTCAAAACTCCTAGAAAGGGCATCTGCCTTAACATTCTTAGAACCCGGTAGGTATGACACCACAAAATTAAAGCGAGAAAAAAATAAAGACCAGCGCGCCTGTCTAGGATTCAGGCGTCTGGCAGTCTCAAGATAAATCAAATTTTTGTGGTCAGTCAATACCACCACCTGATGCCTAGCCCCCTCGAGCCAATGGCGCCACTCCTCAAACGCCCACTTCATGGCCAAAAGCTCCCGATTCCCAACATCATAATTCCGCTCTGCGGGCGAAAATTTGCGAGAAAAGAAGGCACAAGGCCTAATGACGGAGCAGTCGGAACCTTTCTGCGACAACACTGCCCCAGCTCCGATCTCCGAAGCGTCAACCTCAACCTGAAAAGGCAGATTCACATCAGGCTGACGCAACACAGGGGCAGAGGCAAAACGGCGCTTAAGCTCCTGAAAGGCCTCTACAGCATGAGGGGACCAATTAGCAACATCAGCGCCTTGTCTGGTCAAATCAGTCAGTGGTTTAACGACATCCGAAAAACCAGCAATAAATCGGCGGTAAAAGTTGGCAAAGCCCAAAAATCTCTGAAGACCCTTAAGAGAGGAGGGCTGAGTCCAGTCACAAATAGCTTGCACCTTGACGGGATCCATCTCAATGGAAGAGGGAGAAAAAATATACCCCAAAAAGGAAATTTTCTGGACCCCAAAAACGCACTTAGACCCCTTCACACATAAAGAATTAGACCACAGAACCTGAAAAACTCTCCTGACCTGCTGGACATAAGAGTCCCAGTCATCAGAAAAAATCAGAATATCATCCAGATATATTATCATAAATTTATCCAGAAAATCGCGGAAAATATCATGCATAAAAGACTGGAAAACTGAAGGGGCATTAGAAAGACCAAAAGGCATGACCAAATACTCAAAGTGGCCCTCGGGCGTATTAAATGCGGTCTTCCACTCATCCCCCTGCCTGATCCGCACCAAATTATACGCCCCACGAAGATCAATTTTAGAGAACCACTTAGCACCCTCTATACGAGCAAACAAATCAGTAAGCAATGGCAATGGGTATTGATACTTAACAGTGATCTTATTCAGAAGCCGATAATCAATACATGGTCTCAAAGAGCCGTCTTTTTTTGAGACAAAGAAAAACCCAGCTCCCAAGGGAGAAGAAGATGGACGAATATGTCCCTTTTCCAAAGACTCCTTTATATATTCCCGCATAGCAGCATGTTCCGGCACAGACAGATTAAACAAACGACCCTTGGGATATTTACAACCCGGTATCAAATCTATGGCACAATCGCACTCACGGTGCGGAGGTAACGACCCAAGCTTGGGTTCGTCAAAGACATCTTGATAATCAGAGAGGAACTCAGGGACTTCAGAGGGAATGGACGACGAAATAGAAACCAAAGGTAAGTCCCCATGAATACCCTTACATCCCCAGCTCAACACAGACATTGCTCTCCAGTCCAAGACTGGGTTGTGAGACTGCAACCATGGCAATCCCAGTACCAAATCGTCATGTAAATTATACAGCACCAGGAAACGAATAATCTCCTGGTGATCCGGATTGATACGCATGGTTACTTGTGTCCAGTATTGTGGTTTATTATTAGCCAATGGGGTGGAGTCAATCCCCTTCAGAGGAATAAGAGTCTCCAAAGGCTCTAAATCAAAACCACAACGATTGGCAAAGGACCAATCCATAAGACTCAGAGCGGCGCCAGAGTCAACATAGGCGTCCGTGGCAATGGATGACAAAGAGCAAATCAGGGTTACAGACAAAATAAACTTAGACTGAATGGTGCCAATGGAAACAGACTTATCAAGCTTCTTTGTACGCCTAGAGCATGCTGATATAACATGAGTAGAATCCCCACAATAGAAACACAATCCATTCTTCCGTCTAAAATTCTGTCGCTCGCTCCTGGACAGAATTCTATCACACTGTATACTTTCTGGCGTCTTTTCCATAGACACCGCCAGATGGTGCACCGGTTTGCGCTCCCGCAGACGCCTATCAATCTGAATAGCCATTGTCATGGACTCATTCAGACCTGCAGGCACAGGGAACCCCACCATAACATCCTTAACGGCATCAGAGAGACCTTCTCTGAAAGTTGCCGCCAAGGCGCACTCATTCCACTGAGTAAGCACAGACCATTTACGGAATTTTTGGCAGAAAACTTCAGCTTCGTCTTGCCCCTGAGATAGTGCCATCAAAGTTTTTTCTGCCTGAAGTTCCAAATGAGGTTCCTCATAAAGCAAGCCCAAGGCCAGAAAAAACGCATCCACATCGCGTAACGCAGGATCCCCTGCTGGCAATGAGAAGGCCCAATCTTGAGGGTCACCCCTGAGCAAGGAAATCACAATCCTAACCTGCTGAGCAGGGTCTCCAGCTGAACGAGACTTCAGGGACAAATAAAGCTTACAATTATTTCGGAAATTCTGGAAGCTAGCTCTATTCCCTGTGAAGAACTCCGGCAAAGGAATTCTCGGCTCAGATACCGGAGCATGTACCACAAAATCTTGTAAATTTTGTACTTTCGTGATGAGATTATTCAAACCCGTAGTTACACTCTGGAGATCCATTATTGTCAGGTGCACACAGAGCCATACAGAGATTAGGAGGAGAGAGAGAAAAAAGACTGCAGCAAGGCAGACTGGAGGAAAAAAAAAAAAAAAAAAAAAAATTCCAGCAGACTTCTTATAACTCTCCTTTCTCAACCTGGGTCTTTAACACTTTATTGGCCGGTCAAACTGTCATGATCTCTGCAGGCAGAGATCATAGCAAGCCTATAGAGGGACAAGCTCTCGGAAGATGGAACTATACTGACCATGAACTAAGCCTGCCGCGCAACTAGAAATAGCCAGGTAGCATTTCCTATTTATCGCTAGATGCCCAGCTCTGGCCTAAGACCTAAATAGCTAGCAGAGGGAAATATAAGACCTGGCTCACCTCTAGAGAAATATTCCAAAGAAGACAGTAGCCCCCCACATATAATGACGGTGAGTTCAGATGAAACAACAAACGCAGCAGGAAAATAGTCTTAGCAAATTTGAGGTCCGCTTACTAGATAGCAGAAGACAGATAGTATACTTTCATGGTCAGCAGAAAAACACTAACAAAACACCATCCAGAGATTACCTTAAACTCTGGCATTAACTCATAACGCCAGAGTAGCAATCCCTGATCAACGAGAGCTTTCCAGACACAGTAACAAAACTTCAGCTGTGAACTGGAACAAATAGGCAAAACAAAACATGGACAAAAGTCCAACTTATCTAGTAGTAGTCTAGAAGCAGGAACAAGCACTGAGAGGCATCAGATAACATTGTTGACCGGCAAGAAACCACCAGAGAAATGAGCTTAAATAGCAACACCCACTACTGATGGAACCAGGTGAAACAGGAAAGAGGATGACAAGTCCAATTCCACAAGCGGCCACCGGGGGAGCCCAGAATCCAAATTCACAACAGGGGGCTAAAAAACATTTTTGCAGGAAAAAATGATTTTTCTATTTTCACGGCTCTGCGTTATAAACTGTAATGAAACACTTGGGGGGTTCAAAGTTCTCACAACACATCTAGGTAAGTTCCTTGGGGAGGTCTAGTTTCCATTATGGGTTCACTTGGGGGTTTCTACTGTTTTGGTACATCAGGGGCTCTGCAAATGCAATGTGACGCCTGCAGACCAATCCATCTAAGTCTGCATTCCAAACGGCGCTCCTTCCCTAACGAGCTCTGCCATGCACCCAAACGGTGGTTCCTCGCCACATATGGGGTATCAGCGTACTCAGGACAAATTGGACAACAACTTTTGGGGTCCAGTTTCTCCCGTTACCCTTGGGAAAATATGAAACTTGGAGCTAAAAAATAATTTTGGTGAAAAAAAAAGGAATTTTTATTTTCACGGCTCTGCGTTATGAACTGTAGTGAAACACTTGGGGGTTCAAAGCTCTCACAACACATCTATATAAGTTCCTTAGGGGGTCTACTTTCCAAAATTGTGTAACTTGTGGGGGGTTTCAATGTTTAGGCCCTTCAGGGCTCTCCAAACGCAACATGGCGTCCCATCTCAATTCCAGTCAAGTTTGCACTGAAAAGTCAAACGGCGCTCCTTCCCTTTCGAGCTCTGCCATGCGCACAAACAGTGGTTTTCGCCCATATATGGGGTATCGGTATACTCAGGACAAATTGCACTAAAATTTTTTGGTTCCAATTTCTTCTCTTACACTTCGGAAAATAAAAAATTGGGGGCGAAAAGATCATTTTTGTGAAAAAATATGATTTTTTATTTTTACGGCTCTGCATTATAAGCTTCTGTGAAGCACTTGGTGGGTCAAAGTGCCCACCACACATCTAGATAAGTTCTTTAGGGGGTCTACTTTCCAAAATGGTGTCACTTGTGGGGGTTTCAATGTTTAGGCACATCAGGGGCTCTCCAAACCCAACATGGTGTCCCATCTCAATTCCAGTAAATTTTGCATTGAAAAGTCAAACGGCGCTCCTTCCCTTCTGAGCTCTGCCATGCGCCCAAACAGTGGTTTACCCCCACATATGGGGTATCGGCGTACTCAGGATAAATTGTAAAACAACTTTTGGGGTCCATTTTCTCCTGTTACCCTTGGTAAAATAAAACAAGTTGGAGCTGAAGTAAATTTTTTGTGAAAAAAGTTAAATGTTCGGTTTTTTTTTAAACATTCCAAAAATTCCTGTGAAACACCTGAAGGGTTAATAAACTTCTTGAATGTGGTTTGAGCACCTTGAGGGGTTTAGTTTTTAGAATGGTGTCACACTTGGTTATTTTTTATCATATAGACCCCTCAAAGTGACTTCAAAATGACTAAAAAAATGGTGTTGTAAAAATGAGAAATTGCTGGTCAACTTTTAACCCTTATAACTCCCTAAAAAAAAATTTTGGTTCCAAAATTGTGCTGATGGAAAGTAGACATGTGGGAAATGTTACTTATTAATTATTTTGAGTGACATATCTCTGTGATTTAAGGGCATAAAAATTAAAAGTTGGAAAATTGTGAAATTTTCAAAATTTTCACCAAATTTCCATTTTTTTCACAAATAAACACAGGTAATATCAAATTTTTTTTACCACTATCATGAAGTACAATATGTCACGAGAAAACAATGCCAGAATTATCAGGATCTGTTGAAGCGTTAAAAGAGTTATAACCTCATAAAGGGACAGTGGTCAGAATTGTAAAAATTGGCCCGGTCATTAACGTGCAAACAACTCTTGGGGGTTAAGGTTGATTTCAGACGTGTGTGAAATATAGTCCATGCATGGACTGGCCGTGGGTCTTTCAAGCTGAATTAAACCATTTCATATATGCCTATGACACTGTCAGGTTCGGGAGACTACCATCCAGTCTATGTTTCATGATGTCTAAATTCAGCCTAAACCTAAGTATATCATACTGTATGTTATTGCTGCCTATTATTTGTGCTATAGGCGATCATAGAGGCTTTTCATCTGCAGTATTATTTTTTCCTATTTTGCAAACTATCATCATTAATTAGATAGAACAAGAAACATTTCTAATATGTACTGCGTAAATCCATTGTATTTATGTTTTACTTTTGCATTTATGCATGAAAAAACATGTCAGGGCTCAGACTGTATTTTTAATCAATTGTTCTGTATCTAGTGTTTTAATGTACTTGAAAAGATACATGAAAATATGTTTACCCTTTAAGTTTTGTTTGTGGTAACTCTAGCTTCCCCTCACAATATTTCCGCAGAGGTTGTTCTTAAAATACCTTCACACGAAACGACATCGCTAGCGATCCGTGACGTTGCAGCGTCCTGGCTAGCGATATCGTTTCGTTTGACACGCAGCAGCGATCAGGATCCTGCTGTGGTGTCGCTGGTCGCTGAATAAAGTCCAGAACTTTATTTGGTCGTCCGATCGCTGTGTATCGTTGTGTTTGAAAGCAAAAGCAACGATACCAGCGATGTTTTACACTGGTAACCAGGGTAAACATCGGGTTACCAAGCGCAGGGCCGCGCTTAGTAACCCGATGTTTACCCTGGTTACCAGCGTAAAAGTAAAAAAAACAAACAGTACATGCTCACCTGCGCGTCCCCCAGCGTTTGCTTCCTGACACTGACTGAGCGCCGGCCCTAAAGTGAAAGTGAAAGCACAGCGGTGACGTCACCGCTCTGCTGTTAGGGCCGGAGCTCAGTCAGTGTCAGGAAGCAGACGCTGGGGGACGCGCAGGTGAGCATGTGCTGTTTGTTTTTTTTACTTTTACGCAGGTAACCAGGGTAAACATCGGGTTACTAAGCGTGGCCCTGCGCTTAGCAACCCGATGTTTACCCTGGTTACCCGGGGACCTCGGCATCGTTGGTCGCTGGAGAGCTGTCTGTGTGACAGCTCTCCAGCGATCAAACAGCGACGCTGCAGCGATCGGCATCGTTGTCGCTATCGCTGCAGCGTCGCTTCGTGTGAAGGTACCTTTAGTGTGCCATTTTATTGCCTTTTTTCCTCAGACTATGTTCACAAGTTAAGGATTTACCTATATCATTCAATGAGACTTAGCCACTGCTTTTCCATGCAGAAACATGGCAAATTAGGAACATGCTGTAAATGTTGATTCATTTTTCCTGCTGTTTAATAATGGTGTATAAAATACCCATTCACATGCATTAGCTGCAGAATATTGGTGTATTATCTATGGAATCCATGAGTATATCATGAAAAAACTCTGAATCTGTGAACACGGCTTTAAAGTTGTAACGCTGAAGCCGAAGTCATACAGTTAGTACTAAAGGATTTTTGAGCAGTACTTCGTTGCTCATTGCAGTAAGAATATTGCAACAAATTATAAGGAGAGAAAAAATGTAAACTTGATCGATGTGACCCTTCACATAATATAAAAAAGATACATTTTATTATGAATTAAATCATTCTCAGAAGTTATGAATTATCATAAATTTAGATTTCATCATCAGTCACTGTGTCATTAGATCATTTCTTGAAGGGGGAGAATCCACATTTTCTCCGTATATAGGCTGCACATTTGGGAAGAGGTACGAGGGTGAATAGTAGGGAGTTGGAAGGACAACCTCCTCTGGATGGATGTATGCTGCTGTCTGAGGAGTAAAAAGACATTTATGAAGTCAACATTCAAAACAACAATTTTCTGCATGTCAAAGCTGTTCCAAAGGAATTAAAAATATAAATACCTAAGGAAAATATCATGATAAGTAAATTCCTAAATACTTTTAGTTAGCAAATCAATATTCTTTTCTCTAGGGAAATTATCACTAAAGTATATCTACTATATGCATATAGCCTCTGTCAGGGCCAGCGTCAGCATCCGGCGCACCTGGGCAAGTGTCGGGGCCCTGAGCAGTCAGGAGGTGCCCACTCGCTGTTGGGGACACTGTCATGCTATGGGGGCCCTGTGCCTGTGTCCCGGTACTTGCGATACTTACCTCTTCCCGCTCCAACGCTGCAGCGTCTTCCGTCTCCTCTGTCTGTAACGTTCATGTCAGAGGGCACGATGACTTCACGTCTGTGCACCCTCTGCCTGAGCAGTCACAGTGCAGAGAGCTGGAATATGGTGGCGCTGAGGAGCCGGGGCAGAGCAGCGGCCAGGGAGGAGGGGTTTTTCATTTTTTTTTAAATGTTTGGAGCATCTAATGGGGTCAATTACATATGGAGCAGTATTTAGGACCCATTATATATGGAGCATCTTATGTGGCCAATTACATATGGAGCATCTTTATTGGGTCAATTACATGTGGAGCATCTTTATGGGACCAATTACATATGGAGAATCTTATGAGGCCAATTACATACAGAGCATCTTTATTGGGCCAATTACATATGGAGCATCTTTATGGGGCCAATTACATATGGAGCATCTTATGAGGCCAATTACATGTGGAGCATCTTTATGGGACCAATTACATATGGAGCATCTAATGAGGCCAATTATATATGGAGCATCTTATGAGGCCAATTACATGTGGAGCATCTTTATGGGACCAATTACATATGGAGCATCTAATGAGGCCAATTATATATGGAGCATCTTTATGGGGCCAATTACATATGGAGCATCTTATGGGGCCAATTACATATGGAGCATCTTATGGGGCTAATTACATATGGAGCATCTTATGAGGCCAATTACATATGGAGCATTTTATGGGGCCAATTACATATAGAGCAGTATATGGGGCCCATTAGTTATGGAGCATCTTATGGGGCCAACTGCATATGGAGCATCATATGGGGCTCATTATATATGGAGCAACATATGGGGCCCATTATATACGGAGCATCATATGGGGCCCATCGTGTATGGAGAATTATATGGGGCCCATTCTGTATGAAGCAATATATGAGGCCCATCGTATACTGTATGGAGCATTATATGGGGCTCATAATACTGTATGCAGCATTATAGAGCACTCATTAAACTGTATGGAGCAATATATGGGGCCCATTATTCTGTATGGAGCAATATATGGGGCTCATTAGTCTGTATGGAGCAATATATGGGGCTCATTATTCTATACAGAGCATTATATGGGGTTCATTAAACTATATGGAGCATTATATGGGGCTCACTATTCTGTATGGAGCACTATGTGGTGCCCATAATATTGTATGGAGGACTATACTGTCCGGTTTCTGAGCTATTGTAGAAGTTACAATAGATATCACTCATGTAATGTAAGAAGTAAGTGAAATCTTTGGCATTGTACTACACCTTTAATCAAAATGAAGTTCTTTGGGTGCAAGCAGAGAGCACAGGATAGCATACAGGACTATGCCCTTAATCTCCAGGAGGCACTGCGGGCCGTCAGACAGGTTGACCCTAACAGCGTGCAGGATGGAGAAAAACTCTTAAAGGAACAGTTCATTGAGGGTCTCCTGTCCAGCAATCACAGGACACAGCTGCGCATCCTGGCCTTGCGAATCCCTGACCTGGACTTTGCGCAATTTAAGGACAGAGCTATCCGGGTGCTGCATAAACCTCAGCACAGCTGCACAGTGCTCCATAGGCATCCAGCTCTCACGTACCACCAGGAGGTGGCATCATATCATCAAGTCCCAGTTGAGGCCAACGCACAGATCCTGGATGATGACTCTTCCACAGGACTATGCCTCCAGGTCCAGGAACTGACTAAAAGCGTAGCTGCACTGGCTAAAACCATGCAGTTCCTGCAGGAGTCGCTGAAAGAAAAGATCAAGCTGGCTTCCAGACCGGAAGACGTCCCATGGCGATGACAGAATAGGATCCCGCCGACCAGAGGGAAAGACAACGATCGCTATCATCAGGATGGACGACCCATCTGCTGCGACCAGGCAGGACACATCGCAAGGTACTGTCATTTAAACGAGCGACCCCTGGGGCAGAGGGCCAACCCCCAGGAATAGGACGACCAGGCCCACAAAACTGGAGAGCCAAGTACGTCGGCGGACGACCTGTCCTTCCCATTGTGATCGACGGCATCCCGATGAACGCTTTATTGGACACCGGTTCTTAGGTGACAACTATGCCTTACATTCTATATTAACGGTACTGGGCTGACACAGACATTAATCGTGGCCCAGGTGATGATTTGACAATAGTAGCCAGTAACGGTCAGCCATTGCCACAGGTGGGGTACAAAGAGGTCACCATTAAGGTGGGGCGGGTATAATTGAAGGCCTAGGGAATGGTGATTGTCGATATTGACCATCGTGAACATAACCCCATAATGACCATTGGTACTAATGTCATAGAAAATTGTCTTGCAGAGGTTATTGTCTTATTACAACAGGTGGCCGAAACTGCTGGTTCCAGTGAACGTGTCCTGCAGAAAGAAATCAGAGCTCTAGTGCAGAGACAGCAGGTAGAACTATCTGGTGGAGAAATTGGCTGTGCCACAGTGAGTGATTCAATCCCCATTGCAATACCCCCCAGGAGTGAAATGTTAATATGGCATGGGGCAGCAATAGGCCTCAGAGGTGAAGACTACCAGGCCCTAGTAGAACCTGTGTATTCAGATAGTAGGCCCACAATCCTGACAGCCAGAGGGCTGGTTGAAGTCCGCAAGGGGAGGGTGGAGAGAAGGAGGTCCACATAACCAAATATGCCACACTTGCTAACTGTTTACTGTTGATAATGTAATACAGGCAACAGAACCCTTGGTCCCGTCCAACCAGGTGGAGGACAATGGCTCTGCAGGACAAATGAAGGATTGGTGTCAGAAATTACACGTGGGCACTGACTCTACACCATCACACCAAAAACAAGGGGCTTACCGGGTGGTCCATGAGTATGAGCGAGTATTCAGCAAACACCCACTAGATTTTGAGCAGGTAAAAGGGATTCAACATCATATCCCCTAGAGAGATCATCCGCCCATTAAGGAGAGATACCAGCCTGTACCTCCAGATCATTATAAGTGCGCCAAAGACATGTTACGAGAGATGAAAGAGGCTGGGGTAATCAGAGATAGTTGTAGCCCCTGGGCAGCTCCGTTAGTCCTCGTCAGGAAAAAGGATGGCACCATGAGAATGTGTGTAGATTATAGGCAGATAAACCGCATTACACACAAAGATGCATACCCATTGCCTAGAATAGAAGAGTCATTAGCTGCTTTAAAATCTGCTAACTACTTTTCCACCTTGGAGCTCCCCAGTGGGTACTGGCAGGTTCCCGTAGCAGAGGCAGATAAGGAAAAGACGGCCTTCACCACACCAATGGGTCTCTGTGAATTCAATTACATGCCGTTCGGACTGTGCAATGCCCCAGGAACATTTCAGAGGATGATGGAGTGCTGTCTCGGGCACAAGAACTTTGAAACCGTCTTGCTGTACCTGGACGATGTCATCGTCTTCTCCAAGACTTATGAGGACCACCTGAAGCACCTATCCGAGGTTTTCGAAGCTCTGTCCAACCTTGGCTTAAAGGTAAAACCATCTAAATGTCACCTGTTGAAACCAAAAGTGCAGTACCTGGGCCATGTGGTGAGCGCCGAAGGAGTGGCACCAGACCCTGACAAGGTCACCGTGATCAGAGACTGGCCAAAGGCCAGCAACCTCCATGAAGTCCGGCAGTTTCTCAGGTTGGTATGCTACTACAGAAGATTTATCAAAGACTTCACCAAGATAGCTGCACCACTACAAGACCTGTTAGTGGGCCAATCCAAGAAGAGCAAGGATAAGAATACCCTATTTGACTGGGACGACTGGCTGGAGAGATCTTTCACTCGATTTAAGTTGGTTCTCACAGGAGATGAAGTACTAGCTTACCCTGAATATGACCAACCGTTTGTGCTGTACACAGACGCCAGCAACATGTGACTGGGAGCCGTGTTGTCCCAGGTACAGAAAGGCAAAGAAAGGGTAATCACCTACGCCAGCAGGAAACTTCGCCCCACTGAAAGGAACCCTGAGAGCTACAGTTCCTTTAAGCTGGAGTTCCTCGCTATCGTCTGGGCAGTGACAGAGAGGTTCAAGCACTACCTGGCCTCGGCAAGGTTCACCGTCTTCACGTACAACAATCCGCTGACACACCTGGAGACAGCAAAACTAGGTGCTTTGGAGCAGCGATGAATGGCTTGGTGGTCCAATTATGAGTTCACTATTAAGCACCGTGTGGGGCACAAGAATGCAAATAGCGATGCCTTGTCCAGGATGCGCAACTTGCCAGAGATGGGAGAAGGTTCAGAAACACTCAAAGAAATAGAGTTGCCAGCTTTCCATCACCCTAAGGTGACTCAGTATTCTTATCATGTGAGGAACAGGCACTGAAACAAGCAAGATGCTACGCTGAACCCATTGCTCCACCATGGGTGGGCAGAGACACAGGACAGTGACCCCGCAGTCCGTCTGGTCAAAGAGCTGCTGACACAAGCCAATTCGCACCCTGGTCAAGATGCTCCACAAAAGACTCAACAGCTGTGGAAAGAAAAAGGCAAACTGTTTATGTATGATGGCAAGCTGTGTCAGAGGAGTATTGATCCACGTACTCACGAGCTGGTCTGGCAGCTAGTGGTCCCAAGATAAGATGCGCCAATGGTTCTGGAAGCGTACCACGATGGAGCAGGACACTTCGGATGGAAGAAGTTAGAGACTCTACTTCGTGGAAGGTTCTACTGGATTGCCATGAGGAAAGCCATCGAAAAGTGGTGCCAAAAGTGTGGCCCATGTAGCTTGCGCAGAAAGGACCGTGACAGCCAGAGGGCTCCCCTACAGCCCATAGTCACCAAACAGCCACTTGAACTGGTGGCCTTAGACCATGTGAAGCTAACTCCAAGCCGGTCAGGCTATGTCTACGCTTTGACTATTGTGGATCACTACTCCAGATTCCTGGTAGTCGTACCGGTCAAGGACCAGACAGCAAAGATGGCAGCCAGAGCTTTCCAACAGCACTTCTGTAGACCACATGGATATCCTGAGAAGGTACTTACTGATCAAGGACCAGCCTTCGAAGCAGAAGTGTTTCAAGAGTTTTGCAACCTCTACGGATGTAAAAAGATAAGAACCACACCGCACCACCCACAAACCAATGGTATGTGTGAAAAGATGAACCAAGTAGTGATTGACTTAATGAAGACCTTGCCTTTACATGAAAGAAACTTATGGCCAGAAAAGTTACCAGACTTAGTAGACTTGTACAACCACATTCCAGTGAATTCCACCAACTGTACTCCAGCATACCTGATGAGAGGAAGATCCAGCAAACTACCTGTTGATCTAGACATGGGAGTCCTAACCACAGAAAATACCTCATCTGATGCACATTGGGATACCAAAAGACAACAAACGTACCACCAAGTACAAGAGTGCATTGAAAGAAGTCTATCACAAGCAAGACAGAAACAAGAAAGAGACTATAACCTACGAGCCCCTTCAATTCCCTTGTCACCAGGTGAACAAGTGCTAAAGCGTAAAAGAAGACTACACAAACTTGACGACCAGTGGAAACCAGAACCGTTTACTTTCCTATCTTGAAACTTCAACAACACGAAACTCTGCCTTATCAGTAAAGATGGAGGAGAAACTTCAACTGCAGTATCCAGAGACCATCTCAAAGTATGCCCTGATAAACTGAGGAACAGAGAAACAGACCCAGGAACATCTCAACCCATGGAAGAAGAAGAGAAGAAAATTCACACTGTTCTTGGAGATTTTCCCCAGTCTTGGAGTCAAGTACATCAGGCCATAGTGATACCTGTCTTAAACTTTCCCCAGCCGGAAATACAAGAAGATGTGATTCAGAACCATCTTGAACCAGAAGAGACTTTATGCCAGCAGGTTCAAGCAGCAAACGTCACCCCAGCAGTGGAACCAGAGAATCCACCCTCTGCTATTGGTGAATCTGTCAGACCTATGGTGAATCTAAGAATACACAGACGCTTGCCCAGTTTGCCAATACAATGCAAACCTACAAGTAGCACACACACTAGTGGGTCCACTACAGTAACAGCAGACATGTTAGATCAGGGACTACGCAGGTCTACTCGCAGTACCAAAGGTCAAATCCCAGCTCATTACAGGGATTAAAAATGTCAATAACGCGCCATTCACCATCTTCCATCTACACACCAGGAGCCCAGGGGATACACTTCACCTGTGGGAAGTGATACCATCTAGCTGCCATAACATCACCCCAGAGGACC
This sequence comes from Ranitomeya variabilis, assembly GCF_051348905.1. Classification (NCBI taxonomy): domain Eukaryota; kingdom Metazoa; phylum Chordata; class Amphibia; order Anura; family Dendrobatidae; genus Ranitomeya; species Ranitomeya variabilis. Next base: position 495,278,523 of record NC_135232.1, read on the forward strand.
CCTTAAAGCAGCGTCGGTCCCCACTGATCGAATACCACAGGTGGCGTCATGAATAGTGTTGAGCGATACCGTCCGATACTTGAAAGTATCAGTATCGGAAAGTATCGGCCGATACCGGCAAAGTATCGGATCCAATCCGATACCGATACCCGATACCAATACAAGTCAATGGGACTCAAGTATCGGACGGTATCCCTGATGGTTCCCAGGGTCTGAAGGAGAGGAAACTCTCCTTCAGGCCCTGGGAACCATATTAATGTGTAAAAGAAAGAATTAAAATAAAAAATATTGCTATACTCACCTCTCCGACGCAGCCTGGACCTCACCGAGGGAACCGGCAGCGTTGTTTGCTTAAAATTCGCGCGTTTACTTCCTTACGTGAAGTCCCGGCTTGTGATTGGTCACGTGCCGCCCATGTGGCCGCGACGCGACCAATCACAGCAAGCCGTGACGTAATTTTAGGTCCTTCAGGATTTTAAAATTACTTTCTGGCTTATGATTGGTCGCGTCGCGGTCACATGGGCGGCACGCGACCAATCACAAGCCGGGACTTCACGTAAGGAAGCATTTTAAAATGCGCGCGTGTCCAGCCTCCCGTGACGTCACGGCTTGTGATTGGTCGCGTCGCCCATGTGACCGCGACGCGACCAATCATAAGCCAGAACGTAATTTTAAAATCCTGAAGGACCTAAAATTACGTCACGGCTTGCTGTGATTGGTTGCGTCGCGGCCACATGGGCGGCACACGACCAATCACAAGCCGGGACTTCACGTAAGGAAGTAAACGCACGAATTTTAAGCAAACAACGCTGCCGGTTCCCTCGGTGAGGTCCAGGCTGCGTCGGAGAGGTGAGTATAGCAATATTTTTTATTTTAATTCTTTCTTTTACACATTTTTACATTAATGTTGTTTCGATACCGATACCCAATACCACAAAAGTATCGGATCTCGGTATCGGAATTCCGATACCCGCAAGTATCGGCCGATACCCGATACTTGCGGTATCGGAATGCTCAACACTAGTCATGAACATAACTTTATTCAATTTCCCCTTTTACATGGTCGCCCACAGCCAAGGACCGGGTGACATCCCCCTGTGATCACCGGACCCGGTACCGGGTACTCCACGGCCCTGGCGGGTGACTCATGACCTCACATTGACAGAAACCTCTCCTAGAATATTAGGACAGGTGCCTATGATCATGTGCAGTAGAATACCTCTCTCTCCATGTTTAGGAATATGTGCTACCATTGGATATTCTAATGTGATCCTGGAAACCCCGGGAGTGCTGAGGTAAGAAGAGGCTACTCATACTGCTGTCCACCTTGTCTATTTTATCTAATACTGGAGATACAAAGGGTGCAGAGGTAAGAAGAGGTTGCTCACACTGCTGTCCACATCTTTCTGATGTTACACTGGAGATACCAGGAGTGCAAAGGTAAGAAGAGGTTGCTCACATTGTTGTCCAACCTGTCTATCTGATCTAATAATGGAGATACCAGGAGTGCTAAGGTAAGAATAGGCTGCTGACATTGCTGTCCAATCTGTCTATCTGATCTAATACTGGAGATACCAGCAGTGTTTATGTAAGAAAAAGCTGCTCACACTGCAATCCACTATGTCAGTCTGATCTAAGGGTACTGTCACACAGTGCAATTTTGATCGCTACGACGGTACGATTCGTGACGTTCTAGCGATATCGTTACGATATCGTTGTGTCTGACACGCAGCAGCGATCAGGGACCCTGCTGAGAATCGTACGTCGTAGCAGATCGTTTGGAACTTTCTTTCGTCGCTTGATCACCCGCTGACATCGCTGGATCGTTGTGTGTGACAGCGATCCAGCGATGTGTTTGCTTGTAACCAGGGTAAACATCGGGTAACTAAGCGCAGGGCCGCGCTTAGTAACCCGATGTTTACCCTGGTTACCAACGTAAACGTAAAAAAAACAAACAGTACATACTCACATTCTGGTGTCTGTTCTCCGGCGTCTCAGCTTCTCTGCACTGTGAGCGCCGGCCAGCCAGAAAGCGAGCACAGCGGTGACGTCTGACGTCACCGCTCTGCTTTCCGGCCGCTGTGCTTACACAGTGCAGAGAAGCTGAGACGCCGGGGGACAGACACCGGAATGTAAGTATGTACTGTTTTTTTTTTTGACGTTTACGCTGGTAACCAGGGTAAACATCGGGTTACTAAGCGCGGCCCTGCGCTTAGTAACCCGATGTTTACCCTGGTTACCCGGGGACTTCGGCATCGCTCCAGCACCATGATTGCAACGTGTGACCGCAGTCTACGACGCTGGAGCGATAATCATACGACGCTGCGACGTCACGGATCGTGCCGTCGTAGCGATCAAAATGGCACTGTGTGACAGTACCCTAATACTAGAGATGACAGGTGAAATGAGATAAGAAGATTCTGCTCAGATTACTGTCCACTCTCTCTATTTGATCTAATACTGGAGATACCAGAAGTCCTAAGATAAGAGGCCGCTCACTGTGCTGCCCATCTTGTCTTTCTGATCTAATACTGGAGATAGCACAAATGTTGATATAAGAAAAAGTTGCTCACACTGCAATCCACTATGTCAATTAGATCTAATACTGGAGCTACCAGTGTCTACCCTGACATTTGGATTTCATACTGGGGCTATGAGGTGTGCAATTACATACATAGCTACGGTGAGTATGTTTTTATTATTTATATGTATATCTCACCTGTATGGCTATAAAGGTGGTAACAAGGGTCTCAATTTAAAAGACTTCAATAAAAAAGTAATACTAAAGAAACACTTGTGGAGAGTGTCTCCATTAGATACAAAATAAAGCAGAATACAATATTCAAACAACCCAAGCATATAGGACTTACCAAAGGAGGATATTTATAGTATATTGAGTTGCTGATATTAATGGGGTAGGTGCTCTGAATATCTGCATCCCTCGCATTCACAAGTCGAATGAACAGTTCTGCATTTTCTAACTAGACAAGAAAATGAAAGTAATTAATTAATGAATTTGCAATAATTCACTGTATTTCATATCTAGATATAATCTACATTATCAATATAGTATGTGTAGTCTTTTGTCCCAGCTATATTTCAGATTATAATGCACAATGACAATATAAACTGTAGATTATAGTTGTATAATATCTCGGACACATGGTCGTACCTGTGGTACTCCATTTAAAGCTCCGGTTGTAAGTGATGGCTTAAGAGGAAGAATTCGAATTGGTATTTTCCACTGTCCACTTATGACTCGGTTCTGATAATCAAAAATGTCCACCTTTACCCATCCTCGAGGAATCAAGCGACTGACTTCCTGCCCATAGGGATCATATCCACCAGATGCTTGCAATTCAATTATTAGAGATATGTTAGGAGAAGGTCGTACCCTTAAAAAAAGGAAACAAAAAAACCCTTAATTTGATTTATGCTGGATCTATATACTGAAAGTTTTAAGAGCATAGCAACTGAAAAGTCAAGGTCAAGGTTTGACATGTTCGGCAGGTTTTACTGTATGTTATCTGACACAACCCTTTCATGGTATTAATTCTATCATTAAACAAAGTACATCTTGTATAAGATCCCACAGATGTCTCAGAGGAAGCTATGGCATTTGTAGAATTTGCAGTTAAACAGGCAAGAAGCATCTTGTGAACATGGCACTTGTGTTCTTAAGGCCGAGGTCAGACGAGTACATGAAAAATCACCTTATTTTCAGCCAGGAAACATTGTCAAATTTTATCCATTTTCTCATCCACGTGTCTTCATTTTATGTCCGTGCGACATCCTTGTTGCATCCATTTTTGCAGAGCCACTGAGGTGCCAAAGCAAAAATCTGCTACAAATTACCCCATTTTGGAAACTATGCGCCAAAAGGAATTTATCTTGGGGTGTGGTAAGCTTCTTAACCCCACTTGTGCTTCACTGGGATTTATAATATTGGGCCCTAAAAATGAAATATTATATTTTAATTCCTTAAAAATGTGGATTTACCCCCAAATTTCTCATTTTAAAAAGGGTAAGAGAAGAAATTGCACAAGAAATTGTTTGGTCTAATTTCTCCTGATTACATAGGTACCCCACTTGGGGTTTAATAGGAGAAAATTTACCAAATAATTTGTTTTCAATTTCTCCTGAGTTTGCACCATTATTGAGTACAGATTTTGCTGGAATGGTTTATAAGCGCCATGTCACATTGGCAGAGTCCCTGAGATGCCAGAACAGCAGAACATCCCATAAGGTCCTTTTCTTACAAATTAAACCCCTCAATCAATTTATATAGTAATGTAGTGATCATACTGACAGGACAGAAGTGTCACGGAATTTTATACCATTGGGCGGTGAAGAAAAATTGATCACATTTTTGCCATTGAATTGTTGCTTTAGCCTCAGATTTTACATTTCCACAAGGGGGAATAGATGAATATGACCCCATAATTTGTCACATAATTTCTTCTGAATAAGGCAATACACTATACATGGCTGTACAGTACTGCTTGGCCACATGACAGGGCTCGGGAGGTAAGAAGCACTTTTTGACTTTTGGAGTGCATATTTTCCCAGAATAGATTGCTAACTCCATTTGTAGAACTCATAAGTTCCAGAACAGCAGAAATCTGTTCACATGACCCTATTTTTTAGAAATTGTACCCCTCTGGGAATGCATCTGTATCTGCAGTGACTATTTTGAACCCATTGGTGTTTTCCAAAATCAAGCACAGTGGATGATGGAATGTGAAAATTGTAAATATGCCATAGTTGTACCCAATGCATTGTGACCAGCTTGTGCTTCACTACAGTAATGCCAAAATGTGGACACTAACTGTAATCTACACACATCCTGGGGCTCAGAAAGGTGGGAGGCATTTGGATTTGAAAGTGCAGATTTTGCTGGATTTCTTTTTTGGGGAGCAATGTCTCTCTTCCAAAGTAGGTGACGGACTTGAGTGGGGGCTTGTTTTTGTGGGTTGAGGTGAAGCTCTTATTGGTGGTATTTTTAGGGGTACATAACATTTTGGATCACTTTTAAGACTCAGTTAACCTTTATCCTGTGCTCTAGGCTGAGTAATTACATTGGGGCTTCCATATAAATCCCAAAATACGTGATTCAGAAAGAACCTCCAATTGATGCATTCACTATAATGAGGTAGGCACAGTTACTCTAGACTCATTCTGGTCTATGTTTAGTCCATCTTTTCAGTGGTCAACTGTTTTTCTTGTGCCTGCCTAAAACGACTGACACCAACTGATCATAGGCCAGAATCAAAAATTCAATAATTCACAATTTTTTTTAACGTCATTCAACAGGTGGTAAAAATTGGGACATGGCTTTGTTCTTTGGATCAGGTACAATTACAGTAATACCATGCTTTTGTAGCTTTTTTTTATCTTTTAAAGAAAAAAATGTTTTTGTCTTACCACATTCTGAGAGCTATAACTTTTTTTTAGTTTTTTTGCTGACAGAGCTGAATGGGGGGCTTGTTGTTTGGGACAAGATGGTGTTCACAGATATACAATTTTTATATGATTTTTTATTGTGTTTAATTTCTCTCTTCGTTTGGGGATATGACAAAAAACAGTTGACTTTCTTTGTTTTACAGTTTTCACTGTTTTTCTTGGATGCTAAGTGCTCTTTCCAACTAGTGTATTATACAGCACACTGACCAATGTTATTTAAAAGGATTATTCAGATGATAATTTTTTCATGCATGCCAAAAAATTGCAACATGCACTATTCTCTGTATATCGGATGATTGTTGCCCATTTAAGTATGTAGGTGCACCAAAAAAAATTGGATCCCATACAGATTATGTATGTTGCATCCAATTATTACATTGCCATTATTAACCTAGGAAACTGTATTTAATCATGTATGGTTTAAAATATTAATGTATAAAAACGGATGGCACATGGATATCACAAACGTAAAATATTGTCACACGGATGATAATACGGATAAAAAATATCAACTTTTTCTGGATTAAAATCGAATAATTTTCATATGCTTGTCTAACCCCAACCTAACACTCAAATGAATGTAGTATAAAGGAATAACAGACACGACCAAGTAACTAACATGCAGTGCATCCAAAAGGAAGTTCAGGGAGATACTTAGCAGTTTCAATAGCACCCACTGAGACACTTTATTACATAAAATTCTTTTTGAGTGTTTTAAGATCTATTTGATGATGAATCTGCACTGAGTACTGTACATGAAGATAATATATAATTGCATAATGGTGAATAAAAAAAGTTCTGTAATTATAACAAGTAAAGTACCTGGGCACAGCCTGCTTTGTAGATAGAATTGCCATATTCTGTTTCTTGCTTTCGTACAACTTGGATAGTGAAGCATCACAATACACAGGTGGAAGGGTAGAAGGATTTCCCATTTCCTGCCCTCCACTGCACAAACTAACAACTAGTCTGCATACTCGATAAGATGGGTCAAGTCCAAGAAGATAGTCATAAAATACTACAAAGCCAGAACTGCAAGTCAAAAGCAAAAAATTTAGCACAAAAAAAAATCCAACAAGTAAAAGACAAAAAACTAAATTTATTAAGATTTCCATATTTGTTGTTCTAGCAGATTCTGTATTTTGTAGTAGACATTGTAAAATATTTATCAAAGCAATCTAGAAATCTATACATATATTAATAAATAGCACAGCTGCCGTAAGCCGTGCCTGCTCTACATCCATGTTTGGTGCAAATGGTAAGGAAATATTTTAGTTTAAATAATATCAAGGTTATTAACATAAACAAAAAGATGGTAGAAAGGGGGGCATGGCGATGTAGAGGAGCTGTGCGGATGTGTTTGGCTGGAGCTCCCATAATCCTGACACATATCGTGCTATATACTTACCCAGGAGGGTCTTCTTGGACACTGCTGTGCTCCTCTGGGTGCATGGAGGTGCCCGGCTTCTAAGAGGGCGCGAGGTGTGGCTTCGGTCGGGTGAACTCCTGGAGTGCGCGGATGGAGTACAGAGTTGGCGGGAGATGGCGGCCATTTTCCCTGCAGCGTGCGCTGGAGGCGGAAGGCGCGAAGCGAGCCCCGCGGCTCATGAGGGAGCTGGCTGGATTTCGGTGCGGCTTCTCAAGGTACTGAGAAACGGACCCCGTGCTCCCCCTCATTAATACCATATCGCTGGCTCTAGCGCCTGCACCACTGAAACTTCTCCTCTGCCCTGCTGCCCAGACGGAGGGTGCAGAATCTGTCACATTTTGCTGACGGCCAGCCATATTGATTATACCCTGCAGCTGCTGGGAGACAGAGCCCGCATTTATTATAGACACTGTGTCCTATCGGTGGTGGGAACTGCTCCTTGGATTCTCCCCTTCCTTGCAATCATAACGGTGAGGGCTGCAATATACTACTGACTCAGCAGGGTGTTACAGGGAGGACCTTACTGGCTGTGTGTGTGCACTGCGATATATTGGTGCATTAACCGGGCAGTGTCTGTATCCTGCAGAAGTGATAATTTGACTTTACAGTATCAACTATGCACCACTCCAAAACTCCAAGCGCAGCTGACAAGCTTAAAAAATATGCACGGTCAGATCCTCCTGATAATCTGCACTCAAAAAAGAATAATCCCTCACCTGTGGGCAGACCAGAACACCAGTCAAAAAATTATGCCTCCGATGATGAGGAGGATGGAGATCAGGAGGAATTAACTCTGAAACAGGCATCTGAACAATTGATGCAAGCTATATCTCTGACCAGGACGTCTTTAACTGGGAAAATAGAGGAGGTGCACTCTGAGGTGGGGCGCCTTCGGCAAGACATGCAATCCATGAGGGGTCGTATAACGGAGGTGGAATCACGGGTATCTCGCTTGGAAGATAACAATGTACCAGTGGAGGCTAAACTGACAAAAGTAGCTGGCTCTATAAATGCGTGGAAACAGAAGGTGGATGATCTTGAGAACAGACTACGACGGAATAACATCCGCATTATCGGCCTGCCAGAGCGCTCAGAGGGCCAACACCCCGAAAAATTCTTGGAGGGCTGGCTCAAAGACACTTTGGGAGATGAATTCTCCACCACATTCACCGTGGAAAGAGCCCACAGGGTCCCAACAAAACCTCTCCCTCCGGGCGCCCCGCCGAGACCCTTTTTGGCACGTCTTCTCAATTGCAGAGACAGGGACACTGCCCTTCGCAAGACAAAAAAGTCCTGTCAAGTATAACAATGCCACTATCTCAATATTCCCAGATTTCTCCATGGAGCTGCAAAAACAACGGGCTCAGTTCATGGAGATAAAGAAACAGCTCAGAGAGAAAAACATCTTATACTCAATGCTCTATCCTGCCAGACTCAGAGTTGTCTATGGGGGCTCTTCCTCCTTTTTTGCAACCCCGGCGGAGGCTGAGGAGTGGATGCGGTCATGTGTGGGGGCGGGCGGAGGAGGAGAAAAATCCTAAGTGGATTGCTGTCTTCAGCTACATGAATGTTCAGAATTTGGAACTCTCTCTTCGGATTTTCTTCTTCTTCCATTGTTATTCCCTTTTTTCTCTTTACTGATGAGGGGAGCTCCTTTTGCCAAAGTCCAGGAAAACAACTTTACTGGACTCTGTATTCAGAGATGGTACCTGTTGTGAATTGGATTATTTGGCTCCCTCTTGTGGTCACTAGCGACATGACACTTTGAGTTTCTTTCCCCAGCTTGGTACCCACCTGGCTCGTTAGTCCAGGGGTGTTGCTATTTAAGCTTCCTGGATTTTCAGTCTGGTGCCTGGCATCGTTGTAATCAGTTCCTTTCTGTTTGCTCCTGTCTGCTGGTCCTGGTTCTTGCAAAATAAGCTAAGTCCTGCTTCCTTGTTTTTTGGTTATTTGCATTGCTCTTATTTTTTGTCCAGCTTGCACTAAATGTGATTCCTGATTTTGCTGGAAGCTCTAGGGGGCTGATATTCTCCCCCCGGGCCGTTAGACGGTTCGGGGGTTCTTGAATTTTCAGCGTGGAAATTTTGATAGGGTTTTTGCTGACCGTATAAGTCATCTTACTATATTCTGCTATTAGTCAGTGGGCCTCTCTTTGCTAAAAACCTAGTTCATTCTTACGTTTGTCTTTTCTTCTTACCTCACCGTTATTATTTGTTGGGGGCTTGTATCCAACTTTTGGGGTCTTTTCTCTGGAGGCAAGAAAGGTCTATCTTTTCCCTTCTAGGGTTAGTTAGTTCTCCGGCTGGCGCGAGACGTCTAGAACCAACGTAGGTACGTTCCCCGGCTGCTGCTATTTGTGGTGCTAGGATCAGGTATACGGTCAGCCTAGTTACCACTGCCCTATGAGCTGGTTTTTTGTGTTTGCAGACTTGGTAATAACTTCTGAGACCCTCTGCCATTGGGGTCATAACAGTATGCCAGGCCGAAGGTGAATGTTTAATGCATTGCAGAAGTGGGATAATAAGAAAGGAAATTCTGAGTTTTTTTTTTTTTTTCTCTTTCTTCCTCCCCTTTACCTCTGAGTGGCTTGAGCTTGCTGCAGACATGAATGTCCAGACTTTGATTACTAGTGTGGATCAGCTTGCTGCTCGTGTGCAGGGCATTCAAGATTTTGTTACCAGTAGTCCTATGTCTGAACCTAAAATACCTATTCCTGAACTGTTCTCTGGAGAACGATTTAAGTTTAGGAATTTCAGGAATAATTGTAAATTGTTTCTATCTCTGAGACCCCGTTCGTCTGGAGACTCAGCTCAGCAAGTTAAAATTGTTATCTATTTCTTGCGGGGCGACCCTCAGGATTGGGCCTTCTCGTTAGCGCCAGGAGATCCGGCATTGGCAAATATTGATGCGTTTTTTCTGGCGCTCGGGTTGCTTTACGAGGAACCCAATCTTGAAATTCAGGCAGAAAAAGCCTTGCTGGCTATCTCTCAGGGCCAGGATGAAGCTGAAGTGTATTGCCAAAAATTTCGGAAATGGTCCATGCTTACTCAGTGGAATGAGTGTGCTCTGGCCGCAAATTTCAGAAATGGCCTTTCTGAAGCCATTAAGAATGTGATGGTGGGTTTCTCCATTCCTACAAGTCTGAATGATTCCATGGCGCTGGCTATTCAAATTGACCGGCGTTTGCGGGAGCGCAAAGCCGCTAATCCTCTGGTGGTGTTGTCTGAACAAACACCTGATTTAATGCAATGTGGTAGAATTCAGACTAGAAACGAACGGAAAAATCATAGACGTCAGAATGGGTTGTGTTTTTACTGTGGTGATTCTACACATGTTATATCAGCATGCTCTAAATGCCTAACAAGGGTTGTTAGTCCTGTCACCATTGGTAATTTGCAACCTAAATTTATTTTGTCTGTGACTTTGATTTGCTCATTGTCTTCCTACCCTGTTATGGCGTTTGTGGATTCAGGTGCTGCCCTGAGTCTTATGGATCTGTCATTTGCCAAGCGCTGTAGTTTTGTTCTTGAGCCGTTGGTAAATCCTATCCCTCTTAGAGGTATTGATGCTACGCCATTGGCGGAAAATAAGCCGCAGTTTTGGACACAGGTAACCATGTGCATGACTCCTGAACATCGGGAGGTGATTCGTTTTCTTGTTCTGCATAAAATGCATGATTTGGTCGTTTTGGGTCTGCCATGGTTACAGACCCATAATCCAGTCTTGGATTGGAAGGCAATGTCTGTGTCAAGTTGGGGCTGTCAGGGAATTCATGGTGATTCCCCGCCGGTGTCTATTGCTTCCTCTACTCCTTCGGAAGTTTCTGAGTATTTGTCTGATTATCAGGATGTATTCAGCGAGTCCAGGTCCAGTGCTCTGCCTCCTCATAGGGACTGTGACTGCGCTATAGATTTGATTCCAGGTAGTAAATTTCCTAAGGGAAGATTATTTAATCTGTCTGTACCTGAGCATACCGCAATGCGTTCGTATATCAAGGAGTCTCTGGAGAAGGGGCATATCCGTCCATCCTCTTCCCCTCTTGGTGCGGGATTTTTTTTGTGGCCAAGAAGGATGGATCTTTGAGACCTTGTATAGACTATCGGCTTCTGAATAAAATCACTGTTAAATTTCAGTATCCTTTGCCTCTGTTGTCGGACTTGTTTGCCCGGATTAAGGGTGCCAAGTGGTTCACCAAGATAGATCTTCGTGGTGCGTACAACCTTGTGCGCATTAAGCAAGGAGATGAATGGAAAACTGCATTTAATACGCCCGAAGGTCATTTTGAGTACTTGGTGATGCCTTTTGGGCTCTCTAATGCTCCTTCAGTGTTTCAGTCCTTTATGCATGATATCTTCCGGAAGTATCTGGGTAAATTTATGATTGTTTATCTGGATGATATTCTGTTTTTTTCTGATGATTGGGACTCCCATGTAAAGCAGGTCAGGATGGTGTTTCAGGTTTTGCGTGAGAATGCTTTGTTTGTTAAGGGCTCAAAGTGTCTCTTTGGAGTACAGAAGGTTCCCTTTTTGGGTTTTATTTTTTCCCCTTCTGTGGTGGAGATGGACCCAGTCAAGGTCCGAGCTATTCATGATTGGACTCAACCCACGTCAGTTAAGAGTCTTCAGAAGTTCTTGGGGTTTGCTAACTTCTACCGTCGTTTTATCGCTAACTTTTCTAGCGTTGTTAAACCTTTGACGGATATGACCAAGAAAGGTTCTGATGTTGCTAACTGGGCTCCTGCAGCTGTGGAAGCTTTCCAAGAGCTGAAGCGCCGGTTTACTTCGGCGCCTGTTTTGTGCCAGCCTGATGTCTCACTTCCCTTTCAGGTTGAAGTGGATGCTTCTGAGATCGGGGCAGGGGCCGTTTTGTCGCAGAGAGGCCCTGGTTGCTCTGTAATGAGACCGTGTGCTTTTTTTTCTAGGAAGTTTTCGCCTGCTGAGCGGAATTATGATGTTGGCAATCGGGAGTTGTTTGCCATGAAGTGGGCATTTGAGGAGTGGCGTCATTGGCTCGAGGGTGCTATGCATCGTGTGGTGGTCTTGACTGATCACAAAAATCTGATGTATCTCGAGTCTGCTAAATGCCTGAATCGTAGACAGGCCCGTTGGTCATTGTTTTTCTCCCGTTTTGACTTTGTGGTCTCGTATTTACCAGGTTCAAAGAATGTGAAGGCTGATGCTCTTTCAAGGAGCTTTGTGCCTGACTCTCCTGGAGTCTCAGAGCCAGCTGGTATTCTTAAAGAGGGAGTAATCTTGTCAGCCATTTCTCCGGATTTGCGACGTGTGTTGCAGAGATTTCAGGCTGGTAGACCTGACTCTTGTCCACCTGACAGACTGTTTGTTCCTGATAAATGGACCAGCAGAGTCATTTCCGAGGTTCATTCCTCGGTGTTGGCAGGGCATCCGGGGATTTTTGGCACCAGAGATTTGGTGGCTAGGTCCTTTTGGTGGCCTTCCTTGTCACGGGATGTGCGGTCATTTGTGCAGTCCTGTGGGACTTGTGCTCGAGCTAAGCCTTGCTGTTCTCGTGCCAGCGGGTTGCTCTTGCCCTTGCCTGTCCCGAAGAGGCCTTGGACACACATTTCCATGGATTTCATTTCAGATCTTCCGGTGTCTCAGGGCATGTCTGTCATCTGGGTGGTATGTGATCGCTTTTCCAAGATGGTCCATTTGGTGTCTTTGCCTAAGCTGCCTTCCTCTTCCGATCTGGTTCCTTTGTTCTTTCAGAATGTGGTTCGTTTGCACGGCATTCCTGAGAATATCGTGTCTGACAGAGGATCCCAGTTTGTTTCCAGGTTCTGGCGATCCTTTTGTGCTAAGATGGGCATTGATTTGTCATTTTCGTCTGCCTTTCATCCTCAGACTAATGGCCAAACGGAGCGAACAAATCAGACTCTGGAGGCTTATTTGAGGTGTTTTGTTTCTGCAGATCAGGATGATTGGGTGACCTTCTTGCCATTGGCTGAGTTTGCCCTTAATAATCGGGCTAGTTCCGCTACTTTGGTTTCGCCATTTTTCTGCAACTCTGGTTTTCATCCTCGTTTTTCCTCGGGACATGTTGAGCCCTCTGACTGTCCTGGGGTGGATTCTGTGGTGGATAGGTTGCAGCGGATCTGGAATCATGTGGTGGACAACTTAAAGTTGTCACAGGAGAAGGCTCAGCGTTTTGCCAACCGCCGCCGCGGTGTGGGTCCCCGACTTCGTGTTGGGGATTTGGTGTGGCTGTCTTCTCGGTTTGTTCCTATGAAGGTCTCCTCTCCTAAATTTAAGCCTCGCTTCATCGGTCCTTATAAGATTTTGGAAATCCTTAATCCAGTGTCCTTTCGCTTGGATCTTCTGGTGTCGTTTGCCATTCACAACGTGTTCCATAGGTCTTTGTTCCGGCGCTACGTTGTGCCTGTGGTTCCTTCTGTTGAGCCTCCTGCTCCGGTGTTGGTTGAGGGCGAGTTGGAGTACGTGGTGGAGAAGATCTTGGATTCTCGTCTCTCCAGACGGAGGCTTCAGTATCTGGTCAAGTGGAAGGGCTATGGTCAGGAGGATAATTCCTGGGTGGTCGCCTCTGATGTTCATGCGGCCGATTTGATTCGTGCCTTTCACGCTGCTCATCCTGATCGTCCTGGTGGTCTTGGTGAGGGTTCGGTGACCCCTCCTTAAGGGGGGGTACTGTTGTGAATTGGATTATTTGGCTCCCTCTTGTGGTCACTAGCGACATGACACTTTGAGTTTCTTTCCCCAGCTTGGTACCCACCTGGCTCGTTAGTCCAGGGGTGTTGCTATTTAAGCTTCCTGGATTTTCAGTCTGGTGCCTGGCATCGTTGTAATCAGTTCCTTTCTGTTTGCTCCTGTCTGCTGGTCCTGGTTCTTGCAAAATAAGCTAAGTCCTGCTTCCTTGTTTTTTGGTTATTTGCATTGCTCTTATTTTTTGTCCAGCTTGCACTAAATGTGATTCCTGATTTTGCTGGAAGCTCTAGGGGGCTGATATTCTCCCCCCGGGCCGTTAGACGGTTCGGGGGTTCTTGAATATTCAGCGTGGAAATTTTGATAGGGTTTTTGCTGACCGTATAAGTCATCTTACTATATTCTGCTATTAGTCAGTGGGCCTCTCTTTGCTAAAAACCTAGTTCATTCTTACGTTTGTCTTTTCTTCTTACCTCACCGTTATTATTTGTTGGGGGCTTGTATCCAACTTTTGGGGTCTTTTCTCTGGAGGCAAGAAAGGTCTATCTTTTCCCTTCTAGGGTTAGTTAGTTCTCCGGCTGGCGCGAGACGTCTAGAACCAACGTAGGTACGTTCCCCGGCTGCTGCTATTTGTGGTGCTAGGATCAGGTATACGGTCAGCCTAGTTACCACTGCCCTATGAGCTGGTTTTTTGTGTTTGCAGACTTGGTAATAACTTCTGAGTCCCTCTGCCATTGGGGTCATAACAGGTACCCCCTTTTTTGGACTGGGATAGGAGGAGCATGAATCTTTGCTCCCTTCTGAAGCATTATTTGCTTTTCATTGTTTTGGTTTTGTTAGTTGTTATTTGTATAGAAATTGCTGCCATGTTTTTCTCCACTATCAGTGTGATAGAAGCTCGGCGTGACACTCTATATTATGTTAGGTTGACAGGATATGGCGTCTGAGATTACATGCATGACTTGGAATGTGAGAGGCCTTGGATCACCTTGAAAGAGAGTTAAAGTATTCTCTCAGATATGACCCTATCATCCCCATAGTGTAGCTTTGGTAGAAACATACTTGACCAGAGACTCAGTTCCTTATGTGCAGAAGCATTGGTTACATTGGGTACAGTGGTCTGTACATGCATTTCATACCAGCTATTCCAGAGGAGTCTCTTTATTAATACACAAAGATATTAGATGGGAGGTTAGAGAGGTCCGGAGAGATCCAGAGGGTCGTTTTGTGTTTGTACGCTCGATTGTGAACTCGGATGACTATGTTATAATGTGTATATATAACCCTCCCCCTGCTAATATGTCAATTGTCAAAAAAGCGGTGAGCTTTGCCTTAAATTATCCAGATGTGCATGTTATGCGCATGGGAGATTTTAATTTCATAATGGACGAATGTCTAGATAGGCTCAGGCTAGATGGTGGGGCCACTGGGGTGAGCCCTTCACCGTCTCAATTATCAATATTTATGGAAGGTACTGGTTGGCTAGATCTATGGAGAACGCATCACCCTGAAGTAAGGGAGTTTACTTGTCACTCATCCGTTAGACGCACTCTATCCCGATTAGATTACGCATTCGGCTCCAGCAACTTGGCGGTGCGGGTGGGGGAGGTGAGATATGGGAGTAGGGGCGTTTCAGACCATAGTCCGGTGATTCTTAAACTTAGGCTTGGTCAGATAAAGAATATTATGACTTGGAAAATAAATCCATTTTGGCTGAAGTTAATAGGCCCAGAGGACAGGACTATTGATCAACTGGACTGTTTCATTACATCCCACCCAATGCCGCAAAATATTAATATTTTTTGGGATGTTCTTAAAGCATATTTGAAAGGATGTTTATCCTCTACCATCTCTTATATTAAGCGCTTGACTTCAAGGGAAGATGATGACATGGACAAGCGACTGAAAGACTCGGAGGTGGCCTATATAGCTAACCAGACAAGTGAGAACAGAGCTGAGTGGTTACACTCGTATAGATTACATAGTCAATATACTGACACTAAATCTAAACGTAAGCTGTATTTTACTAAACAGGCATATTTTGAACTGGGAAACCAGTCCAGTAAACTCTTAGCATTTATGGTGCGTCAGCATAATACATCTAATACTATACTTAAAATCTGGAAACCAAACGACTCAATAGTAACCTCGACAGACGACATACTCCAATCCTTTATGACTTCTATAAAGAGCTGTATAGCTCCAAAGGGGATTCTGATACTTTGGAATGCCTAAATTATTTATCTGACATAGAATTCCCTGCATTGAATCCTACACAGCAATCTTTTTTAGATGCAGACTTTACTCTTGATGAGATAAATAGGGCCATAACAGATATGGCTTCTGGTAAGGCGCCCGGCCCAGATATTTTCCCCATAGATATGTATAGAAAATATCGAGATATTCTGGTACCAATCCTTTTGAAAGTATTTCAGGGGATTTGGGAGGGAGGTTCTTTGCTGGATTCCTATTATGAAGCAAATATTATAGTTTTAAAAAAAGAAGGGAAGGACCCCTTAGAATGTGGATCTTATCGTCCTATTTCATTAGTTAGTGTAGATTATACGATTTTTACTAAAATTCTAGCTACCAGGTTAAATACGGTAATACTGGATATAATACACCCAGACCAGACGGGTTTTATGCCGGGTAAGAGTACGTCTATCACTATTAGGAGGGTTCTGTCAATAGCTCAATATAGTTCATTGGTATCGGAGAATAAATGGGCCATGGCCTCGCTGGACGCGGCTAAGGCATTTGATTCTCTTGAGTGGCCTTTCCTATCTGCATGTTTACAAAGATATCGATTTGGTCCTAAATTCCAAAAATGGATCGCCGCAATATATTTGAAACCAAAAGCCCGGATAATTATCTAATCTATTTCTGAATCATTCTCCTTAAAAAGAGGGACTCGTCAGGGATGTCCTCTCTCGAGCCCTATTTACCCTGGCGATAGAAGCATTAGCAATTCGTATGAGGTCCACTTCATCTATTAGGGGCATTACGATAGCAGATCGCACGGATACTATTGGTCTATATGCAGACGATATGGTAATATTTCTGGACAAAGTGGAGGAGACCCTGCCACATGTGATCACCATTATAGAGGGATTTGGTAGACATTCGGGACTATATGTTAACTGGGATAAGTCTGCTTTGATGCCTCTCTCTCATGATTCAGTAGCTCACCTTGATGTGTTATCCCCATTGCCGGTTGTCTCTAGTTTTAAATACCTAAGAATAATTATTCCAAAATATAGTAGACTTGATCTACAGTTCAATATTCTCCCATTATTGGATTTTGTTAAACATAAATTCGCTATATGGAGTAAACTGCCTTTATCTGTTTCTGGTCGCATAAACTTGATAAAAATGATATTACTCCCAAAGCTTAATTATTCCCTCCAACATAGTGCAGTACCGGTTCCTAAATCCTTTTTTTCAAGTTTGAATTCTTTAGCTACGTCCTTTATTTGGGGGAAGGCTAGACTCAAACTTAAACTGTCTTCTTTACATAGGTCTAGGCAAATGCGAGGGGCGGCGTTGCCAGATTTTTTTTTTATATTATTTAGTTGGACAACTTAGAGCTCTGGGAAAATGGATGCCTGGGGAATGTCTGCCAAATTCAGAGAACCATCTGGTCCATGCTGCCAAGGTTGATTGTCCGTTGGGTTTCATGGAAGTAAATAAACCTTATGACCCTAGATTATTACCACTACTTCGGTTGGCAAGGCTAATTTGGCGGCAGGTAAAAAAGGTGATTCACTTTGATGGTATTGTAGCCGAAATGCCCTTATGGAATAATGAATACTTCCCGAGACTATTGAATCACCCATCTGCTCAATTCTGGGTATCGCACGGTGTCTCGTCGCTTGATGATCTTTATGAACAGGGTGCCCTAATGTCCTTTGAACAACTGCAACTTAGGTATGATATACCAAGGCCTCAATTCTTTTGCTATCTCCAGCTTAGATCGGCGATTCAGTCGCATGTTCGTAGCATGGAAATGACGCAAGCAATATCTTCCTTCCCATTGATAGGGATCCTCAAGTCATATGTTATCCGTAGGTGCTGATGCTATTCTACTGCCAGTTAGGGAAAAGTGGAAGGTCCTGGTACCTGACCTTCAAGGTGAGGACTGGGAGATGGTTCTTGAGTCCCCAACTAAGGTGTCCCTATCAGCTAACAACAAAATGATACAGTTGTATATATTACATCAATCATATTTAACCCCGTTACGACTATTTAAGATTGGGTGGTCCCGGTCTTCGGAATACATCAGATGTCATACGGGGGAAGCAGATTTTATACACATGATATGGGAATGTCCAGTTATTCTTTCTTTTTGGGAGGAGGTAGCTTCGTTGTTGACCTCCCTTCTACATATTCCCGTCCCTCTGACTCCGTTAGTGTGTTTATTTGGGGTATTGGAGGAGGAGATGTGGGGCCACCATGTTCAAATCTTCTTAAGAGAGACCCTTTTCCTGGCAAGAAAATTAATTGCCTTGCGTTGGATGGGCACCACACATCCGTCTCTCAGGGCCTGGATAGAGCTGGTAAATTCAATCGTACCGTACGAACGTACATTATATCAGAATAGAGGCTGTTTGGAGAAATTTAATAAAATCTGGGATTTGTGGAACTCATCGTACCTCACTATATCACCACGTGGTTGATGGTCTAGACTTAATATGAAAAAGTTTGAGAAACTGTGTTGTTCACGATACGCTTCAGCACTACTCTGTTAATGTGATGGAGAATGTTTTGGCAGTAAAATAGTTTTAGTTTTAGGATTTTCAGTATTTGAAACATACTATAATGCTTTGAGTTTATATGATCCGTTCGGTGTATAAAGATTTATATCAATGAAGCTATTATCAAAAGTGTATTTGCACTGACCTGGATACTTGTAAACCATGTATGTATATTTGATTTATGTGATTTAATAAACGAATTTAAAAAAAAAAAGATGGAAGAAAATAAGTTCCAATTGTAGAATAAAAGAGATAAAGCTATAATATATCACTCGTAGGCCAGTTTCACAGGTCCTTGAAAGACTAACCACGTTGAGATCGTAATAGCTAGCCTGACTAGCCAGTCTCCTGAACTGAAACAACTGCATCATCGACATATGGCTGGTGTTGCAAGTATATGGACTGGTATTAAAGGAAATAACCATTTGGCACAGTTACATTTTGCAAGAGAATAAAGTATTTGTTTAAATGCTAAATTCAACCTCTTGTGACAAAGTCACTGGTAAAGTGCTGGAGGGGAGATATGCTTTACTGCGCTTAATGGCGTCCGTGATATAAAACACAAAGTGGTTAGTATGCCTGTGGATGGGCTTCAAAAGGAGACCATGATTTTGCTATATACAGTAATGCAGTAGCATCGCTGTATATAGCACAAGCGATCAGATAATTGCAGCTTCAAGTCCCTTAAGAGGACTATTAAGAACAGTTAAAAGTAAAAAAAAAATGTTTTAAAAAATACAAAAACAGAAAACTTCATATCACCCCCTTTTAACCCATTAAAAATAAAGATATTAAAAAATGAAAAATGCATATTTGTGGTACCATCGGCTTCCAAGCATATTGGAATGAGGGTGATATGAAATATATTGAACATCACAGGTCTCAGTCACAACAGGATGATGGTACCTCTGACAGTGACACTGTCAGTTTGTGTCCGTGTTCTGACAGAACGGTCTTCCTGATCACAAATTATAAAAAGGGATAATTTTGGACCTTTTTTGAATTAAAAAAACAAACAAATTTGATTAGTCTGTAAGTGCACTGTGCTATTAAAAAGGCTGTTGGTTACTATTGGGGTAAGCATCCATTTTTATGGCGAGGTCACTTTGACATTGCTATAGCTGTGTTTGGGTTAAAAAGCTTGAAAGGGCTTGTATAGAGTCACAGGATATCCCTGAGTGTTACATGTATTTTCAGGGCAATTGGAGGCTTTGCTGTATTGTGATTTGCTGCAAATCAAATTTCTGGCAAAAATTTGTTGAACCTAGCGAATTTGAATTTCAAAAGATTCTATCATCTCTAGTATGTTTTGATATGGAATAAGTCATTTTGAAATTGATAGAATTGCTTAGACTCAACCAAATTTTCTCTTTCCTTCAAACCTGTGGATTCTCACATCGCGCATAGTATGCGCTGGCAGCGAGACTGTGCCATTATGTGACCGCCAGTAAGCGATTTGCATACTTCTGGCCACATTCCGACTAGATGTGTGCAAGCATGCTCAATTCACTTGTATTGAGCAACGCCGTGCATATCTAGCCAGAATGTGGCCAGAAGTATGCAAATCGCACAGTTGCAGTCATATGACTGCCCACATGACTGCCCACTTTGGCAACGGAGAATCCTGACAGCGCACTCTATGTGCAAGGTTAGAATTTACAAGTTTGCAGTGACAGAGTGCCAAACCTGGGCAACCCATTTAACGTTCTAAAGACCATTTTCTTTCCAGAAGGCAAAAGTTATTACCAAAACTCCTGGACAAAATGATATTAGAAATTACTTTGAAATAAAATATGCAAAAAAAAAGTAGCAATACATTGATAAATGTGGCCTTAGATACCTAATATTGCAATTATATTTTATTTTCTAATGTAAACTGCTACTCTACTAGCTTAGTCAAATTAGAACATATTGATAGTAGTTCCTGTTATTAAGGGTCAGTTAGGTTTGTCACCATAAGAAACTTGATGTAGTCATATTAGCCCTCGGATGCTAAGTGCACATAATTCCTTGTAATACTCACATTGGATCATATGGAGCAGGCTCTAGTCCATGACTGAGATTTGAAAAATGTCTGCCAAGATTTGGAGTGTCGGGTTTATTCATTCCCTGTGGATCAATTATAATAAATGATTGATTTTTGGCTAGTGTCTGTTTGCTAATTAAACAATTTATCACCACATTTTGAACAAAACATTGAATATTACCATTGGATGAAGGATCTCCAGCTGGGGTTTGGCTCGCTGAGTGACAGATGTCTTAATGCGACGTTTTAGCTTCTGAATTTCCAATTCCTGTTTTAACACCTCTAATTCTGCATTTAGAGTCTTTACATTTTGTTGGCTTTGCGCTTTCACAAACCTGGGGAATTGAAGGTTCCTTTCAATTTCTGTTAATGAAACATATGGTACACCAACAAGTAAATGGTTAAAGAAAATCACTAAAATAATATGCTTTCTACATGGAGATGATAAGCTCGTATCTACTGGCACAATTTATTTTAATCTTTGGTTTTTGTTTTCTATTTTCATTCACACATAGAGGTTAATTTATCAAAGCTAGGGTATAAATGATCTATCAATAGAGATCCTGCTCTAGGTACCATGCCTGAACCATGCCTCAGCAAGGCTAGAATTGGGCAGGTTGTTCTCTGCGAAGGACGTATGAATCAGGCCGCATACAAGGCTATCCTGGAAAAACAGTTGATTCCTTCTGCTCAGGCAATGTTCCCCAACTCTGAGGACTGGTTTTTCCAGCAGGATAATGCGTCATGCCACACAGCTAGGTCAATCAAGGTGTGGATGAAGGACCACCACCTCAAATCCCTGTCATGGCCAGCCCAATCTCCAGACCTGAACCCCAGAAGCCCTCTGGAATGTAATCAAGAGGAAGTGGATTGTCACAAGCCATCAAACAAAGATCTGCTTAAATTTATGTACCAGGAGTGGCATAAGGTCACCCAGAAGCAGTGTGAAAGACTGGTGGAAAGCATGCCAAAACGCATGAAAGCTGTGATTAAAAATCATGGTTATTCCACAAAATATTGATTTCTGAACTCTTCCCGAGTTAAAACATGAGTATTGTTGTTTCTAAATTATTATGAACTTGTTCTTTTCACATTACTTGAAGTTTGCAAGCAATGCATTTTTTTGTTATTTTGAACATTTCTCATTTTCAGAAAATAAAATCTATTGCTTGGAACTTCGGAGACATGTTGTCAGTAGTTTAGAATAAAAGAACAATTTACATTTCACTCAAAAATATACCTATCAAGAGAAAAATCAGATAAACTGAAAATTTTGCAGTGGTCTCTTAATTTTTGCCAGAGCTTTATATATGTGTGTGTGTTTTGACGAATACCGTATTTTCCGCTTTGTAAGACGCACTTTTATCAGAGCGGGTGGGCTGGCAGAAGGCAGGGTCACTGGTGGGGCAGTGCAGTGTGCCTGGAGATGGGGGTGACGGCTCGGTTTTCTCAGGTGTTCGGGCGGCACAGTGCAGGGCGGCGCCATTGCACTTCCGGTATCTGTAGTTTCCGGTTTCCAGAATAAGCGCCTGTGCCTACTGCACAGGACTTTAAGAAAATGACCGCCGAACCAGCACATGCGCAGATGGAGCTCTCGGTCACTGAGCTCTCGAGCTGTGAATGCACTGCAGTAGTTCTCGGCAAATACTAGCTAGCAGCAGGGTGAATTCTGGGCTCCGCTGCACCAGGAGCCCTAAAGCAGAGGAGGGAAAGAAGCATGATTCTCCTCCTCTGCAGGGATAGATATTGATTGGTGGAGGGAACTGTTGCTGAGCCGCCTCCACCAATCAGATATTTGTCCCTGCACAATGTATAGTGTTGCACTTGTTCTTTACACTAGCACAAGATCCTTGGGAGAGGTGAGCACACATTGAATGGAAGCACAACCTCCATCACCCTTCAGAATATACTGTACCAATGGGTGGATTCTGACGGATGATGGGGGTTGTAGCCATATTTGGTGTAACAGATCCCCCATAACTCCGTCATCCTAAGATACCCCCAATAATTGTGTACCCTGCAGATCCCCCATAACAGTGCCTCACCACAGATCCCCCATAACAGTGCGTCACCACAGATCCCCATAACAGGGCTTATTTTTTGCGCGCCGATCTGGCGTTTTTATTTATACCATTTTGGTGCAGATACGATCTTTTGATTCTGGCGTTTTGACTTTTTTTCTCACTATGCCATTTAGCGATCAGGTTAATCCTATTTTATTTGATAGATCGGACGATTCTGAACGCGGTGACACCAAATAGGTGTATGATATGATTTTATTGTAACTGTTTTATTTTGAATGGGGCGAAAGGGGGGTGATTTAAATTTTTATATTTTTTTATTTATATTTTTAAAAACATTTTCTTTTTACTTTTGGCATGCTTCAATAGTCTCCATAGGAGGCTAGAAGCTGGCACAACCCGATCGCCTCAGCTACATAGAGACGATGATCAGATCGCCTCTATATAGCAGACTTACTCACTTGCTATGAGCGCCGACCAGTGGGTGACGTTCACAGCAAGCCGGCAGTGACAACCATAGAGATCTCCAGGATACCTCCGGTTGTCATGCCAACACACTGGTGACCCGTGATCACGTGACGGGGGTCACCGGTGTGCGTATTTTCGACGCAATTGCTGGAAGAGCTTGTTAAATGCCCCTATCAGAGTTTGACAGTGGCATTTAACTGTGTAATAGCGGCGGGTGGATTGCAATTCCACCCGCGACTATTGCGGGCACATGACAGCCGACAGTTCAAAACAGCTGATATGTCCCCGGAAAGATGTGGGCTCAACGCCGGAGCCCACATCAAAGGGAGGGAGATCGACATAGGAGTAAATGCCCAATGTCGGAAAGGGGTTAAATACTGGAAAGATCCTTAAGCAATAGAATCCTCAAGCAATTTGGATGCTGTAAAAGCCAAGTGCCTTTAAACATTTCTTTAGACAGTAAATGTGGAAAATCAATGTAATCTCCTTCAATCTGTGTAATATTTTACTTGGCTTCCAAAATGTATCTGTTGCACCTTTGGTTTTTGTTCTTTCTAGTCATGTAGGACAACTTAAAGCTTGCGTTCAACATGTAGCTCATTATCTATTGTAACTAGGAGATGCCTCACCCATGTTTATGTACACTATAACAGTCATTTCACTTATTACACCACTCTTACCTAAATCATTAAAGTACATTAACCTCCATTAGTCACTGTGGGCAAATATTCTGTGGTGGAAACACTAGACATATAATCTCTATTGTATTCATACGCCAAACATATTGACAGCCACAACTAATAGACATCCAAGAGACAATCACAAGGAAATACAACTTACAGTGGCTTGTAAAAGTATTCACCCCTTTGCTTTTTACCTATTTAATTACATTACAGCCTTTATTTAGATATTTTTGTAATCCAATTTGTGTGTGATGCATCGGCACTAAGGCCATGTGCACAAGCTGCGGATTCCATTGCGGAATTTTCCGCAGCGTTTTTGATAAATACGCAGTGCAAAACCGCTGCGGTTTTTACTGCGGATTTATCGCGGTTTTTATTGCGGTTTCCGCTGCGGTTTTTCACCTGCAGTTTCCTATTGGAGCAGGTGAAAAAACGCTGTGGATTCCGCGTTTCCGCGCGTTTTTTTCCGCAGCATGTGCACTGCGGATTTCATTTCCCATAGCATTACATGGTACTATAAATGCATGGGAAACCGCTGAGGATCCGCAGCTGCGGAAACGCTGCGGATCCGCAGCAAAATCCGCAGCGTGTGCACATATCCTAAATAGTCCATATTGGTGAAATGAAGTGAAAAAAATATAGGCACAATTTTATTTATGGGGTCAAATAACTAAAAATTGGCATGTGCATATGTATTCACCCCTTTTGCTATGAAGCCCCTAAAAATTTCTGGTACAAGCAATTACCTTTATAAGTCACATTATTAGTGAGAGGAAGTCCACCTGTGTGCAATCTAAGTGTCACATGGTCTAATATGTAATAGGTGTATTAATAACAATATTAGCATCACCAATTCACCAATTAGAAATGTATTAAAAATTTTCTGATTCGCTATATCTCTTTCTTCGTGTACAGGCATTGCAGAACCTTAGGCATCCATGGTTACGTCCTCTAGCAACTAGCTATCACTTTATCAGTGGTCATAACCATGGATACCTAAGGTCCTGCAATGCCGGCAATGAAGAAAACAATAATTATATTTTTACCACCAAAATTTTATTTACATTTTTATATGTGAAAATGGTAAAAAATGGCACCAAAATGTGTCCCACAATTTCTGCTGAATGTAGAAATACCCAAATGTGGCTGTACAGTACTGCTTAGCCATATGGCGAGACTCAGTAGGGTTTTGCCATAAGGTTAAGCAGTACTGTTATACAGGAGGCATCCTGGAGCACAGAATTTTCTATAATAGTTAGCGGTCTCCATACACAGAGCCCATAAGAGCTAGAAGAGCAGAATCCCCCCTCAAGTGACTCCATTTTGGAAATTATACTCCATTGGGAATTTATCTACAGGTGTCATGATGATTTTGACTTCATGGGAGTTTTCCAGAAACAAGCAGCAATGGATGCTGCTGAGTGAAAATCACAAACTGCCATTGTAGTGACCAGTACATTGTAACCTGCTCATACACATGTGGACGCTAAATGTGAATTAGGCACACTAGGGCTCAGAAGGGAGGGGGCATTTGGATTTGGAAGCACTGAAAATGCTGAATTTATTTTGGGGGACTAGGAGCCATTTAACTTTTCCAGAGCCTTTGTGCTACCAGTAATGTGGAAAGCCCATTTATTTCCGTTAACAGATGTCGGACGTGAGTGGGGACTTGCTTTTTTGGTGGATTGAGTTGAAGCTTTTATTGGGAATATTTTACATAACAATTTGGTTCACATTTATCCGGCACTCTATGCCGAGCACTTATATCAGGGTTTCCCTTTAAATCTTTGAGTGATGTAATTCAGATGAAACCCCTGAAGGAGGCATTCACTATAATGAGGCAGCAGAGTTACTCTGGACTTGATCTGGCCTCTGTTCAGTGGTGTCCTTTTTTCAGAGGTGCAGAAAACTGTGGCCAACGGCACTTTTATGCCCTCACAAAATTATAGGGAATCTTCCATAGGGGGGTCTGTTTCAAGCATGTATTTCAGAGATTTACACAGAAACCCCGGTGTAAGCGCTCAGTGTAGAGCGCAGGATAAAAGTGCGCCGAGCCTTACTGTGATCTTTAGGAGGCAGAATGAAAAAATCAACAGCAGGTGAAGAATTGTTTTAATTTATTTTTTACGCTATTCCTTGTGCTGTATAAGTGATCAGACGACTTTATTCTTCTGATCGGTATGATTACAGCGATATCAGATTTATATGGGGATTTTATGTTTGGCTGCTGTCAAGCACTAAAAAAATGCTTTTTGTTTTCTAAAACTAGTTTTTGCTTCACCATATTTTGAGAGCTATAATTTTTCCATATTTCTGCTGACAAAGTCAGCCTTGTGTTTTGCAGGTCAATTTGATGTTTTTATTGGCACCATTCTTGGGCTCATTACATTTTTTGATCGCTTTTTATTCCAATTTTTGGAAGGCAGAATAAACAAAAAACAATAATGCAGGAATTGTTTTGGGGGCTTTTTTATGCTATTCTGCATATGACAAAATTGATAAGGCAGCTTTATACTTCGGGTCAGTACGATTACAGCGATACCATATTTATATTTTTTCATGTTTTGGTGCTTTTACACAATAAAAACTTCAGGTGCTTCTCACAAACTTAGAATATCTTCAAAAAGTTAATTTATTTTAGTTGTTCAATACAAAAAGTGAAGCTCATATATTATATAGAGTCATTACAAACAGAGTGATCTATTTCAAGTGTTTATTTCTGTTAATGTTGATGATTATGGCTTACAGCCAATGCAAACCCAAAAATCATTATCTGAGTAAATTAGAATACTTTATAACACCAGCTTGCAAAATCATTGTAAAATCCAAAATGTTGGCCTATTGAAATGTTTGTTTAGCAAATGCACTCAATACTTGGTTGGTGCTCCTTTTGCATCAATTACTGCATCAATCAGGTGTGGCATGGAGGCAATCAGCCTGTGGCACTGCTGAGGTGTTATGGAAGCCCAGGATGCTTTGACCTTCAGCTTGTCTGCATTGTTGGGTCTGGTGTCTCTCATCTTCCCCTCCCCTTGACAATACCCCACAGATTCTCTATGGGGTTAAGCACAGGCAAGTTTGCTGGCAGAGGGAAGCATGAAGTGCTCTAAAATTTCCTGGTAGATGGCTGTGTTGACTTTGGTCTTGTTAAAACACAGTGGACCTACACCAGCAGATGACATGGCTCCCAAAACCATCAAGTCATGAAATACAACAACCCAATGGGGGGTCGGTCAGCGGACAGCACAACAAACACACAACCGGGATGGAAAAGGGGAGAGGAAGGCCTATCGATAGGGAAATGAGGGATGGACACTGTTATGGTTCTCAATGGCAAGAGAACATAGCCCAGCAAACATAAGAACTAGCTCTTGGAAGGATGGAAACTAAACTGACCATGAACTAAACCTGCCGCACAACTAACAGTAGCCGGGTAGCGTAGCCTGTGTTTTATCCCTAGACGCCCAGCGCCGGCCGGAGGACTAACTAATCCTGGCAGAGGAAAATATAGTCCTGGCTCACCTCTAGAGAAATTTCCCCGAAAGGCAGACAGAGGCCCCCACAAATATTGGCGGTGATTTTAGATGAAATGACAAACGTAGCATGAAAATAGGTTTAGCAAAATTGAGGTCCGCTTACTAGATAGCAGGAAGACAGAAAGGGCACTTTCATGGTCAGCTGAAAACCCTATCAAAATACCATCCTGAAATTACTTTAAGACTCTAGTATTAACTCATAACATCAGAGTGGCAATTTCAGATCACAAGAGCTTTCCAGACACAGAAACGAAACTACAGCTGTGAACTGGAACAAAATGCAAAAACAAACAAGGACTAAGTCCAACTTAGCTGGGAGTTGTCTAGCAGCAGGAACATGCACAGAAAGGCTTCTGATTACAATGTTGACCGGCATGGAAGTGACAGAGGAGCAAGGCTAAATAGCGACTCCCACCTCCTGATGGAAACAGGTGAACAGAGAGGATGATGCACACCAGTTCAATTCCACCAGTGGCCACCGGGGGAGCCCAAAATCCAATTTCACAACAGTACCCCCCCTCAAGGAGGGGGCACCGAACCCTCACCAGAACCACCAGGGCGATCAGGATGAGCCCTATGAAAGGCACGGACCAAATCGGAGGCATGAACATCAGAGGCAGTCACCCAAGAATTATCCTCCTGACCGTATCCCTTCCATTTGACCAGATACTGGAGTTTCCGTCTGGAAACACGGGAGTCCAAGATTTTTTCCACAACGTACTCCAACTCGCCCTCAACCAACACCGGAGCAGGAGGCTCAACGGAAGGCACAACCGGTACCTCATACCTGCGCAATAATGACCGATGAAAAACATTATGAATAGAAAAAGATGCAGGGAGGTCCAAACGGAAGGACACAGGGTTAAGAATCTCCAATATCTTGTACGGGCCGATGAACCGAGGCTTAAACTTGGGAGAAGAAACCCTCATAGGGACAAAACGAGAAGACAACCACACCAAGTCCCCAACACAAAGCCGAGGACCAACCCGACGCCGGCGGTTGGCAAAAAGCTGAGTCTTCTCCTGGGACAACTTCAAATTGTCCACTACCTGCCCCCAAATCTGATGCAACCTCTCCACCACAGCATCCACTCCAGGACAATCCGAAGATTCCACCTGACCAGAAGAAAATCGAGGATGAAACCCCGAATTACAGAAAAAGGGAGACACCAAGGTGGCAGAACTGGCCCGATTATTGAGGGCAAACTCCGCTAAAGGCAAAAAAGCAACCCAATCATCCTGATCTGCAGACACAAAACACCTCAAATATGTCTCCAAGGTCTGATTCGTCCGCTCGGTCTGGCCATTAGTCTGAGGATGGAAAGCAGACGAGAAAGACAAATCTATGCCCATCCTAGCACAGAATGCTCGCCAAAATCTAGACACGAATTGGGTACCTCTGTCAGAAACAATATTCTCCGGAATACCATGCAAACGGACCACATTTTGAAAAAACAGAGGAACCAACTCGGAAGAAGAAGGCAACTTAGGCAGGGGAACCAAATGGACCATCTTAGAGAAACGATCACACACCACCCAGATGACAGACATCTTCTGAGAAACAGGAAGATCCGAAATAAAATCCATCGAGATGTGCGTCCAGGGCCTCTTCGGGATAGGCAAGGGCAACAACAATCCACTAGCCCGAGAACAACAAGGCTTGGCCCGAGCACAAACGTCACAAGACTGCACGAAGCCTCGCACATCTCGAGACAGGGAAGGCCACCAGAAGGACCTTGCCACCAAATCCCTGGTACCAAAGATTCCAGGATGACCTGCCAACGCAGAAGAATGAACCTCAGAAATGACTTTACTGGTCCAATTATCAGGAACAAACAGTCTACCAGGAGGGCAACGATCAGGTCTATCCGCCTGAAACTCCTGCAAGGCCCGCCGCAGGTCTGGAGAAACGGCAGACAATATCACTCCATCCTTAAGGATACCTGTAGGTTCAGAATTACCAGGGGAGTCAGGCTCAAAACTCCTAGAAAGGGCATCCGCCTTAACATTCTTAGAACCCGGCAGGTAGGACACCACAAAATTAAACCGAGAGAAAAACAACGACCAGCGCGCCTGTCTAGGATTCAGGCGTCTGGCGGACTCAAGATAAATTAGATTTTTGTGGTCAGTCAATACCACCACCTGATGTCTAGCCCCCTCAAGCCAATGACGCCACTCCTCAAAAGCCCACTTCATGGCCAAAAGCTCCCGATTCCCAACATCATAATTCCGCTCGGCGGGCAAAAATTTACGCGAGAAAAAAGCACAAGGTCTCATCACGGAGCAATCGGAACTTCTCTGCGACAAAACCGCCCCAGCTCCGATTTCAGAAGCGTCGACCTCAACCTGAAAAGGAAGAGCAACATCAGGCTGACGCAACACAGGGGCGGAAGAAAAGCGGCGCTTAAGCTCCCGAAAGGCCTCCACAGCAGCAGGGGACCAATCAGCAACATCAGCACCCTTCTTAGTCAAATCAGTCAATGGTTTAACAACATCAGAAAAACCAGCAATAAATCGACGATAAAAGTTAGCAAAGCCCAAAAATTTCTGAAGACTCTTAAGAGAAGAGGGTTGCGTCCAATCACAAATAGCCTGAACCTTGACAGGATCCATCTCGATGGAAGAGGGGGAAAAAATATATCCCAAAAAGGAAATCTTTTGAACCCCAAAAACGCACTTAGAACCCTTCACACACAAGGAATTAGACCGCAAAACCTGAAAAACCCTCCTGACCTGCTGGACATGAGAGTCCCAGTCATCCGAAAAAATCAAAATATCATCCAGATACACAATCATAAATTTATCCAAATAATCACGGAAAATGTCATGCATAAAGGACTGAAAGACTGAAGGGGCATTTGAAAGACCAAAAGGCATCACCAAATACTCAAAGTGGCCCTCGGGCGTATTAAATGCGGTTTTCCACTCATCCCCCTGCTTAATTCGCACCAAATTATACGCCCCACGAAGATCTATCTTAGAGAACCACTTGGCCCCCTTTATGCGAGCAAACAAATCAGTCAGCAGTGGCAACGGATATTGATATTTAACCGTGATTTTATTCAAAAGCCGATAATCAATGCACGGCCTCAAAGAGCCATCTTTCTTAGCCACAAAGAAAAAACCGGCTCCTAAGGGAGATGACGAAGGACGAATATGTCCCTTTTCCAAGGACTCCTTTATATATTCTCGCATAGCAGCATGTTCAGGCACAGACAGATTAAATAAACGACCCTTAGGGTATTTACTACCCGGAATCAAATCTATGGCACAATCGCACTCCCGGTGCGGAGGTAATGAACCAAGCTTAGGTTCTTCAAAAACGTCACGATATTCAGTCAAGAAATCAGGAATCTCAGAGGGAATAGATGATGAAATGGAAACCACAGGTACATCCCCATGCGTCCCCTTACATCCCCAGCTTAACACAGACATAGCTTTCCAGTCAAGGACTGGGTTATGAGATTGCAGCCATGGCAATCCAAGCACCAACACATCATGTAGGTTATACAGCACAAGAAAGCGAATAATCTCCTGGTGATCCGGATTAATCCGCATAGTTACTTGTGTCCAGTATTGTGGTTTATTGCTAGCCAATGGGGTGGAGTCAATCCCCTTCAGGGGTATAGGAGTTTCAAGAGGCTCCAAATCATACCCACAGCGTTTGGCAAAGGACCAATCCATAAGACTCAAAGCGGCGCCAGAGTCGACATAGGCATCCGCGGTAATAGATGATAAAGAACAAATCAGGGTCACAGATAGAATAAACTTAGACTGTAAAGTGCCAATTGAAACAGACTTATCAAGCTTCTTAGTACGCTTAGAGCATGCTGACATAACATGAGTTGAATCACCGCAATAGAAGCACAACCCATTTTTTCATCTAAAATTCTGCCGTTCACTTCTGGACAGAATTCTATCACATTGCATATTCTCTGGCGTCTTCTCAGTAGACACCGCCAAATGGTGCACAGGTTTGCGCTCCCGCAGACGCCTATCGATCTGGATAGCCATTGTCATGGACTCATTCAGACCCGCAGGCACAGGGAACCCCACCATAACATCCTTAATGGCATCAGAGAGACCCTCTCTGAAATTCGCCGCCAGGGCGCACTCATTCCACTGAGTAAGCACAGCCCATTTACGGAATTTCTGGCAGTATATTTCAGCTTCGTCTTGCCCCTGAGATAGGGACATCAAGGCCTTTTCCGCCTGAAGTTCTAACTGAGGTTCCTCATAAAGCAACCCCAAGGCCAGAAAAAACGCATCCACATTGAGCAACGCAGGATCCCCTGGAGCCAATGCAAAAGCCCAATCCTGAGGGTTGCCCCGGAGCAAAGAAATCACAATCCTGACCTGCTGAGCAGGATCTCCAGCAGAGCGAGATTTCAGGGACAAAAACAACTTGCAATTATTTTTGAAATTTTGAAAGCAAGATCTATTCCCCGAGAAAAATTCAGGCAAAGGAATTCTAGGTTCAGATATAGGAACATGAACAACAAAATCTTGTAAGTTTTGAACTTTCGTGGTGAGATTATTCAAACCTGCAGCTAAACTCTGAATATCCATCTTAAACAGGTGAACACAGAGCCATTCCAGGATAAGAAGGAGAGAGAGAGAGAAAGGCTGCAATATAGGCAGACTTGCAAGAGATTCAATTACAAGCACACTCAGAACTGAGAAAAAAAAAAAAAAAAAAATCTTCAGCAGACTTCTCTTTTCTCTCCTTTCTCTGTCAATTAATTTAACCCTTTTTGGCCGGTCAAACTGTTATGGTTCTCAATGGCAAGAGAACATAGCCCAGCAAACATAAGAACTAGCTCTTGGAAGGATGGAAACTAAACTGACCATGAACTAAACCTGCCGCACAACTATCAGTAGCCGGGTAGCGTAGCCTGCGTTTTATCCCTAGACGCCCAGCGCCGGCCGGAGGACTAACTAATCCTGGCAGAGGAAAATATAGTCCTGGCTCACCTCTAGAGAAATTTCCCCGAAAGGCAGACAGAGGCCCCCACAAATATTGGCGGTGATTTTAGATGAAATGACAAACGTAGCATGAAAATAGGTTTAGCAAAATTGAGGTCCGCTTACTAGATAGCAGGAAGACAGAAAGGGCACTTTCATGGTCAGCTGAAAACCCTATCAAAATACCATCCTGAAATTACTTTAAGACTCTAGTATTAACTCATAACATCAGAGTGGCAATTTCAGATCACAAGAGCTTTCCAGACACAGAAACGAAACTACAGCTGTGAACTGGAACAAAATGCAAAAACAAACAAGGACTAAGTCCAACTTAGCTGGGAGTTGTCTAGCAGCAGGAACATGCACAGAAAGGCTTCTGATTACAATGTTGACCGGCATGGAAGTGACAGAGGAGCAAGGCTAAATAGCGACTCCCACCTCCTGATGGAAACAGGTGAACAGAGAGGATGATGCACACCAGTTCAATTCCACCAGTGGCCACCGGGGGAGCTCAAAATCCAATTTCACAACAGGACACCCCCTGAGCTCAAACCTGAGCCTTTCCCTGCACTCCTCTAATGCCCTAAGTGGGTCCATCCCCCACCGCTGTCAGGAACCTTGTCCTTCGCTGTTACCTTACACTATCCTGGTTATTGCACTGGCCAGCAAGGGCGCTAGCCTCACCACTGCAGATGGTACAAACACAGGGGGAAGGGACAAACAGGAGAGGGACAAAAAATAAGTACAACACTTAGCTTCCAGAATCTGCTGCCAAGCTCCACACCACAGATGACACAGAAACAGGACTTCAAACTCCAGAAGTAGCTGACACCAGAGAGCTGCAACTGCACGGCTGGTCTTCATAGAGAAACTCTATCACCAACAGTCAGCTGATGCATCATTTAAAGCATGGGTGGGGAACCTCAGGCCCCAGGGCCATTTACAGCACTCGATGACCTTTTATCAGGCCCCCGAGCAGATTCTCAGGGACCACATTCTTGGGCAAGAAGCTGTATTTTGATTGCCACAAGCTCATTAATTTCTTCTTGCTCTGTTAGCACACACACACACGCAGTGTTCACTACTGAACACTGAAGGGCATGCAATAAAAGATTACGTCCTGAAGCCAGAGTCAGGATCTACTTTGTGGGTGGAGTTTGTATGGCCCCCGAAGGATGGTATAAATATCCAAATAACCCTTGTCAGAAAAGATTCCCCACCCCTGATTTAAAGGATGGTGGGAGTGGTCACCACCCACATCAGCTGACCTAGCCACTCTGCAGTTGCAGCAGGCTGCCAGCAGGGGAAACTAATGTTAACCCCCTCTGGTCCTGAAATGAAAAAAGCTACATTTAAAACATAGTGGAACCAGAGCTGCCACGTATCCAAAATTGGATCGTGACACATCACTGATTATTGAAACTTCACACTAGACCTCAAGCAGCTTGGATTGTGTGCCTCTCCACTCTTCCTCAAGGCTCTGGGACCTTGATTTCCAAATGAAATGCAAAATTTACTTTCATCTAAAAACAACACCTTGGACCACTGAGCAACAGTCCAGTTCTTTTTCTCCTTGACCCAGTCTGTCTATTGGTCATGAGTATTGATGAGCAAATTTGATCCAGTTCCTGCTAATTCGTCAAGCTATAGCGCTTAGCGAATAAGCTGCAGAGGGAACCTGGTTCCCTGGATTGCTCCGGCTGATCAGCCTGTTTGGCTGCACAGCTGCATGTATCGCGGATGTGTGACAGTCAAACACATGTATGGAGAGCCCAACAAACTGCCTTCTGGACATCTGTGAAGTCAGCAATCTTTCCCAACATTAACAGAAATAAACACTTGAAATAGATCACTCTGTTTGTAGTGACTCTATAAGGCCGGAGACACACTGGTGCGAGAGACGGCCGAGTCTCGCTGGTTAAAAGCAAGCTGTGGCACCTGCATTCCAGAGCTGAGCGTGCAGCTCCATGTATTGCTATGGAGCCGCACGCTCCGCTCCGGAGTGCAGGTGCCACAGCTTGCTTTTAACCAGCGAGACTCGGCCGTCTCTCGCACCAGTGTGTCTCCGGCCTAATGCAGGCTCTGACCTTTCCCAGCACCTGCACACTGCAGTACTTTGCTCAGCCCTCAACAGGGCAGATCAGTACGCCTGCGCAGGAGAGCGGCACGAAGCAAGCAGGATGACAACATTGCATGAAGATGGGAGGCGCCGGACCTGGGACCTGCGACACCCATCGGACTGGACCGCCCCTGGAGGAGTATAATAATACCTGTTTTTCTTCTCTTTCAGGTCGGACTGGGGGCTTATCTTCAGCATTACAGAATGTAGATAAGCCCCGAAAGGCAGTGGACATATCTTATAGCGGCAAAACGGGGTGACAGGTTCCCTTTAACAGACAGGCAGCACCAATTTTGGCCGTGTCTTTATCAAAAATATATTATATTTTTCATGGGACATTCAGATGAAAATCTGCTGTTTTTTGCCACAAGGTTAGGGGAGGCTGGGTTTTTATAAAGCTGGGAAATTTGCATCACATGGCCTTTCCTAATGATGACAGTGAACAAGCCATAACCCTAACAGGCTAATTAAGGTCTGAAACCTTGGTCAACGTTATCTGAGTACACAAATCTAAAGTATTCTATTTTTTTGCCTAAAATACAAAGGACATGTGTCATCTTTAGCTTTAGGCCTTTTGCAGAGAATTATTTTCAACTTGCTTAACTGTTCACAATAACAGTAATTTTGTCCAGGTGTGCCTACATTTTTCCATGCAACTGTATATAATTTCCCATTTAAGAATATGCCTTGCCGTAGCGGTGGAGAAAATCCAGGCCATACCTCCGTTTGTTGTTCTGGGAATTCTGGTGTTTCGTTGCCTATGAAGCTGAAGTTTGAAGAGTTCATCTTCTAACTGCTGATTTTCAATTTCAAGAGTAATTAGTTTCTCATTCAAGTCCCATTTTGAACTTATGTATCCTTCTGCATATGAAGAAAACAGACATGAAAGGCAAAGACAAATTGTATATTAGGTGTATTGCTTCAGTAATGTAAGGGCTTATCCACACTAGTGTTTTCTTGCATTATGTCTATTGATTACAACAAACACATGCATTAATACACTTTGTCTGTAGTTTGTACCATATTGCCAATCAAATTGCAAATTAAAATCTATTGAGGATGTACCCTAAGTCAGATATCTAATTTAAAGGAAATATTTCGCCAGAAAATTACCTATTGTTTAAGTCAGGTTTTTATTTTACATTTATTTTTTTGTAATTTTATAATATCTCATCAAATTTCCATACCAGTATCTATAGGCCTTATACTAAACTTCCACTTCCTATTAAGTAGAGAAGATTAAAATGTAGATTAAAATGAAAGTATTAGATATATTGGCTTTAATGATTGGTATTCAATACATGTCAAGGCGTGTTTACTAGTAGAAGACTTCTCTTGAGCTGCCCTAATTCCTAGGAATGCATTACCCAGGACAATTTGATTAATTCCCAATACCGACAATTTTAAGAATGGTTTAACAATGCATTTATTTAACCCCTTTCTGACCTCGGAAGGGATAGTACGTCCGAGGTCAGATCCCCCGCTTTGATGCAGGGCTCCGGCGGTGAGCCCGCATCAAAGCTGGGACATGTCAGTTGTGTTGAACAGCTGACATGTGCCCGAAATAGCGGCTGGTGAAATCGCGATTCACCCCCCGCCATTAACTAGTTAAATGCCGCTGTCAAACGCAGACAGCGGCATTTAACCGGCGCTTCCGGCCGGGCGGCCGGATATGAGCGCATCACTGACCCCCGTCACATGATCGGGGGTCAGCGATGCTTCTGAATCGTAACCATAGAGGTCCTTGAGACCTCTATGGTTACTGATCCCCGGTAGCTGTGAGCGCCACCCTGTGGTCGGCGCTCATAGCACACCTGCATTTCTGCTGCATAGCAGCGATCTGATGATCGCTGCTATGTAGCAGAGCCGATCGCGTTGTGCCAGCTTCTAGCCTCCTATGGAGGCTATTGAAGCATGGCAAAAGTAAAAAAAAAAAAGTAAAAAAAAATGTGAAAAAAATAAAAAAATATAAAAGTTTAAATCACCCCCCTTTTGCCCCATTCAAAATAAATCAATAAAAAAAAATCAAACCTACACATATTTGGTATCACCGTGTTCAGAATTGCCCGATCTATCAATAAAAAAAAGCATTAACCTGATCGCTAAACGGTGTAGCGAGAAAAAAAATTTCAAACGCCAGAATTACGTTTTTTTTGTCGCCGCGACATTGCATTAAAATGCAATAACGGGCGATCAAAAGACGTATGTGCACCAAAATGGTATCATTAAAAACGCCAGCTCGTCATGCAAAAAATAAGCCCTTGGAAAATGGCGCAATTTTTTTTTTTTTTTTTTTTTTTTTAGCAAAGTTTGGAATTTTTTTTCACCACTTAGATAAAAAATAACCTAGTCATGTTAGGTGTCTATGAACTCACACTGACCTGGAGAATCATAATGGCAGGTCAGTTTTAGCATTTAGTGAAACTAGCAAAAAAGCCAAGCAAAAAACAAGTGTGGGACTGCACTTTTTTTGCAATTTCACCGCACTTGGAATTTTTTTCCCGTTTTCTAGTACACGACATGCTAAAACCAATGATGTCGTTCAAAAGTACAACTTGTTTCGCAACAAACAAGCCCTCACATGGCCATATTAACGGAAAAATAAAAAAGACTTCTATCCATGCGATCCTTATGAGAAAAATAAGGGCACTCACCAGTCTTCAATAATGTCACTTCTTTATTAACAACAACTCCAGATAAAATTCATGGCCGGGGTAAAGGAGCCGAAGCTCGTGTGAGCAGGGGAGGATGACGTCCGTTTCGCACTGTGCCTGCGCCTGGGACCCGTAGAAGCGCAGGCACAGCGCTAAACGGCCGTCGTCCGGCCATGAATTTTATCTGGAGTTGTTGTTAATAAAGAAGTGACATTATTGAAGACTGGTGAGTGCCCTTATTTTTCTCATAAGGATCGCATGGATAGAAGTCTTTTTTTCTTAAAGGAGCACCCAAGGTCTTTTGTCAGCGGCATACAGATGAGTCACACCTGGTGATATCCCCCGAAAATAGTTTTACTAATACCGTTGGATGAGGGTCGGTGCCGCTCGTATTTTTGTTTTCTTTTGCGGTAGTATTGGAAAAATAAAAAAGTTATGGCTCTGGGAAGGAGGGGAGCGAAAAACGAACACGGAAAAACAGAAAATCCCAAGGTCATGAAGGGGTTAAACTGGCTTGTCACATCACTTCACTTATCTAACTATCCCTGTTTGGCCAATGCAAAATTTTCTAGGACTATGATTAAGGGAGATTGGACGCCAGAAACGCGTGATGTTTTTGTATCGATGGAATCCTTATTTTTAGAGATTTTCCAGTAAATTTTTGATAAATTTTATTGTTGGATGGATATGACGATTTTTTTTTCCTCCTCGCAATTTCATTTTTTTTTAGCAGCAGTGTTAAAAACTGTTTTTTGGGGGTAGGGAGGCAAGTTGGGTAAAACATTTTTGGTAGGTTAGCAGATAATTTATATTTATTTTACATCTTACATTGCACTGATTGTCTTAAAATCATGTTAGAAATGTGTTGCACAGGTTGTTACAGTTTTGGGAAAGCCAATTATGTCAAGATAATTTTTATGTTTTTTTACAAAAGTATAAGGCATTCACAGAGATCTCTGGGAGCCCCCCTAGTGCTCCCCTACATAAGGGGACTGCTTGCTATGATGTAGTTATTGGCTTCTGCTCATGACACTCATACTCATCATGTGTTATTAAAAGGGTTGTCCGGGATTGTGATTCAAGTCTGTAGTCATTTTATGTGACTGCACATTTGTGAACCCTCACAGCCGCACAGTGTGCACTGTCAGGATTCTCCAGTGCCGGGGCTGGAAGCGAGTAGCGATTTATATTCTTCCAGCTACATTGCGAATAGACGTGTCGAGCCTCGCTCACTTTACTTGTATTGAGTGTGGAAACACATATCTAATCGGCACTTGACCACATGTATGCAAATTGCATACTTGAGGTCACTTGCCTGCCCACTCCTGGTGCCGGAGAATCCTTACAGTGCACAGTCCATGTGATATGAGGACTCACAAGTCTGCAGTCACATAGAGAGACTGCAGACATGAGCCCCAAGCCTGGACAACCCCAATAAGAAGTAAAGAATATATTTTGGCTGTAAACAGAGATTAATCACCAGTTAATTCATGATAGCTAATTAGCACAGGGGATGAAGCCATGGCTTGTCAGACCTTTCCCTTGCACTATTACATGGTGACCTTCATGAATGAATAGCCATCCATGAAGTGCCAGAGAGGGTACTGCTCTTTAACTGCAGCTCTCTGCTCTGATTTACAGAGGGACTTTAAAGGGAACCTGTCACCAGGAATAATGCTGTTAACCTGCAGATATGGGGTAAATTACTGAACATGTCATACAAGTTAGTCTCCTGCTTAAAGGGAACCCATCACCAAAGATAACCTGTAACCAGGTTAACAGCGTTATGATGCTGCCCGGCGCCTGCATGTAGCCGAATGCAAAGGGGAGAAAATGATCTTTATTCTCCATGCCGGAATTTGGCATTCAGTCATAGGGATGGGGCGCACCGATTCAAGCACCGCTCTTGAAATACCGCACCCCTGGCCCTGAAGGACACTGGCTCTACATTGAGGCCGGCTCTCAGTCAGGGCCGGGAGTGCGGTTACAGCGGCCACTCTGTATACTCAGAGCATTGACTGAACCAGCAGCGCCCACGCCACCATGACTGAAACCGAATGTTGGTGGGGAGAATAAAGATCATTTTCTCCCCTTTGCATTCGGCTACTGCAGGCGCCAGGCAGCATAATCACGCTGTTAACCTGATTACAGTTTATCTTTGGTGAGAGGTTCCCTTTAAGCAGGAGACTAACTTTTATGACATGTTCAGTAATTTTTGTTAAAAGGGAAACAAGCAGGAGGTCATTGTTTTCTGAAAAGCAACAATGATGACAGGGACGGACGTACCATTGGTGCAACCTTGTGAAGCCGCACGGTGGCCCAAGAAGTAATGGTGTCACGTCCATCTCCAAAGCTGAAGAAATTGTGCATTATAATGAGCTATTGTACTGAAAAGGGCCCATATATTGTTCATTCACTGAAGTCATCTTGTGTCTGTGCCCGCTACTGATTGATGGTGTATCTTAAGGATAAGCTATTGATATATTGGTGTGGAGAGAGCGGACACCCAGGTCCACTACCATTCAGGAGAACAAACTGTCAAGGTAGTCATCTACTGGTCTAACCCTGAGTAGGTGAATGGGGGTCAGGAGAATATGCCATATATGTCCTTAAAATGAGAACATTCCC
The DNA here is from genome assembly GCF_051348905.1 of Ranitomeya variabilis. NCBI lineage: Eukaryota > Metazoa > Chordata > Amphibia > Anura > Dendrobatidae > Ranitomeya > Ranitomeya variabilis. The sequence goes on from NC_135232.1 coordinate 495,317,946, forward strand.
TTTAACTTCTAAACACCAAGCATCTTAGAAGTGCATGCAATACTATTATACTAGATTACCGTACATCAAACTACAAATTGGCCACAGACAAAAACTGAAAAGAAGAAGGTAAACAGTTTTATTAAATATGATTACTTCCTTTTAATGAAATAAAGAATCACAAACATTCACAAAAGAGTCTGTGTGAAATATAAAAAATTAAAACTATCATATGTCTAAATTGTCTAGGTGTGAATTGTACATTAGATCCAAAGCAGAACAAGTGAAGGATTTGCCACAAAGCTGTCCATCAGGTTATGGGAACTACAATGGGTGCTGACCTGACTGGGCATGAATAGTTAATCATCAAAACCTTGTTCCCCACAGAATGAGACTTGAGTTCATACATAATGCCTTATTTCAAAGATATTGCAAAAGCTGTCATGAATAAAAGATTAAGTATACAACCTACTTTTGTTTTTTTTCTTCCGAATGGAGCGGGGACGTTTCTCTCTTTGTTCTATGAGCTGTGCCTCAGTAAGGAGATCCTGTAAATTCGCCAAGATCATTTGATCATTTCCACCATTCTGCAGATAGGTCATGCGTAATGCACTGTGTAAATGAGCAAACATTAAATTCGTGAAGGCTTTTAATGTACATTTTTTAAACATCAATTACCCCTTTAAACCTTTCCCGCCACAACCAATTTTTGTTTTTGAACTTTTGTTTCTTCCTCTAACATTTTTATTTTTTTTTTATTTGAGGGCTGTAGCTTTTAAATACGCCATTCATCTTACTATAGCATATAATGTACTGGAAAACGGGAATAAAATTCTAAATGTAGTGAAACTGCAACTTTCCCCCTTTCTCCTCGGAATTTTGCCATTGCTTTTTAGATTTTGGTTTTACAGCATTTATTGCGTGGTACTGTGTGACTTGGTTTTACAGTATAGTAGTATTACCTGCCTACCAAATTTGTAAAAAAAAATTGATTTGTTAGTTAGCAGTAGCAATTGGAGATTAGCTTTAATTTCTGCTTTCACATGCAGTTGCGGTGTATAGTGCGGGGTCGGCTCCTGAGCAGTTCCATATGTCAACATCGACATGCATCATACATGCACGGTGAATATCAGGAAGAGGTAAAGTTGCAATGAAAATGTACACTCAGACTTTCTGTTGCTATTTTGATAGGGAATTCACACAAAGTTCAGTTGTTGGCGCCAATATTATTCCTGGGGAAGGGTCTTTGTTCTGACAGGGAAACTGACAGTTTATACTCCATATAACAGATATAAAAACAGCCATTTGAGAACATTTGCAAAGAGTTTGTATGTTCTCTCCATGTTTGCGTGGGTTTCCTCCGGGCACTCCGGTTTCCTCCCACATTCCAAAGACATACTGATAGGGAATTTAGATTGTGAGCCCCATCGGGGACAGCAATGATAATGTGTGCAAACTGTAAAGCACTGCGTAATATGTTAGCGCTATATAAAAAAATAAAGATTATTATTATAACATTTCGCTGAGAACCTTTGAGAACGTTTCATAATATCCCATTAATTTTTACTATTAATGACAACACTTAAGAGTCAGTCTGCCATGGATCACAGATTTTAGGTATATCTGAACCCAAAACTGCACTGATCTTGTATCTAAATACATCAGCCCTGACAAAGTGGCTTTTGACACCCAGCAGGCAGGTTGTTCTGGGTCTGAACCTACATAATTTACACAATTAAAGTCTACAACCGTGACTGGTTATTTTGCTGCCTGCTGGCCATGCTTCTTGAGGAACAGAGCCATGAATTGTGACTCTGCTGGACTCTATTGGAATTTGAATTCTCTCTCCTTCATAAGTTCTGATTATAATAATTATTAGTTTATACTCTGAATAAAGGCTTTTACCTGATTTCAGATGTCAAGCTTCCACCTCCATAAATTGGAACAAATGGTTGTTGAAACCATATTGGAACTCTTTCTATTTTTCGAGAGGCTGGGGATACACTGGGCCTTGTTGAAATACCTCTTTTTCTAGAAGATAAAGCCAAATAAGAAAGGTATCTAAATACATTAAGCGATTCTTGACAAAAGTTATGGAATTTTGGACTTGACAAAAGGGCATGGATGTGTCACACCGATGAGTGATTGTAGCCTAAGAGTTGTCAGATGGCAGGTGATCCTTTCATATAACAACTAAGCTCCAACCATGGCTGCATAAATGACAATTAAAAACATCAAGGAATATTTGTTGTTTTCTGAAGCACTGAGAAATGAGGAGATAAAAAAAAAATTGGATACCACATGGATCATATGTACAGCATCCGATTTTGAAAATGTTATTAATTGCTGCTGTATAACACGCTGTACAGGGGAAAAAACAGATGAAAAATTATCCACTTTTCTGGATGTAAATCGGATGATTATTATTTATGCCTGTGTGAATTTAGCCTTATCCTCTCTTGTCAGATTAGACATCCTCGAGACAATGCTGACATGGCTGGAGATACTCAGCGACTTTGGCCACGATTTGTGCAATTTGTTTGTGACATGCTGTTGCACACCTAGAGTCACAACAATTCCTTTAAAAAAACAACCAAATCACAGATAGTGAATACCAACAAAAAACGAGCAACCAGAAATCCCTTATAGAGAGACAAACACTCTAGGGTAAATCAGAAAACAAACAAGAGGACAGAGTGTAAAACAGGTCTCATAAAACATCACATTTTATTTCAATATTTTAATAAAATGAAATATATATAATCAAATATAAGTAAGATACAAACAGAGCATTCCTAAAAAATAATTATACCAGTACATACGTACATTCTGTTTTACCCTGGACACCAAGAGGACTCACACCCCTCATTCTGATAATCCTGGTGACATATACTGCCATACACCGAGTTTTTCAAAACCAGGAGTGGGTGATAAATGCAGAAGTAGTGCATATGTTTCTATTATACTTTTCCTCTGATTGTCCAGAAAGGCCGTACTGGGCCTCTGGCCATTAGGGGAGGCCGCCATGACAGGGAAACGTGCGACGATAGGGAGCTCATATGAGTGCTGGGGGGTATAGGGTTAACAGTGAATTGGTGGAGGGACGGAGTTTTTTGAATTGAAGGGAGAAGGAGGGGTCAGGGGCAGGGTAGAGGGGACTTTATAAAAGGGGGTGGCCATGTTAGTGGGGTAACCATTTGGGTACTCACCGGCCAGATACGAAAGCTTTGTAGTACTCACGACGATGGATGTGGAGGCTTTGCTGCAATGGCTTAGGGACGCAGCGGGCACTCGGCGCAGATTGGCTACAGGCTTCGGTAAATAACCTGCTCCAAGGGTCGGTAACTGGAGATCCATCGCTCCTCCGGCAGGATGCCGGCCACGGAGGTCCCGCCCTCCGGCGCGCCTAAGTTCTTAGGTTACCCCCCGGGTCCGGTGCCGCATTAGGAGCCCCTCTGGGGACCCTCCAGCCGGGGTCGGCGGTCGCACCCCCCCCTGCTCCGCGCCTGCAGGCTGGGAGGAATCCAACCCAACGGCGGGACCTACAACAGGGACCGGGGTCCTCCCCCCTCGCAGCACAGAGGCGACAGGATCCGGGACCAGGAGCGGCGGGCGCCAGCGTTTCTGCTGGCCCTGTTCGGCGAGGAGGAACACGTGGAGGCAGGGGGCGGGCCCTTCTGCGTCGGCGGCCTAGCGGCCAGCAGCCCGCCGGCGTGTCTTCCAGTGCGCCGGGAGGAGCGGCGCATGACGGGCAGTCGGCGATCGGTGCGGTGAGGGCGGCACCGGTGAGCCGCGGGCAGCGATCGGCTGCCTCGGTCAGCAGCACTACAGTGTCGCCGCATGGCCGGGGTCTCCGGCAAGATGGCGCCACAGCATGGAGCACGGCACCAGCGCCGCGTGGCCGGGGACCTCCCCAAGATGGCGCCGCAACATGGAACCCAGCACATGCGCAACAGGACCAGGGACCTTCCCAAGATGGCGGCACAGCATGGATCACGGCGGCAGTTCCGAGGGTCCCTGCACATGTTGCCAGCTTGCCTGCTCCTGGCGGTGGGCAGCTGGTGAGGCAGGTTGACCCGGGAGCTGCAGAGCCAATGGCAGACCAATCTAGTGTGGGACCAGCACACCTTTGCCAGGATCCAGGACCTTCGGCTGCTGGGTTCACAGCGCCCAGGCAGCCAGGTGACAGCCAGCAATTTTCTATATTTAACCCTTGCTTAGCTCCTAATGAGGTTAGAGAACGGGAGGCATTCATGGGGGGCGCTAGCGGGGGTATGGGTTTAATATTACAGGGCCTTAGAGATTTAGCCAGGATATGGTACGGAGACCCTCGGGGGGGGGGGAGAGATGATTCCAAAAAAGATGATGAAGAGAAGAGGAGGTACCGTCTGATCCCTCGTTCATTTTCTAATTGGTTGCAGGCGTTTGCGATATTGGCGAGCGTGATAGGCAAGAAAGCACCGGGAAATTGTTCAGGACTCTTTTGCTATATGGATGCAATTGGGGAGGCTTACCGGGTTTATGGCGGGCAGGGCTGGCTCAGATATGATGAGCAGTTCCGGCAGCGTAAGGCGGTGTGACCGGGCATACGGTGGGATCATAAGGACATAGCCTTATGGATGAGAGTTATGGCACCGGCTAGGGCAAATCAGGGAAGTCAGCCATTTCAAGGGGGCGCCGGGAGTTCAGGGCAGTCAGGACACTCGGTCGCAATGCAGAAGGGACTGTGTTTCTCCTTTAATGAGGGGACCTGTAGGCTCGGGAGCAAGTGTAAATTCAAGCACGAATGTTCTGGTTGTGGGGGCGCACACGGGGCGGCTAGGTGTTTTAGAGGGGGGAAAACAAGAGGAGGAGACGTGGCTGAAAAAAGGGGAGACGCCGGTGCGGCTGGACGCGATGGAGGTTTATCTAAATAGATACCCAGATGTAGCAGCAGCGTCACTTTTGAAGGAAGGTTTTGGTTATGGTTTTAAAATTCCGTTTATTGAGCACGATGTTTGTTTGTCAAAAAAGAACTTAAAATCGGCATTGCAGTTTACTAGTGTGGTTTCCGAGAAATTGAAGAAAGAGGTTGATTTGGGTAGGATGGCAGGACCTTTTGCAACGGCTCCGATCAGTAATTTGAGGGTGTCACCGTTCGGAGTGGTTCCGAAGAAGGAGCCTAACAAATTTAGGCTTATTCATCATTTATCGTTCCCCAAAGGTCTGTCAGTGAACGACGGTATCGATCCCCAACTGTGTGCGGTTTCATACATGTCGTTTGATGTAGCAATGAATCTGGTGCGGCAGTGCGGTAAGGGGGCTTTGATGGCAAAAACGGATATCGAGGCTGCGTTTCGCCTGTTACCAGTACACCCTGAGAGTATGCACTTGTTAGGTTGTTTTTGGGACGGAGGTTTTTTCATTGATCGTTGTCTTCCCATGGGCTGCTCGCTATTGTGTGCTTATTTTGAGGCGTTTAGTACATTCTTGGAATGGGTCGTTAAGGATGTATCTGGTTTGAATTCTTGTTTACATTACCTCGATGATTTTATGTTTGTAGGCCCGCCACAGTCTGCGGTTTGCTCGATTCTACTACACACGATGGAGAGGATAGCGAAAGGCTTCGGGGTCCCGTTAGCGGCGGATAAGACCGTCGGGCCAGCGACTACACTGAGTTTTCTAGGCATAGAAATTGATACTGTGGCGATGGAATGTAGATTGCCTGATGACAAACTGGTAGCTTTTCGAGAGGAAGTTATAGAAAAGCAAGTACGCGGCGTAAGATAACGCTACATGATTTACAATCTTTATTGGGCAAGCTGAACTTTGCTTGCAGAATTATGCCGATGGGCCGCGCATTTGATCGGCGTTTGTCTTTGGCGACGGCGGGAGTAAAATCTCCCCTACATTTCATCAGATTGACAAAGGAGTTGAAGCAGGATTTGAAGATGTGGGCTCTTTTCTTGGAGGAATATAATGGCAAATCCATTTGGATTCAGCCAGTTGAGAATGCGGTGGACCTAGGTTTTGTCATTAACGTGATTGAAAAGCGTGGTTTTAGCTTGCAGTATCGCGATCAGGGGTTGGTGGCGGAATGGCCATTCAGGTGGCGTGAACAAGGTTTGTTGCAAAACCGGATTCTGCTTCAGTTATTTCCTCGAGTGGTGGTGTTGTCCGTTTGGGGCGAGAGGGTGATGAATAAAAAAATCTGTTTTTCTTGCGATCATGCGGGTGTTGTTGAGGCCATCAATACGTTATCTGCGGCATCTCCAGAGGTCGTCAGGATACTGCAGCATCTGGTTTTCCTGGGCTTAAAGTTTAATTTGTGGATTGTAGCAGACTGTAGGGCAAATGTGCCTACTCATGCTGATGATGTCCTTTTCAATTCACAGTGGCATCAGTCTCACGGGCCGAGACTTTGCATGGATTCAGAAGGCCGGGATTGTCCAGTGGACCTGTGGAACCTGCCCTTCGGGCCGTAAGGGAGTTGTTCGCTAGATCATTATCGGATAGGTCTTGGATGCAGTATGATCAGGCTTGGAGTACATGGGAGAATTGGAAGGTGTCCTACGGGTCTGGTATGGACGATGAGAATAGGCTGTTGTTGCTAGTAGGGCATGTTTGGGAATCGGGTTGGTCGGTGTCCAAAGTGAGTAAGTTCTTAGCTGGTTTAGCATTTGGTTTCAAGGTTAGAGGCTTACGGGACGAGACAAAATCATTTTTGTTGACACAAATAGTAAAGGGCTGTAAAAAAGGGCAGAAGTCATTGGACGGTAGACGACCGGTCTCCTTCGAAGTGCTGTTGACAATTGGAAGGCAATTACGGGTTGTTTGCTTTTCAGATTGGGAGGTGACTTTATTTCAAGCAGCTTTCTCGTTGGCGTTTTTTGGGGCGTTTCGCCTGGAGGAGTTGGTTAGCCCTTCCAAATGCAAGAGAGGGGGTTTACAGAGGGAAGACGTGGATGTTACTTCGGACAGGGTGGTCGTATTCATTCGGTCATCAAAGACAGACGTTACCGGAAAAGGTTGTAAATTAGTGTTATTCGAAGTTCCAAATTGTCCATTGTGCCCGGTAACCTGCGTGGATAAGCTCATGAGAAGAGGAGGTGTATTATCTGACCCACTATTAGTTCATGCGGATGGTTCCTTTTTGTCGCGTTTCCAATTTGTTTCAGTATTTCGGAAGTGTTTAGAGGCCGGGGGAATTTCAGCGGCAATGTACAGTGGGCATTCATTCCGGATAGGGGCTGCAACGGAAGCAGCTAGGAGAGGATTGGGGGATGAGGTGGTGAAGAGAATAGGGCGGTGGGAATCGGAGAGATTCCGGTCTTATGTTCGCCCGGGTTTGGTTTAACTTCATGGTTCAAGTATTTAGGGGGTTTTCGTAAATTGATTGATGCTATTGTTTATTCTTTTTCAGAACACGGAAAAAGGCTGGTTTGGATAATGGGACACTCATTCGTGTTCGGGGCGGCGCAGAGGGCAGCAGTTCGTCCGGATGGCCGTCAATTGGGTTTTTCGCGGGACGTGGCAACACTGAGGTGGATTGGGAAAAGGGGGATGACTTGGAGTCAATTTTTGCCCGAGTTTCATCGCTTTGTGCGCTGGGATCAGGTCCCACAAATCCTGGTTGTCCACTTGGGTGGTAATGACTTGGGGAAGAGGCCGTGTAGAGAACTTATAAAAGACATTAAGTTCGACATGTTAAGGTTGTGGGCGATGTTTCCCAAGGTTTTGGTGATTTGGTCCGACATCGTCCCGCGGAAGGTTTGGCGGGGTGCTAGGTCACTGGAAGGGGTGAACAAAGCGAGGATCAAGGTGAACAAAGCTGTTTCGCGTTTTATGGCAAGGAACGGAGCGCTAGTAGTGCGGCATATAAATTTGGAGCAAGGCACGGGAGGTTGCTGGAGGTTGGATGGTGTGCATTTGAATGCGGTCGGTACCGATATGTGGTGTTTGGCGATCCAAGATGGGGGGGGATCTCAATAGGTCCTGGACTCCCCGGGGTGATTTAAAATGGTCAAAGGGGTATAGATAATCCCATGGAAGGGATTATTAGGGGAACCATCAACAGGTGTGCGGTCTTGGCCTGGCGGGTGGTTTGCCTCCGAGCTGGTGCATAGCGGCTGGGGGTAAGGCGGATATAAGGCCAAATAGGTGGGACGTCTGGCTGAAAAAATACTCGTTATATGTTTCGGGCTTCGAGGATCATCCACTTCCGGGGTTTATTGTTTCAATATTGTTGTATGTTAAATGTTAATAAATGGCTGCTGTGGCCAATTAATCCAACCCAAGTTTATTGTGTGTTTTATTAGGGTTATTCTCTTGGTACAGGAGAAGGGGGAGGTGGCCGTTATCTCGGGAGTTATATGAGGTAAGATAAGGGGTCTTGCATTTGAGCTCACAGGAGTCACGGATACCCTTTGTCATGCTCTTAGTTTTGGCTTACAAATACTGATGTCAAAAATACTCAACGTGAAAGGTAAAACCAAGTGTGAAACACAAATTAAGACGATGTATAAAGTACAGATACTACATTTACTATAGTTACTATTATGATATTAACCAATAAAATATAAATTTTGTTTTTTTATCCACTCCTTCTTTTGGCCCCAAAAAACTACATAAAAAATAGAAACAAAATGTATAATAGCACTATTAAAGGTGTTCACAAGTAAAGCAATAGTGAGCTAATAATGAAATAATGTAATGTTTTAGCTTGAAATACTTTTGCAAAATACAATCAATATAAAACATTAGAAATACTAAGAATGCATTATTCTTACATGGCTTCACTCTGCAGCACGTCAATCTGTTGCTTCATAGTAGTTAGCAGTTGTTCATTTTTTTGCTCTTGAGCATTCAAATGCTTTATCATCCTTTCTAAGTAATCTGTATTCCTGCTTCGAGCTGCTATTTCATTCAGCCTTTGCACGATATCTGTATTTGTGTTAGATGAGATTACATGCATAATTCAGCAGTACAGGATCTATACTGTTATTCAATCAATCGCAAATTAGAGGACGAACATATTAAAAAAATTGATGCAATCCTTATAAGAAAAAAGATGAGGGCACTCACCGGTCTTCAGTAAAGTGACTTCTTTATTAGCAACAACAAATCCAGGTAAAAATCATGGCCGGGGGAGAGGGAGCCGAAGCTCGTGTGAGCAGGGGAGGACGACGGCCGTTTCGCGCTTAGCCTGCGCTTCTACGGGTCTGACCACTGTCAATTTATGAGGTTATAACTCTAGAACCCTTCAGTGGATCCCACTGATTCTGAGATTATTTTCTCAAGACATATTGTACTTCATGATAGTGGTAAAATTTATTTGTTATGACTTGCGTTTATTTGTGAAATAAACAGAAAATTTGCAAAAATTTTGAAAAGTTCGCTATTTTCAAACTTTTAATTTTTATGCCCTTAAATCAGAGAGTCATATCACACAAAATAGTTAACAAATAACATTTGCCACATGTCTAATTTACATTAGCACAATTTTTGAAACATAATTTTTTTGTTATGAAGCTATTAGGGTGAAAAGTTTACCAGCGATTTCTCATTTTTCACAACAAAATTTACAAAACCATTTTTTAAGGGTCCACCTCACATTTGAAGTGACTTTGAGGGGTTTATATGACAGAAAATATCCACAAGTGACACCATTCTAAAAACTGCACCCCTCAAGGTGCTCAAAACCACATTCAAGATGTTTATTAACCCTTTAGGTGCTTCACAGGAATTTTTGGAATATGAAAGGAAAAATAAACATTTACTTTTCTTTCACAAAAATTTTCCTTTAGACCTAATTTTTTTTACCTTCGCAAGGGTAACAAGAGAAAATGGACCAAAACATTTGTTGTGTAATTTCTCCTGAGCATTCCGATACCCCATATGTGGGGAAAATTTACTGTTTGGGTGCACGGCAGGGCTTGGAAGGGAAGGATCGCCATTTGACTTTTTGAATGTAAAATTTGCTGGAATAATTAGCGGACACCATGTTGCGTTTGGAGAGCCCCTGATGTGCCAAGACAGAGGAAACTCCCAAAAATGACACCATTTTGGAAACTAGACCCCTTTGGGAACTTATCTAGATGTGTATTGAGCACCTTGAACCCACAGGTGCTTCACAGAATTTTATAACGTTAAGCTGTAAAACTAAAAAAAAATCACATCTTTCCCAGATAAATCGTTTTAGCTCCAAATTTTGCATTTTTATAAGGTAACAGGAGAAATTGCTCCCTACAATTTGTTGTGCAATTTTTCCCGAGTACGCAGATATCCAATATGTGGTGGAAAACCACTGTTTGGGCCCATGGCAGGGCTAGGAAGGGAAGGAGCGCAATTTGACTTTTTGAATGTAAAATTTGCTGGAATAATTAGCGGATGCCATGTCCGTTTGGAGAGCCCCTAATGTGACTAAGGCTGCCGTCACACTATCAGTATTTGGTCAGTATTTTACATCAGTATTTGTAAGCCAAAACCAGGAGTGGGTGATAAATGCAGAAGTAGTGCATATGTTTCTATTATACTTTTCCTCTGATTGTTCCACTCCTGGTTTTGGCTTACACATACTGATGTAAAATACTGACCAAATACTGCTAGTGTGACGGCAGCCTAACAGTGGAAACTCCCACCAAGTGACACCATTTTGGAAACTAGACCCCTTAGGGAACTTATCTAGATGTATATTGAGCACCTTGAACTCACAGGTGCTTAACAGAAGTTTATAACGTTAAGCCATGAAAATAAAAAAATCACATATTTCCCGCAAAAATCTTTTTTAGCTTCAAATTTTGTATTTTCACAAGGGTAATAGGAGAATATGGACCCCAACATTTTTTGTGCAATTTCTCCTGAGTTCCCCGATGGCCCATATGTCATTGAAAACTACTTTTGAGGCACAGTGCAAAGCTCAGAAGGGAAGAAACGCCATATTACAGTGCAGATTATGCTGCACTTGTTTGAGGGTGCCATGTTACATTGGCAGAGCTCCTGAGATGCCAACACAGCAGAAACCCACATAAGTAATCCCATTTTACAAACTAAACCACTCAATGAAGACCATTAAGCAGTGAAGATAAAATAATTTACATTTTTACCACCAAGATTGTGTGTTAGACCCAAGTTTTAAATTTTTATACTGGGAAATGGGTGAAACTGGCACCAAAATTTGTCCCACAATTTCTACTGAACGTGGCAATACCCCATATGTGGCTGTGCAGTACTACTTAGCCATATGGAAAGACTCGGGAGGGGCGGAACGCTATTTGCCTCCTGGAGCGCAGAGTTTCCTAGAATAGTTTATGGATTCCATATAAAGAGCCCCTAAGTGATAGAAAAGCAGTATTTCCCCTCAAGTGACCCCATTTTGGAAATTATACAACTCGGGAATTTATCTACAGGTTTAGTGACGATTTTGACTCATGGGTGTTTTCCAGAAACAAGCAGAAGTGGATGCTGAGTGAAAAAGTGCAAACTGCTGTTGCACTGACAAGTACGCTGTAGTGACCAGTACGTTGCAGTCACCAGTACATTATGCTCAGCTCATGCTTCTGGAGATACGCACCTGTAAATTAAGCGGGTTCTCATCCCTACAGAAATGCCAAAAATGTGGGCACTAAATGTGGTTTATGCAGACTGGGGCTCAGAAGGGAGGGGGCATTTAGATTTGGGAGCAAAGAATTTGCTGAAATTCTTTTGGGGGGCCAGTAGCTATTTCGCTTTTCCAGAGCATTTGTGCTACCAGTGACGTGGAAGACCCCTATATTTCCGTTAACAGATGACAGACCTGAGTGGGGACTTGCTTTTTAGTGGACTGAGTTGAAGCTTTTATTGGGAACATTTTACATAGCATTTATGATCACATTTATCCAGCGCTCTACACTGAACACTTACATTGGGATTTCCATCTAAATCTCCAAGTGACGTGACAGATGAAACTCTCAATGTATCTAATCACTATAATGAGGCAGCAGAGTTACTCTGGACTCCGTCTGGCCTCTGTTCAGTGGTGTCCTTTTCAGAAGTGCACAAAATTGTGGCCAACAGCACTTTTATGCAATCCTAAAAGCACGGACACCACCGCATCACAGGTTTTATGGTGCCCACAGTGTCTCCATCTGCCTCATCATAGGGAATTTTCCACCGGGGTTTCTGTCTGAATCACGTATTTCAGAGATTTACACAGAAACCCCGGTGTAAGCGCTCAGCGCAGAGCGCAGAATAAGTGTACAACAAGCCTTACTGTGATCTTTGGGAGGCAGAATTAAAAAATCAACAGCAGGTGAAGAATTGGTTTAATTTATTTTTTATGTCGTTCCTCGTGTGGTATAGGTGATTAGGCGACTTTATTTTTGGTTTGGTGTGATTACAGTGATACCAGATTTATACTGGGGTTTTATGTTTGGCTGAGAGCTATAATTTTTCCATATTTCGACCGACAAAGTCATGTTATGTATTGTTTCTTGTGGGAGGAGCTGACGTTTTTATTGGTACCATTTTAGGGCACATGACATTTTTTGATCGCTTTCTATTCCGATTTTTGGGAGACAGAATGAACAAATACCAGCAATTCAGGAATTGCTTTTTTTTATATATACCATTCTGCGTGTGCTAAAATTGGTAAGACAGCTTTATTCTTCGGGTCAGTACGATTATAGTAATACCCAATTTACATCTTTTTTATGTTTTGATGCTTTTAGACAATACATTTTATATAAAAAAAATTATTTTTGCATCGCTTTATTCTGAGAGCTATAAGTTTTTTATTTTTCTGTTGATGGAGCTGTATGAAGGCTTGTTTTTTGCAGGACAAGATGATGTTTTCAGTGGTACCATTTTTGGTTACATTTGTCTTTTTGATCATGTTTAATTGCACTTTTTGTTTGTTGGTATGATGATAAAGCATTGTTTTCTGCCTCATTTTTTATTTATTTTTTCATGGTGTTCACTGAAGGGGTTAACTAGTGGCACTGTTTGATAGAGCGGGTCGTTACAGATGCGGTGATACCAAATATGTGTACTTTTGTTATTTATTTATTTTATTTACATAAATAAATGTATTTATTGGAAACATATTTGTTTCCTTTTCTTCTTTATTTGGGGATTTAAAAAAATATATTTTTACACTTTTTAATACATATATTTTTTTTCTTTTTACATTGTCCCAGTATGGGACATTATTGCAATGCATCTGCACTGCAGGACATTAGACCAAGATCTGCCAGGTAGGGAGGAGGCATCTCAGGTCCTGCTCTGAGCAGGCACTGACATGCCACCTTCCCATAAGGACCCCGCGGCCATCTTGCAGCTGGGGGTCTCCATGGAGAACATCAAGACAATGTGATCGCATCGCATTGTCCTGATTGAAGCCCGCACTGAGCTCCCTCCTTGCGCGATGCTCCTCCCTGTTGCTGTCACTACTGACAGTGGCATCAGAGGGGTTAAATGTCCGTGATCAGTGCTATCTAGCTAGTCACATACAGCTGACACCCGCACCCGATTGCCGCATAGCTCAGCCTGAGGCCACGCGACCATGTGCGTCGTACCTGTACTACTGTTTGCAGAAATGCAGTTCCCGCAGAGCAGTACTAGTATGGCGCATGTCAGGAAGGGGTTAAAATAAATAAAAACTTCATTTGAGGACACATTCTACTGTTTTTCAGGGAAACCGTTACCTTCAAGTTTCTTTTTATTTGGATATATTTGGGATTAAGTAATGAACGTGAGCACATAAATATATTTGCACCTACTTGGGTTAAACACCCATCAAATGTTTTTGACACTGTGAATTTTTGCTCAGCAAACAAAATGCAGTGTCTTACAGTTCCAGGATGGTGGACGGGATGTACAGAAATCTCATGTCTGCTGTGTTTTTTTGATATGCGGTGCATGCTTCAAATATGCAACATGTCAATTTCTCTTGCGGTACGCCGAGTTTTATGTGCAAACTTTCAACATAGACTTGCATTATTCCTTGAGTCAACTTCTCCCCTTTGTCTCTGGTTTCAGGTGGGATTTTCATATTGCCCACACTTGTTACTTGCCACAGGTGAGTTTGAACACTCACATGCTTGAAACAAAGTTGTTTAGTAAAGGTGCCAACAATTTTGTCCGTCTCATTGTTGAAGTTTTGTGTGAAATTATGTCTAATTTGCCTTTTTTCTCAGTTCTATTATGTTGTTCCAATACAAACAGAGGAAATAAACATGTGCATAACAAAACATGTTTAACCCCTTTCTGCCAGCTGATGGAATAGTACATCAGCTGGCAGATCCCCCGCTTTGAGGTGGGCTCCGGCGGTGAACCCACCTCAAAGCCGCGGCATGTCAGGTGTTTTGTACAGCTGACATGTGCGCGCAATGAGCGCGAGCGGAATCGCGATCCGCCCGCACCCATTAACTAGTTAAATGCCGCAGTCAAGCGCTGACGGCGGCATTTAACTAGCGCTCCCGGCCGCGCGGCCGGAGGTGCTCGCACCGCTGACCCCCGTCACATGATCGGGGGTCAGCGGTGCATTGCCATAACAACCAGAGGTCTCCTTGAGACCTCTATGGTTGTTGATGGCCGATTGCTTTGAGCGCCACCCTGTGGTCGGCGCTCAAAGTACACTACCATTTCTACTACATAGAGGTGATCTGTACTTCACCTCTATGTAGCAGAGGTGATCGTGTAGGGCATGCTTCTAGCCTCCTATGGAGGCTATTGAAGCATTTCAAAATTTAAAAAAAAAAGTGTTTAAAAATATAAAAAAAATAAAAAAAATATAAAAGTTCAAATCACCCCCCTTTCGCCCCAATCAAAATAAAACAATAAAAAAAAAATCAAACCTACACATATTTGGAATTGCCGCGTTCAGAATCTCCCGATCTATCAATAAAAACAAAGGATTAACCTGATCGCTAAATGGCATAGCGAGAAAAAAATCAAAACGCCAAAATTACGTTTTTTTGGTCGCCGCGACATTGCATTAAAATGTAATAACGGGTGATCAAAAAAACGTATCTGCACCCAAATGTTATCAATAAAAACGCCAGCTTGGCATGCAAAAAATAAGCCCTCACCCGACCCCAGATCATGAAAATTGGAGACACTACAGGTATCGGAAAATCGCGCAATTTTCTTTTTTTTCTTAGCTAAGTTTGGGAATTTTCTTTCACCACTTAGATAAAAAATAACCTAGACATGCTAGGTGTCTATGAACTCGTAATGACCTGGAGAATCATAATGGGAGGTTAGTTTTAGCATTTGGTGAACCTAGCAAAAAAGCCAAATAAAAAACAAGTGTGAGATTGCACTTTTTTTGCAGTTTCATCACACTTGGAATTTTTTTCCCATTTTCTGTTACACGGCATGGTAAAACCAATGGTATCATTCAAAAGTAAAACTCATCCCACAAAAAATAAGCCCTCACATGGCCATATTGACGGAAAAATAAAAAGGTTATGGCTCTGGGAAGGAGGGGAGCAAAAACCGAAAACGAAAAAACGGAAAAAGCTCCGGGGTGAAGGGGTTAACGGCAATAATTTTCTGGAAGAAATACTTAATTTTCTGGAACAATTTCAAGGGCGCCCGCACTTCCGGCCATGACTGTACCATGGAACACTGTGAAGACAGTCATCAAGAAATTGCTTACATTTGTCATAGTGACAAACTGAACTGGATGTACCTCAAAAATTGATAAAAAGACTATTTCTTACAGGTGGTTGCCAAGAGGCTAGGGCTACATTATCCCCTTAACAGTCAGGGGTATTTCAGTTTTTAAATTTCCATTTTTTGCTCCAGTTTTTCCCAGAGCCATAACTTTTTTATTTTTCATTAAAAAATTCCAAGTGCGGTGAAATTGCAAAAAAAGTGCAACTCCACAGTTGTTGTTTTTTTTCACCATAATCACCAAATGCTAAAACTAACCATTATGATTCTCCAAGTCATTATGAGTTCACAGACACCAAACATGTCTAGGTTCTTTTTTATTTAAGTGCTGAAAAAAAAAATCAAAATTTCTTAAAAAGGCGCCATTTTTTGAGACCTGTAGCGTGTCCATTTTTTGTGATCTGTGGTTGGTTTAGAGCTTATTTTTGCGTGCTGAGCTGATGTTTTTAATTATATCATTTTGGTGCAGATACAATCTTTTAATTGCCCATTATTGCATTTTATTGCAATGTAGCGGCGACCAAAAAAACGTAATTCTGGCATTTAGAATTTTTCTCTCGTTACCCCGTTTAGCGATCGGGTTAATTCTTTTTGTATATTGATATGTGTATATTTGATTTTTTTATTGTTTTTTCTTTTTTTTTGAATGGGGTGAAAGGGAGGTGATTTGAAATTTTATATATTTTTTTAATATTTTTTGGTTGTCATGCTGACCCATCGGTGACCCACGATCATGTGACAGGTCACCAATGGGTGGAATTAGCGACGTTCTTCCTAGAAGCGTGAGGTAAATGCCGCTGTCAGCTAACTAGCTAACAGTCGCCGGTGGAATGCAATTCCATCTGTGGCTGTTGTGGATACATGTCAGCTGTATAGCTCAGCTGTGATGTGCCCAGATCAATGTGTTTCCTTACTATGTTCCTCACAGTGGAAATTGACAGGTTAAATCTCTGAGACAGCTTTTTGTATCCTTCCCCTGAACAACTATGTTGAATAATCTTTGTTTTCAGATCATTTGACAGTTGTTTTGAGGAGCCCATGATGCCACTCTTCAGAGGAGATTCAAACAGGAGAACAACTTGCAAGTGGCCACTTTAAGTAGCTTTTCTCATGATTGCATACACCTAGCTATGAAGTTCAAAGCTCAATGAGGTTACAAAACAAAAAAAAAGTGCTTTAGTAAGTCAGTAAAAAGTAGGTAGGAGTATTTAAAACAAGAAAATGATAAGGGTGCCCATACTTATGCACCTGTCAGACTTAGTTTGAATGCAGATTGCACATTTTCTGTTAGTACAATAAACCTCATTTCAAGGCAGAAACATTACTGTGTCCAACAGTTATTAGATATATGAAACTGAAATAGCTGTTGCAAAAAAAACAATTTTTATAAAACATTAAGCTTAAGATTAATAGGGGTGCCCAAACTTTTTCATATGACTGTATATATCGGACCTGGAGGAAGACACATAGTAACATAGTAACATAGTAACATAGTTAGTAAGGCCGAAAAAAGACATTTGTCCATCCAGTTCAGCCTATATTCCTATATTCCATCATAATAAATCCCCAGATCTACATCCTTCTACAGAACACATGTGGTGTTGAAACATGTCATCCATAAGGGATTGAATGTATGCAATATTGTAACTGAAGAAATCTGGAACTTTTCAATGGATAAATAAAAGGTATATTTTACTCTACCATTTAACTGATCACTGGAGAAACAAGTTTTTTCTTTACATGTGTGGCTTTGTCCCAATCCGTTTTCCGTGCGAACTGTAACCACAGGTTGGATGTATTCCGGTTTCTTCAAAGCGGATATATATATATATATATATATATATATATATATATATATATATATATATATATATATATATAAAACATGTATTTTGCACTCCGAATTACACATCTATATATATAATTGTCTAAGGGTTTTTCCGTCTGTCTGTCTTTCTGTCTGTCTGTCTTTCTGTCTGTCTGTCTGTCCTGGAAATCCCGCCTCTCTGATTGGTCGAGGCCGACAGGCCTCGACCAATCAGCGACGGGCACAGCATGGCGACGATGATGTCATAATGGAAATCCCGCGTCTCTGATTGGTCGAGGCCGCCTGGCGGCCTCGACCAATCAGCGACGGGCACAGTATCGACGTAGATGTCATAATGGTTGCCATGGCGACGATGATGTCATAAAGGTTGCCTCGAGCAATCAGCAACAGGCACAGTCTGCCGCGAATTCTGGAATCATCATTGTCCATATACTATGGGGACATGCATATTCTAGAATACCCGATGCGTTAGAATCGGGCCACAATCTAGTTATACATAATTGTGTACTAAAATACTTACATACAAGGAATGTAATAAACTTAAGCAAAATCTATAATGAACTTTCTAGTAGGTTTTGTAACATACCATCTCTCTGTTTTTCCAGCATCCTGTTCTGAGACATAATTTCACTGATTTGCTTGCTGTGAGCCTCAGCCAGATAGTGTAGCTGTGTGTCATTAACTATTGTCCTGGGCCCTGGTTTACCAATTGCATTAATCTAAAATGAGAAAATATTCATTTAAACACCTTTAGTTAGCAAGTTGATAGCTTAAAGAAGTTGTCCACTACTATAACCTTTTTTTTTTTTCATAAATCTTGCTATTATGTGCCACTGAAAACATCTACTGTGTTTATTTTAGCAATATTACCTTTTATCATGCTGTAGCAGCACATCTTTAGTGCTGGATTCAGCTCTCATGGGGTTAATCGACAACTTCCTTTCTCCTGAGTTACTGTGCTCTAATACTACAAGTTCCATGATGCATTGCACTGCTACTAAGCACGAACCTACCACACCCACTCCAAAACACACCCAACCCCTCCCTCCTCTATCTTCAAAAAGATTTGTGATGTCATTTCTGTCCAACCTCCTCTTTTACATTTGTCCAACCCACACTCCATTACACACAGATAGATGGATAGATAGATAGATAGATAGATAGATAGATAGATAGATAGATAGATAGATAGATAGATATATGTCTATTTCCACAGATATGTCCATATCCATGTTTCTAAACCCCTTCACCCCCTGGAGCTTTTTTGTTTTCGTTTATCGCTCCCCTTCTTTCCAGAGCCATAATTTTTCCGTCAGTATGGCCATGTGATCTTTTGCGTGACAAGTTCTACTTTTGAACGACACCATTGGTTTTACCATGTCGTGTAGCAGAAAATGTGAAAAAAATTCAAAGTGCAATGAAATGGCAAAAAAGTCCAATCCCACACTTGTTTTTTGCTTGGCTTTTTGGCTAGGTTCACTAAATGCTAAGGCTGTGCACCCGTTGCGGATCTGATTGCAGATCCGCAGTGTTTTTTGCTGCACTGAATTGCATCAAATCCGCAGTGTAGTGTACAACCAATGTAAGTCTATGGGAGCCGCAGACTTGTTGTGCACATGCTGCGGAAAAAGCCGCACCGAAACCACACCAAGAACTGCATCAAAACCGCACCAAAAACTGCATCAAAACCGCACCAAAACTGCAAAACTGCACCAGGTTTTGATGCAGTTTTTGGTGCAGTTTTGATGCAGTTTTTGGTGCAGTTTTGATGCTTTTTTTGGTGCGGTTTATGCGCGGTTTTAATGCCGTTTTTGGAAATAAGTAAATAAATGGAAAATGTGCATGATTTGAATGGAAACATGCATGAAAAAACGGATTCCAAAGCCGGATTCATCATTTCACAGCTCAGTTTCATACGTTTTTTTGCCGGATCCGTCGCTGTGCGTTTTTTCGCCGGACAGAAAAAACGTTCCTCTGTATGTGTTTTCCATCCGGCGGAAACAGCTTTTTTGACGGATCCGGCAAAAAGCGGATGAAACTGTATGAGAAAAAAACGGATCCGGCGGAAAAAAATTGATCCGTTTTTTTTAAAACTCGCCGGATTGTGCCTCACGGCAAAAATCTGATGTGTGAAAGCACCCAAATATATGGATAAATACATCTATGTATCTATAGATATATCTATAGATAAATATATCTATGGATAGATATATCCATAGATATATAATAGAAAGGCCGATGTTTCTATAAGGCTACTTTCACACTTGAGTTTTTCGCAATCCGTCTTTTTGGGAAAAAAACGGATCCTGCAAATGTGCTCGCAGGATGCGTTTTTTACCCATAGACGTGTATTAGTGAAGGATCGTGACGGATGGCCACACGTCGCGTCCATCGTGCAACGGATGCGTCGTGTTTTGGCGGACCGTTGGCACGTCCGTCGCGTCTGCCATTTTCTACCGCGCATGCGCGGCCAAAACTCCGCCCCCTCCTCCCCGGACTTCAGAATGGGCAGCGGATGCATTGAAAAACTGCATCCGCTGCCCACGACGTGCACAAATTTCACAACGTGCGTCGGTACGTCGGCCCAACGCATAGCGATGGACCCGTGCCGACGCAAGTGTGAAACAGGCATTAATGAGCGTTTAATTTAATAAAAAGCTGAAAAAAACGGCGTGGGCTCCCGCGCAATTTTCTGCGCAAGAGGGGGAAAGCCGACGGCCGGGAACCAATATTTGTAGCCTGTTATGAATATCAGCCCGCAGCTGTCTGCGTAGCCTTTACTGGCTATTAAAATAGGGGGACCACCCCCAAAAAATGACGTGGGGTCCCCCTATATTTTATAGCCAGAAAGGCTACGCAGATAGCGGGCTGATATTCATAGCCTAGAGAGGGGCCATGGATATTGGTCCCCCCCGGCTACAAATACCAGTCCGCAGCCACCCCAGAAATGGCGAATCTGTAAGATGCGCCAATTCCGGCACTGAGGCTGGTTTCACACTTGCGGTTTTGGACGCTGTGTTTTAGCGCTAAAAAACGCATGCGTTTTTTTCCTATACTTAACATTAAAAACGCATGCGGTTTTTTCGCATGCGTTTTGACGCGTTTTCGGCAACGCATGCGTTTTTGAACGCGCGTGTTCATTTGCAGAAATGCAACCTGTAGTAATTTTTAGCGGCGTTTTTTGCCGCAAAAAACGCATGCGTTTATTTGCGGCAAAAAAATGCATTGCTGTCTATGTAAACGCATGCGTTTTTAAGCACATGCATTTGCGTTAAAAACGCATGCGTTTTTATAGAAAAAAACAGAAAAAACACTGAAAAACCACCCACCACCATCAGGGTGATAAAGGGATCCAAACCCTAACCCTAACCCTACCCCTAACCTCACCCCTAACCGTTTAATGAACATTTTCTGACAGTCATAGTGCCACGATATTTCAGTGCCACGTATTTCAGTGCCACGTATATAAGTGCCACGTATATAAGTGCCACGTATGTAATTGCCACGTGCCACGTATATAAGTGCCACGTATGTAATTGCCACGTGCCACGTATTTAAGTGCCGCGTATTTAAGTGCCATGTATGTAAGTGCCACGTATGTAAGTGCCACGTATGTAAGTGCCACGTG
Organism: Ranitomeya variabilis; assembly: GCF_051348905.1. Classification (NCBI taxonomy): domain Eukaryota; kingdom Metazoa; phylum Chordata; class Amphibia; order Anura; family Dendrobatidae; genus Ranitomeya; species Ranitomeya variabilis. The sequence goes on from NC_135232.1 coordinate 495,339,017, forward strand.
CCACGTATTTCAGTGCCACGGATTTAAGTGCCACCTATGTAAGTGCCACCTATGTAAGTGCCACGTATTTCAGTGCCACGTGCCACGTATTTCAGTGTCACGTATTAAAGTGCCACGTATTTCTGTCACGGTTAGGGTTAGGCCCTAAACCTACCCCTAACCCTAGCTATTTCTATTTATAGTGGGTTTTCTTGTGGATTTTGATGATTGGCAGCTGTCACACACTTCTCAGCATGCGTTTTAAAAACGCAAACGCACGAAAAAACGCATGTAAACACGGCAAAATGCCGCGTTTTTTTCCTACATGCAAAAACGCATGCGTCTAAAAAAACGCAGCATTTTACCGCGTTTACATGCGTTTTTTCATGCATGCAGATAAAAACGCAAGTGTGAAACCAGCCTTAGCCCCTCTCTTCCCACTCCCGTGTAGCGGTGGAATATGGGGTAATAAGGGGTTAATGTCACCTTGCTATTGTAAGGTGACATTAAGCCGGGTTAATAACGGAGAGGCGTCAATAAGGCGCCTATCCATTATTAATCCAATACTAAAAAAGGGTTAATAAAACACACACATTAGGAAAAAGTATTTTAATATTCTTCATTTAACCATACTTACCATACTTCAGCGCCTGCAAAAAACGTAAAATAATAAACCGTATACTACCTGTCCGCCGTAGTCCAATTAATAACGAGTGTCCCACGACGATCTCCCCTATAGAACAGTGACATCGGGTGATGTCACTGCTCTATAGGACCCTCAGTGACACACTGACAGGAGACAATGGCTCCTGTAGTGCATCACTGAGGTTACTAAAGTTCACTGGTCTCACTTTATGGCAAAAAGCTGCGTGGGAACTTTCTCATACAGCATGCCATAAAGTGAGACTAGGGACTATTTTCTCACAGGGGCGTAGGAATACATTGTGGGGAATACATTGTGGAAGGATACCTTCCTCCCCTCATTGTGTTCCTGGAGCCCCTGGAGAGTGGTTGGGTCAGTAGATGCTCCTGCTCTCCACGGGAGATCGTCGTGGGACACTCGTTTTAATTGGATTTCTGCGGATCAGGGAGTATATTGTTTGTTTATTATTTTAATATTTTTTACAGATGACAATGGCTTCGGGGATCAAAGTGACAAGTGATGGTGAATATGTACTCTATGTTTTATGTACTGTATGTCTATATGTATGTACTGTATGTATGTATGTACTGTATGTCTGTATGTATGTATGTACTGTATGTATGTACTGTATGCGCATGTTGTTGCATGCCGTCGCATGGCGCATGCCGTCGCATGGCGCATGTCGTCGCATGGCGTCGCATGCCATCGCATGCAGCATGTTGTCGCATGGCGCATGTCGTCGCATGCAGCATGTCGTCGCATGCAGCATGTCGCCGCATGGCATTGCATGGTACATGTCGCATGCCGTCGCATGGCTCATGCCGCCGCATGGTGAGTGTCGTTGCATGCTGCATGTCGTCGCATGGCGCATGTCGTCGCATGGTGAGTGTCGTCGCATGGTGCATGTCGCTGCATGGTGCATGTCGTCGCATGCTGCATGTCTCGCATGTTGCATGTTGTTGCATGGCGCATGGCGTCGCATGCTGCATGTCGTCACATGGTGCATGTAGTTGCATGGCGCATGTCGTCGCATGCTGCATGTCATCGCATGGCGCATGTCGCCGCATGGTGTGTGTTGTCGCATGTCGTCGCATGGTGTGTGTTGTCGCATGTCGCCGCATGGTGAGTGTTGTCGTATGTCGTCGCATGGTGTGTGTTGTATGTATGTATGTATGTATGTATGTATGTACTGTATATGTATATGTGTTTTTTTTTTTTTTTTTTATTACATTCAACACATTAGCCGGATGATGGGACTACTACTGTCCCATCATTGGCTAATGTGTCACTCACTGCCACTGTAGCAGGCAGAGCCCGATGGGACTTGTTGTCCCATCGGACGATGCCTGCACACAGAGACAGACACACACACACACACACACACCACCCCCCAGCACATACCGGTCCGCACAGCGCCGGCGCCCGGGACCGCACAGCGCCGGTGACCGCACATCGCCGGCGCCCGAGACCGCACGGCGCCCGGGACCGCACAGCGCCGGTGACCGCACATCGCCGGTGCCCGAGACCGCACGGCGCCCGGGACCGCACGGCGCCGGTGACCGCACGGCGCCGGTGACCGCACGGCGCCGGGGACCGCACAGCACAGGCGCCGGGGACCGCACAGCACCGGCGCCCGCCAGCATACGCACATCCCTGCCTAGCCCCGCCCGCCCCCAGCACAGCCCCGCAGGCAGCCTCAGCCCCGCCCACAGCCCAGTCACTCTTTATGAGTGACTGCTGTCTGTGGAGCCTGGGGACACGCCTGCTACTGACGTCACATCAATTTCCAGAGTCTGGAAATTGACGTGACGTCGGCGGAAATGAGCGGCGGCTGAAGCCTGGGGGTCACGTGACCCGGACTCAGGCACCAGCATAGCGCCGCTCACAGGCGAAAACGGCTAAAGAAGGTATCTACACAAATCATCAGGGGCCCCGGGGGGATACATAGGGGGGTTAATTGAAAGTAGTGGACAACCCCTTTAACCAAAATGCAATGCCTCAAATCGGACATCTATTTTTTTACAAAAAAACATGTTAATTTTGCCTTTTTGATAGGTTGAAATCCTTTATCACACTTGTGTGCACCATCTACCAAGATACAATTACTCTTTGTACTAGAAATGATCGCATTTTTTAACATTCAAGTTTTCTAGCTTCTGCAAATTTTTGCAATATTTCTAGAAAATTGCAGGTATTTATGTTGCCCAGAAAAGACGGGTATAACAATCTAAGGTTTCCTAATACTTTATGGAAACCCTTTCAAGCTGTTTAGCATAAACACAACCTTAGTAATGTCAAAGTCACCTCAATATACAGGTGTGTCTCACAAAATTAGAATATCATCAAAAAGTTAATTTATTTCAGCTCTTCAATACAAAAACTGAAACTCGTATATTATATAGAGTCATTACAAACAGTGATCTATTTCAAGTGTTTATTTCTGTTAATTTTGATGATTATGGCTTACAGCCAATGAAAACCCAAAAGTCATTATCTCAGTAAATTGGAATACTTTATAACACCAGCTTGAAAAATTATTTCAAAATCTGAAATGTTGGCCTACTGAAATGTATGTTCAGTAAATGCACTCAATACTTGGTTGGGGCTCCTTTTACATCAATTACTGCATCAAAGCGGCGTGGAATGGAGGCGATCAGCCTGTGGCACTGCTGAGGTGTTATGGAAGCCTAGGTTGCTTTGATAGCAGCTTTCAACTACTGTTTGGGTGCACGGCAGGGCTCAGAAGAGAAGGAGTGATGTTTTGGAATGCAGACTTTCATGGAATGGTCTGTGGGTGTCAGGTTGCGTTTTGAGAGCCCCTGGTGTACCTAAACAGTGGAACTCCCCCATAAGTGACCCCATTTTGGATACAAAATGCCTCAAGGAATTTATTTAGACATGTGGTTAGCACCTTGAACACACAGTTGCTTTAAAGAATTTTACAACGTTGATCTGTGAAAATGAAAAAAAAAAGATTTCCACAAAAATGTTGTTCTAGCCCCAAACTTTTTCATTTTTTACAAGGATAGCCGGAGAATAATGGACCCCAAAACTATTTGTTGTGCAATTTCTCCTGAGTACAACGATACTCCATATGTGGCACAGTGCAAAGCTCAGAAATGAAGGGTCCAGATTTAGCAAGAATGGTTTGAGGGTGCCATATCACATTGGCAGAGCCCCTGAGGTGCCAGAACAGCAGAAGCCCCATATGTGACTTCATTTTACAAACTTCACCCCCAATAAATTTATCTAGGGGTGCAGTGATCTTATTGACACCACAGGTATGTCACATAATTTTATACTATTGGGTGGTGAAGAAAGAATAACATTTTTACCACTAAAAAGTTGTTTTAGCACAAGTTTTTCATTTTTCTAAGGGCTAATAAGAAAAAAGGACTCTTGTAAAAATTTCTCCTGAGTGTACCAATACCATACATGTAATCAGGAAACACTTTTCAGGCACAGTGCCAAGCTCAGAAGGGAAGGCGCGTAATATTATAGTGCAGATTTTATTATGGTTAACGGGTGCCATTACCTACTATGAGAGCCCCTGAGGTGCCAGTACCGCAAAAAAACCCATAAATGACCCCAATTTATAAACTACACCTCTCAATGAATTCATCTAGGGGTGCAGTGATCATATTGACACCACAGGTGTATCACAGAATTTTATGCCATTGGGCAGTAAAGAAAGCCTAATTACATTTTTAACACAAAAATGTTGTTTTATCCCCAGATTTTATATTTTCACAAGAGGAAGTGGGTAAAAAATGGCACCAAAATTTGTCCCACAATTTCTGCTGAATGTGGAAATACCCATATGTGGCTGTACAGTACTGCTTAGGTATACAGCAAGTCAGAGCGCTATTTGCCTCCAGGGGTGCAGGCTGTGCTAGAAGAGTTTGCGGACTCCATATACAGAGCCCCTAAGTGCTAGAAATGCAGAAGCCCCCACAAGTGACCCTATTTTGGAAATTATACCCCTTTGGGAATTTATTTACAGGTGTAGTGACGATTTTGACTCAATGCGAGTTTTCCAGAAACAAGCAGCAGTGGATACTGCTGAGAGAAAATTTTAAATCTGCCATTGTAGTCCCCAGTACCTTGTAGTCCTTAGTACGTTATAGTGACCAGTAAGTTGAAGTGACCAGTATGTTGAAGTAACCAGTACGTTATAGTGCCAGCTCATGCTTCTGGAGACACTCACTCATAAATTAGGTGGGCTCTCATAGCTACAGAAATGCAAAACATGTGGATGCTAATGGTTTAATCAGCCTGGGGCTCAGAAGGGAGGGGGATTTGGGAGCGCAGAATTTTCTGAATTTCTTTTGAGGTGGGGAAAGGAGTAATTTCGCTTTGCCATAGCCCTTGTGCTACTAGTAACGTAGAAGCCTCTATATTTCCATTGACAGATGACGGACCTGAGTGGAGACTTTTTTAGTGGATTGATTTGATTTGAAGCTTTTGTTAGGAACATTTTACAAAACATTGGGATCACATTTATCCTGTGCTCTAAGCTAATCAGCTTACATCAGGGTTTCCATCTAAATCACCAAGTGATTCAGATGTAACCTCCGAAGGATTCATTCACTATAATGGGGCAGCAAACTTACTCTGGACTCAGTCTGGCCTCTATTCAGCAGTGTCCTTCTTTTCAGAAGTGCACAATACTGTGGCCAACTGCACTTTTATGCACGCCTAAAATGACGACACAGCCAAATCACAAGTCAGACGGCGTCCACAGTGCCTCCATCTGCCTTATTGTATGGAACCTTCCACCAGGGGTTCTGTCTGAATCACGTATTTCAGAACTTTACATGGAAACCCCAGTGTAAGCGCAGCATAAATTTGAGCCAAGCTTGACTGCAATCTTTGGGAGACAGAGTGAACAAATCAACAGTAGGTGAAGAATTGTTTTTATTTATTTTTTATGCCATTACTAGTGCGGTATTAGTGATTAGACAACTTTATTCTTCAGGTCGATGCGACTACTAAGATACCAGATTTATATAGGGTTTTTTTTGTTCGGCTACTGTCATACACTAAAAGATGCTTTCTGTTTGCAAAAATCATTTCCTTTTTTTATAGCTAAAATGTTTCCGTATTTATGTCGAATAAGTCATGTGAGCGCTTGTTTTTTGCAGGATGAATTGACATTTTTATAGGTACCATTTTTGGGCACATTACTTTTTTTTATAATTTTCTATTCCAATTTTTGGGACGCAAAATGAACAAAAATCAGCAATTCAGATATTGTTTTTTTTGGGGGGAATTTATGTTGTTTCGTGTGTGTTGTAAAATTGATAACGTTTTCAAAGATATAATTTATATTTACATTTGTCTTTTTGATCGCATTTTATTCCTCTTTTTCTTTGGCGGTATGATGATAAAGCATCATTTTTTGCCTTGTGTCTATTTTTATGTTGTCCACTGAAGGGGTTAACTAGTGTGACATTTTGATTAGGTGGGTTGTTCCAGATGCAACAATACCAAATATGCGTACTTTTTTGGTTTACTTTTTATTTTTTCAGAAAAATATTTATTTATGGGTACAATATATACATATATATTTATTATTATTTTATGATTTTTTTACAAAAATATTTTTGCAACTTTTTTTCTAACTTTTTTACTTAGTCCCACTCTGGGACTTTGACTTTCAGCACTATGATCGCAGTTATAAAACATATGAATGCAGAAGCATTTTTAGGCTTTGTAAATGTCAGTGCTGCACTGACACAAGTTAGTTAGATCATGCACTTGTGCACTTGTTAGTGCCTGGTGACACGGATGTCATCAGGTCACCATGACAATGATCTGGACGTCGCTGGGATGCCGATTGAATGGCAGATGGGGCTACTTCCCTCTGCCTGCCTTCTAAATGCTGCGATCGATGTTGATCGCAAGATTTGGGGGGTTAAACTGCTGGGAACGGTGCGGGCACCACTCTTGGCAATGAGTGCCAGGTGTCAGCTGTCAAAATTGCTGAACTCCCAGCGGCGATCCTGCACGCAGAGCTCCTGAACATATCCATACATCCAAGGTCGGTAAGTACTTACCGACCTGGATGTATGGAATTGTCCAAGGTCTTGAACCACAATGAGATCTAACTGGGTACAGTAACAGTCAGAAATCTTTTGTCTTAAACTTATTTACTTTTTAGATATTATGTAGGAGGATTTGGCTTTCCCAAATAGTATGTAATGGAACTAGTAGAGTGTAAAACGTTCTCTGTTTTTCTAGAATGAAAGAAACAGAGGCTGCGTAACAACATGCATCATCTGATTTAGCAAACTCATTAGGATTCAAGGCACAAGAAAGCACAAACCGGTGTGAAAAGAGTCCATTTGGATCTTGATCTGGTTTAGATTTGATCATGCGTAAACTGTACTTACCTTCAGCGAATCAGACTTCTCCTCGTTAGAGTCCAACATGTGATTATGATCATTTATCATGCTGGTTTGGTGATGCTGCTGCAGTTGGTCAGTCTTTTTTCGTCTGGCCTTTTGGAGACGGTTTACCTAATTTACAGGTGAGTAAAGAGCACATAGTTGGAGCAACCTCAAAGAATATGCAAATCCCATTTCCACTTATCACTCAACAAAAAATAAGGGTGAATTCACACATGGCAAATTTGTTGCAGGCATTTCTGTTAGTAAAAATGGTTTCCATTCATTTGACTGGGATTGTTTTGAAAGCAAACACATGCCACAAGTGATTTCAGCCTAAAACTGCCTGTATGGATCACATTAGGAAGAAATGGTCATATAGTCTTGGATATTAATAGGGGATAGATCCAACCTTCGAAATTCAACAGTGCACAATTTGATTTGTAGATAATTGTTAGGTTATCTACACTGAGTTACAGGAAACCTGACAGCAGATACATGCTGCCCAAACCACGGGCGGCATGGATCAGACATTGGCTACATGATCTCAGCCAGGTATGTTTGGCTCAGAAACACTGCAGCTTTTCAGGGGAAAAAAAAAAGTTAAATCCTGCCTGGGTAAAAAGTCACATCGGTGATTAGTCGAAAAGGCCGGTTCCCAGCAACTTCTCTTTGCCTGCTCCCCTTAACTAACAAATATCTTCCTGCATGCACGTATGGGGTGAGACCTGTCGGTAATTGGATAGCGGAGAGATGCTATTTGGGACCAACCTTCTCTACTAGTCACCCATGTGGCTTGGTTTATGGCAGCAAATGTATGTTTTTTTCTGAAACACTGCAGAGTTTCAGAGTCAGCCCAACTGGCTGAAATCATACAGCCAATGTCTGACTGAAAAAAGAGGTGGGGTTATCCTGCTTGATCCAAATGGGTTAAAATTAGCAATTTATTTCAAACATTTAAAATCCAGTAATGAATACTGATTTTCAATGCATTTCAAAATGCTATATCCATTCTTAATCTTAATGAAAAATGTAAAGCGCGTTGATAATCAGTTTTTTCAATCACCACCTTGCAACAGCTTCTGCTCCAGGTTCTCCAAAATCAAAAGTTGGAGACCTAGGTGAGCTGGTGATTTCATTTTTCACTTTTATCTAGCAGCAACTTGGGAGATTACACGTGGGTAAGCAAATTTGATCCAAGGTGTCCTGATCTGAACAACATTATACTAACGTCATTACAGGACCATTCTAACTTAAAGGAAATCTGTCACCAGAATTTTGCTACCTCATCTGAGAGCAGCACAATGTAGGAAAACAGGCCCTGAATCCAACCATGTATCACTTAGTTACTGGGTGCAGCAGTTGTGACACAATCAGAGTGCTTAGATGTAAAATGCAGCAGAGCTGAGGAAGCTACCCACCCACCCCTGGCTCTATATGTACACAGACTATTGACAATGAGCTGCTAATCACAGGAGAGGGTGGAGTTGGACAACTGCTCATGAGCCTGCTAGTCAAAGCAATGATAATGTCCTAGTGTTAAAACCTTCATTATACATAACATCACACTTGTTAAGTAACACATCACTGAATTTAGTATTTTAGACCCTACCTCATGTTGCCTCAGATTACATAGCAAAAACCTGCTGACAGATTCTCTTCAAATAGTTAATTACACTTTAAATATGTTTTCCATAAATATATAGTACAAACACTTTTCACGGTGAAGGAGCAAAACCTCAAAGCAGTCGATAACTTCACCTACTTAGGCAGCACACTTTCCCGTGAAGTAACCATAGACGCTGAGGTTAATAACAGAATTGCCAAAGCCAGTGCCGCCTTCTGGAGACTGCGTAAGAACGTCTGGGAACAAAGGGGACTCAGCCTTACCACCAAGCTGAAGGTCTACTGCGCGGTGGTCCTCACCACACTTCTCTATGCTAGCGAGACCTGGACAGTGTACAGCCGGCATGCTAAACAGCTTAATCATTTCCACATGAGTTGCCTCCGCAGACTCCTCCACATCAGGTGTCAAGACAATGTCCCGGACATGGCAATTCTGGAACAAACTGGGCTCCGCAGCGTTTACACTCTTCTGCTGAAAGTCCACGCCAGGTGGTCTGGACACGTGGTTAGAATTCCTGACAGCCGACTACCGAAACAACTGCTGTACGGAGAACTGTGCCAAGGAAAGAGAGCAGTTGGGGGGCAGAAAAAGCACTATAAAGACTGCCTTAAGGTGTCTCTCAAAAACCTGGAAGTCAACACCAATGAATGGGAAGAGCTTGCTCTGGATCGTCCAGGTTGGCGGGGCAGGATCACCTCAGGAGCATGTGCAGCTGAAGATAGGAAAATCTTTGACGCAAAAAGAAAGCGCGCTGTCCGCAAGGCACAAGTAGAATCTGGTGTACTGACCACATCTGCTTCCTTATGTCAAGTATATGGGCGAACCTTCAGGGCCCGGATTGGACTCATCAGCCACCTCCGGACCCATAACTACTAATTCTCTTCTAACTCTGAAGTCATGGTCATCTTAGACTACGAAGGACAAACATCATCAGTACAAACATAGAAAATAAAGTTTTTAATATATATTTTTCAGAGAAATATGCTTTTTGTCACTTATCAGTTACTTTTTGTGACTGATAGTGCAGTCGTAACGCGTCGACTGGGTCATGTCGACCATGTAAATTTTTCTTTTGTATGCACCATATTTTCTTTTGAAAAAGAAAAAGAAAAGGAAAATCCAGTCCTGTTGAGCCAGACTCCAATTTTTTCACTCCTTAGTTACCCAGGCTGTGTGTTCCGGTTCATTGTCATGCTGGAAGACCCAGCCACAACTCATCTTCAATGCCCCTTTACTGAGGGAAGAAGGTTTTGGCCAAAATCTTGCTATATATGCAGGAAATTCAGGGCCCCATGCTGGCAAAGTTTTTGGGCCCCCTTGAGCCTTCACTCAGCTCCACCTCCACCTCTCAGATCTTCCACAGTCCCACCGCCCACTCTTGGAAAAACTCCACTTCGCACCATGTATTCATCAATCACACATTAACAATTCCCATTGAAAACAAGATGACATACATAGCCATCAGCTTTTGTTTTGGATACAATCAGGAGTGGAACAATCATAGGAAAAGTATAATAGAAACAAGTCACTACTTCTGCATTTTTCAACCACTCCTGGTTTTGGCTTACAAATACTGATGTTTAATACTGACCAAATACTGAACGTATGAACGTGACCTTAGGATAGGTGATTACTTGTTTTCACAGGAGAACCCCTGTATGTACATCTTTGATACTACTGTAATAGTCACAGGACAGGGAGGGGTTAAGCTTCCAAGTATTTTATCTGTATCGGAAATGAAGAATCTTCCTCTTATTGATATCAGAGAGAACAAGTAACCTCCATATACAACACAATCCCCTATTACAAGACCACCAATAATATCACATATAGGTTAGAAATATCAACACACCATGGCCAGACTACATATTACCACAATATGGTGACTGAATAATACCACATACAAGGGACAAATACCGCCACACCATGACAAAAATTACATATTACCGCCACAGGGTGACCGAATAATACCACATACAAAGGAGAAATACCGCTACACCATGACTAGACCACATATTACCACAATATGGCGATCGAATAACATCACTTACAAGGGACAAAAACCGCAACACCATGACCAGATGAAGTCTATGAGAACCTTGTTCTTGCAGCGCCCCAGGGTCCTGGTGATTGCAGTAATGTCATTCTTCCATCAGGGGGAGTGATGTTACGTTTGAAGGCAATAAAGGAGATCTCTTTACCAGGTATCACAAACCATGCAACACACTTCACACTCCAGTCCACCAGGGGGAGCTATGCTCCTATTTATTAGGGCACGCTTCACAATTAGGTAAAACTGGTGGCCTGGATAGGAAGTTAGGCAGTCCCTGTCAGGCAGACAGACAGGAAGGAGGAACATCTAATAGCTGCTGACAGAGTGGGTCCCTGTCAGGGGTGGGATCCTGTCAGAGGCCTAAACAGAAGGCCACGGAGCTGCGCCTGCCCGACATGCGGCAGCATCCTAAGAAAGACACACGAACAGCGAATTGTATTGTAGAGGGTGAGAAACAAAGTCATAGCAAAAGGAGAGGAAACCAGAAGAAGTTCTGCCCTGCAAAGGCTGCCTCCCTCTGAGGCGCAGGATCCGATAGCCGGGACACCGAGGGAGCAACAGTCTCTATGCCTTGCTCCAGAGACCGGCAGGACAGCTAATTCCAAGTTACTGATCCGCCCTATACCCAAGAGGCACGGTGGCAACTTGTGGCGGCCAGGGCGTGTCCCTGTAAAAAGCCTTAGGCCATCAGTCATACGGGTTTGTTCCTATCCATCTGGGGGACAGAGAGAGACATAAAATCTAGAACATCTACAACAGTTGTGAGGACCTTATGAGAGGCTCAGCAGTAAGGTACTACAACACCCAGGTGCTAGAGGAAGGCTACTGATTTCCACCTGGATAAGGGGACTTTGGATTTGCCTTCAGACCGGCCGGACTCTGCCTGCCCTGTGATCTGGTGCTCTGGACTGTGGATACTGAAGCCTTCAGTAAAAAGGTAAAGAGACTGCAACCTTGTGTCCTTGTTCTTCACTGCGCCTCACACCATCCACCATCTACACTCTGGGAAGCCCTGGGGCTACACTTCACCTGTGGGAAGGTATACCATCTAGCTGCCATAACATCACCCCAGCGGACACCTAAGCAGCGTCGGTCACCCTGACCGAATGCCACAGGTGGCGTCACGAACATAAATTCTATCCCTTTAAAGACCTTTCCCCCCATTTTCAACGGACGTCCATAGGGCCACGGACCGGGTCAGCCACTGTGACATCCCCCTTGAGAACCGAAAGGACCCGGTACCGAGTACCCGCTCCATTCTGGCTCTAATAGACATGCATTGAGAGCTTTTTGAAGCAGCTTCTGACTTCCGGCCAGTCAGAAGCTGCACTCACACGATGGTGCCGCAGGACTGGAACTGTGCTTAAAAATGGTGAAGATGCTGGTAGGTGAACATACGACAGGGGGCAAGGAACTTAGGTTTAAAAGGACTCTGTCAGCAAAGAATGACTGTTCAAACAAAGTCTCTCCAATCTCTGCTTATAGATATTGAATGTGTACAAGGGCTTTATCCCCTGTGGTAGATTGGATCACTCAGCTGTACACAGAAGTACATTGTCTCTTTAAGATCTTCACTGGTGTCATATATATGTGGCATAAACTATGATGAAGTAAAAATAAACATGGCCCTTTGGACAAAAACAGGAAAACAAAACAAAGTAGTAACACAAAGCACAGTCCTTGTGGTAGGGGGAATCAGCCTGCTTAGGGTTGGCAAAACACATGGTTCAGGTTAGCACGACCAGGTATCTGGAGTTAGCCTCTTCAGGCACACTGAACACTGAAAGCCTCAGGAAGCTGGCTATTTTAACCCCAAACTGCACCCTGGGGTGGAGATAGGGTGGTCAACCTCCCACCCACTCTATGGTTGTCCGCTAAAACCCAGCCCTTAAAATAACCATTTATCCCCTCTCAACACAGTATACCTTATTGCGACCCTGGATACATGACCCTAGCCATCCTTCATTCAATCCGGAGAAGTCATCCTGTCCCCTTTGCAAACAAGCACCCCCAAAGTATGATGTTTTCCAACATGCTTCATGGTTGGGATGGTGTTCTTGCAGTTGTACTCATTGTTCCTCTTCCTCCAAACATGGCGAATGGAGTTGATACCAATAAGTTCTATTTTTGGACATGTGCTGGGTGAGCAGGGGGACCTCGCGTCCCCTACAGGATTTTAATCCATGATGACGTAGTGTGTTACTAATGGTAATGTTTGAGACTGTGGTTCCAGCTCTCTTCAGGTAATTGACCAGGTCCTCCCATGTAATTCTGGGCTGATTCCTGATGTTTCTCACACAGGGGAACACAGAGCCGTACATGGGGGCCAGTCAGGTCCACAATTTGCAAGAACGACTGGCTTGTTTTTTGATACAGCCATCTGAAGCTAACCTAAGGCCACATTCATATGTGTGTAATCGGTATGCAAAAAAGGTTATAAAAGTAACCAAAAACAACTTTTCGTATCTGCAACTGGAGTCAATATGACATTAAGTCTAAAACATAACACGTTTCTTTTTGGACTTAATTAATTTTATATTGACCCCCAAGCACGGATTCCGAAAGTTGATTTTGGTTATTTCTATAGCATACTGATTGGATTCACGGCCAGGAGGATTTACTTCTACAAGTACTTACGGTGACCTCCACAGCTTTTTTTTTGCTGTGACACAGCAACTTAGGGTGAGAAGAACCTTTATGCTATATTCCCATATTGTTGGGATGACCATATTACCCTATGTGTTGTTCTCCATTTTTTTGGTACACACTTCATGTGTGTATTGACAAATTGAGATATATACACAAAATACCGATAACTTAGTCTGCATTTACCCCAGTATACATGTCAATTGTTTTATGTTCTGTAATGTTCAACTGTTTATCGCGCATATTTTTCAAAGTGATCGCATATGTTGCAGATAGAAGCACAGGTCAGTAATAATGATGCAACAAAAATGTACAGCTAGAATCCATATTACGGACCTATATGTTTTAGACTTTGTTGGGGTGGATATGGCGCCTGACGGTGAATGCTGCAGATAAAACCAATTATAATGTATATAGTACGGTAATATGTATATGTTTATAACTCCAGAGAGTTACATTGGGTCCTTATTTCATAATATATTCAAAGTGGACAGCTTAATGTTTCTTTGGTGAACATGTCCGTCATATCTGGTTTTCTCTAAGACTCTGAAAGAAATACTAAATAGCGAATTTAGATTGTGAGTCCCAATGGGGACAGTGAGTGCCGACAATGTCTGGGGGATATGTTGGTTCTATATAAAGAGACAAAATAAACGACTATATTTCTAGGATACACTATATATTCTAAAGATATTTAAAAAACAAATACAAAACATATTATTAATAGGAAGATTAATAAAAGAAACTACCAGCTAAAAACTTACCATGTCCTGAGGCGTCCGTGTTTCTCTTGCTCTGCCAAGGTCTCCACCAATGCAGAATTTTTCTCTGTGTTTTTGCAGTAATAATGAAGACTTGAAAGTCATATTGCAACTTGGGCAGCGTAATATATCTGTCATCGTGCCAATTCTGTGAGAGATTACTGTTAAAAGTTAAATATTTCATTCATCAGTTTTCTCTTTTCCGCTTGGATTCAGATGTTGAAATCTTGCATGTTTATATATTGAATAACAAAAATGCAAAACACTTGAAATATATCCCTAAAGATTTTTCTTCACTACTTAATTAGATCATATCCTTTGCTTGCTGTAGTTTCCCAGCTCCTGAGCTTAGCTGTCCCCTCCCCAGTGTTGTAACAAAGAGCTGGATGGCAACCTGTGTTTGTGTATAACTTCTGCAACTTATCACAAAACCACAGCTACAGATTTGGAAGGCTTCAGAGCAGCATCTACAGGCAAGACTGGAAATTGCAGAGTTTACATCTTGTGAGGAGAAAAGACGGTGGCCCACATCAATATTTACTTAGTTAATAGCATTTTTATTCATTTCTTTGCACCAGAAATCAGTGACGCTCGTTTCAGGAGCTGGGCTAGTCCCTTCTGTGTCGCTGTGCGCTGTCATTGTGCAATGTGCACTGTGATTTTGCACATCGCCCAATGACAGTGTGCAGGGACCCAGAAGGGACTAGTCCAGCTCCTGAAACGAGCATTACTGATGACCCTTCCTTTCAGGGAGAGGGGAGAGGCTATAACAGTGACCGCAGCCTCTACCCACTGATCTGATGATGCTTCGTTTGAGTATCCCAGCATGCAACAATAAACTAATTAGTTTAGATTACAGCATCAAATAGATAGGAATTTAGACTAAAATTTCTTTGGCCTCTGGACCACCCCTTTACTTACCAATGAGTACCATATTTATTACAAGTGGATAATATAGATTTTTACATTTACTGTAATTCATGTCCTCCTGCCATGTTATGTCACATTCCTTTGTGCACTCACCTGAGTTTGCTAATAATCTTGATATGACTCTTTTTAATGTAATTTAATAAAATGTACTAATTTTTTCTACCTATGACAATATATCTCTTTGTTAATAGGCTTTACTAATTGTTTTGGATATAGTCCGGGTATGTGTACATAATGCAGGGCCGGCCCGAACGTATAGGCGAACTAGGCGGCCGCCTAGGGCGCCGACCCTAAGGGGGCGAAAGAGAAAAAATAGAAAAAATTATAAAAAATCTTTTCAAAAAGCAAAAGGTGTATGGAGCGGAGCTGAATGTGTATGAGGTGTATGGAGCGGAGCCATGTGTGTATGAGGTGTACGGAGCGGAGTCGTGTGTATGAGGTGTATGGAGCGGAGCTAAATGTGTACGAGGTGTACGGAGCAGAGCCGCGTGTGTACGAGGTGTATGGAGCGGGGCACGTGTGTACGGAGCGCAGCCGCGTGTGTAGGAGTAGCTATGTGTGGCCATTATACGGTACGAAGTATCATGTGCAGCCAATATACAGTATGGAGCATCATGTGTGGTCATTATACAGTATGGAGCATCATGTGTGGCCATTACACAGTATGGAGCATCATGTGTGGCCATTATACAGTATGGAGCACTGTGTGGCCATATTTTTTTGTTTCTAATTATTCTTTATGAAACAGTGTGATCAGCAGTGCTAAATGGGTGTGGTTGGGACGTGGATATGGGTGTGGTTAGTCATGAATGGGTGTGGTCAGAGGCGTGGCCTAAAATTTGCCGCAGCGCGCTTCGCGCGCCGCAAACTTTGTCCCTCTTTCCCATCTTCAAAAGTTGGGAGGTATGTTAAAAGTAGTAGGGGCGCAACAAAATAGTTTCGCCTAGGGCGCCGTAATCTCTCGGGCTGGCCCTGACATAATGCTAACTATAAATGTCATTACAATGTCTATAGACTGATTTATAATTTATTGTGATACATAGGCACTAGGGATGAGGGAACGTGCTTGGTAACACTTGGATATCACTCAACTATCTGGTGCTCGACTGTGCTCGTTACTCGGAAACCATTAGCCGTGCTCGATTTTAAACTCAAATGTTTGGTATCTGTTGAACAGCCAATAAGCATGTGGGGATTGCCTGAGCTTCACTGTAATTCCATAGCCATCTTGGTAGTGGCATTACTGTGATCACAGCCCCCTTGCCCAAAATGCATTGTACAGAGCACGTTCACCCTGGTGATCTAGTGGCAGTTAAAGGACACATTGCAGGAGACTGAATTAAGAAGTAGACCCAATGTAATGTCATGCTCAATTCCCCAATGTAGGGTCCTTTTCTTACAAAATAAAATAGTGCCATCACAGCCCCCTTTGCTCAAAATGCAGCGGCCTATAAAAGTACAGAGCACATTCACCCTGGTCATCTAGTGGTTATGGGTGATGAGAATGAGGATAAGGAGGACCAAATCTGTAAGCGTATACCATGTGTGGTTGTGAAGAGATGCATGAGAATACACCTCCCCAAAAGAGAGAATGTATTTGAGGTTATGTTTCGCTGTTTTCACTTGGTGGTGTACAGAAGTCTTTCCCAATCCAGCCCTTGTTCATTTTTATAAGAGTCAGCCTGTCAGCATTTTCAGTTGACAGGCGGATGCGCTTATCTGTTATAATTCCACTAGTGGCACTAAAAACCCGCTCTGACAGAACGCTAGCAGCAGAGCAGGCCAGGACCTCCAAGGCATAGAGAGCCAGTTTATACCACGTGTCCAGCTTGGATACCCAGTAATTAAAAGGCACAGAGGAATCACAGAGGACGTTTGTACGATCTGCAAGGTACTCCCTCACCATGTTCCCAAACATTGCACTTCTTGTGACAGCACCCCTTGCCTCTGTGCCGTCACGATGGGAGGGTCTGAGAAAACTGTCCCAGAACTTTGCCATTGTTCTCCTTCCTGAGCAGGATTGTACTTCTGTCTCTCTCACTTGGACTCCTTGGTTGTACAACAAACTCTGACATCTGCTGACAGCGTTCTCACATGGGAATTTTCTAAGTAATTCCGCTACAAGGGCCCTCTGGTACTGCAACATTTTAGTAGACCTCTCTGCCTCTGGTAGAAGAGATTGAAAGTTCTCCTTGTAGCATGGGTCTAGAAGTGTCACCAACCAGTAATGAGTGTCACCCAAAATGTTTATAATGCGAGGGTCACATGAAATACAGCGCAACATAAAGTCAGCCATGCGTGCCAGACTGCTAACAGGAAAGACTTTCGTGTCCTCACCAACAGGACGACTGACCATGCTGTCCTCCTCCTCCTCATCCTCCTCCTCCCTGTCCTCAGACCATCCCCGCTGAACAGATGGTACCGTCTATAGTGTATGAAAGTAGCTCCAGTTCTTCCTCCTCCTCATTGACAACCAATCCACGTTGAGAAGACATGAGGCTGGGCTGTATAGTTCCTTCCTCCATGTCCTTGTGCTCTGCCTACAATGCATCCTCTTTAGTTATGAGCAGAGAGGTTTTCAGAATGCTGAGAAGAGGGATGGTGACGCTAATTATGGCAGCACTTTTAGACCTAATACTATCTAATAGACCTGACAGAATAACAAATCTGCAGGTGGTCGGGCATCTAGGAAATAGCAACCACAATATTGTACAGTTTCACCTGTCTTTCACTAGGGGGACTTGTCAGGGAGTCACAAAAACACTGAACTTTAGGAAGGCAAAGTTTGACCAGCTTAGAGATGCCCTTAATCTGGTAGACTGGGACAATATCCTCAGAAATAAGAATACAGATAATAAATGGGAAATGTTTAAGAACATCCTAAATAGGCACTGTAAGCGGTTTATACCTTGTGGGAATAAAAGGACTAGAAATAGGAAAAACCCAATGTGGCTAAACAAAGAAGTAAGACAGGCAATTAACAGTAAAAAGAAAGCATTTGCACTACTAAAGCAGGATGGCACCATTGAAGCTCTAAAAAACTATAGGGAGAAAAATACTTTATCTAAAAAACTAATTAAAGCTGCCAAAAAGGAAACAGAGAAGCACATTGCTAAAGGCCCCGTCTCACATAGCGAGATCGCTAGCGAGATCGCTGCTGAGTCACAAGTTTTGTGACGCAACAGCGACCTCCATAGCGATCTCGCTATGTGTGACACGTACCAGCGATCAGGCCCCTGCTGCGAGATCGCTGGTCGTGTCGGAATGGCCTGGACCTTTTTTTGGTCGTTGAGGCCCCGCTGACATTGCTGAATCGGTGTGTGTGACACCGATCCAGCGATGTCTTCACTGGTAACCAGGGTAAACATCGGGTTACTAAGCGCAGGGCCGCGCTTAGTAACCCGATGTTTACCCTGGTTACCAGCGTAAATGTAAAAAAAAACAAACAATACATACTCGCCTTCTGATGTCCGTCAGGTCCCTTGCCGTCTGCTTCCTGCTCTCACTGACTGCCGGCCGTACAGTGAGAAGTGAGAGCACAGCAGTGACGTCACCGCTGCGCTCTGCTCTCAGTGTACGGCGGCACTGTCAGAGCAGGAAGCAGACGGCAGGGGACCTGGACACCGAAAGGCGAGTATGTACTGTTTGTTTTTTTTGGTAACCAGGGTAAACATCGGGTTACTAAGCGCGGCCCTGCGCTTAGTAACCCGATGTTTACCCTGGTTACCCGGGTGCTGCAGGGGGACTTCGGCATCGTTGAAGACAGTTTCAACGATGCCGAACTCGTTCCCCTGATCGTTGGTCGCTGGGGAGAGCGGTCTGTGTGACAGCTCCCCAGCGACCACACAGCGACTTACCAACGATCACGGCCAGGTCATATCGCTGGTCGTGATCGTTGGTAAATCGATAAGTGAGACGGGGCCTTAAGGAGAGTAAAACTAATCCCAAACTGTTCTTCAACTATATCAATAGTAAAAGAATAAAAACTGAAAATGTAGGCCCCTTAAAAAATAGTGAGGAAAGAATGGTTGTAGATGACGAGGAAAAGGCTAACATATTAAACACCTTCTTCTCCACGGTATTCACGGTGGAAAATGAAATGCTAGGTGAAATCCCAAGAAACAATGAAAACCCTATATTAAGGGTCACCAATCTAACCCAAGAAGAGGTGCGAAACCGGCTAAATAAGATTAAAATAGATAAATCTCGGGGTCCGGATGGCATACACCCACGAGTACTAAGAGAACTAAGTAATGTAATAGATAAACCATTATTTCTTATTTTTAGGGACTCTATAGCGACGGGGTCTGTTCTGCAGGACTGGCGCATAGCAAATGTGGTGCCAATATTCAAAAAGGGCTCTAAAAGTGAACCTGGAAATTATAGGCCAGTAAGTCTAACCTCTACTGTTGGTAAAATATTTGAAGGGTTTCTGAAGGATGTTATTCTGGATTATCTCAATGAGAATAACTGTTTAACTCCATATCAGCATGGGTTTATGAGAAATCGCTCATGTCAAACCAATCTAATCAGTTTTTATGAAGAGGTAAGCTATAGGCTAGACCACGGTGAGTCATTGGACGTGGTATATCTCGATTTTTCCAAAGCGTTTGATACCGTGCCGCACAAGATGTTGGTACACAAAATGAGAATGCTTGGTCTGGGGGAAAATGTGTGTAAATGGGTTAGTAACTGGCTTAGTGATAGAAAGCAGAGGGTGGTTATAAATGGTATAGTCTCTAACTGGGTCGCTGTGACTAGTGGGGTACCGCAGGGGTCGGTATTGGGACCTGTTCTCTTCAACATATTCATTAATGATCTGGTAGAAGGTTTACACAGTAAAATATTGATATTTGCAGATGATACAAAACTATGTAAAGCAGTTAATACAAGAGAAGATAGTATTCTGCTACAGATGGATCTAGATAAGTTGGCAACTTGGGCTGAAAGGTGGCAGATGAGGTTTAACAATGATAAATGTAAGGTTATACACATGGGAAGAAGGAATCAATATCACCATTACACACTGAATGGGAAACCACTGGGTAAATCTGACAGGGAGAAGGACTTGGGGATCCTAGTTAATGATAAACTTACCTGGAGCAGCCAGTGCCAGGCAGCAGCTGCCAAGGCAAACAGGATCATGGGGTGCATTAAAAGAGGTCTGGATACACATGATGAGAGCATTATACTGCCTCTGTACAAATCACTAGTTAGACCGCACATGGAGTACTGTGTCCAGTTTTGGGCACCGGTGCTCAGGAAGGATATAATGGAACTAGAGAGAGTACAAAGGAGGGCAACAAAATTAATAAAGGGGATGGGAGAACTACAATACCCAGATAGATTAGCGAAATTAGGATTATTTAGTCTAGAAAAAAGACGACTGAGGGGCGATCTAATAACCATGTATAAGTATATAAGGGGACAATACAAATATCTCGCTGAGGATCTGTTTATACCAAGGAAGGTGACGGGCACAAGGTGGCATTCTTTGCGTCTGGAGGAGAGAAGGTTTTTCCACCAACATAGAAGAGGAGTCTTTACTGTTAGGGCAGTGAGAATCTGGAATTGCTTGCCTGAGGAGGTGGTGATGGCGAACTCAGTCGAGGGGTTCAAGAGAGGCCTGGATGTCTTCCTGGAGCACAACAATATTGTATCATACACTTATTAGGTTCTGTAGAAGGACGTAGATCTGGGGATTTATTATGATGGAATATAGGCTGAACTGGATGGACAAATGTCTTTTTTCGGCCTTACTAGCTATGTTACTATGTTACTATGTCATCGCCGCTCACCATCTTGGTGCAGTCCTTAAAGTTTTGGAGGATGGTACATATGTCGGACATCCATGTCCACTCCTGAGGTCTTATGTGTGGAGTCTGAACTGAATATCGATGGCCTTGTTGATGTTGGTAGTTAACAACTGCATTCTTCTTCTCACAAATCCTTTCCAACATATGCAGCGTAGAGTTCCAGTGAGTGGGGACATCACACACCAGCCGGTAAGCTGGAAGCTGCAAACGCTTCTGAAGCATGGCAAGGGCGGCTGAAGCTGTAGCTGACTTTCTAAAATGGGCAGACAGACGGCGTACTTTCTCTAGCAGATATGGCAGCTCCGGTTAGCTTTTCAGAAAACGTTGAACCACGAGGATTTAGCACATGGTCAAAGCAAGGTACGTGTGTGAGCTCACCTTGCCTCAGAGCTGCCACTAGGTTACGGCCATTGTCACACATGACCATGCCTGGCTGTAGGTTCAGTGGTGTCATCCAAACATCTGACTGCTCTTTCAGCGCTGTCCACAACTCTTCTGCATTGTGCGGTTTCTCACCTATGCAGATTAGTTTCAGCACAGCCTGTTGCCTCTTGGCTGAGGGAGTGCTGCAGTGCTTCCAGCTTCTGACTAATGTGTTGATTTCAGAGATGGAGGATGAAGAGGAGAAGAAGGAGGAGGAGGTGCAGGAGCTGTAGACTGTGGAGGCAACCCTGATTGACATAGGGCCAGCAATCCTCGGCGTGGGGAGGATGTGTTCCATCCCCAGGTCTGACTGGGTCCCGGCTTCCACTATGTTAACCCAGTGTGCCATCATTGAGATGTACCATCCCTGCCCACAAGCACTTGTCCATGTTTCTGTGGTTAGGTGGACTTTCCTTGTAACAGCATTGTTGAGGGCATGGGTAATGTTGTGGGACACATGCTGGTGTAATGCAGGTACAGCACACCAGGAGAAATAGTGGCGACTGGGGACCGAGTACCTTGGGACGGCCGCCGCCATCAGGTTGCGGAAAGCTTCCATCTCAACAAGCCTAAAAGGCAGCATTTATAGCGCAAGCAGAAGAGAAGTATTAGAATTTAGGACTGTGGCCTATGGGGCGTTGGCTGGGTTTTTCCGCTTGCGTTGCAAAGACTGGGTTATAGACAACTGAAGGCTGTGCTGGGACAAGGACGTGCACGGGCTTGATGATGGTGCTGCTTGACTGTGGGCCACAACAAGTGCAGGGCTAGAGGCATCTTCACATGCATGGTGTACTGGGGATTGGCTTCTACTCAAAATAGTGGGGCCATGGCACCATTGGACCAGAGGTAACTAGTATTATATCTTATATATTGACACTATGCCATCTTTTACTGACCTTTATGTGGCGTTCTTAGGTGATTATGCCTGGTTACAGCACGAGGTACTGATTAGCCACTGGGTATATTTATATCATGGCGGTAGGAGTCAGAACTTTTTGACATAATTATCCTCTGGTCTGTGGTGTCTTGTTTCTTTTGGTACCATTCACCATTAGCAATATTATTCATGATTTTAAGTGTTATTAACTTATTATCAATACAATTTATATTTTTTCTTATTTGAGTTCTGGCGTGCAAAACTTATTTATAGGTTCATATATTCTTTGCATGGGGCTAATTATATTTAGCTCCGGATGGGCACAGGGGTTGGGAATTGTTAACCCTGTGCATTGTGTATCTAATTGGTATGCAAAATAGTGGAAGAAGCAGTGGTGTGACCTGCAGGCAGTGGTCCTGGAGCCTGGGGTTCGGCCCACAAAGTCGGGTGCTTTGCTGCTATGTGCCTGATCATGCTGGTGGTGGTCAGGCTGGTTGTTTTGCTACCCCTGCTGATGCGGACATGGCAGGTGCCGCAAATGGCCTGTTTGGGGTTATTGGCAGAGTCTTTAACAAATAACCAGACTCGGGAAGATTTAACAGTTGGAATGGCAACTTCCCTCATGTTAGTGTTACGGGGAACGGATGCATGCCTTCTGGCCACCACACTGCTTCTTCTTGCCTGTTAGGGTGATATGCCTCCTTCCCCATGTGTGCTGCTGCCTTCGCTCTGCATGTCCTCCTGCCAGGTTGGGTCAGTCACATAGTCATCCACCACCTTGTCTTCCACATCCGCACCCTGCTCCTCCTCCTGACTTTCTGGCAATTGTGTCTCATCATTGTCCACCTCTTCTGACACTTTCCCCTTTGCGTGACCGGGGCTGGTCAAAGCTTTGGGCATCTCTACATGCGATGCGATCTCACCTGTCCCCACTTCAAGTTGACTAGCCGATAGTTCTGAATCTTGAAATGGAAAACTGAACAGCTCTTCAGAGTGTCCAAGTGTGGGATCAGTTGTCTCAGGGCACTCGGCATGGTGGGAGGAAGGAGGATCAGGGTGAGGAATATCCGGGCCACACTCAAAGCTATTCAGACTTGACCGTGTGGAAGACATGGTGGTGGTGGCTAAGTGACTGGAAGCATTATCCGCTATCCAATCAACAACAATTTCACACTGCCCTGGCTTCAATAGTGGTGTGCTGTGGTCTCCTAGAAACTGGGACAGGAAGGTCGAGTGAGAAGATGTGGGTCTTTGTTGTTGCCCACTTTCACCTTGGCCACGGCCTTGTCCTCTGCATGCACCATTATCATCACATCCACTTCCCCATCCCTTGCCCCTTGCCTTGCCGATTTTAAATGGACTACTGCACTATTTCAAATGCTCAACACAAATATATTTATTAGTAGCGAAATAATATTTGATCAGTATGCCTGCAAATCTACAGTTTTTCAAACCCAACCACCAGGCAGGCCTCAGCCTGATATAACAGACTGTATTCAATTTTTGGGGGCTATTTTGTAAAGTTCATTTATGCAAAATAGTGCTGTATACAAGTAGAGTAACAGACAGCAAAAACAGTGGTCCTCCGACCTACAATGACCAAACTTGGAGCACACAGATATATGAGGGCTGTCATGGAAATACCACACTGGCAAATGTGTGGCCTGTTTTTTTCTTTAAATGCCAAATAGTGCTGTATATAATTAGAGTAACAGACAGCAAAAACAGTGGCAAAACGGCCTAAAATGCAGAAAGTTGGAGCATGCAGATATATGAGGACTTTTTTGGTGAATTTAAAACACCAAAAAAAAAAAGTGCCACAAGGCTAGCACACACAACTATGCTACATATGCCTGACAAACTATGATTTTTAAACAGGCCTCAGTCTGACAGAACAGGCTGTATTTTTTTTTTTTGGGGGGGGGGTGAATTTTTGGGAAAAAAAAATGCAACTCGGTATATAGTAAAGAAGCTGCAGCAGCAGACAGTTATGGAGCTTTGGAGGGATGCAGTGGGAGCAATGGACGCACATACAGTGCCTGCAGGCCTTGCACTGATGTGGATATGCTGTGCCCTGCCTGCCTAGCGCTGCAATATCGGGACCCACGAAATAGCCCTAAAAAGGACTGTTGGTTTCTCAGGAGTTGTGGATGTAAGAGTTGCAGACCTACACTAACTATAAGGGCTTGTTTCCACTTGCGAGAATAACGTCCGTGTCTCGCATGTGGAAACCAAGCTCTGGTGCCGGCACTTAGGAGCGGAGCGTGCAGCTCCATGTGTTCCTATGCGGCCGCATGCTCCTCTCTGGAGTGCCGGCGCCACAGCTTGGTTTCCACATGCGAGACACGGACGTTATTCTCGCAAGTGGAAACAAGCCCTAAAACCACGATTCTGACCCTATCTCAGCACCAGCTCTCCCTACTCTCGCTCAAACAGGAGCAGAATGTGGCGAGCAGGGCGGCGCCAGGTCTCTTATACTCGGGATGATGCTGTACAGCCAAGACAATCACTGCACGACCACAACAAAGATGGCTGCGGCATTCCATGGCCTGGCAGACAATCCCTGCATCGTGATTGGGACTCTAAAGTCCACCAAAAATGCTGGGCAGAGACACCAGTTAACGCCGAATAATCCCGGAAATGCTCGGTGCTCGGCGAGTACACTGAGCACTGAGCATAGTGATAATCGGGTGAGTAACGAGCAGTGGCGAGCACGTTCGCTCATTACTACTTGGGATGCTAAACATAAGAGCCACCTTCACAGAATGCAGCCTTAGTGCTGCTGAAGGTGGCTCTTTTACTTGAAAACGCCACGGGGGGTGACAGGTTCCCTTTAAGTCCTTGACCACTCCCACTCCATGGAACAACAGTCTGTGCATATCTTAACCTAGGCCATGGGATAGTTCTTGGTGTCTCCATGAATATACCTTACTCCCACCCCCTTCCCAGTGTAAAAAGGTGATTTTTTTAATCATAAACAGTGTTGATACAGTAACTGTGTTCAGCCACCGGAGGTCACCCTTGAGTAATAGACAGGATAATTACAATGTTGTTGCAGTAATTTTGTTCAGCCACCGGAGGTCACCCATGAGTTAAAGACAAGAAGATGCTGGAAACAGGACAGTTACCTCAGAGAGAGTTTCTGGGCGTTTGAGAAGAAGCAGCGCGGTGATGGAGAGTGGGGAATCCAGATCTTGAGGCATTCCTGTTTTCGGACTGTGTGATTTCAAGAAACCTATTCTTGTGAGTAAACAGAGAAGTGTGACCGGTCAGCGACTGTGTAGTTAGCTAGGGATAGCTAGATAGGAATCACAGCCGATTTAAGGACAGTCTTGTATTAAGAATTGCATGACAACTAATAGACACTGTGTGGATTCATGCACCTCACGATTCTGGCTGTGGGATATTCCTGGAATTATTTGTGAACTTTATCTGGATCTGCATCAGAAAATTTGGTGGCTCAAACACTTATTTAATCCGCTGCTGGACACCTGTATAACAAATTCAGTTATTTACCGTTGAAGCATATATTGTGAAAGAGTCACTCTGAGCACTCAACAATAAGGCTGGTTTCACACTTGCGTTTTGATCTGCAGCGTTTTAGCGCTAAAAAACGCATACGTTTTTTTCCTATACTTAACATTAAAAACGCATGCGTTTTTTAGCATGCGTTTTGACGCGTTTTCGGCAACGCATGCGTTTTTTGACGCGTGCGTTTAGTTGCAGAAATGCAACCTGTAGTAATTTCTAGCGGCTTTTTTTGCCGCAAAAAAACGCATGCGTTTATTCGCGGCAAAAAAAGTATTGCTGTCTATGTAAACGCATGCGTTTTTAAGCACATGCATTTGCTTGCGTTAAAAACGCATGCGTTTTTATAGAAAAACACAAGAAAACACAAAAAAACCCAAGAAAACCCTAACCCTAACCCTTGGGTTACTAGGGATCCTAACCCTAACCCTAAGGTTAGGATCCCTAGTAACCCTAGGGATCCTAACCCTAACCCTAGGGATCCTAACCCTAACTCTAACCCTTAGGGTTATGGTTAGGGTTAGGATCCCTAGGGTAACGGTTAGGGTTAGGATCCCTAGTAATCCTAGGAATCCTAACCCTAACCCTAGGGATCCTAACCCTAACCATTAGGGTTAGGGTTAGGATCCTAACCTTTAGGGTTAGGATCCTAAGGGTTAGGGTTAGGATCCCTAGGGTTATGGTTAGGGTTAGGGGTAGGGTTAGGATCCCAAGGGTTATGGTTAGGGTTAGGGTTAGGATCCCAAGGGTTATGGTTAGGGTTAGGGTTAGGATCCCAAGGGTTATGGTTAGGGTTAGGGGTAGGGTAAGGGTTAGGGGTAGGGTTAGGGGTAGGGTTAGAGTTTGGATCCCTAGGGTTATGGTTAGGGTTATGGTTAGGGGTAGGGTTAGGGTTTGGATCCCTTTATCACCTTGATGGTGGGGGGTGGCTTATCAGTAACCTGGTGACCAGGACATTCTTCTAATAAAAAGCTACCCCTAACCCTAACCCTAGGGATCCTAACCCTAACCCTAACCCTAGCTAATTCTATTAATAGTGGGTTTTCTAGTTGATTTTGATGATTGGCAGCTGTCACACACTTCTCAGCATGCGTTTCAAAAACGCAAACGCAGGAAAAAACGCATGTAAACGCGTCAAAACACCGCGTTTTTTTCTGCATGCAAAAACGCATGCGTCTAACAAACGCAGCGTTTGCATGCATTTACATGTGTTTTTTCACCACCTGCGTTTTTTTAAAAAACGCTGCAGATCAAAACGCAAGTGTGAAACCAGCCTAAGACAGTGCGCTGCGTATACACTTAGTATATACTGTGATATATATGTATATATGTTGGGAAAAACCGGGTACCCGTGATTTATTGTAAATTAGGTGGGAGGCGGGTGTAAGATTGTATTCCTGAGAGGACCACGTGTCACAGGCACAGTATAACCCCGTGTAGGCCCATTACAATTAAGGGAGGGAGTGGTATAGTTGTGGGGTAGTCTGGTTCCTGTCTGTGAAGCTGGCACTTGGGGTCTCTCAGGCTGCATAACTTGTGTTCTGTGAGTTGTGGCTGTTGTGGCCTATATTGTGTTGGGAGAGAAAATTCTGTCATTTTTTGCATAAGTTATAAAGAAAAGTTGGTTTAACCCCTTCACCCCCAAGGGTGGTTTGCACGTTAATGACCAGGCCAATTTTTACAATTCTGACCACTGTCCCTTTATGAGGTTATAACTCTGGAACGCTTCAAGGGATCTTGGTGATTCTGACACTGTTTTCTCGTGACATATTGTACTTCATGATAGTGGTAAAATTTCTTTGATATTACCTGCGTTGATCTGTGAAAAAAACGGAAATTTGGTGAAAATTTTAAAAATTTCGCAATTTTCCAACTTTGAATTTTTATGCAATTAAATCACAGAGATATGTCACACAAAATACTTACTAAGTAACATTTCCCACATGTCTACTTTACATCAGCACAATTTTGGAACCAACATTTTTTTTTGTTAGGGAGTTATAAGGGTTAAAAGTTGACCAGCAATTTCTCATTTTTACAACACCATTTTTTTTAGGGACCACATCTCATTTGAAGTCATTTTGAGGGGTCTATATGATAGAAAATACCCAAGTGTGACACCATTCTAAAAACTGCACCCCTCAAGGTGCTCAAAACCACATTCAAGAAGTTTATTAACCCTTCAGGTGTTTGACAGGAATTTTTGGAATGTTTAAATAAAAATGAACATTTAACTTTTTTTCACACAAAATTTACTTCAGCTCCAATTTGTTTTATTTTACCAAGGGTAACAGGAGAAAATAGACCCCAAAAGATGTTGTACAATTTATCCTGAGTATGCCGATTCCCCATATGTGGGGGTAAACCACTGTTTGGGCGCATGACAGAGCTCAGAAGCGAAGGAGCGCCATTTGACCTTTCAATGCAAAATTGACTGGAATTGAGATGGGACGTCATGTTGCGTTTGGAGAGCCCCTGATGTGCCTAAACATTGAAACCCCCCACAAGTAACACCATTTTGGAAAGTAGACCCCCTAAGGAACTTATCTAGAGGTGTGGTGAGCACTTTGACCCACCAAGTGCTTCACAGAAGTTTATAATGCAGAGCCATAAAAATAAAGCAAACATTTTTTCCCACAAAAAATATTTTTTAGCCCCCAGTTTTTTATTTTCCCAAGGGTAACAGGAGAAATTGGACCCCAAAAGTTGTTCTCCAATGTGTTCCGAGTACGCTGATACCTCATATGTTGGGGTAAACCCCTGTTTGGGCGCACGGGAGAGCTCGGAAGGGAAGGAGCACTGTTTTACTTTTTCAACGCAGAATTGGCTGGAACTGAGATCGGACGCCATGTCGCGTTTGGAGAGCCCCTGATGTGCCTAAACAGTGGAAACCCCCCAATTACAACTGAAACCCTAATGCAAACACACCCCTAACCCTAATCCCAACAGTAACCCTAACCACACCTCTAACCCAGACACACCCCTAACCCTAATCCCAACCCTATTCCCAACCGTAAATGTAATCCAAACCCTAACCCTAACTTTAGCCCCAACCCTAACTGTAGCCTTAACCCTAGCCCCAACCCTAACCCTAGCCCTAAACCTAGCCCTAAACCTAGCCCTAACCCTAGCCCTAACCCTAGCCCTAACTCTAACCCTAGCCCTAACCCTAGCCCTAGCCCTAGCCCTAACCCTAGCCCTAACCCTAGCCCTAACCCTAGCCCTAGCCCTAACCCTAACCCTGATGGGAAAATGGAAATAAATACATTTTTCATTTTTTAAATTTTTTAATTTTTCCCTAACTAAGCGGGTGATCAAGGAGAGTTTGATTTACTTTTATAGCGGGTTTTTTAGCGGATTTTTATGATTGGCAGCCGTCACACACTGAAAGACGCTTTTTATTGCAAAAAATATTTTTTGCGTTACCACATTTTGAGAGCTATAATTTTTCCATATTTGAGTCCACAGAGTCATGTGAGGTCTTGTTTTTTGCGGGACGAGTTGTCGTTTTTATTGGTAACATGTTCGGGCACGGGAGATTTTTTGATCGCTTTTTATTCCGACTTTTGTGAGGCAGAATGACCAAAAACCAGCTATTCATGAATTTCTTTTGGGGGAGGCGTTTATACCGTTCCGCGTTTGGTAAAATTGATAAAGCAGTTTTATTCTTCGGGTCAGTACGATTACAGTGATACCTCATTTATATCATTTTTTTATGTTTTGGCGCTTTTATACGATAAAAACTATTTTATAGAAAAAATAATCATTTTGGCATCGCTTTATTCTGAGGACTATAACTTTTTTATTTTTTTGCTGATGATGATGTATGGCAGCTCGGTTTTTGCGGGACAAGATTACGTTTTCAGCGGTACCATGGTTATTTATATCTGTCTTTTTGATTGCGTGTTATTCCACTTTTTGTTTGGCAGTATGAGAATAAAGCGATGTTTTTTGCCTCGTTTTTTTTTTTACGGTGTTCACTGAAGGGGTTAACTAGTGATATAGTTTTATAGGTGGGGTCGTTACGGACGCGGCGATACTAAATATGTGTACTTTTATTGTTTTATTTATTTATTTTTTTTAGATAAAGAAATGTATTTATGGGAATATTATATATTTTTTTTTTCTTTATTTAGGTTTTTTTTTTTTCTTTTTTTTTACACATGTGGAAATTTTTTTTAAACTTTTTTACTTTGTCCCGGGGGGGACATCACAGATCGCTGATCTGACAGTTTGCACAGCACTCTGTCAGATCACCGATCTGAGTTCCAGTGCTGCAGGCTTACCAGAGCCTGGTCTGCACCCGGAAGTAATCCCTGCAGGACCCGGATGCAGCCCCGCGGCCATTTTGGATCCGGGGCCTGCAGGGATAGGAGGTAAGAGACCCTCGCAGCAACGCGATCACATCGCGTTGCTCTGGGGGTCTCAGGGAAGCCCGCAGGGAGCCCCCTCCCTGCGCGATGCTTCCCTGCACTGCCGGCACACCGCGATCATGTTTGATCGCGGTGTGGCGGGGGTTAATGTGCCGGGGGCGGTCCTTGACCGCTCCTGGCACATAGTGCCGGATGTCAGCTGCGATAGGCAGCTGACACCCGGCCGCGATCGGCCGCGCTCCCCCCGAGAGCACGGCCGATCGCTCTGGACGTACTATTCCGTCCTTGGGAATTAGGGCCCACCCCACATGGACGGAATAGTACGTGCAATGGCAGAAAGGGGTTAATATCATATTGTGCTCTCAGTCATTCATAGCAGCGCCGTATTCTGTTCTCGAGCAGTGACCGGCATAACGGTCGTTACATTTTGGCGTAGTCAGCAGGATACGGCGCTCGCTATGGATGTTACTGATGGAACAGAAGGCGCTGTCGCTCCTGCTGTAGTTATTCACCCCCCTTCCCCCATTGTTTCTGGTAGAGATCGATTAGTGGGTTGCTCTGCCACGGGAGCGCTGCTTAATCACCTGGCCAAGTTTGATGGATACAATCTGCTGCTCAGTGATTGGGAAGGCAGGTTAAAGAATGCCATTGCCTTGCTCGGTGTTAGCCCCCGACTGCAGCCAGAAGTCGTGCTGAATGCTTTGGATGGGGATGCCCGCAAAGTTGTCTTGTTGAAATCCGAAGATAAGCGAAGAACAGTTGATGACATCATTCGGATATTGAAAAAAGCATTTGATCACGTGGCGGCGGCAGGGCAACTGCGAGTACAGTTTTTCGCTCAGACCCAGAGAGATGGAAAAAGTCTGATTCAGTATGCTATAGCGTTGGAGGAGCTGCATCAGGAGGTTAAAAGGAAGTCAACTATGACTGTGGGTACTGAGGCCGAGGTTGACAGCATTCTTCGGGATCAGTTCATTGAGGGGATCCAAAGTTAGACACTAAGGAGTGAATTGTTACTGAAAGCACAAAGTATTCCTGGTATTACATATGCTGAAATTCAGGAAGAAGCAGTAGCATGGACCTTAGAAGTGAAGCCCGTTCTGCAGAGGAGTAACCTGCAAGTGGCTAATACACGAGGGCCGGGGCCAGATCCCATCCAGACACAGTTGGCAGCTTTACAGAAAACTTTGGAAAGCCTGGCAGAGCAGATGCAGATTTGGGAAACGCCTCCGATGTACCCGGCATCGCCTAACCCCTCTACTCTGTTGTATGAGCGGTTACCCTATACCTCAAGGGAAATGTGGACTGCTATAAGACCCTGGCCATCCAGAGGTTGGGCAAGAAGACCGGTGCAATGCTGGCGATGCAGGGAATTTGGTCATTTGCAGCGAGACTGCCAGAGGAAGATGGCAGATGAAGCTTCATCATCAGTAAAAGAGAGGCCCTCGCTGTAGATGGGCATACGGCGGGGCAGGAATGAAAATCAGTGCCCAATGTCTGTTCTGAGGATCTGATTGAGGACAGTCCCACTTTGGAGGTGCAGTTTGCAGGCAAGAAGGTGGCGTGCCTGGTGGATACCGGGTCGGAGGTGACTACGATGCCAATGAAGTTTTTTAAGGCGCACTTCGAAGGGACTGTCAAACCGAAGTCGGGACATCTACTAAAACTGAAGGCTGCCAATAATGAGGAAATCCCAGTGGCGGGCATTGTGTGGATGAAGGTACAGCTGTGTGGTCAGGAGTTGGGGACCAAGGGAGTGGTGCTCGTGAAGACGCAGGCAAGACCAAACCTTCCGGTGGTTCTGGGAATGAACATCCTGAGAGAGCTTGATTCCCTTCTGTTTGAACGTGATGGTACGCGTTATTGGAAGCGGGTGATGCCCCACAAAGTCACTCAAAGAGTCCTGCAGCAGGTAGTCCGTTCGTGCGGCATTCAGAAGAGTTCGGCAGAAGGAAGAGCAGTGGGAGCGGTGTATGTCCCACGCGGGTCTGCTGTTGTGATCGGTCCGGGTCAAGAGAAGCTTGTATTGATGCCGGTAGGGACACACAGAAAACTGAATGGTGTGGAGATAATTCTGGAACAGACCAGTCGGTCAGAAGACACGGATAGTTTAATGGTAGCCTGAACATTGGCCATTGTACGAGATGGAAGTGTACCAATAAGGTGCTTGAATCTGCAAGATCATGAGATCACTCTGGCGGCAGGCACCAAGCTGGCTGATGTATATGTGTGCAGCGAGAGAGTCATTCCCAAAAGTCAGTTTACACTGAGAGCAGACCGCAGGACTGCCTTGGACCCTGTCAATGCAGATGACAACCGAAGAGTTCCCCACACCTGCGTGGAATGGCAGGAAGATCATGGAGATCGGGTCGCCACTTTGCTGGGAACGACTCGTCAGGAGTGGGCCGATTTACAGGATGCAGACTCCGAGCTGTCACGAGTAAAGAAGTGGCTGAGTCAAAAGTCCTGGCCCAATGGAAGGGTGAGAGCTCGGCTGGGTGCAGAGGGGCAGAAACTGCTACGGCAGTGGGATCGATTGGCCATAACGGAAGGGGTACTGTATCGCTGGATCTACATAGCGGCAGAGCTGGGGTACCGTTGGCAGGTGGTGATCCCAGCCTCAATGGCTCCGGACATTGCCCGAGAGGCTCGCCCGATGGTTGCATCGATTTGTGTATACACCTGGCTTGGAAGAAGTCGTAAGAGAGGTGTGTGCTAAGTGCCGGCCCTGTGAATTGAATAAGTCCCCAGAACAGAGAGCTCCAGTTCAGACAATCGTGACGTCTGCCCCGCTGGAAGTATTAATGATGGATTATCTGTCCATTGGGTACTCCAGCAGCGGTCATCATTCGTGCCTAGTCATGACCGATCATTTCACAAAATTTGCTGTGGCCGTTCCCACTAAAGATCAGACTGCTAAGTCCGCAGCAGAGGTGATCTGTAAAACATTTCATTCCGGTGTATGGGTGCCCTCAAAGAGTGCATTCAGACCAAGGTACCTGTTTTCAGGGTCAGCTCATGACTGAGTGGCTGCAGGTCTATGGGATTCAGCAATCACGGACGACGCCCTATCACCCGCAGGGAAATGGAGCTTGTGAGCGATTCAACCAAACGCTGCTCCAGATGCTGAAAACGCTGGAACAAAGGCAAAAGGGGCGATGGCCTGAGTTTCTCCCTGAACTTATGTGGGCTTATAATAACAGAGTCCATAACACTACAGGGTTCACGCCTTAAGCGATGATGTTCGGCCAGCCTGGACGAGAAATCGGGGAGCTGAGTCTGACAGTACCGGATAAGCCACAGTATCATACAGCCAGTGAGTGGGTCCAGGATCACCGAAGAAAACTGCGAGAGATCCATCAGATAGTGAAAGAACGTGTACGGGATCATCCACACCGAGATCAAAAACCAGTGCACGGGGATGAGTTCCAGGTGAGTGACAGGGTGCTAGTGCGGGATACACGTCCAGAAGCGAAGTTGAGTGACAGGTGGGAGGATACGCCTTACACAGTGGTGGAAAGGGTGTTCCCAGGAGGAAGTGTGTACACTGTGGTCCCTGAGGGGTGTATCGGACCTCGTCGCACGATGCATCGGTAAAGCGATGTATGTCCGACGCCCCTGTCTGTTCCCCTGAGTCATCCGATCCAACGATGGTGCAACCGAGCAATGTTGAGTGTTACTGTTGGCATGACTGTGATGGCGACTTCCCAGAAATGCAGAGTCCGACAGTGCAAACTCCAGATGTGCCCACTGATGTTACTGTTCCACCAGATACGACAAATGTTTTGTTGAACCCGACAGGTACTGGCTTACAGAGGTCAGAGAGGAGCACAGCCGGAATTCCTCCGATACGATATAATCCTGATGAGTATGTGTTGCTTGTGAGTTGTGAGAAGCCATTTGTCGGGACGCCAAATTGAAAGTGGGGTGGAGTGTAAAATGGTGATTTTTTTTTATCATAAACAGTGTTGATACAGTAACTGTGTTCAGCCACTGGAGGTCACCCTTGAGTAATAGACAGGATAATTACATTGTTGTTGCAGTAATTTTGTTCAGCCACCGGAGGTCGCCCATGAGTTAAAGACAAGAAGATTCTGGAAACAGGACAGTTACCTCAGAGAGAGTTTCTGGGCATTTGAGAAGAAGCAGCGCGGTGATGGAGAGTGGGGAATCCAGATCTTGAGGCATTCCTGTTTGGGACTGTGTGATTTCAAGAAAGCTATTCTTGTGAGTAAACAGAGAAGTGTGACCGGTCACCGACTGTGTAGTTAGCTAGGGATAGCTAGATAGGAATCACAGCCTATTTAAGGACAGTCTTGTATTAAGAATTGCATGATAACTAATAGACACTGTGTGGATTCATGCACCTCACGATTCTGGCTGTGGGATATTCCTGGAATTATTTGTGAACTTTATCTGGATCTGCATCAGAAAATTTGGTGGCTCAAACACTTATTTAATCCGCTGCTGGACGTGTGTATAACAAATGCAGTTATTTACCGTTGAAGCATATATTGTGAAAGAGTCACTCTGAGCACTCAACAATAAGACAGTGCGCTGCGTATACACTGAGTATATACTGTGATATATATGTATGTATATATGTATATATATATATATATATATATATATATATATATATATATATATATATATATGTTGGGAAAAACCGGGTACCCATCATTTATTGTAAATCAGGTGGGAGGCGGGTGTAAGATTGTACTCCTGAGAGGACCACGTGTCACAGGCACAGTATAACCCCGTGTAGGCCCGTTACAGTTAAGGGAGGGAGTGGTGGGGTAGTCTGGTTCCTGTCTGTGAAGCTGGCACTTGGGGTCTCTCAGGCTGCATAACTTGTATTCTGTGAGTTGTGGCTGTTGTGGCCTATATTGTGTTGGGAGAGAAAATTCTGTCATTTTTTGCATAAGTTATAAAGAAAAGTTGGTTTAATATCATATTGTGCTCTCAGTCATTCATAGCAGCGCCGTATTCTGTTCTTGAGCAGCGATCGGCATAACGGTCGTTACACCAGGGACCAGCAGGAAGTATGGCCCTCACCAGGGTCACCAAACTCCGAGTCATAAAATTCTGCCATTTGGACATGGAGAAAAAAAGGAAAATAATCAATTGACAATCAATCATTCTGCTCATTCATTAACTAATGGCTGTCATTTTTAAAGGCACTAATTATCGGCCCTTTAAAAGATCTTCAAAAAGGACCTTCATAATACCTACCAATCTTTCGATTTGTAAGTAATGCAAAGAAAATTGACTACACTACAAATGCTTTATTGGAAAAACAAATTCCTTTATAAATTAATTTTTCATTAACAAAATGTACAACACATTTTAAATGTTTACATCAGGCCCGGATTGCTAATCTGCCCAGCTGGGCAGATGCCCAGTGGGCTGGTGGCTCTGTAATACAAAGTGGGCCACCGCCACTGGCCCTTTAAATCAGGGGCGGGGATTGGAACTTTCGGCCCGCGGCAACATGCGGCTGCGGGACAAATGTGGCCTGCAGGCAGGTCCCCAGAGTCCGCAAAGCTCTAGTGGCAGCCCTATCCTGCCAGCGGCGGCTGTTTAATCCCCAAGTGCACGCAGCATTCAATACAGAACACTGCATTCACTGAATGATGACGTCATCGTGGGCGGGGTTAGTGCAGGGGTGGGCATGGTTAGTGGCGGGGTGGGCGGGGTCGGGGTTAGCGCTCCCATCCTCCTGTACTGGAAGAGGAACTGCTGCCAGAGAGTCCAGAGCGATCTCTGTGCATGCCGGCAGCTCTGTGCCTGTCTGCAGGTGATCTGAGCCCCTCAGCTATGTACCCCCAGCTATGTGCCCCAATATAATCTCTGTGCCCCCACACTATATGCCTCCCTGTAATCTCTGTGCCTCCCAGCTATGTGCCCCATGTGATCTCTGTGGCTCCAGCTTTGTGCCCCCCTGTGATCTCTGTGTCCCATAGCTATATGTCCCCCTGTGATCCCTATGCCCCTCCAGCTATATGCCCCCTGTGATTTCTGTGCCCCCTAGCTATATGCCCCCTGTGATTTCCGTGAACCCCAGCTATATGCATCTCTGTGATCCCTGTGCCCCCTGCTATGTACCTCTCTGTGATATGTGTGCCCCCATGTGATCTCTGTGCCGCCTGTGATCTCTGTCCCCTCCAGCTATGTGCCTCCCCAGCTATGTGCCCCTCTGTTATCTCTGTGCCCTCCTGTGATTTCAGTGCCCCCTGTGATCTTCGTGCCACTCCCCGGTGACCTCTGTGCCCCCCTATGATCTTTGCGCTCCCCCTGTGATCTTCATGCTACCCCCTGGAGATCTGTGTCCCCCCCCCCGGTGATCTATGTACCTCCGCGTGATGCCTGTCCCCCCCAGTGCTGTATATCCCCCTTTGTTTTGTCTTGCTCTACTCACCATCCGAGCCAGGGACCCGCCCCTGTGCACGCCCGATGATGGACGCACCTCATCTGTTCATCCTCCCCCCCATCTCAGCGACCTGGGTGAGTCCCAGTATGGAAACTTTGTTTTATGTATGTACAGCACTTGCACGATCTCCTGTATACAGTGTATAGACTGCTGTGTATACATTATATGGGTAATACTGTGACCCTGCTGTATGTACAATTATATAGGTGATGCTGGCTGCTAAATCTGTGTATAATCACAGTATCACCTATATAATGTATATACAGCAGTCTATATACATTATATGGGTGATACTGTGACTCTGCTGTATATACATTATATAGGTTATACTGTGACTTGTGTGTGTGGTCGCAGTATCACCTATGTAACATATATACAGCAGTATCACCCATATATTGTATTTATGGCAGTCACAGTATCCCCTATATAATGTATATAGACTGCTGTATATACATTATATAGGTGATACTGCGACTCTGCTGTATATACATTATATAGGTGATACTGGCTGCGGAATCTGTTTATAATCACGGTATCACACGGTATATAATGTATATACAGCAGTACATATATAACATTATATACATTATATAAGGGATACTGTGATTTATAAATAAAATATATGGGTAATACTGCTGTATATATGTTACATAGGTGATACTGCGACTACACACGCCAGTCACCGTATCACCTATACAGTGCCTTGCGAAAGTATTTGGCCCCCTTGATCTTTTCAACCTTTTCCCACATATCATGCTTCAAACATAAAGATACCAAATGTAAATTTTTGATGAAGAATCAACAACAAGTGGAACACAATTGTGAAGTTGAACGAAATTTATTGGTTATTTAAAATTTTTGTGGAAATTCAAAAACTGAAAAGTGGGGGGTGCAATATTATTTGGCCCCTTTACTTTCAGTGCAGCAAACTCACTCCAGAAGTTCATTGTGGATCTCTGAATGATCCAATGTTGTCCTAAATGCCTAATGATTAGTGTTGAGCGATACCGTCCGATAATTGAAAGTATCGGTATCGGATAGTATCGGCCGATACCCGAAAAGTATCGGATATCGCCGATACCGATACCCGATACCAATACAAGTCAATGGGACACCAAGTATGGGAAGGTATCCTGATGGTTCCCAGGGTCTGAAGGAGAGGAAACTCTCCTTCAGGCCCTGGGATCCATATTACTGTGTAAAATAAAGAATTAAAATAAAAAATATTGATATACTCACCTCTCCGGAGGCCCCTGGACATCACCGCTGGTAACCGGCAGCCTTCTTTGCTTAAAATGAGCGCGTTTAGGGCCTTCCATGACGTCACGGCTTCTGATTGGTCGTGTGCCGCTCATGTGACCCCCACGCGACCAATCACAAGCCGCAACGTCATTCTCAGGTCCTAAATTCCTAGAATGAGAAGTTTAGGGCCTGAGAATGACGTCGCGGCTTGTGATTGGTCGCGTGGCGGTCACATGAGCGGCACGCGACCAATCAGAAGCCGTGACATCATGGAAGGCCCTAAACACGCTCATTTTAAACAAAGAAGGCTGCCGGTTACCAGCTGTGATGTCCAGGGGCCTCCGGAGAGGTGAGTATATCAATATTTTTTATTTTAATTCTTTATTTTACACAGTAATATGGATCCGATACCGATTCCCGATATCACAAAAGTATCGGAACTCGGTATCGGAATTCCGATACCGCAAGTATCGGCCGATACCCGATACTTGCGGTATCGGAATGCTCAACACTACTAATGAGGATAAATATAATCCACCTGTGTGTAACCAAGTCTCTGTATAAATGCACCTGCTCTGTGATAGTCTCAGGGTTCTGTTTGAAGCACAGAGAGCATCATGAAGACCAAGGAACACAACAGGCAGGTCCGTGATACTGTTGTGGAGAAGTTTAAAGCCGGATTTGGATACAAAATTATTTCCAAAACTTTAAATATCCCAAGGAGCACTGTGCAAGCGATCACATTGAAATGGAAGGAGTATCATACCACTGCAAATCTACCAAGACCCGGTTGTCCCTCTAAACTTTCATCTCAAACAAGGAGAAGACTGATCAGAGATGCAGCCAAGAGGCCCATGATCACTCTGGATGAGCTGCAGAGATCTACAGCTAAGGTGGGACAGTCTGTCCATATGACAACAATCAGTCGTACACTGAACAAATCTGGCCTTTATGGAAGAGTGGCAAGTAGAAAGCCATTTCTCAAAGATATCCATAAAAAGTGTTGTTTAAAGTTTGCAACAAGCCACCTGGGAGACACACCAAACATGTGGTGCTCTGGTCAGATGAAACCAAAATCGAACATTTTGGCAACAATGCCAAATGATATATTTGGCGTAAAGGCAATACAGCTCATCAACCCGAACACACTATCCCCACTATCAAACATGGTGGTGACAGCATCATAGTTTGGGCCTGCTTTTCTTCAGCAGGGACAGGGAAGATGGTTAAAATTGATGGGAAGATGGATGGAGCCAAATACAGGACCATTCTTGAAGAAAACCTGTTGGAGTCTGCAAAAGACCTGAGACTGGGATGGAGATTTGTCTTCCAACAAGACAATGATCCCAAACATAAAGCAAAATCTACAATGGAATGGTTCACAAATAAACATATCCAGGTGTTAGAATGGCCAAGTCAAAGTCCAGACCTCAATCCAATCGAGAATCTGTTTAAAGAGCTGAAAACTGTTGTTCTCAAACGATCTCCATCAAACCTCACTGAGCTCGAGCTGTTTGCCAAGGAAGATTGGGCAAGAATTTCAGTCTCTAAATGTACAAAACTGATAGAGACATACCCCAAGTGACTTGCAGCTGTAATCGCAGCAAAAGGTAGCGCAACAAAGTATTAAGTTAAAGGGGACGAATAATATTGCACGGCCCACTTTTCACTTTTTGAATTTCCACAAAAATTTAAAATAACCAATACATTTCGTTCAACTTCACAATTGTGTTCCATTTGTTGTTGATTCTTCACCAAAAATTTACATTTGGCATCTTAATGTTTGAAGCATGATATGTGGGAAAAAATTGAAAAGTTCCAGGGGGCTGAATACTCTCGCAAGGCACTGTATAATGTACAGTTATATGAAAAAGTTTGGGCACCCTTATCAATCTTAAGCTTAATATTTTATAAAAATTGTTTTTTTTGCAACAGCTATTTCAGTTTCATATATCTAATAACTGTTGGACACAGTAATGTTTCTGCCTTGAAATGAGGTTTATTGTACTAACAGAAAATGTGCAATCTGCATTCAAACAAAATTTGACAGGTGCATAAGTATGGGCACCTCACCAGAAAAGTGACATTAATATTTAGTAGATCCTCCTTTTGCAAAAATAACAGCCTCTAGTCGCTTCCTGTAGCTTTTAATGAGTTCCTGGATCCTGGATGAAGGTATTTTTGACCATTCCTCTTTACAAAACAATTCCAGTTCAGTTAAGTTTGATGGTCGCCAAGCATGGACAGCCCTCTTCAAATGATCCCACAGATGTTCAATGATATTCAGGTCTGGGAACTGGGATGGCCATTCCAGAACAGTGTAATTGTTCCTCTGCATGAATGCCTGAATAGATTTGGAGCGGTGTTTTGGATCATTGTCTTGCTGAAAGATCCATCCCCT
This sequence comes from Ranitomeya variabilis, assembly GCF_051348905.1. NCBI lineage: Eukaryota > Metazoa > Chordata > Amphibia > Anura > Dendrobatidae > Ranitomeya > Ranitomeya variabilis. Next base: position 495,379,138 of record NC_135232.1, read on the forward strand.
GCATAACTTCAACTTTGTCACTGATTCATGAACATTATTGTCAAGAATCTGCTGATACTGAGAGAAATCCATGCGTCCCTCAACTTTAACAAGATTCCCGGTGCCGGCTTTGGCAACACAGCCCCAAAGCATGATGGAACCTCCACCAAATTTTACTGTGGGTAGCAAGTGTTTTTCTTGGAATGCTGTGTTTTTTTTGCCGCCATGCATAGCGCCTTTTTGTATGACCAAACAACTCAATCTTGGTTTCATCAGTCCACAGGACCTTCTTCCAAAAAGAAATTGGCTTCTCCAAATGTGCTTTTGCATACCTCAGCCGACTCGGTTTGTGGCGTGCTTGCAGAAATAGCTTCTTTCGCATCAGTCTCCCATACAGCTTCTCCTTGTGCAAAGTGCGTTGTATAGTTGACCGATGCACAGTGACACCATCTGCAGCAAGTTGATGCTGCAGCTCTCTGGAGGTGGTCTGAGGATTGTCCTTGACTGATCTCACCATTGTTCTTCTCTGCCTTTCTGATGTTTTTCTTGGCCTGCCACTTCTGGCCTTAACAAGAACTGTACCTGTGTTCTTCCATTTCCTTACTATGTTCCTCACAGTGGAAATTGACAGGTTAAATCTCTTAGACAGCTTTTTGTATCCTTCCCCTGAACAACTATGTTGAATAATCTTTGTTTTCACATCATTTGACAGTTGTTTTGAGGAGCCCATGATGCCACTCTTCAGAGGAGATTCAAACAGGAGAACAACTTGCAAGTGGCCACTTTAAGTAGCTTTTCTCATGATTGCATACACCTGGCTATGAAGTTCAGAGCTCAATGAGGTTACAAAACCCAAAAAAGTGCTTTAGTAAGTCAGTAAAAAGTAGGTAGGAGTATTTAAAACAAGAAAATAAGGGTACCCATACTTATGCACCTGTCAAATTTAGTTTGAATGCAGATTGCACATTTTCTGTTAGTACAATAAACCTCATTTCAAGGCAGAAACATTACTGTGTCCAACAGTTATTAGATATATGAAACTGAAATAGCTGTTGCAAAAAACCCAATTTTTATAAAACATTAAGCTTAAGATTAATAGGGGTGCCCAAACTTTTTTATATAACTGTATATACAACAGTCACAGTATCACCTATATAATGCATATACAGCAGAGTCACAGTATCACCTATATAATGTATATACACCTATATGATATATGCAACATAATATAGTATAATGCTGTCTTAATGTAGTGTATAATATATAGTTGTACGTATATATATATACCAGATGGTGGCCCGATTCTAACGCATCGGGTATTCTACAATATGTACAGTATATATATATATATATATATATATATATACATATACACACACACAGTAAGAGCAGATACTGAAAATTACACCATGTATCATTTATACAGGACAGGAGAAGTATACACAGCATACGTAGCTCCACAATATATACTGTAGGAAGGAATATAGAGTGGAGCTGTTCATATAGTATATAGTGTAGAGATGTGCCTGTGTATATAGTGTGGATTCCTCACTCTATACTATATACACAGCAACATACTATATAAACATCTGTACATTTTATATATATATATATATATATATATATATATATATATATATATATATATACATATAATTGTCTAAGGTCCACTTCCGTCTGTTTGTCACGGAAATCCTGCGTCGCTAATTGGTCGCGGCAGGCTGGGCGCGACCAATCAGCGAAGGAACAGTCCAGCCGCGAAATGGCCCCTACCTACTCCCCTCCAGTCAGTGCCCGCTCCATACCCCCCTCCAGTCAGCGCCCACATAGCGTTTTAGCAGTCCGTTAAACATACTGCATTACACTGCGGCATAACGCGGTGTAACGCAGTCCGTTAACGCTGCCATTAACCCTGTGTGACCAACTTTTTACTATTGATGCTGCCTATGCAGCATCAATAGTAAAAACATACAATGTTAAAAATAATAATAAAAAAAAATCATTATATTCTCACCTTCCAGCATCTGCGACAACCTTTCCTCTCCTCGCGACACTTTGGTCCCAAGAATACATTGCGGCATTGACCCAAGATGACGTAGCGGTCTCGCGAGACCCGTACATCATCACGGGTTATTGCCGCAAGGCATTACTGGGAAAGGAGCGTCGCGAGGAGCATCGCTAAAGGCCTGGCCTGGATCCAGGGGCCGCCTGAAGGTGAGTATATAACTATTTTTTATTTTAATTCTTTTTTTTACAGGGATATGGTGCCCACATTGGTATATACTACGTGGGCTGTGTAATATACTGCGTGGGCTGTGTTATATACTGCATGGGCTGTTATATACTATGTCGCTGTGCTATATCCTATGTGGGCTGAGCTATATAGTACGTGGCTGTGCTATATACTGCATGGGATGTGCTATGTACTACGTGGGCTGTGTTATATACTATGTGAGCTGTGTTATATACTGCGTGGGCTGTGTTATATACTACGTGGGCTGTGCTATATACTACATGGCTGTGCTATATATTACGTGGGCTGTGTTGTATACTGCGTGGGCTGTGTTATATACTGCGTGGGCTGTTCTATATACTACATGGGCTGTGGTATATACTGTGTGGGCTATGTTATATACTGTGTGGGCTGTGCTATATACTACGTGACTGTGCAATATACTACATGGCTGTGCAATATACTACGTGGCTGTGCTATATATTACATGGCTGTGCTATATACTGCCTGGCTGTGCAATATAATACGTGGCTGTGCAATATACTATGTGGCTGTGCTATATACTACGTGGCTGTGCTATATACTACATGGGCTATGTTATATGCTACGTGGGCTGAGACTCTTTCGCCCGGGGCCCTCAAAAACCTAGAGCCGGCCCTGGCTTCACTGATTGTTCACGGCCGACCGGGCGCGACCAATCTGAAACAGACGCAGTCTGGCCGCAAATTCGCTCGGGATTTGAACCACGCTTCGCTAATTGGTTGCACCCGGCTGGCCGAATCCTGTGTATTGATTGCATTATTCTGAAGTCTTCATAAATAAACTATATACAGTACAGACCTAAAGTTTGGACACACCTTCTCATTTAAAGATTTTTCTGCATTTTCATGACTATGAAAATTGTACATTCACACTGAAGGCATCAAAACTATGAATTAACACATGTGGAATTATATACTTAACAAAAAAGTGTGAAACAAATGAAAATATGTCTTATATTCTAGGTTCTTCAAAGTAGCCACCTTTTGCTTTGATGACTGCTTTGCACGCTCTTGGCATTCTCTTGATGAGCTTCAAGAGGTATTCACCGGGAATGGTCTTCCAACAATCTTGAAGGAGTTCTCAGAGATGCTTAGCACTTGTTGGCCCTTTTGCCTTCACTCTGTGGTCTAGCTCACCCCAAACCATCTCGATTGGGTTCTTGTCTGGTGACTGTGGAGGCCAGGTCATCTGGCGTAGTACCTCATCACTCTCCTTCTTGGTCAAATAGCCCTTATACAGCCTGGAGGTGTGTTTGGGGTCATTATCCTGTTGAAAAATAAATGATGGACCAACTAAACGCAAACCGGATGGAATAGCATGCTGCTGCAAGATGCTGCGGTAGCCATGCTGGATCAGTATGCCTTCAGTTTTTAATAAATCGCCAACAGTGTCACCAGCAAAGCACCCCCACACCATCACACCTCCTCCTCCATGCTTCACGGTGGGAACCAGGCATTTAGAGTTCATCCAATCACCTTTTCTGCGTCGCACAAAGACACGGTGGTTGGAACCAAAGATCTCAAATTTGGACTCATCAGACCAAAGCACAGATTTTCACTGGTCTGCTGTCCATTCCTTGTGTTCTTTAGCCCAAACAAGTCTCTTCTGCTTGTTGCCTGTCCTTAGCAGTGGTTTCCTAGCAGCTATTTTACCATGAAGGCCTGCTGCACAAAGTCTCTTCTTAACAGTTGTTGTAGAGATGTGTCTCCTGCTAGAACTCTGTGTGGCATTGGCCTGGTCACTAATCTGAGCTGCTGTTAACCTGCAATTTCTGAGGCTGGTGACTCAGATAAACTTATCCTCAGAAGCAGAGGTGACTCTTGGTCTTCCTTTCCTTGGGCGGTCTTCATGTGAGCCAGTTTCTTTGTAGCGCTTGATGGTTTTTGCCACTGCACTTGGGGACACTTTCAAAGCTTTCCCAATTTTTCAGACTGACTGACCTTCATGTCTTAAAGTAATGATGGCCACTCGTTTTTATTTACTTAGAATTTGTATTATGGCAAGAAAAAACAGCTAACAGTCTATTCAGTAGGACTATCAGCTGTGTATCCACCAGACTTCTGCACAGCACAACTGATGGTCCCAACCCATTTATAAGGCAAGAAATCCCACTTATTACACCTGACAGGGCACACCTGTGAAGTGAAAACCATTCCCGGTGACAACCTCTTGAAGCTCATCAAGAGAATGCCAAGAGTGTGCAAAGCAGTCATCAAAGCAAAAAGTGGCTACTTTGAAGAACCTAGAATATAAGACATATTTTCAGTTGTTTCACACTTTTTTGTTAAGTATATAATTCCACATGTGTTAATTCATAGTTTTGATGCCTTCAGTGTGAATGTACAATTTTCATAGTCATGAAAATACAGAAAAATCTTTAAATGAGGTGTGTCCAAACTTTTGGTCTGTACTGTATGGGGCATGTTATTCTGTATGGAGCACTATGTGGTGGCCACAATACTGTATGGAGGACTATGTGGTTCCCATAATACTGTATGGACCAGCATATGGGGCTCATTATACTGTATGGAGCACTGTGTGGTACCCATTATACTTTATGGAGTAATATATGGGGCTCATTTTACTGTATGGAGCACTATGTGGTACACATAATACTGTATGGAGCAATATGTGGTACCCATAATACTGTATGGAGCAATATATATGGGGCATGTTATTCTGTATGGAGCGCTATGTGGTGGCCACAATACTGTATGGAGGGCTATGTGGTGCCCAAAATACTGTATGGAGCACTATGTGGTGCCCATAATAATGTATGGAGCAATATATGGGGCATGTTATTCTGTATGGAAGGCTATGTGGTGCCCTGAATACTGTATGGAGGAGTATACTGTCTGATTTATGACCTATTGCAGAATGTACAATAGTTATCACTCATGTAATGTAAGAAGTGAAATCTTTGTCATTGTACTATGCCTATATTTCTCTGCTGTGTCTGTGTATTATGATTTGTGGTACATGTTAAAGGGGCCCACTGAGACTTTCACCCAGGGCCCACAATATGATGCACAAAGTCACTATGAAGCGCTATGATGCATATATGAACCATGAAGCAATATGATGCAATATGATGCACAGTCACTATGAAGCACTATGATGCATATAGGAACCATGAAGCACTATGATGCAATATGATGCACAAAGTCTCTATGAAGCACTATGATGCATATAGGAACTATGAAGCAATATGATGCACAAAGTCCCTTTGAAACACTATGCCGTATGATGCCACAGAGGCACTCAATATGATGCATAGAGGCACTTTGATGCAGTATGATGCACAGAGGCACTCAATATGATACAGAGGCACTATGATGCAGTGTGATGCACAGAGGCCACCAATATGATGCATAGAAGCAGTATGATGCAAAGAGATGCACAGAGAGACTAGGCCATGCCTGAAGGTGCCAAACAAGAGACCAGACTTACACTTTCAAGCAAAAGAGCAATCTATCAGAGTTCCAGATAAATCTCTACTATGAACAGTACATCTCATTAGTCAGACTGACTCCACCCGAAGGAGCTAATTAATGAGCCGCAGCTGGAGGGCAGTCTTCATGGAGACAATGTGCTGAATTAACACCTTGTGTCCTATGGATGGAGTAGTTATGATGCAAAGAAAAGTGAAACACTTGTTTATTGAACCAAAAAATGGAAAACATGCTTCTAAAAAGTCACTCTGAAGCCCAATCATAAGGCTCTGTGCAGACAAGACATGCAACTGAAGTCCAGTCATGAGATGTAGCTTCGACAAATGGCCCTACCATAGCCTACATATATGTGGAAACATACCTCTGCGCATGGGTTCCAGGTACAGCTTTGGCACAAAGGCATGAGACTAGAGTCAGCCCAGAGGCCTAGGCCATCAATGCAACATTCCACCATGCACTCACCTGTGCTGGCTCCATACCTGCTAGAAGACAGGGGGAGCTGGTATCGCCGAGAGCCTACCGTGGAAGGAAGCGGCGTCCCGACAGGAATGCTGCATTACTGCCAATGATTTCCTCTCCTGTGCCCCCTTCCGCGTTCCACTGTGGAACGCACACCGACCTTATGTCCCAGCACCCCGCTCTGACGTTCCCGGAAGCGCAACGGCCTTCTCCACCACACAACTTCCGGAAGTAGCAGTGTTTTGCCGGCCGGCGTCCGAGCCGAGAGCCCCCTCCGGGAGGAAGCGGCTCTACCCAGGAGCCCATCCGCTCGACTGGTCTCTGGGGCTGAGGGACTCCCCACTGGGGAGTTTCCACCCTGGGCTGCTTGACAGGGGGAAGGATTGAACATGCCGCATGATCCTCCTGAGCCCATTGCACAGGCTGGCTGTTGGCTGAGGAACCTCTCAAAGAGGAGTCGGCCACGGACCGTCTGACCGGGGGAAGGGAAGGCTGAGTCCCCCGAACCCTGAGTCCATCTGGTACAGCACTGATAGCTGAGGGACCTCTACCCAGTGAGGTGTCAGCCACGGACCGCTTGACAGGGGGAAGAGGTCGCAAATGTCCACAGGCTATGTTTGCTCTAGGAGCAACCTCTCATACAACCGTCCCTGTAGGGACAGGAAAAACACTGGAGGGTCCTTTTAACCTCTCTGTGATCCTGTCCCGCTATAGGTCAAGGAAGGACGACCTCCATGGTGCTGTCCGGAGGGACGTAATGGAAAAGCTTGTCAGCAGAGGGAAGCATAAACTGCTCTAAAATTTCCTGTTAAGACTGCTGCACCGACTTTGGTCTTGATAAAACACAGTGGACCTACACCAGCAGATGACATGGCTCCCCAAATCATCACTTATTGTGGAAACTTCACACTAGACTTCAAGCAACTTGGATTGTGTGCCTCTCCACTCTTCATCCAGACTATGGGACCTTGATTTCCTAATGAAATGCAAAATTTACTTTCATCTGAAAACACTGTGGACCACTGAGCAACAGTCCAGTTGTTTTTCTCCTTGGCCCAGGTAAGACGCTTCTGGCATTGTCTATTGGTCATGAGTGGCTTGACACAAGGAATGTGACACTTGTAGCCCATGTCCTGGATACATCTGTGTATGGTGGCTCTGGGAGCAGTGACTCCAGGTGCAGTCCACTCCTTGTGAATCTTCCCCACATTTTTGAATGGCCTTTTCTTAACAATCCTTTCCTTAGGCTAGGTTCACATTGCGTTAATGGGTTAACGCTAACGGACTGCGTTGCATGGTGAAATTGTCGCAATTAACGCCGTGCAACGGGTCCGTTAGCGCATCCATTGACAGCAATGTGATTTGTCTCTGTAGCGCATCGCTAGCGCATGCCATTTTCGGCACGCGCTAGCGATGTGCCGTCCTTTTGTGACGGACCTCGGACGCTGCTTGCAGCGTGCGAAGTGCGTCCGAGGTCTGGTCCTCGCTGGCGCAGATCGGGGATCTGCGCTCGCGGGAACGATGAACGCGAACCCTAAAGAAACATTGCGCTGGCGCTATGCGCTTAATGGATTGCCCTAACACAATGTGAACCTAGCCTTAACAATCCTTTCAAGGCTGCAGTTATCCCGGTTGCTTGTTCACCTTTTTCTACCAAACTTTTTCCGTCCACTCAACTTTCCATTAACATGCTTGGATACTGCACTCTGAACAGCCAGCTTCTTTAGCAATGAACTTTTGTGGCTTATCCTCCTTGTGGAGTGTGTCAATGACTGTCTTCTGGCTATCTAGTCAGCAGTCTTCCCCCATGATTGTGGAGCCTACTGAAACAGACAAAGGGATCTTTTTAAAGGCTAGGGAAGCCTTTGCAGGTGTTTTTTGTTAATTATTCTAATTTACTGAGATAATGATTTTTGGGTTTTCATTAGCTGTAAGCCATCAACATTAACAGAAATAAACACTTGAAACAGATCACTCTGTTTGTAATGACTATATAATGAGTTTCACTTTTTGTATTGCAGAACTGAAATAATTAAATTTTTGATGATATTCTATTTTAGTGAGAAGCACTGGTAATTGACAACAGGCCCCCGTAGACATTAGACGAATATCAAACCTGGTGATATCGACAGGTTCAGCCAGTCTAATGTGTATGGAAGTCTTCATACAGATGACGTTGGAGAGATAAGGATCTGGCATGTCCGATTTCTTCTCTAAGGTAGGGATCACACATGCGAGAAATACGGCTGAGTCTCACATGTTAATACCCGGCATTGCCACCGTCACTCAGGAGCGGAGCATGCGGCTGCATGTATTGCTATGCGGCCGCACACTCCGCTCCTGAGTGACGGCGGCAATGCCGGGTATTAACATGCGAGACTCGGCCGTATTTCTCGCATGTGTGATCCCGGCCTAATACATAAGCCGCTGGCAAAGATGTTTCATTGTATGAGAGAGTCAGTTAAGATAGCTGATGACTAATCAATGTTTCGTCCGGCAGCCATCTTCAATGAATTTGGGGAAGGGTGAAATAAAAATTGGTTTACCAAAGAAATTTGTAAACCAATCAATCCTGCTGATTTCAACTGGACTGCAGTGCATGGGTGAGTAAAATGTTGGTGTAGAGTAGTATCCAGCAGTTGGATGTTGTTTGCCCAATCTTTTTGTTTTCACGGCGAAAAGCTGCTGCCAGAGGAGTTTGCCAGTGGCTGCATTTACACCTGATGACCGGTGGCGTTAAACGCCTACTGATCAGCTACTTGTAAGGGTATGTGCACACGCTGCGGATCCGCAGCGGATTGGCCGCTGCAGATTCACAGCAGTTTTCCATGAGTTTACAGTACCATGTAAACCTATGGAAAACAAAATCTGCAGTGCACATGTTGTGGAAAAAAACCTGCGGAAACATAGTGTTGTTTATTCCGCAGCATGTCAATTCTTTGTGCGGATTCCGCTGTGGTTTACACCTGCTCCACAATAGGAATCCGCAGGCGTAAAACCGCAGGTGGAATCCGCACAAAATGTGCAAAGAAAATCACAGTAAATCCGTGGGTAATTCCGCAGGAAATCCGCAGTGTGGTTTACCTGCGGATTTACCAAAATCAGTCCGGAAAAATCCGCAGAGTACTCTACAGCGTGTGCACATACCCTTAAAGTGACTCTGTCAGCAAGGACTGACTGGTCAAGCTAAGTCTCGCCGTTCCACGGCGAGTCCAATCATTTATATACACCTTCCCAAGTCATTGTTTTCCCTAAATCTCTCCGTCTATTTTGATGGACAACTCTGGCTTCAGAGAGGCAGAGAAGAGAGTAAATAAAGGAAAAACAATTACGTGGAAAGATGTACATAAATGATGGCATCATGATGCCCCAAGCTTCATCGTTTGGTTCTAACAGTCGTTCTGTGTTGACAGATTCTCTTTAACTGATCGGTAGTCGTTTAATAGTCTGTATAAAAAAAACCCAAAAAAAAACCACAGCACTATGTTTAAAAAGAAGACCACCATAATAGCAGCGTTACAATAAATCTGAGGCTTAAGAAAAATACATGTGGCTTTACTGTGAATTGCCAATGTTTTGCGGTGCGGTTTTTAGCCACGTGTTTTTGCAGGTAAAGAAAGTTTTATAAATAGGTTTTCACCAGTTAAATCTGTGCGGCTGAAAACTGGGTCACAAAACTGTCAATTTCACAGTAAAACCGAATAGATTTTATTCAGGTTTTTACTATGAGGTATATTAAAAAAAAAAAAAAAAAATTCTCACCAAAAACCTCACCATAAAAGATACAAATGGAAACACAACACAATGAATCTCAGTTTTGAAAAAGTTATTTTTTTTATATATCTTTGTTTCAATATACAAATACAATTGTTTCATGGCTTGTATATTTATTTACGGATTTACATTAGACAGCTAGTAAAATATTTCAATAGCAGAAAGGAAAAATATTATGTGAAAGAACCATACAAGCCATATTTTTGTGGACATTAGCTTACCAATATCCTAAATAAATACAAGACAATTGATTGCATTTATTTGTCACTTTAATGTGAGTGGTACAAAAACAGAAAATTCACCTGTATCTAAAAGTAAACGTCTTCAACCTTGATACAGATATCAGAAAGACAACTTGAAAAAAGTAAAAAAAAAAAAAAAAAAAGTCTGTAGAAAAAAAATTAATTGAGATAAAATGAAATTGTGAGGTTTCACCACTTTTAAACAGATATTCTGGGAACTTTAGATTTTTTTTGCAACTGCAACTAAATTGATACTTTCAAAAATAACCTGTGAACTTCATTGCAGTTTATACTATATAAACTAATCCCTCCATACAATACATACAGATGCCTCAAGACAAATTGAAAGCCTTTAACCTTAAGTATATTAATAATCTAGACACTTAATGGGGTATTCCTGCTTAGCCATTTATGACCAAGATTGGACTACATTTATTTAGTAACCAAAGGTGGATGGATTAACATAAAACAGACAAGTTGGTTATATTACACCATTATCAAAACTCCCAAAATATGGAATGGAAGTTTCAGACACAGGGTGGCACATAATCCCACCCACCACTGGCTGTCGCATATAGACAATTGTTCCCATCTCAATGATAAATGGCCAAAATAGCAATATACCCCTTTTACATGAAATGAATACAAAAAAATCAATTTGGATATGAAGCTGTGGAAAGAGAATACAGAGTACAGGAGTAATGTTAATCAACCATGAAAGGATTACTATGGTTCTTATAGTCACCAATCTCTCGAAATCTGTCACAGTGAAATATTTTATAGAGTAGTAATAGGCTTTATTTTTAGTAGGTAGTTCGTGTTATGTGATCCCTTTAAATCTTAAAATCTCTTGCAGCATGTTGACGTCCACAAAACAGGAGATGCCGGGAGCCCTGCTATCAAAACGTAATGGAAGAACATAGTGCAGAACTTCTATTAAGCAATGGTTATGCGATTATGGGTCTGCACATGACAGTGATCACCAGCACTTCCTCCAGGACTAGATATTAATAATTGAGGGATCTCAGTTCTTTCACTCTCGTTGCACACTTCAAAATAATTGCTTGGTAAAATCACATAGCCAGCACCGTTTTTATAATCAAACACTTCTTTCTCCAGTTTTTCCAGATTACGCTCTTGCCTTCTGCACCTCTGGTTTGCAATTCTAAGCTTTTTCCTCAGTTTATCAACTTGTTCTTCCAGCTGTTGTATTCTCCTCCTCTGATGGACTGTATCTTCCACTGTATAATTGTGGTCACAGATCACTGCTATGTGACTAGGGGTGTATGGAGGCGGCAAAAGCAATCCAATAGCAGGGTCTATTTCTGGAATTGTAGGAACCGGTGGGTTTTGGTCTTCCTTTTTTATAGTCTTTGTGGTCTAAAGTAAATGATAGAAATGTATGTTAAATACGTACAAAACATATATGGATGCATAGATATCTGCTAAAATAAAAGTCATCTATTAAGTCCCAAGAGTAAGTCCCATTGGGGGCTTTTTTTTTTTTTTTAACAGAAATAAAAGTGGAGCCCAAGCAATTATAAGTATTTGATACGCTGCCGATTTTGCAAGTTTTCCCACCTACAAAGAATGGAGGGGTCTAATTTTTATTGTAGGCACACTTCACCTGTGAAAGACAAAATCTCAAAATAAAAAACAGAAAATCACATTGTATGACTCTTACATAATTAATTTGCATTTCATTGCATCAAATAAGTATTTGATACAGTAGAAAAACAGAACTTAATATTTGGTACAGAAACCTTAGTTTGCAACTACAGAGATCAGACATTTCCTGTAGTTTTTGACCAAGTTTACACACACAGTGCAGCAGGGATTTTACCCCACTCCTCCACACAGATCTTCTCCAGATCTTTCAGGTTTCAGTTCCCTCCAAAGATATTGTATTGGGATCAGGTCTGGAGACTGGCTAGGCCACTCCAGGAGCTTGAAATGTTTCTTACTGAGTCACTCCTTAGTTGCCCTGGCTATGTGTTTCAGGTCATTGTCATGCTGGAAGACCCAGCCACAACCCATCTTCAATGGTCTTACTGAGGGAAGGAGGTTGTTGGCCAAAATCTTGTGATACATGACCCCATCAATCTTCCCCCACATATTTCAGGGGGACTGTCTCAATTTAGATTGTTTCCTCATTCATTGATCGCTAACATTATTTCTCACTCTACACCTATGGTCACTTTTTATGTTTTTTTGACACATGTCCTTTTAACAACACTTGAGCATTCCCCCTTTTTACACCCTAATATTCATGGTTTACCCTTTCACAGTAAGTTGTTTTTCAGGCTATATACATATATGACTGTCTATCTTGCTTTCTCACAACCATTCTTTTCTGGCAATTACCTATGTTGATATATAGCACAATACTTAGATGACGTATTTCATTCTCATCTAGTGGTCCGTGTTTTGTGTTTTGCTTTTTGGTTTATCAACCACATTTATGTATATCTTTTAACCCTTTGTACATGAATTAATGTTTTTTATCCAAGTGTGGGCACTTCTTTGCATGTAGTGCTTCCGTTTACTGTGTGTTCAATAAAGGTATTTTTGTTTATTCTACCACTATTCTTCCCACAGTCTTTTCCTTTGGACTGAAAGTTCGGTGTTCTCTCTACGATAAAAATTACAGACCTTACCATTGTTTGTAGGTGGGAAAACTTGCAAAATCGGCTGTATATCGTGTGTGTGTGTATGTATGTGTATATACACTCACTGGCCACTTTATTAGGTACACCATGCTAGTAACGGGTTGGACCCCCTTTTGCCTTCAGAACTGCCTCAATTCTTCATGGCATAGATTCAACAAGGTGCTGGAAGCATTCCTCAGAGATTTTGGTCCATATTGACATGATGGCATCACACAGTTGCCGCAGATTTGTCGGCTGCACATCACCACCACCAGCCTGAACCGTTGATACAAGGCAGGATGGATCCATGCTTTAATGTTGTTTACGCCAAATTCTGACCCTACCATCCGAATGTCGCAGCAGAAATCGAGACTCATCAGACCAAGCAACGTTTTTCCAATCTTCTACTGTCCAATTTCGATGAGCTTGTGCAAATTGTAGCCTCAGTTTCCTGTTCTTAGCTGAAAGGAGTGGTACCCGGTGTGGTCTTCTGCTGCTGTAGCCCATCTGCCTCAAAGTTCGACGCACTGTGCGTTCAGAGATGCTCTTAGGCCTACCTTGTTTGTAACGGGTGGCGATTTGAGTCACTGTTGCCTTTCTATCAGCTCGAACCAGTCTGCCCATTCTCCTCTGACCTCTGGCATCAACAAGGCATTTCCGCCCACAGAACTGCCGCTCACTGGATTTTTTTTCTTTTTCGGACCATTCTCTGTAAACCCTAGAGATGGTTGTGCGTGAAAATCCCAGTAGATCAGCAGTTTCTGAAATACTCAGACCAGCCCTTCTGGCACCAACAACCATGCCACGTTCAAAGGCACTCAAATCACCTTTCTTCCCCATACTGATGCTCGGTTTGAACTGCAGGAGATTGTCTTGACCATGTCTACATGCCTAAATGCACTGAGTTGCCGCCATGTGATTGGCTGATTAGAAATTAAGTGTTAACAAGAAGTTGGACAGGTGTACCTAATAAAGTGGCCAGTGAGTATGTATGTATGTATGTATATGTATATATATATATATATATATATATATATATATATATATATATATATATATATATATATATATATATATACACATATATACATACACACACATACATACAGCATGCTGCGTATCTCGGATGAGACTTGCCAATGCAAGTCAATGGGTGCGAGGGAAAAAAAAAAAAAAAAAATTGCATGGCATACGGACCATCCGTATGCCGTCCGTTTTTTACAGATACCTTACCATTCTGTGGCATAGAACACTGTAAAAGGTCCTGTAAATTATTGCAGAAAAACGGTAGCAGAGAAAAAACCGCATTGCATGCGCACGTCATATGGATGTCATACGGATGCTATGTGAGAAAAATCGCACTGTACTCGTCCATTTTTTTTGGTCCAGATTACGGACCTTTTTTTTCTCGCAAATGGGTATGAGCCCTTAGTCGGATAAGCTCTAAGGCGGTTTGGACACATTTAAAAAAAGGGCATCCTATAATGTACATGCAGGTTACAAAGCGCAGTCGCAATCTGTTTATAGCCTCCAATAACACAAATTATCAACAAAACAATATATATATATATATTTCAATAATAAAAAAATAGCCTTTAAAAGGTTAATCCTAAAATTACATTTTTACAAAGAACAGTAAATCCATACTTACTGTTAGCATACAGACTAAGCCCAAGAAAGATTCTTTCTTCTACCTTGGTGCCTTTATTTCATCTCCACTGGCCCAGTGCATCCAGCTTCACAAAGCTGAATGGGCGGAATTATACTTAAAGGGAACCTGTCAGCAGGACTGTGCACAGTAACCTACAGACAGTGTCAGGTTGGCGCTGTTATACTGAATAAAATGATACCGGAGTTGATGAAATCCGTCTTATGGTTGTTGTTTAAACTGTTTTCAGTTAATGAGATTCTCGTGCTCCAGGGCAGCCTGTGGGCGGGGCTTTATGTCACCTGTCATAAGCCCATAAGGATGAATATGCGCCTATTTTACATAATGCATATAATTTTAATGGCTTAGAAAAAAAAAAAAAAACAGCAAAATGGCGCGGGCGCATGCACAGTAGTATCTATCGTTTGCCGATATATGTTACTGCGCTGGCGCCATTTTGTTGGAGGAAAAAAAAAAATTGGCTGCAGCAAAATGGCACCGATGCTTGCACAGTAGCATCTATTGGCTGCCATTTTACTGACGATACTTTTTTTTTTTTAGCCAACAATATTATATGCATTATTTAAAATAGGAGGCAGGTCAGGTCTTAAGCTCATAAGGCTGAATATGTGAACAGAGCAACACAGAGCCCCTCCCCGAAGCACGAGCATATCATTAACTGACAATACAGATTAAAACACAACAACCACCAGAAGACGGATTTCATCTACCAAGGTATCATTTTAATCAGTAAAGCAGCATCAACCTGACAGTGTCTAGTTTACTGAGCAAAATCCTGCTCACAGGTTCGCTTTAAACGACATTATTACAGCTGCACACTGCTTTTCCTCAATGCTGCAGTCACCTCCCTCCCTCTTCTGTGTGTACATGACTAGCCCTGCCTCTCTGAGTTTATTAATCAGAGCTGTGCTGGAAGCAGGCTGACTGATGAATGTATAAAATTGAACTGGCAGCCAGAAAAGCTCTGCTATACTGTGTCCAGTTATTTCAAGCCATTACTGGACAACATAAATACTACAATGCCCCGTATAAAATAGAAAATATACTGTATACTCATACCTGGACTCACTGGTGTCGCCACTGTGTCTCCCAGCAGTCACGTGATATTAACTGCTTATGGGCTAGAAGACAGAGCCGATATCACTGTAACTGCACTGGCCTAGGAGGTCAGTAAGGCTACGTTCACATTTGTGGTCAGCGCAGCAGCGTCAGGCGCCGCAGCATGCGTCATGCGCCCCTATATTTAACATGGGGGCGCATGGACATGCGTCGCACTTGCGTTTTGCGCCGCATGCGTGCCTGGGGCGCCCGCGTCCGGGCGCAGAGGACGCAGCAAGTTGCATTTTTGCTGCGTCCAAAATCAATGAAAAAAAGGACGCATGCGGCGCAAAACGCAGCGTTGTGCATGCGTTTTGCTGCGTTTTTGTTTGCGTTGTGCGTTGCCGCACCGACGCTGCGGCGCACAACGCAAATGTGAACGTAGCCTAAGTGGGGTGCTGTAGCATGTAAAAAAGGGTTGTCCAGTATTGGACAGTCACTTTAAAGGGAGATCATTAGCCTCAAACTGCATTTTAAATGGGCTTGACATCCCAGTGTCTGAATGCCGCTTGCGTGCATGCTGTGTTGTCGCCTTCCTTCTGATGCCGCTCGTTACACTAATAACTCAGAAGTGAAGCTAGTGGCGTCAGAAGAAAGGAGACAGAGAGGAGAAAGCGTGCGGCAATTGCTTGCATCCACACACATGCCGGCAGCATTCAGTCAGCGCTGTCAATCAGAAGTGGAGAAAGGGCCCCAATATGCAAATTAGGAGCCGAAACAGTGCACCAAATTCTTGGCCAAGCCAAGGGCGCACCAAAGTCTCCTCATTTACGCATGATTAAAACTTACTTTATTAGGCACAGTACCATGGTAGTTATAGGGACTAAGTCCCAAACAACATTCTACAGCCCATTTAAAATGCATTTTGGGGGTGATGGACTCCGTTTACAGCAGAATATAATCATATTAGAATGAGTCAGAGATGGTATCATATATTAAACAGCATTGCCACAATGGCTGCTGTAGTCAGGTGTTGTGTAAATGAAATCCCCTTCAAGGATGGTATAAGTAATAAATAGTGTTGAGCATTCCGATACCGCAAGTATCGGGTATCGGCCGATACTTGCGGTATCGGAATTCCGATACCGGGATTCCGATACTTGCCGCGTATCGGATACCGGAATCGGAAGTTCAAAGATTCAAAATGCAGAAATTCAGCCAATGAGAATGATTCCAAGTGTGGGCACATCCTGTTTAGCATGGAGGGCATGAAACTACTGGCAAGGCTGTGATTGGCTGCTGAAATGATGTCATGCTGCAGTTTAAAAGTCGCTGGCGCCATTTTGCGATCACTCTGCTGTGAATTCAGTTAAGGTACCGTCACATTAAGCGACGCTGCAGCGATAGCGACAACGATGCCGATCGCTGCAGCGTCGCTGTTTGATCGCTGGAGAGCTGTCATACAGACCGCTCTCCAGCGACCAACGATGCCGAGGTCCCCGGGTAACCAGGGTAAACATCGGGTTGCTAAGCGCAGGGCCGCGCTTAGTAACCCGATGTTTACCCTGGTTACCAGCGTAAAAGTAAAAAAAACAAACAGTACATACTCACCTGCGCGTCCCCCAGCTTCTGCTTCCTGACACTGACTGAGCTCCGGCCCTAACAGCACAGCGGCTTTCACTTTCACTTTAGGGCCGGCGCTCAGTCAGTGTCAGGAAGCAGACGCTGGGTGAGTATGTACTGTTTGTTTTTTTTACTTTTACGCTGGTAACCAGGGTAAACATCGGGTTACTAAGCGCGGCCCTGCGCTTGGTAACCCGATGTTTACCCTGGTTACCAGTGTAAAACATCGCTGGTATCGTTGCTTTTGGTGTCAAACACAACGATACACGGCGATCGGACGACCAAATAAAGTTCTGGACTTTATTCAGCGACTAGCGACATCACAGCAGGATCCTGATCGCTGCTGCGTGTCAAACTAAACGATATCGCTAGTGAGGACGCTGCAACGTCACGGATCGCTAGCGATATCGTTTAGTGTGACGGTACCTTTAGTGACAGGACGCTGTTTGCTGACTGAGGGACAGTTTAGAGATAGCGATTTGCTTCTTTGTGCTTTCCAAAGGCTAATTTAGCAACCGCTGTGTTCAACTACTATTCACCTTGCTTTTGCCTTGTAGCGCTGTTTTCACAGCGATCTGCAAGGTCTGTGTGTGTGTGTGTGTGAGTGCAGCCCACTGTCTAGTCTGAGTGCAGCCACATAGGCCATCCATAGCTGGTTGTATTCAGTTCAGGGAGGGTGGTTCATTGCCTCATACTGTTCTTTTTTTTTTTTTTTTTTTTTCAAGTAGTGTAGTCTGCTGCTAATTTATTCAAAAAAATCCTATTAGTGTCTTTCCACCCGTCTCCAGCTAATTTGTGGAAAAACACTACATAGGATAAAGTAGAGGAGGGTTTTTGGGCCTTGCAGCGCCGTTTACGGCTGTCTGCACGGTCTCCGTGTGACTGCAGCTCGCCCTGTAGTCTGTGAGCAGCCATAGCCTGGTTGTCTCCAGCTCAGGGTTGTTCACTGCGTCATACCGCCAAATCAATTTTAATTTTTTTTCAAGTAGTGTAGTCTGCTGCTAATTTATTTAAAAAAATCCTATTAGTGTCTTTCCACCCGTCTCCAGCTAATTTGTGGAAAAACACTACATAGGATAAAGTAGAGGAGGGTTTTTGGGCCTTGCAGCGCCGTTTACGGCTGTCTGCACGGTCTCCGTGTGATTGCAGCTCGCCCTGTAGTCTGTGAGCAGCCATAGCCTGGTTGTCTCCAGCTCAGGGTTGTTCACTGCGTCATACCGCCAAATCAATTTTAATTTTTTTTCAAGTAGTGTAGTCTGCTGCTAATTTATTTAAAAAAATCCTATTAGTGTCTTTCCACCCGTCTCCAGCTAATTTGTGGAAAAACACTACATAGGATAAAGTAGAGGAGGGTTTTTGGGCCTTGCAGCGCCGTTTACGGCTGTCTGCACGGTCTCCGTGTGATTGCAGCTCGCCCTGTAGTCTGTGAGCAGCCATAGCCTGGTTGTCTCCAGCTCAGGGTTGTTCACTGCGTCATACCGCCAAATCAATTTTAATTTTTTTTCAAGTAGTGTAGTCTGCTGCTAATTTATTTAAAAAAATTCTATTAGTGTCTTTCCACCCGTCTCCAGCTAATTTGTGGAAAAACACTACATAGGATAAAGTAGAGGAGGGTTTTTGGGCCTTGCAGCGCCGTTTACGGCTGTCTGCACGGTCTCCGTGTGATTGCAGCTCGCCCTGTAGTCTGTGAGCAGCCATAGCCTGGTTGTCTCCAGCTCAGGGTTGTTCACTGCGTCATACCGCCAAATCAATTTTAATTTTTTTTCAAGTAGTGTAGTCTGCTGCTAATTTATTTAAAAAAATTCTATTAGTGTCTTTCCACCCGTCTCCAGCTAATTTGTGGAAAAACACTACATAGGATAAAGTAGAGGAGTGTTTTTGGGCCTTGCAGCGCCGTTTACGTCTGTCTGCACGGTCTCCGTGTGACTGCAGCTCTATCTGTTGTCAGTTCAGCCCCCAAAAAATAAATAAACAATAAAGTTCACCAAACACACCAGTTACACCACTTTACATTTGTGTAGGCCACATTAGCTCATATTAAAGTCTAGTCCACACTTTAGAAAATTAGTGTTTCTTATACCTGTTAGGAGGAGTTGCTCAGGAATAAGCACACAAATCCGTTAGTACTTTTCTGCTTATCTTTATCAGTCAACCAAGATGAAGAAGGCAGTGAGTAAGGCACGTGGGCGTGGGCGCGGAGCAGGGAGGGGACATGGGGATTCTGTGCCTGCTGCGGGCACCGGTGACTCATCAGCACCCACTTTCACCAGGCAACAGTCGTTCATGCGCAGCTTTGTGTCAGAGCGCCGTACACCGCTGCTGCGTCAAGAACAAATTGAAGCTGTTGTCGGATGGATGGCAGCTAATGCATCAACTTCCATTAGTGCCACATCCTCTCAGACACAGAGCACTGGAGAGCAGCCATCTGTCTCTTCACCACCTGCCAAATTGCCCAGGCAGACAGAGAGCCCAGGACAGGAGCCGTCTCTACTTCTGTTCTCTGAATCTCTTGGCTTGGAAACAGGGGGCCAGCCAAGCAGCATTGGAGAAATGGAAGAAGAGGCAGGGTGCAGTGATGCCCAACATCTTTTTCTGTCTTCCTCTGAAGAGGCGGGTGGGCCAGTGGCTCCGGTCACCACATCGCAGGCCGCATCAGCTGATGATGACACTCAGGTGCCACTTACTGGTGCGTGCTCTGCTGCTGAGACTACCCAGGAGGAGCAGTTGGGGGCAGAGGGTAGTGTAGATGATGAGGTCCTCGACCCATCTTGGCGTGAGGGACAGGAAGGTGGTGGGAGCAGCTCTGAGGAAGAGATTCCCCGTACGGCCCAAAGAGGGAGAGGGAGGGGGAAGACTGCGGATCCTGCAGCCTCCGCTTTGGCACCCGTTAGGAGCATGTCTCTTCCAAAAGCCAAAAAGGGCACTCCCAAGACTTGCAGTGCCTGGTCCTTTTTTGACACAGTTGCAGATGACATTTGCTATGTCAGATGCAACGTGTGTCATCAAAAAGTCAAAAGAGGTCGAAATGTCAGAAACCTCAATACCTCCAACATGTGGAAACATGTGCGCAACAGGCACCCGGCGGAGTTAGAAAAACACACTGAAGAGGTAGGCCAACCAACA
The DNA here is from genome assembly GCF_051348905.1 of Ranitomeya variabilis. Lineage (NCBI taxonomy): Eukaryota > Metazoa > Chordata > Amphibia > Anura > Dendrobatidae > Ranitomeya > Ranitomeya variabilis. The sequence continues at coordinate 495,399,420 of NC_135232.1, forward strand.
GCGGCAGCTACCACCTCTTCAGCTCGTGTTGCCTCTTCCTCTAGCTCACACGCAGCTGGTTCGGCTTCCTCCCAGGATCGCCGTGGAAGAACCTCTGGCCCTGTTGTCCAGAGACCCGCTGTAATTCCACCCGCAGCACCACTTTCCCAGTCATCCACACACTCCCAGCCCAGTCTACAGCCATCGGTAGTACAGGCATGGGAGAAAAGGCGGCCTTTCTCGTCAAACCACCCACGAGCACAGGCTCTGACTGCAGGCATTGCCAAACTTCTGTCACTGGAAATGCTGTCATTCAGGCTGGTGGAGACTGACAGCTTCCGTGACTTGATGTCATTGGCAGTCCCACAGTACAATGTGCCCAGCCGCTTTTACTTCAGCAGGCAAGCCGTCCCTGCCCTGCACAAGCATGTGGAGGGACACATAAAACACGCGCTACTGAACGCCGTCAGTAGCAAGGTCCACCTCACCACCGATGCGTGGACCAGTCAACATGGACAGGGGCGATACCTTTCCCTCACTGCCCATTGGGTTAATGTCGTTGAGCCGGGTACAGACCGTGCGAGTGGCGCAGGACGTGTCCTGCCCACTCCAAGGATTGCAGGAATCCATTCTGTACGCATTGACTCCTCCTCTTACACCAGTTCCTCAGAATCATCGCTGCAGGAGCCGTCACAGTCCACCTCCACATGGACCCGTGATGAACGTGTACCTGTTACGACCGACATGAGCACAGCCGTGGCCAAACGTCAACAGGCCGTGTTGAAATTAATTTTTTGGGGGAATCGTAGCCACACAGCGCAGGAGCTCTGGAATGCCATCAAGCAGGAGAGCGATGTGTGGTTTGTGCCAGCGAATCTCCAGCCAGGCATGGTAGTGTGTGATAATGGCCGAAATCTGGTGGCAGCTCTGGGCCTCGGCAACCTCACTCACATCCCATGTCTGGCACATGTGCTCAATTTGGTCGTGCAGAGCTTTTTGAGGGACTATCCGGATCTTGATGCACTGCTGCACAAGGTCCGCCTAGAGTGTGCTCACTTGCGGCGTTCCAGCACGGCAAAAGCGCGCATTGCGGCTCTGCAGCGCCGACACCGCCTGCCGGAACATCGCATCATATGTGACCTACCTACCAGGTGGAATTCCACGTTACATATGTTGGAGCGGTTGTGTGAGCAGCAGCAAGCTGTAATGGAGTACCAGCTGCTTCAGGCGCAAAAAAGTCGCAGTCAGCGCCGTACAGACTTCACAACCACAGAGTGGGCCACTATGAATGACGTCTGCCAGGTTTTGCGTCCCTTTGATTATTCCACGCGGATGGCGAGTGCAGATGATGCACTAGTCAGCATGACTGTCCCCCTTATCTGCCTGCTTGAAAAATCACTGCAAGCGCTAAGGGATGATGTTGTGGAAGAGGTGGAGGATGAGGATTCACCATTTCCATCATCTTCTGGACAGTCAGCGCCACGTGGTTCCTCACAAACGCGTAGGCAGGGGACAGTTTGTGAGGAGGATGAGGAGGAGTCAATGGAGGAGGAAGACGTCCGTCTAGAGGAGGGAGTTACCGAATTGTCCAGTACTCAGTGTGTACAGCGAGGGTGGGGTGATGACGAGCAGGCAGAGATCACGCCTCCAGCAGGGGACAGCGTTTCTTGGGCAGTTGGCAGTCTGCAGCACATGGTGGATTACATGCTGCAGTGCCTGAGAAACGACCGCCGCATCGCCCACATTCTCAACATGTCTGATTATTGGGTGTTCACCCTCCTCGATCCTCGCTACCGGGACAACGTAGAAAGCCTCATCACACCGTTGAACCGGGAGCGAAAAATGCGGGAGTACCAAGACACACTGGTCAATTCCATCATCTTCTCCATTCCAACTGAGAGAAGTGCTGCTAGTGCATTCCAAAGCAGCTCAGTGCGTCCAGGCAGTGGTGGAGGCTCTGCACAAAGAGGGAGCAGAAGCAGTGCCTCTGCCCAAGGCAAGACCAGTATGGCCCAACTGTGGCACAGTTTTCTGTGCCCCCCACAAAAGTCTACACCATCACAGACGGCTCCAGTCAGCAGGAGGCAACGGTTCCGTCAGATGGTGACAGACTACATGTCTTGCCCTCTTGCTGTACTCCCAGACGGCTCTTCCCCTTTCAAGTTTTGGGTCTCAAAGCTGGATACATGGCCAGAGCTAAGCCAGTATGCATTGGAGGTGCTGTCTTGCCCTGCGGCCAGTGTATTATCGGAACGTGTCTTTAGTGCTGCAGGTGGTGTACTAACTGACCGTCGCATGCGACTATCCTCCGATAACGTTGACCGGCTTACTTTCCTGAAAATGAACAAGGCCTGGATCTCGCAGGAATTTGCCACTCCTCCTCCTGATTAAATAATTAGGTCACTGTATACGTTATCCAGGTCTCCTGTTGTGTTCATCTTTCTACCACCTGAACTTAAATTCCTGGGCTCCAACACCGCCAGTTGAGGCTCAGAAGTGCCGTCTGCACAGTCAAAACATACGACCCAGTGTTATTGGGTTTCAGTAACGTCAGCTGATCCCCAGCTGTGTAGCCGGCAATGTGTCATGCGACCGCCACGCTGACACAACAACTGAAATGTAAGGGAATCTGTCCCCCCCCCCCCCAAGGCGTTTCTTACTGAAAGAGCCACCTTGTGCAGCAGTAATGCTGCACAAGGAAAAGGTAGCTATTTTTGTTTAGCACCTTGCACACGCAGAACTTAACACTTATAAAATGTGTCCACTGATACCGTAACACCGTCCCGGAGGTGGGTCTTTCCTTCGTAATGTGACGCAGCACAGCCGTCATTCCTACCCCCCCGGCGCCGCGCACCCGCTCCTCAGCGTTGTTTGATTCCGTCCCGGAGCCTGCGCTGTTATGTTATCCCGTGGCCAGGCACACTTAGCGCTGCCCGTCTTCTGGCATCATTTGGTGTCAGGATGGCTGCGCCTGTGCGGCCGCGCTGGCAGAGAGCCCGCCTCGCAGTGTCTTCTGATTTAATCCCACTGGGGGCCTGGGATCCATGGACATGCGCAGTGCATATCTGAACCTCCACCTCTCACTTATCTCCCTATGGCTTCTTCAGACTGTTCGGTGTCAGCTGGTCCCTAATAGCATGCCACGGCCGTGACACCGCACAGTCTTAAGAAGCCGTAGGGAGGGGAGTGAGAGGCGAGGATATGCACTGCGCATGTCCATGGATCCCAGGCCCGCGGTGGGATTAAATCAGAAGACACTGCGAGGCGGGCTCTCTGCCAGCGCGGCCGCACAGGCGCAGCCATCCTGACACCAAATGATGCCAGAAGACGGGAAGCGCTAAGTGTGCCTGGCCACGGGATAACATAACAGCGCAGGCTCCGGGACAGAATCAAACATCGCTGAGGAGCCAGTGCGCGTCGCCGGGGGGGGGGGGGGTTAGGAATGACGGCTGTGCTGCGTCACATTACGAAGGAAAGTCCCACCTCCAGGACGGTTTTACGGTTGCAGGGGACACATTTTATAAGTGTTTAGTTCTGTGTTTGCAAGGAGCATGATGAAAAGAGCCACCTTTTCCTTTTGCATCTTTTGTGCTGCACAAGCTGGCTCTTTCAGCTACAAACGCCTTGGGGGGGGGTTAAAGGTTCCCTTTCGACTTTCTCAGGCTTCAGCCTACATTGTGTTCCTCTGCTTTTCCACCTGTCCCTGGGCTCCAACACCGCCAGTTGCCGTCCAGAAGTGCTGTACGCACAGTCAACAGTCCCTCCTCTGTTATTGGGGTTCAGTAACGTCAGCTGTTCCCCTGCTGTGTGTGTGGCAATCCCTCCTACCTCCTCCAACCTCCTCCTCCTCCACCTGTCCCTGGGCTCCAACACCGCCAGTTGCCGTCCAGAAGTGCTGTACGCACAGTCAACAGTCCCTCCTCTGTTATTGGGGTTCAGTAACGTCAGCTGTTCCCCTGCTGTGTGTGTGGCAATCCCTCCTACCTCCTCCAACCTCCTCCTCCTCCTCCACCTGTCCCTGGGCTCCAACACCGCCAGTTGCCGTCCAGAAGTGCTGTACGCACAGTCAACAGTCCCTCCTCTGTTATTGGGGTTCAGTAACGTCAGCTGTTCCCCTGCTGTGTGTGTGGCAATCCCTCCTACCTCCTCCTCCTCCACCTGTCCCTGGGCTCCAACACCGCCAGTTGCCGTCCAGAAGTGCTGTACGCACAGTCAACAGTCCCTCCTCTGTTATTGGGGTTCAGTAACGTCAGCTGTTCCCCTGCTGTGTGTGTGGCAATCCCTCCTACCTCCTCCAACCTCCTCCTCCTCCACCTGTCCCTGGGCTCCAACACCGCCAGTTGCCGTCCAGAAGTGCTGTACGCACAGTCAACAGTCCCTCCTCTGTTATTGGGGTTCAGTAACGTCAGCTGTTCCCCTGCTGTGTGTGTGGCAATCCCTCCTACCTCCTCCAACCTCCTCCTCCTGTCCCTGGGCTCCAACACCGCCAGTTGCCGTCCAGAAGTGCTGTACGCACAGTCAACAGTCCCTCCTCTGTTATTGGGGTTCAGTAACGTCAGCTGTTCCCCTGCTGTGTGTGTGGCAATCCCTCCTACCTCCTCCAACCTCCTCCTCCTCCACCTGTCCCTGGGCTCCAACACCGCCAGTTGCCGTCCAGAAGTGCTGTACGCACAGTCAACAGTCCCTCCTCTGTTATTGGGGTTCAGTAACGTCAGCTGTTCCCCTGCTGTGTGTGTGGCAATCCCTCCTACCTCCTCCAACCTCCTCCTCCTCCACCTGTCCCTGGGCTCCAACACCGCCAGTTGCCGTCCAGAAGTGCTGTACGCACAGTCAACAGTCCCTCCTCTGTTATTTGGGGTTCAGTAACGTCAGCTGTTCCCCTGCTGTGTGTGTGGCAATCCCTCCTACCTCCTCCAACCTCCTCCACCTGTCCCTGGGCTCCAACACCGCCAGTTGCCGTCCAGAAGTGCTGTACGCACAGTCAACAGTCCCTCCTCTGTTATTGGGGTTCAGTAACGTCAGCTGTTCCCCTGCTGTGTGTGTGGCAATCCCTCCTACCTCCTCCAACCTCCTCCTCCTCCACCTGTCCCTGGGCTCCAACACCGCCAGTTGCCGTCCAGAAGTGCTGTACGCACAGTCAACAGTCCCTCCTCTGTTATTGGGGTTCAGTAACGTCAGCTGTTCCCCTGCTGTGTGTGTGGCAATCCCTCCTACCTCCTCCAACCTCCTCCTCCTCCACCTGTCCCTGGGCTCCAACACCGCCAGTTGCCGTCCAGAAGTGCTGTACGCACAGTCAACAGTCCCTCCTCTGTTATTGGGGTTCAGTAACGTCAGCTGTTCCCCTGCTGTGTGTGTGGCAATCCCTCCTACCTCCTCCAACCTCCTCCAACCTCCTCCTCCTCCACCTGTCCCTGGGCTCCAACACCGCCAGTTGCCGTCCAGAAGTGCTGTACGCACAGTCAACAGTCCCTCCTCTGTTATTGGGGTTCAGTAACGTCAGCTGTTCCCCTGCTGTGTGTGTGGCAATCCCTCCTACCTCCTCCAACCTCCTCCTCCTCCACCTGTCCCTGGGCTCCAACACCGCCAGTTGCCGTCCAGAAGTGCTGTACGCACAGTCAACAGTCCCTCCTGTTATTGGGGTTCAGTAACGTCAGCTGTTCCCCTGCTGTGTGTGTGGCAATCCCTCCTACCTCCTCCAACCTCCTCCTCCTCCACCTGTCCCTGGGCTCCAACACCGCCAGTTGCCGTCCAGAAGTGCTGTACGCACAGAGCCAAACACCTCGCAAATGTGTTAGTGGGGTTCAGCACCGCCAGCTGTTCCCCTGCTGTGTATACGGCAACGTGTACTGCGACCGCCACGCAGGCACAACAAGTTAAATTTAAGGGAACCTGTCCCCCCCCCCCAGGCGTTTGTTACTGAAGGAGCCACCTTGTGCAGCAGTAATGATGCAAAGGGAAAAAGTGCCTCTTTTCGTGGTGCTCCTTGCAGATGCTGAACCTAACACTTATGAAATGTGTCCCCTCACAGCGTTCAACCGACCGGTAGGTGGAACTTTCCTTTGTCATGTGACGCAGCACAGCCGTCATTTTTACCCCCTTGGCGCCGTGCGCCGCCTCCTCAGCGTTGTTTGAATCTGTCCCGGAGCCTGCGCTGTTAGGTTACCCCTTGGCCATGCACACATTTCGCGCTGCCCGTCTTCTGACATCATTTGCTGTCAGGCTGGCTGCGCCTGTGTGTGTGCGCTGTCCGAGATTCAGCCTCGCAGTGTCGTGTAATGTAATCCCACCGCGGGCCTGGGATCCGTGGCCATGCGCAGTGCATATCCTCGCCTCTCACTCCCCTCCCTACGGCTTCTAAAGACTGTTCGGTGTCAGCTGATCCCTAATAGCATGCCACGGCCGTGACACCGCACAGTCTGAAGAAGCCGTAGGGAGGGGAGTGAGAGGTGAGGATATGCACTGCGCATGGCCACGGATCCCAGGCCCGCGGTGGGATTACATTACACGACACCGCGAGGCTGAATCTCGGACAGCGCACCCACACAGGCGCAGCCAGCCTGACAGCAAATGATGTCAGAAGACGGGCAGCGCGAAATGTGTGCATGGCCAAGGGGTAACCTAACAGCGCAGGCTCCGGGACAGATTCAAACAACGCTGAGGAGGCGGCGCACGGCGCCAAGGGGGTAAAAATGACGGCTGTGCTGCGTCACATGACAAAGGAAAGTTCCACCTACCGGACGGTTGAACGCTGTGAGGGGACACATTTCATAAGTGTTAGGTTCAGCATCTGCAAGGACCATAATTAAAAGAGCTAAGTTTACCTTTTCCAGCATTAGTGCTGTACACGATGGCTCTTCCAGCTACAAACGCCTGGGGGGGGGGGGGGGGGGGTTAAAGGTTTCCTTTCAACTTGCTCCAGTGCAGGCTTCGGCCTACGCTCCGCTCCCCCTGCTCCTCCTGCTGACCCTGGGCTCTAACACCGCCAGTTGGGGCCCAGATGTGCTAGCTGCACAGAGAAAAACACCAGCCAATGTGTCAGTGGGGTTCAGCACCGCCAGCTGTTCCCCTGCTGTGCAGCCGGCAACGTGTCCTGCAACTGCCACGCAGGCACAACAGACCCAAAAGCTGCCGCCAGTGCAGGCTTCGGCCTACACTCTGCTCCATCTCCTCCTCCTGCTGACCCCGGGCTCCAACACCGCCAGTTGGGGCCCGGTACTGCTAGCTGCACAGAGAAAAACACCAGCCAATGTGTCAGTGGGGTTCAGCACCGCCAGCTGTTCCCCTGCTGTGCAGCCGGCATCGTGTCCTGCAAAAGCCACGCAGACACAAGAACTGAAATTGAAGGGAACCTGTCCCCCCTCCCCCAGGCGTTTGTACGTTTTAAAGGCCACCTTGTACAGCGGTAATGCTGCATGTGTGCAAGGTGGCTCATAAACGTATTCTCCTCGCACATGTGGAACTGAAAACACGTCTAAAATGTGTCCTCTGTGTGACCATTTAACCGTCCCGGTGGTGTGACTTTCCTTTGTAATGACACGCTGCAACCCCCTTGGTAGCGCTGCCCGTCTTCTGGCATCATTGTTTGGCTGCCTGCGCCTCTGCGGCCGCCCTGACCCACACAACGCCCCTCGTTGTCTTATTTATTGGGACTGCGAGGGTGTGATTGACGGGCATGATCAGTGCATCAGTTCGCCTGTCCCTCATCTCCTTCCGCCTTCTGCGGACTGTGCGGCTTCATGGCCGTGGCATGCGATAAGGGATCAGATGACGCCGCACAGTCTGAAGCGGGTGTAAGGACCCGAGTGTCAGAGGCGAACATATGTGCTGCGCCAGGCCCTGAATCCCAGCCCCGCAGTGTTTTAACAATGTTAAGACACTGCGGGGCTGGGATTCATGGTCATCGCGAACCGCACCGGCCGACATTAAATGATGCCAGAACATGGGCAGCGCTAACAGCGCTAGGCCAGGGGATCACACGACAGCGCAGACTCCTGTACAGCAAATAACAACGCTCAGGAGGCTGCACCCAGCACCAAGGTGGGATTCTTGACATCTGTGCTGCGTCTCATTACAAAGGGAACTCGCGCCTCCAACACAGTTTGACTGTTTAAAGGGCTAAATGTTATACGTGTTTCATTCAGCGTGTGCAAGGAGCGAAATTAAAAGAGCAACCTTTGACTTGTGCAGCACTACTGCTGCATAAGCTGTGGCTCTTCTACTTTGTAACCCCTGAGGGGGGGTTAAAGGTTACCTTTGAAATTGGTTCAATTAGGCTTCGGCCTACACTCTGCTCCCCCTGCAGAGCCCTGGGCTCCAACACCGCCAGTTGGGGCCCGGTACTGCTAGCTGCACAGAGAAAAACACCAGCCAATGTGTCAGTGGGGTTCAGCACCGCCAGCTGTTCCCCTGCTGTGCAGCCGGCAACGTGTCCTGCAACTGCCACGCAGGCACAACAGACCCAAAAGCTGCCGCCAGTGCAGGCTTCGGCCTACACTCTGCTCCATCTCCTCCTCCTGCTGACCCCGGGCTCCAACACCGCCAGTTGGGGCCCGGTACTGCTAGCTGCACAGAGAAAAACACCAGCCAATGTGTCAGTGGGGTTCAGCACCGCCAGCTGTTCCCCTGCTGTGCAGCCGGCATCGTGTCCTGCAAAAGCCACGCAGACACTTGCTCTTGTACCTTCTGCTCCCCATCCTGGTTCCAGTACCGCCAGCTGGTTCCGGGCAGAGCCTTTGGCTTAGGTGCCTCCCTCTGGGTATCCGAGTTCCACCAACGTCAGGTGGTCCTTGGTAGTGCTTTCAGGCACGGGTACCTCCTGCTTAGTAACCGGGTTCCAGTAACGTCAGCTGGTCCTCGGTAGTTCCATTGGCTCTTGGACCTTCGGCTACCCATCCGGGTTCCAGCACCGTCAGCTGGTTCTCGGCAGTGTCTTTTGCTCTTGTACCTTCTGCTCCCCATCCTGGTTCCAGTACCGTCAGCTGGTTCCGGGCAGAGCCTTTGGCTTAGGTGCCTCCCTCTGGGTATCCGAGTTCCACCAACGTCAGGTGGTCCTTGGTAGTGCTTTCAGGCACGGGTACCTCCTGCTTAGTAACCGAGTTCCAGTAACGTCAGCTGGTCCTCGGTAGTTCCATTGGCTCTTGGACCTTCGGGTAGCCATCCGAGTTCCAGTTCCATCAGCTGGTTCTCGGCATTTTCTCAGCCTTCTTGTACCTTCTGCTACATTTCCAAGTTCAAGAGACTAAACACGATGACCCGGAAGACCACCCCTAAGATGACGACGACACCAGAGACGACAACCACTGTGATGACGACGACCCTGGAGACGATGACCCCGAAGACCACCCCGATGACGACGACCCTGAAGACCACCCCGATGACGACGACCCCGGAGACGACGACCCTGGAGACGACGACGACCTGGAAGACCGAGAAGCAGAAGAACAAGAGGCTGCAGAACAAAGAGCAGAAGAACATTAAGCATAACACTAAATATCAGAGCAAAAAATATTATCTAAATTATAAGCAGAAGAAGACTAAGCAGTGTATGGGGGTGAGTCCGTTCCTCCTCGTGGTGCCCCTGGATAAAGCCTGATGCTGCAGGCCAAACTGAACGCGGACAAATGTAACTGTTTTGTGACAGGCAGAACGGAAGGTGTAATCTTCAAACTTTTATAGATAACAACTACGGGAATGCCTGTCACAAATAAGAATATGATGAAGAAGTAGAATATGATGAAGATAATAGTAAAATAAAAAGAATATGAACAATGTAACCAAAAAAATAATAGGTAGAAGATGAAGAAGATGAATAAGGTGAAGAAGTTGATGTCAAAGAAGCTGATGATGAGGATAATGAAGAAGAAAGTGTGGGAGAAGTAAAAAAGAAGGTGAAGGGCGTGGAAGTAGTGAAACATCAATATCTGACAAAATAAAAAAAAATTAACATAGTCTAAATCTTTCTACCGCCGAACGTCATAAAAAAAAAAAAAAACCCTGCTATTCTATTACATTGGGCTAAACCTCTGTGCCTTTAATGTCTCCGCCACGTCCCCCAATACATCCTACATTATTCTTAGTTGTTTTCCTTCATGTAGAATGAACCTACAAGTTTATAAAGGGTTTATTTTAATTCCGATATTTTCGTCCCATTGACTTGCATTGGGATCGGGTATCGGTATCGGATTGGATCCGATATTTTGACGGTATCGGCCGATACTTTCCGATACCGATACTTTCCGATATCGGAAAGTATCGCTCAACACTAGTAATAAATGATTTATGGTATCTAAAAAGTATAGATGTATCACACATATAGGTGCCAAGTCTCCTCATTCAGCTGTTAAAACATGGATTTAAGTACTGTGTCTTACATGATGACAATGATCCTATAAGATGAAGTAAAAGCAGAAATTTTAACTTACCACAGGCTTATTTTCAGTGTAAGAGAACACAGTTGGAACAGCATTATCCTTGAGTAGTTTATTGTTACAAGCCCTCTTAAAGCAGTCGGGTGTAAAGTGGTCCGAACAGATGCTACTGTACTTGGTTGGTTTAAAGTCAGCCCTTCTGACTGCAGCCTCCCATTTCTTACAAAGAATTGGTCGTGTTAAGGGAAATCTAAAGAAAAAATATAAGTGAAGTAGATGTAGTAACAGAAAATGTATAGGTAACTCTTTAAAGATTTCTCTGGAGTGCTTTTTATAGCTGCTAATGTAACATTTATTCATCTAAAGCCTTATTTAGATGGCCAAAAAGCAGCCTACTCAAAGAGGACATTTCACCAGTATGAGCAGCGGATGCTGGCTGATATTCTTAGGCTGGAGAGGTACCAATATCCAAGTACCTTTTGCAGCCTGATAATATCAGCCCCAAGCTGCCTGCTTTATCTATACTGGTTATCAAAATTAGGGTGGAAACCATGTTGTCCATTTTTTTTCCCCAGTGCTGGAAAGGTGATTTAAATCTAAGGGTATGTGCACACGTTGCAGATTGGACTGTAGAATTTTCTGCGCAGATTCTGCATCTCTTGGCAATAAACGCGTAAAAATCCACACGTATTTGATGCGTTTTTTATGTGGATTTGTATGCGTTTTTGTAAGCTAAATAAAGAACTATTATTTAATGTCATTTCTTGTCCAACCTCTTCATTTACATAATCAATTGAAGAATAATGTTTACACACACAGATAGATAAATAGATACTGTAGATAGATTGATGGATAATAGATTGATAGAAAGATAATACCAAGCCCGATGTTTAGTAATGAACATAATAAAATGGTACATAAGAGTTAAATAAAGACACACACAAAATCTGCGTTAGGGTATCTTTCCACAGTCCGGATATGCAGCGCTTTGGACGCAGCAGATACCCGCTCCGTCCAAAGCGCTGCCAGCTTTTGTACGCTAAGTGATTTCGCATGTGTTCATTGAACACATGCGGAATAACTGCATCCTATACATAGACTGTGTCATTTATCTTGCGGAGATGGAGCGTCTCCACAAGATAAAAAGACATGCTGCGGTCTATAAAGATGCGCCGCATGTGCGTAAACGCAAGTCTGCCACCTGTGTCTTTGAACGCATTGTGGAGGTGGGATTTCATAAAATCCCATCCAGTATGCTTTAACATCTTGACGCTGCAGCTGTATGCACCGTCTAATCCGCAGCGTTTCCTGACCGTGGAAACATACCCAAGGCTGGGGTCACACTTGCAAGAAACTTGCGCGAGTCTCTTGCATCAATACCCAGCACTGCCGCCGGCACTTGGACCCGAGCGTTCAGCTGCATAGAAATACATGCAGCCGTACACGCCGGTCCCGAGTGCCGTGTATTGAGGCACGAGACTCGTGCAAGAAACTTGCAAGTGTGACCCCAGCCTTAAATGCAACATTTTTTTTTAAATTAAACAAGGAAAAAAATGGCGTGGGCTCCCGTGCAATTTTCAAAACCAGCAGAGGGAAAGCCAGTGACTGGGGGCAGATGTAATACCCATGGAGCTTCCCAGGCTATTAATGTCAGCTCACAGCTGTATACTTAGCCATTACTGGCTATTAAAATAGGGAAGCCCAGCCCCCACCAAAAAAATGAAGTGGGGTCCCCCACAATTAATAACCAGCAAAGGCTATGCAGACAGCTGCAGGCTGACAATAGCCTAGGAAGGGGCCATGGATATTGGCCCCCCTGGCTACAAACACCAGCTCTCAGCCACCCCAGAAATGGTGCATCTCTAAGATGCACCAATTCTGGCACTTAGCCTTGCTCTTCCCACTTGCCCTGTAGCAGTGGCAAGTGGGGTAATAGTTGTGGGGTAATAGTTGTGGGGTTGATGTCACCTTTGTATTGTAAGGTGACATCAAGCTCGGCTTAGTAATGGAGAGGTATCAATAAGACGCCTATCCATTACTAATCCTAGTTATATGGTAAATAAAGACACAGCCAGAATAAAGTCTTTTAATGAAATAAAACACCACATAGTTTGCCATATTTATTATTCTACTAATCCATGCGACGCCCTTGATCTCCTGCAAAAAAATAAAACAAACCAACACAAATACTTCCTCTTCCGATGTAATCCATTTAATAACGAGTGTCCCACGACGATCTCCCATGTAGAACAGTCACATCAGCTCTACAGGGGCCTCCGATGATACATGGTGGGAGTATTATCTCTGGTCAGTGTATCATTGGAGTTCGTGCTCTTACTTTATGGCACCACTAGCATGGGAATTTTCTCACGCAGCGGTGCCGCAAGCGACCAGACGAACTCCGGTAACCTCTAGGCGACGGAGTGATACAGTGCGGGAGGATACCTCCTGTCACTGTATACCAGAGCCCCTGTAGAGCGGTCACAGCTCCCGATCTGTGTACTGTATGTGTATATGTACTGTATGTGTTTTTTTTACTATTCCACACAGTAGCCGGATGATGGGGCTACTACTGTCCCATCATCGGCTAGCTGTCGCTGTAGCAGACATAGCCAGATGGAACTAGTAGTCCCATTGGACGATGCCTGCCTACACATACGCACATATTCTCTGCACACACAGTCTCCACCCACACACTTCCTCCTCCCAATCTGCAGCGTTTCTCGCACGCAACTCTGCAGCAAAACAGATCTTTTTAGACCTGCGGTTTTGCTGAGGATTTGAATCACTCAATGGGTGCAGAAACGCTGCAGATCAGCAAAAAGAATTGACATACTGAGGAAAATAAAACACTGAAAATCCGCGCTGATTTTTCCGCAGCATGTGCACACCAACTCTGGATTTCCCAATGACTAGCATTGGTGGTGCACTACACTGCGGATTTGATGCAATTCTGCACGTCCAAAAACATTGCGGAAACGCATCAAAATCCGCAACATGTGCACATAGCCCAAGACTTCGAATTTTTCTTGTATTGAAAAGTGACCTCCGTATAGCTCCATGAAACACTGGAGCTGCTGGCAGGTCACTTTTCACTGGAGATCGACAGGAGCAATGCTGGAAATGGATGAAGGCAGCAGGGGACTTACATTTAAAGCACCACTCCAGCAGCGCAATGAAAAGAAAAATAATGCTAGAGTTGCTTTAAAAGGGCAGAAAAGTGCCTTTGGCCACAGTTATCTGCACCTCTAAAAAAAAAAAAAAAAAAAAAAAAGGACACCACTGAACAGAGGCCAGACGGAGCCCAGAGTAACTCTCCTGCCTCATTATAGTGAATGGATCCACTATCTGTCACATCACTTGGAGATTTAGATGGAAACCCCAAAGTAAGTGCTCAGAATAAAGCAACACAAAAATGTGATCATAAATGCTATGCAACATGCTCTCAATAAAAGCTTCAACTCAATCCACAAAAAAGCAGGTCCCCACTCGGGTCCGTCATTGGTTAACGGAAATATAGGGAGTTTCATGTTACTGGTAGCACAAAGGCTCTGGAAAAGCGAAATGGCCTCACGCTCCCCAAAAGAAATTCAGCATTCCCAAATCCAAATGCTCCCCTCCGTTCTGAGCTCCAGTTTGCCTAAAAAAACATTTAGAGCCCACATGTTTGACATTTCTGTAGTGATGAGAGTCCGCCCACCTTTACAGGTGCATGTATCCAGAAGCATGAGTTGGGTATAATGTACTGGTCACTACAAAGGCAGTTTGCAATTTTCACTCAGCAACATCCACTGCTGCTTGTTTCTGGAAAACACCCATGGAGTCAAAATCGTCACTACATCTGTAGGTAAATTCCCAAAGGGGTATAATTTCCAAAATGGGGTCACTTGAGGGGATTCTGCTTTTCTATCACTGAGGGGCTCTGTATATGGAATCCGCAAACTGTTCTAGGAAAATCTGCGCTCCAGGAGGCAAATGGCACTCCGTTCCTCCCGAGTCTCTTTGTGTGGCTAAGCAGTACTGTGCAGCCACATATGGGGTATTTCTACATTCAGTAGAAATTGTGGGAAAAATTTTGGTGCCAGTTTTACCCATTTCCCAGTATGAAAAGGTAAAACTTGAGGCTAACACACAATCTTGGTGGTGAAAATGTTATTTTATCTTCACTGCTCAATGGTATAATAGTCTGGGGGACATCTGTGGTGTCAATATGATCACTGCACCCCTAGATGAATTCATTGAGAAATTTAGTTTGTAAAATAGGGTCACTTTTGGTGGGTTCTGCTGTGTTGGTACCTCAATGGCCCTACCAATGTGACATGGCACTCAAACAAGTGCAGCAAAATCTGCACTGTAATCTACCGTTTCTCCCCTTCTGAGCTTTGCACTGTCCCTCGAGTAGTTTTCAACAACATATGGGCGATATAGGAGAAATTGCACAACAAATTTTGGGGTCCATTTCTCCTGTTACCCTTGTGAAAATACAAAATTTGGAGCTAAAAAAGATTTTTGAGGGAAAAATGTGATTTTTTTTTTATTTTATGGCTTAACGTTATAAATGTCTGTGAAGCACCTGGGGGTTCAAGGTGCTCAATACACATCTAGATAACTTCCCTAAGGGGTCTCGTTTCCAAAATGATGTCACTTGTTTGTAGTTTCCACTGTTTAGGCCCATCAGGGGATCTCCAAACATGACATGGCGTCCGCGAATTATTTCAGCATATTTTACATTCAAAAAGTCAAATGACGCTCCTTCCCTTCCGTGCGCCCAAACAGTAGGTTTCCCCCACATATGGGGTATCGACATACTCAGGAGAAATTGCACAACAAAATGTAAGGTCCATTTTCTCCTGTTACCCTTGCAAATGTAAAAAAAAAAAAAAATAGGCCTAAAGGAAAATGTTTGTGAAAGAAAGGTAAATGTTTATGTTTTTCTTCCACATTCCAAAAATTCCTGTAAAGCACCTGAAGGGTTAATAAACTTCTTGAATGTGGTTCTGAGCACCTTGAGGGGTGCAGTTTTTAGAATGGTGTCATTTTGGGGCATTTTCTATCATATAGACCCCTCAAAGTCACTTCAAATGTGAGGTGGTCTCTAAAAAATGAATATGCGCATATTCACCACTGTAATGAGTGGTCCCACGTGACCGCTCACACAGGACAGGCTGCCGGCGCTGAGAGGAGACATCGCGGGAGCTGGATGAGTATTTCTCTGCAAAGAGCTGGGAGGCGCACTGGGGATGGGAGGCGGGAGGTCACCTGCAAAAAAGAACAAAAACTTGATCTTTCATCTGTTCACTCCTGCAGGGGAGAAGAGATGAATGCCGCCTTCAGCATCACACGCGGGGGGGGGGGGGGGGAGAGCGCTTACTTCCGGTACCGGAATTATCTGGACGTGTGAAAGTGGCCTTATACGCACGCACGCAGGCTGCGGCTTGTCAGTCACTGTCAGCGGCCAGACAGAAGCCGCTAGGGACCCACCTGTAGGACTAGTGCACAGTGTGGCTCGGTCCCCGATGGTTAATAAGTCTGTTTTTCTGAAACACTGCAGCGTTACAGGGCCAAACACACCTGCCCGCGGACCACTCTGCAGGCAGCTGCTGCTTGGAACATGCTCACTAGTTTACACAAGTAAACAAACAATGGCGACAGCAAAATTAGTCACAAAAAGTGGTAAGAAAATTATCAAAAGCAGGAGGGAGAAAGAGGTTTTATGACAAAAACACGCGTGTCCTGAAGCATCTTCTTCCCATAGGCCCAGCGGGTGCCCATATTCCCTAGCATTAGGACATCTGGGTACAAAACACGTAAAACTACATGAAGTTTGTGGCTTTATGTACAGAGATCCACCATGAAGGAAGCGCAGAAAGCAGCAGCCATATGAACGCGGTTCCAGCATGGCCGGCTTCCCCCATCAGTCACACAAGCAGCTGGCACAGGACTGGCACAGTGCGGCTCCGCCACTTCTACGGGAGCGCGCACAGCACTCCGCTCGCCCCCTCTCAGCTGCGCGCTTCACAATAAGCGCATGCGCACATCAAGGTTTGGCGGGAGCGCGGCGACTACTATGGCTTCACGAAAAACTAAAAGCCATCGCCCCCTTACCGCCTTCCCGTATAGCACTCACTTGTGGAACGAGATGGGTTTATCCTTGTCATATCGGTTTTTGCAGCCGTACGCAGAGCAGGACTGCACCATCGCCTCGGCTCACTCCGCCTCTTGTTTTTCAGTGATGAGCTCACCCGTTTTTTTCCCTCTAGACAGAAACAAACCATTAACGTCCTCTCCTCGGTTCACCGTCCCGAAGGGTATTTGTTTCGCCCACCGCCGATTACCGTTTATTAAAAGCGAGTGAAATTAGCGGGTACTGCTCCTCCCGGCTCCAAGATGGCTGACACCGCTTCAGTTGTCGTCACGTTTGCGAGCTGAGCGCACGCCTACCATTTGCCAGCTTGAGTCACGTGGTGATATGCCACGCCCAGTTATCTTGTAGTTCGCTTTACGTCATTGTGGGATGTTTTAGGGGAGGGGCCGATGGGGCGTGACGTCAGAAGGTGGCAGAGGCGGGTGCGCTCAGACATGGCAGATGGGTAGTGATAGCCGAGGCCTGCGGCTCTTCTGCCACAATTAGGAAAGATTTTAGGTGTGGGGGATAACTTAGTGATTGGTGGGTATCCCACGCTGGGACCTCCAGAGGTTGGCCGAGGCCAGCAGAGGGCAGTATAGGGACTGTAGGGAGAAGTTCCATTCTAAGGGTAGGGTCACACATTGCGATTTTTGCAGGTCTTTTTTCCCAGTATTAAAAAACCAGGAAATCTGCTGTGTAGAATTCGTGTGTGTTTTGCTCCAGTTTTCTCCTATTCATTAGATGGGTGAGTAGTGCTGCATAAACACTGACCTGACATGTTGCCTCTTGGCAAATAGCAGAAAGGCTCAAAATCCGCCTGAAAAGTCTCATTAATTTTGCTGGTACTGTAAGGCTATGTGCACACGTTGCAGATTTGCCTGCGGATTTTTCTGCACTAAATCCACAGCTCTTGGCAGAAAACGCAGGTGCGTTTTTGCGCGGTTTTGAAAGTTAAATAAAGATGTATTATTGAACAAAAAAAAAAAAGATTTGTGATGTCATGTCTTGTCCAGCCTCCTCTTTTACATTTGTCCAACCCACACGCCATTACACACATAGACAGATAGATATGGGATAGATAGATATATGGATAGTTAGGCTACTTTCACATATCAGGTTTTTGCGTTCAGGCACAATCCAGCGAGATCTGTAAAAAACGGATCCGTTTTTTTCTCAGAGTTGTATTGGCGCCGGATTGCGCCTGATGGCCAGACGTTTCATCTGTTTTTTTTGCTGGATCCGTCAAAAGAAACCTTCCGGCGGACGGAGATAACATACGGAGGAAAGTTTTTTTCTGGTGAAAAAACGCACAGCGACGGTTCAGGCGAAACAACGTATGAAACTGAGATGGGAAATGAGGAATCCGGCCTCCGAATCCGTTTTTTCTTCAATTTTTTCCATTGAAATCATGCACATTTTCCGTTCGCTCTCTCTCTCTCTAAAAAACGGATCAGGTGCATCAGTTTTTCACTATTTGCAATGGATCTGTTTTTCCACAAATTCACGTTTTTCTGTACGTTTTCTCCATCTGCTTGAAACAGCTGTTCTGACAGATCCGGCAAAAAACGGATGAAACGTGTGGCCATCAGGTGCAATCCTGCGCTAATACAACTCTGAGAAAAAAACCCACGGATCCGTTTTTTCAAAACTCGCCAGATTGTGCCTGACGGCAAAAACCTGATGTGTGAAAGTAGCCAGATAGATATATGGATAGATAAATCTATGTATCTACAGGTATATCTATCTATAAATATATCTATAGATCGATATATCCATAGTCATCCATCTATAGATAGATCCATAGTTACCCATGTATAGATATATAGATTTATCTATGGATATATCCATAGATATATAATAGCGAGGCCTATGTTTCTTACTGAACGTTTAATTTAAAAAAAAGAAAAAAATGGCGTGGGCTCCCGTGCAATTTTCTGCGCCAGGGGGGGAAAGTCGGGGTCCAATATTTGTAGCCTGGGAAGGGTGTGATACCCATGACCCCTCCCAGGCTATAAATATCAGCCTGCAGCTGTCTGCATAGCCTTTACTGGCTATTAAAATAGGGGGACCGCCCCCAAAAATGACGTGGGGTCCCCCTATATTTTGCAGCCAAAAAGGCTACGCAGACAGCTGCGGGCTGATATTCATAGAGGGGCCATGGATATTGCCCCCCCCCCGGCTACAAATACCGTCTCGCAGCCGCCCCAGAAATGGCACATCTGTGAGATGCGCCAACTACGGCACTTAGCCCCTCTCTTCCCACTCCCGAGTAGCGGTGGGATGTGGGGTAATAAGGGGTTAATGTCACCTTGCTATTGTATTATTAACCCCTTTCTGACATTAGACGTACTATCCCGTCGAGGTGGGGTGGGCCCGTATGACCACTGACGGGATAGTACGTCATATGCAATCGGCCGCGCTCACGGGGGGATCGCGGCCGGGTGTCAGCTGACCATCGCAGCTGACATCCGGCACTATGTGCCAGGAGCAGTCACGGACCGCCCCCAGCACATTAACCCCCGGCATACTGCGATCAAACATGATCGCAGTGTCCCGGCGGTATAGGGAAACATCGCTCAGGGAGGGGGCTCCCTGCGTGCTTCCCTGAGACCCCCGGAAAACAACGCGATGTGATCGCGTTGCTCCGAGGGTCTCTTACCTCCTCCTCCCTGCAGCAGGCCCGAATCCAAAATGAGCGCTGAATCCGAGTCCTGCAGGGAGGTGGCTTCACAGCGCCTGCTCAGAGCAGGCGCCGGGAAGCCAGGAGCTGTGCACGTCAGATCGCCGATCTGACACAGTGCACAGCAAAGTGTCAGATCAGCGATCTTACACTATAACATGATGCCTTCCCCTGGGGCAATGTTATATTGTAAAAAAAAAAATATTCACATGTGTAAAAAAAATTCCTACACCCCCAAAAAATATTGTTCCTATAAATACATTTCTTTATCTAAATAAAAAAACAAACAATAAATACAAATATTTAGTATCGCCGCGTCCGTAACGACCCGACCTATAAAACTGTCCCACTAGTTAACCCCTTCAGTGAACACCGTAAAAAAAAAAAAGAGGCAAAAAACAACGCTTTATTATCATACCGCCAAACAAAAAGCGGAATAACACGCGATCAAAAAGACGGATATAAATAAACATGGTACCGCTGAAAACGTCATCTTGTCCCGCAAAAAACGAGCTGCCAAACAGCGTCATCAAAGAAAAAATAAAAAAGTTATAGTCCTCAGAATAAAGCGATACAAAAATATTGTTTCTATAAAATAGTTTCTATCGTATAAAAGCGCCAAAACATAAAAAAATGATATAAATGAGGTATCGCTGTAATCGTACTGACCCGAAGAATAAAAGTGCTTTATCAATTTTACCAAACGTGGAACGGTATAAACGCCTCCCCCAAAAGACATTCATGAATAGCTGGTTTTTGGTCATTCTGCCTCACAAAAATCGGAATAAAAAGCGATCAAAAAATGTCACATGCCCGAAAATGTTACCAATAAAAACGTCAACTCATCCAGCAAAAAACAAGACCTCACATGACTCTGTGGACCAAAATATGGAAAAATTATAGCTCTCAAAATGTGGTAATACAAAAAATATTTTTTGCAATAAAAAGCGTCTTTCAGTGTGTGACGGCTGCCAATCATAAAAATCCACTAAAAAACCTGCTATAAAAGTAAATCAAACCCCCCTTCATCACCCCCTTAGTTAGGGAAAAATTAAAAAAATGTATTTATTTCCATTTTCCAAATTAGGGTTAGGGTTAAGGCTAGGGTTAGGGTTGGGGCTAGGGTTAAGGCTAGGGTTAAGGCTACAGTAAGGGTTGAGGCTAAAGTTAGGGTTAGGGTTGGGGCTAAAATTAGGGTTTGGATTACATTTACGGTTGGGAATAGGGTTGGGATTAGGGTTAGGGGTGTGGTTAGGGTTACCGTTGGGATTAGGGTTAGGGATGTATTTGGATTAGGGTTTCAGTTAGAATTGGGGGTTTCCACTGTTCAGGCACATCAGGGGCTCTCCAAACGCGACATGGCGTCCGATCTCAATTCCAGCCAATTCTGCGTTGAAAAAGTAAAACAGTGCTCCTTCCCTTCCGAGCTCTCCCGTGCGCCCAAACAGGGGTTTTTTGTGGACAAAAAAAATTTTTATTTTTATTTTCACGGCTCTGCGTTATAAACTGTAGTGAAACACTTGGGGGTTCAAAGCTCTCACATCACCTTAGGGGGTCTACTTTCCAAAATAGTGTCACTTGTGGGGGGTTTCAATGTTTAGGCACATCAGTGGCTCTCCAAACGCAACATGGCGTCCCATCTCAATTCCTGTCAATTTTGCATTGAAAAGTCAAACGGCGCTCCTTCCCTTCCGAGCTCTCCCATGCGCCCAAACAGTGGTTTACCCCCACATATGGGGTATCAGCGTACTCAGGACAAATAGGACAACAACTTTTGGGGTCCAATTTCTTCTCTTACCCTTGGGAAAATAAAAAATTGGGGGCGAAAAGATCATTTTTGTGAAAAAATATGATTTTTTATTTTTACGGCTCTGCATTATAAACTTCTTTGAATCAGTTAATGGTCCATGTTCTTCTGTTACCCTTGGTAAAATAAAACAAATTGGAGCTGAAGTAATTTTTTTGTGAAAAAAAGTTAAATGTTCATTTTTATTTAAACATTCCAAAAATTCCTGTGAAACACCTGAAGGGTTAATAAACTTCTTGAATGTGGTTTTGAGCACCTTGAGGGGTGCAGTTTTTAGAATGGTGTCACACTTGGTTATTTTCTATCATATAGACCCCTCAAAATGACTTCAAATGAGATGTGGTCCCTAAAAAAAAATGGTGTTGTAAAAATGAGAAATTGCTGGTCAACTTTTAACCCTTATAACTCCCTAACAAAAAAAATGTTGGTTCCAAAATTGTGCTTATGTAAAGTAGACATGTGGGAAATGTTACTTATTAAGTATTTTGTGTGACATATCTCTGTGATTTAATTGCATAAAAATTCAAGGTTGGAAAATTGCGAAATTTTCCAAATTTTTACCAAATTTCTGTTTTTTCACCAATAAATGCAGGTAATATCAAAGAAATTTTACCACTATCATGAAGTACAATATGTCACGAGAAAACCATGTCAGAATCATTGGGATCCATTGAAGCGTTCCAGAGTTATAACCTCATAAAGGGACAGTGGTCAGAATTTTAAAAATTGGCCTGGTCATTAACGTGCAAACCACCCTTGGGGGTAAAGGGGTTAATCCTAGAGTAGTGAAAGAGTTTAAAAGAATAAAGACACAGCCAGAAAAAAGTTAATTTAACCATACTTACCATTCTCGATCGCCTGTAAAAAATTAAAAATAATAAACCGTATACTCCCTGTCCGACGCAGTCCAATTAATAACTAGTGTCCCACGACAATCTTCCCTATAGAACAGTGACATCGGGTGAAGTCACTGCTCTATAGACCTCCAGTGACACACTGACAGGAGACAATGCTGTGTATCACTGAGGTTACCTGAGTTCAGGGTCTCACTTTATGGCATTGCTGTGTGGGAACCTTCTCACACAGCAGTGCCACAAGAGAGACTAGGGACTATTTTTTACAGTGGCGGAGGAATACAGTGCGGAAGGATACCTTCCATCATTGTATCCTGGAGCCCCTGGGGAGCGGTCGCATCAGCTGATGCTGCTGCTCTCCACGGGAGATCGTCGTGGGACACTCGTTTAAATTGGATTTCTGCGGATCAGGGAGTATAGTGTTTGTTTATTATTTTAATATTTTTTACAGGTGACACTGGCTTCAGGGATCAAAGTGACAAGTGATGGTGAGTATGTACGCTATGTTATATGTACTGTATGTCTATGTGTTGAATCTATGTTGTATGTAATATATTGTATGCATGTAGTATGTTGTATGTATGTAGTATGTTGTATGTATTATGCTGCATGTATGTAGTATGTATGTTGCATGTATGTTGCATGTGTGTAGTATGTTGCATGTGTGTAGTATGTTGCATGTATGTTGCATGTATGTAGTATGTTGCATGTATGTAGTATGTATGTTGCATGTATGCAGTATGTTGAGGCATCCGTTGATCATATGGATTCCAGATAAGATCATGTTGTTCAAATGTGGCTTTGTTTACATGCTGGGTATTGTGCAATAGGGGAGGATTGTTGATGTGTCAGTTTATACAATCCGTATAGGGACTGCTATATATGTGCACCTTAATGATGTCTAGTGTAGTACACCCGTAGTGGTTCAAGAAATAGACTTTAAATCTATCATTATTACCTTCTGGGGTATTATTTTTCACCTTTGACCCCAGGTAACAGTACGTAGTTGTATAAAGCAATCACACATCTGTTGGGTGGCTGTGCAATAATATTTTGATTAATGCTGTTTTTTTAATAAACCTCTTTTGGTCTTGTCAGTCAGGGTATTGTCCCATGGTTTAACAATAAAAAGGTCGTTTTTTGAGTGTTCCACTATATCAGTAGGGTAACGCAAATTTATTGGCACATGTATTTATCATGCATTTATTCAGATGATGTGAAATTTTCCTATTGATCATACAACTGGGTCATTCTCTCCCCTGGCCAACCTTTGCTGTGTTCTATTTGAGATACTGTCCTTTGCACTCTTGGTATTTCCCCTCCCCCCCCCACACATATATTTATAATCTCCCTACCACCTTTATTTATCTTACTGTGAGAGGTGATAGGGTAAGTGAGTAGGGTGATTAAGGGGTAGTCGACGGGAGCGGGGGCGCCACTGGCGTGTATTTTTAAGGGTGCCAACCTCCGCTGTCAGGCAGGGACAGCTACATTTAGGGTGTTGTAAGGGCCAGCCAGCTTAGGCCTTCCCAATCCTACTTCACCCTTGCCTGTAGCCACTTATCTGTATTTCCATTTTTAGTCATGCATGTATATTTAAGGTATTATTGGCTCCTTGTTTGATAGGCAAGAGAATTATATCTGCCTCTGTTGTTTATAATCTACATTTCTCCATTAGATCACTCACCAGTTTCTTTTTCCTTTTCTGTGCGGCACGCTTTTTGTTTGAACGGGTTTATCTCATTATTGACTTTATTGCAGTCATTTATAGCAGGGTTCATTAGAGTTTTTCTAGGGCGAGCCGCCGGCGAGTGGGGGCGCCATTTTGCGTACAAGTTAGGGTGCCAACCTCCACTGCCAGGAAGGGTATACTAGGGAGTGATAGGGAAAACTAGGAGTTTTTTGTCATTTTATTGTTTGCGGTAATTTGTCTATAAAGTTTTTAATATTTTTCATTAATAAAGAATTATTTTTAGGTATTAGTCGGTTTTTGAATAAAGTGTTAGATTACTATACCAACCTATCGATATATAAAAAGACTATGTTGCATGTATGTAGTATATTGCATGTATGTAGTATGTATGTTGCATGTATGTAGTATGTTGTATGTATGTTGCATGTTGTATGTATGTTGTATGTAGTATGTATGTTGTATGTATGCAGTATGCATGTTGTATGTATGTTGTATGTTTGTGTTTTTTTTTATACATTCAACACATTAGCCAGATGATGGAGCTACTACTGTCCCATCATTGGCTAATGTGTCAATCACTGTCACTGTAGCAGGCATAGCCCGATGGGACTTGTAGTCCCATTGGATGATGCCTGCACACACACATGCAAACACACATGCGCACACACACACACACACACACAGTGCCACACACACCCAGACAGCCAGCAGACCCCCCGGACAGCCCGCAGACGACCCGCACAGCCTGCAGACCCGGCACGGAGAGACGGCAGACCCCCGGACAGCCCGCAGACCACCCGGACAGCCCGCAGACCCGGCACGGAGAGATGGCAGACTCCCGGACAGCCCGCAAACCACCCGGACAGCCCGCAGACCCGGCACGGAGAGACGGCAGACCCCCGGACAGCCTGCAGACCACCCGGACAGCCTGCAGACCCGGCAAGTAGAGCTTGCAGACCCCGCACACACAGACACGCACAGTCTCCACCCCACTCCGCCCACACTCTCCCCCCCGATCTGCAGCGTTTCACCACAGCTAAGGCTGCTTTCACACTAGCGTCGGTACGGGGCCGTCGCGCTGTGTGGGCCTGACGTACTGACGCATACTGTGAAGAAAATGCTCGACGTTGGCAGCGGAAGCAGTCTTAAGACGCTTCCGCTGCTTCATTGCAAGGTCTGGGGAGGAGGGGGCGGAGTTTCGTCCTCGCATGCGCGGTCGAAAATGGCGGACACGAAGCACAAAAAAAGTTACATGTAACGTTTTTTGTGGCGGCGGTGCGCCAAAACACGACGCAACCGTCGCACGACGGTTGCGATGTGTGGCACTGCGTCGCAAAGCGTCGCTAATAAAAGTCTGTGGAGAAAAAACGCATCCTGCAGACAACTTTGCAGGATGCATTTCTTCTCCACAACGACGCATTGCGACGTGCAGTGCACGACGCTAGTGTGAAAGTAGCCTTAACCGCAGGTCTTTTTTACATCTGCTGTTTTGCTGCGGAAGTGCCCAACTCAATACAAGTCAATGGGTGCAGAAACGCTCCAGATCCACCCAAAGAATTGACATACTGCAGAAAAAACAACGCTGCGTCTCCGCGCGTTTTTTTCCGCAGCATGTGCACAGCGGATTTGGTTTTCCATAGGTTTACATGGTACTGTAGACCGCATGGAAAACTGCTGCAGATCCACAGCGTCAAAAACGCCGTGGATCCGTCGTAAGAACCGCAATGTGTGAACATGGCTTAAAATGCTGCATACTTTATGCTCCTTACAAATGCCACGTGTGAACATGCCCTCAAAGAGATAATAGTGCTCTGTTCTACTGATGCGTATCCCACTGATCAACAAGTGATCATTTCTATCACAGACATCACCTTTAAAAGGGAAGGTGACGCTATTTTTAATTTTGTATTAATAATTATTGATTATATAATCAATTATTTATAATGCACAATTAAATGTACTAGTTTATTAGTTTTTTATTAATTTTTACTTTAACCACTGGGTGCTGTCATTTTCACTTTGGGGTGTGTAAGTGTCTGAGCACGACACTTACACACCTCACATACGGCAGCCCCTGGGCATACGGGCTCTTACACACATCCTGATATTTTTGGTAGGGCTCATACTCACCTGCGAGAACCTCGGATGAGTCTCGCACGTCAATACCTGGCACTGCACCCGGCACTCAGATCAGAGTGTGCGGACGCATAGCAATACATGCAGCCGCACGCTCTGCTCCTGAGTGCCAGCAGCAGCTCCGGGTATTGACATGCGAGACTCATCCGAGTTTCTCGCAGGTGAGTATGAGTCCGTTGAAAGAAAACAGTATCGGAGGTGTCTGTGTATTTCAACCATGTGCCACATCAGTATTACCTGTATCAGGGTCTGAGAAAAGCCGGCACCATTTGAGCTGTTCTCAGGCACGGGGTGCTGAAGACAGCTCACATCATTGTCCCCTGCTCTCCCTGCCATCAGTGCGAGCAAAGGAAAATGTTAGAGTTGTATTCAGCCCCCGCTGTCTACATCAAGAGTAAAATTAAGAATAAAATTAAAAAAAAAACACATCATGCTCCCCTTCAGGTCTCATACACATCACCGTGAAAAAAAATCCGGTTTTGGTCCAGAAAAGTGGGACAAGTGTCATGCGATTTTCATGCGACTGCAATCTGATTTTGTACACCTAACATCTGATTTACATGCAAATGCGAATCACTGCAAGTGTGATAAAGTTCCCACAGTGCCGTCAGAAAGGTCCTGGGAGCTAATAGCCAATAAGCTCAGTTCAACTCACTGATGTCAGAGCTGTTCAAAATTTTCCCACGGCACTGACATCAGTGAGTTGAACCAAGTTCATTTGCATTGAATGTCCATGGCCCCTTCCTAGGCTATTAATATCAGCCCGCAGCTGTCTGCCTAGCCTTTGCTGGTTATTAATTACAAGGGGACCCTACATCATTTTTTTGGGAGTCCCCCATTTTCATAACCAGTAAAGGCTAGGTATTCAGCTGTGAGTTGATATTAATAGCCTGGGAAGCTCCATGGGTATTACTCCCTTACCAGGCTATAAATATCTGCCCCCCCGCTGGCCCCTTTCCCTCTGCTGGTTAATAAAATGTCAGGGGATCCCACCCCATTTTTTTCAGAAAATTTTTAACACCAATAAGTGAACTCAGTAATACATACCAAGCAAAAAGCAATACCTATAACTATCACCAAAATTGACGCCTTTTGAGATTGGTTAAAAATGTAAATTTTATTTTAAAAAAATTATATAAAAAAATTAAAACACATGAAATAGTATAAATTATGAAAAAACAAATACAGGAAGGAAAGGCGGGTATGGCTTTAAAGTTGCACAATGTATGTCAGGCACATAAGGGCTACTATGATCAGTGTCTAAAACAAATAATAGTAATTATATATATGTATTCAATCTAGATAATTATAAAGACACGTTATATAAATATACTAAATCAGCTGAAACTGCTAGCAGTGGGGACCAGGCACCACCTACAGTGTGTATACTTAATAATGTAATATAAATATATATATATATATATATATATATATATATATATATATATTGTGCATACAAAATAATATATACAAAAAGAGTAACTAAGGTGCCGAGACACTGCCGCGAGCATTGCCGATAAATATGCTATACATAAAACCCTAAAATGCAAACCATAAACCAATTTACCTTATATAAGCCAAAATCCAGGGACCCACCACACAAAGCCATACCCACCTTTCCTTCCTGTATTTGTGTTTTCCTCATTTATACTATTGCATGTGTTTTAATATTTTTTATTGTGGTAAAAAAGAAAATTTACATTTTTAAACCAATCTCAAAAGGCGTCAATTTTGGTGACAGAAAATTATTTACATGTACAGTAAGCTGCACAAGCACTCTTCTACCGTAATATATGTGACTGACATTTTTATATCTATTCTATTCTGACTTGTCACGTTATGATTTTACATGAAAATGAAGGTATCCAGCTCAGGAAATAAAATCAAAAGTCTTTATTTGGACAAATTTAAAAAGTAAGCTGATTGACAAACCAGTGCATACTGGAGGAAGGAATGTCTTGAATAACTGGACGCGTTTTGAACACGTATAGTGCTCTTAGTCCTCAGACTAAATGGGGCCATTATACAGACTAACATCACCGCTCATCACAGCCGCCGGGTCTCGCAGAGTGCAGCAGGACCCAGAGTGGCTGCTGCTACAGCCTATGGTGCTTGGTTCACTGAACGAAGCTCCATAGCCTCTGGACGACGGATTCGGGGATCATCATGAGAAGGCCTTGAACTATGTTAGACTCATGCGGGAACGTTTTGTTTTCTAATAAATTGGTGAACGAGCGACAGTGTTTTGTTTTTAAAGGGAATATGTCACCTCCTGGGACTGATATGACCTATTAATATGGGCATACAGGTTATAGAAATGTTACACTAGTCCTACTTGTATGCCTCATATTAATGGTCTTGTTGCTGAGAAATGTTATATTCTTTCTTTATGGTAATGATTTTTTCCAGACTCCGGGGTGCGCGGTGCCTGGAAGAAATTCCTGCGTCCTGTCCTCATTACAATACAACCCTCCTCCCATCAGCGTTAGTTACGGCACCAGAATTCCGTGCTTGTGTCCTGCACTCCCTCAGAAACACATACCTCATCCTCCCTTCTATGGGCGCTGCACTCAGGGATCTTCTGCTCAGGTGCCGGCAACTACCGCTCCAGTGACCTCCGTTGTGCCTATAAGGTGCTCTCCCCACTTCCTCCTTGCATAGTCAACTATGTACACATGGTTCCTAATGATGACTGTGCAGGGAGGAAGTGGATAGAGCACCTTATAGGCGTGCATACTGGAGGTCACAGTGGCTCGCCGGCGCCTGTGCAGAAGATCCCTGAATGCAAGCGCACACAGAAAAGAGTATGAGGTATGTATTTCTGAGGGAGTGCAGGGCGAAGGTGCGAGATTCCGAGGCCATAACTGACGCTCATGGGAAGGGGTAGTATTATAATAATGAAAACAGGAGGCAGAACCTGGAAGAGATCATTAACAAAAAGACAGAATATAACATTTCTCAGCAACAGGACCATTAATATGAGGCATACAGGTAGGACTAGTGTAACATTTCTATCACCTGTATGCCCAGAGTAATAGGTGATATACGTACCCGGGGTGACGGATTACCTTTAATTCTCTCATTTTATTTTTTTCAGGTTTCCATTTGTGGATTATGGCAGATTCCCAGGACTACTGCGCACCAGCATAATTTTTTTTTCTCAAAAATAAATTGGTGAACCAGGGAATGTGTTGAGTGTTTTTTGTCATGTATTTTTCTGCCTGTGTGTTTTTCTTTCATTATTGGGTTGGTAATGGCGGAGGTGTGATAGACAACTCTCTATTACTAACCCCAGGGTTGATGCCAGCTGTGATTTTTGACAAATCGCAACTGACATAATAATAATAATTTTTATTTATATAGCGCCAACATATTCCGCAGCACTTTACAATTAAGCGGGGACATGTACAGACAAATTCAATACAAGACAATTTAAACAGTCACATTAGGGGTGAGGTCCCTGCTCGCAAGCTTACAATCTACAAGGAAATGGGGGGGACACAATAGGTGAAAAGTGCTTGTTATTTCAGGTCTGGCAATTATGATAAATAGGGATTTTCATATGATGCTGCATGATCCAGTCATCAGCCCGTGTGTTTAAAGGGACTCTGTCACCTGAATTTGGAGGGAACAATTTTCAGTCACATGGGCGGGGTTTTTGGGTGTTTGATTCACCCTTTCCTTACCCGCTGGCTGCATGCTGGCTGCAATATTGGATTGAAGTTCATTCTCTGTCCTCCGTAGTACATGCCTGCACAAGGCAATCTTGCCTTACGCAGGCGTGTACTATGGAGGACAGAGAATGTAACCTTGCCACAATTCTGTCTCTGAGCTCCTTGGCCAGTTCCTTTGACCTCATGATTCTCATTTGGTCTGACATGCACTTTGAGCTATCAGACAGGTGTGTGCCTTTCCAAATCAAGTCCTATGAGTTTAATTAAACACAGCTGGACTCCAATGAAGGAGTAGAACCATCTCAAGGAGGATCACAAGGAAATGGACAGCATGTGACTTAAATATGAGTGTCTGAGCAAAGTGTCTGAATACTTATGACCATGTGATATTTCAGTTTTAAATTTTTAATAAATTTGCAAAAATTTCTACATTTCTGTTTTTTCCAGTCAAGATGGGGTGCAGAGTGTACATTAATGAGAAAAAAATAAACTTTTTTTAATTTACCAAATGGCTGCAATGAAACAAAGATTGAAAAATATAAACTGGTCTGAATACTTTCCGTACCACTGTATATTGTAAATAAACACAAGTATAAAGTCTTTTATTTGAAATAAAAACAAAACACACATTTCCATTTTCACTTCAAAATAAAAAACACTGAGGCTGTGTTCCCAGCTGGGCTGAACTGCGGTGACCTCAGCACTGTAAGGAAATGTTAGCGAGTACAAAAATGGATATGTATTTGGCCCATGGACACACAGTCCGTGGAAATACACTGACTGACGTCTGAAAGAGGCCTAAGGCTGGAGTCACACTTGGCGTAAGACAATACGCCACGTATTATACGTCCGTACTACGGCCGTAATACGGAGAAATGTTCCCAAAATATTGATCCGTAGTCAGGGTGTGTCAGCGTATTTTGCGCATGGCATCCTCCGTATGTAATCCGTATGGCATCCGTACTGCGAGATTTTCGCGCAGGCTTGCAAAACCGACATCTAATGGATTTATGTGCTCAAATGTTAGGGAAAACATATATACAGTATATATACACTCACCGGCCACTTTATTAGGTACACCTGTCCAACTTCTTGTTAACACTTAATTTCTAATCAGCCAATCACATGGCGGCAACTCAGTGCATTTAGGCATGTAGACATGGTCAAGACAATCTCCTGCAGTTCAAACCGAGCATCAGTATGGGGAAGAAAGGTGATTTGAGTGCCTTTGAACGTGGCATGGTTGTTGGTGCCAGAAGGGCTGGTCTGAGTATTTCAGAAACTGCTGATCTACTGGGATTTTCACGCACAACCATCTCTAGGGTTTACAGAGAATGGTCCGAAAAAGAAAAAAAATCCGGTGAGCGGCAGTTCTGTGGGCGGAAATGCCTTGTTGATGCCAGAGGTCAGAGGAGAATGGGCAGACTGGTTCGAGCTGATAGAAAGGCAACAGTGACTCAAATCGCCACCCGTTACAACCAAGGTAGGCCTAAGAGCATCTCTGAACGCACAGTGCGTCGAACTTTGAGGCAGATGGGCTACAGCAGCAGAAGACCACACCGGGTACCACTCCTTTCAGCTAAGAACAGGAAACTGAGGCTACAATTTGTACAAGCTCATCGAAATTGGACAGTAGAAGATTGGAAAAACGTTGCTTGGTCTGATGAGTCTCGATTTCTGCTGCGACATTCGGATGGTAGGGTCAGAATTTGGCGTAAACAACATGAAAGCATGGATCCATCCTGCCTTGTATGGAGCATCTTTGGGATGTGCAGCCGACAAATCTGCGGCAACTGTGTGATGCTATCATGTCAATATGGACCAAAATCTCTGAGGAATGCTTCCAGCGCCTTGTTGAATCTATGCCACGAAGAATTGAGGCAGTTCTGAAGGCAAAAGGGGGTCCAACCCGTTACTAGCATGGTGTACCTAATAAAGTGGCCGGTGAGTGTATATATATATATATATATATATATATATATATATATATATATATATATATATACAGTGGGGCAAAAAAGTATTTAGTCAGTCAGCAATAGTGCAAGTTCCACCACTTAAAAAGATGAGAGGCGTCTGTAATTTACATCATAGGTAGACCTCAACTATGGGAGACAAACTGAGAAAAAAAAATCCAGAAAATCACATTTTCTGTTTTTTTATCATTTTATTTGCATATTATGGTGGAAAATAAGTATTTGGTCAGAAAAAAACAATCAAGATTTCTGGCTCTCACAGACCTGTAACTTCTTCTTTAAGAGTCTCCTCTTTCCTCCACTCATTACCTGTAGTAATGGCACCTGTTTAAACTTGTTATCAGTATAAAAAGACACCTGTGCACACCCTCAAACAGTCTGACTCCAAACTCCACTATGGTGAAGACCAAAGAGCTGTCAAAGGACACCAGAAACAAAATTGTAGCCCTGCACCAGGCTGGGAAGACTGAATCTGCAATAGCCAACCAGCTTGGAGTGAAGAAATCAACAGTGGGAGCAATAATTAGAAAATGGAAGACATTCAAGACCACTGATAATCTCCCTCGATCTGGGGCTCCACGCAAAATCCCACCCCGTGGGGTCAGAATGATCACAAGAACGGTGAGCAAAAATCCCA
Organism: Ranitomeya variabilis; assembly: GCF_051348905.1. Classification (NCBI taxonomy): domain Eukaryota; kingdom Metazoa; phylum Chordata; class Amphibia; order Anura; family Dendrobatidae; genus Ranitomeya; species Ranitomeya variabilis. The sequence continues at coordinate 495,431,350 of NC_135232.1, forward strand.
GAACCACGCGGGGGGACCTAGTGAATGAACTGCAGAGAGCTGGGACCAATGTAACAAGGCCTACCATAAGTAACACACTACGCCACCATGGACTCAGATCCTGCAGTGCCAGACATGTCCCACTGCTTAAGCCAGTACATGTCCAGGCCCGTCTGAAGTTTGCTAGACAGCATTTGGATGATCCAGAGGAGTTTTGGGAGAATGTCCTATGGTCTGATGAAACCAAACTGGAACTGTTTGGTAGAAACACAACTTGTCGTGTTTGGAGGAAAAAGAATACTGAGTTGCATCCATCCAACACCATACCTACTGTAAAGCATGGTGGTGGAGACATCATGCTTTGGGGCTGTTTCTCTGCAAAGGGGCCAGGACGACTGATCCGGGTACATGAAAGAATGAATGGGGCCATGTATCATGAGATTTTGAGTGCAAACCTCCTTCCATCAGCAAGGGCATTGAAGATGAAACGTGGCTGGGTCTTTCAACATGACAATGATCCAAAGCACACCGCCAGGGCAATGAAGGAGTGGCTTCGTAAGAAGCATTTCAAGGTCCTGGAGTGGCCTAGCCAGTCTCCAGATCTCAACCCTATAGAAAACCTTTGGAGGGAGTTGAAAGTCCGTGTTGCCAAGCAAAAAGCCAAAAACATCACTGCTCTAGAGGAGATCTGCATGGAGGAATGGGCCAACATACCAACAACAGTGTGTGGCAACCTTGTGAAGACTTACAGAAAACGTTTGACCTCTGTCATTGCCAACAAAGGATATATTACAAAGTATTGAGATGAAATTTTGTTTCTGACCAAATACTTATTTTCCACCATAATATGCAAATAAAATGATAAAAAAACAGACAATGTGATTTTCTGGATTTTTTTTTCTCAGTTTGTCTCCCATAGTTGAGGTCTACCTATGATGTAAATTACAGACGCCTCTCATCTTTTTAAGTGGTGGAACTTGCACTATTGCTGACTGACTAAATACTTTTTTGCCCCACTGTATATATATATATGTCATTGAGACACATATATATATAGTCTGTATTTAGATTTCATTCAGCGCGATATCTGTGAAAAGCCGGTAATTCAATTGCCGGCTTTTCATTTCTCCTGCACAAACCCGACAGGATGTGAGACATGGTTTACATATAGTAAACCATCTCATATTCCCCTTTTTTTTTGCATATTCCACACTACTAATGTTAGTAGTGTGTATGTGCAAAATTTCTGCGCTGTAGCTGCTGAAATAAAGGGTTAAATGGCAGAAAAAATTGGCGTGGGCTCCCGCGCAATTTTCTCCGCCAGAATGGTAAAGCCAGTGACTGAGGGCAGATATTAATAGCCAGGAGAGGGTCCATGGTTATTGGCCCCCCATGGCTAAAAACATCTGCCCCCAGCCACCCCAGAAAAGGCACATCTGGAAGATGCGCCTATTCTGGCACTTGGCCACTCTCTTCCCACTCCCTGTAGCGGTGGGATATGGGGTAATGAAGGGTTAATGCCACCTTGCTATTGTAAGGTGACATTAAGCCAGATTAATAATGGAGAGGCGTCAATTATGACACCTATCCATTATTAATCCAATTGTCTGAAAGGGTTAAAAAACACACACACACATTATTAAAAAGTATTTTAATGAAATAAACACAGCGGTTGTTGTAATAATTTATTGTTCTCTCAATCCATTTCCAGGCCCTCGCTTGGCAAAATAATAAACGCACAAGATACATACCTTCTGCTGAAACGTCACGTCCCACGAAGTAATCCATCTGAAGGGGTTAATATTACAGGCACGAGCTGCGATAAACCACTCGCTCGTGCCTGTAATCCCCGAGTGCTGAAAGGAAAGCTGGATCTGTACTTACATTGAGTCGCGGTGAGGCGCCCTCTGGTGGATGTTCTCATGAACTGCAGCCTGGGAACTTTTTCCCACGCTCCAGGTCATATGAGGACATCCACCAGGGGGCGCATCACCGCGACTGAAGGAAATGTAGGTCAATGACCTACATTTCATTCATTCGCCGGGGGATTACAAGCAGGAGCACACCGCTGCATTAGCAGGGCTCCTGCCTGTAATATTAGTTAACCCCTTCAGATGGATTACATCGTGGGACGTGATCGGACATCAGATGGTATGTATCTTGTGCGTTTATTATTTTGCCAAGCGAGGGCCTGGAAATGGATTGAGAGAACAATAAATTATTACAACAACCGCTGTGTTTATTTCATTAAAATACTTTTAAATCATGTGTGTGTGTGTTTTTTAACCCTTTCAGACAATTGGATTAATAATGGATAGGTGTCATCATTGACGCCTCTCCATTATTAATCTGGCTTAATGTCACCTTACAATAGCAAGGTGACATTAACCCTTCATTACCCCATATCCCACCGCTACAGGGAGTGGGAAGAGAGTGGCCAAGTGCCAGAATAGGCGCATCTTCCAGATGTGCCTTTTCTGGGGTGGCTGGGGGCAGATGTTTTTAGCCACGGGGGGGCCAATAACCATGGACCCTCTCTAGGCTATTAATATCTGCCCTCAGTCACTGGCTTTACCATTCTGGCGGAGAAAATTGCGCGGGAGCCCACGCCAATTTTTTCCGCCATTTAACCCTTTATTTCAGCAGCTACAGCGCTGAAATTTTGCACATACACACTACTAACATTAGTAGTGTGGAATATGCAAAAAAAAGGGGGATATGAGATGGTTTACTGTATGAAAACCATGTCTCATATCCTGTCGGGTTTGTGCAGGAGAAATGAAAAGCCGGCAATTGAATTACCGACTTTTCACTAACACCGCTGCGTATTTCTCGCAAGTCACACTGCTGGTCCGTGTGGAATCCGTATTTTTCTCGCCCCCATAGACTTTCATTGGCGATTTTTTTGCGCAATACGCTGACAAACGCAGCATGCTGCGATTTTGTACGGCCGTAGAAAGCCGTATAATACTGAACCGTAATAAACGGCTGATAGGAGCAGCCCCATTGAGAATAATTGTGCCGTATGTTATGCGAGTTTTTGAGCTCTTACGTCCGTAAAACTCGCATGTGTGACCCCGGCCTAAGACAAAACTAAAGGCAGAAAGATCCACAAATAAGCAGCAACTGAAGTCAGCTGCAATAAGACCTGAGAAAGCATCACAGGAGGAAGGAGGAAACCAAGTGTTTGCTGACATTCATGGCTTTCAGACTTCAGGCAGTCATTGCCTGCAAAGGATCCTCTAAAAAAGTAGTAAAAAATACAATTGTATTTATGGTAAAGTTAATTTGTCCTTTTATTTTTGAGCCCTTGAAATGAAAAGTCTTTTTTTTTTTTGGTACAAACTTCCAAATAAATTTGGTCCATTTTTCACTGGTATGGTCTTTTTTTGTACTTTTCAAAAGTGGACAAAAGTAAAATAAACAGTAAATTTAAGTGCAAATATATTATGCACCAACATTTTTGAAGCCAGAAAATTGTCATAAAGATAATAATCAATCTCCAGCAATGGTTCCCTTGTCTTTGCTTTCAGCTGCTTCATGCAAAGGAAACTGCTGATATAAGAGTATTTCTTCTAAACTGTTGAAAATTTAGATATAAGAATGCTGACCTTTAACATGCTGCATGGTTTGTATCACACAAGTCTAACATTTGATGGGGTCATTTCTACTGCTGCCAAAAAAGCTGATGTAATAAGATTTGATAACGATTTTCATATGTGTTTCCTTGGTTAGGGCCCAAATAGCTCAAATTATTCCATTACAAGCTTAGGCAAAAGCATTTGATTTTGTTACCTCGCCAAAAAAAGTTATGCTGACATCAGCCATACCAAGTACTAATGTTTTCATAATTTGCCTTTCTAAAATATGTTATTGTGGAGCGGCCTCCAGACGCAGGACGACGGGGTACTCGGATCCGGGTCTCTCGGTTCTGAGGATGTCACGGTGGCCTGACCCGGTCCGTGGTCCTGCTAAGGGGCGCCCAATGAAAGGTGTAGGAAACAGTGTAGGTCGCAGTAAATAACGAGGACACAGTGTTGCAGTCTCTTTACCTCTTTACTGAAGGCTTCGGCATCCGCAATCCAGAGCACTGCTAACAGGGCTGGCTGAGACCGGCCAGTCCGAAGGCACATCCAGAGTTCCCTTTGCAGGTGGAAATCAGTGCCTACCTACTAGCGCCTGGGTGTTGTAGTACTTCCCTGCTGAGCACCACGGGATAGTCCTCACAACTGTCGTGTATGTTTCTGTTCTTTCTCTCCGTCCCCCAGATGATATGGATAGGACGCACCCATATGACGGGGTAGGCCTGGAGTTATTTTATAGGGACCCTAGAGACGCCCCTCTCCCACAATTGCCTCCGTTGTCTTCATTAGGTGATTTAGGTGAGGCAGCCAACCTAAAGTTAACTGCCCTGCCGTTGGTTTGAAGTAATGCGTGGAGCCCAATACTTCCTCGGCGTTCCGGCCACCGGCTACGCGCCTCAGTAGGATGTTGCCGATCTCGGGGCACGACTCCTACTGGTTCTATTGCCTTTGTGCTATGATCTCGTTTCTCACTTCTCGACAATATACTTCGCTTCGTGTCCTTTCTTAAGATGCCGCCGCAATGAAGTGCAGGTGCGGCTCCGTAACTATCTGTCCTTTCGCTAGGCCTCTGTCAGGATCCCACCCCTGACAGGGACCCCCCTGGATCTTCCCAAGCAACGCTCTTCTCTCACTAGATGTTACCTGGGCAAAACCCAGTCAGCTTCTCTCCTAACTTCCTATCCAACCCCCAGTTTTACCAAAGTGTGAGGAGTGGCCTAATACATAGAACCCTTTGCTCCCCCTGGTGGCCGGAGTGTGACGTGTAATGTGTGACTGTGATACCTGGTCAGGTGAACTCCTTTAGTGCCATCAGACGTACCGTCACTCCCCTTAGTGGCGGAGTGACAGTACTGCAACGACCAGGACTCTGGGGCGCTGCACTCCCCCCCCGGTTAAATCCAGTACTCCCGGACTGGGAAAGAAGAACAACAATACATGTTAGCAAAAGACATACAAAATTTTGAAATGCAATAAACAAGTAAATTTTAACAGTGCTTCCCTTTATGGGAGGTGAGAACACTTGAACGTTACAAACAGGAACATATTTACATAGTGCTTAAGATTTTAAATAACATTTATTAAATAACTGACTATAAATAACCATTATTACCCAGCCGGGCATTCTATCTACTAAGTGCAAATTCTGAACAATAATTTAACTTTTCCTTTAAGGGCGTAAGGTAGGTACCCACTAAAGGCATACTACAAAACTAAAAGTGCAAATCAATATTTTCCTGAGCTCTCTTTCTCCTATGCAGGACTCTCTCGTCTACCCCCACAGGCCTACTGCATCTTTCCTTGGCTCTCTATCATTAGTTCCGATAATCACTTTAACTTCAATTTTTATTCACATGTCATTATCAACATTTCAATTTCTTATCATTATCTTTCTATCTACAGACTACTATGTAAAACATCATTACTATCCAACTTTCTTAAAGCAACATTATATCTCGGCTAATTGCAACAGTGAACATTCCCTTTAAGAGGCACATTTCAAGTCTCTTTGAGGTAGTGCAACTCTCAAGTTGCAGGTCTGCAGTAAACAAGAGCTTCTACGCTGTATCCAGGAACAGTCTCTTCAAAAAGTTCTTTCCTTTGTAAAACCAGTAGGGGGCACCTTTAAGAAGGTGCAACTATTTACAGCAACAGTTTGTGAATCATTCACCGTCCATGATTCGGCAGTCTTTTTAAAACAGTGATGCAAAACAAACATAAAGCATTAGGGATCCCGGGTAAACGAAGGGATCCCTTTAAGAACTAACCCTGGTCGGGTTTAAGGCAGCAAGAAAAACACACAGTTAACTATTTACAGTTGTTCCAAGGTTTATCCTCATAGTAGGTAGCAAGACACCAGCCGGTAGCGACCACTTCCTGACCGGGGAAGCTCCGGTTCCCTGTTCTCGGCTGATGCAGTGTCAGTATCAGTGGTTCGTCTCTCAGGTGCGGCCAGGTCACCCGGTGTCTGGATTCGAATGTCAGCTTTGGTTGCAAGTTCAGTAGCAGCAATTACGCACACAGTGGTGATAGTGGTAGAATTTGTCAGGTCAGAGTTAGTCGTAGTCAGGGCTGCAGGTGGTGCCACTGCAGGCTCCCATCGTTGGACGTTCCGAGCGCACCATCCTTGCACACTCCGATGGCGAGTGTAGGTCACCTGGTCTCCTTTACATAGTAGTGGATTGTCACATCTGTTGCGGAATGGGGTCTTCACATTGTAGCTGGTAAAGAAGATTTCAGTCGGCAGTCCCGGTTCTTGTATGGAGCCCCAACCACTTTTCGGGTGAAAGGCTAGTACAGTCCCCTGCTTTACCAAGTTTCTCTTGCCACGTTCAGTCTTTGAGTTTTGTACTTTCGGTGGGTCACTTTGTTCTGTCTCTTTTCGGTTTTTCCAATGTAGAATTAAGCATTGTTTATACTGTTCCCAGGTGAGCACAGCAATGCTGAGGCCCTCCTGCCTGGCCCCGTCTGGCCCAATCCTTGGGGTATCCCATTGGAAGATCACCCCCTCCGAGCTCACATCAAGCGGTTCTCCCATAGTTGTCGGTAACGGAGGCACCAGCTTCTCCATAGTGTCGGGGGTTACCACTACCAGCTCAGCGGAGAGGAATCGGTCACTGTAGGGACGGGCAGCGGTCACGGGAGCAGGATCGGTCAGGAGAGCAGGGGCGCTTTCCATACCTGCGTCTGATGTGGTTCCATCGATGCCAGTATGTCCCACTGACGATGACACTGGAGTCGGCAGCGGCTCGGACCGCGGTTCCTCCAAGGCGTCTCTCCGGCACGGCTCCGACTTCCATTGCTTCGCATCTACTGGCTCCGTGTTCGGGATAGGTTGACTCGGCTCCTCTGCCTGCGGCTCCAAGAGGTCTGGATCCTCCAGCTGTGGTGGGTTCGGATCCACCTCCGATCGGTGGGGATAGTCCGGGATCACTTAGTCGTCATTCCAGTATTCGCTGGTTGTACTCGCTGTTTCACAGTCGGCAGCTGCACATGCATGATGCTCCACCATTTTCCCAGGGTGGGGCTCCTTCTTTTCTTGGTTCCCGCCGTTGCAAATCAGGGGGCGGTTCTCCTCTGCTTCGGGGCAGGTCGTCATCTTGCAGCAATAATCGGAGGGGGCGCTGCTTTGATAGTCTCCTCCCATGGCACGCCCTTCTTCTTCTGCACTCCTCGTGGCGCTGCAATGGCAGCGGTTTTGGCGGGAACTTTTGGCGGCAAATAGCAATACACAGTCTTTGCAATAAATCACGGTTCAAGCACAATTCAGTCACAGCTCTAAGGCACACATGACCTGATTCTTCAGGCTTGAGTAGATCCTGTTCGTGACGCCAAGTTGGAGCGGCCTCCAGACGCAGGACGACGAAGTACTCGGATCCGGGTCTCTCGGTTCTGAGAATGTCACGGTGGCCCGACCCGGTCCGTGGTCCTGCTAAGGGGCGCCCAATGAAAGGTGTAGGAAACGGTGCAGGTCGCAGTAAATAACGAGGACACAGTGTTGCAGTCTCTTTACCTCTTTACTGAAGGCTTCGGCATCCGCAATCCAGAGCACTGCTAACAGGGCTGACTGAGACCGGCCGGTCCGAAGGCACATCCAGAGTTCCCTTTGCAGGTGGAAATCAGTGCCTACCTACTAGCGCCTGGGTGTTGTAGTACTTCCCTGCTGAGCACCACGGGATAGTCCTCACAACTGTCGTGTATGTTTCTGTTCTTTCTCTCCGTCCCCCAGATGATATGGATAAGATGCACCCGTATGACGGGGTAGGCCTGGAGTTATTTTATAGGGACCCTAGAGACGCCCCTCTCCCACAATTGCCTCCGTTGTCTTCATTTGGTGATTAAGGTGAGGCAGCCAACCTAAAATTAACTGCCCTGCCGTTGGTTTGAAGTAATGCGTGGAGCCCAATACTTCCTCGGCGTTCCGGCCACCGGCTACGCGCCTCAGTAGGATGTTGCCGATCTCGGGGCACGACTCCAACTGGTTCTATCGCCTTTGTGTTGTGATCTCGTTTCTCAGTTCTCCGCAATATACTTCGCTTCGTGTCCTTTCTTAAGATGCCGCCGCAATGAAGTGCAGGCGTGGCTCCGTAACGATCTGTCCTTTCGCTAGGCCTCTGTCAAGATCCCACCCCTGACAGGGACCCCCCTGGATCTTCCCAAGCAACGCTCCTCTCTCACTAGATGTTACCTGGGCAAAACCCAGTCAGCTTCTCTCCTAACTTCCTATCCAACCCCCAGTTTTACCAGAGTGTGAGGAGTGGCCTAATACATAGAACCCTTTGCTCCCCCTGGTGGCCGGAATGTGAAGTGTAATGTGTGACTGTGATACCTGGTCAGGTGAACTCCTTTAGTGCCATCAGACGTACCGTCACTCCCCTTAGTGGCGGAGTGACAGTACTGCAACGACCAGGACTCTGGGGCGCTGCACTCCCCCCCCGGTTAAATCCAGTACTCCCGGACTGGGAAAGAAGAACAACAATACATGTTAGCAAAAGACATACAAAATTTTGAAATGCAATAAACAAGTAAATTTTAACAGTGCTTCCCTTTATGGGAGGTGAGAACACTTGAACGTTACAAACAGGAACATATTTACATAGTGCTTAAGATTTTAAATAACATTTATTAAATAACTGACTATAAATAACCATTATTACCCAGCCGGGCATTCTATCTACTAAGTGCAAATTCTGAACAATAATTTAACTTTTCCTTTAAGGGCGTAAGGTAGGTACCCACTAAAGGCATACTACAAAACTAAAAGTGCAAATCAATATTTTCCTGAGCTCTCTTTCTCCTATGCAGGACTCTCTCGTCTACCCCCACAGGCCTACTGCATCTTTCCTTGGCTCTCTATCATTAGTTCCGATAATCACTTTAACTTCAATTTTTATTCACATGTCATTATCAACATTTCAATTTCTTATCATTATCTTTCTATCTACAGACTACTATGTAAAACATCATTACTATCCAACTTTCTTAAAGCAACATTATATCTCGGCTAATTGCAACAGTGAACATTCCCTTTAAGAGGCACATTTCAAGTCTCTTTGAGGTAGTGCAACTCTCAAGTTGCAGGTCTGCAGTAAACAAGAGCTTCTACGCTGTATCCAGGAACAGTCTCTTCAAAAAGTTCTTTCCTTTGTAAAACCAGTAGGGGGCACCTTTAAGAAGGTGCAACTATTTACAGCAACAGTTTGTGAATCATTCACCGTCCATGATTCGGCAGTCTTTTTAAAACAGTGATGCAAAACAAACATAAAGCATTAGGGATCCCGGGTAAACGAAGGGATCCCTTTAAGAACTAACCCTGGTCGGGTTTAAGGCAGCAAGAAAAACACACAGTTAACTATTTACAGTTGTTCCAAGGTTTATCCTCATAGTAGGTAGCAAGACACCAGCCGGTAGCGACCACTTCCTGACCGGGGAAGCTCCGGTTCCCTGTTCTCGGCTGATGCAGTGTCAGTATCAGTGGTTCGTCTCTCAGGTGCGGCCAGGTCACCCGGTGTCTGGATTCGAATGTCAGCTTTGGTTGCAAGTTCAGTAGCAGCAATTACGCACACAGTGGTGATAGTGGTAGAATTTGTCAGGTCAGAGTTAGTCGTAGTCAGGGCTGCAGGTGGTGCCACTGCAGGCTCCCATCGTTGGACGTTCCGAGCGCACCATCCTTGCACACTCCGATGGCGAGTGTAGGTCACCTGGTCTCCTTTACATAGTAGTGGATTGTCACATCTGTTGCGGAATGGGGTCTTCACATTGTAGCTGGTAAAGAAGATTTCAGTCGGCAGTCCCGGTTCTTGTATGGAGCCCCAACCACTTTTCGGGTGAAAGGCTAGTACAGTCCCCTGCTTTACCAAGTTTCTCTTGCCACGTTCAGTCTTTGAGTTTTGTACTTTCGGTGGGTCACTTTGTTCTGTCTCTTTTCGGTTTTTCCAATGTAGAATTAAGCATTGTTTATACTGTTCCCAGGTGAGCACAGCAATGCTGAGGCCCTCCTGCCTGGCCCCGTCTGGCCCAATCCTTGGGGTATCCCATTGGAAGATCACCCCCTCCGAGCTCACATCAAGCGGTTCTCCCATAGTTGTCGGTAACGGAGGCACCAGCTTCTCCATAGTGTCGGGGGTTACCACTACCAGCTCAGCGGAGAGGAATCGGTCACTGTAGGGACGGGCAGCGGTCACGGGAGCAGGATCGGTCAGGAGAGCAGGGGCGCTTTCCATACCTGCGTCTGATGTGGTTCCATCGATGCCAGTATGTCCCACTGACGATGACACTGGAGTCGGCAGCGGCTCGGACCGCGGTTCCTCCAAGGCGTCTCTCCGGCACGGCTCCGACTTCCATTGCTTCGCATCTACTGGCTCCGTGTTCGGGATAGGTTGACTCGGCTCCTCTGCCTGCGGCTCCAAGAGGTCTGGATCCTCCAGCTGTGGTGGGTTCGGATCCACCTCCGATCGGTGGGGATAGTCCGGGATCACTTAGTCGTCATTCCAGTATTCGCTGGTTGTACTCGCTGTTTCACAGTCGGCAGCTGCACATGCATGATGCTCCACCATTTTCCCAGGGTGGGGCTCCTTCTTTTCTTGGTTCCCGCCGTTGCAAATCAGGGGGCGGTTCTCCTCTGCTTCGGGGCAGGTCGTCATCTTGCAGCAATAATCGGAGGGGGCGCTGCTTTGATAGTCTCCTCCCATGGCACGCCCTTCTTCTTCTGCACTCCTCGTGGCGCTGCAATGGCAGCGGTTTTGGCGGGAACTTTTGGCGGCAAATAGCAATACACAGTCTTTGCAATAAATCACGGTTCAAGCACAATTCAGTCACAGCTCTAAGGCACACATGACCTGATTCTTCAGGCTTGAGTAGATCCTGTTCGTGACGCCAAGTTGGAGCGGCCTCCAGACGCAGGACGACGAAGTACTCGGATCCGGGTCTCTCGGTTCTGAGAATGTCACGGTGGCCCGACCCGGTCCGTGGTCCTGCTAAGGGGCGCCCAATGAAAGGTGTAGGAAACGGTGCAGGTCGCAGTAAATAACGAGGACACAGTGTTGCAGTCTCTTTACCTCTTTACTGAAGGCTTCGGCATCCGCAATCCAGAGCACTGCTAACAGGGCTGACTGAGACCGGCCGGTCCGAAGGCACATCCAGAGTTCCCTTTGCAGGTGGAAATCAGTGCCTACCTACTAGCGCCTGGGTGTTGTAGTACTTCCCTGCTGAGCACCACGGGATAGTCCTCACAACTGTCGTGTATGTTTCTGTTCTTTCTCTCCGTCCCCCAGATGATATGGATAAGATGCACCCGTATGACGGGGTAGGCCTGGAGTTATTTTATAGGGACCCTAGAGACGCCCCTCTCCCACAATTGCCTCCGTTGTCTTCATTTGGTGATTAAGGTGAGGCAGCCAACCTAAAATTAACTGCCCTGCCGTTGGTTTGAAGTAATGCGTGGAGCCCAATACTTCCTCGGCGTTCCGGCCACCGGCTACGCGCCTCAGTAGGATGTTGCCGATCTCGGGGCACGACTCCAACTGGTTCTATCGCCTTTGTGTTGTGATCTCGTTTCTCAGTTCTCCGCAATATACTTCGCTTCGTGTCCTTTCTTAAGATGCCGCCGCAATGAAGTGCAGGCGTGGCTCCGTAACGATCTGTCCTTTCGCTAGGCCTCTGTCAAGATCCCACCCCTGACAGGGACCCCCCTGGATCTTCCCAAGCAACGCTCCTCTCTCACTAGATGTTACCTGGGCAAAACCCAGTCAGCTTCTCTCCTAACTTCCTATCCAACCCCCAGTTTTACCAGAGTGTGAGGAGTGGCCTAATACATAGAACCCTTTGCTCCCCCTGGTGGCCGGAATGTGAAGTGTAATGTGTGACTGTGATACCTGGTCAGGTGAACTCCTTTAGTGCCATCAGATGTACCGTCACTCCCCTTAGTGGCGGAGCGACAGTACTGCAACGACCAGGACTCTGGGGCGCTGCACTTGCTTAAGGTGGAAATAAGGCTCTAAAATAAAGAAGTTTAATATTTAACTCATGAATATGCATGAGTTAATGAGGACCTGACACTTTCTTAAAAAAATGCCTTAAATACCCTGTAAAAATCCCTGATTTCACCTGATTTTGCTGTTGTGTCGCTCCATTACAAAGATATTAACATTTGTTGCTTTTGGAGCACGCTATGCGACATCTCTGCTTGTAGACCAACTTGGTGTTTCTTCAGAGTCTTCTCTGAAGAAACACCCAGTTGAGCTACAAGAACTCACTGGGCAAAATCCAATTAAAAGGATGCTTGCAAATATGTTTTTTTTACAAGTTTATCTCCTGGTATTTCAGAATACTACACACCAAGGTCTATTGTTACTTTGAAAAATCCATGATATAGCCGACTTGAATTTGTCTAGATTGACAAGGGCTTACCAAGGCAGCGTTGGGCCTCAAACTTAGAAAAACCCCTTTTAATCTATACTTACTAAAATACACATTAAAAAATGAAGATGCCAATAATGAGTACTTGTTCAAACCATAGTTGATTCTTAAATGAGAAAGGTCATTACTATCATTTTACAAACTTTTCATAATGATTTCTTGATCCAACAAAACTTTTGAATCTAATCCAGCACTTTCAGGAGTTATAAAATAGCAATGTGTTAATAACGAGCAGCTGTAACTCTGCCAAGTCTTGGCCGTGGTCTTCAGCATGTTTGTGGAATATACAACATGGCTTAAACACAGAAACAACTATGGCCTGGTCCAACTGAATGACTTGTGTTAAGATCCTCACCTGCACTAAGCATGGCTCTGAAGTTGCACTCATGGAGACTTTGTGCCTGGCTTGTATAGGCAGCAAGTTTGGGGATCGGAGGTGTGATTTCCAGAAGAAGCATATGAGTATTATACAATCTCAAAGAAATTGCAGTCCAATCTTTGATTTACATAAAGTGTTTCTTGTCTCTCAAGATAGATTAACTGCATGAAAATAACACATCATGTGCATTTACCATTACTTGAAGACTGTTTTCTATATCTCTTTCTCTCTGTCTCTTTCTCTCTTCCCCTCCTCTCTTCACACCTTTGTTGTCTTTTAGTGAAATAATCTGACTTTTTGACGTATACTTCATTAACCGAATTTTAAAAACTGGGCAATGATTGTGAAAACAATGGGAAAAATTTATCAAGCTTAAAAATTATAGAATTTGAAAACAATTTCCACGAAAAACAGTTTTTCATGAATTACACCATATTTATTGTGTGTTTTACAAATGGTAAAAATCTATACAGTGAGCAACTCACTGCTAGAGATGAACTGTACAAGTAAAATATTTCAGATTTCCAGTTGCTTGAAGCAGTTTCAAATCTGCGGCATATCCATTTTTACAGTGCTTTTCAAATAAATGGGGAAACAACACATGCAAAAATATGGCAAAAAAGTACTTACAGTTGTGCTCAAAAGTTTACATACCCCGGCAGAATTTTTGCTTTCTTGGTCTTTTTTCAGAGAATATGACCATTGTTATGATCCGGTGACCTTGGAGCCGCATGAAACTTTCTCTGGAGTCGGTGGAACCTGTACTGACTGCAATCCTGAACTAACACCGCAACTAGAAGTAGCCGTGGGGTGTGCCTAACACGAACCTAGACACCTCGACACAGCCGGAGGACTAAATACCCCTATAGAGGGAAATAGGAATGCTACCTTGCCTCAGAGCAGACCCCCAAAGGATAGGCAGCCCCCTGTTGTGAATTTATCTTTTTGGCTCCTGGTGGTCTTGGTGAGGGTTCGGTGACCCCTCACTAAGGGGGGGGTACTGTTGTGAATTTATCTTTTTGGCTCCCTCTAGTGGTTACTAGTGATTTGACTCTGGGAATGTCTGCCATCCCTTGTATGCTCACCTGGGTCGTTAGGTCAGGGGTGTTGCTATATAAGCTCCCTGGACCTTCAGTTCAATGCCTGGCAACGTTGTAATCAGAGCTAATCTGTTGTGCTCTTGTCTACTGATCCTGGTTCCTGCTAAATTAAGCTAAGTCTGCTTTCTTGCTTTTTGCTATTTGTTTTTGTTTGCATTTTTGTCCAGCTTGCATATAATCTGTATCCTAACCTTGCTGGAAGCTCTAGGGAGGCTGGAGTTCTCCCCCCGGGCCGTTAGACGGTTCGGGGGTTCTTGAATCTCCAGTGTGGATTTTTGTTAGGGTTTTCGTTGACCATATAAGTTATCTTACTACATTCTGCTATTAGTAAGTGGGCCTCTCTGTGCTAAACCTAGTTCATCTCTGTGTTTGTCATTTCCTCTTACCTCACCGTTATTATTTGTGGGGGGCTTGTATCCTACTTTTGGGGTCTATTCTCTGGAGGCAAGAGAGGTCTTTGTTTTCGTCTTCTAGGGGTAGTTAGTCCTCCGGCTGGCGCGAGACATCTAGCGACCAACGTAGGCATGTTCCCCGGCTACTTCTAGTGTTGGCGTTAGGAGTAGATATATGGTCAACCCAGTTACCACTGCCCTATGAGCTGGATTTTTGTACGTCGCAGACTTACTTGTTTCTCTGAGACCCTCGCCATTGGGGTCATAACAGTTTGCCAGGCCAGTATTAAATGTTAAATGCATTGCAGAAGCGGGATTATAAGAAAGAAAGTTCTGAGTTTTTTTTTCTCTCTCTCATTTTTTTTTCTTTTCCCCTTTACCTCTGAGTGGCTTGTGTTTGCTGCAGACATGAATGTCCAGACCTTGATTACAAGTGTGGACCAGCTTGCTGCTCGTGTGCAGGGCATACAAGATTATGTTATCAGAAGTCCTATGTCAGAACCTAAGATACCGATTCCTGAACCGTTTTCCGGAGACCGATTTAAATTTAGAAATTTCAGGAATAATTGTAAATTGTTTTTGTCCCTGAAACCCTGTTCATCTGGAGACTCCGCTCAGCAAGTAAAAATTGTTATTTCTTTTTTACGGGGCGACCCTCAGGATTGGGCCTTCTCGCTGGCGCCAGGAGATCCGGCATTGGCTGACATTGATGCGTTTTTTCTGGCGCTCGGTTTGCTTTATGAGGAACCCAATCTTGAGATTCAGGCAGAAAAAGCCTTGCTGGCGATGTCTCAGGGCCAGGACGAGGCTGAAGTATATTGCCAAAAATTTCGGAAATGGTCCGTGCTGACCCAGTGGAACGAGTGTGCATTGGCTGCTAATTTTAGAAATGGCCTTTCTGAAGCCATTAAGAATGTGATGGTGGGTTTTCCCATTCCCACAGGTCTGAATGATTCTATGGCCCTGGCTATTCAAATCGACCGGCGGTTGCGGGAGCGCAAAACCGCAAATTCCCTCATGGTGTTGTCTGAACAGGCACCTGATTTAATGCAATGTGATAGAATCCTGACTAGAAATGAGCGGAAAATTCATAGACGCCAGAATGGCTTGTGTTACTACTGTGGTGATTCTACACATGTTATCTCAGCATGCTCTAAACGTCTTACTAAGGTTGTTAGTCCGGTCGCCATTGGTAATTTGCAACCTAAATTTATTCTATCTGTAACTTTGATTTGCTCACTGTCATCGTATCCTGTCATGGCGTTTGTGGACTCGGGTGCTGCCCTGAGCCTTATGGATCTGTCATTTGCCAAGCGCTGCGGATTTGTTCTTGAGCCATTGGAAAATCCTATCCCTCTTAGGGGTATTGATTCTACGCCATTGGCAAAAAATAAACCGCAGTTTTGGACACAGGTTACCATGTGCATGACTCCCGAACATCGGGAGGTAATACGTTTTCTTGTTCTGCATAAAATGCATGATTTGGTTGTTTTGGGTTTGCCATGGTTACAGACCCATAATCCAGTCTTGGACTGGAAGGCTATGTCAGTGTCAAGTTGGGGCTGCCATGGAATTCATGGAGATTCCCGGCCCTTGTCTATTGCTTCTTCTACGCCTTCGGAAGTTCCGGCGTATTTGTCTGATTAAAAGGATGTCTTCAGCGAGTCTAAGTCCAGTGCACTGCCTCCTCATAGGGAATGTGACTGTGCAATAGATTTGATTCCTGGCAGTAAGTTTCCTAAGGGGAGACTGTTTAATCTGTCGGTACCTGAACATACCGCGATGCGTTCATATATCAAGGAGTCTCTTGAGAAGGGGCATATCCGTCCTTCTTCTTCCCCTCTTGGTGCGGGATTCTTTTTTGTGGCCAAAAAGGACGGATCTTTGAGGCCTTGTATTGACTATCGGCTTTTAAATAAGATCACTGTCAAATTTCAGTATCCTTTGCCGCTGTTGTCAGATTTGTTTGCCCGGATTAAAGGTGCCAAGTGGTTCACCAAGATAGACCTTCGTGGTGCGTACAACCTTGTGCGCATTAGGCAGGGCGATGAATGGAAAACCGCATTCAATACGCCCGAAGGTCATTTTGAGTACTTGGTGATGCCATTTGGGCTCTCTAATGCACCTTCAGTTTTTCAGTCCTTCATGCATGACATTTTCCGGAAGTATCTGGATAAATTTTTGATTGTTTATCTGGATGATATTCTGGTTTTTTCTGATGATTGGGACTCGCATGTGGAGCAGGTCAGGATGGTTTTTGAGATTCTGCGTGAAAATTCTTTGTTTGTAAAAGGCTCAAAGTGTCTCTTTGGTGTACAGAAGGTTCCCTTTTTGGGGTTCATTTTTTCCCCTTCTGCTGTGGAGATGGATCCAGTCAAGGTCCGAGCTACTCATGATTGGACTCAACCCTCGTCAGTTAAGAGTCTTCAGAAGTTCTTGGGTTTTGCTAACTTCTACCGTCGTTTTATCGCAAATTTCTCTAGCGTTGTTAAACCGCTGACGGATATGACCAAGAAAGGCTCTGATGTAGCTAACTGGGCTCCTGCTGCCGTGGAGGCTTTCCAGGAGTTGAAACGCCGGTTTACTTCAGCGCCTGTTTTGTGCCAGCCTGACGTCTCACTTCCCTTTCAGGTTGAGGTGGATGCTTCGGAGATTGGGGCAGGGGCCGTTTTGTCGCAGAGAGGGCCTGGTTGCTCTACTATGAGACCTTGTGCCTTTTTCTCTAGGAAGTTTTCGCCGGCAGAGCGAAATTATGATGTGGGCAATTGGGAGTTGTTTTCCATGAAGTGGGCATTTGAGGAGTGGCGTCATTGGCTCGAGGGTGCTAAGCATCGTGTGGTGGTCTTGACTGATCACAAAAATCTGATGTATCTCGAGTCTGCTAAACGCCTGAATCCTAGACAGGCCCGCTGGTCATTGTTTTTCTCCCGTTTTGACTTTGTGGTCTCGTATTTACCAGGTTCTAAGAATGTGAAGGCCGATGCTCTGTCTAGGAGCTTTGTGCCTGATGCTCCTGGAGTCGCTGAACCTGTGGGTATTCTTAAGGAAGGAGTTATCGTGTCTGCTATTTCTCCAGATCTGCGACGTGTGTTGCAGAGATTTCAGGCTGGTAGGCCTGACTCTTGTCCACCTGACAGATTGTTTGTGCCTGCTAGATGGACCAGCAGAGTCATTTCCAAGGTTCATTCCTTGGTGTTGGCAGGGCACCCGGGAATTTTTGGCACCAGAGATCTGGTGGCCAGGTCCTTTTGGTGGCCTTCCTTGTCAAGGGATGTGCGGTCATTTGTGCAGTCCTGTGGTACTTGTGCTCGAGCTAAGCCTTGCTGCTCTCGTGCCAGCTGGTTGCTCTTGCCCTTGCCTGTCCCGAAGAGACCTTGGACACACATCTCTATGGATTTCATTTCTGATCTTCTGGTGTCTCAGGGCATGTCTGTCATCTGGGTGATATGTGATCGTTTCTCCAAGATGGTCCATTTGGTTCCTTTGCCTAAGCTGCCCTCCTCTTCTGATCTGGTTCCTGTGTTCTTCCAGAACGTGGTTTGTTTGCACGGCATTCCTGAGAATATTGTGTCGGACAGAGGATCCCAGTTTGTTTCCAGGTTCTGGCGATCCTTTTGTGGTAGGATGGGCATTGAGTTGTCGTTTTCATCCGCTTTCCATCCCCAGACTAACGGACAAACGGAGCGAACTAATCAGACTCTGGAGGCTTATTTGAGGTGTTTTGTCTCTTCTGATCAGGATGATTGGGTGACCTTCTTGCCGTTGGCTGAATTCGCCCTTAATAATCGGGCTAGTTCCGCCACCTTGGTTTCGCCATTTTTCTGCAACTCTGGTTTCCATCCTCGTTTTTCCTCGGGACATGTGGAGCCTTCTGACTGTCCTGGGGTGGATTCCGTGGTGGATAGGTTGCAGCGGATCTGGAGTCATGTGGTGGACAACTTGAAGTTGTCACAGGAGAAGGCTCAGCGTTCTGCCAACCGCCGCCGCGGTGTGGGTCCCCGACTTCGCGTTGGGGATTTGGTATGGCTGTCTTCTCGATTTGTTCCTATGAAGGTCTCCTCTCCCAAATTTAAGCCTCGCTTCATTGGTCCTTACAAGATATTGGAAATCATTAATCCTGTATCCTTTCGCCTGGATCTTCCGGTGTCGTTTGCCATCCACAACGTATTTCATAGGTCCTTGTTGCGGCGGTACGTTGTGCCTGTGGTTCCTTCTGCTGAGCCTCCTGCTCCGGTGTTGGTTGAGGGCGAGTTGGAGTACGTGGTGGAGAAGATCTTAGATTCTCGTCTCTCCAGGCGGAGGCTTCAGTACCTGGTCAAGTGGAAGGGCTATGGTCAGGAGGATAATTCCTGGGTGGTCGCCTCTGATGTGCATGTGGCCGATTTGGTTCGTGCCTTTCACACCGCTCATCTTGATCGCCCTGGTGGTCTTGGTGAGGGTTCGGTGACCCCTCACTAAGGGGGGGGTACTGTTGTGAATTTATCTTTTTGGCTCCCTCTAGTGGTTACTAGTGATTTGACTCTGGGAATGTCTGCCATCCCTTGTATGCTCACCTGGGTCGTTAGGTCAGGGGTGTTGCTATATAAGCTCCCTGGACCTTCAGTTCAATGCCTGGCAACGTTGTAATCAGAGCTAATCTGTTGTGCTCTTGTCTACTGATCCTGGTTCCTGCTAAATTAAGCTAAGTCTGCTTTCTTGCTTTTTGCTATTTGTTTTTGTTTGCATTTTTGTCCAGCTTGCATATAATCTGTATCCTAACCTTGCTGGAAGCTCTAGGGAGGCTGGAGTTCTCCCCCCGGGCCGTTAGACGGTTCGGGGGTTCTTGAATCTCCAGTGTGGATTTTTGTTAGGGTTTTCGTTGACCATATAAGTTATCTTACTACATTCTGCTATTAGTAAGTGGGCCTCTCTGTGCTAAACCTAGTTCATCTCTGTGTTTGTCATTTCCTCTTACCTCACAGTTATTATTTGTGGGGGGCTTGTATCCTACTTTTGGGGTCTATTCTCTGGAGGCAAGAGAGGTCTTTGTTTTCCTCTTCTAGGGGTAGTTAGTCCTCCGGCTGGCGCGAGACATCTAGCGACCAATGTAGGCATGTTCCCCGGCTACTTCTAGTGTTGGCGTTAGGAGTAGATATATGGTCAACCCAGTTACCACTGCCCTATGAGCTGGATTTTTGTACGTCGCAGACTTACTTGTTTCTCTGAGACCCTCGCCATTGGGGTCATAACAGCCCCCCACGAATAATGACTGTGAGTAGGAGAAGAATAGACACACGCAGGTAGAAACAGGACTTAGCAAAAGAGGCCACTCTAGCTAAATAGGAAAGGATAGGACAGATTACTAGGCGGTCAGTATTAAAACCCTTCCAAAAATATCCACAGCAGATAATACAAAAAGTTCCACAATCTAACTAAAGACATGGAATGTATATCTGCCACTCCAGAGAATCCAACAAGACTGAGAAAATACTGACACAATCGAAGCTGGACAAGAAAACACAAAGAATAGCACTGAATTGTGAAGCACACTGCATGTGTGCCACAGGAAAAAAAACCCAGACACTTATCTTTGCTGATCTGGCAGAAAGGCAGGAGGAACCAGGCAGAGGTCCATAACCTCCCAAGAACAATTGACAACTGGCAAGGACAAATGAATCCTGCACGCCTAAATACCCCAGTCAGAACTGCAATCAGCAGATACACCTGACCAGGGCTGCAACTCAGGGGCAACTGCATTACCACCTACAACCACCGGAGGGAGCCCAAAAGCAGAATTCACAACAGTACCCCCCCCTTGAGGAGGGGTCACCGAACCCTCACCAGCGCCCCGCGGCCGATCAGGACGAGCCAGATGAAAGGCACGGACCAAATCAGCAGCATGGACATCAGAAGCAAAAACCCAAGAATTATCCTCCTGGCCATAACCCTTCCATTTGACAAGGTACTGAAGCCTCCGCCTCGAAAAATGAGAATCCAAAATCTTCTCAACCACATACTCCAACTCCCCATCAACCAAAACAGGGGCCGGAGGATCAACAGAGGGAACAACGGGCACCACATATTTCCGCAATAAAGATCTATGGAAGACATTATGGATAGCAAAAGAGGCCGGAAGCGCCAATCGAAAAGACACCGGATTAATAATCTCAGAAATCCTATAAGGACCAATAAACCGAGGCTTAAACTTAGGGGAAGAGACCTTCATAGGAACATGACGGGAAGACAACCAAACCAAATCCCCAACCCGAAGCCGGGAACCAACACACCGATGACGGTTAGCAAAACGTTGAGCCTCCTCCTGAGACAACACCAAATTGTCCACCACATGAGCCCAAATCTGCTGCAACCTGTCAACCACAGAATCCACACCAGGACAGTTGGAAGGCTCAACCTGCCCAGAAGAAAAACGAGGATGAAAACCAAAATTACAAAAAAAAGGTGAAACCAAAGTAGCCAAACTAGCCCGATTATTAAGGGCAAACTCGGCCAATGGCAAAAAGGCCACCCAATCATCCTGATCGGCAGACACAAAGCATCTCAAATAAGTCTCCAAAGTCTGATTAGTTCGCTCGATCTGGCCATTTGTCTGAGGATGAAATGCAGAAGAAAAAGACAAATCAATGCCCAGCCTAGCACAAAAGGCCCGCCAAAACCTAGAAACAAACTGGGAACCTCTGTCGGACACAATATTCTCTGGAATACCATGCAAACGAACCACATGCTGAAAAAACAACGGAACCAACTCTGAAGAGGAAGGCAATTTAGGCAAAGGCACCAAATGAACCATCTTAGAAAACCGGTCACAAACAACCCAGATAACCGACATCCTCTGGGAAACCGGAAGATCAGAAATAAAATCCATAGAAATATGCGTCCAGGGCCTCTCAGGGACCGACAATGGCAAAAGTAACCCACTAGCACGGGAACAACAAGGCTTGGCCCGCGCACAAGTCCCACAGGACTGCAAAAAAGAACGCACATCACGTGACAACGAAGGCCACCAAAAGGACCTACCAACCAAATCTCTGGTACCAAAAATACCAGGATGACCAGCCAACACAGAACAGTGAACCTCAGAAATCACTCTACTAGTCCATCTGTCAGGAACAAACAATTTCCCCACAGGAGAGCGGTCAGGTCTATCAGCCTGAAATTCCTGAAGAACCCGCCGTAAATCAGGGGAAATGGCAGAAAGGACCACCCCTTCTTTCAGAATGCCGACCGGTTCAAGGACCTCAGGAGAATCAGGCAAAAAACTCCTAGAAAGGGCATCAGCCTTAATATTCTTAGAACCCGGAAGATGCGAAACCAAGAAATCAAAACGGGAAAAAAACAAGGACCATCGAGCCTGTCTAGGACTCAGCCGTTTGGCAGACTCGAGGTAAATCAAATTCTTATGATCGGTCAGGACCACAATAGGGTGCTTAGCTCCCTCAAGCCAATGTCGCCACTCCTCAAACGCCCACTTCATAGCCTACAACTCCCGATTGCCGACATCATAATTGCGTTCAGCAGGCGAAAACTTGCGGGAGAAGAAGGCACACGGTTTCATCAAAGAACCAACAGAATCCCTCTGAGACAAAACGGCCCCTGCCCCAATCTCAGAAGCGTCAACCTCAACCTGAAACGGAAGAGAAACATCTGGTTGGCGCAACACTGGAGCAGAAGTAAATCGGCGTTTAAGCTCCTGAAAGGCAGAGACAGCCGCAGAGGACCAATTCGCCACATCAGCGCCTTTTTTCGTCAAATCAGTCAAGGGTTTAACCACGCTGGAGAAGTTAGCAATGAAATGGCGATAAAAATTTGCAAAACCCAAAAATTTCTGAAGGCTCTTCACGGATGTAGGTTGAATCCAATCATGAATGGCCTGAACCTTAACAGGATCCATCTCAATAGATGAGGGAGAAAAAATAAAGCCCAAAAAAGAAACCTTCTGCACCCCAAAGAGACACTTAGACCCCTTCACAAACAAAGCATTGTCACGAAGGATCTGAAATACCATCCTGACCTGTTCCACATGAGACTTCCAATCATCGGAAAAAATCAAAACATCGTCCAAATATACAATCAAGAATTTATCAATATAAGTCCGGAAGATATCATGCATGAAGGATTGAAAAACAGATGGAGCGTTAGTGAGCCCGAATGGCATCACAAGGTATTCAAAATGGCCTTCGGGCGTATTAAACGCAGTTTTCCATTCATCACCCTGCTTAATACGAACAAGATTATATGCCCCCCGAAGGTCAATCTTCGTAAACCAACTAGCCCCCTTAATCCAAGCAAACAAATTGGAAAGCAAAGGTAAAGGGTATTGAAACTTGACCGTGATCTTATTCAAGAGGCGAAAATCAATACAAGGTCTCAAGGAGCCATCCTTCTTAGCAACAAAGAAAAAACCCGCTCCCAACGGTGAAGAAGATGGCTGAATATGCCCTTTCTCCAAAGACTCCTTAACATAACTCCGCATGGCGGTATGTTCAGGCACAGACAGGTTGAAAAGTCGGCCCTTAGGAAACTTACTGCCTGGAATCAAGTCTATCGCACAATCACAGTCCCTGTGCGGTGGAAGGGAACTGGACTTGGGCTCATCAAATACATCCTGAAAATCAGACAAAAACTCTGGAATGTCAGAAGAGGAAGAAGAGGAGATTGACATCAAAGGAACATCATTATGAACCCCCTGACAACCCCAACTAGTCACAAACATAGATTTCCAATCCAACACAGGATTATGTACCTGCAACCACGGAAAACCCAGCACGATAACATCATGCAAATTATGCAACACCAGAAATCGACAATCTTCCTGATGGGCTGGTGCCATGTGCATGGTCACCTGTGTCCAAAACTGGGGCTTATTTTTAGCCAAAGGTGTAGCATCAATCCCCCTTAAAGGGATAGGGTTCTGCAAAGGCTGCAAGGGAAAACCACAATGCCTGGCAAACTCAAAATCCATTAAGTTCAAGGCGGTGCCTGAATCCACAAACGCCATGACAGAAAATGATGACAATGAGCAGATCAAGGACACCGATAACAGAAATTTAGGTTGTACAGTACTGATAGTAAATGAACTAGCGATCCTTTTTGTCCGCTTAGGGCAGACTGAAAAGACATGAGAAGCATTGCCACAATAATAACACAACCTATTCTGACGTCTGAATCCTTGTTGTTCCGTTCTAGACAAAATCCTATCACAATGCATTGGCTCAGGACCTTGCTCTAAGGATGACGTCACAGCGCGCACAGTTTGACGCTCCCGCAAGCGCCGATCAATCTGAATGGCCAGAGACATAGAATCACTCAGACCGGAAGGCGTGGGAAACCCCACCATAACATCTTTAACGGATTCAGAAAGACCCTTTCTGAAAATTGCCGCCAAAGCATCATCATTCCATTTAGTCAACACAGACCATTTTCTAAATTTCTGACAATACAATTCTGCCGTCTCTTGACCCTGAGACAGGGCCAACAAGGTTTTCTCCGCTTGATCCACAGAATTCGGTTCATCATATAATAATCCTAAAGCCTGAAAAAAGGAATCTACATTAAGCAAGACAGGATTCCCAGATTCCAGGGAAAATGCCCAATCCTGAGGACCGCCATGCAGCAGGGAGATGACAATTTTAACCTGCTGAATAGAATCACCGGAGGATCGCGGTCTCAGAGCAAAAAACAGTTTACAATTGTTTTTAAAACCCAAAAGTTGGACCTATCACCAAAAAACAAATCAGGGGTAGGAATCTTCGGCTCTAAAGCAGGAGTCTGAACAATATAATCAGAAATACCCTGTACCCTAGCAGCAAGCTGATCTACACGAGAAGCTAATTCCTGAACATCCATGCTGGCACAAGACTCCTCAGCCACCCATAGATAAAGAGGGAAAAAAAGACAAAACAGACTGCAGAAAAAAAAATGGCTCAACACCTTTCTTCCCTTCTTCTGAGATGCATTTAACTCATTATTGGCCAGTTGTACTGTTATGATCCGTTGACCTTGGAGCCGCATGAAACTTTCTCTGGAGTCGGTGGAACCTGTACTGACCGCAATCCTGAACTAACACCGCAACTAGAAGTAGCCGTGGGGTGTGCCTAACACGAACCTAGACACCTCGACACAGCCGGAGGACTAAATACCCCTATAGAGGGAAATAGGAATGCTACCTTGCCTCAGAGCAGACCCCCAAAGGATAGGCAGCCCCCCACGAATAATGACTGTGAGTAGAAGAAGAATAGACACACGCAGGTAGAAACAGGATTTAGCAAAAGAGGCCACTCTAGCTAAATAGGAAAGGATAGGACAGATTACTAGGCGGTCAGTATTAAAACCCTTCCAAAAATATCCACAGCAGATAATACAAAAAGTTCCACAATCTAACTAAAGACATGGAATGTATATCTGCCACTCCAGAGAATCCAACAAGACTGAGAAAATACTGACACAATCGAAGCTGGACAAGAAAACACAAAGAATAGCACTGAATTGTGAAGCACACTGCATGTGTGCCACAGGAAAAAAAACCCAGACACTTATCTTTGCTGATTTGGCAGAAAGGCAGGAGGAACCAGGCAGAGGTCCATAACCTCCCAAGAACAATTGACAACTGGCAAGGACAAATGAATCCTGCACGCCTAAATACCCCAGTCAGAACTGCAATCAGCAGATACACCTGACCAGGGCTGCAACTCAGGGGCAACTGCATTACCACCTACAACCACCGGAGGGAGCCCAAAAGCAGAATTCACAACAGACCATATATAACCTGTTATGGTCTGGTGATTAAGGAGCGACATGCGACTAGCTCTGAGCAGGTGGTAACTATACCAACCGCAGTTCCTGATCTTAACACAGACACTAGCAGTAGCCGTGGGATGTTTCTGTCACTCCCTGGACACCTCGTCACAGCCGGAGATCTAGCTACCCCTAAAGGTAGAAGCAGGAAAGCTATCTTGCCTCAGAGAAAATCCCAAAAGGATAGGACAGCCCCCCACAAATAATGACTGTGAGAGGAGAAGGAAATGACATACGTAGTATGAAACAAGATTTAGCAAAGGAGGCCACTACTAGCTAGAAAGAATTAGTACAGGACAGAACACTGTGCGGTCAGTAATAAAAACTAGAAAAAGTCCACCGCAGAGAAATGCAAAAATCTCCACACCTGACTAAAGGTGTGGAGGGCAAACTCTGCTGCCCAGAGCTTCCAGCTTAGCTGACTAGATACATACTGATAAGCTGGACAAATGAGCAAAACATAGAAAGTGCTAAACAACAAAGTCCACAACAAGTGAACTGCAAAAAGACAAGCAAGGACTTAGCTTTGCTGAAATGGTCAGAGTGACAGGGAAATCCTCAGAGAGCCATGACTCCAAGCTCAACAATTGACAACTGGCATTGAATTAGGGAAAAGGCCAGACTAATATAGCAGAGCCAGAAAGACGATCAGTGAAAACAGCTGCTGATGCTAAATCCAAGAAGCAGTCATACCACTCAAAACCACAGGAGGGAGCCCAAGAGCAGAACTCACAAAAATGCTACTTATAACCACCGGAGGGAGCCCAAGAGCGGAATTCACAACAGTACCCCCCCCTTGAGGAGGGGTCACCGAACTCTCACCAGAGCCCCCAGGCCGATCAGGACGAGCCAAATGAAAAGCACGAACCAAATCGGCGGCATGGTAATCGGAGGCAACCACCCAAGAATTATCCTCCTGGCCATAACCCTTCCACTTGTCAAGATACTGAAGCCTCCGCCTTGAAAAACGAGAATCCAAAATTTTCTCAACCACATATTCCAACTCCCCCGCAACCAACACCGGGGCAGGAGGATCAACAGATGGAACAACGGGTACCACATATCTCCGCAACAAAGATCTATGGAAAACATTGTGGATGGCAAAAGAGGCTGGAAGGGCCAAACGAAAAGACACTGGATTGATAATCTCAGAAATCTTATAAGGACCAATAAACTGAGGCTTGAACTTAGGGGAAGAAACCTTCATAGGAACATGACAAGAGGATAACCAGACCAAATCCCCCACACGAAGCCAAGGACCAACACACCGACGGCAGTTAGCAAAATGCTGAGCCTTTTCCTGAGACAACGTCAAATTATCTACCACATGAGTCCAAATCTGCTGCAACCTGTCCATCACAGAATCCACACCAGGACAATCAGAAGGCTCAACCTGCCCTGAAGAAAAACGAGGATGGAAACCAAAATTACAAAAGAAAGGCGAAACCAAAGTAGCCGAACTGGCCCGATTATTAAGGGAAAACTCGGCCAACGGCAAGAAAGCCACCCAATCATCCTGATCAGCAGACACAAAGCATCTCAAATAGGTTTCCAAGGTTTGGTTAGTTCGCTCAGTTTGGCCATTTGTCTGAGGATGGAACGCCGAAGAAAAAGATAAATTAATGCCCATCTTAGCACAAAAGGCCCGCCAAAACCTGGAAACAAACTGGGAACCTCTGTCAGACACAATATTCTCTGGAATGCCATGCAAACGAACCACATGCTGAAAAAATAATGGAACCAAATCAGAGGAGGAAGGCAATTTAGGCAAAGGTACCAAATGGACCATTTTAGAGAACCGGTCACAAACCACCCAGATAACAGACATCCTCTGGGACACAGGTAGATCCGAAATAAAATCCATGGAAATATGCGTCCAAGGTCTCTCCGGGACAGGCAAAGGCAAAAGCAACCCACTATCGCGGGAACAGCAAGGCTTAGCCCGGGCACAAGTCCCACAGGACTGCACAAAAGAACGCACATCCCGCGACAAGGAAGGCCACCAAAAGGACCTAGCAACCAAATCTCTGGTACCAAAAATCCCAGGATGACCGGCCAACACAGAACAATGGACCTCAGAAATTACCTTACTTGTCCATCTATCAGGAACAAACAGCTTCCCCACAGGACAGCGGTCAGGTTTATCAGCCTGAAATTCCTGAAGCGCCCGCCGCAAATCAGGGGAGATGGCAGACAGAATCACCCCTTCCCTAAGAATGCCAACCGGCTCAAGGACTCCAGGAGAATCAGGCAAAAAACTCCTAGAGAGGGCATCAGCCTTAACATTCTTAGATCCTGGAAGATATGAGACCACAAAATCAAAACGGGAGAAAAACAGGGACCACCGAGCCTGTCTAGGCTTCAGCCGCTTGGCCGACTCGAGGTAAATCAGATTCTTATGATCGGTCAAGACCACAATGCGGTGCTTGGCTCCCTCAAGCCAATGTCGCCACTCCTCAAATGCCCACTTCATAGCCAACAACTCCCGATTGCCGACATCATAATTGCGTTCCGCAGGCGAAAACTTTTGGGAAAAGAAGGCACATGGCTTCATCAAGGAACCATCAGAATTCCTCTGTGACAAAACGGCCCCTGCCCCAATCTCAGAAGCGTCAACCTCAACCTGAAAAGGAAGAGAAACATCCGGCTGACGCAAAACAGGGGCAGAAGTAAATCGGAGTTTAAGCTCCTGAAAGGTCTCAACAGCCTCAGAGGACCAATTAGTCACATCAGCGCCTTTCTTCATCAAATCGGTCAGGGGTTTAACCACACTAGAGAAGTTGGCAATGAAACGGCAATAAAAATTAGCAAAGCCCAAAAATTTCTGAAGGCTCTTCACAGATGTGGGTTGAATCCAGTCATGAATGGCTTGGACCTTAACAGGATCCATTTCTATAGACGAAGGAGAAAAAATAAACCCCAAAAAAGAGACCTTCTGAACTCCAAATAGGCACTTAGACCCCTTCACAAATAGAGCATTATCACGAAGGATCTGGAATACCATCCTGACCTGCTTCACATGAGACTCCCAATCATTGGAAAAAATCAAAATATCATCCAAATACACAATCAAGAATTTGTCAAGATAATTGCGGAAAATATCATGCTTAAAGGACTGAAATACAGAAGGAGCATTAGAAAGCCCGAAAGGCATCACCAGGTATTCAAAATGGCCTTCGGGCGTATTAAATGCAGTTTTCCATTCGTCACCCTGTTTAATACGAACAAGATTATATGCCCCTCGAAGGTCAATCTTGGTAAACCAACTAGCCCCCTTAATCTGAGCAAACAAATCAGAGAGCAAAGGTAAAGGGTATTGGAATTTGACCTTGATCTTATTAAGAAGGCGATAATCAATACAGGGTCTCAAGGAGCCATCCTTCTTGGCAACAAAAAAGAATCCCGCTCCCAATGGTGACGAAGACGGCCGAATATGCCCCTTCTCTAAAGACTCCTTTACATAGCTCCGCATGGCGGTCGGTATGTTCAGGCACAGACAGGTTGAAAAGTCGGCCCTTAGGGAACTTACAGCCAGGAATCAAGTCAATAGCACAATCACAGTCCATATGTGGAGGAAGGGAACTGGACTTGGGCTCATCAAATACATCCTGGAAATCTGACAAAAAATTCAGGAACATCAGAAGAGGGGGAAGAGGAAATTGACATTAAAGGAACGTCACTATGTACCCCTTGACAACCCCAACTAGTCACAGACATTGATTTCCAATCCAGCACTGGATTGTGTACTTGTAACCATGGAAAACCCAGCACAACAACATCATGTAAACCATGCAACACCAGAAAACGGCAACCTTCCTGATGTGCTGGAGCCATGCACATAGTCAGCTGAGTCCAATACTGAGGTTTATTCTTGGCCAACGGTGTAGCATCAATACCCCTTAAGGGTATGGGACTCTGCAAAGGCTGCAAAGAAAAACCACAGCGCCTAGCGAATTCTAACTCCATTAAGTTCAGAGCAGCGCCCGAATCCACAAATGCCATGACAGAAAAAGATGACAATGAGCAAATCAGGGTCACAGACAGGAGAAACTTAGGCTGCACAGTACTAATGGTAACAGATCTAGCGACCCTCTTAATACGCTTAGGGCAATCAGAAATAGCATGAGCAGAATCCCCACAGTAAAAACACAGCCCATTCTGACGTCTGTATCCCCTCTGTTCCGCTCTAGTCAAAATCCTATCACATTGCATGGGCTCAGGACTCTGCTCCGAGGACGCTGCCATATGGTGCACCACTTTGCGTTCGCGCAGGCGCCGATCAATCTGAATGGCCAGAGAAATAGATTCGCTCAAACCAACAGGCGTGGGGAACCCCACCATAACATCTTTAAGGGCTTCAGAAAGACCCTTTCTGAAAATTGCTGCCAGAGCGTCCTCATTCCATTTAGTGAGCACAGACCATTTTCAAAATTTCTGGCAGTATAATTCTGCCGCATCCTGACCCTGACACAGGGCCAACAGTGTTTTCTCAGCATGCTCTACAGAGTTAGGTTCGTCATACAATAATCCAAGCAATTGAAAAAATGCATCTACATTAAGCAATGCCGGATCCCCTGACTCAAGGGAGAATGCCCAGTCCTGAGGGTCACCACGCAGCATAATAATAACTATTTTTACTTGCTGAATGGGGTCACCAGAGGAACGGGGTTTCAGAGCAAAAAACAATTTGCAGTTATTTTTAAAGTTCAAAAACCTAGATCTATCCCCGTAAAACAAATCTGGAGTAGGAATCCTAGGCTCTAAGGCCGGAGTCTGAACAACATAATCTTGAATACTCTGTACTCTTGCAGCAAGCTGATCCACACGAGAAAACAACCCCTGAACATCCATGCCCGCATCCAAATCCTGAATCACCCAGAGATTAAGAGGAAGGAAAAAGACAAAACAGACTAAAGAAAAAAAAATGGCTCAGAACTAGTGTTGAGCATTCCGATACCGCAAGTATCGGGTATCGGCCGATACTTGCGGGTATCGGAATTCCGATACCGAGATCCGATACTTTTGTGGTATCGGGTATCGGTATCGAAACAACATTAATGTAATAATGTGTAAAAGAGAGAATTAAAATAAAAAATATTGCTATACTCACCTCTCCGACGCAGCCTGGACCTCACCGAGGGAACCGGCAGCGTTGTTTGCTTAAAATTCGCGCGTTTACTTCCTTACGTGAAGTCCCGGCTTGTGATTGGTCGCGTGCCGCCCATGTGGCCGCGACGCGACCAATCACAGCAAGCCGTGACGTAATTTCAGGTCCTTCAGGATTTTAAAATTACGTTCTGGCTTGTGATTGGTCGCGTCGCGGTCACATGGGCGACGCGACCAATCACAAGCCGTGACGTCATGGGAGGCTGGACACGCGCGCATTTTAAAATACATCTTGGGGGGGAATTTTTTACCTTGCCTTTATGAGACATGCCAACAGCAGACTCTGGGAAATGTATGGTAAATAGTTATGTTTCTGTAGCTCAAGAGGTTTTGCGCCAGTGTCACAACTGCTAGACAAATGTTAGGTATTTAAGCAGTAGACGAGGAATATTATTTAACAAATAGATTTTAAAATGGATGTTACTATATGCTGGCACTGAGGAATATTATTTTGCGGTAAAAAAAATGTATAGACTGCTACACAGGAATATTATGTAGCTTCCAAAAAATGGTTTGTATATGCTGTTACCACCTACAGTGCCTTGCGAAAGTATTCGGCTCCCTGGAACTTTTCAACCTTTTCCCACATATCATGCTTCAAACATAAAGATACCAAATGTAATTTTTTGTTGAAGAATCAACAACAAGTGGAACACAATTGTGAAGTTGAACAAAACTTTTTGGTTATTTTACATTTTTGTGGAAATTCAAAAACTGAAAAGTGGAGCATGCATTATTATTCGGCCCCTTTACTTTCAGTGCAGCAAACTCACTCCAGAAGTTCATTGTCGATCTCTGAATGATCAAATGTCCTAAATGCCTAATGATGATAAACATAATCTACCTGTGTGTAATTGTCATGGTTTACCTAGTGGGAAAAGGTAGGTCTAGGGTTAATCTGGATGCCTTTTCCCCTGTGTTACTGCCTTCCCAATCTGCTAACCATGAAGCAGGCGCTGATGCCTCCTGCTCACAACCAGCGGTTGCACACACACAACAGTCAGCAACCACATCCACTTCATTGTCCCAGCGCAGCGTTCAAGTGTCCCTGCCCCACACGTTTACCAGAAAGCAGAAATATCCAGCCACCCACCCACCCACAGGCCCAAATGCTAAACAACCACATTGCCAGATTGCTTGCCCTGGAAATATTGTCATTTTGACTTATGAGAGTCTTTACGTGACCTCTTGACGGTGGCAGCCCCATGATACTTGGTTCTCAGACAACACTATTTTTGCCATCCCCGCGTTACATAAGCATGTCTTACTGTCAGGACTCTTCACATTTTTTATTACCTTTTGTGCATTACTGCCCTTTTCCAAGATGGCGTCTTTGGTCTCATGTGCACTGTGTCTTTTTGCTCTAAAACTCCACCCCAGCCTTCAGTCTGTACTAGAGTATTCTGCCTTGCATCCAGCTCCTGACTCTGGTGACTCCCTGGCTATATACCTGCTCCTGTGAACCTGTGTGGTGATCCTACTACTCTGCTCTGAGTTCCTGCTGCATACACCAATTTCCAGTAATCCTCCTTCATCTGCTGCTCGTGTTTACTTCCATCTGTATTTGCTGGACATGTAAGCTGTTGCTGCTCTGCTTAAACCTGAGATTATCACCCAGGCCTCCCTGGTTGTGCTAATATATTATTTGAACTGCCTTATAAGCATATCTATCTGTGTTTTGACTAAAACAAGGACTTATTTGTGTCAAGTATAGTGTTGAGCATTCCGATACCGCAAGTATCGGGTATCGGCCGATACTTGCGGGTATCGGAATTCCGATACCGAGATCCGATACTTTTGTGGTATCGGGAATCGGTATCGGGATTAATATCAATGTGTAAAAGAAAGAATTAAAATAAAAAATAGGGATATACTCACCTCTTCGACGCAGCCTGGACTTTACCGCCGTAACCGGGAGCCGTTGTACCTAAAAATGCGCGCTTGAAGGGCCTTAGAAGAGGTCACGGCGCTCTGATTGGTCCGTAGCGGTCGCGTGACCGCTACGCGACCAATCACAAAGCAGTGACGTCACCTAAGGTCTTTCAAGCGCTTGAAATACCTTAGGTGACGTCACTGCTTTGTGATTGGAATCAGAATCAGAATCAATCAGAAGCTGCAGACGTCTTCTAAGGTATTTCAAGTGCTTGAAAGACCTTAGGTGACGTCACTGCTTTGTGATTGGTCGCGTAGCGGTCACGTGACCGCTACGGACAAATCAGAGCGCCGTGACGTCATCTAAGGCCCTTCAAGCGCGCATTCTTAGGTACAACGGCTCCCGGTTACGGCGGTAAAGTCCAGGCTGCGTCGGAGAGGTGAGTATATCCCTATTTTTTATTTTAATTCTTTCTTTTACACATTGATATGGATCCCAGGGCCTGAAGGAGAGTTTCCTCTCCTTCAGACCCTGGGAACCATACAGGATACCGTCCGATACTTGGTGTCCCATTGACTTGTATTGGTATCGGGTATCGGTATCGGATTAGATCCGATACTTTGCCGGTATCGGCCGATACTTTCCGATACCGATACTTTCAAGTATCGGACGGTATCGCTCAACACTAGTCAAGTATCCTCAAGAATAATTGTGCTTCATAGACTTTCTGCGTGATTGCATTTTCCTCTGAAGTTTCCTATAGACTGCTAAGCTGCGTTTAATATTTACACCAAGTGTTGTGGACTTGAGGTTCTCTCTGCACCTGTTTGAATCACCGTGTTATAATATAGACTTTACCACTTATAAAACTGTGTCCTGTAGTTGTCTTGTTCCACGCAAAGAGTCTCCCCTATAATTATTACACTTACACAATGTCAGCTGTGTTCTGGCCAATGCAGTCACAGGGAAGGTCCATCTAACCACAGACACGTGGACAAGTTCTTGTGGACAGGAACTATACAATTTCCTGACGGCACACTGGGTTAACCTGATTGAGTCTGGGGCAGAGTCAGAGGCTGGGACATCACACATCTTACCCACACCAAGAATAGCGGGCCCAACTTCCATCAGTGTTTCAGTCTCCTTGTATTCCAGTTCCTGTCTCTCCTCCTCTTCCTCCTCATCCTCAGTAGAACTAGCTTCCCCATCACTACCCAGATGGGAAACCTGCAGCCCTGCATTGGCGAAGCGGCAGCATGTACTGCTGAAGCTCATCTGTTTAGGTGTTAGTGCAGCGCCCCAGAGTCCTGGTCATTGCAGTACTGATGCTCCGCCGCTAAGGGGGGCTATGGTACGTCTGATGGCACTGAAGGAGTTCATCTGACCAGGTATCACAGACACCAATACATTTCACAGTCTGGCCTCCAGGGGGAGCTAAGGGTACTATGTATTAGGCCACTCCTCACAGTCTGGTAAAACTGGGGGGTTAGGCAGGAAGTTAGAGGAGAAAGCTGACTGGGTTGGAACCAGGCAACACCTTGTGGCAGAGGGTGTTGTAGGGGAAGATTCGGAGGGGTCCCTCTCAGGGGTGGGATCCTGACAGAGGCCTAGCAACCAGAGAGAACGTTACGGGACCGCGCCTGTTATGGTTCTCAATGGCAAGAGAACATAGCCCAGCAAACATGAGTACTAGCTCTTGGAAGGATGGAAACTAAACTGACCATGAACTAAACCTGCCGCACAACTAACAGTAGCCGGGTAGCGTTGCCCACGTTTTTATCCCTAGACGCCCAGCGCCGGCCGGAGGACTAACTAATCCTGGCAGAGGAAAATATAGTCCTGGCTCACCTCTAGAGAAATTTCCCCGATAGGCAGACAGAGGCCCCCACATATATTGGCGGTGATTTTAGATGAAATGACAAACGTAGTATGAAAATAGGTTTAGCAAAATTGAGGTCCGCTTACTAGATAGCAGGAAGACAGAAAGGGCACTTTCATGGTCAGCTGAAAACCCTATCAAAATACCATCCTGAAATTACTTTAAGACTCCAGTATTAACTCATAACATCAGAGTGGCAATTTCAGATCACAAGAGCTTTCCAGACACAGAAACGAAACTACAGCTGTGAACTGGAACAAAATGCAAAAACAAACGAGGACTAAAGTCCACTTAGCTGGGAGTTGTCTAGCAGCAGGAACATGCACAGAAAGGCTTCTGATTACAATGTTGACCGGCATGGAAGTGACAGAGGAGCAAGGTTAAATAGCGACTCCCACATCCTGATGGAAACAGGTGAACAGAGGGGATGATGCACACCAGTTCAATTCCACCAGTGGCCACCGGGGGAGCCCAAAATCCAATTTCACAACAGTACCCCCCCCTCAAGGAGGGGGCACCGAACCCTCACCAGAACCACCAGGGCGATCAGGATGAGCCCTATGAAAGGCACGGACCAGATCGGAGGCATGAACATCAGAGGCAGTCACCCAAGAATTATCCTCCTGACCGTATCCCTTCCATTTGACCAGATACTGGAGTTTCCGTCTGGAAACACGGGAGTCCAAGATTTTTTCCACAACGTACTCCAACTCGCCCTCAACCAACACCGGAGCAGGAGGCTCAACGGAAGGCACAACCGGTACCTCATACCTGCGCAACAACGACCGATGAAAAACATTATGAATAGAAAAAGATGCAGGGAGGTCCAAACGGAAGGACACAGGGTTAAGAATCTCCAATATCTTGTACGGGCCGATGAACCGAGGCTTAAACTTAGGAGAAGAAACCCTCATAGGGACAAAACGAGAAGACAACCACACCAAGTCCCCAACACAAAGCCGAGGACCAACCCGACGCCGGCGGTTGGCAAAAAGCTGAGTCTTCTCCTGGGACAACTTCAAATTGTCCACTACCTGCCCCCAAATCTGATGCAACCTCTCCACCACAGCATCCACTCCAGGACAATCCGAAGATTCCACCTGACCAGAAGAAAATCGAGGATGAAACCCCGAATTACAGAAAAAAGGAGACACCAAGGTGGCAGAGCTGGCCCGATTATTGAGGGCAAACTCCGCTAAAGGCAAAAAAGCAACCCAATCATCCTGATCTGCAGACACAAAACACCTCAAATATGTCTCCAAGGTCTGATTCGTCCGCTCGGTCTGGCCATTTGTCTGAGGATGGAAAACAGACGAGAAAGACAAATCTATGCCCATCCTAGCACAGAATGCTCGCCAAAATCTAGACACGAATTGGGTTCCTCTGTCAGAAACGATATTCTCCGGAATACCATGCAAACGGACCACATTTTGAAAAAACAGAGGAACCAACTCGGAAGAAGAAGGCAACTTAGGCAGGGGAACCAAATGGACCATCTTAGAGAAACGGTCACACACCACCCAGATGACAGACATCTTCTGAGAAACAGGAAGATCCGAAATAAAATCCATCGAGATGTGCGTCCAGGGCCTCTTCGGGATAGGCAAGGGCAACAACAATCCACTAGCCCGAGAACAACAAGGCTTGGCCCGAGCACAAACGTCACAAGACTGCACAAAGCCTCGCACATCTCGAGACAGGGAAGGCCACCAGAAGGACCTTGCCACCAAATCCCTGGTACCAAAGATTCCAGGATGACCTGTCAACGCAGAAGAATGAACCTCAGAAATGACTTTACTGGTCCAATCATCAGGAACAAACAGTCTACCAGGTGGGCAACGATCAGGTCTATCCGCCTGAAACTCCTGCAAGGCCCGCCGCAGGTCTGGAGAAACGGCAGACAATATCACTCCATCCTTAAGGATACCTGTAGGTTCAGAGTTACCAGGGGAGTCAGGCTCAAAACTCCTAGAAAGGGCATCCGCCTTAACATTCTTAGAACCCGGCAGGTAGGACACCACAAAATTAAACCGAGAGAAAAACAACGACCAGCGCGCCTGTCTAGGATTCAGGCGTCTGGCGGACTCAAGATAAATTAGATTTTTGTGGTCAGTCAATACCACCACCTGATGTCTAGCCCCCTCAAGCCAATGACGCCACTCCTCAAAAGCCCACTTCATGGCCAAGAGCTCCCGATTCCCAACATCATAATTCCGCTCGGCGGGCGAAAATTTACGCGAGAAAAAGGCACAAGGTCTCATCACGGAACAATCGGAACTTCTCTGCGACAAAACTGCCCCAGCTCCGATTTCAGAAGCGTCGACCTCAACCTGAAAAGGAAGAGCAACATCAGGCTGACGCAACACAGGGGCGGAAGAAAAGCGGCGCTTAAGCTCCCGAAAGGCCTCCACAGCAGCAGGGGACCAATCAGCAACATCAGCACCCTTCTTAGTCAAATCAGTCAATGGTTTAACAACATCAGAAAAACCAGCAATAAATCGACGATAAAAGTTAGCAAAGCCCAAAAATTTCTGAAGACTCTTAAGAGAAGAGGGTTGCGTCCAATCACAAATAGCCTGAACCTTGACAGGATCCATCTCGATGGAAGAGGGGGAAAAAATATATCCCAAAAAGGAAATCTTTTGAACCCCAAAAACGCACTTAGAACCCTTCACACACAAGGAATTAGACCGCAAAACCTGAAAAACCCTCCTGACCTGCTGGACATGAGAGTCCCAGTCATCCGAAAAAATCAAAATATCATCCAGATACACAATCATAAATTTATCCAAATAATCACGGAAAATGTCATGCATAAAGGACTGAAAGACTGAAGGGGCATTTGAAAGACCAAAAGGCATCACCAAATACTCAAAATGGCCCTCGGGCGTATTAAATGCGGTCTTCCACTCATCCCCCTGCTTAATTCGCACCAAATTATACGCCCCACGGAGATCTATCTTAGAGAACCACTTGGCCCCCTTTATGCGAGCAAACAAATCAGTCAGCAGTGGCAACGGATATTGATATTTAACCGTGATTTTATTCAAAAGCCGATAATCAATACACGGTCTCAAAGAGCCATCTTTCTTAGCCACAAAGAAAAAACCGGCTCCTAAGGGAGATGACGAAGGACGAATATGTCCCTTTTCCAGGGACTCCTTTATATATTCTCGCATAGCAGCATGTTCAGGCACAGACAGATTAAATAAACGACCCTTAGGGTATTTACTACCCGGAATCAAATCTATGGCACAATCGCACTCCTGGTGCGGAGGTAATGAACCAAGCTTAGGTTCTTCAAAAACGTCACGATATTCAGTCAAGAATTCAGGAATCTCAGAGGGAATAGATGATGAAATGGAAACCACAGGTACGTCCCCATGCGTCCCCTTACATCCCCAGCTTAACACAGACATAGCTTTCCAGTCAAGGACTGGGTTATGAGATTGCAGCCATGGCAATCCAAGCACCAACACATCATGTAGGTTATACAGCACAAGAAAGCGAATAATCTCCTGATGATCCGGATTAATCCGCATAGTTACTTGTGTCCAGTATTGTGGTTTATTACTAGCCAATGGGGTGGAGTCAATCCCCTTCAGGGGTATAGGAGTTTCAAGAGGCTCCAAATCATACCCACAGCGTTTGGCAAAGGACCAATCCATAAGACTCAAAGCGGCGCCAGAGTCGACATAGGCATCCGCGGTAATAGATGATAAAGAACAAATCAGGGTCACAGATAGAATAAACTTAGACTGTAAAGTGCCAATTGAAACAGACTTATCAAGCTTCTTAGTACGCTTAGAGCATGCTGATATAACATGAGTTGAATCACCGCAATAGAAGCACAACCCATTTTTTCGTCTTAAATTCTGCCGTTCACTTCTGGACAGAATTCTATCACATTGCATATTCTCTGGCGTCTTCTCAGTAGACACCGCCAAATGGTGCACAGGTTTGCGCTCTCGCAGACGCCTATCGATCTGGATAGCCATTGTCATGGACTCATTCAGACCCGCAGGCACAGGGAACCCCACCATAACATCCTTAATGGCATCAGAGAGACCCTCTCTGAAATTCGCCGCCAGGGCGCACTCATTCCACTGAGTAAGCACAGCCCATTTACGGAATTTCTGGCAGTACATCTCAGCTTCGTCTTGCCCCTGAGATAGGGACATCAAGGCCTTTTCCGCCTGAAGCTCTAACTGAGGTTCCTCATAAAGCAACCCCAAGGCCAGAAAAAACGCATCCACATTGAGCAACGCAGGATCCCCTGGAGCCAATGCAAAAGCCCAATCCTGAGGGTCGCCCCGGAGCAAGGAAATCACAATCCTGACCTGCTGAGCAGGATCTCCAGCAGAGCGAGATTTCAGGGACAAAAACAACTTGCAATTATTTTTGAAATTTTGAAAGCAAGATCTATTCCCCGAGAAAAATTCAGGCAAAGGAATTCTAGGTTCAGATATAGGAACATGAACAACAAAATCTTGTAAATTTTGAACTTTCGTGGTGAGATTATTCAAACCTGCAGCTAAACTCTGAATATCCATTTTAAACAGGTGAACACAGAGCCATTCCAGGATTAGAAGGAGAGAGAGAGAGAGAAAGGCTGCAATATAGGCAGACTTGCAAGAGATTCAATTACAAGCACACTCAGAACTGAAGGGAAGGGAAAAAAAAAAAAAATCTTCAGCAGACTTCTCTTTTCTCTCCTTTCTCTGTCAATTAATTTAACCCTTTGCGGCCGGTCAAACTGTTATGGTTCTCAATGGCAAGAGAACATAGCCCAGCAAACATGAGTACTAGCTCTTGGAAGGATGGAAACTAAACTGACCATGAACTAAACCTGCCGCACAACTAACAGTAGCCGGGTAGCGTTGCCCACGTTTTTATCCCTAGACGCCCAGCGCCGGCCGGAGGACTAACTAATCCTGGCAGAGGAAAATATAGTCCTGGCTCACCTCTAGAGAAATTTCCCCGATAGGCAGACAGAGGCCCCCACATATATTGGCGGTGATTTTAGATGAAATGACAAACGTAGTATGAAAATAGGTTTAGCAAAATTGAGGTCCGCTTACTAGATAGCAGGAAGACAGAAAGGGCACTTTCATGGTCAGCTGAAAACCCTATCAAAATACCATCCTGAAATTACTTTAAGACTCCAGTATTAACTCATAACATCAGAGTGGCAATTTCAGATCACAAGAGCTTTCCAGACACAGAAACGAAACTACAGCTGTGAACTGGAACAAAATGCAAAAACAAACGAGGACTAAAGTCCACTTAGCTGGGAGTTGTCTAGCAGCAGGAACATGCACAGAAAGGCTTCTGATTACAATGTTGACCGGCATGGAAGTGACAGAGGAGCAAGGTTAAATAGCGACTCCCACATCCTGATGGAAACAGGTGAACAGAGGGGATGATGCACACCAGTTCAATTCCACCAGTGGCCACCGGGGGAGCCCAAAATCCAATTTCACAACACGCGCCTGCACGATATCGCGGCGGTACCCCAAGAAAGGACAAGAAGCGAGGTTTATTGTGCTGAGTGAGAAACGAGATCAACGCAACAAGGAGAATACCAGTAGGAGTCGTGCTGTAGACGAGGCAACATCCTATTGAGGCGCATAACCGGTGGCCGGAACGCCGAGGAAGTATAGAGCTCCAGGCCAAACTTCAAACCTACGACAGGACAGTCAGTTATAGGCGGGCTGTCTCACCCAATTGACCTAGGAAGACACAGGGGGGTAACAACAGGAGTGGGGCGATGCTAGAGTCCCGGAAGAGCTCCGAGCCTCCCCGTCATACGGGTGCGTCCTAACCATAAGATCTGGGGGACGTGGAAGAACATCAGAATCGAGTTGTGAGGGAACACGAGAAACAGACACAACAGTTGTGGGGACTATCCCGTGAGCACAGCAGGGGAGGACCACAACACACAAGCGCTAGAAGGTAGGCACAGATTTCCACCTGCAAAGGGAACGCTGGAGGTGCCATCGGACCGGTCAGGCTTGCGCAGCCCGGTTAACCGTATTCCGGATTGAGGACCCTGAAGCCTTCAGTAAAGAGGTAAAGAGACTGCAACCTGGTGTCCTCGTTATTTACTGCACCGCACTACCACCACCATCCACACCTTTCATTGGGCGCCCCTCAGCAGGGTCACGGACCAGGCCTAGCCGCCGTGACAACCCCAGAGCAGAGACTCAGAGGCCCGGTACCGGGTACCCCTCGGCCCTGCGGCAGTGGGGGCGCTGCAATTTTGGCGTCACAAACAGGATCTACTTAAGCCTGAGGAATCGGGTCATGTGTGCCTTGGAACTGTGATTTATTAGACTTGGGACTGTGACTTATTGCAAAGACTGTGTATTGCCACTTGCCGCCAACAGTTCCCGCCAAAACCGCCGCCATTACAGCGCCACTGGGAGCGCAAGGGGAGAAGGAGGGCATGCCATGGGAGGAGACTACCAAAGCGGCGCCAGAAGTAGCGACCGCCCCCTCCGACTTTTGCTGCGAGATGACGACCTGCCCGGAAGCAGAGGAGAACCACCCCCTGATTTGCAATGGCGGGAACGAGGTGAAGAGAGAGCTCGACCCCGGAGAAATGGCGGAGCCAGGTGCATGCGTTGCCGCGGAATGCCGGACAGTGATGATGAACAGCAAGTGCCCGAGCAGCGGCGAAGCGATCCCGGCTTGCCCTCACCTACCAGAGGAGGACTCGCGTCCACCGCCGCTGCAGGATCTGAACTCCCTGGAGCCATCGGCGGAGGAGTCGAGCCTACCTATCCCGACCACGGAGCCATAGAGGGTGGAACCACATCAAGAAGAGACCACCTCGGAGGAACCGCAGTCCGGGCTGCGGCCGATTCCAGCGTCCTTGTCAGCGGGACGGATCGACATCGGTGGAATCACATCAGGCGCAGGTATGGAAGACGCACCTGCTCCCCTGACTGATCCTGCTCCCTTGACAGATCCCGCTCCCGCGACCGCTCCTCACCCCAACAATAACTGTTTCCTCTTGGCGGTGTTGGCGGTGCTCACCCCCGACATGATGGGGAAGCTGGTACCCCCACTACCGACCAAGATGGGAGAACCCGTAGACGTGGGCCCAGACGGGGTGATCCTCCGGTGGGACACCCCCTGGATCGAGCCGGATGGAGCTCGGGGGGAAGGCCTCACCCTTGCTGTGCTCACTTGGAAACAATATAGACAATGTCTGATCCTACATTGGAAAAACCGAAAAGAGACTGAACAGACTGATCCGCTGACAGTACGACACCCAAAGCCTGCACACGGCAGGAAAGACGTGGTAAAGCGGGTACTGTGCTGACCTTTCACCCAAAGCGGGGCTGGGGCTCCATACAGGAACCGGGACTACCGACTGACGTCTTCGTTACCAGTTACAACGTGAAGACTCCCTGCCGCAACCAATATGGTGACCCACTATTGCAAAAAGGGGATCAGGTGACCTACACCCGCCACCGGAGTGCGCAAGGATGGTGCGCTCGGAACGTCCAACGATGTGGGCCAGAGGGAGTGTCACCTGTTGCCCCGACCATGACCGATCCGGACTTGACAGATCTTGTTACTATCGCCACTGTACGCCTTGTTGCGGCTACCGAGCTTGCAGCCAGGGTTAGCCTTCGAATCCAGACACCGGGTGATCTGACTGCACCCGAGAGACCAACCATTGACACTGACACCACATCAGCCACCGACCAGGGGCCAAAGCCTGAACAGTCAGGAGGTGTCCACTGTCGGCTGATGTCTTGCAACTTACCATGAAGCTCAAGATGCCTTATAGAATGTAAATAGTTGACTGTTTGTCCTTCTGATGTTTTTGCTGCTACAACCCGACTAGGGTTAACCCTTAAAGGGATCCCTTTGTTTACCCGGGATCCCTTCCTTTTGCTTTTGTCTTGTTTTTGTTTCCTGTTTATTCATCATTGAAAGAACTGCTGAATCATGAACAATGCATGATTACAAACTTTTTGTACAGTTTGCACCTTCTTAAAGGTGCTCTCTACTGGTTTTACACAAGGAAAGGACTCTTTGCGAAGACACTGGTCTTGGAACCAGCACCGGAGTCCTTACTGCGAACAGACTTGCAGCTTGAGAAGTTGCACTACCTCATAGAGACTTGGTCCCCTCTTAAAGGGAATGTTCACATATTGCACTTATGAACAGTGTTGCCTTAAGATGGTTAAATGGCAATAATGTCTTGAAAGAAAAAGTTAAATGTAGCTAACTAGTTGATTGTGAGAAATGTTTAATGATGTTGATAGAAGAATGGGGACAGAAAGTAAACCCGTACGGGGTTAGTCAGTGAGTCCTCCTAGGAGCCATACAGAGATGGCTCAGTAATCCTGAACTGAAAGATGGATGATAAATTCTATACCATGTATAGTAGTAGAAAGGCAGTAGGCCCGGGCGGAAAGGGGCGGTCCTGTAACAGAAAGGAGAGGCAGTAGGCCTGGAGCAGTTAGGACAGGTGGTCCTGCAAATGTAAAGAAGGAGAATGCAGA
Source organism: Ranitomeya variabilis (assembly GCF_051348905.1). Classification (NCBI taxonomy): domain Eukaryota; kingdom Metazoa; phylum Chordata; class Amphibia; order Anura; family Dendrobatidae; genus Ranitomeya; species Ranitomeya variabilis. The sequence goes on from NC_135232.1 coordinate 495,473,934, forward strand.
AAAGTTAATTAGCCTTATAATGTTTTATAAGAAGGTCTTTAGTGGATCCAGCGAGTACGTCCTTAAAGGCAAAGTTAAATTGTTGTTCGAGAAATTTGCACTTAGTATTCGGTTGGGTAAAAGAAGTTATTTATCGTAAGTTATTCAAAATATTTAACCATGTTTGTAACGTTCAAGTGTCCTCACCTCCCATAAAGGGAAGTCCTGTTAAAAAGTTTACTTGTACTTGCATTTTCAAAATTGTATGTCTTTTTGCTGACATGTATTGTTGTTTTCTTCCCAGTCCAGGAGTACTGGATTTAACCGGGGGGGAGTGCAGCGCCCCAGAGTCCTGGTCGTTGCAGTACTGATGCTCCGCCGCTAAGGGGGGCTATGGTACGTCTGATGGCACTGAAGGAGTTCATCTGACCAGGTATCACAGACACCAATACATTTCACAGTCTGGCCTCCAGGGGGAGCTAAGGGTACTATGTATTAGGCCACTCCTCACAGTCTGGTAAAACTGGGGGTTAGGCAGGAAGTTAGAGGAGAAAGCTGACTGGGTTGGAACCAGGCAACACCTTGTGGCAGAGGGTGTTGTAGGGGAAGATTCGGAGGGGTCCCTGTCAGGGGTGGGATCCTGACAGAGGCCTAGCAACCAGAGAGAACGTTACGGGACCGCGCCTGCACGATATCGCGGCAGTACCCCAAGAAAGAACAAGAAGCGAGGTTTATTGTGCTGAGTGAGAAACGAGATCAACGCAACAAGGAGAATACCAGTAGGAGTCGTGCTGTAGACGAGGCAACATCCTATTGAGGCGCATAACCGGTGGCCGGAACGCCGAGGAAGTATAGAGCTCCAGGCCAAACTTCAAACCTACGGCAGGACAGTCAGTTATAGGCAGGCTGTCTCACCCAATTGACCTAGGAAGACACAGGGGGGTAACAACAGGAGTGGGGCGACGCTAGAGTCCCGGAAGAGCTCCGAGCCTCCCCGTCATACGGGTGCGTCCTAACCATAAGATCTGGGGGACATGGAAGAACATCAGAATCGAGTTGTGAGGGAACACGAGAAACAGACACAACAGTTGTGGGGACTATCCCGTGAGCACAGCAGGGGAGGACCACAACACACAAGCGCTAGAAGGTAGGCACAGATTTCCACCTGCAAAGGGAACTCTGGAGGTGCCATCTGATCGGTCAGGCTTGCGCAGCCCGGTTAACCGTATTCCGGATTGAGGACCCTGAAGCCTTCAGTAAAGAGGTAAAGAGACTGCAACCTGGTGTCCTCGTTATTTACTGCACCGCACTACCACCACCATCCACACCTTTCATTGGGCGCCCCTCAGCAGGGTCACGGACCGGGCCTAGCCGCCGTGACAACCCCAGAGCAGAGACTCAGAGGCCCGGTACCGGGTACCCCTCGGTCCTGCGGCAGTGGGGGCGCTGCATTAACGCAGCCGAGCTGCTGAAAGGGATAAAAGAACAGATGGATCAGTGGCTCTCCCCGCTGAACGTCCAACCAAGTCTGATTGTGTGCGATAATGGGCATAACTTGGTGGCGGCTTTAAAGCTCAGCAAGCTGGTACATGTTCCATGCATGACCTACATACTGAACTTGGTTGTACAGCAGTTTTTAAAAACATACCCTGACTTGACTGACCTTCTTGCCAATGTACTCCTTGTCAGCGAACATTTCTGAAAGTCATCTCAGGTTTTCGCCGGTCTGGCTGCGCTGCAGCTGCGCTTTAATTTGCCTTGTCACTGACTGATTTGTGACCTGCCCACATGCTACAATTCGACCTTTCATATGTTGGCAAGGCTCAGTGAGCAGCAGAGGGCAGTCTCTGAATTCCAGCTTCTCAGTGCCTGTCAGAGCAACACTCAGCCCCCACACATAACAAATGCCGAGTGGGTGTGGATCGCTGACCTATGTAAGGTTCTTCTAAACTTTGAGTACTGCATGAAGATGTGAGCGCTGATGATGCTACTATGAGCATAATCATCCTGCTGCTCTGTTGATTAAAACGTTTGCTGCAGAATCTCAAAGAGGAAGCTTTGAAAGCCAAGGAGGTGGCTATCAAGCAAGATTGTACAGTGGCTGATACCACATAGCTCGGCCTCACACAATGTTCTCAGGCCACATTGGGTGATGACGAGGAACAGGAGGAGGGTGACGAGGAACAGGAGTTTTTGCTCTGCGCTACAGAGGGAACTCCCAATCCCAGCTTCATATCTGTCCAGTATGGATGGCTTGAAGAGGAGGAGGCTATACATCCTGAGGAGGAGAAGATGGATAGTAATTTTCCTGGTGAGGGTACTGAATGTTTGACTCTTTGTAGTCTGCCACACATGGCAGAGTTCATGTCCAGATGCCTTTCCCAAGACCCTCGCATGAAAGATATTTTGCCCACCATGAAATAATGGCCATGCACCTTTCTTGAACCACGGTACAAGGAGAAATTTGTTTCTCTAATGTCAGAGGTAGACGTGCCATTTTCAGTGCATGCATGCCAGAGGGCCGTATTGGAAAACTTGCTAAAAAGATTACCCTTAGACAACGCTGCTGGCAGAGATACCGGCGCTTTTCACTCACAAGGATTACAGGGTGGGGCATGCACTCCAGTTGCAACTCAGGGGGGGGGGGATGTCCACCAACTGGGCCATTTTCTTGAGACCGTCCCATCATCATTATCTGTGGATGTAACTATGACGAGGAGAGAGAAGTTGACCGAGATGGTGAAGGACTACTTGAGTGACCATACCAGCATCTTTCCTGATTCTTCAGTGCCCTTCAGTTTCTTAATGTCCATCCCTTACCATCCAAAACCATTTGTTCAGGAAATCACCTACTCCTCTTCCACCTCCTCCTACTTTTGCAATACGTACTAAGGGTACCGTCACACAGTGAAATTTCCATCGCTGCGACGGCACGATTCGTGACGTCGCAGCGTCGTATGATTATCGCTCCAGCGTCGTAGACTGCGGTCACAATTTGCAATCACGGCGCTGGAGCGATGCCGAAGTCCCCGGGTAACCAGGGTAAACATCGGGTTACTAAGCGCAGGGCCGCGCATAGTAACCCGATGTTTACCCTGGTTACCAGCGTTAACGTAAAAAAAAAAAACAGTACATACTCACATTCCGGTGTCTGTCCCCGGCGTTCTGCTTCTCTCCACTGTGTAAGCGCCATAGCCGGAAAGCAGAGCGGTGACGTCACCGCGTCACCGCTGCGCTCGCTTTCCGGCCGGCAGGCGCTCACACAGTGCAGAGAAGAAGAACGCCGGGGGACAGACACCGGAATGTAAGTATGTACTGTTTGTTTTTTTTACGTTTACGCTTGTAACCAGGGTAAACATCGGGTTACTAAGCGCGGCCCTGCGCTTAGTTACCCGATGTTTACCCTGGTTACAAGCGAACACATCGCTGGATCGCTGTCACACACAACGATCCAGCGATGTCAGCGGGTGATCAAGCGACGAAAGAAAGTTCCAAACGATCTGCTACGACGTACGATTCTCAGCAGGATCCCTGATCGCTGCTGCGTGTCAGACACTGCGATATTGTAACGATATCGCTAGAACGTCACGAATCGTACCGTCGTAGCGATGGAAATTTCACTGTGTGACGGTACCCTTAGTGTTCATCTACGTATACCCCCACTTGGGTAATGTTTTGTACTCTCAACCTCTACCTCTTGTAATAACTGCTACGTGTACTGTATTCACTGTATTGTGATGTCCCCATCACAGCATATTTCAGCTGGTCTGAGAGAGACCTCTTGGCTAATTTGTTGAAACCATTGCACATTATGCAATAGTGAAACTTATACTCCTTATCTCTACTTCTTTTAATAACTGCTAAATGTATTGTGAGGTCATCATCACGGCGTCTTTCACTGTGTATGATACAGACACCTTGGGGTAATTTTTTGGAAACCTTTGTACATTGTGCAGCGGTCAAAATTCTCCTCTCAATCTCTACCTCTTGTAATAACTGCAAAGTGTTTTGTGATGTCCCCATCATGGCGTCTTTCAGCTGATTTGATACAGACCTCTTGGGGTAATTTTTTGAAACCTTTCTACATTGTGCAAAGATCACATTTCTATTCTCAATCTCTATATATTCTATTATTATATATTTTTTTATTGTTTTGCCCTTTTCACAGTCTCTTTAAGCGTGCATCTGGTTGATTTTTGGTCTGCACTTGGACATTTTGGAACATGAATGCATTTGTATGCTCCACACAATTCTTCAGGTTTCAGCCATACACAAAGCAATAATATGAGTAATGAAACATGCTCAATATATATGCTGCTAGTTCAAAAATCTTACCCACGCATCCCTTTATAAAGGGAAATTCGACATAATACCTCTGTCAGCATACACTATATATTCCTCATATATGCAGAATCCCAGTAGGTGGGCGGAACGCCTGGGTAGAGAATCTGTGTCTGGCGGTGAAACCATTGGCCCTTCCCCTTTGTTACGCCCTTCCCAATCTGCTGTCCAGGAAGGAGGCGCTGATGCTTCCTGTCCACTACCTGCATTTGCACAGACACAACAGTCAGCAACCACATCCAGTTCATTGTCCCAGTGCAGCGTTCAGTTGTCCCTTGTCAGCATATATGTCTATTCGCAAGTTGTTAGCTAGATAGGGCATACATATTCATTAGTAATTTACATTGTCCGATGCTCGACAAAGACCATTGCTGAGAATTCCAGGATCATGAATGATACTTCTGTCTCTTTATTAAACTGTTGCTTCCCTAAAATTTTCTAAATTTGGGTCCTTACAAAAAAATGGAGGTGGGGTATTGGCCAGTTTCTGTATATTTTAAGCACATCTAACGACTGGGTTAATATGCTCCACAGACCTACTCAGGCCGCAGCCTTACACATATTGGAACATGGTCATTGCCATGTGAAGGCCTTTACTTGAGCTCTGTAGCACTGCCTGTCACCTGTGTAATACACTCCACACACCTCGACACTCTCTGGGACATATCCTGTAATTACTCCATTATTGCTCAAAACCATGCAAAAGATACATTCTGCCTGGTTGGTTGGGTGGTTTCCAGAAGAAGTGCGTAGGCTTGTGCAGATTGATCAATGGCACTCACCTCTCTTTCCCTTGAGGAGGCTGCTTCCAAATAAAATGAGGCTTGTATGTGTTCCTGACATGGGTGTCAGGACTGACAGACTGACAATAGAGGCCCTCACTTGTATACACTGTATACAGAATTTAATTCTAATGCTTTTGGTGTCTGGTAGAATCCAATTTCCTGACATTAATCATACAGCTCACCCATCTCCTGTATTATATTCACCTTACAGCAGCTTCACCCGCTATGACAGTTGTTGCATTGAGATCCGGTGGCAAAAATGAAATGTGGAGCTTACAAAACACAGATTTCACAGCAATTGCTGGCCTTCTGAAAATGTGAAGCGAGGGCCGCAAAATGAGATCGTAGTGGACGTGGTGGTGGCGGCGGGCAAAGCCAAAAATTCAAATGGGCATGTTTGAAATGGCATTGTAAACGGATGGGGAATATGTATTCAACTATCTTGCTAACTGTTTGGCATGAGGGAGGGATCTCTTAAATGTAGGAGTGACAGCTCTCCAAAATGTATGATACAGGGCCACCGGAGGGCCATTATCAAACTCATGTTTCACCACGCCTGCTGGCACTCTGCAAATTGTAAGCGAGGGCCGCATAATGACATAGCGGTGGACATAGCGGTGGTGGCGGGCGAAGCCCAAAATTCAAATGGACATGTTTGAAATGGCACTGTAAAGGGATGGGGAATATGTATTCCACCATCTCGCTAACTATTTGGCATGAGGTAGGGACCTCCCCAATGTAGGAGTGAGGGCCTACACAAATGTTAAAGGAAAAACTAAAGCCAAAACGCTCCGTGTGAATATATGCTAAAGCAGGGTTATCTTTCTTTTTATTTAGCATTATATACATGTAATTATGAAGGGAAAAATGTTTCTTAGCATTTTTCCTTTAAAAAAAATTTTGGTTTGGTTTGGTAGGTCTTTTTAAAAATACGTAAAACCAGCGCAATAGTCTGACATTATTCTCAGATACTATATGTTTGTCAGAAAGGCATGCAAGCATCTTCTCCATGCTGTCCCCATTTAGTTATAGCACTTTCCCATCCATTTCAGCTTTTTTCTGAGGCCACCAGACCTGTTTATTGGGTCCAGCAGAAAAATATTTGGCTTTCCCTTTGACTTTCATTGGATTCTTTATTCGGTACAAATACAGAGATATTAGAAATTATTTGTGCCAATTTTCCCGATTTTGAATAGTTTGCTATTCGCTCATCACTACTTGTTAGATCCACAATGACTCAAACTGTCATCAGTGACATTTATTTCTGTCTCCAAACTATTGTGCACCACACCATGGAGTAATACTCAAACGTTTTAGGTAGATGTGGAAAAAATGCTGCAAAGTAAGGATGCTAATGGAAAACATGCAACATGTAGGAGCATGTTCACACTGGCCATTACACAGACAAAACAAGATAGAAACAAAATGAATATATGCCCTGCTATAAGTAAGTAAAAAGCAATGGTACAGAAAATCTAATTAATTTTGCTGGATCTGTGAGATGCTGCAGTTTTGATGTAAAAAAAAATACATAGCCAAATCTACACCTAGAATACATTGTATACCTTTTACCCATTATTTACCAATTTAGGTGTTTTATCTAATCCTGTTGCTGGATTTACAGGTACACTGCTCAGTGATCCTGTATAATGCCCTCAATGCTGTTACAGGGAGATTGGTGAGCGCAATCTCCTTTTCTCTTTGATTAATATGTATTGGAGACATAGCAATTACTATCCATCTATTAGCGCAGGGAAAACTTACCTTTAGAGATGGAGTCTGCAAAACAATTAAAAGTAAGGTTTCATTTACACTTGAAAAACCTAGATCCTATGTGGGCAGAAGGTAGATAGATGTGAGGCCCAATTCTTCAAAGCTTTCAGCTTTCACGCCATAATTCTGGCATAAAACCTTTGGAAAGCTGCAAACTTTAGTTGCAACTAGGAGTTTACGCCAGATTCTTCCAGCTCTGCCGAAATGTGTGGAGCTAGCGTGGGACGGGGACGTTGAGACCAACACTTGTCAAAGTCATGACAAGCTACGACTTTTACTATGCCACTAATCTTACTCCTCCAGGGATTTGAGTAGGATTTGTGGTGAGGCGCACACAGAGGTGTACTCATCTGGTGCTCCTGGTGTGGCCCTCTTCATGAATCAGGAGCATCTGATTCTAGCAGATATTCTCATTTAGGGTATGTGCACACGTTGCAGATTTGCCTGTGGAATTTTCTGCTCAGATTCTTCCTCTCTTGGCAGAAAACGTACTTGAAAATCTGTGCAGATTTGATGCGTTTTTGATGTGGATTTTCATGCTTTTTTATGCGGACTTGCATGCGTTTTTGTAAGCTAAATAAAGATATATTATTTCACAAAAAAAAAATTGTGATGTCATTTCCTTGTCCATGTCCTTGCTCAATAAAAACTAGGCTTAATTTAAAGGAGCGGGTCTCCTAGACTTGTAATGCCCATACACTAAGTGCATGGGCTGAAAAACATTTCCCCATGGAGAGTACATTTTTTAAAAATATTTTATGGGGTTCATAGACACCCTTGCCAAAAAATTGACTGGCTGTAGCACAACGGAACACGTTAACCCTGGTGATCTAGTGGCGGAGAATGATGAGACGTGGAGGAAGGCATCATTAAAAACTAGGCCCTATTTAAAGAAGTGGGTCTCCTAAACTTGTAATGCCCTTACACTAAGTGCATTGGCTGACAAACATTTCCCCCTGAGGGAGAAAAAATTTTTTGGTTTCACATTAGTAATGGGCATCATAAAAACACCCTTGCACAAAAATGTAGTGACTTTTGCATCAGGGAATACGTTCAACATGGTGTTCTAGTGGTTGTGGATGATGAGGATGAGGATAAGGAGGAAGATAACACCAAATAGACCAAATCAGGAAGCGGATACCCATGTGTGGTTGTGAAGAGGTGCATGAGAATACACCTCCACCGAAAAGACAATATATTTGAGGTTATGTTACGCTGTTTTCATTTGGTGGGTACAGAAGTCTTGCCCATTCCAGCTCTTGTTCATTTTTATTAGAGTCAGCCTGTCAGCATTTTCAGTTGACAGGCGGATGCGCTTATCAGTTATAATTCCACCAGCGGCACTAAAAACCAGCTTCTTGTGACAACACTCCTTGCCTCTGTGCCGGCGCGATGGGAGGGTCTGAGAAAACTGTCCCAGAACTTTGCCATTGTTCCCCTGCCTGTGCTGAATTGTACTTCCCTCTCTCTCTATAAGGATTCCGGACTTTCCTAGTGTCTGTTCGCCCTGATCCAAGATGGAGTCTTGGATCTCGCCCTGTCATGGAACTTCCTGTCTGTCCTGATTATTTAAGTCCGGGTCTTGTGTTCACCTGTGCCTGAGTATTTTGTGCTGCTGGCTCCTGAGCATCTGCCTGTTTGCTGGTTAACTCCCTGCTTCTGCTGCTCACTACTCGGTGGTCTGCCTCACCCCATTCAGCTACCTCACGCCTCTGGAACTGCTGCGACGGGCAGCACACCAGTGGAAGGATCTCCTTTGTGTACAAAACTTTTGCCAGTGTTGTGCCTCTTTGCACAACCACACCAGGTGAGCAAGATTCAAGATTCAAGACGTTGGATGGACTGGTGTGGACTGGAAAGAAATGAGACAAGAAGATAACCGAAAATGAGGCAGACACAGGGATGGCTGGGCAAGACAGAGGCGGAACGTGGACAGGACCGACCAGACAAGAACGGACAAACAAGGAAGAATTGAAAATAACTGAGACACTAGGCAAACCGGACTGAGCAGAGACACAGGACGGACCGCGCAGAGACAAGAGAGGACCTGGGTCATTAGTAGCATAAATCAGGCAAGGAGGCAGAGGAAGGGTTACCTTAAATAGATGGGACGCAGAAGGACTTCTGGGTCAGGGTCCTCCAGGGTCAAAGAGAGAAGTGGCGCGCCTGTATAACAAAAGAGGAAGTGCGCGTGCGCAGAGGGAGCTGGAATGCGAGGTACACACGAGCAGCCGGCAGAATCCCAGAAGCTGCGGTGAGTCATGAAGAGGAGGAGGAACGCGCGCCTGCAGGAAGAGCGCACCCTTCCACCTTCTAAGGGATGCCCACTAATCTCACATTCCGCCTTGAGCGGTTTTCCAAGCCATCATTTTTATCAGCCAGGGCAGCACATCTCTGCAAACATTGAGTGTGAGACTCCTGCATTTTAGAGAGTTGGTGTTCCACCACACTCACTCTTTCCTCCACTGCCCCCACTCTGGTGTCAGTTTTATTTATGGCTGCCTTCATGCTGGACCTTTCTAACCCCATCCACTCTCTTTGTAAGGGCTGTTAGTGCAGTCTTACAGAATCTAACCAAGTCATATACATCCTTCAATGTGAGCTCCCTTATAACAGGCTCCTCAGTGTCTTCCTGCACCACACTCTCCTTTTCCCGCTGTTCATCCTCATTCATTAACCCCTCCTGTACTGAATCAGCCTCTGAGTCTTCCTTCTCCTCGGTTTCCCCCTCTCCCCCTTCAGCCATCACCTTTGCTTCTCCTTCCAGCCTCGCAAACTTATCCAATTTGGCTGCTATCTCCAGTCTCCGTGAGTAGGAGGCATTTGCAGCGTCTGCCTTCTCAGCTGCCTCCATGCTCCCAGCGCCATCTTCAGCTCGGCTCCCAGCTCCTGTCCTCGCGTCCTGCTGGCGTCTCCTCACCATGACCTCAGGTCACCACAGCACAGAGTGTCGGGGGTCTGCCTTCACTCCCCACCACCACCAGCACAGATCGTTATCAGCACTCTGGAGGGACTTTGAACAGGAAAAATGAAGCAATGCAGCAGAGAGGTCACAGGAGCTGTCCGCTCACATCGAGTGCTAGGCCACGCCCGTGGCCTATATTTTTTTTAAAAAAAATTTAACAACCAAATACTGTATAGACCAAGGGTAGCAGGCAAAAAACTGGAATGTATGCCTGAAAAGCAAGGATTTGGACACGACAGATTGACCCGGTGTCTGACTGAGATAACAGACTGTTTCAATATGTGACCTGGATATTTTTTAATTTTTTTAACCACAAAATACTGTATAGAACAAGGGTAGCAGACAAACAAAAAAGTGGAATGTATGTCTGAAAAGCAAGTATTTGGAGACCACAGATAGACCAGACCTCGGACGGAGATAACAGACTGATCAAAATGTGGCCTTGATTTTTTTGGGCCCACCAAAATTGTGTCAATAAGTAGGCTATGACACTAAAAAAAAAATTGGAGTACTAAAATTGTAAAATATTTAGCGCAAATGATATGCGATGCATGTGGCGTATAAATCACAGTGATAAATATAAGAACTATAGCTAAATACTGTGTATATATATATATATATATATATATATATATATATATATATATATATATATATATATATATATATATATATATATAGTATAGACCAAAAGTTTAAACACACCTTCTCATTTAAAGATTTTTCTGTATTTTCATGACAATGAAAATTGTACTTTCACACTGAAGGCATTATATTCTAGGTTCTCCAAAGTAGCCACCTTTTGCTTTGATAACTGCTTTGCACACTCTTGGCATTGTCTCGATGAGCTTCAAGAGGTAGTCACTGGGAATGGTCTTCCAACAATCTTGAAGGAGTTCCCAGAGATGCTTAGCACTTGTTGGCCCTTTTGCCTTCACTCTGCGGTCCAGCTCACCCCAAACCATCTCGATTGGGTTCAGGTCTGGTGACTGTGGAGGCCAGGTCATCTGGCGTAGCACCCCATCACTCTCCTTCTTGGTCAAATAGCCCTTACACAGCCTGGAGGTGTGTTTGGGGTCATTGTCCTGTTGAAAAATAAAGGATGGTCCAACTAAACACAAACCGGATAGAATAGCATGCCCCTACAAGATGCTGTGGTGGCCATGCTGGTTTAGTATGCCTTCATTTTTTAATAAATCCCCAACAGTGTCACCAGCGAAGCACCCCCACACCATCACACCTCCTCCTCCATGCTACACAGTGGGAACCAGGCATGTAGAGTCCATCCGTTCACCTTTTCTGTGTCGCATAAAGACACGGTGGTTGGAACCAAAAATCTCACACAGATTTCCACTGGTCTAATGTCCATTCCTTGTGTTCTTTATCCCAAACAAGTCTCTTCTGCTTGTCTTTAGCAGTGGTTTTCTAGCAGCTATTTTACCATGAAGGCCTGCTGCACAAAGTCTCCTCTTAACAGTTGTTGTAGAGATGTGTCTGCTGCTAGAACTCTGTGTGGCATTGACCTGGTCTCTGAGCTGCTGTTAACCTGCGATTTCTGAGGCTGGTGACTCGGATAAACTTATCCTCAGAAGCAGAGGTGACTCTTGGTCTTCCTTTCCTGGGGCGGTCCTCATGTGAGCCAGTTTCTTTGTAGCGCTTGATGGTTTTTGCCACTGCGCTTGGGGACACTTTCAAAGTTTGCCCAATTTTCAGACTGACTGACCTTCATTTCTTAAAGTAATGATGGCCACTCGTTTTTCTTTACTTAGCTGCTTTTTTCTTACAATAATACAAATTCTAAGAGTCTATTCAGTAGGACTATCAGCTGTGTATCCACCAGACTTCTGCACAACACAACTGATGGTCCCAACCCCATTTATAAGGCAAGAAATCCCACTTATTAAACGTGACAGGGCCCACCTGTGAAGTGAAAACCATTCCCGGTGACTACCTCTTAAAGCTCATCAAGAGAATGCCAAGAGTGTGCAAAGCAGTCATCAAAGCAAAAGGTGGCTACTTTGAAGAACCTAGAATATAAGACATAATTTCAGTTGTTTCACACTTTTTTGTTAAGTATATAATTCCACATGTGTTAATTCATAGTTTTGATGCCTTCAGTGTGAATGTACAATTTTCATAGTCATGAAAATATAGAAATATCTTTAAATGAGAAGGTGTGTCCAAACTTTTGTACTGTACTGTATATATATATATATATATATATATATATATATATATATATAGATGTCAGTGACAGATAGATAGATAGATAGATAGATAGATAGATAGATAGATAGATAGATAGATAGATGAAAAGCCGGCAATTCAACAGCCACGGTAGTGTGAAATCACAGCAGGAGCCGTCAGGATAGAAGAATAGAAGAGCTATATTACAGTAAACACATAAGAAAAGGTAGATATATAGATGTCTGTGACAAATACAATTAGTACAGTGTGTGTGCAGCTTACTGTACATGTATTTAATTAGGTAGAATGTAAGTCTACAAGGACAGGCTCCTCTCCCCTCTGTACTGGTCTGTCATTGTAAATTTGTTTACTTTAAACAATATCTATAACCCTGTACGTAACCCCTTTTCTCATGTACAGCACCATGGAATTAATGGTGCTATATAAAGAAATAATAATAAAAGATTTCTTTTTACGTGGGCTCCTGTGCAATATTTGTAACCAGCAGATGGAAAGCCGATGGCTGGGGGGCGATGGTTATAGCCTGGGAAGGGGGCTATATCCATGGCACTTCCCAGGCTATTAATATCAGCTCACAACTGTATACTTAACCTTTACTGGCTAATAAAATGGGGTCCCCCCAAAAAATGATGCAATTCCTCCTATAATTAATAACCAGCAATGGCTATAAAGATAGCTGCGGGATGATATTAATAGCCAAAGAAGGGGGCATGGATACTGCCCACCCCCAGGCTAAAAACATCAGCTCTCAGCCACCTCAGAAAAGGAGCTTCTTTAAGATGAGCCAATTCTGCAACTTAGCCTTGCTCTTCCCACTTGCCTTGTAGCGGTGGCAAGTGGGGTAATAGTTGGGGAGGTTGATATCACCGGCAGGTGACATCAAGCCCCGAGGTTAGTAATGGAGAGGGGTCAATAACACACCCCCATTACTAACCCAGAAAAAAGTCCTTTAATTGAAAGAAAGACATAGACTCCTTTAATATTCTTAATTAAACCATACTCGCCTACTCCCCCGATGACCTCGTCATCTGTAAAGCTAGTTTCACATTTGCATTTAAAAACGCAGCGTTTTTAACGCAAACGCAGGTGGTGAAAAAAGCATGTAAAAGCAAGCAAACGCTGCGTTTTTTAGACGCATTTGTTTTCGCATGCGGTAAAAAAAAACGCGCCGTTTTGCCGCGTTTACATGCGTTTTTTCCTGCGTTTGCATTTTTGAAACGCATGCTGAGAAGTGTGTGACAGCTGCCAATCATCAAAATTAGGGTTGAGCGAAACAGATCGGCCAATTTCAAAAGTCGGGTTTCGTTATATATATATATATATATATATATATATATATATATATATAATTGAGACACATATATACATATATATATATATATATATATATATGCATATATATATTTATATTTACTTCAGCGTGATATAGCAGAAAAGCCGATTGCCGGCTTTTCATTTCTCCTGCCTAAACCCGACATGATATGAAACATGGTTTACATACAGTAAACCATGTCTTATCCCCCTTTTTTTTGCATATTCCACACAACTAATGTTAGTAGTGTGTATGTGCAAAATTTGGGCGCTGTAGCTATTAATTTTAAGGGTTAAATCGTGGAAAAAATTGGCGTGGGCTCCCGCGCAATTTTCTCCGCCAGAGTGGTAAAGCCAGTGACTGAGGGCAGATATTAATAGCCTGGAGAGGGTCCACGGTTATTGGCCCCCCCTGGCTAAAAACATCTGCCCCCAGCCACCCCAGAAAAGGCACATCTGGAAGATGCGCCTATTCTGGCATTTGGCCACTCTCTTCCCATTCCCGTGTAGTGGTGGGATATGGGGTAATGAAGGGTTAATGTCACCTTGTTATTGTAAGGTGACAATTAAGCCAGATTAATAATGGAGAGGTGTCAATTATGACACCTATCCATTATTAATCCAATTGTATGAAATGGTTAAAAAAAACACACACACAATATTGCAAAGTATTTTAATGAAATAAACACACAGGTTGTTGTAATATTTTATTGCTCTCTCAATCCACCTGAAGACCATCGTTCTGTAACAAATTAAAAATAATAAACCAACAATATACATACCTTCCTTAGATCTGTAACGTCCCACGATGTAAATCCATCTGAAGGGGTTAAAATATTTTACAGGCAGGAGCTCTGCTATAATGCAGCTGTGCTCGTGCCTGTAAGCCCCGGGGAATGAAGGTAATGTAGGTCAATGACCTATACTTACCTTCAGTCGCAGGGATGCGCCCTCTGCTGGATGTCCTCATATGACGTCGAGCGTGGGAAAAAGTTCCCAGGCTGCAGTTCATGAGGACATCCAGCAGAGGGCGCATCACCACGACTGAAGGTAACTATAGGTCATTGACCTACATTACCTTCATTCCCCGGGATTTACAGGCAGGAACACAGCTGCATTATAGCAGAGCTCCTGCCTGTAAAATATTTTAACCCCTTCAGATGGATTTACATCGTGGGACGTTACAGATCTACGGAAGGTATGTATATTGTTGGTTTATTATTTTTAATTTGTTACAGAACGATGGTCTTCAGGTGGATTGAGAGAGTAATAAAATATTACAACAACCTGTGTGTTTATTTCATTAAAATACTTTGCAATATTGTGTGTGTGTTTTTTTTAACCATTTCATACAATTGGATTAATAATGGATAGGTGTCATAATTGACGCCTCTCCATTATTAATCTGGCTTAATGTCACCTTACAATAGCAAGGTGACATTAACCCTTCATTACCCCATATCCCACCGCTACACGGGAATGGGAAGAGAGTGGCCAAGTGCCAGAATAGGCGCATCTTCCAGATGTGCCTTTTCTGGGGTGGCTGGGGCAGATGTTTTTAGCCAGGGGGGGGGGCCCAATAACCGTGGACCCTATCCAGGCTATTAATGTCTGCCCTCAGTCACTGGCTTTACCACTCTGGCGGAGAAAATTGCGCGGGAGCCCACGCCAATTTTTTCCGCGATTTAACCCTTAAAATTAATAGCTACAGCGCCGAAATTTTGCACATACACACTACTAACATTAGTAGTGTGGAATATGCAAAAAAAAGGGGGATATGACATGGTTTACTGTATGTAAACCATGTTTCATATCATGTCGGGTTTAGGCAGGAGAAATGAAAAGCTGGCAATTGATTTACCGGCTTTAGGGGTAGGGTTAGGGGTAGGGTTAGGGTTAGGGTTTGGATCCCTTTATCACCTTGATGGTGGGGGGTGGCTTATCAGTGTGTATTCTTGTTTTTTTTTATATAAAAACGCATGCGTTTTTAACGCAAACAAATGCATGTGCTTAAAAACGCATGCATTTACATAGACAGCAATACTTTTTTTGCCGCAAAAAAACGCATGCGTTTTTTTGCCGCAAAAAAAAAGCCTCTAGAAATTACTACATGTTGCATTTCCGCAACAAAACGCAAGCATGGAAAAAACGCATGCGTTGTCAAATGCGGCAAAACGCATGCAAAAAAACGCATGCGTTTTTAATGTTAAGTATAGGAAAAAAACGCATGCTTTTTTTGCGGTAAAACGCAGCGGCAAAAAACGCAAATGTGAAACCAGCCTTAGGCTACGTTCACATTAGCGTTGTGCGACGCAGCGTCGGGCGCCGCTGCGTCGCCGCATGCGTCATGCACCCCTATATTTAACATGGGGGCGCATGAACATGCGTTGCATTTGCGTTTTGTGACGCATGCGTCGCTGCGGCGCACGCGTCAGGGCGCACAGGACGCAGCAAGTTGCATTTTTTGTGCGTCCAAAATCAAGCAAAAAAAGGACGCATGCGTCACAAAACGCTGCGTTGTGCATGCGTTCACATTTGCGTTGTGCGTTGCGTCGCCGACGCTGCGGCGCACAACGCAAATGTGAACGTAGCCTTAAAGAGGTAAAAAAACAAAAAACAGTATTCCTCACCTTTCCGCAGAGATGCTTTAAATCCATTTGGGTCCAGCTCTGCTACATCTAGATGGCATGCTGCATGATGCAACCATGCAGCCTGTCATCCAGCAGACACATTGAGCACTGTGTACTCAGTGTGTCTGTGTGAACTGCTATTCCCTCTCCGAGGGCACCACAGTTCTCCTGCTCATGGTTCCGTCTGACAAGGAATAGGAGTTCACAGCCAATGAACTCACTTCAACCGCGTGACTTCGGCGCGAGCGCCGTGGGAAATTTTTCCACGGCACTCGCAATGACATCAGAAAGGTGAAGTGAGTTAACTAGCTGTAAACTCCCGGGACCTGTCAGAGGGCTCCGCGAGCAGGTGAACTTTGTCATGCTGGCGATGCCCTCAGACATGGAATAGCAGCAGTTGCATCCAACTTTACATCACTAAGCACATTGCCAAGCATCAGATGAAGTGATGTAAAGCACACCGTCACTTGACTCTGGACAAGTGTAAACATGTTCTGTGGAGTGATCATAGGTGGATTATAATGACGGCAATCTGGGCTACCGCCCGGAACCCAGGCTCTGGGAGGGGACATCACCAGATTGACATCATTATAATGTTCTGTGCACCGCCATCTGCGGTGCACAAATCCCGGCAGGGAGCTTTCCTGATGCTGCTGATGATACAGAATGGCAGCGCAGCTCTAGGGGAGCTGCCTTTGCCTTTGCTGTGACATGCAGCTCGATGACGTCACTGCTCTAGCATGTACGCACTGGCCAGACTAGAAGTGGAGCCTTGGGGACCAGAGCGCAGCACCTGGAGAACGAGAGCGAGGTGAGTATGTCTGTATCTGTTTTGTTTTATTAATATAGGTATGAGATGTGAGGGCTTGTACTGTATATAGTAGGCTATATTGGGGCTCACACTGTATATTGGAGACCATATAGGGGCTCACACTGTATATAGAAAGCTATGTGCAGGCTCATACCGTACATAGAAGGCTATATGGGGGCTCACACTGTGCAAAGGAGGCTATATGGGGGCTCATACTGTATATCAGAGACTAGACGGGGCTCATACTGTATATAGGATGCTATATGGGGGCTCCTAGAATCATAGGATTGGAAGGGACCTTCTGGGTCTTCTGGTCCAACCCCCTCCTCAATGCAGGATTCACTAAATCATCTCAGACATATGTCTGTCCAGCCATTGTTATATACAGTATATAAGAGGCTATGTGGGGGCTCATACTGCATATAGGAGGCTATGTGCAGGCTCATAATGTATATAGAAGGCTATATAGGGGATCATACTGTATATAGGAGGTTATAAGGGGCTCAAACTTTACATAGGAGGCTATATGGGGTTCATACTGTATATAGGAGACTATATGATGGCTCATACTGTAAATACGAGATTATGTGGAGGCTCAAACTGTATATAGGGAACTATGTGTGGGCGCATACTGTATACAGGAGGTTTTATAGGGACTTATAATGTATCTAGGGAGCTATGTGCAGGCCCATACTGTATACAGGAGGCTATATGGGGCACATACTGTATATAGAGAACTATGTGCAGACTCAAATAGTATGAGCCCCCATATAGTCTATTTACAGTATGAGCCAACACATAGCTCCTTACAAACAGTATGAGCCCCCACATAGCCTTCTATATACAGTATGAACCATCACATAGCCTCCTATATACAGCATGAGCCCCCACATAGCCTCCTCTATACAGCTTGAGCCCCCACATACCCTCCTATATACAGTATGAACCATCACATAGCCACCTACATACAGCATGAGCCCCACATAGCTCTTTATATACAGTATGAGCTCCAATATAGCCTATTACAGTATCTAGGGAGCTATGTGCGGTCCCATACTGTATATAAGAGACTATATGGGGACTCATACCGTGTATAGGGAGCTATGTGGGGCTTATACTGTATTTAGGGAGTTATGTGAGTGCTCATACTGTTATGGTTCCGCCTTCCTCGTCGCATGTACCTCATACTCACCTCGTTGCGGCGTCCCGGCGCGCCCCTGCTTGCTTCCGGTCTTCTCTCCCTGCGCGCTCGGCTCCAGCTTCCCCTCGGGTGCGCGCACGCTCTGGATTCCTCGGCGCACGCGCACACCTCTTTCATTGAAGCCTAGCCGTGTCCTCTGCGCCGCCTTGTGCACTCTGACCCGGAAGGTATGCCTGTACTCTCGTTATCAGGCCACCTCTTCCTGTCGGCGGTGCCTGATTGTCATTTGCCTCCGTCTAATGACTCCGGCTGCTCGGTGTTCTTCCCTGTCTGGTTGCTCACCGCTTACTTTCGTAGCTAATCTGGGTCCTCTCCTTGTTTCCTTCTAGTTCCTGTGTTTCCCGTGTTCCTGCCAGCTTTTCCTCCTGTCTTCCTTCCAGCCTGCGTTCCAGTGTCCCAGCCTGCCTTCCAGCTTGTCCTCCGGCGTTTCCCTTTCCGTGTTCCAGTCTCCAGCCTGTCTACCATGTTCCTCCTCCGGTCCTTGCTCTCCTGGTTAGTCCTCTTGTTCGTCTCCACCATCCTCTCCGCTATCCCACGCTCTTCCCGTTTCTGTCTACCCGTCAGTCCTTTCTACCAGCTGCCGTGGCGATAGTCTCCCTCGGGCCTGCCCCTAACGCTCCCTGTATAGGGGGTGGTGCACTTGGTCAGCTCGCCCGTGGGAGGTTCGTTGTCACGGTCCAGTGGGTCCACCTCATAGATTCCACGTCTAATCCTCACACATACTATATCTATGTATTCATTCTGTTCTATACATTCATACTGTATGTAGGGAGCTGTGTGTGGGTGCTCATACTCTATATTTAGGGCTATATGGGAGCTCATACTGTGTATAGGGAGGACATTTCCTTTAAACATGACTATGTGGTATATGGATGTTTTGTGGCTTGAATTGTGATCTGAAAGGTTATTTTTTGTTTGACAAGGACATCATATATGTTTCTTCTTGGACTTTGTTAGGGTATTTTTCTGGTCAGATTTTTGAAAAAGTATTGATTATATACCCCTCTGCGAACTAGTATTTCTATTGTATATATTTTTATATGTTCATTACATCTTATCTGATCACCTATTGAGGATATAGTGGTAGGGCTACATGGGGCAGTCGACGAGGAGCGGGGGTGCCATACCGTTTCATCTTAGGGGGGCAACCTCCGCTGTGAGGAAGGGAATTCTGAAGGGTAAAACTAGCACATGTTTCCCCTCATTGCTGCTCTATCACTGTTTTTCCGTGCATTTATGTCTTTATGTATTGGAGTTTTAAACTAACTAAATAAAGAGAGAATATTTTAAGGGCTTTTTATGGTTTACATGTATGAGGGGCCCATAGATTGACTGCTTTGATTGTTGATTGAGGGAGCTTTGTGGGGGCTCATATTGTATGTAGGGGGCTATGTGGTGGGTAATACTGTATATAGGGGGATATCAGCATACTTAATTCTGCTCAATATTAAGTCATACAATTATGAATATTTTTATATATTATATTAATTTTGAGTAAAATGAATTTCAGCCTATTGGTTCGGCTTCCCCAGTAGTCACGGTCTGTCATGTGGTCCCTTGGGGAAATTAATCTCCCATCCCTGCTTTAATTTGTATAGCACTATATTATGAATAATGCTGTACAGAAAGGGAAAATTTCCTATGGGGTTGGTTTTTAAGGGGATGGCTTAGTCCCCTGAGTACCAGGGAAAGCTGGAGATCTTAATGTTCAGAAAACCAAGTAATTTTGGATGATGCTATGGTCCCCAGGTAAAAAGTACAGTCTATTAAAGCATGGTTTGATGATTTTGGTATGGAACCAATGGACTGGTCAGAACAAAACCTTAATCTCAACCCCAATAAAGGGATAATAATAATAATCTTTATTTTTATATAGCTCTAACATATTCCGCAGCGCTTTACAGTTTGCACACATTATCATCGCTGTCCCCGTTGGGGCTCACAATCTAAATTTCCTATCAGTATGTCTTTGGAATGTGGGAGGAAAGCGGAGAACCCATAGGAAACCCACGCAAACATGGGATTTGTCAACACAGAATGACTGTTCAAACCAAGTACAGTGGCTCGGTGCATCATGGTGGGGCCAATCCGCTATATACACCTTACCACCATACATTACCTCCATATATATTTTCCAACTCCAATCTATATAAACTTGAATGCTTATTGGATAAACCATATCAGGTGATAGGTACTTGTGTAAAAATAGAGGGTGTGACCTAAAAATACAACACCCTTTATTAAGGTGTGCAGTATTTTTAGGAAGCTTGGTTTCCTCAGGCAAAACTGGCCCCAAAATGTAGCTGACTCATAACAAATTTTGACTTTTCAAGGTCTTACAAAGTGATACGGTGCTTTAGAAATTGCTATGATATTGGTGTGATCACACAACCATCAAAAGATTTGTTGCAAATGGTCAACAGGGTCTTTTGAGAAAAAAAAGACTGATTTTTATGTAGGACAATGCTCCATCGCATGCATTGAAGTCTTCACTGCTCGTCTAGCCAGTAAAGGCCTTAAGGATGACATAATAAATATAGACATGGTCCCTTCCTCAACTGAACTAAACCCTATTGAGAACTTGTGGGCTCTTCTTAAATGGCAGATTTATCATGAAGGAAAACAGTACACCTCTCTGAATAGTGTCTGGAAGGCTGTGTTTGGTGCTGGACAAAAACGTTGATCGTCAACAGACTGACAGACTCCATGGATGGATAGCTTATGACTGTTATTTAAAAGAAGGCTGGCAATAATGGTCACTAATATATTTTTTTGATTTTTTTTATGAAATTCATTTTTTTAAGTTGTTTATTTATTACTCACTTTAACAGATGAAAATAAACCATTGAGATGTGAAAATGTACATTTTTCATTTAGTTGCTTGACAATTCTGCACACTAATAGTTATACACACACATATTCTCTTAAGACAAACAAAACCTCACTTTTACTTTCTTAAATATTCAGGTTTTTTAACCTTTTTGGATTGACCGACAGCACTGGAGTTGCTCAATAATAAAATGAATCATCAAAATTACAAATTGCTTAATAATTGTGCACACAGTATAATAGGCTCAATTGAGTAGACCCAGTCAACAAGTTAATATATCCATATTATATTGCACTACAATCAATGTATTTTACAATAATGTTCTGTGTTTGTCTTTGACAGTCCATAGTAAAAAGAGGTATATCTGGATTGACCTTCTAGATTACGATCTCCCACTGCTTTGTGTGTGGGTGCCGCGCCACCACTGGCCAGCAGGACAAGTGACGCAACGAAGAGGGAAAGCTGGCCCCCTGAGAAAATTACATCTAGCTTCTCTTTATTGGTAAATCTGTTAAGCAATTACATGTAAGGTTCCATTGTTAACCTCTCATTTTTAACGGATTTACCAATAAAGGAAAACAAGTTTTCACCTTCCCTGGAGGGCCAGCTTTCCTTCTTTGTTGTTTAATTTGCCTTTGACAGTCTACATTGGTTTTTTCACAGAAAAATGATATTATTCACTGATTGTCTCCTCTCCTGGTCCTACACAGAGACAGTGCAATCACCAAGTGGTCACTTCACCATGAGAACAGCACTATTATTTTTTTTCCTCTGAAGTAATGCTGGATTGCAGTTTATAGTACAGTACAGGGTAGACATGGCAACTGTTAGTACCGTAATTCATGATGACTCAATGCAGGGAACACACTGCTTGTGCTTTGCATAGCATGAATCTGCTAACCCTCTTTAAAGGGACTCTGTCAGCACAGAACGACTGTTCAAATCATGGAGGCGCCAAACATATATGTACACCTTCCCACCTGGTCCCCCCCTTATTTGATTGACAGCCCTGGCTGCATAGGGCCAGAGAAGGGCAGAGATAGATGGAAACCAAGCCAGTGGGAAAGTGTATATAAATGGTTGGCCCCGCCATGATGCTTTTAACAGTCATTCTGTGCTGATAGTCCCTTTTAACTAGACTGCTACAGGTACAACAGTGTACTTACCTGTGCCTCTGTTTTGTCCTCTGACCAATGTTGCACTGGAGTGCCAGGGGTCCACCAAAAAAAATGACTCTGGGAATCCACTGTTCAGCTACACTCAAATATTACATTACTTTAATTAACTTCTTCAGGACAGCCCATAAACTTTAAATGTCTGGGCAGTCCTGCGCCTACTCAGCATTGACTTTCTAAAAAGACATTGCAGCATAGTACATGCGATTATGCAGCTGAAGAAGCAGAGATTTAGCTCTTACAGGCAGATGGAGTCCCCATAGAGAAGACAAAGGCGCTAAAGAAGCGCTGTGTACACAGTAATAGGAAGTCCTGATGGCGCTTCCTACTCCATATACCGTGTCCATTTTAGGACATGATCAGATATCACAGTCAAGCATCAGAATAATGTCAGTTTGAGGCTAATACCCTGTCTGAGAACTGACTTTGACATCTGACTTGTTTACATATTTAGGTAGCAATATATAATAAGCAATCAAATAATAAATCACAAACCTATAGCTTAATGGTAAGGCACCTGTGTCACACAGTTTTGGTTTGAAAGTAGAAACATGGGTCTTCTATTTCGTTATGTGATTTCCAGTGCAAGCATGTGTCTGAAACTCATTAGAACTTTCACACAGACCCTCCTCCAAACCAAATTCAAATGATGTTTATCTCTGATATCTGACATTCTTCACACATCAGAATAAGAATCATACTGACTTTCAGAAACCCTGAGTATTTGTATGGCTGATCCCATAAGCCCCAAAAAATTGACTGTCACTTGAGCCTATTGCTGAATGGTAAGTGTCATGGTTCCCAATGGCAAGGGAACGTCAGAGAACATAAATAACAGAACAGCTCTTGGGTGATGGAATCTCGAGCTGACCGTGAGCTAAACCTACCACACAACTAACAGTGGCCGGGTGGCGTACCTACGTTTTATCCCTAGACGCCTAGCGCCAGCCGGAGGACTAACTAACCCTAATAGAGGAAAAGACAGACCTGGCTTACCTCTAGGGAAATTCCCCCAAAAAGGAGACAGAAGCCCCCCACATATATTGACGGTGAGTTCAGAGGAAAAGACATACGCAGTATGAAGGTAGGTTCAGCAAAGCGAGGTCCGCTTACTAGATAGCAAGAAGATACAATAGGGAACTTCACGGTCAGCTGAAAACCCTATTAAAATACCATCCCGAAATTACTTTAAGACTCATGTGTCAACTCATGACACCGGAGTGGCAATTTCGGCCCACAAGAGCTTCCAGCTACAGAAAAATAACATAACTGTGAACTGGAACAAAAATGCAAAACAAACTTAGGACTAAGAGTCCAACTTAGCTGATAGTAGTCTAGAAGCAGGAACATGCAACAGAAAGGCTCTGGTTACATTGATGGCCGGCACTAGAATAACTGAGCAGCAAGGCTAAATAGGATACACCCATATCCTGATGGAAACAGGTGAACAGAGAAAGTGAAGCACACAAGTCCAGTACCACCAGTGACCACCGGGGGAGCCCAAAAACCAAACTCACAACAGGTAAGGCTTCTATCTCATAGAGCTTCTAGGTTCAAATCCCAGGTGCAGAACAACAATATTTTTTTTTTTACTTTTAAAATGATGCTGGCTAGCACTAGAGATGGGCGAACCCGAACAGTAAAGTTTGACATCTGTACCGAACACCTACTGTTCGGGCACAGGCACTGAACATGGACTTCACCAGGAAGTCCGTGTTACTGTTCGGTTTCGGCTGCCCGCTTGTGATCGGCAATAAAATCATCACCGCCAGTCAGACAGCCGCAGTTACCACTCTGTAAAAAGACAGCATGAGTGCGCTGCTGTGATTGGAGGTATAAGGTTTACCTTCAGTCACTGGTGTCAACTGATGGCACTATCGCTCCCATCAGCTGACGCCTGCTGCCACTAACAACATTGACAGCAGGAGCAGCTGATGGGAGTATTCATCAGCTGGCTACTGCGCTGAAAATAAATAATTTAAAAAAAAATCAGCGTGGGTTACTCTGTATTGTTGATAACCAGCCAGGAAAAACTCACAGCTGGGGGCTGCAACCCTCAGCTGTCAGCTTCAGCAAGGGTGGTTATCAAGAATATCCATGCCATATTTTTTAATTATTTAAATAAATAATTTAAAAAAACGGTGTGTTGTACCCCCATTTTTGACAACCAACCAAGCTAAAGCAGACAGCTGGGGGCTGGTATTCTCAGACTGGCAAGGGGCCATGGACATTGCCCCCAGCCTAAAAATAGCAGCCAGCAGTCGGCCAGAAAAGGCGCATCTATTAGATGCACCAATTCTGGCGCTTTACCTGGCTCTTCCCACTTGCCCTGTAGTGGTGGCAAGTGGGGTTCATATTTGTGGGGTTGATGTCACCTTTGTATTGTCAAGTGACATCAAGCCGACAGATTACTAATGTAAAGGTGTCTATAAGACACCTATCCATTACTAATCCTATAGTTGTATGGTAAATAAAGACACAGCCAGAATAAAGTCCTTTATTTGAAATAAAACAAAACACACTTTTCCATTTTTACTTAAAAGTAACAAACACAGTTACACTCACCTAATGCCTAATTCCACTGAATCCCTCATCTCCTGTAAGCAAACAAAAATAAAAAACAACAATATCCCTCACCTAGCAGTAGTTCTGTCCCATACTGTAATCCATGTCTGAGGGATAAATACAGGGTGGGCCATTTATATGGATACACGTAAATAAAATGGGAATGGTTGGTGATATCAACTTCCTGTTTGTGGCACATTAGTATATGGGACGGGGAAAACTTTTCAAGATGGGTGGTGACCATGGCGGCCATTTTGAAGTCGGTCATTTTGGATCAAACTTTATTTTTTCAATGGGAAGAGGGTCATGTGACACATCAAACTTATTGAGACTTTCAGAAGAAAAACAATGGTGTGCTTGGTTTTAATGTAACTTTATTCGTTCATGAGTTATTTACAAGTTTCTCTTTGTTTACAGCCATTGACATGTCGCAGAGGTTAACACGTGAGGAGCGGATAGAAATTGTGTTGATGTCTGGTGAACACAGTACCTGGGTCATTGCAGCAGATTTCAATGCAAGACACCATACGCAAAAAACTGTCACCATTCCCATGTTATTTAGGTGTATCCATATAAATGGGCCACCCAAAAAAGTTTGCCTCATCACTGAACATAATGTTCTGTGTAAACTGAGGGTCCTGTTCCAATTTGTGTTTTGCCCTCCGGAGTACATGCCAGTGCAAGGCAAATATTGGATTGAAGTTCATTCTCTGTCCTCCGGAGCACACGCCTGCGCAAGGCAATATTGCCTTGCACTGGCGTGTACTCCGGAGGACAGAGAATGAACTTCAATCCGATATTGCGGCCAGCATGCAGCCAGCAGGTAAGGAAAGGGTGAATCAAACACCCGAAAACCCCGCCCATATGACCCAAAACCGGTCCCGCCAAATTCAGGTGACAGGTTCCCTTTAATTTTTCACAGCTCCTTTTGGAAATTTGCAAACATACAGTCTTTTGGAAATAAATATATAGTTAATTAGTGCCCCCCAATTTCCTATTATTATTATTATTATTATTATTATTATTATTATTATTATCCTTTCAAACTAAAACTATGTGTGACACAGATGCCTTACCATTAAGCTAAAGGTTTATTATTTAATTGAGTAGATATTTAGCTAGTAATATATAATAAGTAGTGTTGAGCAATACCTTCCGATATCGGAAAGTATCAGTATCAGATTGGATCGGCCGATATTCAAAAAATATCTATACCGATACCCGATACCAATGCAAGTCAATGGGACCAAACTATCGGAATTAAAAATATCCCTTTCTTTCCTTGTAGGTTCATTCTACATGAAGGAAAACAACTAAGAATAATGTAGGATGTATTGGGGGAGGTGGTGGAGACATTAAAGGCATATAGGTTTAGCCCAATCAAATAGAATAGCAGGAATTTTAATTTTTTTTTTAAGACGTTCGGAGTTACAAAGATATTGACTATGTTAAGATTTTTTTTATTTTGTCAGATATTGATGTTTCACTACTTCCATGCCCTTCACCTTCTTTTTTACTTCTCCCACACTTTCTTCTTCTTCAGCAGCAGCATCTTTGACATCAACTTCTTCTTCACCTTATTCATCTTCTTCTTCATCTTCTACCTATTATTTTTTTTGTTACATTTTTCATATTCTTTTTATTAAACTATTTTTCTTCATATTCTACTTCTTCATCATATTCTTATTTGTGACAGGCATTCCTGTAGTTGTTATCTATAAAAGTTTGAAGATTACACCTTCCGTTCTGCCTGTCACAAAAGAGTTACAACAGGATTTGTCCGCGTTCAGTTAGGCCTGCAGCAGCAGGCTTTTTCCAGGGGCCCCACGAGGAGGAACGGACTCACCCCCATACACTGCTTAGTCTTTTTCTGCTTATAATTTAGGTAATATCTTTTGCTCTGATGTTTAGTCTTATGCTTAATGTTCTTCTGCTCTTTGTTCTGCAGCCTCTTGTCCTTCTGCTTCTCGGTCTTCCGGGTCGTCGTCTTTAGGGTTTTGAACTTGGAAATGTAGCAGAAGGTACAAGAAGGCTGAGAAAATGCCGAGAACCAGCTGATGGAACTGGAACTCGGATGGCTACCCGAAGGTCCAAGAGCCAATGGAACTACCGAGGACCAGCTGACATTACTGGAACCCGGTTACTAAGCAGGAGGTACCCGTGCCAGAAAGCACTACCAAGGACCACCTGACGTTGGTGGAACTCGGATACCCAGAAGGAGGCACCTAAGCCAAAGGCTCTGCCCGGAACCAGCTGACGGTACTGGAATCAGGATGGGGAGCAGAAGGTACAAGAGCAAAAGACACTGCCGAGAACCAGCTGACGGTACTGGAACCCGGATGGGTAGCCGAAGGTAGAAGAGCCAATGGAACTACTGAGGACCAGCTGACATTACTGGAACCCGGTAACTAAGCAGGAGGTACCCGTGCCAGAAAGCACTACCAAGGACCACCTGACGTTGGTGGAACTCAGATACCCAGAAGGAGGCACCTAAGCCAAAGGCTCTGCCCGGAACCAGCTGATGGTACTGGAACCAGGATGGGGAGCAGAAGGTACAAGAGCAAAAGACACTGCCAATAACCAGCTGACGGTACTGGAACCCGGATGGGTAGCCGAAGGTACAAGAGCCAATGGAACTACCGAGGACCAGCTGACGTTACTGGAACCCAGTTACTAAGCAGGAGGTACCCGTGCCAGAAAGCACTACCAAGGACCACCTGATGTTGGTGGAACTCGGATACCCAGAAGGAGGCACCTAAGCCAAAGGCTCTGCCCGGAACCAGCTGACGGTACTGGAACCAGGATGGGGAGCAGAAGGTACAAGAGCAAAAGACACTGCCGAGAACCAGCTGACGGTACTGGAACCCGGATGGGTAGCCGAAGGTACAAGAGCCAATGGAACTACCGAGGACCAGCTGACATTACTGGAACCCGGTTACTAAGCAGGAGGTAACCATGCCAGAAAGCACTACCAAGGACCACCTGACGTTGGTGGAACTCGGATACCCAGAAGGAGGCACCTAAGCCAAAGGCTCTGCCCGGAACCAGCTGACGGTACTGGAACCAGGATGGGGAGCAGAAGGTACAAGAGCAAAAGACACTGCCGAGAACCAGCTGACGGTACTGGAACCCGGATGGGTAGCCGAAGGTACAAGAGCCAATGGAACTACCGAGGACCAGCTGACGTTACTGGAACCCGGTTACGAAGCAGGAGGTACCCATGCCAGAAAGCACTACCAAGGACCACCTGACATTAGTGGAAGACGGATACCCAGAAGGAGGCACCTAAGCCAAAGGCTCTGCCCGGAACCAGCTGACGGTACTGGAACCAGGGGGACCTATTCAAGATTGTCTTCCTAGAGCCCCAACTAGCGGTGTTGAAGCCAAGGGTCAGCAAGGGGGAGCAGAGTGTAGGCCGAAGCCTGCACTGGAGGCAGCTTAGTGTCTGTTGTGTCTGCGTGGCGTTTGCAGGACACGTTGCCGGCTACACAGCAGGGGAACAGCTGGTGTTACTGAACCCCAATGACACAGTGGCGACTGTTTTTCTCTGTGCAGCCAGCACTTCCGAGCACCAACTGGCGATGTTAGAGCCCAGGGACAGCAGGAGGAGCAGAGTGTAGGCCAAAGCCTGCACTGGAGTCAGCTTAGTGTCTGTTTTGTCTGCGTGGCGTTTGCAGGACACGTTGCCGGCTACACAGCAGGGGAACAGCTGGCATTACTGAACCCCACTGACACAGTGGGGAGTGATTTTCTCTGTGCAGCCAGCACTTCCAAGCACCAACAGGTGGTGTTAGAGGCCAGGGAATCAAAGAGGAGCAGAGTGTAGGCCGAAGCCTGCACTGGAGGCAGCTTAGTGTCTGCTGTGTCTGCGTGGCGTTTGCAGGACACGTTGCCGGCTACACAGCAGGGGAACAGCTGGCGTTACTGAACCTCACTGACAAAGTGGCGAGTGTTTTTCTCTGTGCAGCCAGCACTTCCGGGCACCAACTGGCGGTGTTAGAGCCCAGGGAATCAAGGAGGAGCAGAGTGTAGGCCGAAGCCTGCACTGGAGGCAGCTTGGTGTCTGTTGTGTCTGCGTGGCGTTTGCAGGACATGTTGCTGGCTACACAGCAGGGGAACAGCTGGCGTTACTGAACCCCACTGACACAGTGCTGAGTGTTTTTCTCTGTGCAGCCAGCACTTCCGGGCACCAACTGGTGGTGTTAGAGCCCAGGGAATCAAGGAGGAGCAGAGGAGCAGAGTGTAGGCCGAAGCCTGCCATGGAGGCAGCTTAGTGTCTGTTGTGTCTGCGTGGCGTTTGCAGGACACGTTGCCGGCTACACAGCAGGGGAACAGCTTGCGTTACTGAACCTCACTGACACAGTGGCGAGTGTTTTTCTCTGTGCAGCCAGCACTTCCGGGCACCAACTGGTGGTGTTAGAGCCCAGGGAATCAAGGAGGAGCAGAGGAGCAGAGTGTAGGCCGAAGCCTGCCATGGAGGCAGCTTAGTGTCTGTTGTGTCTGCGTGGCGTTTGCAGGACACGTTGCCGGCTACACAGCAGGGGAACAGCTTGCGTTACTGAACCTCACTGACACAGTAGCGAGTGTTTTTCTCTGTGCAGCCAGCACTTTTGGGCACCAACTGGCGGTGTTAGAGCCCAGGGAATCAAGGAGGAGCAGAGGAGCAGAGTGTAGGCCGAAGCCTGCCATGGAGGCAGCTTAGTGTCTGTTGTGTCTGCGTGGCGTTTGCAGGACACGTTGCCGGCTACACAGCAGGGGAACAGCTTGCGTTACTGAACCTCACTGACACAGTGGCGAGTGTTTTTCTCTGTGCAGCCAGCACTTCCGGGCACCAACTGGCGGTGTTAGAGCCCAGGGAATCAAGGAGGAGCAGAGTGTAGGCCGAAGCCTGCACTGGAGGCAGCTTGGTGTCTGTTGTGTCTGCGTGGCGTTTGCAGGACATGTTGCTGGCTACACAGCAGGGGAACAGCTGGCGTTACTGAACCCCACTGACACAGTGCCGAGTGTTTTTCTCTGTGCAGCCAGCACTTCCGGGCACCAACTGGTGGTGTTAGAGCCCAGGGAATCAAGGAGGAGCAGAGGAGCAGAGTGTAGGCCGAAGCCTGCCATGGAGGCAGCTTAGTGTCTGTTGTGTCTGCGTGGCGTTTGCAGGACACGTTGCCGGCTACACAGCAGGGGAACAGCTTGCGTTACTGAACCTCACTGACACAGTGGCGAGTGTTTTTCTCTGTGCAGCCAGCACTTTTGGGCACCAACTGGCGGTGTTAGAGCCCAGGGAATCAAGGAGGAGCAGAGGAACAGAGTGTAGGCCGAAGCCTGCACTGGAGGCTGCTTATTGTCTATTGTGTCTGCGTGGCGTTTGCAGGACACGTTGCCTGCTACACAGCAGGGGAACAGCTGCCGTTACTGAACCACACTGACACAGTGGCGAGTGTTTTTCTCTGTGCAGCCAGTACTTCTGGGCACCAACTGGCGGTGTTAGAGCCCAGGGATAGCAGGAGGAGCAGAGTGTAGGCCGAAGCCTGATTGGAGGAAGTTGAAAGGGAACCTTTAACCCCCCCTAGGCATTTGCAGCTGAAAGAGCCATCTTGTGCAGCACTAAGGATGCAAAAGGAAAAGGTGGCTCTTTTAATTATGCTCCTTGCAAACGCAGAACTAAACACTTATAAAATGTGTCCCCTGATACCGTGAAACCGTCCTGGAGGTGGGACTTTCCTTCAAAATGGGATGCAGCACAGCCATCATTCCTATCCCCTTGGTGCCGTGCGCCGCCTCCTCAGCGTTGTTTGAATCTGTCCCGTAGCCTGCGCTGTTATGTTCAACCTTGGCCATGCGCAGTTAGCGCTGCCCGTCTTCTGACATCATTTGGTGTCAGGCTGGCTGCGCCTGTGTGGACGCGCTGCCTGAGATCCCGCCTGGCAGTGTCGTCTAATGTAATCACACTGCGGGCCTGGGATCCATGGGCATGCGCAGTGCATATCTTCGCCTCTCACTCCCCTCCTTCCGGCTTCTTCAGACCGTGCAGCGTCACGGCCGTGGCATGCTATTAGGGATCAGCTGACGACGCACAGTCTGAAGAATGCGGAGGGAGATGAGTGAGAGCCTGAGGTGAAGATATGCACTGCGCATGCCCATGGATCCCAGGCCTGCACTGTGATTAAATCAGAAGAGACTGCGAGGCAGGATCTCGGGCTGCACGGCCGCACAGGCGCAGGCAGCCTGACAACAAATGATGTCAGAAGATGGGCAGCGCTGAATGCACATGGCCAAGGTTGAA
Organism: Ranitomeya variabilis; assembly: GCF_051348905.1. Lineage (NCBI taxonomy): Eukaryota > Metazoa > Chordata > Amphibia > Anura > Dendrobatidae > Ranitomeya > Ranitomeya variabilis. The sequence continues at coordinate 495,504,785 of NC_135232.1, forward strand.
CATAACAGCGCAGGCTACGGGACAGAATCAAACAACGCTGAGCAGGCGGCGCACGGCACCAAGGGGGTAGGAATGATGGCTGTGCTGCGTCCCATTACGAAGGAAAGTCCCACCTCCGGGACGGTTTCACGGTGTGAGGGGACACAGTTCATAAGTGTTAGGTTCAGCGTATGCAAGGAGCACAACAAAAAGAGGCACCTTTTCCTTGTGCAGCATTACTGCTGCACAAGGTGGCTCTTTCAGCAACAAATGCCTGGGGGGGACACAGGTTCCCTTAAATTTCAGTTGTGGTGTCAGTGTGGCGTTCGCAGGACACAGTGCCGCAACACAGCAGGGGAGCAGCTGGCGTTACTGAACCCCAATAACAGAGGAGCAACTGTTGACTGTGCAGACAGCACGTCCGGACAGCAACTGGCGGTGTTGGAGCCCAGGGAATGCAGGAGACAGCAGAGTGTAGGCCGAGGCTTAATTGGAGCAAGTTGAAAGGGAACCTTTAACCCCCCCAGGCGTTTGTAGCTGAAAGAGCCACCTTGTGCAGCACTAATGATGCAAAAGGAAAAGGTGGCTCTTTTAATTATGCTCCTTGCAAACGCTGAACCTAACACTTATAAAATGTGTCCCCTGATACCGTGAAACCGTCCCGGAGGTGGGACTTTCCTTCATAATGGGACGCAGCACAGCCGTTATTCCTACCCCCTTAAGCGCCGTGCACCACCTCCTCAGCGTTGTTTGATTCTGTCCCGGAGCCTGCGCTGTTGTGTTATCCCTTGGCCATGCGCAGTTAGTGCTGCCCGTCTTCTGACATCATGTGTTGTCAGGCTGGCTGCGCCTGTGCGGACGCGCTGCCCGAGATCCCACCTCGCAGTGTCGTCTAATGTAATCACACTGTGGGCCTGGGATCCATGGGCATGCGCAGTGCATATCTTCGCCTCTCACTCCCCTCCTTCCGGCTTCTTCCGACTGTGCGGCGTCACGGCCGTGGCATGCTATTAGGGATCAGCTGACGGCGCACAGTCTGAAGAAGGCGGAGGGAGATGAGTGAGAGCCTGAGGTGAAGATATGCACTGCGCATGCCCATAGATCCAAAGGCCCGCAGTGTGATTAAATCAGAAGAGACTGCGAGGCGGGATCTCAGGCAGCGCGGCCGCACAGGCGCAGGCAGCCTGACAACAAATGATATCAGAAGACGGGCAGCACTAAGTGCGCATGGCCAAGGGATAACATAACAGCTCAGGCTACGGGACAGATTCAAACAACGCTGAGGAGGCGGCGCACGGCACCAAGGGGGTAGGAATGACGGCTGTGCTGCGTCCCATTACGAAGGAAAGTCCCACCTCCGGGACGGTTTAACGGTATGAGGGGACACATTTTATAAGTGCTAAGTTCTGCGTGTGCAAGGAGCTAAACTAAAAGTGCTACCTTTTCCTTGTGCAGCATGACTGCTGCACAAGGTGGCTCTTTCAGTAATAAACGCCTTGGGGGGGGACAAGTTCATTAAATTTCAGTAGTTGTGTCAGCGTGGCAGTCGCAGGACACATTGCCGGCTACACAGCTGGGGATCAACTGACGTTACTGAAATCCAATAACACTGGGTCATGTGTTTTGACTGTGCAGATGGCACTTATGAGCATCAACTGGCGGTGTTGGAGCCCAGGGATTACAGTTCAGGTGGTAGAAACATGAACGCAACAGGAGACCTGGATACTGTAGCCAACCAATTATTTAATCTGGAAGAGGAGTGGCAAATTCCTGTGAGATCCAGGCCTTGTTCATTTTCAGAAAAGTAAGCCGGTCAACATTATCGGAGGATAGTCGCATGCGACGGTCTGTTAGTACACCACCTGCGGCACTAAAGACGCGTTCCAATAATACACTAGTAGCAGGGCAAGCCAGCACCTCCAATGCATACTGGCTTAGCTTTGGCCATGTATCCAGCTTAGAGACCCGAAATTTGAAGGGGGAAGAGCCGTCTGGGAGTACAGTAAGAGGGCAAGACATGTAGTCTGTCACCATCTGACGGATACGTTGCCTCCTGCTGACTGGAGCCGTCTGTGATGGTGTAGACATGTGTGGCGGGCACACAAAACTGTGCCACAGTTGGGCCATACTGGTCTTGCCTTGTGCTGAGGCACTGCTTCTGCCCCCTCTTTGTGCAGAGCTTCCTCCACTGCCTCGACGCACTGAGCTGCTTTGTAAAGCACTAGCAGCACTGCTCTCATTTGGACTGGAGAAGATGATGAAATTCACCAGTGTGTCTTGGTACTCACGCATTTTACGCTCCCGGTTCAACGGTGTTATGAGGCTTTGTAAGTTGTCCCGGTTGCGAGGATCTAGGAGGGTGTACACCCAATAATCAGCCGTGTTGAGAATGTGGGCGATGCGGCGGTCGTTTTTCAGGCACTGCAGCATGTAATCAGCCATATGCTGCAGACTGCCAACTGGCCAAGAAACACTGTCCCCTGCTTGAGGCGTGATCTCTGCCTGCTCTGCATCACCCCACCCTCGCTCTACACACTGACTACTGGAGAATTGTGTAACTCCCTCCTCTGGACTGATGTCTTCCTCCTCCATTGACTCCTCATCCTCACAAAGTGTCCCCTGCCTAGGCCTTTGTGAGGAACCACGTAGCGCTGACTGTCCAGAAGCTGATGGAATTGGTGACTCCTCATCCTCCACCTCTTCCACAACATCATCCCTTAGCGCTTGCAGTGTTTGTTGAAGCAGGCAGATAAGGGGGACAGTCATGCTGACTAGTGCATCATCTGCACTCGCCATCCACGTGGAATCATCGAAGGAACGCAAAACCTGGCAGACGTCCTTCATAGTGGCCCACTCAGTGGTTGTGAAGTCTGAACGGCGTGGAGTGCGATTTCTTTGCGCCTGATGCAGCTGGTACTCCATTACTGCTGGCTGCTGCTCACACAACCGCTCCAACATATGTAACGTGGAATTCCACCTGGTGGGTAGGTCACATATGATGCGATGTTCCAGAAGGCGGAATCGGCGCTGCAGAGCTGCAATGCGCGATCTTGCCATGCTGGAACGCCGCAAGTGAGCACACTCTAGGCGGACCTTGTGCAGCAGTGCATCAAGATCCGGATAGTCTCTCAAAAAACTCTGCACGACCAAGTTGAGCACATGTGCCAGACATGGGATGTGAGTGAGGTTGCCTAGGGCAAGAGCTGCCACCAGATTTCGGCCATTGTCACACACTATCATGCCAGGCTGGAGATTCGCTGGCACAAACCACACGTCACTCTCCTGCTTGATGGCATTCTAGAGCTCCTGCGCTGTGGCTTCGATTCCCCACAGAAATTAATTTCAAGACGGCCTGTTGACATTTGGCCACAACTGTGCTCATGTCAGTCGTAACAGGTAAACGTTCACGGGTCCATGTGGAGGTGGACTGTGATGGCTCCTGCAGTGATGATTCTGAGGAACTTGTGTATGAGGAGGAGTCAATGCATACAGACTTGATTCCTGCAATCCTTGGAGTTGGCAGAACATGTCCTGCGCCACTCGCACGATTTGTACCCGGCTCAACAACATTAACCCAATGGGCAGTGAGGGAAAGGTATCGCCCCTGTCCATGGTGACTGGTCCACGCATTGGTGGTGAGGTGGACCTTGCTACTGACGGCGTTCTGGAGCGTGTGTTTTATGTGTCCATCCACACGCTTGTGCAGGGCAGGGACGGCTTGCCTGCTGAGATAAAAGCGGCTGGGCACATTGTATTGTGGGACTGCCAATGCCATCTAGTTACGGAAGCTGTCAGTCTCCACCAGCCTGAATGACAGCATTTCAAGGGACAGTAGTTTTGCAATGCCAGCATTCAGAGCCTGTGCTCGGGGGTGGTTTGCCGAGAATGGCCGCCTTTTCTCCCATGCCTGTGCTACCGATGGCGGTAGACTGGGCTGGGAGTGTGAGGATGACTGGGAACGTGGTGCTGTGTGTTATGATCCTAGTGGCTTAGGATCACAAATCTAACCAGCTAAGTAGAAAATAATAGGACGAGCTCTGGGGATGTGGTAACTGGACTAACCGCAAACCTGATCCTAACCGCACACACTATAGGCAGCCGTGGAACGTTTCCTGAAATCCTAGACGTCTCTTCACGGCCTGAGAAACTGACTACCCCTAAAGAGAAAGTAAAGACCTCACTTGCCTCAGAGAAATCCCCCAGAGATATAGAAGCCCCCCACAAATAATAATGGTGAGTTAAGAGGAAAAGACAAACGCAGAGATGAAACAGGTTAAGCAAATGAGGCCCGCTAACGCTAGATAGCAGAAAATAGCAAGGGATCTGTGCGGTCAGTAAAAAACCCTATGAAAAAATATCCACGCAGAGAATGCGAGAACCCCCACACCAACTAACGATGTGGGGGGAGCAACTCAGCACCCCAGAGCACCAGCAAGCAGGGAAATCACATATTAGCAAGCTGGACAAAAACTCATCATATACTAGGAAACATCTTGAACACAGATGAGCAAAAATAAGCAAACAGAACTTAGCTTCTCTTGGAGAGACTGATAACGGATGTAGACAGGAGCAATCAGAATAGCACTGAATACAACGGCAACAGGCAAGGAATGAAGGACCAGGTGGATTAAATAGGAAACCTAACTAGCAGATGACGAGACAGCTGATCCTGCCAGAAACCTGCAAAATAACAAAAAGAGCCACCAGGAGGAGCCCAAAGAGAGAACTCACACAGTACCACTCATGACCACAGGAGGGAGCCCGGAAACAGAGTTCACAACAGCTGTGGGTGGAATTACACTGGGTCTCTGGACAACAGTGCCAGAGGTTCTTCCATGGCGATCCTGTGAGGAAGCCGAACCAGCTGTGGGTGAGCTGGAGGAAGAGGCAACAACACGAGCTGAAGAGGTGGTAGGTGCCGCTGTTGGTTGGCCTAGGTCTTCAGTGTGTTTTTGTAACTCAACCGTGTCCTTGGTCCGCACGTTTCCACATATTTGTGGTATTGAGGTTGCTGACATTTTTCCCTCTTTTGACTTTCTGACGACACACCTTGCATTTGACAAAGCAAATGTCATCTGCAACTGTGTCAAAAAAGGACCAGGCACTGCAAGTCTTGGGAGAGCCTGTTTTGGCTTTTGGAAAAGGCATGCTCCTAACGGGTGCCGAAGTGGAGGCTACAGGAACCGCAGTCTTCCCCCTCCCTCTCCCTCTTTGGCCCATTCGGGGAATCTCTTCCTCAGAGCTGCTCCCACCACCTTCCTGTACCTCACGCCACGATGGGTCAAGGACCTCATCATCTACACTACCCTCTGCCACCAACTGCTTCTCCTGGGTAGTCTCGGCAGCACAGTATGCACCAGAAAGTGGCACCTGAGTCTCATCATCAGATGCGTACTGCGGTGTGGTGACCGGAGGCACTGGCCCACCCGTCTCTTCAGAGTCAAGAGACAAAGCTGTTGGGCATTACTGCATACTGCCTCTTCTTCCATTTCTCCAATGCTGCTTGGCTGGGCCCCTGTTTACAAGCCAAGAGATTCAGAGAATCTTCAGAGAAGTAGAGATGGCTCCTGTCCTGGGCTCTCTGACTGCCTGGGTAATTTGGCAGGTGGTGAAGAGACAGATGGGTGCTCTCCAGGTGCTCTGTGCCTGAGAGGATGTGGCACTAACTGAAGTCGATGCGTTAGCTGCCATCCATCCGACAACGGCTTCAATTTGGTCTACACGCAGCAGCGGTGTACGGCGATCTCCTACAAAGCTGCGCATGAAGGACTGTTCTCTGCTGAAACTGGGTGATGATGAGTCACCGGTGCCCGCAGCAGGCACAGAATCCCCATGTCCTCTCCCTGCTCCGTGCCCACGCCCACGTGCCTTACTCCCTGCCTTCTTCATCGTGGTTGACTAATAAAGATAAGCAGAAAAGTACTAAGGGCTTAGTGTGCTTATTCCTGAACAGCTCCTAACAGGTATAAGAAACACTAATTTTCTAAAGTGTGGACTAGACTTTAATATGAGCTAATGTGGCCTACACAACTGTAAAGTGGTGTGTTTGGTGAACTTTATTAATTTTTTTTTTTTTTTTGCAGAACTGACTACATAGTGAGCTGCACTCACACAGAGACCGTGCAGGCAGCCATAAAAGGCGCTGCAAGGCCAAAAAAAGCTGCTCTATGTAATCCTATGTAGTGTTTTTTCACAATTTAGCCTGATACGGATGGAAAGCCACTAATAGGAAATATTTGAAAAAATGTGCAGCAGGCTGCACTAATTGCAAAAAAGGACAATGGATAGAACAGTATGAGGCAGTGACGCACTCTGAGATGACTGCAACCGGCTGTGGCTGCAGACAGACTACAGAGCGATGTGCACTCACACACACAGAGACCTTGCAGAACACAGCGTCCTGTCCTTAACTGAATTCACAGCAGAGTGAGCCCTAAATGGCAGCAGCGACTTTTATAGTGCATCATGACATCATTTCAGCAGCCAATCACAGCCATGCCAGTACTTCCATGCCCACCATGCAGAACAGGATGTGCCCACACTTCTAATCATTCCTCATTGGCTGAATTCGGGCACTTTGAATTGTGGGAACTTCCGATTCCAGTATCCGATATACTGAAAATATCGGAACTCGGTATCGGAATTCCGATACCACAAATATCGGCCGATACCCGATACTTGCGGTATCGGAATGCTCAACACTAATAACACTGGTCAACAGCATTTTTGGTGCCAAAGATATTTCATCGAATTTAGGGTATTTTTGGGGTGCTGATTCTGAATATGTCATCAGTTTTGCCAGATTGGCTCAAGTTTTTGAGATTTTTGGTATCTTATTTATAGCACTTGTTGGTAAATGCAACGGATCATCTCATTAATTTCTTTGGATTAGTACTTGAACTGAGCAGTTCTCAATATAGTTTTGTGTTAATTAGTGTTCTAAAAGTTTGTTCATAGCTTGATTTTTGCACTAACTTTATGTTGTTGTCTGTTTTCCAGTGAAAAGCATGAACTCATCAAGAAGAAGTTGTCTTAACGATCCAGACTCATTCTGTTACATTTGTGGTGAATACACACTGCCAAAACATAGAAGAAACATAACAGACTTCGTAAAAAAAGTGTATTTTGCCTATTTTGGGGTTATGCTTGGGGACCAAGACAAGTTTTGGGCACCACACATAGTGTGCAAAGCATGTATCGAATTATTACGAAAATGGAGCAAAGGACAAAGAAAAAGCTTCAAATTTGGTGTTCCAATGGTGTGGAGAGAGCCAAAAAATCATCATGATGACTGTTATTTATGGTAAACACAGGTACAGGCACATCTTCACAATAAGGGACAGGCCTTCTTGCAGATTCCATGTTACTCCCATTTTCGTTTCTTATGCTTATTGAATCCTTGCACTTGCACTGCACAGAAATAACAGTCATCATGATGATTTTTTGGCTCTCTCCACACCATTGGAACACCAAATTTGAAGCTTTTTCTTTGTCCTTTGCTCCATTTTCGTAATAATTCGATACATGCTTTGCACACTATGTGTGGTGCCCAAAACTTGTCTTGGTCCCCAAGCATAACCCCAAAATAGGCAAAATACACTTTTTTTACGAAGTCTGTTATGCTTCTTCTATGTTTTGGCAGTGTGTATTCACCACAAATGTAACAGAATGAGTCTGGATCGTTAAGACAACCTCTTCTTGATGAGTTCATGCTTTTCACTGGAAAACAGACAACAACATAAAGTTAGTGCAAAAATCAAGCTATGAACAAACTTTTAGAACACTAATTAACACAAAACTATATTGAGAACTGCTCAGTTCAAGTACTAATCCAAAGAAATTAATGAGATGATGCGTCGCATTTACCAACAAGTGCTATAAATAAGATACCAAAAATGTCAAAAACTTGAGCCAATCTGGCAAAACTGATAGCATATTCAGAATCAGCACCCCAAAAATACCCCAAATTCATTAAAATATTTTGGACACCAGAAAAAAATTTTTTTTTTGTTGACCTGTGTAATAAGCAAATAATAAGTTAGGTGTCAGAGTTAGATATCAAATTAGATGCGAGTCAGATGTCTGACAGGGTATTTAGCCTCAAACTGACATTATTCTGATGTTTGACTTTGGTATCTGATCATGTCCTAAAATGGACACTGTAAACTGAAGCTAATATGCCAGCCCAGCTAAAAGGCAAAATAAGATGAAAGAAAAAAATTACTAAAAAAAAATACAACTATCACACCAAAAAGGTGTTCCTAGTCCTCTTAAAAGAAAAGTCAAATACATAAAAACGAGTTGTCCGGTGTGAAATTTTTGCACATTGGTTGTCGGGGGCGCAGGCAATTTCAGGAAAATTAAGCTGGTCAAATGTAAATGTATTTAATGAGATGATGAACACAGAGAGGTATGTGTGTCACTGACGTATATATGTTTTCACGAATATTTGAGCCCGTGGATCTATTATATGTCCATTTTGCAAGCCGGTGAGAAAATCTCGCCATACGGATGCCATACGGATGTCACACCGATGCTTACATGGGGGAAAATCGCATCCTCGCACTGCACACGGATGACATATGGATCACTGTTCAGGGAACATTTCTGCGATTGTCGTCCGTGTAAAACGGTCTGATTTTTTTATACGTTGTGTGTGACTCCAGCCTAAAGGAGATCCCCCAACATTAAACAGAAGGGTATTTTACTTACTGATCAGAAAGGGTCTGATTGTCAGGATATTGCAAAAGAACAGGGGCAGCAGCATTTTTTTCCCCTCCACTGTAGCACTGCCATCTATCTGCAGTGTAGGGAAGTGCAACACAGCCCTATGTATGTGAACGGAGCTGCTTCCTGTACAGCAGTGCCACTTTGACAGTAAAAATGATGAATGAGAATTGACCCCATAACTGAGCGGATTTACACCAGTGCATAATAATTGGGAATATCCTTTAAAAAAAAAGTAATATCTGCAGATTATTTTACCTTTTTTTCCCCTACAGTTGGATTTTTTTTTTTCAATTTTTGCAAGGTTGTTTCCACCAATCTCTCCTATCGGGAAACAATGTACAGTCTGAGATATGTCAACGCTGCAGTTTTTTACTTGGAACCAGAGGTGACTCCTGGTCACCAATAAGCTGCAACCTCAGAAGGAAGATAGACTTTTCAATGACTGTCCAATAATACGGAAAATCTGATGGTTCAGAACCTGTCTGGTCCCTTTTAGGCTGCATTCATTTATATCTTCAGTTTTAAAGCTGAAGTCTTAAACAGTAAAGTTTTACTTTTATTCTACTTCCACATATGTAGCAAATATTTTAGGCTACGTTCACATTTGCGTTGTGCGCCGCAGCGTCGGCGCCGCAGCGCACAACGCAAACAAAAACGCGGCAAAACGCATGCACAACGCTGCGTTTTGCGCCGCATGCGTCCTTTTTTCCATTGATTTCGGACGCAGCAAAAATGCAACTTGCTGCGTCCTCTGCGCCCCGACGCGGGCGCCGCAGGGACGCATGCGGCGCCAAACGCAAGTGCACCGCATGTACATGCGCCCCCATGTTAAATATAGGGGCGCATGATGCATGCGGCGCCGCTGCGGCGCCCGACGCTGCGGCGAGGACCACAAATGTGAACGTAGCCTTTAACATGTACCTGCCTGAAATCGGTTGGGCAAGGAGTTTGGCAAGCTGGAAAGCCCCCAAGGCAAATGTTAGGATTTGTTTCAGTTTTGTGGTAGTGTTCTTTGGGGTAGTGTGGTGCCACCTGCAGGTCATTTTTCCTTACTGCATGTTTATGAAAATTAATCTTTAAAGTGTATTTTGTGATCACATTGTGGATGTGTGGTTTGTTTGGCTATTTTCTTGCTGAAGGGGGCAAGTTTACCTTTCAAACTGTGTATCATTTGTGTGTGTGGGTGCAGTATGAATGGAGATACAAAGTAATCACCGAAAAAGAGTGTTTTGAAATAATATAGAAGGATATTTGTTGCAGAATGGGGAACAAATTTGTAAATGTATGTTAGTGGTCCTATGTAGTCATTAAAAATGAAGAAAAAAAAGTGAAAAACACCCACTTATTTCCATTATTTTTTCACCGATGATCATTCGATATCAGTGAAAAAAGGGAATATGACAAAGTCATAAAAATAAATCCCCATGTATCACGAAAAAAAAAGACTAGAAAATTAGATTTTTAAACCTCATATACAAAAAAAAATCTGAAAAATGTGCCTCGTCAGGAATGGGGATACATGGCCCAGTCTTGAACTGATTAAAAATGTGCCAAAGGTTTTATATATTAACAAACTGGGAAGTATGCTAAGTGATCAGATTTGTCATTATACATATGTCTGTGGGTTTGCCCAGACCATGTGTCCGTGCAAACCACAAGGAGATGTGTGCAGCACCATAAATTATACTGGGCACATGTGGCATCGGTGAGAAAAGGGATGCCACATGTACTGCAAACATAGACATAGTAGTGTTCATGGAATGGACTGCATGACTCTTCCCCATGACAGCTGTAACTGAATAACTGAAACTAAAGTGCACCATGTGTAAATTTACATAGAATAAAGTTAGTTTTTTTGGTTCATCTGTCTGAATAAACAAGGACATCTTTATAAACATTTTCACATTGCATATTATAGCAGGGTGGTGGTTAATACAGTTAAGTGCAAAATGATAGTAGTCTAACATAACTAATGTGTTACCCTTTTGGGCAGAAAAGATCATACAACATGGGAAAAAATTAATGACTAGGTGTAGGTGAGTAATGGGCAACCAACAGAATCAACAGTAATGACATGCACGCTGCCAATTGGGTGTAATTGACTCATTTATTGAAAGGGGGGTGTTCTAATTAATAGAAGTGCAGGGCTCAGTTAGTGAATAAACAAGTGTCAATTATGACCCTTACTTAAACAAGGAGGGCAACAAATGTTGTACCTGATGGTTTTAGCCCTTGTTCAGTGAGTAAAATGGGTTGTTCCGGACATTGTTCCGAAGGAGAAAGAACTTCAATCAAGAAGTAGATTGGAGAAGAGAAAACATATAAATATGTGCAGAAAATAATTGGCTGCTCCACTAAAAAGCTTTCCAATGCTTTAAAATGGCAAACAACACCCAAAACACGTTGTAGGAAAAGAAATACTACCATCTACATAGATCATATATTAGCAAAGAAGCATCCAATGATCAGCTCCAGGGAGATCAAAGATCTTCAGGTACCTATGAGTCCTGCAACCATCATCAAGACCCCTACAGAAGCCAAGCTATTTGCAAGAAACCCTCGTAAAATACCATTGCTGAAAAAGACGTGTTGAAGAGGTTATAGTCTGCCAACGAACACATTGACTGGTCTCAAGAGAAGTAGTGCAACATTCTGTGGACAGATAAAAACAAGATTTTTCTTATTGGGTCTAAAAGTGTCCGACAGTTTGTGAGTAGTGTTGAGCATTCCGATACTGCAAATATCGGGTATCGGCCGATATTCGCTGTATCGGAATTCCGATACCGAGTTCCGATATTTTTGTATCGGAAAATCGGAATCGGAAGTTCCTATAAGTTCCTATAAGTTCCCAGGCGTGTGCGGTGCGTATGGTTCCCAGGGTCTAGAGGAGAGGAGACTCTCCTTCAGGCCCTGGGATCCATATTCATGTAAAAAATAAAGAATAAAAATAAAAAATATGGATATACTCACCCCTCCGACAGCCCCTGGCTCTCAGCGGTGCAACCGGCAGCCTCCGTTCCTAAGAATGCAGTGAGTGTAGGACCTGCGATGACGTCGCGGTCTTGTGATTGGTCGCGTGACCGACGTGTGACTGCGACGTCATCGCAGGTCCTTCACTCACTGCATTCTTAGGAACGGAGGCAGACTCTTGCACCGGTGAGAGCCAGGGTCCGTCGGAGAGGTGAGTATATCCATATTTTTTATTTTTATTCTTTATTTTTTACATGAATATGGATCCCAGGGCCTGAAGGAGAGGTTCCTCTCCTTCAGACCCTGGGAACCATCCAGGATAGCTTCCGATATTTGTGTCCCATTGACTTGTATTGGTATCGGGTATCGGTATCGGTATCGGCGATATCCGATATTTTTTGGATATCGGCCGATCTAATCCGATACCGATACTTTTGAATATCGGAAGGTATCGCTCAACACTATTTGTGAGACAACCATGAATTTCAGACTTCACAGTACACTATGAAGACTGTAAGACATGGAGGTGCAAGCATAATGGTTTGTGTCATGGTTCCCAATGGCAGGGGAACGTCAGGACACATAAATAACGAACGAGCTCTTGGGTGATGGAATCTCGAGCTGACCGTGAGCTAAACCTACCACACAACTAATAGTGGCCGGGGGGCGTGCCTACGTTTTATCCCTAGACGTCTCTCGCCAGCTGGAGAACTAACTTACCCTAGTAGAGGAAAAAACAGACCTGGCTTACCTCTAGGGAAATTCCCCCAAAAAGGAGACAGAAGCCCCCCACATATATTGACGGTGAGTTCAGAGGAAAAGACATACGCAGTATGAAGGTAGGTTCAGCAAAACAAGGTCCGCTTACTAGATAGTAGAAAGATACAAAAGGGAACTACACGGTCAGCTGAAAACCCTTTTAAAATACCATCCTGAAATTACTTTAAAACTCATGTGTCAACTCATGACACCGGAGTGGTAATTTCAGCCCACAAGAGCTTCCAGCTACAGAGAAAGACTTAACTGTAAACTGGAACAAAAATGCAAACAAACTTAGGACTAAGAGTCCAACTTAGCTGATCAGTAGTCTAGGAGCAGGAACATGCAACAGAAAGGCTTTGGTTACATTGATGGCCGGCAAGGCAATGACTGAAGAGCAGGATTAGATAGAAACTCCCCACTACTGATGAAAACAGGTGAACTGAGAAAGAAAACACACCCGAGTCACCAGTACCACTAGCCACAACTAGAAGGAGCCCAAAAGCAGATTCACAACAGTACCCCCCCCTCAAGGAGGGGGCACCGAACCCTCACAAGAACCACCAGGGCGATCTGGATGAGCCCTATGAAAGGCACGAACCAAATCAGAGGCGTGAACATCAGAAGCAGTTACCCAAGAATTATCTTCTTGACCATAGCCCTTCCACTTAACCAGATATTGTAGTCTCCGTCTGGAAATACGGGAGTCCAAGATTTTCTCTACAACATACTCCAATTCACCCTCAACCAGCACAGGAGCAGGAGGCTCGGTAGAAGGAACAACCGGCACCTCATACCTCCGCAACAACGACCGATGGAAGACATTATGGATAGCGAAAGATGCCGGAAGGTCTAAACGAAAGGATACAGGGTTAAGAATCTCCAAAATCCTATAAGGACCGATAAACCGAGGCTTAAACTTAGGAGAAGAAACCCTCATAGGAACAAAACGGGAAGACGACCACACCAAGTCCCCAACACGAAGACGAGGACCAACACGACGACGGCGGTTAGCAAAATGCTGAGTCTTCTCCTGGGACAACATCAAATTGTCCACCACCTGTCCCCAAATCCGATGCAACCTATCCACCATAGTATCCACTCCAGGACAATCCGAAGACTCCACCTGACCAGAAGAAAAATGAGGGTGAAACCCCGAATTGCAAAAGAAAGGGAAAACCAAAGTGGCAGAACTAGCCCGATTATTGAGGGCAAACTCTGCCAACGGCAAAAAGGCAACCCAGTCATCCTGATCCGCAGACACAAAACACCTCAAATAAGTCTCCAAGGTCTGATTAGTTCGCTCAGTCTGGCCATTAGTCTGAGGATGGAACACAGAAGAAAAAGACAAATCAATGCCCATCCTAGCACAGAATGCCCGCCAAAATCTAGACACGAACTGGGTCCCCCTGTCAGAAACGATATTTTCCGGAATACCATGCAAGCGAACCACATTTTGAAAAAACAGAGGAACCAATTCGGATGAGGAAGGCAACTTCGGCAAGGGTACCAAATGAACCATCTTTGAAAAATGGTCACACACCACCCAGATGACAGACACTTTCTGAGAAGCAGGGAGATCAGAAATAAAATCCATAGAGATGTGAGTCCAAGGCCTCTTCGGAATAGGCAAGGATAACAACAATCCGCTAGCCCGAGAACAACAAGGCTTGGCCCGAGCACAAACATCACAAGACTGCACAAAAACTCGTACGTCTCGAGACAGGGAAGGCCACCAGAAGGACCTAGCCACCAAATCCTTAGTGCCAAAGATTCCAGGATGACCTGCCAACGCAGAAGAATGAACCTCCGAGATGACTCTACTGACTGGTCCAATCATCAGGAACAAACAGTCTACCAGGCGGGCAACGATCAGGTCTATCCACCTGAAACTCCTGCAAAGCCCGTCGCAGGTCTGGGGAAACAGCAGATAATATCACCCCATCCTTAAGGATACCTGTAGGTTCAGAATCACCAGGGGAATCAGGCTCAAAACTCCTAGAAAGGGCATCTGCCTTCACATTTTTAGAACCTGGTAGGTATGAGACCACAAAATTAAACCGAGAGAAAAACAACGACCAACGCGCCTGTCTAGGATTCAGGCGCTTGGCAGACTCAAGATAAATCAAATTCTTGTGATCGGTCAATACCACCACCTGATGTCTAGCCCCCTCCAGCCAATGACGCCACTCCTCAAAAGCCCACTTCATAGCCAAAAGCTCCCGATTACCAATATCATAGTTTCGCTCGGCGGGCGAAAATTTTCGAGAAAAGAACGCACAAGGTCTCATCACGGAGCAGTCGGAACTTTTCTGCGACAAAACCGCCCCAGCTCCAATCTCGGAAGCGTCGACCTCAACCTGAAAAGGAAGAGCAACATCAGGCTGACGCAACACAGGGGCAGAAGAAAAGCGGCGCTTAAGCTCCCGAAAGGCCTCCACAGCAGCAGGGGACCAATCAGCAACATCAGCACCCTTTTTAGTCAAATCAGTCAAAGGTTTAGCAACATCCGAAAAACCAGTTATAAATCGACGATAAAAATTAGCAAAGCCCAAGAATTTCTGAAGGCTCTTAAGAGAAGTAGGTTGCGTCCAATCACAAATAGCCCGAACCTTGACAGGATCCATCTCAATGGAAGAAGGGGAAAAAATGTACCCCAAAAAAGAAATCTTTTGAACCCCAAAAATACACTTAGAACCCTTCACACACAAGGAATTAGCCCGCAAAACCTGAAAAACCCTCCTGACTTGTTGGACATGAGAGTCCCAGTCATCCGAAAAAATCAAAATATCATCCAGATACACAATCATAAATTTATCCAAATATTCACGGAAAATGTTATGCATAAAGGACTGAAAGACTGAAGGGGCATTTGAAAGACCAAAAGGCATTACTAAATACTCAAAATGGCCCTCGGGCGTATTAAATGCGGTTTTCCACTCATCCCCCTGCTTAATTCGCACCAAATTATACGCCCCACGAAGATCAATCTTAGAGAACCACTTAGCCCCCTTTATTCGAGCAAACAAATCAGTCAGCAGTGGCAAAGGATACTGATATTTGACTGTAATTTTATTCAAGAGTCGATAATCAATACACGGCCTCAAAGAGCCATCTTTTTTAGATACAATGAAAAAACCGGCTCCTAAGGGAGATGAAGAAGGACGAATATGTCCCTTTTCCAGGGACTCCTTAATATACTCTCGCATAGCAACATGTTCAGGTACGGATAAATTAAACAAACGACCCTTTGGAAATTTACTGCCTGGAATCAGATCTATGGTACAATCGCAATCTCTGTGAGGAGGGAGTGAACCAAGCTTAGGCTCCTCAAAAACATCACGAAAATCAGACAAAAATGCCGGAATCTCAGAAGGAATAGATGATGAAATGGAAACCAAAGGTACGTCCCCATGAGCCCCCTGACATCCCCAGCTTAACACAGACATTGCTTTCCAGTCAAGGACTGGGTTATGAGATTGTAACCATGGCAATCCGAGCACCAAAACATCATGTAGATTGTACAACACAAGGAAGCAAATCACCTCCTGATGGTCTGGAGTCATACGCATAGTCACTTGTGTCCAGTATTGTGGTTTATTACTAGCCAATGGCGTAGAATCAATACCCTTCAGAGGTATAGGGACTTCCAGAGGCTCTAGATTAAACCCACAGCGCCTGGCAAAGGACCAATCCATAAGACTCAAAGCGGCGCCAGAGTCGACATAGGCGTCCGCGGTAATAGACGATAATGAACAAATCAAGGTCACAGATAGAATAAACTTAGACTGTAAAGTGCCAATTGAAACAGACTTATCAACCTTCTTTGTGCGTCTAGAGCATGCTGATATAACATGAGTTGAATCACCACAATAGAAGCACAACCCATTTTTTCGCCTAAAATTCTGCCGTTCGCTTCTGGACAGAATTCTATCACATTGCATATTCTCTGGCACCTTCTCAGAAGACACCGCCAAATGGTGCACAGGTTTACGCTCCCGCAAACGCCGATCAATCTGAATAGCCATTGTCATGGACTCATTCAGACCTGTAGGCGCAGGGAACCCCACCATAACATCCTTAATGGCATCAGAGAGACCCTCTCTGAAATTCGCCGCCAAAGCACACTCATTCCACTGAGTAAGCACAGACCATTTACGAAATTTTTGGCAGTATATTTCAGCTTCATCTTGCCCTTGAGATAGGGCCATCAAGGCTTTTTCAGCCTGAATCTCCAAATTAGGTTCCTCATAAAGCAACCCCAAAGCCAGAAAAAACGCATCCACATTGAGCAACGCAGGATCCCCTGGTGCCAATGCAAATGCCCAATCTTGAGGGTCACCTCGGAGCAAGGAAATTACAATCTTAACCTGCTGTGCGGGATCTCCAGCGGAGCGAGGTCTCAGGGAAAGAAATAATTTACAATTATATTTGAAATTCAGAAAACGAGATCTATCTCCGGAGAAAAACTCTGGTATAGGAATTCTAGGTTCAGATATAGGAGCATGTATAACAAAATCCTGTAAATTTTGAACTTTAGTGGCAAGATTATTCAAACCTGTAGCGAAACTCTGAGGATCCATTTTAAGCAGGTGAGATCAGAGCCATTCAAGGGTTAGAAGGAGAGGGAGACAAAGACTGCAATTAGAGCTGAAATGCAACTGATTCAACTATAGAGCAAGCACCAAGGAAACAAAAAAAAAAAAAAAAAATTTGCAGACTTCTTTTTCTCTCCTTTCTTCTGCCAACAGTTTTAACACCTGGCCGGCCATACTGTCATGGTTCCCAATGGCAGGGGAACGTCAGGACACATAAATAACGAACGAGCTCTTGGGTGATGGAATCTCGAGCTGACCGTGAGCTAAACCTACCACACAACTAATAGTGGCCGGGGGGCGTGCCTACGTTTTATCCCTAGACGTCTCTCGCCAGCCGGAGAACTAACTTACCCTAGTAGAGGAAAAAACAGACCTGGCTTACCTCTAGGGAAATTCCCCCAAAAAGGAGACAGAAGCCCCCCACATATATTGACGGTGAGTTCAGAGGAAAAGACATACGCAGTATGAAGGTAGGTTCAGCAAAACAAGGTCCGCTTACTAGATAGTAGAAAGATACAAAAGGGAACTACACGGTCAGCTGAAAACCCTTTTAAAATACCATCCTGAAATTACTTTAAAACTCATGTGTCAACTCATGACACCGGAGTGGTAATTTCAGCCCACAAGAGCTTCCAGCTACAGAGAAAGACTTAACTGTAAACTGGAACAAAAATGCAAACAAACTTAGGACTAAGAGTCCAACTTAGCTGATCAGTAGTCTAGGAGCAGGAACATGCAACAGAAAGGCTCTGGTTACATTGATGGCCGGCAAGGCAATGACTGAAGAGCAGGATTAAATAGAAACTCCCCACTACTGATGAAAACAGGTGAACTGAGAAAGAAAACACACCCGAGTCACCAGTACCACTAGCCACAACCAGAAGGAGCCCAAAAGCAGATTCACAACAGGTTTGGGGATGTTTCTCATACTATGGAGTTGGTCCCAATTATCGCATACCAGGCACCATGGACCAGTTTGAATATATCAAAATATTGAATACATTTTGCTTTATCCTGAAAAAGAAATGCCCTTGACATGGGTGTTTCAGCAGCACAATGACACACACAAACACACCAGCAAGTGGGCAACATCATGGTTCCAGTCCAACAAGATTGATGTTATGAAGTGGCTATCACAATACCCAGACCTCAGTCCGATTGAGAATCTGTGGAGTGACATCAAAAATGCTGTTTTCAATACAAAACCTAAGAATGAAAAAGAACTGTGGAATTTTGTCCGGTCAGCTTGGGCTGGAATATCTGTTCGCAGGTGTCAGATGTAAAGCAATTATCAAAAGTAAAGATTATATAACTATTAGTTCAGTGATTAACAGAAGAGCTAAGTATAGAATCAAATTTCAGTTTATTCTGTTAATATTCTAGTTTGTAAATGAAAATGCAGACACTGCTATTTTTTTTAACAGACTATTATTCATTTTCTGTCTTTTCAGTTTAAAAATTGATATTTTGTTCATGTTTTCATATTGAATTGAATGTGCAGTGCTCCCAGTGCCGTGGTGTACATGGAAATAAATGCTATTATGAGGTTTCAGCTTTTTCTCAGTTGTTTGAACTACATTGCTATTATTTTGCACATAACTGTAGATGTTTTAAAAGGATTGTGTTAGTAGAAAATAACATTTTGTTAAAATGAGTTTTTTTATGTTAATATTTTTATTATTCATATCACTATTTGCATTAAACTATTTGCAGTTTTCACATTGGCCACTTCTGCTATTCTAGACTCATACTTCTGTTATCTTCAGGAAATCCACATGTACATTAGCAGCAATTGAACTCAGACCTTATCTTTTCTGCATCTAATGAGTATGCTCAAAGGTCGCAGCGAAGAGAGGGGGAGCGGGGATGCTGTGACCTCTCCTGCTGTAAATGTTGTACCACGTGGTACCAGTTATGTATACAGGTGTCTCCTATCATTGTGCTTATGATGATAATGTGACTGCTGAAAAATTCCTGAAGGAACAGAGTACAGCAGTTTAGGGGGGCAATTCATTAAGACATGTGTTTCATATGCCAGTGTTAATGAAGGGCTTGCTGGAGTACGATGGCGTGTCTTTTCCGTGACGTGCGCCTCCATTGCCCCTTAGCAGGAATAAGTGGTTGTTTCATTCAACTGTAGACACAAGTAAATCCTTCGGTGTCTTCATGCAATCTCAGACAGACACTGATGTCTGGCACTCTTTTGGCAATATTATCACTTCTAGGACTCCCTGTTCTTCTTTTCACTGAAGATAGTTCTTAATAACATTGGTTCTCTGTTTATGATAATTGTCTTGTTGTGGAATAAATATAGAGCTAATCACATGCCTCCCTGATAGCACGGCCATATCATAATATCTAGGACTCCTTGTTCTTCTTTATTCTGAAGATAGTTTGCAGTCATTGTCTTGTTACAGAATAAATCTTGAGTAGAGATAAGCCACCTCCCTAGTGTTCGGGTTCGGTTCGTCGAACAGGGAGGTGTTCGACGAACTGTTCGTCGAACGTTCGACGAACACCGTCGAACCCCATTGAAACCAATGGCAGGCAAACACAAACACATACAAACACATGGAAAACACATAGAAAACACCTTAAAAGGTGTCCAAAAGCTGACAAACTGCTCTGCTCAGAAGACACAACAAACACATGGAAAAGTCACAACTACATATAGTCATGCGAAAAGAAAAGAGGTGGAGGAGTAAAAGGAGGAGGAGACACAGATATAGGCATGTCATGCCCTTCTAAAATCATGAAAAGCTGGAGTAAAAATCTAAACTCACTCTACCAACACCTAGACGACTCTTGACAAAAAAAATAAAAAAATAAATATCTTTAGGTAGAATGGCGGCTGGTCCATTCAGAACACTTTCCTTAGAAGACGTAGTGGTACCCCCGTTGGGAGTTGTGCCAAAAAATGAACCCAATACATTCAGACTAATCCACCATTTGTCATATCCAAGGGGCAGGTCAGTAAACGACAACATCGACGTGGAACCAAGTACAGTACTATGTACTGTACCTCCTTAGACGAGGCAATCAGGCGGGTCAAGAAGTTGGTAAGGGGCACCCTAATGGCCAAAACAGACATTGAGGGGGTGTTCCGGTTACTACCTGTGCCTCCAAATAGTGTCCTCCCATTGGGCTGCTTCTGTGAAGGAGCATACTACATAGATCGCTGTTTGCCCATGGGGTGCTCCATATCCTGCTCACTATTTGAGGCGTTTAGTTGCTTCCTCGAATGTGTCGTCATGGACGTTTGTAAGGCAGCACATATTATCCATTACCTCGACGACTTCTTATGCCTGGGCCCAAAAGATTCGCCACAGTGTGAAAACACGCGGTAGTCCACCTGTGAGAAGGAGAGAGCTGGAGGGAGAGTGGACACCCCAGAGCCAAGGGGTTAGATTGAGAAAGAAAGAAGGCGGTGTAGCTTGCTTCATGGGTGGGGTACTCTGCTGAGTAGCAGAAATTGCTACTAGGCCCAAAAGGATTTCCTGGGCCAGATGCCGTTACAAAATAGTAGTTAGGTAAACAGGCGGTGTAGCTTGCTTCATGGGTGGGGTACGCTGCTGAGTAGCACTAAATTCTACTAGGCCCAAAAGGATTTCCTGGGCTAGATGCCGTTAAAAAATAGTACTTAAGTAAACAGGCGGTGTAGCTTGCGTCATGGTGGGGTACGCTGCTGAGTAGCGCTAAATTCTACTAGGCCCAAAAGGATTTCCAGGGCTAGATGCCGTTACAAAATAGTACTTAGGTAAACAGGCGGTGTAGCTTGCTTCATGGGTGGGGTACGCTGCTGAGTAGCACTAAATTCTACTAGGCCCAAAAGGATTTCCAGGGCTAGATGCCGTTACAAAATAGTACTTAGGTAAACAAGCGGTGTAGCTTGCTTCATGGGTGGGGTACGCTGCTGAGTAGCACTAAATTCTACTAGGCCCAAAGGGATTTCCAGGGCTAGATGCCATTACAAAATAGTACTTAGGTAAACAGGCGGTGTAGCTAGCTTCATGGGTGGGGTACGCTGCTGAGTTGCACTAAATTCTACTAGGCCCAAAAGGATTTCCTGGGCTAGATGCCATTAAAAAATAGTACTTAGGTAAACAGGCGGTGTAGCTGCTTCATGGGTGGGGTACGCTGCTGAGTAGCACCAAATTCTACTAGGCCCAAAACGATTTCCTGGGCCAGATGCCGTTAAAAATAGTACTTAGGTAAACAGGCGGTGGGTGGCTAGGCTACTCTGCTGACTAGCAGACACTGAAGCTTTGGAGCAGACCTCTGAATCCCAGGCCATAGTATGAGTAAACAACTCTGCAGACGACCTCACCCACCTAGAATTGACGATGGCAACGTCATGTAAAACTCAGCAAGGGGACTAAATAAAAGAGTCTCCATTTTTTCAAAAAATTCGGCCACAGACACCACTTAAGTAGCATCAATTTCGCCTGAGTTTTTTTTAAAACAGTTGGTGAGGTGATTTTCAAAAATCATCAAGCTTTTAGTCTCCCCAAGATGACACAGGTAGAAAAGTCCTTGCGGATCCAGGATTTGTTCATCTTGATGAACGTTAGTCTGTCCACATTGTCACTGGACAGCCGAGTGCGCTTATCTGTCAGCACACCACCAGCAGCGCTGAACACACGTTCAGAGAGAACGCTGGCTGCGAGCTCAGGCCATTTTTCAAGATTGGAAGCCCAAAATGAGCAAGGGTCCAGTTCCACAGTCATGGCATCGATGTTAACTTGGAGATACTCTTGTATCATCCTCTCTAGGCTTTGGCTGTGCATCAGACTTCTTGTCTCCTGTGGCCTTGCAAAGGATGGTCTAAAAAAATCTTGAAACAATTGGAAAAAATTGCTGTTATCACCAGATACGCTGTTACTGTTACGGTTAGAGTGATGACTCGATAGTCCCACGGTTGGCAACTTAGAACAGATTGACTACATGCACCACTGGTGTTTTGTGGAAAATCAGATGTTAGATTCTGTAACAGTTTCTGCTGATACTCCTGCATGCTTGAATCCCTTTCTTTGGCAGGAATTATTTAGCCAAATTTGCTTTTGTACCGGGTATCTAAGAGTGTGGCAACCCAGTAGTCGGCATTACTTCGGATTCTGACAATCCGAGGGTCAGGTTGCAGGTAGTGCAGCAAGAAGGCACTCATGTGTCTTGCGCATCCAGGAGGACAAAGTCCTTGTTGTCTTGGTGGTGGCAAGGTGAGAATCATGCTTCCTTCGCCTGCCCTCTCCCCCCAACCTCGCACAACAGAAATTTGATCAAGGTCTCTCATCTGAAGAGTCTTCCATGCCCAGCGCCACTTCGTCCTCCACTTCTTCCTTGCCTCCTGCACCTTCCTCAACAGTTTGGCTGCTACCATGCGCCCTCGGTAATCCCTCTCCCCCAGCCTCCAATACCAGCCGCCTTGGTGCTGCCAACCTTCTTGACCTTGGAGATATGATCCCTTCCGCATACGACTCCTCCTGTTCCTCCTCCTCCTCCTCCTCTTGTTCCACCACATGATTCCGGACACTGTGCAAGGTGTGCTCCAGCATGTAAATCACCAGAATGGTCATGCTGATAATGGCATCGTCAGCACTAAACATCTTCGTTGCTATTTCAAAACTGTGCAGAAGGGTGCATAGGTCCCTGATCTGAGACCACTCCTGCAGCGTGATTTGCCCCACCTCTTGATCTCGTTGGCCCAGGCTATACATCATAACGTATTGCGCCAGGACTCGTCAGTGCTGCCACAGTCGCTGCAACATGTACAGAGTTGAATTCCACCCTGTAGGCACATCGCATTTCAGCCGGTGAACTGGCAGGCCCAACGGGATGCGAACGGCGGAAGAGAGCACACAGGGACCGTGCCCTCTGCAGAAGCCCATCTAGTCCGGGATAGTGGGAAAAAAATTGCTGGGCAACCAGGTTCAAAACGTGAGCCATACAAGGCACGTGTGTGACATTGCCCCGCCGAAGGGCCGCACCCAGGTTTGCAGCATTGTCACACAGCCTTCCCTGGCTGCAGGTTGAGTGGAGACAACCATTGATGGAACTCGATCTCCAGAGCTGACCACAACTCCTCAGATGTGTGACTCACATTTCCCAAACATTTCAATGTAAACACTGCCTGATGCTGTTGAGCCCTGGTGACAGCATAGTGAGGAGGTGTGCAGGATTCCTTCTGCGCAGTTACAACGCGGGTGGCATTACCAGACAGGCTTTGGGTGCAGGTGGAGGACTGAGAGGAGGTTGAGGAGGCAGAAGCAGTGGAGGAACTTCTAGATGCAGAGGATTGACGAGCAACTCATGGGGACGGCAAAACTTGGACAGCAGCCCCTTCTCCTGATGTCGCCGTAGTTACCCAGTGCCCAGTCACCGATATGTAACGCCCCTGTCCGTCTACTCGTCCAAGTGTCTGTGGTAAAATGCACCCTGTCACACACAGAGTTTCTCAAGGAAGCGGTGATGTTGTGTGCAACATGCTCGTGTAGCGCAGGCACAGCTTTCTTTGAGAAGTAGTGGCGACTGGGCATCTGGTACTGGGGCACTGCGACAGACATAAGGTCTCGAAAATCCTCTGTGTCCACCAGGCAGAAAGGCAGCATTTCTGTAGCCAACAGCTTGCAGATGGAGAAATTCAACCTCTTAGCTTTGTCATGGCTAGGAGGAAATGGTCTTTTACTTGTCCACATCTGAGGGACTGAGGGCTGGCTATCCGTTTAAGCACCTGCTGTTTTTGTGCCTCATCTGGAATTTTTGGTGATGCTTGTAGCGATGGTCGCAAGAAAGGGATCATATCAGATTGTCCACAAAAAGAAGTAGACATCTTACTTTGGCTGGAAGATGGTCTTTCTTCTGCAGATGTTACCGTTGTTTTACCACCTACCCCACGGACACAACCTTTTTTTCCCTTTCCAACACGCCAATTCCCCATTCCACCAGCAGCAGGCCTTTTGCCACTCATTTTAGTGCTTAACTAATTGGCAACTCTGTATCTGTAGTTGTTGGCACAACAAACGATGGATGAAAACCGAGCAGAACTGAGTGGCCAAACTGTGGTACTAGGCCCAAAACTATTAACTGGATTAGATGCAGTAAAAATTGAGATACACAGGCGGTGTAGTTAGTTTCACAGGCGGGCTACTCTGCTGACGTGCAAACACTGCTACTAAGCCCAAAACCCCAAAACTATTAACTGGATTAGATGCAGTAACAATTGAGATACACAGGCAGTATAGTTTGTTTCACAGGCGGGCTACTCGGCTGATGTGCAGACACTGCTCCTAGGCCCAAAACTATTAACTGGATTAGATGCAGTGAAAATAGAGATACACAGGCGGTGTAGTTAGTTTCACAGGCGGGCTACTCTGCTGACGTACAAACACTGCTACTAAGCCGAAAACCCCAAAACTATTAACTGGATTAGATGCAGTAAAAATTGAGATACACAGGTGGTATAGTTTGTTTCACAGGCGGGCTACTCTGCTGATGTGCAAACACTGCTACTAAGCCCAAAACCCCAAAACTATTAACTGGATTAGATGCAGTAAAAATTGAGATACACAGGTGGTATAGTTTTTTTCACAGGCGGGCTACTCTACTGACGTACAGACACTGCTCCTAGGCCCAAAACTGTTAACTGGATTAGATGCAGTGAAAATAGAGATACACAGGCGGTGTAGTTAGTTTCACAGGCGGGCTACTCTGCTGACGTGCAGACACTGCTCCTAGGCCCAAAACTGTTAACTGGATTAGATGCAGGGAAAGTAGAGATACACAGGCGGTGTAGTTAGTTTCAGAGGCGGGCTACTCTGCTGATGTGCAAACACTGCTACTAAGCCCAAAACCCCAAAACTATTAACTTGATTAGATGCAGTAAACATAGAGATACACAGGCGGTGTAGTTAGTCTCACAGGCGGGCTACTCTGCTGACGTGCAGACACTGCTCCTAGGCCCTAAACTATTAACTGGATTAGATGCAGTAAAAATAGAGATACACAGGCGGTATAGTTTGTTTCACAGGCGCGCTACTCTGCTGACGTGCAGACACTGCTCCTAGGCCCAAAACTGTTAACTGGATTAGATGCAGTGAAAATAGAGATACACAGGCGGTGTAGTTAGTTTCACAGGTGGGCTACTCTGCTGACGTGCAGACACTGCTCCTAGGCCCAAAACTGTTAACTGGATTAGATGCAGGGAAAGTAGAGATACACAGGCGGTGTAGTTAGTTTCAGAGGCGGGCTACTCTGCTGATGTGCAAACACTGCTACTAAGCCCAAAACCCCAAAACTATTAACTTGATTAGATGCAGTAAACATAGAGATACACAGGCGGTGTAGTTAGTCTCACAGGCGGGCTACTCTGCTGACGTGCAGACACTGCTCCTAGGCCCTAAACTATTAACTGGATTAGATGCAGTAAAAATAGAGATACACAGGCGGTATAGTTTGTTTCACAGGCGCGCTACTCTGCTGACGTGCAGACACTGCTCCTAGGCCCAAAACTGTTAACTGGATTAGATGCAGTGAAAATAGAGATACACAGGCAGTGTAGTTAGTTTTACAGGCAGGCTACTCTGCTGACGTGCAGACACTGCTCCTAGGCCCTAAACTATTAACTGGATTAGATGCAGTAAAAATAGAGATACACAGGCGGTATAGTTTGTTTCACAGGCGCGCTACTCTGCTGACGTGCAGACACTGCTCCTAGGCCCAAAACTGTTAACTGGATTAGATGCAGTGAAAATAGAGATACACAGGCGGTGTAGTTAGTTTCACAGGCGGGCTACTCTGCTGACGTGCAGACACTGCTCCTAAGCCCAAAACCCCAAAACGATTTACTGGGTTAGATGCAGTAAAAATTGAGATACACAGGTGGTGTAGCTAGCTTCACAGGCGGGCTACTCAGATGACTATCAGACAATGCTACTAGCCCAAAAGGAGTGGCTGAGCTAGATTACACCAAATGCTGTGACAAACACTTGCACGGCACTGGCTCAGACCTGCCTGGCAAACAGTGCTATGAACTGCTGTAACCTACCCTGAAAAGGGCTGATATTACAACTAGTCCCAACTCCCGACTCCCTAAACCTATCTCTCAGAAAATTCGCTGGCAAAAAAAGACTCTTTGACTGTATAACCGTCTAACACTAAGCTGCAGCAGTGAGGAAATGGTGGCGACTGGGCAAATGGCTGGTTCTTATAGGGCAAGGACATGTGACATACACAGCCAATAACACATGCCCTTGCTTGTGTGCATCACATGCACATTGCTCTGTGTGTGCGCACTGCTGATAGGCTGAGAGACTGCACCGCCCCTCTGTAAATACGGGAAAGAAAAAAAAAATGGAGATCGGCATTATTTCAGCACAGATCTATCCCCCGCCCACTATACACTGAAACAGTCCAATAACAATGATAAACAGTTTTAATGTGCAAATCAAGCTGGGCTTTTGGTGAACGAACAGTTATCGAACAGAAACTCGAACAGCCGAATTTTAAGCAAATTGTTCGGGTTCGTCGAACGACTCGAACACCGCCCAAAACAGCTCGAATTTGAAATTGGCGAACAGTTGGACTCGAACACCGCTCATCTCTAATCTTGAGCCAATCAGAAGCCTACCTGATTGGAATAAAAACAAGTTTCACAATGTTCCTGTGCTGAGATAACCTTATAGATGTGCCCCTGCTGTGTACTGTGTAATGGCCATGTCTGACCGTGCAGGAACATGGTCTGATCTTGCCACAGCTCCTGGCCGGGGGAGGAAGGAAGAGTATACAGACATTACAGTACGGGGTCACAACTGCTGCTTTCCCTAGCTGGGTCCAACTGGTTTCTTTCAGTTGTGAGCTGATGGCACTGCTGAACATAATTGGAATTTGAAGAGAATCAAGCATGATGTGTCTTTTATTGGCTGCACAAGTTTCCCTAGCTGATCGCTTCATCTATGGTTGTCAATGTTGTCCATTTCTTGGTGCTTCTTCAAAGGAGCTTCCAGAGCCCATCTTAAAACCCCAGTTTGCGTTGAAATCTTTGCCTGGGAGAGACCTTGCTGATGCAGAATAATTACCATGTGTCTTATTGCTGTTCTCCCTCTTGCCATGGTGACGTGAAAGCTGTTTCTGTTAATGACTGTTACAACCTACATAT
This sequence comes from Ranitomeya variabilis, assembly GCF_051348905.1. Classification (NCBI taxonomy): domain Eukaryota; kingdom Metazoa; phylum Chordata; class Amphibia; order Anura; family Dendrobatidae; genus Ranitomeya; species Ranitomeya variabilis. Next base: position 495,531,971 of record NC_135232.1, read on the forward strand.
GAAGATGCTGATCATTATTCCATGTTTGATATAATTGGTTACTCATACTCCTGACTAAAATCCTACAAAATCACCGACTTTGAGCAAGCGTACCCAGAAGAATTGATGAGAGGAGTAGGGGTCACATAATAATATTCATTTGATTTAGATTTCTCTTTAGTACATTCAATTTGCATCTTGTTAATTGATAGAAATGTAACTAATTTATATCCTTTTTTAGAAAGCATACTTACTTTGTAGTATTTTTTTTCCACACCTGCTTAAAACATTTTGCACAGTGCTGAATATGCCATAAAAGCTAAAAATGTCTTCGTCTAGAAGAAAGAGTTAAACTTTTAAATGAAATGCTGATCTTTCACAAGCTCAGTCTTTAAACGTTGGATGCTTATAGGCCCTTTATTTGGGTAATACTGCCTTACGGCCAAGTGACATCAAAAGCTAAATGGTAAAGTGAAAACTGTAATTACATGTAATTTAGTGAATTTACAAAACTTTTAATGCTCTATTGTCATGCGTGGTTTCGTATAATTTTGAGTGACTCATATTTCATACGTATAGGAACACACTACCTATTTCATGCCAATATTTGAAATCCCTTATATCTATAAATAATACATAGTAAAGTTTAAAGAAACATAATGTCAACTTTTTACAGGAGTACCTAACATCTTCATATGCCACTTACTATCATTACTGTAGAAAATAGGCCAATTACAAGGTGACATTCAGCCATTTGCTGTTATCTGTTGGGGAACCTGACAAAAAAGAAGTTCATTTTTCTTGCAAAGATAGAACAGAGAGGCTGCACAAGGAAAAATATAATACACAGTGGAGCAATCCGCAAAGCAACTAGTACTGCTTATACAATTAAGAAAATCCCATAATGTAAAAGTGTAGATTGCCATCCATTGAACCATACTATATAAAACCCATGTTGAGGGTAATGCCCCCCAATTTTTTTTATTTTAGGGACAGTTGGGGGTATCCGTGAACAGGAATGCATGGATGTGGGTTTTTTGGAAATACATTGCTGGACATATAAATTTGTTTGGTGGGCAATTAATTGTAGGACTTCTGCAAAAAAAAATTTGAAAAAATCAAAGGGGATAAAATTGTTGACATCTACTTTTATTCCAGGGGTTGATAAAAATGGGTGAGTATGAGAGGAAAATGCAATGTTAGGATACCACAATGGAATGCGGAACTTGGCTCTGCCACTGACATTTCAGCAGTCATGACTGACTCCGCTATCATTGGGCTGTAGGATTCCTGTGGAGGAAAAGGTATCTGCACTGTCTGAATATATTATTGCTTCAGAAGAAGGTTCAGTCTCACTCCCAAGAGCAAAGCAGGGTGTATGCTTGCTCTACGGTGAACATTCTGAGTGCCATTAGTTTTTTATATGACTGCTTAACCAAAAAAAACAAAAACTTAACCTTATCAAGCACTAGTAAATCTAACGTAACAGTAGTAATTTTTTTGTTATATTTAGTGTTGAGCGATACCGTCCGATACTTGAAAGTATCGGTATCGGAAAGTATCGGCCGATACCGGCAAAGTATCGGATCTAATCCGATACCGATACCCGATACCAATACAAGTCAATGGGACTCAAGTATCGGACGGTATCCCTGATGGTTCCCAGGGTCTGAAGGAGAGGAAACTCTCCTTCAGGCCCTGGGATCCATATTAATGTGTAAAATAAAGAATTAAAATAAAAAATATTGCTATACTCACCTCTCCGACGCAGCCTGCACCTTACCGAGGGAACCGGCAGCATTCTTTGCTTAAAATGCGCGCGTTTACTGCCTTCCGTGACGTCACGGCTTCTGATTGGTCGCGTGCCGCCCATGTGACCGCGACGCGACCAATCACAACAAGCCGTGACGAAATTTTCAGGTCCTGAATGCCTAGAATTAGGCATTCAGGACCTGAAAATTACGTCACGGCTTGTGATTGGTCGCGTCGCGGTCACATGGGCGGCACGCGACCAATCACAAGCCGTGACGTAATTTTCAAATCCTGAATGCCTAGAATTCGGCATTCAGGACCTGAAAATTACGTCACGGCTTGTTGTGATTGGTCGCGTCGCGGTCACATGGGCGGCACGCGACCAATCACAAGCCGTGACGTAATTTTCAAATCCTGAATGCCTAGAATTAGGCATTCAGGACCTGAAAATTACGTCACGGCTTGTTGTGATTGGTCGCGTCGCGGTCACATGGGCGGCACGCGACCAATCAGAAGCCGTGACGTCACGGAAGGCAGTAAACGCGCGCATTTTAAGCAAAGAACGCTGCCGGTTCCCTCGGTAAGGTGCAGGCTGCGTCGGAGAGGTAATTATAGCAATATTTTTTATTTTAATTCTTTATTTTACACATTGATATTAATCCCGATACCGATTCCCGATATCACAAAAGTATCGGATCTCGGTATCGGAATTCCGATACCCGCAAGTATCGGCCGATACCCGATACTTGCGGTATCGGAATGCTCAACACTAGTTATATTACATTATTTATTTTTTTAATACTTTTGAAGAAACCTTAAATCTAAAAATATCTTTATTGTGTTCTCCAGGATCTCAGCTTCCCTTGGTAGCTGAAACCCCAGAGATTTTCTGACTCTGAGGGTGGGAGCACTTTTTACTTTTTTTCTCAGAGCTGTTAAAAAGCGTTGGCAAGGACTAAGGCCCTTTAACTGATGTTGTTAACCCCTTAATCCCATATGACGTACTATCCCATCGAGGTGACCTGGGACTTAATTCCCAGTGACGGGATAGTACGTCATATGCGATCGGGCTGCACTCACGGGGGGAGCGCGGCTGATCGCGGCCGGGTGTCAGCTGACTATCGCAGCTGACATCCGGCACTACACTGTGTTCCAAATTATTATGCAAATAATATTTCCTCATATTTTCTCTAAATTACCTATCTGAATTGCAGTCATTGTTATTTTCCAGTCATCTACTATTCTAGTATAATTGCAATGTTTTGGAAAAAACTGCCTATGAAAACAGTATCTTTTAAAAAAAAAATAAACACTCAAAATGCATGTTCCAAATTATTATGTACAGCAGAGTTTTCAACCTTTTTTTTTATTTTGAACAAAAAAATGGTCAATTGTGAAGTTATAAGCATTATCAGCTTATTACAAAATGAAATCAAACAGTTTTCAAGTGAAAACTTTATTCTAGGTGATGTTACATTTGCACATAGGACCCCTTGTTCAAAAGAAGCTTCTGAACTCTCTCGTCCATTGAATTTGTCAGTTTTTGGGTGGTTTCTGCTTCAATTGTTTTGCATGTGGACAGAATACCCTCCCAGAGCTGTTGCTTAGATGTGAACTGCCTCCCGCCATCATAGACACTCCTTTTGATGTTGCTCCAGAGGTTCTCAATGGGGTTGAGGTCAGGGGAAGATGGTGGCCACACCATAAGTTTGTCCTCTTTTATGCCCATAGCAGCCAGAGATGCAGATGTGTTTTTTGCAGCAGGAGACGGTGCATTATCATGCATGAAAATGATCTTGCTGCGGAAAGCACGGTTCTTCCTCTTGAACCATGGCAGGAAGTGTTGTTTTAGAAACTTCACATAGATTATGGAGCTCATCTTTACCCCTTCAGGGATCATAAAGGGGCCGACAATCTCTCTCCCCATGATTCCAGCCCAAAACATTACTCCACCTCCTCCTTGTTGGTGCCTTAGCCGTGTTTTCATGGGGTATCCATCCTCCACTCCATCTATCTGGACCATCGAGCGTTGCACGGCACTCATCGGTGAACAAAACAGTTTGGAAGTCAGTCTTCATGTATCGTTTGGCCCACTGGAGCCGTTTCTGCTTGTTGCAGTGGATAGAGGTGGTCGACAGGATGGCTTACGCACAGCTGCAAACCTCTGAAGGACCCTGCATCTTGTTGTTCTGGGGACGTTTGAGGCACCAGCAGCTTCAAAAACTTGTCTGCTGCTATGACAAGTAGTGTTGAGCATTCCGATACTGCAAATATCGGGTATCGGCCGATATTCGCTGTATCGGAATTCCGATACCGAGTTCCGATATTTTTGTGATATCGGAAATCGGAATCGGAAGTTCCTATAAGTTCCCAGGCGTGTGCGGTGCGTATGGTTCCCAGGGTCTGGAGGAGAGGAGACTCTCCTTCAGGCCCTGGGATCCATATTCATGTAAAAAATAAAGAATAAAAATAAAAAATATGGATATACTCACCCCTCCGACGGACCCTGGACCTCAGCGGTGCAACCGGCAGCCTCAGTTCCTAAGAATGCAGTGAGTGTAGGACCTGCGATGACGTTGCGGCTTGTGATTGGTCGCGTGACCGCTCATGTGACCGCTCACGTGACCGCGACGTCATCGCAGGTCCTTCACTCTGCATTCTTAGGAACGGAGGCAGACGCTTGCAGCGGTGACAGCCAGGGCTCGTCCGAGGGTGAGTATATCCATATTTTTTATTTTTATTCTTTATTTTTTACATGAATATGGATCCCAGGGCCTGAAGGAGAGTTTCCTCTCCTTCATACCCTGGGAACCATCCAGGATCACTTCCGATATTTGTGTCCCATTGACTTGTATTGGTATCGGGTATCGGTATCAGCGATATCCGATATTTTTTGGATATCGGCTGATCCAATCCGACACCGATACTTTCAAATATCGGAAGGTATCGCTTAACACTAATGACAAGGCATTTTTGCAGCTGCTTACGCAATTGCCTGTTGGAAAGAGTCCTCAATTTTTCCTTATCAGCACGCACACGTGTGTGCTGGGATTCAGCTACATACTTCTTGATTGTGCGATGATCACGATGAAGTGTCTTGGCAATGTTGATTGTAGTCATGCCTTTACCTAAATACTCCACAATTTGTTGCTTCTCAGCAGCCAACACTGTTGTGAATTCCGTTCTCGGACTCCCTCCTGTGGTTATGAATGGTACTTTGGTTAGTTCTGCTCTTGGACTCCCTCTGGTGGCTTTGAGCGGAACTGCTGGTCACTGAGGTTGGCTTTGTCAGCTGCTCTCGTTTATTGCTGCTGGCTTCCCTATTTAACTCCACTCAGATCATTACTTGATGCCAGCTGTCGATGTTTCAGTATTGGTTCAGATCTCTCTTGGACTTCTCTGAGGACCTGTCTAGTCCACCAGAAGCTAAGTCTTTGCTAGTTCATTTGTTGTTACTGCTTCCTGAATATATTTCTTAGCACTGCTAATTTCTAGTCCAGCTTGCTATCATGATATTTCCTTGCTAGCTGGAAGCTCTGGGGTGCAGAGTGGCACCTCCACACCGTGAGTCGGTGTGGGGAGTCTTTTTGCTTACTCTGTGTGGTTTTTTGTAGTCTTTTTGTGCTGACCGCATAGTTCCCTTTGCTATCCTCTGACTATTTAGTGAAGTCTGGCCTCCTATGCTAAAACCTGTTTCATTCCTGTGTTTGTGACTTTCCTCTTAACTCACAGTCAATATATGTGGGGGCTGACTTTACCTTTGGGGAATTTCTCTGAGGCAAGGTTAGGCTTCTTTTCTATCTTTAGGGGTAGTTAGCTCTTAGGCTGTGAAGAGGCGTCTAGGGAGAGTTAGGTACGCTCCACAGCTATTTCTAGTGTGTGTGATAGGAGTAGGATTTGCGGTCAGCAGACTTCCCACTTTCCCAGAGCTTGTTCTGATTACTAGTTTACTCATCAGGTCATTCCGGGTGCTCCTAACCACCAGGTCCATAACACAACACATCCCTTTTCTTTCCCATTTTGGCCAAAAATGTAGGCTGCTTAATAATGTGGAACAGCCTTCTTAAGTAATCTTGCCTTTATTTGGACACACCTGCCAAACTAATTTGCACAGGTATCTTCAATTGCTTTCAGTGATATAAAGAGCCCTGACACACATCACCATCAATGAGTTTAAATGACAAACAAAAAAATTCTAACCTTATCACTCCTAAACTCTATGTGCATAATAATTTGGAACACAGTGTATGTGCCAGGAGCGGTCAGGGATTACTTCCTGGTCCAGTGCAGGCGCTGGTAAGCTTGCAGCGCTGTCAGTCAGATCGCTGATCTGACAGAGTGCTGTGCAAACTGTCAGATCAGCGATCTGTAATGTCCCCCCCCGGGACAAAGTAAAAAAGTAAAAAAAAAATTCCACATGTGTAAAAAAAAAATAAAAAAAAAAAAATTCCTAAATAAAGAAAAAAAATATATATTATTCCCATAAATACATTTCTTTATCAAAATAAAAAGAAAAAAACAATAAAAGTACACATATTTAGTATCGCCGCGTCCGTAATGACCGAACCTATAAAACTGTCCCACTAGTTAACCCCTTCAGTGAACACCGTAAGAAAAAAAAAAAAAAAAACGAGCCAAAAAACAACGCTTTATTATCATACCGCTCAACAAAAAGTGGAATAACACGCGATCAAAAACATGGATATAAATAACCATGGTACCACTGAAAATGTCATCTTGTCCCGCAAAAAACAAGCCACCATACAGCATCATAAGCAAAAGAATAAAAAAATTATAGTCCTCAGAATAAAGCGATGCCAAAATAATTATTTTTTCTATAAAATAGCTTTTATCGTATAAAAGCGCCAAAACATAAAAAAATGATATAAATGAGATATAGATGTAATCGTACTGACCCGACGAATAAAACTGCTTTATCAATTTTACCAAACGTGGAACGGTATAAACGCCTCCCCCAAAAGAAATTCATGAATAGCTGGTTTTTGGTCATTCTGCCTCACAAAAATCAGAATAAAAAGCGATCAAAAAATGTCATGTGCCTGAAAATGTTAACAATAAAAACGTCAACTTGTCCCGCAAAAAACAAGACCTCACATGACTCTGTGGACCAAAATATGGAAAAATTATAGGTCTCAAAATGTGGAGACGCAAAAACTTTTTTGCTATAAAAAGCGTCTTTTAGTGTGTGACAGCTGCCAATCATAAAAATCTGATATAAAAAAAATGCTATAAAAGTAAATCAAACCCCCCGCTAGTTAGGGAAAAATAATAAAATTTAAAAAATGTATTTATTTCCATTTTCCCATTAGGATTAGGGCTAGGGCTAGGGTTAGGGTTAGGGCTAGGGTTAGGGTTAGGGCTAGGGTTAGGGCTAGGGTTAGGGCTAGGGTTTGGGTTGGGGCTAGGGTTGGAGCTAAAGTTAGGGTTATGGTTGGGGCTAAAGTTAGAGTTAGGGTTGGGGCTAAAGTTAGGGTTTGGATTACATTTACGGTTGGGATTAGGGTTAGCGGTGTGTCAGGGTTAGGGGTGTGGTTAGGGTTACCGTTGGGATTAGTGTTAAGGGTGTGTTTGGATTGGGGTTTCAGGTAGAATTGGGGAGTTTCCACTGTTCAGGCACATCAGGGGCTCTCCAAACGCGACATCGCGTCTGATCTCAATTCCAGCCAATTCTGCGTTGAAAAAGTAAAACAGTGCTCCTTCCCTTCCGAGCTCTCCTGTGCGCCCAAACAGGGGTTTACCCCAACATATTGGATATCAGCGTACTCGGGAAAAATTGGACAACAACTTTTGGGGTCCAAGTTCTCTTGTTATCCATGGAAAATTAAAAATTTGGGGGGCTAAAAATCATTTTTGTGGGAAAAAATAGATTTTTTATTTTCACGGCTCTGCATTGTAAACTGTAGTGAAACACTTGGGGGTTCAAAGTTCTCACAACATATCTAGATAAGTTCCTTGGGAGGTCTAGTTTCCAATATGGGCTCACTTCTGGGGGGTTTCTACTGTTTGGGTACATCAGGGGCTCTACAAATGCAATGTGATGCCTGCAGACCAATCCATCTAAGTCTGCATTCCAAATGGTGCTCCTTCCCTTCCGAGCTCTGCCATGCGCCCAAACAGTGGTTCCCCCTCCACATACGGGGTATCAGCGTACTCAGGACAAATTGGACAACAACTTTTGGGGTCCAATTTCTCCTGTTACCCTTGGGAAAATACAAAACTGGGGGCTAATAAATCATTTTTGTGAAAAAAAAAATTTTTTTTATTTTCACGGCTCTGCGTTATAAACTGTAGTGAAACACTTGGGGGTTCAAAGCTCTCAAATCACATCTAGATAAGTTGCTAAGGGGGTCTACTTTCCAAAATGGTGTCACTTGTGGGGGGTTTTAATGTTTAGGCACAACAGGGGCTCTCCAAACGCGACATGGTGTCCCATCTCAATTCCAGTCAATTTTGCATTGAAAAGTCAAGCGGCGCTCCTTCCCTTCCGAGCTCTGCCATGCGCCCAAACAGCCGTTTACCCCCACATATCGGGTATCAGCGTACTCAGGACAAATTGCTCAACAACTTTTGGTGTCCAATTTCTTCTCTTACCCTTGGGAAAATAAAAAATTGGGGGGCGAAAAGATCATTTTTGTGAAAAAATATGATTTTTTATTTTTACGGCTCTGCATTATAAACTTCTGTGAAGCACTTGTTGGGTCAAAGTGCTCACCACACATCTAGATAAGTTCCTTAAGGGGTCTACTTTCCAAAATTGTGTTACTTGTGGGGGGTTTCAATGTTTAGGCACATCAGGGGCTCTCCAAACGCAACATGGCGTCCCATCTCAATTCCAGTCAATTTTGCATTGAAAAGTAAAATGGCGCTCCTTTCCTTCCGAGCTCTGCCTTGCGCCCAAACAGTGGTTTACCCCCACATATGGGGTATCAGCGTACTCAGGACAAATTGTACAACAACTTTTGGGTTTCCATTTTCTCCAGTTACCCTTGGTAAAGTAAAACAAATTGGAGCTGAAATAAATTTTGTGTGAAAAAAAGTTAAATGTTCCTTTTTTCATTTAAACATTCCAAAAATTCCTGTGAAACACCTGAAGGGTTAATAAACTTCTTGAATGTGGTTTTGAGCACCTTCAGGGGTGCAGTTTTTAGAATGGTGTCACACTTGGGTATTTTCTATCATATAGACCCCTCAAAATGACTTCAAATGAGATGTGGTCCCTAAAAAAAATGGTGTTGTAAAAATGAGAAATTTCTGGTCAAATTTTAACCCTTATAACTCCCTAACAAAAAAAATGTTGGTTCCAAAATTGTGCTGTTGTAAAGTAGACATGTGGAAATGTTACTTATTGTTTTTTGCGTGGCATATCTCTGTGATTTAAGGGCATAAAAATTGAAAGTTGGTAAATTGCAAAATTTTCAAAATTTTCGCCAAATTTCCATTTTTTTCACAAATAAACGCAAGTTATATCGAATAAATTTTACCACTATCATGAAGTACAATATATCACGAGAAAACAATGTCAGAATCGCCAAGATCCGTTGAAGCGTTCCAGAGTTATAACCTCATAAAGAGACAGTGGTCAGAATTGTAAAAATTGGCCCGGTCATTAACGTGCAAACCACCCTCGGGGCTTAAGGGGTTAAAAGGCTTGTCTGTGGTCATTAAAGGATTAAAGAGGTTGTCCACTACTTTATCAATGTCTGATCAGTTGGAGTCCGACACTCGGCAACCCTTTCGACCAGATGTTTGTAGTATCAGCGGCGTATGCCACCAGCTGGAAGTGCTCAATTGCAGAGCTTCTCCTTCTTCTGATAGTGGCTGCGGCAGGGTACTTCCCCTCCACTCCCTATTCAAATCAATAAGTGGCAGATGTGCAGTACCCTGCCACCGTCACTAGCAGAAGACTGATCAGCTCCGCAATGGAGCACTTCAGGCTGGCGGCATCTGCTGCTGACAACTAGAACAACTAATTGGTGGAGGTGATGGGTGTCAGTCCCCAATAAATCAGACATTGATCACCTATCCTAAGGATAGGTCATCAATGATAAAGTAGTGGACAACTTCTTTGAGGTACAGTTGCGTATAGTTTTAGAAGGAACTTGGCAGGAATTTTGTTCCAAACATCTTTGAGAAGTAGCCACTGGTGTTCTGTGGATGTGGATGTCGACTTGAGCAAATCCTAGTGATGAGTGAGTGTGCTCGTTACTCACCATTTCCAAGTATGCTCGGGTGTTCTCCGAGTATTTTGGGCGTGCTCGGAGATTATGTTTGAGTCGCCACAGCTGCATGATTTGTGGCTGCTAGACAGCCTGAATACATATTGGGATTCAATAAAAACAAACAGATAACCCCCACCTGTATTCAGGCTGTCTAGCAGCCGCAAATCATGCAGCTGTGGCGACTCAAACATAATCTCCGAGCATGCCCAAAATGCTCGGAGAACACCCCAGCATGCTCGGAAATGCCTGAGTCATCAATGTCTGATCAGCTGGGGTTCAACACCTGCGCACCCCTGTTATCGGTGTCAGCGAAGGTGGCCAGAAGTACTCGCTTGCCGAGTTGCTTCATCTGTTGATACTGTCCAGGGCTTGGTACTGCACATCCGCCTCCTATTTAAATAAATAGGAGACGGATGTACAGTAACAAGCCCCAGCCACTACAAATAGACGGAGCAGCTCAGCAAGTAAGTACTGCCGGCCACCGTCGCTGACACCGATAACAGGGGTGCTAGGTGTTGGACCCCGGCTGATCAGACATTGATGACCTATCCTAAGAATAGATCATCAGTGTAAAAGTATTGGCAACCTTTTTAAGTATCTACCTGCATTTAGCAGCATTCAGAACACCAATAGGTAGTGTTGAGGACCATACATGCAGAGGTTGGCCAAGGAAACTTAGTGCAGCAGATGAAAGACACATCATGCTTACTTTTCTTAGAGATTGAAAGATGTCTAGCTGTGCCATCAGCTCAGAACTGACAGCAACCAGTGCAAAATATACAGCTGGTTTCTATAAAACTCCAAAGACTTTTATTATTGCATGTACAGTAGATAAATCAGGATATATCCATGGGCAATAAAATGCATCAATACATCCAAATTTCACAATTCCTTGGAATAGATGTGCCCAATGGACAAACTTAAAGTATTCTCGATTTTCTTTGTAAATGATCGAAGATAAAAATATAGCCCATAAATAGTAAGAATTGTCCATCCGAAAGGAAAGTTAAGCTATATACACAGGTGGAATTGTGGGATTAGGGAGACATTGTTTGAGTAGAAATTCACATAAGTTTTGGTTCAAACCTCTTTCTTAATTATGTCATGCTTTTGAAAGTGGTCCTCCATGAAAAGTCACTGGCATGTTCACACAGGCGAATTTCTGTTCCAGCAAAGTTTCCCTAAGCCCACAATTCCACAATTCCACCTGTCTATTTAGCTTGAACTTTCCTTGTGGATAGACTATTTTTACTAGTTATGGACTATGTTTTCATCTCGGATCACTTTAAAAAAAAAAACAGTAACTTTAGTTTGTCCATTCGTGGAAACTCATTCCAAGGAAATTGTGAAATTTGGAAGCATTGATGCGCATTATTGCCCATTCATATTTCAAGATTTGTTTATTGAACATGGAATAGTTAATTAGGATGTTTTCTTTTGTATGATCTTATTTTAAAGAATATATTAAATTATTTAATAACTAAAACATCTTTGGCATTGTATTGAAAGAAGGTGATCTGATCACTGTGTTCTGTGGGTCGTTACGATTACAGGGACACCAAATATTTCCATGCTATTTAGTGATTTGTGATGTTTATTATTTTTTCATAAAAGTGCATTAAAAATGACATTGTAATTGTTTTTCATACTTTTTAGTAATTTTAGAGGAAGAAAAAAATATATACTTATATACAATATAGCTCAGTCTCAGTATAATTTGCATGTGGTGTTAGTGGTTGCAATACAGATCAAGTACCATATACAAAATTCACAGTAACCTTACCAAAGTGTGTGGCTCGATAGCTTTAGATACTGCCTGCAATTGTAGAGGTTGTTGGTTCAAGTTGCAGGGAGACTCACAAAAATGAGAAAATGTCTTCTTTGTAATTGATTTTCATTACTTTTAGTAGTATAATAGAATCTAAAAAATCTGACTTTTTTTTCACCTATATAATACAAATACATAGAAATACACTGCTGTATACAATGTATCTCTATGTATAATGCCGGGTTCACATGAGCATATAACCCGGCCAAATGTTATCTGGTGTTTTATTAGATAGCACTAAGCCAAATGCTATACTATGGGGCAGTGCAGGTCAGCGATTATTTTCTCATGTCAATTCAGCATGAGAAAACAATTGAAGCATGCTGCGATTGGTACCGAGACTAGGCTCACAAGCTCCTATACAAGTCTATGAGAGCGTGTGAAACCTCGGACTTCATTCGGATGTCATCCTATGCAGTCTGATATATGCCAAGACGGGCAATGGAGGGGATGAAGAAATTACTTTCTCCATCTCCTCTGCATCTGTACTGCGAGAGAATCGGATCACACTCACAGCAGACTTTGAGCCGAGTGTCATTAGCATATCGCATCCGATGCTCTTTTCATCAGATACGATACGATACACTTTATTGATCCCGGGGGAAATTACGGTATTAGAAGTTATACGCTCGTGTGATTCTAGCCTTATGGTATAATCTACAATACGTTCTTTTGGGCTGTGGCTCGTCACTGGTGCTGCTACCTGCAAACATGAGATCTTTAGTTCAAGCCTCAGGGAGAGCAGATCACAAAACAAAGAAAGGAATCGCTTAATTTAATTTATGTAGAGGAGGAGGAGCTATGGAGCGAAAAAGATGTCAAGTATTTAGGAGCCAGGACGGTTGGAAGCTATGCCGACGGGTAAGAGTAGATGTGACATCACTAACCCTTTTAGAGAGGTTAAATTGCACAATGGTGCCGATTCACAGTTTCGGTTACATGCCTGCCTCATTGGCCATAAATCCCTCCCTGACCCGTTCGGATACAGAACATATATTTATTTTGGCATCTCCAACATAAGTAGACATTTCATGACCTAGAACAAATTATTTAACACAATAAACCATATTTCAATTACAGCTTATCATCTGTGCTTTCCTATATTTTCCTGTAAATTAGCGGTCTCTAGTGGGACAACTTTCCATCATTTTATACTTTACCTTGTTTAAAACCAATGTTTCCATAAAATTGTGGTTTGCCTGCAATTTACTAAAGTTTATCCAGTGTTAGTTATATACAGAATGTATGTAAGACTTACTGAGCGCCTTTGTGGACTGTGATTGCGCAAATAAGTTTTTTCAAGGAAAACATCTTTTTCTGCTTTGCTGGCAGAGATTCAAACCCAAATTGCATCTAAGGTCAGCCATTTTCCACGTTGTATGGTATATATTTATAACTCTTCATCACTAGACAGGAAAAAATGTATATATTCTGTGTGACTCACTGCAGCAGTGTCTAAGGCTTTATGCAGCATATAATTTCATGTCCACAAAGTCACACAGCACTATTAGTCCCCATTATTGCCCTTTCTTAAGGTACCTTCACACGAAGCGACGCTGCAGCGATAGCGACAACAATGCCGATCGCTGCAGCGTCGCTGTTTGATCGCTGGGGAGCTGTCACGCAGACCGCTCTCCAGCGACCAACGATGCTGAGGCCCCTGGGTAACCAGGGTAAACATCGGGTTACTAAGCGCAGGGCCGCGCTTAGTAACCCGATGTTTACCCTGGTTACCAGCGTAAAAGTAAAAAAAACAAACAGTACATGCTCACCTGCGCGTCCCCCAGCGTCTGCTTCCTGACACTGACTGAGCTCCGGCCCTAACAGCACAGCGGTGACGTCACCGCCGTGCTTTCACTTTCACTTTAGGGCCGGCGCTCAGTAAGTGTCAGGACGCTGGGGGACGCGCAGGTGAGTATGTACTGTTTGTTTTTTTTACTTTTACGCTGGTAACCAGGGTAAACATCGGGTTACTAAGCGCGGCCCTGCGCTTGGTAACCCGATGTTTACCCTGGTTACCAGTGTAAAACATCGCTGGTATCGTTGCTTTTGCTTTCAAACACAACGATACACGGCGATCGGACGACCAAATAAAGTTCTGGACTTTATTCAGCGACCAGCGACATCACAGCAGGATCCTGATCGCTGCTGCGTGTCAAACTAAACGATATCGCTAGCGAGGACGCTGCAACGTCACGGATCGCTAGCGATATCGTTACAAAGTCGTTTCGTGTGAAGGTACCTTTAGACTAGGTTCACATTAGCGTTTCTGTGCGCAGTGTATCATCTGCATGTGCAAACGCATGTTTACACAACGTTTTTTATCCGCATAATCTTACGCATGATGCCAAAAAATGCTGCGTGTGCATGCGTTTGAGTTGTTTATGCGCATATGTTCGATATTTCCAATGCTTTTTCAGTAGAATTTCCTTGATACCAGGCACCCAATGTCTCATGTGATTTCTATATAAAGACACACTGCACTGATGAAATCATCGTCTTTTGCAGCTGCATCCAGCAGCAAGATGGATCTTAGTGTGGAGAGCTTCATTCTTAATCTTGATTTGACATTGAGATTGGCTTTTGCCTTTGCTGTGGCTTGTGAAGAAAGAAGAGAAAGACGGAGAAGACGTCGTCATCGCTATTGGCAACACCCCATCGTTGAAGTCCGAGAGAGCCATGGAGGCTCCACTCATTGTACACCGAGATTCGTGAGACCCTGAGAAGTTTTTTGAGTACACAAGTTTAACATCCCAGGTAATCGGTTGTTACAGTGATATTGCTTTACTCACGGGGAGAGTGATATCATGCTTGGAATCGTGGAAGGATCCCTTTAACAGGCATTCAGCACATACAACACCGTTCTGACTCCAGGCTAAAAGGGTGAGCTCTACACCCGACTTCAGGGGAGCTGCTCTCTGGTCGGGAGGAGGAGTCAGTTGCTAGGCAGTTGCTAGGCAGTTGGGGAGAGTTAGTCAGTTGGTGAGAGGAGAGCGAGGAGTGAGGAAGGAAAGCTGGGGCTGTGCAGACGAGTGATTCTGCAGCTCCTGGGAGGGAAAAAGAGAGCAGAGCAACTTGTAAATAGACTGAAAGGAGGAAGGAGCAAAGGCTAAGTGAAGAGCTGGAGAAGCTGCGACTGAACTTCATCCACCCTGAGCGCAGATACCAGTAGCCGGAAGACCGAGGCTGTAGGGGTAACTTCATGCCCCATGGCAAAAAACCCATGAACAGCTGATTGCAAGTTACCTGACCACCATTAACACCCAAGGACACAGTAGCAAATAGAGCCTGGGTTGTGATAGAGATCCTGTAAAAAGGCTCAAGTTACCTGTCGTATGGGTAGTGTCCTACCTAAAGGGGGACAGAGAGAATGTGAGAACCTTGTGTGAGGCCTAAGGCAGCAAGGGACTACAACAACACAGCGCTAGAAGGAAGGCTTCCAACCCCACCTGGTTAGGGGGACTCCTGAGACCCTTCCAAGCCGGCCGGATCATACCAGCACTTGTTATCTATTACCCTGGACTGTGACTGCCTGAATCATACAGTAAAGAGTTAAAGAGACTGCAACCATATATCCTCCGTTTCTTTCTACGCCACCTACCACCTGTCCCTACTACATCAGGAGCCCTGGGAACCCAGCTTCACCTGTGGGAACCTATCCCTGCTGCCATAACATCACCCCAATGGACCCCTTTAAGCAGTGTCGGTCCTCCCTGACCAAATACCACAGGTAGCGTCGCAAACTTTTATTATTCAACTAACCCCTTTAAAGACTGTTCCTTTAACATGGCTGCCCAGGGCCACAGACCAGGTCACCGCTGCCGTGACACATCCCTTTAAGCACCTGACCTGGTACTGAGTACTCCACTGCCCTGGCAGGCGTTCCACGAGAATGTCGGAACAGAGCTTCCATGACTTACTGCTACGTGTCCGAGGATCTATTACAAGGCAGGACACACAACTACGTAGAGCAATTCCTGCTGAGGAACGTCTGTTGGTGACCCAACACTTAGAACTTGAGGAACCTGTTACTAACACATTGCAGGATTACCAAGATCACCCTATGGGGACTATAGTGGAAGTTGCCCAAATGAGGAATAAATTTGGTGCCTACTTTGTTTTGGATATTGGACGTGTGGCATGGCAAGGCAAAATGGTTTAAGCCGCTAATAAATAAAATGTACCTGAAATGTTTGCGGACTTTAATTACTAAACACCTTGACTGTAACATCCATTAATACTTCAGGTTAATTTAACATAAATAAATAACATAATCAGTGTCAAGTCCACTCTGGGAAGCTTCACTGGAGGACATGTTGGAATAGCAGGCAGCAGTCAAGTAAAGAACAGAGAAGAAAATTTAAACTTGTTTAAGAGCCAAACAACAACAAATTTAAACAAAAAATTTAAAAAACAATAGATACCAATACTTACATTTCAGGCAGTAGTTCAACAGCACAGCAGGACCTGCTCATTCTGAAGTACGCATGCATATAGAACGTATGCGTTCGCATGTCCTTGTGTACCAATGCATTTCCATAGGCAGTAATGCGTTGTTTTTTCGCATTCATCCGCAATAATCCGCATGTGCATGACTACGCAATATTTGACGATTCAAAAAATGCAACATATTGCGTTCACCGGAGACCACCGCACACCGTGAAATAACGCATGTGAACGCTTGCAAACGCATATCCCTGCGTACATCATGTTAAAGATATGTACACATGACATGGATCGATGCGGATCATACGCTGCGCACAGAAACGCTAATGTGAAAACAGCCTTAAGGAGAACCTGTCATTTGCTAAAAAAAAACTATTAAATCCTTGTAAAAATTCCTGATCTCCACTTATTCTTTCGCTTTTCTTCCATTTTGCGCTGCATCACTGCATCGCAGAGACATTCACATATCATGCTGTTGGAGAGAAATATGTGAAATCTCGACTTGAAGTTCAACTTTGTGCTTCTTTAGACTCTTCTCTAGGGGTGTACATTGTCACTCCACCCTCCCAGACACTGTCAATCACAGCTTGACAGCTAATCAGGCAGGCTCAGACATTACCAAGCTGTGATTGGCAGCATCAGGGAGGGCGGAGTGAAAGCACACGCCGGCAAAAAAAATCTATGAAGAAACGTCCAGTTAGACTACAAGCAGAGATTTCACATATTGATCTCCAAAAACAACAAATGCAAATATCTTTGTCCTGGAGCAAAACAGGAAAAGCAGTAGAATCCTGGAACTCTAGCATTTTTGCAAGGTATTTAACTTAAATTTCTGGGCAAGTGACTGGTCTTCTTTAAGGGGAATTTGGGAGCAGGTTTTTGCTACGTAATCTGAGGACAGCATGAGGTAGGGGTTAAAACGCAAAATTCAATGATGTGTCACTTATCAAGCCTAGTACTGTTGTTTACGTACAATGAAGGTTTTATCACTAGGACATTATTACTGCCAGGTCTGATGTGCATGCGACTGCTTGCCCGACTCCATCCTCTCCTATGGTAAGCAGCTGACTGTCAATAGACACTGCATACATAGCTTTGTGTGGGCGGGGTTAGCTTTCACAGCCCTGCTACCGGCTAAATCTGAGAACTCTGTGTCAGAATCACTGCACCCAGTAAACTAAGTGACAAATCGTTGGAATCTGGTTCTCTTTACCTATGTCAAGGATAACAGATGGGGGGGCGGTCACACAGATCCTATTACTCTTACCACTTTAATAGATGATAGGTATCATTCAACTGTGTAGGTGGGTGCTCTGAAGTATGACAAGTATAGCCACATAAATTGTATATAATAAACTTCGACACTCCAAGTTGCGGTAAATCAAAATTTATATGAAGACTTGAATTACAGACATTAAGTCAACGTTTTGGCCCGTATGTGGCCTTTTTCAAGGTCGGTCTATAAAACACAAAATATGCAATGAAAAAACTAAAATAAACAAAAACAGAAAAATACATCATATATAGTGGGAATATACACAGCAGTTTTCAGTTCACAGGACACCTTGACAATGGTGGGATGACTTTTATGCTATTTTTGATCAAAAACAGTATTACTATGAACCCTGCGTTATGTAAATGGACTTGATTTTTACTTATTTAGTTACAGCAGGGTTTTTGCTCATTTCGTTTCTTGTAGGTTTTGTGCAGTTTACAAGTAGAACGTGAAAGCTGCTACAATCATATCAAAAGCAAGAATACGCAGGTACTGCACATGTATGATGCAACAATGAAGGTAAGATGGCCATGAGGCAGCTCAAAGATGGAGGCACGGTAGGTTATGTGGTTGGCTCCACAATGAAGGGTACGCACATAGGGTACTCTATATACGAGAAGGAGAAAATGCATTAATATATAAGGTAAGGAGAAGTCAATTAATATGGAGATAAATGATGAAATGATCAAAGAAATTAATGAAAATCTAAAAAGACTATATAATATACAGAGGAGAGGACTGAACTTTGTCAGGGAACGTCACCATGGACTGGCAGAGAGGATGGTTTCAGAAGTTTTTATATGAAAGGCAATGTGGAATGCAGGAAGAACCAGGGAGAATATATACCTGTAGGTGCTGCAACAGGACATCAGGATCTAGTTCTCCATGCTGCTAGGGAGATGCAGGGTCTGTATGTGAGTGTCTATTTATGGCGTGTTGACGTGGTCTATGGATGGGTCATGTGATGGACCATGTGACCGGAATAAGGAGCGGTGGCCGTATAGTACAATGCACCTGTGCGCTTTGCAAAGCGACCCCAGCATAGGCGCAGGTCCTGTGTTGAAACTGCACATGTGCCGGCCAGAAAATGCCGAGCAGCAGCAGAGAGGAACGAGTAGGGTGTAATGTCTTGAGAGGAAAGCTGGGAAGAAGAATTGCGGTTAAACAAACTATGGATAAGCAGGGAAACTATGGATCACAGTCTTATGTGAATAAGGAGTGAATGTAATGAGGGCAAGAGGGTTATAGAAGGGAGGAGGGTTAGAAAACAGGAGTGTGGTTGCCTAAATGACAAATTAACTAAAGGACTCATCATGGAGGATGAACAAAATACAAAATAAAATTAAAAATAAAAATGGATGAGTGAAATAAAAGGGGGGAATATAATGCTATAAAAATTTAAAATAAATATAAAACAATCATTAATATATTGGGGAAATGAGTGAATGAGAGGAACAATTGAAAAAAAAAATATATATATATATATATAAAAAAAATACAAACTGTGAGCAATAAAATAGTGGACAAAAATAAAATAAAAAAATAAAAAATTAGCAATGAAAATAGGAATAAAATAAAAAGTAAAAAATATAAGTAAAAATAATAGAGGAGGGGGGGAAATTGGGAAAATAAATGTAAAAAGGAGAATGAAAAAATAAAAGTAAAATAAATATAAAAAATAATTATAAAAATTAAGTAAAGAATAAATGATAAATGTACAGTAAATAAAAAATAAAGACTAAAAGAGAAAAAATGAAAAATAAAAACCAAGGGAAAATTGGAAAATTGGGCAGAAACAACCAGGACTACCACAAAAGTGGAAAAGCCAAGGGGAAGAACAAAAGAAGTAAAGAGTGAGTATCGAAAAAAGCAACAGAGAAAAAGAAAAGAAATAAAGGAAAGAAACAAAGGAAATAGGAAAAAGGAGAGGAAAAAGAGGAAGAAAGGAAAAAAAAAAGAAAAATAAAGAGGAGAGACAAAGCCAGCCATAAATACCTGATCCCAGTTCAGAAATGTGAAAGAAAAATGTAAAAAAATGAAAAAAATCAGAGAAGAAACACATTCTGAAAATAATTTTGTATCGTCTATTAAGGCCAAGAGGGGTTAATGTTTCTAAGGTGTGAATCCCTCTGATTGCCTCTTAGTTACTCTTGATGTAAATAACCTTTACACCAGCATTGACCATTGTATTGGCATTCAGGCTGTTTCCAATTTCATTAGTCTTCATACCAACTTTACACCACATCAGTCCGAGTTCTGTATGCAGCTACTTAAATTGATCTTGACTAACAATTTTTTTTATGTTTGAGGATCAGTTTTTCCTACAACAACGGGGAACTGCAATGGGTTCAAACGTGGCCCCTCCGTATGCTAATATATTTATGTCACATTTCGAGGAATCATTTGTTTATACCCATTCCCTGTTTTCCTCTCATGTAGTTTATTGGAAACATTATATTGACAATTTTTTTTCTGGCATGGGAAAGAAGACACCCTGGTTGCTTTCTTCAATGATCTCAATACAAACATCTCTTGTTTGACATTTACTCTTTATTTCCACAGTGATACTATTCACTTTTTAGAAAGTCAGGTATACTTCAGCTAGATGGCACACTAATAACGGATCTATACACAAAACCAACTGACAAAAATAGTCTTTTACATTTTACAAGTTCTCACCCTCGCTACATTAAACAATTGCTGTTTCAAAAAACTGTTTCAGATGAATTAATTTGGGTGAAAAGACATCAGGACTTGGATGCCAAGTTTAAACTCCATGGTTATCCACAATTTCGCCCACAACAGAGTAATCCTATACATGAGGGTAGCCTTCATTAGCACTTACCATCCCTTTATAGACAAAATTAATCACTGTATCATGAAGAAGTGGAGTATTCTTGGCAAAGCATATCCCAATATTACAGAATTTCATACCAAACCACTCCTCAGTAATAAGAGACCAAGAAATCTGAAAGATTACCTAGTAAGAGCTGATGTTGGCTCCTCACGGAGAGCACAGATACACCAGACACTTACCACACAGAGACACAGTACCTTCCCATGTCTCGGTTGTCTTCAGTGTTCACATGTGATAAAAGGCAATTCATTCACACCCCAGATCCAGAAAGCGGTTCCTGGTTAAAGGCTTCCAATACGTGTGAATCCTCTTTTGTGGTGTATCTCATTAAATGTCCCTGCGGTATCAGATATGTTGGAGAAACCACCCAGTATATCCGAGACCGCATCTCTCAGCATAAATCCACCATTCTCTGTGGTTGCACACTTTTACCCATTTCAGCACACTTCATTTCCACGGGTCATTCTACCTCTCAGTTAAGGATTCAAGTCATGGAACAGGTGACACTTGCCAGACGTGGCGGAGATCATGTTAAGAGATTAAAGGAAAGACAAGCCTTCTAGAGTCACACTTTAGAAACGTTAACCCCTTTTGGCCTTAATAGAGAATACAAGGTTCTGTTCTATATGTGTTTCTTCTCTGATTTTTTTTTTTCCTTTTTCTTCCAGATTTCCTAACCGGTATCAAGTATTTATGGCTGGCTTTGTCTCTCCTCTTTATTTTTCTTTTTTCTTTTTCTCAATTCCTCTTTTTTCCTCTTCTTTTTCCCCCCTTCTTTCTGTCACGGGGTTACCGCGACAGTGTGGAGCTAGAAGACTGCAGCGTATGATTGCTCCTACTCCGGTGCTGAGAAGAAGCACTTCTCATTTTAAATGTGTTTTTTTCTTCTGGCAGAACAGTGGTTAATCGGCCATGTTGGAAATCCCTTTCTTGGTTAGCCACTCCTTTCCCCTTTATAAACTGGGCTCTGTTACTAATCCTTATCAGAGCAAGTATTTGCAGCATGACTTAGGGTACCGTCACACAGCGCCATTTTCATCGCTACGACGGCACGATTCGTGACGTTCTAGCGATATCGTTACGATATCGTAGTGTCTGACACGCTACTGCGATCCGGAACCCCGCTGAGAATCGTACATCGTAGCAGATCGTTTGAAACTTTCTTTCGTCGTCTAGTGTCCCGCTGTGGCGGCATGATTGCATTGTGTGACACAGGTTGTATACGATGTGCGCACAGTAACCAACGGCTTCTACATTGCAAATACGTCATGAAATTATCGCTCCAGCGCCGTGTATTGCAACGTGTGACCGCAGTCTACGACGCTGGAGCGATAATCATACGACGCTGCAACGTCACGAATCGTGCCGTCGTAGCGATGAAAATGGCACTGTGTGACGGTACCCTTAAAGAGGAAAAGGAGTTCTTATGAGGAGAGTTGGAGGAGTTATCTGTGACTGTTGTTTGGTTTGTATGTTTGGTAATTTCCTATCCTTCTCTATTTTGATTTATTCCCCTACCGCCACACCCCGATGCATTCCTCTATTATATGTGAGTGAATATTTTGTATGCCTGGAGTTATCTGTTAACCCTTGTTTGTGTTGCCTTGTTTGTCGGGTTGGTGTACTACGGTGCACAGTAGTGCCGCTGTTCCCTGGGTGGGGGAAGAGAACAAACGGAGGGCTAACTCAGGAGATAAGGCAAGGGTGGAGGCCCTGACATTTTCACCTTCAGAAGTATCCCGGGGAGTAGGGCGAGCTAGTGTTAGGGACAGGGAAGGATACACTGGTCCAGGGTCACCCGACAGCTGTTTCATGGCACTTTCCTTTTTTCTTTCCTTTTTCTCTGTTGCTTTTTTCGATACTTACTCTTTACTTCTATGTTCTTCCCCTTGGCTTTTGCACTTTTGCTGTAATCCTGGCTGTTTCTGTCCAATTGTCCCTTATTTTTTTCTTTTTCTTTTTTTTTTCTCTTTCATTCTTTATCTTTTATTTACATTTATCATTTATTCTTTACTTTGTTTTTATAAATAACTAGCTGAAGAGCCTGGCGTTGCCCGGGCATAGTAACTAACTGTGGTTAGTTATAACAGATTACAATGATTATATTGCACATAAAAACATTTCACATCATATACTCAACGCTACAGATTTGCAACACAAACTAACTAAATGATTACCTAAGTATTGATAGTATTTTAATTTCAACTAATTCAAAAGCTTTTTGGATAAAAAACATTTTTGTTTTTTCCTTCCGGTGCAAAGATGAACAGATTTTTGGCAGTTCCAACTCTTGAACAGGCCACGTAAAGTTGACCATGAGAAAAGCATGAAGATTGCAAATCGATCCCTACTACTTTCTTCAAGGACAGTCCCTGAGCCATTGCAAATGCCAGTCCAACTGGAAACTGGAGGCGTTTAAAATCAAAAGGCAAATCAGGTGAAATGAGTGGAATTCTTGGAATGAAAAGGTCCTCTCCTTTGGCACATCCTGTTGCTGAGCTGTGTATCTAATCCTATCCTGTGTGATACCATCTGCTGAGCTGTGTATCCAATCCTATCCTGTGTGTTACTGTCTGCTGTGCCGTGTATCTAATCCTATCCTGTGTGATACTGTCTGCTGAGCCGTATATCTAATCCTATCCTGTGTGATACTGTCTGCTGAGCCGTATATCTAATCCTATCCTGTGTGATACTGTCTGCTGAGCTGTGTATCTAATCCTATGATGTGTGATACTGTGTGCTGAGCCGTGTATCTAATCCTATCCTGTGTGAAACAGTCTGCTGAGCCGTGTATCTAATCCTATCCTGTGTTACTGTCTGCTGAGTTGTGTATTTAATCATATCCTGTGTGATACTGTCTGCTGTGCCGTGTATCTAATCCTATCCTGTGTGATACTGACTGCTGAGCTGTGTATCTAATCCTATCCTGTGCTACTGTCTGCTGAGCCGTGTATCTAATCCTATCCTGTGTGATACTGACTGCTGAACTCTGTATCTAATCCTATCCTGTGCTACTGTCTGCTGAGCCGTGTATCTAATCCAATCCTGTGTGATACTGACTGCTGAGCTGTGTATCTAATCCTATCCTGTGTGACACTGTCTGCTGACTTGTGTATCTAATCCTATCCTGTGTTACTGACTGCTGAGCTGTATATCTAATCCTATCCTCTGTGATACTGTCTGCTGCGCCGTGTATCTAATCCTATCTTGTGTGATACTGGGCTCCCCCTGCAGTCTGCGTCAGAGGGTGGTCTGTGTCGGCACGATAATAAATTGTGTTATTTCCAGCTTTACAGAAGGACGATAACACCAGAGAAATGATAAAAATAATAGGCCTCAGTTACCACAATTGTCTACAAGGAAAACTGTTGCTCATAGCAACCAATCACAGCTCAGCTTCTTATAAACAGCTCTGGTGAAATGAAAGATGCTTAGTAATTGGTTGCTATGTGGAGTGGGCGGCGTGGCTGACACACACACACACACACATGCTTAGTGATTGGTTGCCGATTAGTGATGAGCGAATATACTCATTACTCGAGATTTCCTGAGCACGCTTGGGTGTCCTCCGAGTATTTTTTAGTGCTCGGAGTTTTAGTTTTTCTTGCCGCAGCTGAATGATTTACATCTGTTAGTCAGCATAAGTACATGTGGGGGTTGCCTGGTTGCTAGGGAATCCCCACATGTTCTTATGCTGGCTAACAGATGTAAATCATTCAGCTGCGGCAAGAAAAACTAAAACTCCGAGCACGAAAAAAATACTCGGAGGACACCCAAGCGTGCTCGGGAAATCTCGAGTAATGTGTATATTCGCTCGTCACTATTGCTGATACACACACACACACACATACACTCATTTTTATATATACTGTATATATAGACTAGATGGTGGCCCGATTCTAACACATCGGGTATTCTAGAATATGTATGTAGTTTATTTATGAAGTTTTCGGAATAATGCAATTTATACACAGGATTCAGCTGGCAGGTCGCGACCAATTAGCGAAGCGTGGTTCAAATTCCGCACCAATTCACGGGCGGACTGCGCGTGTAGCTGATTGTTTGCGGTCGGGCCTGACCAATCAGTGAAGCCAGGGCCGGCTCCAGGTTTTTGAGGGCCCCGGGCGAAAGAGTCTCAGTGGGCCCCCTGTTATGATCCTTAGTGGTTGAGGATCACAAATTACTCCAGCTAAGTAACAGAACATAGGACAAGCTCTAGGGAGGTGGCAAACTGGACTGACCGCAAATCTGAACCTATCCAAACACACTAGAGGTAGCCGGTGAACGTGCCTAAAATTCCTAGACGTTTCGAGCCAGCCTGAGGAACTAACTACCCCTAGAGAGAAAGAAAGACCTCTCTTGCCTCCAGAGAAATAATCCCCAAAGATATAGAAGCCCCCAACAGATAATAACGGTGAGGTAAGAGGAAGGCACATACACAGGGGTGAAAGCAGATTCAGCAAAAGAGGCCCACTAATTCTAGATAGCAGAAAATAGCAAAGGGGTCTATGCGGTCAGTCAAAAACCCTTACAAAATATCCACACTGAGATTTCAAGAACCCCCCACATCAACTAACGGTGTGGGGGGAGAAAGTCAGTCCCCTAGAGCAACCAGCAAGTAAGAAATCACATTTTAGCAAGCTGGACAAAAAAACATGATGAACGCTGATAATCAGGAAATGAACAAACAAGGACTTAGCTTGTCTTGGAGAGACTGGGAGCAAGGTAGTCACAAGGAATCTGAAGAGCACTGAATACATTGATAGCAGGCAAGGAACTGAGTATCCAGGTGAGTTAAATAGGAAACCAACAAAGGATAACGAACCAGCTGATGAGGCCAACCTGCAGAAAGACAACACTACACAGTACCGCTTGTGACCACTAGAGGGAGCCCAAAAATAGAGTTCACAACAGCCCCCCTCTTCAACACATACCACGATTAATGATGCACAGATACAGCAGAGAAATATAGCACAGCCAAGTAGCGTAAAACACAGCCCACGTAGTATATAACACAGCCCACGCAGTATATAGCACAGCCACGTAGTATATAGCACAGCCACGTAGTGTATAACACAGACACGTAGCATATTGCCCAGCCACGTAGTATATTGCCCAGCCACGTAGTATATTGCCTAGCCACGTAGTATATTGCCCAGCCACGTAGTATATAGCAGACACGTAGTATATTGCCCAGCCACGTAGTATATTGCCCAGCCACAAAGTATATTGCCCAGCCACATAGTATATAGCACAGACATGTAGTATATAGCACAGACACGTAGTATATTGCCCAGCCATGTAATATATTGCACAGCCACGTAGTATATTGCCCAGCCACGTAATATATACCACAGCCACGTAGTATATAGCACAGCCCACATAGTATATAGCCCAGAGATGTATATAACACAGTCCACGTAGTATGTTATGACCCCAATGGCAGAGGGTCTCAGAAATAGTTACCAAGTCTGCAAACACAAAAACCAGCTCATAGGGCAGTGGTAACTGGGCTGACCATATATCTAATCCTAGCACCACAACTAACAGCAGCCGGGGAATGTGCCTACGTTGATTCTAGACGTCTCGCGCCAGCCGGAGAACTAACTAACCCTAGAAGGGAAAAGAAAGACCTTTCTTGCCTCCAGAGAAAAAGACCCCAAAAGTTGGATACAAGCCCCCAACAAATAATAACGGTGAGGTAAGAGGAAAAGACAAACGTAAGAATGAGCTAGGTATTTAGCAAAGAGAGGCCCACTAGCTAATAGCAGAATATAGTAAGATAACTTATATGGTCAGCCAAAACCCTATCAAAAATATCCACACTGGAAATTCAAGAACCCCCGAACCGTCTAACGGCCCGGGGGGAGAACACCAGCCCCCTAGAGCTTCCAGCCAGGTCAGGAATCACATTTAGTACAAGCTGGACAAAAATGAGAGCAAGCAAATAACTGAAAAAACAAAGAAGCAAGACTTAGCTTAATTTTGCACGAACCAGGACCAGCAGATAGGAGCAAACAAAAAGGATCTGATTACAACGATGCCAGGCACTGGACTAAGGATCCATGAGGTTTATATAGCAACACCCCTGGACTAACGACCCAGGTGGGTGCAAACTGAGGGAAGAAAATCCCAGAGTCATATCACTAGTAACCACCAGAGGGAGCCAAAAAGTCTAATTCACAACAGTACCCCCCCCTTAAGGAGGGGTCACGGAACCCTCACTACGACCACCAGGGCGATCAGGATGAGCAGCGTGAAAGGCACGAACTAAATCGGCCGCATGCACATCAGAGGCAACCACCCAGGAATTATCCTCCTGACCATAGCCCTTCCACTTGACCAGATACTGAAGCCTCCGTCTGGAGAGACGAGAATCCAAGATCTTCTCCACCACGTACTCCAACTCGCCCTCAACCAACACCGGAGCAGGAGGCTCAACAGAAGGAACCACAGGCACAACGTAGCGCCGCAACAAAGACCTATGGAACACGTTGTGAATGGCAAATGACACCGGAAGATCCAAGCGAAAGGAAACTGGATTAAGGATTTCCAATATCTTGTAAGGACCGATGAAGCGAGGCTTAAATTTAGGAGAGGAGACCTTCATAGGAACAAATCGAGAAGACAGCCATACCAAATCCCCAACACGAAGTCGGGGACCCACACCGCGGCGGCGGTTGGCAAAACGCTGAGCCTTCTCCTGTGACAACTTCAAGTTGTCCACCACATCATTCCAGATCTGCTGCAACCTATCCACCACAGAATCCACCCCAGGACAGTCAGAAGGTTCCACATGTCCCGAGGAAAAACGAGGATGGAAACCAGAGTTGCAGAAAAATGGCGAAACCAAAGTAGCGGAACTAGCCCGATTATTAAGGGCAAACTCAGCCAACGGCAAGAAGGTCACCCAATCATCCTGATCTGCCGAAACAAAACACCTCAAATAAGCCTCCAGAGTCTGATTAGTTCGCTCCGTTTGTCCATTAGTCTGAGGATGAAAGGCAGACGAGAACGACAAATCAATGCCCATCCTAGCACAAAAGGATCGCCAGAACCTGGAAACAAACTGGGATCCTCTGTCAGACACAATATTCTCAGGAATGCCGTGTAAACGAACCACATTCTGAAAGAACACAGGAACCAGATCGGAAGAGGAAGGCAGCTTAGGCAAAGGCACCAAATGGACCATTTTAGAAAAGCGATCACATACTACCCAGATGACAGACATGCCCTGAGACACCGGGAGATCAGAAATGAAATCCATGGAAATGTGTGTCCAAGGCCTCTTCGGGACAGGCAAGGGCAAGAGCAACCCGCTGGCACGAGAACAGCAAGGCTTAGCTCGAGCACAAGTCCCACAGGACTGCACAAATGACCGCACATCCTGTGACAAGGAAGGCCACCAAAAGGACCTAGCCACCAGATCTCTGGTGCCAAAAATTCCCGGATGACCTGCCAACACCGAGGAATGAACCTCGGAAATGACTCTGCTGGTCCACTTATCAGGAACAAACAGTCTGTCAGGTGGACAAGAGTCAGGTCTACCAGCCTGAAATCTCTGCAACATGCGTCGCAAATCAGGAGAAATGGCTGACAAGATAACTCCTTCTTTAAGAATACCAACAGGTTCTGCGACTCCAGGAGAGTCAGGCACAAAGCTCCTTGAAAGAGCATCAGCCTTCACATTCTTTGAACCAGGTAAATACGAGACCACAAAGTCAAAACGGGAGAAAAACAATGACCAGCGGGCCTGTCTAGGATTCAGGCGTTTAGCAGACTCGAGATACATCAAATTTTTGTGATCAGTCAAGACCACCACACGATGCTTAGCACCTTCGAGCCAATGACGCCACTCCTCAAATGCCCACTTCATGGCCAGCAACTCCCGATTGCCAACATCATAATTCCGCTCAGCAGGCGAAAACTTCCTAGAGAAGAAAGCACATGGTCTCATTACCGAGCAACCAGGGCCTCTCTGTGACAACACGGCCCCTGCCCCAATCTCCGAAGCATCCACTTCGACCTGAAAGGGAAGTGAGACATCAGGCTGGCACAAAACAGGCGCTGAAGTAAACCGGCGCTTCAACTCTTGGAACGCCTCCACGGCTGCAGGAGCCCAGTTAGCAACATCAGAACCTTTCTTGGTCATATCCGTCAAAGGTTTAACAACGCTAGAAAAATTAGCGATAAAACGACGGTAGAAGTTAGCAAAACCCAAGAACTTCTGAAGACTCTTAACTGACGTGGGTTGAGTCCAATCATGAATAGCTCGGACCTTGACTGGGTCCATCTCCACAGCAGAAGGGGAAAAAATAAACCCCAAAAAGGTAACCTTCTTACTCCAAAGAGACACTTTGAGCCCTTAACAAACAACGCGTTCTCACGCAAAACCTGAAACACCATCCTGACCTGCTCCACATGTGAGTCCCAATCTTCAGAGAAAACCAGAATATCATCCAGATAAACAATCATAAATTTATCCAGATACTTCCGGAAAATATCATGCATAAAGGACTGAAACACTGAGGGGGCATTAGAGAGCCCAAAAGGCATCACCAAGTACTCAAAATGACCTTCGGGCGTATTAAATGCAGTCTTCCATTCATCTCATTGCTTAATGCGCACAAGATTGTACGCACCACGTAGATCTATCTTGGTGAACCACTTGGCACCTTTAATCCGGGCAAACAAGTCCGACAACAGAGGCAAAGGATACTGAAATTTAACAGTGATTTTATTCAGAAGACGATAGTCAATACAAGGTCTCAAAGATCCGTCCTTCTTGGCCACAAAAAAGAATCCCGCACCAAGAGGGGAAGAGGATGGACGGATATGCCCCTTCTCCAGAGATTCCTTGATATACGAACGCATTGCGGTATGCTCAGGTACAGCCAGATTAAATAATCTACCCTTAGGAAATTTACTACCTGGAATCAAATCTATGGCGCAGTCACAGTCCCTATGAGGAGGCAGAGCACTGGATCTGGACTTGCTGAATACATCCTGATAATCAGACAAATACTCAGGAACTTCCGAAGGAGTAGAGGAAGCTAAAGACACCGGCGGGGAATCAGCATGAATTCCCTGACAACCCCAACTTGACACAGACATTGCCTTCCAATCCAAGACTGGATTGTGGGTCTGTAACCATGGCAGACCCAAAACGACCAAATCATGCATTTTATGCAGAACAAGAAAACGAATCACCTCCCGATGTTCAGGAGTCATGCACATGGTTACCTGCGTCCAAAACTGCGGTTTATTTTCCGCCAATGGCGTAGCATCAATACCTCTAAGAGGAATAGGATTTACCAACGGTTCAAGAACAAAACCACAGCGCTTGGCAAATGACAGATCCATAAGACTCAGGGCAGCACCTGAATCCACAAACGCCATAACAGGGTAAGAAGACAATGAGCAAATTAAAGTCACAGACAAAATAAATTTAGGTTGCAAATTACCAATGGCGACAGGACTAACAACCCTTGTTAGGCGTTTAGAGCATGCTGATATAACATGTGTAGAATCACCACAGTAAAAACACAACCCATTCTGACGTCTATGATTTTTCCGCTCATTTCTAGTCTGAATTCTATCACATTGCATTAAATCAGGTGTTTGTTCAGACATCACCACCAGAGGATTAGCGGTTTTGCGCTCCCGCAAACGCCGGTCAATTTGAATAGCCAGCGCCATGGAATCATTCAGACTTGTAGGAATGGGGAAACCCACCATCACATTCTTAATGGCTTCAGAAAGGCCATTTCTGAAATTTGCGGCCAGAGCACACTCATTCCACTGAGTAAGCACGGACCATTTCCGAAATTTTTGGCAATACACTTCAGCTTCATCCTGGCCCTGAGAAATAGCCAGCAAGGCTTTTTCTGCCTGAACTTCAAGATTGGGTTCCTCGTAAAGCAATCCGAGCGCCAGAAAAAACGCATCAATATTTGCCAATGCCGGATCTCCTGGCGCTAGCGAGAAAGCCCAATCCTGAGGGTCGCCCCGTAAAAAAGAGATAACAATTTTAACTTGCTGAGCTGAATCTCCAGATGAACGGGGTCTCAGAGAAAGAAACAATTTACAATTATTCCTGAAATTCCTAAACCTAAATCGGTCTCCAGAAAACAGTTCAGGAATAGGTATTTTAGGTTCAGACATAGGACTACTGGTAACAAAATCTTGTATGCCCTGCACACGAGCAGCAAGCTGGTCTACACTTGTAATCAAGGTCTGGACATTCATGTCTGCAGCAAGCACAAGCCACTCAAAGGTAAAGGGGAGGAAGAGAGGAAAAAAAAAAAAAAACCTCAGAATTTCCTTTCTTATAATCCCACTTCTGCAATGCATTAAACATTCAATGTTGGCCTGGCATACTGTTATGACCCCAATGGCAGAGGGTCTCAGAAATAGTTACCAAGTCTGCAAACACAAAAACCAGCTCATAGGGCAGTGGTAACTGGGCTGACCATATATCTAATCCTAGCACCACAACTAACAGCAGCCTGGGAACGTGCCTACGTTGATTCTAGACGTCTCGCGCCAGCCGGAGAACTAACTAACCCTAGAAGGGAAAAGAAAGACCTTTCTTGCCTCCAGAGATAAAGACCCCAAAAGTTGGATACAAGCCCCCAACAAATAATAACGGTGAGGTAAGAGGAAAAGACAAACGTAAGAATGAGCTAGGTATTTAGCAAAGGGAGGCCCACTAGCTAATAGCAGAATATAGTAAGATAACTTATATGGTCAGCCAAAACCCTATCAAAAATATCCACGCTGGAAATTCAAGAACCCCCGAACCGTCTAACGGCCCGGGGGGAGAACACCAGCCCCCTAGAGCTTCCAGCCAGGTCAGGAATCACATTTAGTACAAGCTGGACAAAAATGAGAGCAAGCAAATAACTGAAAAAACAAAGAAGCAAGACTTAGCTTAATTTTGCACGAACCAGGACCAGCAGATAGGAGCAAACAAAAAGGATCTGATTACAACGATGCCAGGCACTGGACTAAGGATCCATGAGGTTTATATAGCAACACCCCTGGACTAACGACCCAGGTGGGTGCAAACTGAGGGAAGAAAATCCCAGAGTCATATCAAAAGTAACCACCAGAGGGAGCCAAAAAGTCTAATTCATAACAGTAGTATATAGCAATGTGGGCACCATATCCCTGTTAAAAAAAGAATTAAAATAAAAAATAGTTATATACTCACCCTCTGTCGGCCCCCCGGATCCACCTACGTCATCATCTCGCGAGTCCGCAATGCATGGAGCGGTCACCGGAGCGTCGCGAGGAGCGGGAAAGGCCTGGGCTGGATGCGGGGGGCCGACGGAGGGTGAGTATATAATGATTTTTTATTTTTTTAAATTATTTTTAACATTAGATCTTTTTACTATTGATGCTGCATAGGCAGCATAAATAGCAAAAGGTTGGTCACACAAGGTTAATAGCAGCGTTAACGGAGTGCGTTACACCGCGGCATAACGCGGTCCGTTAACGCTGCCATTAACCCTGTGTGAGCGCTGACTGGAGGGGAGTATGGAGCGGGCACTGACGGCAGGGGAGTAGGGAGCGGTCATTTCGCCACCGGATTGTGCCCGTCGCCGATTGGTCGTGGCCGTTTTACCGCGACCAATCAGCGACTTGGGATTTCTGTGACAGACGGAAGTGACTCTTAGACAATTTTATAGTAGATTTTTAGAATTATTTTACTTTTATATTTTCATTCTTCTTTTTCATTTATTTTCCCAATTTTCCCTCCTCCATTATTTTGACTTATAATTTTTATTTTATTCTATTTTTCATTGCTCATTTTTAAAAATCTTTTTTATATTCTTTCTGTCCATTTTATTGCTCACTATGTGTATTTTTTATATTTTTTTCTTTATTTTTTTATTTTTCTATTGTTCCTTTCATTCACTCATTTCCCCAATATAGTCATGATTGTTTTATATTTATTTTTAATTTTACTAGCAATATATTCACATAAGACTGTGGTCCATAGTTTCCCTGCTTATCCATAGTTTTTTTTTACCACAATTCTTCTCCCCAGCTTTCCTCTCAAGACATTACACCTTACTCTTTCCTCTCTGCTGCTGCTCAGCGTTTTCTGGCCGGCACATGCGCGTTTTCAACACAGGACCTGCGGCAGGACCTCCGGCAGCAGGCGCGCTGTCTGGGTGTTATGTTTTACACCGATCTCTCCTTCACCTCCCACTACTGTAATGCTCTATTAATTGGCCTCCCCCTCACTCAACTTTCCCCTCTCCAGTCCATCCTTAATGCAGCAGGCAGGGTCGTTCATCTGGCTAATCGGTACTCGGACGCATCTGCTCTTTGCCAGATGTAACACTGGCTGCCCATTATAGAACCCAATTCAAAGTACTTGTTCTCACCCACAAAGCTCTTCACAGTGCGGCACCCCCTTCACATCTCCTCCCTCATTTCTGTCTATTGGCCTAACCGACTGCTGCGCTCTGCAAACGACTTTTGACTAACTTCTGCACTAATTCGTACCTCCCACTCCCAACTCCAAGACTTCTCCCATGCTGCGCCAATCCTCTGGAATGCTCTACCCCAAGAAATTAGGATCAGCCATGACTTTCACAGTTTTAGGCGCTCCCTCAAAGCACATTTGTTCAGAGCAGCCTATCACGTTCCCTTATCAAAGTCATTTTATGTGTAAATGTGTGTACCCTATTCTCTATCTCTATCTATCCCCCACTCCCTCAAGATGGCTGGACCATCATTGTAAATACACACCTGTACTTTGTATCTCCCCCACCTCACTGTAGATTGTAAGCTCTCGCTAGCAGGGTCGTTTTATTTTGCTTTAATTATTGTATTATTGTTAACGTTGTTACTTATGACTGCTGTGTTTGAAACTGTTAAACTGTAAAGCGCTGCGGAATATGTTGGCGCTATATAAATAAAGATTATTATTATGTGCAGTACTTGCATATTCTTGTTTTTGGTATGATTGTAGCAGCTTTCACGGTCTACTTGTAAACTGCTGTATATATTTCCACTACATATGATGTATTTTTCAATTTTTGTTTATTTTTTTCATTGTATATTTTGCGTTTCATAGCTCTATCTTGAAAAAGGCCACATATGGGCTGAAAACGTTGGCTTAATGTGTGTAATTCAAGTCTTCATATAAATTTTCATTTACTGCAACTTGGAGTGCCAACTCTTACCACTTTGTCACAGATGACACCAGAGAGATCATACAGATCCCACTGATGCCACCAGTTTGTCAAGGATACGCAACTAGGCTGCCTCCAATCGTCATGTAATTTACGCAATTGACTGACGAGGGATGGATGCAGTCACTTCCACTACTAGGTGTTATGCCCACAGGTGGCACACGTGGTACGTGGACCCACTGTGCCACATGGCTGGGCCTGCCAAGAAGGGGAGTAGCTAAGCGGCTACCTGGTGTTCACTGGAGCTCTCGATGGTGGAGAAAGACTAGGTTACAAGTAGCCGCCAGGTACCACTCCAGGCAGTCGCTGATACTGAATCCCAAGGGTTGGTTTCGCTAATATGGGGAGACGTGACCGATGTCACTGACTAGTAGGAAACTGAGACTAGGTACAGCTGCCGCGGTTTCAGGATTAGGATACTGCCAAAGCAGTCACAGGACCACAGACAAACTAT
This sequence comes from Ranitomeya variabilis, assembly GCF_051348905.1. NCBI lineage: Eukaryota > Metazoa > Chordata > Amphibia > Anura > Dendrobatidae > Ranitomeya > Ranitomeya variabilis. The sequence goes on from NC_135232.1 coordinate 495,566,014, forward strand.
ACTACACTAAAGGGAACACACGATAGTGGAATAATTTTAACAGACTAAAGACATGGAATCTGGCAACATACAATTGCACACATCAATGCCACTAAGACTAACTATAGGAGTTGTTCATCCACCTTCCTATTGTGGAGGGTGCCCTTTATACAAGATGCCTTCCAGCTATTGACTGGGAGACATCTTGCGGGTGAACACTTTAACTAAATGCCTAACAGTAGCCCCCCTTTATGCCCCATCTCATTCAAGCCCCTGAGGACTCCTTGCAGGGAAGATGGAGCCAGATTTTTCTTCCTGAACTCCCATGATCTCTCATCAGGAACATGTTCTCTCCAAGCCGCTGGAAGAAAGGTTACATCTCCCACCTTCTTCTTGACGAGGATGCCTCTCACTGGCTGGACGTCATTGGAGCAGAATGGAGTAGATTTAGAAATAGGGACCATAATGTGCTGAGTCTCTCTTAGTCTGGCAGGAATAGCTGTACCCTTGTAAGAAACAAAGATGGACTGGGACTCCTCCTGGTTGGTGGACAGTGACAGTAGAGACTCAGAAAATGGCTCCGTCTTTACGTTGTCATCAGGCGACCACCTGGAACTAGAAGATACCTTCTTAGGGTCAATCTTCACATTGGTCTCACCCAGGATACGTCCTTCAGGCAGGAGGTTTTCAAGAAAAAGGCCATTGGAAACATCGCCAGTAGGAGAGGATAGCAACTCTGACGACTCAGCTGGAAGCACAGGAACCAGACACCCCTTCCAATCTAACACATGCTCATGAGTTCTCAGCCATGGAAGACCTAAGAGAAGGGGGTGAAAAATGTCAGCGTGCACATAGGAGCAATCCACTCAGAGAAAACTGCTTCCTATCTGGAGCTCAACAGGTTCACTGACGACTTGAACAACTTCAGTTAGGTACTTTCCGTCAATGGATGACACTCTCAGCGGATTCTGAAGGCTCAAATGGGAATGTGATGGTGTGATATGCTATGTGGGTATCATTTTTGTGTATATTTCTATTTTACTGATTATCATGGTGTTACTGTATCTTGTAGGATGAGTTGTTATTTGCCATCTGATATTCTCCCCACAGTTCTGTATTGTTATCTCTTCACAGGGTCAGTGAATAATGTTGTTTGCTAATATGCTAATGACATGTTGACCTAGCTTGTTGAAACAATGAGTCCCTGAGACCTTGCCCCTTCTGGCCTGTGAATGAGGGGGGAGACTTGTAAATAATATCAGGGATGTGAGACACAGAGATCAGTTTGATGTGGAACCATGATGTGAAGAGCATATCAGAGAGAAAGAAGGGAATATGGATTGTTATCCTCTGTGCTGGATTGTTGGACTTTTATTCTGTAACTGAACTGCATTTGTGTTCTGGAATATTTAATCCTTTGTGTGATGGATCGTATATATGGACCTTTCGTGTTTTGCCTAAATAAAGGTCTTGGTATTCTCTTGCTCTGTTGATTGTGTGATACCGGAGAAGGAACCCGTGACAGGGAACTTGATACCGATCCACCATGGACTGCTGTACAAAATTTCTTGCTGAATCGGTGTAAAAAAGACTGTTTCATTGAATTGGATTCGACCACAGGACACAGAAACATTCAAAGTCAGTGATGAAGAATCTCCTCTCTCATCTAGGGAAGCTTCACCCACAGGCACTAGGTTTAGCAGTTTAGACCTCTTAGGACAGTCACAAAAAGTGATCCACGCTACCGCAGCTGAAGCACATTCCCTTGGCATGACCACTTTCTTGTTGCCGTTCTGCCAGCCTAACACGATCAACTTGCATGGTTTCCGTGAGGACGGCTGTTTTTTCGAGGTTGACAAAAGAGCGGCCTTCGAAAAGATGGAGCCACACCCGACAGTTTCCTTCAACAGGTCACCTCTTTGGTCAGATCTTGAAACCTGAGGTCGATCCGGATTGCCATAGAGATTAAGTAGTCTAGAGAGGCCGGGATGTCACATCCAGCCAACTCGACCTTGATTCTTCCAGATAATCCTTCCCAGAAGGCGGCTACCGAGATCAGAAGGTACCACAGGGCGGTTTCTGGATTAGGATACTGCCAAAGTGGTCACAGGAACATGGACAAACTATACTACACTAAAGGGAACACAGGATACAAGAATAACTTTAACAGACTAAGGAGAGGGGACATGGCAAAATACAGTTGCACACACCACCACCACTAAGACTTACTATAGGTGTTTCTCAAGCACCTCCCCATTAGAGAAGGTGCCTTTTATACAAGATTTCTCCCAACTATTGTCTGGGAAACATTTTGCAGGTGAACACTTTAACTAAATGCCTCCCAGCTGTTAGCTGGAGGCATTTACCATATCTGCATGCACTGAGGAAGAAAGAGGATCACTTAGGAGCTACTGAGGCTGGGGCGGTGAGTACGTCAGCATCCCCACATGCAGGGAGGAGGGGGACCATGCAGAGGCACTGGCCACAGATAAAACACTAGGCCAGCTATTAGGGGAACTTACAGTGAATGTGTGGTATATACACTTCCGATTCCAAAGCATGGAGTATACATTATATATATATATAATACTCCGGTACGGTTACTGCTCACTCCACAATAGTAAAAAAAACAGGAACCACTGCTAGTTGCCTCCATTAATCACTTATACAGGCCGATTTGTCACCCGTTACAGATAGTATATGGCTTCAGGGGTGTGGTCTACAGAGCACGAGGAACAGAGATATTACATTTTATATATTTAATTAAGAAAGGTGGGCATGTGTATAAAAAAATATATACAAAAATTATACAAAATGAGAACAAAGCAAAACAGTATATGCAATTATATACAAGACAATTACTAAGCCTGATGTTGCAGGAATGGCTTTTATCTTTTTGGGGAGAAGCACTCTGATTTAGGAAAATGGGACACTCTCACAGTGAACTATGTTTTCCCAAATGAACAAAGACAGAGGCCCAAACGTTCATTTTTCATTATTTCAAGGCTACGCCCACATACCCTTGTTGATGGACTCACATGGGGGCGGGTTGTTGGATGTTCTAGGTCCTTCAGAATTCCATTAGATCTCCAACTTACAGGATATCTTCTCCCCTGGAAGTCCCAGGCAGTAAATATCGTCATCATGTTTCTTATCATAATTTTTTCTGGCCTGGAAAGCACCATCTATTGGATCGTTATTACAGTTGTGCTCAAAAGTTTACATACCCTGGCAGATTTTTTGCTTTCTTGGCTTTTTTTCAGAGAATATGAATGATAACACCAAAACTTTTTCTCCACTGATGGTCAGTGGTTGGGTGAAGCCATTTATTGTCAAATTACTGAGTTTTCTCTTTTTAAATCATAATCACAACCCAAAACATCCAAATGACCCTGATCAAAAGTTCACATACCCTGGTGATTTTGGCCTGATTACATGCACAGAAGTTGACACAAAATGGCCTTACAGTGATGTGAGTGAATGCTTTATGTTTGTCCCTTTGCTACAACGCCAAAAATAAATCTTCTAATAATATCTCATTGATGAAACCTCAATATTCATCACTGACCATTGGCTCCAAAACATCTAAGATCATCATGGGATCAAAGGAAGCCTTATCCCTGAGGAAAGGTACTTCCCAGCCTCTGCTTAAACAGATCTCAGTTTTATTGTCTTCTTCCCAGCAAATCTCCCTGCTGTAATTATCTGGTCACCTCACGAGACCCCTACTTCAATGGAGATGGAACTATCAGCTCTCTGTCTCTTCCCTAGTAATAAATAGTTTTTCTCTTCCTAGCTGTAATTAAACCCATAAACCCAATGTGGAGTTCTACTTCAATGGAGGTTGAAGTGTTAGTTCTTTCTGTCTTTCCATATGTTCAATGTGAGGGTGACATGCTTGAGGTCTGTATGGATTTACATTTTTCTCTACAACACCCTACATTATGCTGCTTTCAGATGAGGTAGAAAAAACCTGCAGTCAGATTCCCTTTATGGTCCCATTTATTCATTACATTTATTGAAACTCCCAATCATGTAATGTGCATGAGGGCCTCAACCATGTGTAAATTTTGGACAGCTTTAATTCAAATGCCTGACCATTTTATCTGGCAGCGCTTTTCTCCTCCTTCCCCATTGAAAAGACATGAATTATTGACCAAGCCTTCATGTGTATGGTTGAGTATGGATGAATGCCTAAAAATTATCCCAACATAGTGGCTCATAACAAAAAAACAAGTATACCGTATTGTATATGCGTTTGTCTACACAACATATGTACCTTCTAGTGTCTATGTGACGTACAACATTCTTACCCTTAGGTACTAAAATTTAGAATATGAGACACCTTTAGAGACAGTGCGTGATGGCAAAGAAGGGAAGAAATAAAATAAAGTTCCAGTTTTTACAAAATGTTTCCTACTCTTAGATAATAAAGTGACTCCATGTACTCATTAAGGCTACGTTCACATTTGCGTTGTGCGCCGCAGCGTCGGCGCCGCAACGCACAACGCAAACAAAAACGCAGCAAAACGCATGCACAACGCTGCGTTTTGCGCCGCATGCGTCCTTTTTTTGATTGATTTGGACGCAGCAAAAATGCAACTTGCTGCGTCCTCTGCGCCCGGACGCGTGCGCCGCAGGGACGCATGCGGCGCAAAACGCAAGTGCGACGTATGTCCATGCGCCCCCATGTTAAATATAGGGGAGCATGACGCATGCGGCGACGCTGCAGCGCCCGACGCTGCGGCGCAGACCGCAAATGTGAACGTAGACTTAGCTAGTGTGAGGTGTGACTCTAAGCAAGAGTCTAGCGAGGGTTTCTTTTTCTTATGGTTACAGTTATTTAGGGGTGATGTGTTGAATAGTTTTAGAAGGTGCTAATAGATTTGTGAATATTTTCTCTGTAATTTATACATATGCAGCAGTTCTCCTAATTTTCTGAAATACATTTCCCTATCGAAAAGTACACATGCAAATCTGTGCAGTGCAGTCTCCAGAGGAATTTTGCTGGAAAGTCCACCTCACGGCAAGCTACACCCCGCAGCAGCTTCACTCCTCGCCTGCCGTCCAGTATGTGCTTGCTGTCTCCCTCGGCAACAGAACACATTGTCAGCAAACACATACTTTTGGAAAGGACCACACCTAAGTGACTTATAAAAGACAGACTCCCTCTTCATCTGTGTATTACAAAAATGTCTGGCTCCAACAATGCGCTGCATAACTTACCGGTTTACTAAAGACACCAGCTCCACATAATAATTAAGGATGCATTTTAACAGCCCTCATTCTGCAGAAATGCTCTTCGCTTCTAGACATTCTGATGCTATTTCTTCAGCTTTCCATAGTTACTCTAATAATGTATGTAGTATGGAAAACATTTTGTGTTACTGTTTAACCATTTAATGCTTTCAAATTATTGTCACATTAACCCCTTCATGACCTTGGGATTTTCCGTTTTTCCGTGTTCGTTTTTCGCTCCCCTCCTTCCCAGAGCCATAACTTTTTTATTTTTCCGTTAATTTGGCCATGTGAGGGCTTGTTTTTTGCGGGATGAGTTGTACTTTTGAACGACATCATTGGTTTTAGCATGTCGTCTACTAGAAAACGGGAAAAAAATTCCAAGTGCAGTGAAATTGCAAAAAAGTGCAATCCCACACTTGTCTTTTGCTTGGCTTTTTTGCTAGTTTCACTAAATGCTAAAACTGACCTGCCATTATGATTCTCCAGGTCAGTACGAGTTCACAGACACCTTACATGACTAGGTTATTTTCTATCTAAGTGGTGAAAAAAAATTCCAAACTTTGCTAAAAAAAAAAAAAAAATTGTGCCATTTTCCGATACTCGTAGCGTCTCCATTTTTCATGATCTGGGGTCGGTTGAGGGCTTATTTTTTGAGTGCCGAGCCGCTGTTTTTAATGATACCATTTTGGTGCAGATACGTTCTTTTGATCGCCCGTTATTGCATTTTAATGCAATGTTGCGGTGACCAAAAAAAACATAATTCTGGCGTTTCAAATTTTTTTTATCGATACGCCATTTAGCGATCAGATTAATGCTTTTTTTTATTGATAGATCGGGCGATTCTGAACGCGGCGATACCAAATATGTGTAGTTTTTGATTTATTTTGATTGGGGCGAAAGGGGGGTGATTTAAACTTTTATATTTTTTTTATTTTTTTCACATTGTTTTTTCCTTTTTTTTTTTTTACTTTTGCCATGCTTTAATAGCCTCCATGGGAGGCTAGAAGCAGGCACAGCACGATCGGCTCTGCTACATAGCAGCGATCTGTTGTTCGCTGCTATGTAGCAGAATTGAGGGTGTGCTGTGAACGCCGACCACAGGGTGGCGCTCACAGCTGCCGGGGATCAGTAACCATAGAGGTCTCAAGGACCTCTATGGTTACTATTCTGAAGCATCGCCGACCTCCGATCATGTGACGGGGGTCGGTTATGCGATAATTTCCGGCCGCCCGGCCGGAAGCGGTAAATGCCACTGTCTGCGTTTGACAGCGGCATTTAACTAGTTAATAGGCACGGGCAGATCACGATTCTGCCTACGCCTATTACGGGCACATGTCAGCTGTTCAAAACAGCTGACATGTCCCGGCTTTGATGCGAGCTCACCGACAGGGCCCGCATCAAAGCGGGGCTTCTGACCTCGGACGTACTATCCCGTCCGAGGTCAGAAAGGGGTTAAAGTCCTTGATTGCATAAAAAAAGTAGATTTTTTTTTTATAGCCATACTTCTTTGCTGTGCTCCTTGTACTTGAAGTAGACTCCTATCCGGAGCAGAAATGCGATTGTATGATTTAAAGTCAATAAAACAAACTACTAGGCAGTTTCTAATCCCAATGGAGCATCACCTGAGTTTGTCGAATTGTTCTTCGTCTGTGATTTCCTATCATTTGTGTAAGTTAAAAGGGATCAGTGTTATGCTAGAGAGAGCTATGTTATACTCTGAAAAGAAGCAGCATTTAAAGGGAACCTGTCAGCATGAAAATGCAGTCCGATCTGCAGGCACAATATTATACCGACGGGGAGCTGAGTAGAGAAAAGATTCAGTATAACCTGTGATTTAATCATATAAGCTCTGCTCTTTCTGGGATTTTCAGTCCAGTGACATAAAGTGGGTCCCGGTGAGTGATTTGCCGTCATCATAATTTGTGAACATAGCGAAGTTCAGAAAGTCAATGGAATGTTCTGAGAAGTGGTGTGTGAATGAGGCCGACAGCACTGCAGATAAATGAGCTAATAAGCAGTTCAGCTCCCACAGTGGCCGCCCTACACGATATACACTGCACAAAAAAATAAAGGGAACACTTAAACAGCAGAATATAACTCCAAGTAAATCAAACGTCTGTGAAATCAAACTGTCCACTTAGGAAGCAACACTGTTTGACAATCAATTTCACATGCTGTTGTGCAAATAGAATAGACAACAGATGGAAATTATTGGCAATTATCAAGACACACTTGATAAAGGAGTGGTTCTGCAGGTGGGGACCACAGACCACATCTCAGTACCAATGCTTTCTGAATTATGTTTTGGTCACTTTTGAATGTTCGTTGTGCTTTTACACTCGTGGTAGCATGAGACGGACTCTACAACCCACACAAGTGGCTCAGGTAGTGCGGCTCATCCAGGATGGCACATCAATGCGAGCTGTGGCAAGGTTTTACCTCAGCCTTTGTGCAAGGAGGAACAGGAGGAGCTCTGCCAGAGCCCTGCAAAATGACCTCCAGCAGGCCACAAATGTGCATGTGTCTGCACAAACGGTTAGAAACCGACTCCATGAGGATGGTTTGAGTGCCCAGCGTCCACAGATGGGGGTTGTGCTCTCAGCCCAACACCGTGCAGGACAATTGGCAAATTTGCCACTGGCACCCAGTTCTCTTCACAGATGAAAGCAGGTTCACACTGAGCACATATGACAGACGTGACAGAGTCTGGAGACGCCGTGGAGTGCGATCTGCTGCCTGCAACATCCTTCAGCATGACAGCTTTGGCAGTGTCAGTAATGGTGTGGTGTGGCATTTCTTTGGAGGGCCGCACAGCCCTCCATGTGCTCGCCAGAGGTAGCATGACTGCCATTAGGTACCGAGATGAGATCCTCAGACCCCTTGTGAGACCATATGCTGGTGTGGTTGGCCCTGGGTTCCTTCTACTGCAGAATGTCAGACTTCATGTGGCTGGAGTATGTCAGCAGTTCCTGCAAGATGAAGGCATTGAAGCTATGGACTGACCTGCCCATTCCCGAGACCTGAATCCGATTGAACACATCTGGGACATCATGTCTCGCACCATCCACCAACATCACGTTGCACCACAGACTGTCCAGGAGTTGGCGGATTTTTTAGTCCAGGTCGGTGAGATCCCTCAGGAGACCATCCGCCACCTCATCAGGAGCATGCCCAGGCATTGTAGGTAGATCATACAGTCTTCCCTACATTATCTAGGGCTTCTTTTGTACATACTATGTATATATTGTGATATTGTATGGGGTCCTCCTGTGTATACTCTTTCATTTAGCTAGCAGCATATGTATATTTTCTTTTTGTTCCATACATGTTTCTTTTTGTTCCATACATGTTTCTAATTTTTTGTTTCTGTACTTTTTCAGTGAGGTTTGACAAAGGCCCATATCAGGGTCGAAACGTTACCTCTGCAATACCTGAACAATTGATTGTATCACTGTGGTGTCCCTATTAAATTCCTTACATTTATGACGCAAATCTACAGTTTGAGTGCGGTTGTTTTCTTCTAAAAATTCATATTATCTGGATTCCTCCGGGTTCAACCAGCACCTACCACACGACTCTCAGAGTGCACGTCTTGTTTCTCTAGTATTTAAACTGAGACATTATGTTCCAGTATGGACTTGATGGCTTCTAGAAGAAAGTCTTGCTGTAGGGTGTGTTCGTAAAAGGCAGAAATATTAGCGGTGAGGAAGGAAATTTGGTTGAAGTTTAAAGTTTCATTCAATTGCTGCTAATCAAGAATATGTTTCCAAGGAGTTTCCCCGGCTTTTTTTTCCCTCTCTTCACCTATGTTTACCTGGCTTCCTTCTCCTCCAAAACTCCCAAGCTCTATCCCCTTTTCCTCACACATCTCTACCCTTTTCGTTTTTTTTATTGCTATTGCACATATATATGCAAGCACCACACTCGGTCGGGATTCTCCAGTGTATTTGCATAAATACAGTCATGTGCAGACTAAACTTGCTCAGCCTCGCTCAATTCACTTGCTTTGAGCGAGGCCAAGCATGTCTAGTCGGAATGTAATCAGAAGTAAGCAAATTGCATACTTGTAGCCACATGACCAACCGCTGTCACCACCAACCCCGAAGAATCCTGACAGTGTGCAGTGCATGCACTATGAGGTTTCAGTAAGTCTTCAGTCACAAAGGGTGGTTACAGATTTTCATCTCAAATCTGGACAACCTCCTAAAGTCAATTAGGACACTAACTGTTCATAGAAGGAACTCCAGGCATTCATGAGGCCCATGAGCCCTTGCTTTTTTGTGTTTCAGGGCATCTGACAAAAAAACTGATATTATTCTTTCGTACAAAATGTTAGTTTTCAAAGCTTATGTTATGAAAGTTAAGAGTTCAACTACTCAGATTCCAACCGATTCAGAGAATGAAGATGCCAAAAGGCTGTGTTAGTGGATGGCATTGCGCATGAGGTCCAACACTGGACAAGAGGACCTGGCTAGCAATCTTCTTTTATGTTCATCCCAAAAGTGTTCAATGAAGCTGAATTCAGGGCTTTGTGTGGTCCATTCAAGTTCTTCCACACCAAACTCACCTAACCATGTCTTTATGAACCTTGCTTTCTGTACTGGGTCACAGTCATGCTGAAAAAGAGCAGGCGTTCCCCCATTGTCCCCACAAACTTGGAAGCATCGTTGACCAAAATATCTTGGTAAGCTGAAGCATTAAGATTTTCTTTACCTAGAACTAAAGTGTCTAGGCCATCCCCTGAAAAAACAAACCAGTCTCATAGCATTATCCTTCATCCACCAAACGTTACAGTTGGCTTAACCCCCTTATGACCTTGGGGTTTTCAGTTTTTTGCTCCCCTTATTCCCAGAGCCACAACTTTTCTTACGGTCAATGTAGCCATGTGAGGGCTTGCTTTTTGCGGGACGAGTTGTACTGCTGAACGTCACCATTGCTTTTACCATATAGTGTACTGGAAAACAGGTAAAAAAATTCAAAGTGTATTGAAATTGCAAAAAAAAGTGCAATTCCACAACAGTTTTTTTGGGTATTTTTTTTACCATGCTCATTAAATGCTAAAACTGACCTGCGATTATGATGCTCCAGGTCATTACGAGTTCATAAATTAAATAAACATACATGTTTTGTATCTAAGTGGTGAAAAAAAAATCCAAAGTTTGCAAAACAAAAAATTACAAAAATGGCGCCATTTTATGAGACATGTAGCGTCTCCATTTTTCAGGATCTGGGGCTAGGTAAGGGCTCACTTTGAGCGCTGAGCTGACATTTTAATTGATATCATTTTGGTATAGATACGATGTTTTGATCGCCTATTATTGCATTTTATTGTAATAATGTAATGTAATTCTGACGCTTTGATTTTTCTGGTTATGCCGTTTACAGATCAAATTAATTTTTTATATTTTGATAGATCGGGTGATTCTGAATGTGGCGATACCAAATATGTGTATTTTTTTATTTTGAAATGGGGCAAAAAACTTTTTAAAAACATTTTTTTAAAACTTTTTTTACTTGCTTCAACAGCCCGGTTTTCAGCCCTGCTAGGTGTAGCTAAAATAATCTGCTATGAGCACCAGCCACAGGGCGGCACTCATACAGCAGATAGGAAATGACAACCGCAGGGGTCTTTTTCTGATCCTGCATTGTAATGCCAACCAATCGGAGCTCTCCGGTCATGTGACAACGGAGCTGTTGAGGATTAGTGACATGGTTCTGGTGCAGTCATGTTAAATGCCCCTGTTGGAGATTGACAGCGGCATTTTCACATGTTAACAGCCACGGGTGAATCGCAATTCCACCTGTGGCTGTTAGGGGCACATGTCAGCTGATGAAATAAGGAAAACATGCAGGCTCAATGCCAGACCCGGCATGGACATGACCTATGACGCATATTTACATCATAGGTTGTGAATAGGTTGATTCAGAACGAGTAACGTTCTCCTAGCATTCACCAAACCAAGACTTGTCCATCAGTCTTACCAATACACAGATGTGATTCATTGCTCCACAGAACACATTTGCATTGCTCTAGTGTCCAGGGCATAAACGCTTACACTTTTCAATAGTAACGTTCACAGTTGATTATAGAATATTTATAAAGTTAGATTTAACTGACTTTTCAGTGAGCTCTTTAATATGAGCCATTTTTTTTTTACATGTTAGTTTTATCCACCTTTGGCAATGGCACTGAATAACAAACCTAAATTCAATGATTACGAGGTGTGTCCCAGTACAATTCGCCATATAGTGCAAAAGTTGTGCCCAAGTCTGAGAACAAAGCAAAGTCTCATCACCGTTTTAACATTTTAAAGGAATGTTTCCAATTATTCTCCTGACCATGGCTTAAGTGAGCATTTTTAAAGCAATGGCGGGAGAGATGTCCAGGAGTGAGGGCAAGAGATAGGGCAGGAATTCAGAAGAGTTTGAGTAATGAAGGATTAATATCCAAAACACGCGCGTCGGGGTGCGTTCCTGCCTGCACCAGACAGGTATCTACCTACTAGAACAACTGACAGTCTGAGCCATATTTATGGCTACATTTGCCATTTTGCACGCCTATATGCATTACCTGCTCGCTTACTATGAGTAGACCTTTTACTATGGCCCTTCATTGACTATACATTATGGTCTGACTGTCAATTGCATTTTACCTATTTCCAATATAGTGCAATTGTACTTATGTACTTTCCAGACCTGTTTGCCCCCTTTTTTATAGCTAGGGGCATATGTTATGCTGACATTTCATTATTATTTATTTGACCTTTATATAGACACTTTATGATTGACACTTACATGACTCGTATACTGTATGTAGTCTTGACTTTCGTTGGATATACTCTATAAACGGTGTATTTATTACAGCTCTCTGCTCTTTAGCTCCCATGTATTTTTATAGACAGGTATTATTTGTATGTGATTTGCAAAAAACATACATATACACACACACACACACACACACACACACACACACACACACACATCTTTGCACAGACGTACATCTATATATATAAAAAAATCTTCACATATAATTGTCCTTTACAGTAATTTTTACTATTTGTCGTTTTGTTTGTATTTCCTATATGCATTGATAGTTACGGTCCTTTGATCCATGTCAGCCACTATTGGTCACATGTATTTGGCAGGTATACACTATGTGTTGACAGTACCGTTTTTCTCTCCCCCCCTTTTTTGTTTCAATAAAATTTGTATTTTATTTCTTGAAATCGTTGGTCTACATTGTTATCTATTTGACCATGTAATTCAGGTTTTCCTCAATAGCAATTTAAGAGTTTGAGTAGGGTCAGACATCTGTGCTACATATTTCATACAGCAATTTGGTAACAATTTATAGTAAAATACAAGTGGAAGATACTAAAACTCCATTTACATGAATTGGAATGTTCCTGCATGGTAATCGGGATAAGCCGCAGGTTCAAATCCGGTTTCAGAAATTCTGCTGATTTTCACTTTGCAACATAAAGGGTAAAATCCACAGCCAAGCCTGTAACAAAATCCATATTTAGAATTTGCTATAAATTTTCTGTGCATTTGGGCAATGGAACGAACTATATGCCTCATTCACACGTCCGTGTTTAAACAACTATGAGGAAAAAATGGTACCGGTGTCAGTGATTAGTCAATGCAACCATTTTAAGCACGAATGTCTCAGTGTTCTGTACAGATGAAGAAATAAAATGACAATGCTTCTCCCAGTCTTTGAAATGTTAAATACGCACAGCACACTGATGCCATCTGCATGCTGTACGTGTTTTTCACGGACCCATAGACTTGTGTTGGTACTTTACACGTGATACCGGAGAAAAATGTACATGTCTGAATTTTGCAAGGACATGAGCTGAAAACACACGAACATGTGAACAATTCCATAGACTATAAATGATATGTGTTCTATCCATGAAAAATGAGAATAGAACATGTACATTCAAGACAGACGTGTGAATAAGGCCTGATGCTGGGCTTAGAAAACAAGATCGCAGCCGTTAAAAGGCCGCAATCGACTTGTATTTAGCTTAGATAGGGTAACTAGAACTACATGAGCACAGACTGATCATTAATGTAATATTTCTGTGCACACAGAATTGCCCGTGTGCACAAGACAATGTGCTGCCAATAATGACTTAAAGAAGTTGTACACTATTTGGATAACGTCTTCTCGTAGCCCAAATAAAATAAAGCCTATACTCGCCTCCCATGTTGGTGCTGTTCCCGGGGTGTCGGCGCTCCGGCTCCCGGGGCTCCTTTCTGTTATGACACGTGACCCCGACACCCAATCAGTGCTGGCGTCAGTGTCCCCGCCTCCAGGAAGAGGAAGGCCAAGACGTCCTCTTCATGTTTGACTTGTCTAAAGGCGGGGACAATGACACCAGCCCTGACTTGGCACCGTCATCACAACAGCACGGGTGCCCCGGGTCCGCGAGTGCCGACACCGCGGGTACAGAGCCAGAGACAAGTATAGGCTTTATTATTTTAGTGGCGCAAAACATTTTGATCAAGGAGGAGTTGTCCTACTAGCATACAACCCTTTTAAGCAAGCTTAAAAAAAATATTTCACCTAAAGAAGGAGGAATTTCCTTGTTTTTCGGCTATTTGCTGCCCTATTTAGATGGGCCAATTAGTCAAAAAATAAGCATTGACAAGAACGCTCGTTCCCTGATTTACTGGCTGTCTAAATAGCTGTTCAGTGATCCGGTTAGGCAACATCTGAACCAGTGAACTAATATTTTGAAGAAAGCATCATTTTAAAATTACCAAATTCCTAAAGTTGCCAATTAGAACTATATGCGAAACCATTTGAAATCTAGGTATTGAAAAACAACACAGGCATTTTACAGATTTACAACATTTTAATGTATACATCATGAAGGTTTTAGAATGTGTTTGCCGAATACTGAAATATCAAAAACAGCAATTTTTTTCCTTTTCTTTTTGTTAAGAAAGCACATTCGTATATGCAAAGATCAATAGGAAATTTACCATGGAAACAAGTGGTACGTTGTCATTTTCCTCTTTAGCACAAACACCAATAAATACACATCCCACCACAGCCTGACGACAAAGTCTAAACTGTTAATCAGGGATAGCAGAGGGGGGTCTTATACAGTGTATACAATTTTACAGTGTGGTACACAAATCCCCCACCCTGTGACGCTTCAAAGTTTGTTTCCTTTGGTGTCCAGGTGGAAAATGAAATCGAGACGTTGCACACCATTAGTAGGAGTTGCTTGGGTCACCCTCCATACAGTAAACCAACAGGACGTCACCCTGGCATGTACCATTGGTCTATGGCAAAGGTGACTTTATGGGCTCCTTCTCACTTGCGAGAAATACGGCCGAGTCTCGCAGGTTAAAACTCTCCTCTGGCACCGGCACTCCAGAGCGGAGCGTGCAGCTCCATGTATTGCTGTGCGGCCGCACGCTCTGCTCTGGAGTGCCGGCGCCAGACGAGAGTTTTAACCTGCGAGACTTGGACGTATTTCTCGCAAGTGAGAAGGAGACCTAAACATGTCACGCTCATTGAGCGGCTAAATATTGCAATTATTTAGATGTTTTCGCAATTTATTAGTCACAGTCATCACAACACAATAACATTACGCTGCAAATGTAGCATGATCGCACCCCATACTTAAACAGCACTAGTTCATACAGCGCAGATCTCATGCAGTTGTTTTTGCCCTTATTAGTCACAACCAAGAGTGAATCTAAAAAGAATCTACTAATATACCACATTTTCACCCGATACAAGTTTTTCTGTAATCCACAGTTTACAAGCTCTAGGTAGTTTTGTTCTGTAGCCCTTCATCCTTTGGTGCCTACTAAAATAATAATGGGGCAGAAAACACAAATGTTTTTTGGGGGAAAATCTTTGCGTCTGCGCTTTTTTTTGTAGTTATTTAAGGTGCAATAAAACCCTGTGTGAACTAGCTTTTAAAATGTTTACGTAGACAAACCAACGGAAAAGTTTTAAAATTAATTTAAAAAGGATAAATATTTGCCACAGGGATAGCAATAAAGATTAATACGTTTCCATCAGTCATCTGCAGCAATTTGTAAAATGAGAAAAGTACAATAACGAATAAAAAACCCACAAAAGTAATAGTTAGCTAAACTAAAGCTAACTAAACATGGTGGTGGAAAAAAATGGAAAGCACACGGACGTATGAATGTAGCCTCAACCTATAGGCTATAACGGATCCATTAGGGATAATCAACAGCTTATAAAAGTGAGAATACTATGGACTGCATGCACATACAGTTCCTACAAGAAGGAATGAAAGGTAGATGACCACGATTGTATACATTGTAATGGTTGTATAATCGACTAAACCTACAGAAATAATACGGCACCAACTACTGACCTTCCTACCATGAGATGAATGGTCGGCAGGGACTCGGCCTCCATTAGCTTTGCTTATAGTACAAAAATAAAATATAAACCTTCAAACTCAGTAAAAAAGTTATGTCAATATAAACCTTCCATAGTGGGCAAGGCAGATTCAGGACTTCCAGTCTGTAATAAAGATAAGAATAAAGAATCCAAGGGTGTTCCCACAAGTGCCCAATAGCCTTGTCTGTGCGACCGGCTTTAGGACACACACGTTGCACCAAGAGCTTCCATCTTGTTTCATCTCTAGAAAGCCTGCCGCTAACAACATAATCATTAAGTATTTGCAAATCGTGGTAAAATGGGTCAAATATGTTGTATTTTGGCATGTATGAAAACACCCACTGAAGCATTAAACGGGACCTGTCACACATGGAAATGCAGGGTTAATCTACAGGTAAATAGCGTTTCAATGTTGCTCGGCCGCTGTACTGAAAGCGTGGCTACTGGGAGAAAATTAACTTATTTCCTCCCAGGAGCCGCCTGCTTTCAGTCATGGGGAGGAGCAGGGAGCGGCTACAATCATTGCTCACTGTACTGTGAGTGGCGGCTGTAAGCATGTCCCGGAACTCTGTGAGCCAGCTCTGCAACGCCTCTGTGCACAGGCAGCGGGCAAAGGTCCAGGACATGCTTACAGCCGCCACTCACAGTACAGTGATCAATGATGGTAGCCGCTCCCTGCTCCGCCTCCATGACAGAGTCGGCGGCACCCAGGATGAAGGAAGATCAGTTTCCCCCAGTAGCCGCACTTTCAGTACAGCGGCCAGGCACCATTGTATTGCTAATTATTGCACCATTGTATTGCTTGATTAACCCTACATCTGCAGGTAAATAGCGTTTTTAAAAGGCGAAAGTGTATTTACCATGAATTATTAACGTTGGAGCACCTTTTCTTACAACTCTACATCATGCTATTCCACAGTTATTTCTCCTGAAAATGTAGGAATAAATTGACAACTAGGTGTAACCATTTTCCTGGCGCTATTCAGGGACAGTTTATTTACATAGTCAGCATAGGACATTAAAGAAGCACTCCTCTTCTCAGGGTATTTGCACACAGTCAGCAATTCACAGCACTTTGGACGCAGCACATGTCCACTGCATCTAAAGCGCTGCCGGCTTTTGAATGCAGGTGATTCCGCATGTGTTCATTGAACTGTGCAGAATCACGTTGTCCAATACATTGTATGGGTGATATTTATCTTGCGGAGACTCGATGTCTCCATAAGATAAATTGATATGCTGCGGTCTGGAAAGACGGGCCGCATGTGCATCTCCGCAGGGAAGCCACAGGTGCTGGTGCACACACAGTGGACATGGGATTTCTTGAAAGCCCATCCACTGTGCTGTAACATCTGGATGCTGCGGGCTGGACGCTGCACAAGTACACAGCGCCCAACTGACCATGGGAACATACCCTCAACGTTTTTATCCTCTTAATATATTGCAATCATATAATTAAGTCTATGACATCAGTGATTAAAACTCTGACTAACTTAATCCTTCCATGCCCTATGTAGAAACAAAAGGTTAATTTTCTCTGTACCAGTCATGAGTCACTGCAAAAGTCCCTGGCAGAGGGAGGAGCATCTGGGTCAGGGGTTGTAAAGGGGAATGATAAATGCAGGGACAAGAGATTTCCTGTTTCTACATAGAGCAGAGGGAAAGAATTATGTGGCAGAAATGCAAAATGAGCAATTATAAAGTATACAGTGCTATATAATATGACGACCCCCAAAATATTAAGAGGATAAAAACTTTGATGGGAGGAGCACTGCTTTAATACCAATTTAACGTATTATGTACAAAGGTCACATGACCTTTGCCTCATTTAGCCTATAAATAGGACTTTAACAATATTAGTGCTTTAAAAAATAAATAATTTCATTGCACTTCATTACAGTAATCCGTAAAGCATCAACTGAGGCCTCCCAGTCATCCATCAGCATTTTGTGTGTGTCAAATCCTTGCATTCTCTTCACTCTAATGCAGAGCTAGTGTTAGTCTATTATATATATTATTAATGAGGAACACTAAACAACAATAGGGACTAAAAAAAAGCTGCCCAAGCCTAAGACATTGATGAGCTATCCTCAGGATAGGTCATTAGTATCAGACTTCTGGTAGTCTGACATCTGGCACCTCCACCGAGCAGCTGTTACCAAGTCCCACAGCCACCATAAGCAGGATCACCCCACATTTTACCCTACGTTCCGTGATCTCTCAGGGCTTATGTCCGGATTACCACAAAACGGGATTGGGGAGTATGCGCTGATCGGGCCATTGACTATAATGATGGAGACCGAGTCAGTTTTGTTGCACATCATTTTCGGCCATATGCGCCTAGTTGAGGGGGACCCAAGACATAGTCCACTACGCCTTACTGCATGCCTCCGATAGGTGTATACGTCCAAAGCTAATGTCCAAAAAACATATTCAGTCTAATTATAGTTAATGGGCCAATCAGCACATACTCCCCAATCCTGTTTTGCGGTGCTTTTGCCACGACAAAGCCACTGGACATACGGTAAAACGCTGTGAACATAGCCTTAGAATAGTGTTCAGAACTGGAATACTACAGCTCAGTACCCAATGGAGTGGTCGATCTCTGGTTCTGCAGCTCAGCTCCCATTCACTTCAATAAGAGTGGAGACTTCTACTGAACCCGAACGACAAGTTATAAGTCAATGTGGCATAATCTTGTGATCTCTGTTGATGACACAGGGCTCAAGCTATACTAAAAGGTAACAGTTAACTTTGTCAGTAAGGAAAATTAAAAGGTGCGTTCACACCGCATTTACAGTGTGCGTATGGAATATGTGATAGGAAAGCTCCTGGGTATGAGAAACATATCCATAGACTCCTATTCACCCGACAGGAGGTATAAGTTTCCTTTTGGCCTCTTTTCTGTATAGAATAGCAAAAAGTATATTGAATGATAGATTCAGAGATATATATATATATATATAATATATACACACACACACGTATATACACATACAGGTGCTTCTCACAAACTTAGAATATCATCAAAAAGTTACATTTATTTCAGTTCTTCAATACAAAAAGTGAAACTCACTATATAGAGTCATTACAAACAGAGTGATCTATTTCAAGCGTTTATTTCTGTTAATGGTGATAATTATGGCTTACAGCCAATGAAAGCCCAAAAGTCATCATCTCAGTAAATTAGGATAGCAAAAACCACCTGCAAAGGCTTCCTAGAAAGTAGTGATGAGCGAGATTTCCGAGCATGCTAGGGTGATCTCCGAGTAACGAGCACTCTCACTCATCACTATTCCTAATTGTTTAAAAAGGTCACTAAGGCTACTTTCACACTTCCGTCTTATGGCCTACGTCGCAATGCATCGTTTTGGAGAAAAAACACATCCTGCAAAGTTGCCCGCAAGATGTGTTTTTCTCCATATACTTGCATTAGCGACGTATGGCCACACGTCGTGCAACGGATGCGTCGTGTTTTGGCAGCCGCGACGCACAAAAAAAACGTTCAATGCAACTTTTTTTGTGCGACGGGTCCGCCAATTTCGACCGCGCATGCGCAGCCGAAACTCCGCCCCCTCCTCCCCGGAACTCACAATGGAATGCGGATGCATTGTAAAACTGCATCCGCTGCCCACGTTGTGCTACATTTAGCACAATGTCCGTCGGTACGTCGGGCCGAAGGTTTGCGACGGCCCCGTACCGACGGATGTGTGAAAGTAGCCTTACTCTGTTTCAGTAGGCTCCACAATCATGGGGAAGACTGCTGACTTGACAGACAGATGTCCAGAAGGCAGTCACTGACACACTCCATAAGAAGGGTAAGCCACAAAAGGTCATTGCTAAAGAAGCTGGCTGTTCAGAGTGCTGTATCCAAGCATATTAATGGAAAGTTGAGTGGAAGGAAAAAGTGTGGTAGAAAAATGTGCACAAGCAACCAGGATAACCGCAGCCTTGAAAGGCCACCACACACAGATATGTATCCAGGACATGAGCTACAAGTGTCACATTCCTTGTGTCAAGCCTCTCATGACAAATAGACAACTCCAGAAGCGTCTTACCTGGGCCAAGGAGAAAAAGAACTGGACTGTTACTCAGTGGTCCAAGGTGTTGTTTTCAGATGAAAGTAAATTTTGCATTTCATTTGGAAATCAAGGTCCCAGATTCTGGGAGGAAGAGTGACGAGACCACAATCCAAGCTGCTTGAGGTCTAGTGTGAACCATCCACAATCAGTGATGGTTTGGGGAGCCATGTCATCTGTGGGAGTAGGTCCACTGTGTTTTATCAAGAATAAAGTCAGTGCAGATACGGAGAGGACTTTGGGGTTTTCATTGGCTGTAAGCCATAATCATCAACATTAACAGAAATAAACACTTGAAATAGATCACTCTGTTTGTAATGACTCTATATGAGTTTCACTTTTTGTATTGAAGACCTGAAATAACTTTTGATGATATTCTAGAAAAGTTAATTTATACATGTTAATAATTATATATACAGCTCTGGCAAAAATTAAGAGACCACTGCAAAATGTTCAGTTTGTCTGATTTTTCTCTTTATACTTTTATTTTTAAGTAAAATGTAGGTTGTTCTTTTATTCTATGAACTACTGACAACATGTCTCCGAATTTCCAAGCAATTCATTTTGTATTTTTTTCTGAAAAGGGGAAGTGGTCAAAATTACAAAAAAAAAAAAAAAAGTGCCTTCAGACCTCAAATAATGCAAAGAAAACAAGTTCATAATAATTTAGAAACAACAATACTAATGTTTTAACTCAGGAAGAGTTCAGAAATCAATATTCTGTGGAATAACCATGATTTTTATTCACAGCTTTCATGCATCTTGGCATGCTTTCCACCAGTCTCTCATACTGCTCCTGGTGCAAAAATGTAAGCAGTTCTTAATTGTTTGATGGCTTTTGTCTATCCATCATCCTCTTGATTACATTCCAGAGGTTTTCAATGGGGTTCAGGTCTGGAGATTATGCTGCCCATGACAGGGATTTGATGTGGTGGATATATGTGGAGATATATATATATATATATATATATATATATATATATATATATATATATATATATATATATATATATATATATATATATATATATATATATATATATATATATATATATATATATAGATATATATATATATATATATATATATATATATATATATATATATATATTCTCCCTTATATGCTGGTCGCTAGCAGCAGAATCCCTTATGCACCCATTTATGAAGTAAAGGATATGATGGAATTTCAGGTCCACAGGTAACTCAATGCTATAGTTATAATGGTGCAACTAAACGCCTTTTGTGTGTCTGGGTGGATGAACCTGCAGTCACTATCCTGTTGTGTGCTTGCACTATACACTATCCTGGAGCACACATTTTTCTGATATAATTTCATCCTATTCCTAAAAAAGGTTAAATATATAAAAATAAACTTTTTTTTTTTTTTTTTTTTTTAGATTAAATTAGCAATTTCTTGCCATTCCCTCACTTATCCATAGTGATACAATGCCGGTTGGTGTTGACCGGCCATAAACGACTTGTCAGTGTGAACAGAGATGTATCCAGGAAGTGGTAAAATACAATGCCCCTCCCAAAAAATAAATGAGAATGCTCCGCTTTGGCCGAGATTCGGGTATAAATAGTATAAATAAATCTGACTCACAAAATTAAAGACAAATAATTTAATTATTATATCTATTGGGACATTGGTTAGAAACGTTTTTTCCAACAATGAGTATTAGACTATGTCGTTTAGGACGTACAAGTCAGTTCCCAAAAATGGAGTGGAACCCCCCTTGCAAGTGTTGGCTACCAGATATTCAGCAATGACCTTTTGGTTGTGTATTAATGTCTTGTCGTGAATAATTTCTCATTGAAAAATTCCTTTAAAGGAAATGGGGAAAAAAAAAAAAAATGTTCACACCAGCTTATCTGCTAACTGTAAAACAAATCTGTTCCTTTATTATAGTCCACATACATCTGTCTTTCTCCGGCTTGTGAAAAACAGGGCTACAACGTTGGCACACGACACCACCGACAAATGATCATACTGGAAAATGCTTCGACAATGACAGATCACTGCGTCTCAAGAAAAAAAAAAAAAAAAACTGTTTTGTACACAGACTTCCAAAATCATAAATTACTAGAAAAAACATAAACCGGCATCACACGAGAAGGAATGGAATTTTTTTTCTCTACGTAGGTACTACAGATAAACGTGGGGTATAAGATTATCGGCAGTACAACACAAGTACCAAAAACACTGCTCACACCTACTACATTAAAAAAAGGGCTAATGGTTGGAAAAGACACAATATTAACGGCACTAGAACTTTAAGAGAAGCCATATGGAAATGATGGGATGGGAGAAAGATCACAAACCACTGCAGCATATTTCCATAGCACACGGAACATCAAGTGCAGGACACCTGAACAGATGCAGCAAGAAAGAAATCAGAAACTTGCCTTTGTTTGTGTCCCATAGTATACATTTCACAAGTAAATTATTCAGCTCCCAAGAATATATCTCATCGAAGGAAAAAAAACAAAAAAAAGGATTAAAAGCGTTAACGGACTTTTTGATAACTGCATTAAATCGTCATCTCATCTCCGGTATTTATTTACCAGATTATCCGAAAAAGTTGCGAGCCCTTAACTTGTCACTTTTCAGAGCACGGATATGGAATAAAAAGGTCACCATCCGCGTGCCCAGCTGGAATGTTACACATTACAAAAAGAGAAAAAGAGGCGCATAGGAGCTTGTCGTTACTCCCAAATTAGCCTCCTTCCACTACTTCTTACAAAAATAGAAGTCTGAAAACACCAAACACTTCAAGTTTCAAGAAATAAATAGGATGTAAATGCTCATAGTACGGAGGGAAAATTAACCCAACTGAACCCAAGTCCCAAAAAAAGGGATCTTTCCCTCCTATTCTATGGACATTCATGTCTGAATTGCAAACTGTATGCAATGTGCAATCACCAGATAGCTTTTAATAGACACTTTTATATATTCTAGCAAAAATACAAGGACATTTATATTTAGAAAATAAATATATACCATAAAAAAGTTTTTTCTGTCAAATGACGAGTGTTTTTAGATGCTCAATTTAATTACGGTTTAGGGCGCAACATCTTAACCCCTTGTGGCCAGGATACAAATGGCACACTCAGACTAAAATGCATTGGGTTCTATTGGGTTTGTAAACAATAGAACCGTTCTGGATCCCGACCTAAAGGTAAAAACAAACACCACGTCGAGTAAGCATATTTGTGGACAGGACGCAGAGCGCTAGTACTATAGATCGATATGCATCTGTTCTAAAAAGGTTACACAAAACTTTTCTGTACTGAAAATAGACTTATCACCTTAGGGACGTAGAACTTTGAATTATTTTTTGGATAATAAATCAATATGGTCCCTGCTTTTCCAAAATTAAATATTAAATAGTTTGCTTGTCTATTTAAAACATCACATCAGCATACAAAAATACATCTAGAACTTAGTGCAATAATCACCTGTCAAAAAAAAAAAAAAAAAAAGTAAGACTGAACAATATTTAAAGTCTTTCTTCAGACCGAGTGCAATAAATAAAATTCATTTCTCAGTCTAAGCACGCCATTGCCATCTGCTGTTACAGGACTTTAAATACTACAATTTCTAAAAAAGCATGGCCTCAAAATACGCCAGCTCCCTTTTTAAATAGCTCAGGCGGAAAAGTGCGATTAAAAAAAACGTTTACTTGTAAGATTCAACGGCCTGAACAAAGCTCAGCATTGAATCGTTTTGCTTCTAGCTCGCGTTAACTTTAATGACCTAAGTAAGTATCACCATATACATCTTGGCAGACATGTCATCTGGGACTTAAAGGATGCGTGTGGCGGCAACAGGGGCGCCATGCATCCAACAATGATGTATTAGCCGTCCCAGGGACACGAGGCAGAATAGGCATCTAGTAAACACTTGGCCCTTCCCTGGAGTATTTAAATTCAGAAGCTTTTATTTTTTAACATTTCTAAAAAGCAAAGTTAGAATAAAAATCGGAGATTTCTTGAACCGGGCACAAAGCGTTCGTCAGCTGCCCATGGATAACCATCATTTTTAGAAATTTTAAGAATAAAAACGTTAGTAAGCAAAGCTAGAGAAAAGCAGAAATCGCTCCAAGTTTACAGAACATTTGGCCGCTTTCTCATTTTTATGGTTTCTTTGGAGTGTGTTGGATAGGAGTATTTTCAGCGTGAAGGCTTGGCAGCAAAAAATAAATATGTTTCGGTTTAATATTTAGCAGTAATATTCTTTGTAATTAACACCGTCTGCCACTTTGTAAAATACCTGCATATGGGGCTCGGGGGGGTTGCTTGAACCTCACCAAAAGCTTTGGCACTGAATAATAATAAAATAAAATATAAGCGATATTCCTATTTACATGAGTTTTTAAGCCGAATGTTGCATCCTCACCAAGTAAGTGCAATTGCCCCTTTTCTAGCCACATGGATAGCCTCCTTTATCCCTTTTTATGTCGTACAGAATGCAGTTATACTCTTTTGTGGAGCAACAAATCCAAACAGGTCCAGCGAGTTAAATAAAGGCTGGGTGGAGGGAGCGATTGTAGAAGCTCATTCTCAGAGGCTCAATGTCACCCTATGGTTTGGAAAAATAATTATAATCCTTGCAGATTATTTGCCGCCTGTAACAAACAGCATTGTAGTGTTCCTTCTTCTCACATACTGCAATGCTATGTGAACAAAAAGCTGAATTGCTGAAGAGGCCTCATCAGCTCCCGACAACAGTTTTGACAGCTTGGGTTTTTTTTTTGGCATATCCGCACTTTGTGTGTGTTTGCTCTTCTACTACTCTATCAGCACATGTTATATTTTCACTTAATGGTGCCTAAATTTTGCACAAACCACTTGCCTCAGGGAAAAAAAAAGGAAAAGAAAAAGGCAAGACAGCCAAATTAAGTGAAAGTTGCAATCCACTTCTGAGGAGGCCAACTCCACAGTCTCAATCCTGCGAGAGTCGTTCGTGCCTCTTGTATAACTAATAAATAGTTGACTTCTTTCATCTTTTCAGCAAGTAGAGGCTTCTCCTGTCTTGGACCCTGGTGAAGTTTTGGCCACAGCTATCTGACAACCACTAGTGACATGACTCATAACCTTATGTTTGAGCTGAGATACCTGCTCTCGCAGGAGACTAGCAGTAGATGCCAGGTCAGAGTTCTGGGACTTGAGAACTTTCACCTTCTCTTCCAAGCGTGCAATTCGCTCCAACTTCCTTTTACGGCACTTTGAGGCAGCAATTCGGTTCCTCAGTCTTTTCCTCTCTGCTTTGATCCGCTCCTGTGTTTCCAAGTCAATTGGCGAAAGAGAAGGTGGTGTGCTCGTATCTCCTGCACTACCTGTTGGAGCACCAGACTGGGACACATCAGGGACAGTTTGTGGTTCATCTAGAGGACCCCTTACTGTATGAAGCCGGTTGAGTCCTGGAAAATGTAACTGTACAGCTGGTGTGGAACTGGCAGTATTACCCGAGTAAGTTGCTGGAGGTGGGGGTTGAGGAAGAGTAGGGCTGAGCTGTGGAGCTCCTGGGTTAAAACTGCTGAGGTTAGTGTAGACAGGTACCTCTCCGGCTGGCAGCAGTGATCGAGTTGGGTAAGATGGCGAGCTGGTAGCCAGAGCTGATGGTGAAATAGGTGCTCCCAATAGCTGATTCTGTTTATGTAGATCAGCTAAAGCTTTTACAAAGCCATCTGCAAAGCCTTCCTGTTCTTGAGTGATAACCTGTTGGTTGCGGTATAAGAAAGGATGTGGAACTGTGGTGGCAGGTACTTGTGTACCCTGCTGTGGGGTGGCTACTGTAGCAGGACTAGGATTACTGCTGGATGTGGCTGAAAGACCGGGGCTGGCAGCCTGGATTAGGAGATGCTCTAATTCAGGAGGAGTAAGTTTAAGTAGATTCAGAGCAGCATTTGAAGGTGGAGGAAGAAGAGAGACCTCTGATGGGGTGCTGCCACTATTGCTACTGCTTGCAGTACTGTTTCCGGCTGCCACCACTATAGCACTACCTTCAGCTGCCACTGGACTAAGGTCATTTCCAACCACATCGCCCCCTGGAGAGTCACCAAGTCCACTGCCCGCAGCCTGCAACAACTTCAGTGCATCACTTCCACGAGTAATAACTTCAGAGAATCCAACAGGAATGACAGCAGCAGGGACTGGTGCAGATGAAGAAGGAGTCAGGCTTTTCTTTTTCAGGTTACTTCCTTGAATTATAATGTTGGCACTCATCATTTTATGTTCTGGGGTGTACCTGACTCGAGCATCTCCACCACCAGCTTGATGCGAGCCTGTGATAACTCCAGTAGTGCCACCACTATATCCTGAGATCTGAGCAAAGTCTTGCAAATTCAGAGTATCCTCATGATAGAAAGGAGGTTCCATTTTCACATGATCAGTGGTAGTGCTGGTCATCATCATTCTTTAACCTCCTAGCAAATAGGAGGGCGACTATTTAGAACAGTAAATCCAGGTATAATAATTATTTGGTAGTATGTCCAGGTAGTAGCGTCAGGAAAAGTTACAATTCCAGGGACTAATGCTTATCTTATCAGGAATGACCTATGGAGGAAAAATACAGATATTATCTGCAATGTAGTAAAAAGGAATGTGTCAACAACAGAAAGCACAACATGACCAGGGGCACGAGACCTACTGACCACAGACGGACAGAAAGCGCTGCATGACTGGGGGCACGAGACCTACTGACCAGAGACGGACAGAAAGCAATGCATGACCGAGGCATGAGACCTACTGACCACAGACAGAAAGCACTGCATGACCGGGGGGCATGAGACCTACTGACCACAGACTGACAGAAAGCACTGCATGACCGGGGACACGAGACCTACTGACCACAGACGGACGGATAGCACCGCATGACTGGGGACACGAGACCTACTGACCACAGACGGACAGAAAGCGCTGCATGACCGGGGGGCACGAGACCTACTGACCAGAGACGGACAGAAAGCACTGCATGACCGGGGGGCACGAGACCTACTGACCACAGATGGACGGATAGAACTGCATGACAGGGGACACGAGACCTACTGACCACAGGCGGACAGAAAGCACAGCATGACTGGGAGCACGAGACCTCCTGACCATAGATGGACAGAAAGTACAGCATGACTGGGGGCACGAGACCTCCTGACCATAGATGGACAGAAAGTACAGCATGACTGGGGGCACGAGACCTCCTGACCATAGATGGACAGAAAGTACAGCATGACTGGGGGCACGAGACCTCCTGACCACAGACAGACAGAAAGTACAGCATGACTGGGAGGACGAGACCTACTGACCATAGACAGACAGAACAGAAAGTACAGCATGCCTGGGGGCACGAGACCTACTGACCACAGATGGACAGAAAGCACAGCATGACCAGGGGATAGAGACCTATTGACCACAGACGGACAGAAAGCTCTACATTACCGGTAGCATGAGACCTACTGACTACAGACGAACACAAAGTACAGCATGACCGGGGACACGAGACCGACTGACCACAGACGAACAGAAACATACACAAATCATTTCTAGATAGATCTCAGAAGTAGTCACACACAAACAAGCAATGCATAGATGAATATACATCATCAATATAAACACATCATGAGCATATATATTATACACACATACGAGCATATATGTACTGTATACACATAAGATGCACAAATATAAAACATACATATATACACGCATGCGCAGACATATACACAAGCATAGAGATATGCATACATGTAAGCGCGCACACACACATATATATATATTTATACAAACACAGACACACACACATACAGATGTGTATGTATGTACATGTGTGTATATATATATATATATATATATATATATATATATATATATATGTATATGTGTGAGTCTGTGTGTGTGTGTATATATATGTGTATACACACACACACATATTATATATATATATATATATATATATATATATATATATATATATATATATATATATATATATATATATATATATATATATACACACAGACTCACACATATACACACACACACACACACACACACACAGAGCGGCCCGGCTGTGCTAGCAGCTCCTGCAGGCAGGACGGGCCGGCAGCAGAGGACCGTGCCCGCATTATTGCCCAGCGATTAGCGATGGTCGGTGCCTCTCAGCACACTCCACATCTGTATGCCATCCCG